>NC_091760.1:77669635-78919635 GCF_029378745.1 Bos indicus | reverse complement strand
CTCTTAAATATGTTGGTTACATAGATGGTCAAAAATGTCTCACAACTAAAATATGTTTCAAGCAGCTAGATGAAAGAAAAGGAAAAGAAAGCACATGCCTTCTCTTTTTCTCTCTTCTTGAAGTATAGCTGATGTACAATATTATATAAACTATGGGTATGCAACATAGTGATTCATAATTTGTAAAGGTTATACTCCATTTATAGTTATTATAAAATATTGGCTATATTCCATGTAGTATATTTATTTGTACCTAATACTTTGTACATCTTAAATCCCTATCTCTGTCTTTCCCATTCCCCCTCTTGCCTCTCTCCACTGGTAACCACTAGTTTATTCTCCCTATCTGTGAGTCTGTTTTTGTTTTGTTATATTCACTGATTTATTTTTGATATTTGTATATCACATATAAGTGATGTCATACAATATTTGTCTTTCTCTGTATGACTTACTTCACTTGGCATAATGCCTTCCATGTTCATCCATGTTGCTACAAATGGCAAAATTTTGCTCTTTTTTATGGCTGAGTAGTATTCCATTGCATGTGCGCGCGTGTGTATGTATACACACATACATGTATACATACATATACATGTAAACATACATGCATACACACATATATGTACATACAAACATATACCACATCTTCTTTATTCATTCATCTATTGATGGATCCAAGTTGCTACCATGTCTTGGTTATTTTAAATAGTGCTGCTATGAACATTGGGGTGCATGTATATTTTCAAATTAGTGTTTTTTTTTAATATATATTCATAAGCGGAAGGACTTCCCAGGTGGTGCTAGTGGTAAAGAATCCGCCTGCCAATGCAGGAGACATAAGATACATGGGTTTGATCCCGGAGTCAGGAAGATACCCTGGAGGAGGGCATGGCAACCCACTCCAGTATTCTTGCCTGGAGAATCCCTTGGACAGAGGAGTCTTGCAGGTTACAAGCAATAGGGTCTCAAAGAGTCGGACACAACTGAAGTGACTTGGCATGCAGAAGTGGAATTGCTGGGCCGTATGGTAGTTTCTCTTTCTTTCTTTTTTTTAACTGAAGGATAATTGCCTTACAACATTGTGTTTGTTTCCACCATACAACAGTGTGAATCAGCCATACGTACACATATATCCTCCTCCTCTTGAACCTTCCTCTCATTCCCCACCCCATCCCACCCTTCTAGATTGTCACAGAGCACCTCGTTGAGCTCCCTGTGTTATACAGCAACTTCTCACTAGCTATTTATTTTATATATGGTAATGTATATGATTCAATGTTACTCTCTCAATTTGTCTCACTCTTTCTGGTCCCCACTGAGTCTACAAGTTTCTTTTCTACATCTGCATCTCTATTTCTGCCCTGCAAACAGATTCTTCAGTACCATTTTTCTAGATTCCATGTGTATGCATTATTATACAATATTTGTTTTTCTCTTTCTGACTTATTTCACTCTGTTTAACAGGATCTAGGTTCACCCACCTCATTAGAACTGACTCAAATTTGTTCCTTTTTATGGTTGAGTAATAGTTCATTGTATATATGTACCACAGCTTCCTTATCATATGGTAGCTTTATTTTTAGTTTTTTGAGAAATCTCCATTCTGCTTTCCACAGGGGCTGCAACAATTTACATTCCTACCAGCAGTGTAGGAGGACTTCTTTTTCTCCTGATCCTCACCAACAATAATTATTTGTGTTCTTTGTGATGGTAGTTATTCTTACAGGTGTGAGGGGATATCTCATTGTGGTTTTGTTTTGGATTTCTCTGATGATTAGTGATGTTGAGCATATTTTAATGTGCCTGTTGACCATCTGCATTTCCTCTTTGGGAAAAATGCCTATTTGTTAATCCCAATATTAACTCCATTTTGGTCATGTGATTTGCAAATATTTTCTCCCTTTCAGTAGGTTGTCTTTTTGTTTTGTCAGTGGTTTCCTTTGCTGTGCAAAAGCTTTTAAGTTTAATTAGGTTCCATTTGTTTATTTTTGCTTTTATTTCCTTTGCTTTAGAAGATAGATTCAAAAGAAAATTGCTACAGTTTATGTCAAAGGGTGTTCTGCTTATGTTTTCCTCTAGGAGTTTTGTGGTTTACAGTCTTACATTTAGGTCTTTAATCCATTTTGAGTTTATTTTTGTATATGGTGTTAGAAAATGTTCTGATTCCATTGTCTTACATGTAATTGTCCAGTTTTCCCAGCACCACTTATTTAATCATGTTTCTTCACTTGGAGTAAATGTTCCAGAAATTGCACACATTATTTCTCACATATCTTTGGCCAGAACTTTATTACATAGTCATGCTGCAAATAAAGCTGGGAAGTTTGGCCTTATTTTGGGTAACTGTGTGCTGAATTAAAGCCAGGGGCTCTCTTACTATGAAAAGAGGGAGACTAGCTATTGGAGACAACTAAGCAAATAACACAGCTAAGACAACTAAGGGGATTCCCTGGGGGCTCAGACAGTAAAGAATCCGCCTGCAGTTCAGGAGATGTGGGTTAGATCCCTGGGTTGGGAAGATCCTCTGGAGAAAGGAATGGCGACCCACTCCAGTATTCTTGCCTAGAGAATTCCATGGACAGAAGAGCCTAGCAGGCTACAGTCTATGGGGTTGCAAAGAGTCAGACACTACTGATTGCAGTGAGCAAGTAACAGTAAAATTGCTATTCCTCTTAATAAAAGAAAAAAGGTATAGCATAAGGTAGGTATAGATTATTAATGACACCATTAAGGCTTAGGGAGGAGGAGACAAAGTTCGTGAGAGCACTTTAAGGAACTGATCTGGTTGAGGAAAATATACAATTATTGATTAGCTTTTAAATTGTTGGTGATTTAAATATTGGTATATGTCTTGAAATTTTAAGAATTACTTCAGGATATTAAAAATAGAATACATAATTTCCAAGCAACCAGAAGAAATTTTAATATACCTAATGATAGTCAGAGAAGGCAATGGCACCCCATTCCAGTACTCCTGCCTGGAAAATCCCATGGATGGAGGAGCCTGGAAGGCTGCAGTCCATGGGGTTGCTGAGGGTCGGACACGACTGAGTGACTTCACTTACACTTTTTACTTTCATGCATTGGAGAAGGAAATGGCAACCCACTCCAGTGTTCTTGCCTGAAGAATCCCAGGGATGGGGGAACCTGGTGGGCTGCCATCTATGGGGTCACACAGAGTTGGACATGACTGAAGTGACTTAGCAGCAGTAAAAGCAATGATAGTTATACTGGGAGGAAAAATAGGAAACAAGTAAAACTTTTATAAACAAAAAAGCTCTAAGTTTTAACAATTATAATCAGTTTAAATGGATTATACTCACCCTCCAAAACCAGACCTTTTCAGTTTGGACTAAAAACACTTCTATGTTATCTATAAAGAAAAGTATACAAGAAGATTAAAAATAAAGGCATAAGGCACTTCCCTGGCAGCCCAGTGGTTATAACTCAGCACTTCCACAGTTGGGGACAAGGTTTGATCCCTGGTTGGGGAACTAAGATCCCATATGCCACACAGTGAAGCCAAAAAAATAAAAAATACTAAACAAATGCAATCTCAATCTCATAGTAAGTCAGAACAGCAATTTCAAACTTGAAGAAATTAGAAATGGAGAAAAATCATCATCAGGAAAAAAATAGATATAATATATTATAACCCAAACAACAGATGAAGATATATAACAATCACAAGCATATTTGCTTCCAACATAACAATGTATGTTCAAATGTTTAAAGCAACAACTGACAGAACTAACCCTAACCCTACCTGGAGTTGAGCAGTCCTTGAAAACTTAATTAAAACCAATACAAGGAAGAAAAGAACTAAAAGATTGAAACAATAGGATTTAGAAGGAAATTTGGTCCTTTAAAAACATTTATAATAATAAAAAAGGCTTCCCTGGTGGCTCACCAGTAAAGAATCTGCCTATGACAGATTGGATGCAGGAGACATGGGTTTGATCCCTGGGTCAGGAAGCTCCCCTAGAGAAGGAAATGATAACCCGCTCTAATATTCTTGTCTTGGAAATCTCATAGACAGAGGAGCCTGGCAGGCTATAGTCCAGGGAGTCGCAAAGAGTCAGACATGTCTTAGCAACTAAACAACAACATAAAAATAAACACTTAAAGAAGTTTTCCACTCAAGAAGAAAAACAACAACCACCTAAAATTATCTCATACACATGAGGAAGAAATAAGTAATAAAAAGGAAAATAAAATAATGAAATAAGAAATAATAAAAATATATAAATGAGCACAAATAAACAAATTTTAATTCTTCAATATAATAAATAATATGTAGATACTTGGTAATACTGATAAAAGGAGAAAAAGAAAATACAAAATGGAAAGATACAATTATAGATGTAATGAGCAGATGTATGATTATGACTATAAGTATAATATATAATTATAAATATAAAGGAGATTATAAGAACAGTAAGTACTATTATAGATCTGCTGCTGCTGCTAAGTCGCTTTAGTCGTGTCTGACTCTGTGCGACCCCATAGACAGCAGCCCACCAGGCTCCCCCGTCCCTGGGATTCTCCAGGCAAGAACACTGGAGTGGGTTGCCATTTCCTTCTCCAGTGCATGAAAGTGAAAGTGAAGTTGCTCAATCGTGTCCGACTCTTAACAACCCCATGGACTGTAGCCCGCCAGGCTCCTCCATCCATGGGATTTTCCAGGCAACAGTACTGGAGTGGGGTGCCATTGATCTGTAAACTGATAAATCTAGATGAAATAAATTTTTGAAAACAATTTCTGAATCAGCAGCAGAAGAAATAGAAAATTTGAAATTAAAAACTTTCAAATTCAAACATCATGAAAAAAACTGAAATGATTATCAAAAACGTCCCCATTCCAACCGCTGTGCTGTGCTTAGTCACTCAGTCGTGTCCGACCCTTTGTGACCCCATGAACTGTAGGCTGCCAGGCTCCTCCATCCATGGAGATTCTCCCGGCAAGAATACTGGTTTGGGTTGCCGTGCACTCCTCCACTCCAACCTCCATCCTCTACTAAACGGTTTATAAGGAATTTCTTAAAATAAAATATAAAAAGTATAATACTTTTAAAACAGCTGTCCTAGATGATTTAAAGTTTAAAAAGGATAGGGAGTTTATTTTCCTTATGTGTAGCATTGATTTTTTTACTGTATAAAAATATTATGTGTTAAAAAGGCCAATTTATAAACATAGATGTAAAAATCTCAAAGTAATTGTTGTTGTTGCTGTCCAGTCGCTGTGTGGTGTCTAACTCTTTGCAACCCCATGGGCTATAGCACACAGCACAGAGTGTTCCAGGCTCCCCTGTCCTTCTCTATCTCCCAGAGTTTGCTCAAATTCATGTCCATTGAGTTGGTGACACTATATAACCATTTCATTCTCTGCCACCCCCTTCTTTTGCCTTCAATCTTTCCCAGCATCAGGATCTTTTCCAATGAGTCAGCTCTTTGCATCAGGTTGCCAAAGTATTGTAGCTTCAGCTTCAGCAATAGTCATTCCAATGAATATTAAGGGTTGATTTCTTTTAGGATTGACTCTTTTGATCTCCTTGTTGTCTGAGGGACTCTCAAAAATCTCCTCCAACACCGCGGTTCAAAAGCGTCAGTTATTCACCTCTTAGCCTTCTTTATGATCCAACTCACACATCAGTATAGGATGACTGGAAAAACCATAGCAACATGGATGCTTGTTGGCAAAGTGATGTCTCTGATTTTTAATACACTGTCTAGATTTGCCATAGCTTTCCTTCTAAGGAGCAAGCGTCTTTTAATTTCATGGCTACAATCACCATTGACAGCAATTTTGGAGCCCAGAAAAATAAAATTTATCACTGCTTCCACTTTTTCTCCTTCTATTTGCTATAAAGTGATGGGACTGCATGCCATGATTTTAGTTTTCTTTTTTTTTTTCCTAATGTTGTTTCAAGCCAGCTTTTTCACTCTCTTCTTTCACCCTCATCAAGAGGCTCTTTAGCTCTTTAGTTCCTCTTTACCTTCTGCCATTAGAGTGCATAGCTGAGGTTGTTGATGTTTCTCCTGACAAGCTTGATTCCAGCTTGTGATTTATCCAGCCCAGCATTTTGCATCATGCACTCTACATGGAAGTTAAATAAGCAGGGTGGCAATATGCAGCCTGTTGTATTGCTTTCTCAATTTTGAACCAGCCAGTTGCTCCATGTCTGGTCGAAGTGTTGCTTCTTGACCTGCATACAGGTTTCTCAGGAAGTAGGTAAGACGGTCTGATACTCCCATGTCTTTAAGAATTTTCCATTGTTTGTTGTGGTCCACACAGTCAAAGCTTTAGCATAGTCAGTCAATGAAGCAAAAGTAGATATTTTTCTGGAACTCTCTTGCCTTCTTTATGAGCCAGCAAATGTTGGCAATTTGATCTCTGGTTCCTCTGCCTCTTTAAAACCCAGCTTATACATCTGTAAGTTCTTAGTTCACGTACTTCTGAAGCCTAGCTTGAAGGATTTTGAGCATAACCTTGCTAGCATGTAAAATGAACACAATTGTACAGTAGTCTGAACATTCTTTGGCACTGCCCTTCTTTGGGACTGGAATGAAACCGACTTTTTCCAGTCCTCTGGTGACTACTGAGTTTTCCACATTGCTGACATATTGAGTGCAGCACTTTAACAACATCCAAAGTAATTATTAGATAATAATAATAAAAAAATAACACATTATGACCCTATATGGTTTTTCTCAATAATGAAAGTACTTTTTCATATCAAAAATTATCAGATGTAACTTATCACATTAAGTAATTAAAAATAAGTCATATGTTTAATTCAGTAGAGATAAAGATTGGATAAAATTCAAATTTTATATACGGTACAATTTTTTCACAAAGATAGACATATAAAATACATTATTAACTAGCTAAAAGCTACGTATGAAATATTTCCAGCAAATATCTCATTTAAAGAAGGAACTTTAGATATATTTTATATAAGACAAGGGAGTCTTATGTCACCACTGAGTTAACCTAATGCTACAGAAGAAAACTGATATAATAAAGCAAGAAACACAATAAAGTATCAATATTGGAAGGAGAAAGAGTTTCAGATTATATAACCAATTGTGGAAACTGATACAATCTTTGTGCGATTTGGTATAGATTCATACTTTGAATAAATGATGGGTGCAACAACCAACAGCATTCTTTACACTAGGCATCAGTTCAGTTCAGTCGCTGAGTCATGTCCGACACTTTGCAACTCCATGAACTGCAGCATGTCAGGCTTCCCTGTCCATCACCAACACCCAGAGTTCACCCATACTCATGTCCATTGAGTCAGTGATGCCATCCAGCCATCTCATCCTCTGTTGTCCCCTTCCCGTCCTGCCCCCAAACCCTCCCAGCAACAGGGTCTTTTCCAATGAGTCAACTCGTCACATCAGGTGCCCAAAGTATTGGAGTCTCAGCTTCAACATCATTCCTTCCAACAAACACCCAGGACTGATCTCCTTTAGGATGGACTGGTTGGATCTCCTTGCAGTCCATGGGACTCTCAAGAGTCTTCTCCAACACCACAGTTCAAAAGCATCAATTTTTTGGCACTCAGCTTTCTTTATAGTCCAACTCTCACATCCATACATGACCACTGGAAAAATCACAGCCTTGACTAGACGGACGTTTCTTGACAAAGTAATATCTCTGCTTTTTAATATGCTATCTATGTTGGTCATAACTTTCCTTCCAAGCAGTAAGCATCTTTTAATTTCATGGCTGCAATCACCATCTGCAGTGATTTTGGACCCCCCAAAAATGAAGTCAGCCACTGTTTCCACTGTTTCCCCATCTATTCACCATGAAGTGATGGGGCCAGATGCCATGATCTTCGTTTTCTGAATGTTGAGCTTTAAGCCAACTTTTTCACTCTCCTCTTTCACTTTCGTCAAGAGGCTCTTCAGTTCTTCTTCACTTTCTGCCATAAGGGTGGTGTCATCTGCATATCTGAGGTTATTGATATTTCTCCCGGCAATCAAGATTCCAGCTTGTGTTTCTTTCAGCCCAGTGTTTCTCATGATGTACTCTGCATATAAGCAGGGTGACAATATATAGCCTTGACGTACTCCTTTTCCTATTTGGAACCAGTCTGTTGTTCCCTGTCCAGTTCTAACTGTTGCTTCCTTACCCACATTCAGGTTTCTCAACAGGCGGGTCAGGTGGTCTGGTATTCCCATCTCTTTCAGAACTTTCCACAGTTTATTGTGATCCACACAGTCAAAGGCTTTGGCATAGTCAATAAAGCAGAAATAGATGTTTTTCTGGAACTCTCTTACTTTTCCCATGATCCAGCAGATGTTGGCAATTTGATTTCTGGTTCCTCTGCCTTTTCTAAATCCAGCTTGAACATCTGGAAGTTCAGGGTCCACATATTGCTGAAGCCTGGCTTGGAGAATTTTGAGCATTACTTTATTAGCATGTGAGATGAGTGCAATTGTGCGGTAGTTTGAGCATTCTTTGGCATTTCCTTTCTTTGGGATTGGAATGAAAACTGACCTTTTCCAGTCCTGTG
This sequence comes from Bos indicus, assembly GCF_029378745.1. Lineage (NCBI taxonomy): Eukaryota > Metazoa > Chordata > Mammalia > Artiodactyla > Bovidae > Bos > Bos indicus. The sequence continues at coordinate 78,911,104 of NC_091760.1, read as the reverse complement.
GCCACTGCTGAGTTTTCCAAATTTGCTGACATATTGAGTCCAGCACTTTCACAACATCATCTTTTAGGATTTGAAATACCTCAACTGGAATTGCATCACCTCCACTAGCTTTGTTCGTAGTGATGCTTTCCAAGGCCCACTTGACTTCACATTCCAGGATGTCTGGCTCTAGGTGATTGATCACACCATCAGGATTATTATCTTGGTCATGAAGATCTTTTTTGTACTGTTCTTCTGTGTATTCTTGCCACCTCTTCTTAATATCTTCTGCTTCTGTTAGGTCCATACCATTTCTGGCCTTTATTGTCCCCATCTTTGCATGAAATGTTTCGTTAGTATCTCTAATTTTCTTGAAGAGATCTCTAGTCTTTCCCATTCTATTGTTTTCCTCTATTTCTTTGCATTGATCGCTGAGGAAGCTTTCTTATCTCTCCTTTCTATTCTTTGGGACTTTGCATTCAAATGCTTATATCTTTTCTTTTCTCCTTTGCTTTTCACTTCTCTTCTTTTCACAGCTATTTGTAAGGCCTCCTCAGACAGCCAATTTGTCTTTTTGCCTTTCTTTTTCTTGGGGATGGTCTTGATCCCTGTCTCTTGTACAATGTCACGAACCTCCATCCATAGTTCTTCAGTCACTCTATCAGATCTAGTCCCTTAAATCTATTTCTCACTTCCACTGTTTAATCATAAGGGATTTGATTTAGGTCATACCTGAATGGTCTAGTGGTTTTCCCCACTTTCTTCAATTTAAGTCTGAATTTGGCAATAAAAGAGTTCATGATCTTAGGCACAGTCAGCTCCTGGTCTTGTTTTTGCTGACTGTATAGAGCTTCTCCATCTTTGGCTGCAAAGAATATAATCAATTTGATTTTGGCGTTGACCATCTGGTGATGTCACACCAGGCATAAATAAGTAAAAGGTATTTGTCATGCACAGTGTATCAATATAACTTAAAAATATAAATATATTTACCTAATACAAAGCATATAAAATGATTTTGGGGAAATTAATCTGTCTATCTAATTGCATATGAGAAGATGTAAATAAATGTAGAGTTAAACTATGTCCATGGATGGCATAACTTCACATTGTAAAAGATGTCAAATTTTCCCAGATTAAATACACTGCACTTGAAATTGCAACTGAAACTTCTGCAAAGACATCTGAAGTACTGAGTCTTACATATATTTTGAAAAAGAAAAGTCCACAAGTAAATGACTATTTTGGAAAAGCAAAGCAAAAGGGAATATTTGCTGTAGACTATATTACTACATAACCATAATGGAAAACAATGTGGCCTATTACATTAATGGATAAATAGAATAATGGAACAAATTAAAGAGCCATAAACAGTTCCTTATGATATATGATATAAAATAAAGGTGACTAGATAATTCCAATTTATCTAGAAAAGTCCTAATCTAGTGCTTGTTGGCCTAGCAAAATTATAAATAATATCTCCTTTTACTCTCAGATCTCTCTCAGTTTGGATTATAAATCATAAGATGTCCTTATATGTACTGCTGCTGCTGCTGCTGCTGCTAAGTTACTTCAGTCATGTCCGACTCTATGCAACCCTATAGACTGTAGCCCACCAGGCTCCTCTGTCCCTGGAATTCTCCAGACAAGAATACTGGAGTGGATTGCCATTTCCTTCTCTAAGGCATGAAACTGAAAAGTGAAAATGAAGTTGCTCAGTCGTGTCTGACTCTTAGTGACCCCGTGGACTGTAGCCTACTAGGCTCCTCCATCCATGGGATTTTCCAGGCAAGAGTACTGGAGTGGGTTGCCATTTCCTTCTCCACCTTATATGTACTAGATTTATATAATAAATCAGTTAGGAAAAGATGGATATTTTTAGCATCTAATATTGCCAAAAGTGGCTTAGTGAATAGAGAAAAATAAGGATTGATAACATTTCCAATGAGTTGAACTCCTAAATATATAGATAAATTATAAGCTAGTAAGAAAATATTGGAAGTGTGGCTGGTGACTTTGGGGTGGGAAATGTTTCTTGAATAGTACCCAAAAAGTCCAAACCATAATGGGAAAAATGGATCTATGTTAAAAATTAAGAATTTCTTTTCAATGAAGGACACTACAGATAAAGGTAACAGATGGGAGACAGACTGGGAGAAGATAATTACAGCGTTTATAACTGACAAGGAACTAATATCTAGAATAATTAAGCAGTTCCTGCAAATCAACAACAGAAAGAGAGGATTTGGCAAAGACTTTAAATAGGCAATTCACAGAAGGGGAAACTCAAATTACCTATACATTCATGAAGAGGTCCTCAACGTCACAATCAATCTGAGACATATAAATTAAAAACACAAAGAAATTCATTTTACACTCATCAGATTGGCAAAAATTAGGAAGTCGGATGGTACCATTGTTGGCACATTTGTGGGGAAATGAGAATCCTCATGCAGTGCTGGTGGGAGTGTAAACTGGTGAGCTGTTCTGGAGAGCAATCTGTCAGGAACTGAACATGTGGGAATCTCAAGGACAAAAATTCCTCTTCTGGATCTATATCCTAGAGAAACTTATAGGGAGGCATAGATGAAACATCCAGGGATAGAGCATTATAGTTTGGGTTGGGAGATGTTACTTCATGGAAACAAAGAAACAAAGCCTAGTAAAGCTTCCGCTTCCGCAGGCTCTCTTGAGTCTTCAGGCTCGCATTCTTTGCTGAATCTCTTCCTTAAGTAAGAATGAAATTGTCCTATTCTACCTCAGTCTCAGGGCATTTTCAAGGCCCCAAATCTGTCTCTTCCTTGATACTCTACAAAGTTCTCAGTGCTCTGTTGTGGACACACTCTAGGAAGTTAAATATATCAAAATTGTTAGGAGTGTGAGCTTCCCTGGTGGCTTGGTGGTAAAGAATCTGCCTGCAGTGCAGGAGATGTGGAGACACAGGTTTGATCCCTGGGTTGGGAAGATCCCCTGGAGGAGGAAATGGCCACCCACTCTAGTAATCTTTCCTGGAATACAGTGGGGCATTTAAAAAAGAGTTGTTAGCACAGGATGAGGCAATTCTTTACCCAGAGAATGGTGGTGGTGATAGAATATAAGTTTCAGTGACAGCTAAATAAGAAAATAAGAGATTCATGACATCCCTGAGTGCAAACACTCGGAGGCCCTGTGGAAGTCTGAAGACCCCTTCTGCTTTTTCCCTTTGCATAGTGAAGGGCAAGCAACTCCGTAAGTGAATATGGCTGTGAAAACATGTACCAAGAGCTACAGTTTTCACAATATTAGCAGAACTCTAGTTTTGAATACCAAGTGATTAAGAGAGGATTTTCACTTGTTTTCCTGTCATTTCAGGAAAACCAGGAAAATAAGGAAGGTTTGTCTCAGTTTAGATGGAATGTCAGAAAGAAGATCATTCTCAGATATCTCCCTCTCATCCCAGATGTTTTTTTTTTTTTTTACTTTTTCAAAGAATCACAGAACATTAGAGCTGGAAGTGGCTTCCAAAAATTTAACTAACATAAGTCTTGCCTGCTAACTAACATAACTCTAGATGGTTGTGGAATTTTCTCCACAAACATCCATTCCCTAAGAAGTTAATTACAAGAATCTACTGGAATCAGGAATTAGTCACTCCTTTAAGAGATACCATCCCCTCCTTAAGAGAGCTTCCCTGGAACCCGGTTATCACTCTTGGATCTCACCTCCCTCCATGAAGTGAGGCCACATTTCTTATAAATCTTAGCTTCTACTGGATGGCCTTGGTGTGGTGAGAAATAAAATGATTTTTAATGAAGATGAATTAATTTTAATGAAGATTAAATAGACTTTTGTCTCTCCCTAGAAATTCAAGAAGAGTGAGATGTTGAATCTCTCCTCCTCTCTAACCATCCCCCAATTATTTTAAGCATCCTCAGAGGTACAGCCACAGATGCAAAAATAAGTGTCTTCAGTCTTGGTTGCCAACGTGCCCATTTCCCTGGCAGTTTTACCACTGTACTTGCTGCTGCTATGCCCTGTAGCTGGTGCCAAGAGACTTACGGTAAGGGTTCTCTTGGGCTCTTCTCTTGTCCTCTAAATCCCACTGCTTTGCATCCTCTTTCTGTGGCTAAGGCCCTTGGCATCCACCAATGGAATCTAAATCCTTCCTGTTCACCATTAAGAGCACTTCTGTGCCTGCCTTCTTAAGCTGGTACCACCACTGCTACTGGTGCTACTCTTGCTGATGTCTCAGTGATGGAGAAAATCCCTACCCCTCTTTGTGCCAATGTCTGTTACCTTTTCCTATAGTGGTGTAACCACTTACGCCCAAAGCCTTGTGGTGACAATGGGTGGAAATGCCTTTAAAGGCTTACTTGCAATTCTTTCCCTAGGGTGTGGGCACACCTCACTAGGGACTGAGCTGAGTGGAGTCTAAGGAAGACATTGAGTGGTCTTCAATATTATTCCTCCTCTCCAGCTCAGATGCAGTTTCAGGCATTTCTGCCCGGGTTTTAGCAGCTATTCCGTAGACTGACTTATTTCTCAAGAGGCTCCTTGGGTTTGTTCAGTTCTGAGCATTCCCTTTGTATAGGTCTGGGCTTATCCAGACTTGACTCAAGTTTAGGCTGAAAGCAGCTGCTGCTCAAACTGGGACCCCTTTGCCTTTTATCTGGATCACATCACAGCTCTGGATGTGATGGATGAATACTGAGTCGGGGAGGGGGTGTTGCGGTACAGGCCAACCACGTCTGTTTCGGGACAGCACTGGTCTCCTCTACTGTCTCTCCCTTCCTCCCTTCTCTGCTTGTTCTCACTTGGTTAAGGAGGAGCTCCTTCCCCTAGAAACTGATCATTCCACAAGCTGGAGTCTCAATACGCATGATCATTACATTTTCTGAACTCATGCCACATCCAAGATGATGAACTAAAAGCTGCCAGAGTTATTCAGGTAACAGGGAAAACAGCATTTTGGCTAAGAATTTGAACTGTGAAATCAGATAGTCTTTGTTCAAATCCCGATCTGTCCCTTCCTAGCTGTGTGATTTGGGCAATTGTTAACCATGCTCAGTCTCAGTTTCCTTATCTGTAAGAGGAAAACAGAAATACTGCCTGCCTAATTCGCAGGATTACTGTGAGGACTGGGGCTTCCCAGGTGGCACCAGTGGCAAAGAACCCGCCTGTCAATGCAGGAGATTTAAGAGATGCAGTTTTGATTCCTGGGTTAGGAAGATCCCCTGGTGTAGGAAAGGCAACTCATTCTAGGGTTCTTGCCTGGTAAATTCCATGGGCAGAGGAGCCTGGTGGGCTATCATACATGGGGTTGCGAAGAGTTGGGCATGACTGAGCACACACGCACGCACTGTGAGGATTAAGTAAGATATGTCATGAGCATCCAATATGTGGGAGATACTTCCGCTTTTAACTAGGGAGCAAACCAAAATCATGCAGAGGGCATAGGGGAGGTGATCATGGCATCAATTTCCACCTTCGAGTTCCTAGGTAGAACACCCTAGTCTCAGTGGTCCACACAGGTGCTGGCAGTTTTCTATCCTGTTACCTGGTGGTGGGGCCCTCTGGTGGCAGAAGAGAGTATAATTTGTTTTGGACCACCTGAGCTTGCTCTCTGGTATGGCACCCCACTCCAGTACTCTTGCCTGGAAAATCCCATGGACGGAGGAGCCTGGTAGGCTGCAGTCCGTGGGGTCGCTAGGAGTCGGACACGACTGAGCGACTTCACTTTGACTTTTCACTTTCATGCATTGGAGAAGGAAATGGCAACCCACTCCAGTGTTCTTGCCTGGAGAATCCCAGGGACGGGAAGCCTGGTTGGCTGCCGTCTATGGGGTCGCACAGAGTCCAACAAGACTGAAGCGATGCAGCAGCAGCAGCAGCAGCAGATGGCATTCAAATGGGAGACAAATCTAACAGATTCTGCAACTGCCTTGCACAGAGTCCTCCTTTTTACACACTGAATCATCTTGACCTTGTTGCTGGAGGTCTGTTTATTTCCTTAGAATGCTGAATGTCGGATATAAAACCAAACATAAATCTCAAGCTTAATAATTTGGATTCTGATATTAAAATCAATCTCTCCTCCCCAGAAGCATCTGGGTCATTAATGTCAACTTTAGGGGCCTACTTCTGACCCAGCAGGGTGCTTTGTAAACAAAAATTGAAGTGAATTGAGTGGGTTTCAGTGAAGTTATGAGTGTCAGGGCTGGTTATGTCCTTAAGAGGCTCTAAACATTGCAAAACTAAAATATTCTCATCTTTAGAAATTGAAAAATATCTTAGGTCATAAGTATCAGGAAGTCAAAAGAGGATGAACTTTGATGACATGATGGCAACTTTTACGAATTTTTTGAACTATCAAGAATACATTTCTTTGCTAGTTTCATGCTTTTTGGTTGCATTTATTTTTCTACTACCTTAGCACTTATTTTATCCCCCTTTGGGTCATGTAAGTCTGCTGCCAAGTCGCTTCAGTCGTGTCCGACTCTGTGTGACCCCATAGATGGCAGCCCACCAGGCTCCCCTGTCCCTGGGATTCTCCAGGCAAAGAATACTGGAGTGGGTTGCCATTTCCTTCTCCAATGCATGAAAGTGAAAAATGAAAGAAGTCTCTCATTCGTGTCCGACTCCTAGCGACCCCATGGACTGCAGCCTACCAGGCTCCTCCATCCATGGGATTTTCCAGGCAAGAGTACTGGAGTGGGTTGCCATTGGCTTCTCCGTGTAAATCTGCTAGCCATATAAAAAGTTTTAAGTGAATAAAAATATTGGTAGTATTTTCTATCTATAAGGTGTTTCATAACTTACATAGATTGAGTACATGTAATTATTGATTACATGTAAACTTTGATTGTTTACATAACTACATCTCAAAAAGCACATGCCAACCTGGCCCACTGTAGATTTTCAATAAGTGGGTTTTGAATGAAGAACAAGGAGGAAGGTGTCTGTCATCTTATGTCTGCAGACCAGCAGATAGAATCCCAGAAAGGTTACGTAGCTAGCAGGTGTCAGACCTGGGCTTTCAAGTCCAGGCCTTCTGACTGCTTCTTTATATTATATCTCAGCTGTTGACAGCACACTTGATAATCCCTGGTGAAAATGAACTCAGTCTTGCCTGAGAAAATAGAAAATGAAATAGTTTCTTTTGGCATTTAGATAATGCATGGTGTTATAACATATAATCTGCCATGGCTGGAGGAAGCTTATTTTACAAAGGAAGAAGCAAAAGATGCCCAGAGAGAAGGGTAGCTGCTTGCATGAGATGCATGGGGGTTCACCAATAGGGATGGCACTGAACCCTGGTCTCGGCCCAAAGATCTACACAAGATAAACCATGGAAACCAGCCAGAGTAGGCCTGTTCCCCACCACCAGTTGTGACCGGAGACACTGATCACACTGTCCATCCATTGCTTATTCTCCTTTGTCAGCCCATAGAGAATACTTTGGCACCTACTAACTGTAAGGTCTTTCTATTTCACCTGGCTTCTAAGATCACAGTTAAATGGGTCCAGCGTATAAAGAGGCAAGAGTATACACAAACTAAATCCAAAATAAGAGATAAGGTAAATCTGGAGCATAAAATACTGGTTTGAATATAATAAGGAATAATAAAGTCTGAGCTTTTACAAAAATAAGATTCTGCCTCTGAGGAAAAAAGTATGGAGAAGGTACAAATGAAAAGAGGCACGAAAAGAAGACTGTAAAGACCCCGAAACGAGGACTCAGGGCTGTCTGGCTGTGCAGCAGCTCTCAACGCTTCCCCTGGCTTCCTCTGTGACCCGGAGAAAACCATTTCTTACTGAACCTCAGTTTTTCCATCTGCCAACATGGCAAGTTTGGATCACATATCACATGGGCCTTTTATGGGGTTTGACCTTCTGTGACATTAAGTGTTCTCTATTTTTCATATTTTCCCCAGGTGAAAGAACAATTTGTTGATTTACTAAGAAGCAGACTGTCACCAAAGTCAATCCTGTGCTTAGCCTGTTGAAATTTTTTTGGGCGACAACTTCCTCCAGGGACTGGCTTGTGTATATTGAGAGCATGCCATTCACCACCTCAATTTCGGTGCTGGAATGGCCTTGGAATTCTATGACGCCCACTCTTTTGAATTGGAGAAGGGCACGGTGACATTGGCATTTCTGCTTGGGGCTAGTGGTTGAATTGCCCTTTAAAACTAGTAGTTGGGTTGTGATCCAAAGATGGCTGCACACTGGAGCCAAAAGTTTCCACAAGGATGTCATTACGAGAAGTGACTTTCGTTACCAGAGGAGAAAACCGGCTCGCTCTCGAAATAATGAGGTCTCTGAATGATGAGTGCCATCTACAGCATTTGAGTGATACCCTGGAGAGAAATCTTACACAAGGAACTTAACTTTGTTCAAAACTTTCTTGTTTGTCTTTTTCATGATCCAATATCAGTGTTTTCCTGGTGTCTATGTTTTCTATAATTAGTAGGCACAAGGCGGATATCTAGGGAATGTTGGAAAAATAAATGAATCTTCATGGCTAAAATCAGTCCATCTCCTCAAAGAACTACCAGCAAAGAAAGAGAGGAGACATGGACATAAATGAGCAAATGCCAGGTAGCTTGTGACCTGTACTATAAGAAAGAGCTAAGCATCACAGGAACATCAGAGCTGGAGAGGTTAAATGGAACATCACATAAAAGAAGGAATTTGAGTTCCACCTTGAAAGACAGGTATGTTTTTTATATGTAAAAATGGTAAAGAGTAGGAGAGGAGACCCAGGTTAAGAAAGGCATAGCAAAGGCAGGAAGGAACTATTGTGTGTAGAAAAGAGTTATGGTCAAGAATACATGAGGTAGAACAGAAATTTTAAGATGCCAGTTGGTCATGGTCTTGAGAAGATACTGGAATGACAGAAGCTTTGGACTTGTGTCGAAAGTGGAGAGCACTGGATGTTTTTGAGAAGTAGCAGACTACTCTCAGAACAAAGGGTTAGAGTTCAGTCCTATAAATCTACAATGTTGCTTAGTCATTAAGTCATGTCCAGCTCTTTTGAGACCTCATGGATTATAGCCCATCAAGCTCCTTTGTCCATGGGATTTCCCAGGCAGGAATGCTGGAGTGAGTTGCCACTTCCTTCTCCAGGGGATACTCCCCACCCAGGGACTGAACCCGCGTCTCCTGCATTGGCAGGCAAGTTCTTTATTGCTGAGCCACCAGGGTAATACACTGTAAAAGGGCCACTGTGTTATACTTTATGTTAAAGTGCGTTCGCTCTTTGAAAGTGTAATACTCATCCTGGGTGAAGAAAATGAACTCTTTCAGGCGAGCAGGATATTCATTAATATTTCTGGAAAATGACCAAATAAAACTCTGTTACCCTGGAAGATCTCATTTATCTAACCTATGCAGAAATGTACCCTTTGAGAGCTTATTTAACCATGCCCTTCATTGACTAAAGTCTATTTTTAATCAATGCTCATATATATATTTTTGAGGTACTACAGATAAACATCCTGTATGGCAAACGTGATATTTCAGTTCTAAAAACACTAAAGGACTTCCCAAACAAATATAATCTTATTTTCAGCAGTGATGCAATCTAATTATCAATTGCACAGCATTTTATTGCAAGAATTACAGTAGATTTATCTATATCCAGATCCAGTTTTTCATTTCATTTTCGTGGGCAAATGGTTTGTATAATTGCTATTCCCCACTAGGAGAAAGAAGAGCTGTAAGTCTCAAAATGTTCTAAATAATAAGATCAGAATTTATACATTTTTTGGTATAAATGGGATAAAGGACAGACACTGGAATTAGATTTCTGGATTCAATTTTGACTGTCAGTTATAATGGAAATACAGGAACAGATTTCTTGATCTCTCTAAACTTCAGTTCTTAATCTATAAAATGGGAAAATATTTGTATAGTGCATGGGACAGGAGTCAACAGAGAATAACTCTCTGCTAAACTGTAGAATTTTAATCATTTTTCTGTTGTTAATTTTAATTTTATTTATTTTTTTTTGCCACATAGCAGCATATAGGCTCTTAGTTTCCCGACTGGGGATTGAACCTATGTCCCTGCAGTGGAAGCTTGGAGTCTTAACCACTAGTGCGTGCGCGTGCGTATGTGTGTGTGTGTGTGTGTGTGTGTGTGTGTGTGTGCTCAGTTGTGTCCACCTGTTTGTGACTGCATGACCTTTTAGCTTGCCAGGCTTCTCCGTCCATGGAATTTTCCAGGCAAGAATACTAGAGTGGGTTGCCATGTCCTACTCCAGGGGAATTTCCCCTACCCAGGAATAGAATCCATGTCTCTTGTGTTTCCTGCATTGGCAGGTAGATTACCACTGTGCCACCTGCGAAGCATAACCACTGGATCACCAGGTAATTCCTAAAAAAAAAAAAATTTATTGAAGTATGGTTGATTTACAGTGTTATGTAAGTTTCTGGTGTACAGCATAGTGATTCAATTATATATTTATATAAGAGTTTGCATCTGTTAATCCCAAAATATTAGATTGTATATCCACACAGTGAGACATTATTTGTAGGATGGCTGCAACAATGCTGGGTTCCTGGGTATACTTTCATCATAATCCATGGATTACAGTTGAGGGTACCAACCTGGGACTGAATGGTTGGAGGCTGAGACAACCCATCCACTGTAGGGGCCTGGCATTTGGGCAGATTGTGGTCTGCCTTCAAGGGTCCAGGAGCCACACCAAGCTGAAGCAGAGGTTAAAGGTGGAAAGGGAAGGCTAAGTAGGAAGGTGGGGTCAGTAAGAGAAAAATCCAGCAGCAGGAAGATGCTGCCTGAGGTCAGGTGGAGAGGCAGGACCCAGAGAGGCCAGGGCTGAATGGAACTGGCAGGAGGTTAGCAGACTCCTAGGGCCTTGAGAAGAGGCAGGGTGTGGGGGCCAGCAAGTTGAAGAAACTGAGGCAAAAGCCCAGTTGAGTCTCAGCTGGGGTTCAGTGGTTCCTTGTAGACACACTGAGTTCCCAGGTCAGGGACAGCAAGATTTAATTTCAGGATCCACCAGTTGGCAGACAGAGATGACTGCTAAATTCTGCTACTCTTGGGCACTGAGTTACCCACAGCCCGTGTGGACTCAGAGAACACTATGCAGTTCCCTAAGAGGCATGATCAAGTCTGCCTCTCAGGACTCTTGCAAAGATCCAACAATTAAATATGTGAGACACAGCTAGTTGTGTCTCTGGGAAATATCTAGGAAAAATTTCCTGGCCTGAGTTGCAGGGAGTAGCTATGCAGGGAATTCTTTAAGTCAAAAACTCAGCAGGGAAATACAGTGAAGAGGGAATGATTCATCTGACAAACCAGGGAAAATTCAAAGATTGTGTAACAGAAACATCACAACAAGCTTTTTAAAGCTTCTCAAAAAGATTTATTGGTTTCTCTAAAAAGTTTGAAGTTTAAATATATTTTCCATTCTGTTTTCCCTGAGGCGGAAGCTGCCCAGGGAAGGCAAAGTTTGGTTTTATGGCTATTAGTCAACACTTTCAACTGCCTGCCTCACCATCACCTCAGACTACCACTGAGAAAAACTGATACGAAAACACCTGAGTCTTCGTAACTCAGAGGGAAAGAAAAAAAAAAAGGATTAGAATATACACAAAGCCTGTTTAAGGCAGGGCAAAGACCTTGGAATCCAGGCAGTTTTATTTTGTTTTATTCTGAAAATACAGATGGCTCTTTATGTCAAGGCCAACGAGATGGAGAAGGATGCTATAAAAATTGATATCAAAGTAAGAGATTTGACATGCATATTACCGAGATGTATGCATATGTGTAATTTTTTATAAAGATCTATTTGTCCTAAATAAACTATCTTTCCTAGTGAAATCTTACCTATTATTGAGTTATGTAGTTCTTTTGGATCAAATAAAAAGTTGTGTTTGGACACTTAGGACAGAAGTAGGAGGTACTTCTTCAAGGTTTCCAATTGGCTACAGGATAGTATCTCCCAAATCCCAGTATAAAGGCACCAGTGTCACAGCAGACTGATTTACCTTTAGTGTCATCTCCTTTCCCATCTTCTTTCCATAAACTTCCTAACGTTCCCTACTTGGGTTGGGAATCCCTAAAGCAGACCCAACAGCAAAAATTCAGCTTTCAAGAAGCCAGTTTTAAGGAAGTGTTCCCAGAAGCAACCAGAGGACATAGAGAAGTAGCACAGAGAGAGGAGGCCCAGCAGACAGTTCACGCGTACTCCCGTTGTTGGAATACTCCCGTGCGGCAGTTTATTCTCTCTCTCTCTCTCACTTGGGTGCAATTCCTTCTTGGAGGAGAGCCGAGCCCAATAAATAGGCCTCGGTAAATGCTGAGAGGGCTTTCTGTGTGGCTCAGTGGTAAACAGTCTGCCTACCAATGCAGGAGATGTGGGAGACTCAGGCTCGATTCCTGGGTCAGGAAGATCCCCTGGGGGAGGAAATGGCAGCCTACTCCAGTATTCTTGCCTGAGTTCCATGCATAGAGGAGCTTCGTGGGCTATAGTCCATGGGGTCACAGAGGAGTCAGGCACTTCTGAGCCAACGAGCACACATACACATGCGCGAATGCTGAGAACATGAATGAATAGAGCTCCAAGGTGCCTTGCAGTTGAAGTAACTCTTTCTTATGAACTCTCTGTGATGACATAATTTCCTTTGAATCATAATTAATGGTTATGCAGAAGCCGTGTCCGACTCTTTGCAACCGCATGGACTATAAACTGCCAGGCTCCTGCCAGGCTCCTCTGTCCGTGGAATTCTCCAGGCCAGAATACTGGAGTGGGTAGCTGTTTCCTTCTCCAGAGGGTCTTCCCAACCCAGAGATCAAACCAGGTCTCCTGCATTGCAGGCAGATTCTTTACCGTTTGAGTCACCAGGGAATAATGCATATGCTAAATTTCCTGCTGGTTTATAATGTTGAATTCCTCATGACGAAGCCTACTATGGGTTTTTGAACATGATGGGGGCCCAGACAAGCTTAACTGGAATGGTGGAAACATTCTCTCAATACTGACAGATGGACAGCTTGAATATATGTGGACTAGGGCAGATTTTTACGTTTTTATTCTTGTTCACACCTACTCCTTTGGGGCTGCCCTGTCTGAAGCTACTAATCAAAATGATGGCAGAACCTTTGGAAAGCATCAGTGCCATGTGAATATCAAAGAAGACATATAATCTCAACTGCCTGAGACTTTTATCCCTGCTTACTCTTTACTCTTCCAACAGTGTCTTGAGATTCCCCCTTCTTGCCCCATGCAGAAGGATAATTTTGGTAGTGTAAGAATTAATCACTTTAGCTTCCTCCTTGGAGCATTGCTAAATAAATGGCTTGACATCACATCTATCATGCTTTTTGTAAGCTCTCTTGGGCCCATTAGGACTGGGGAGTTGCTGGGAGCACAGTACAGGCTGAGGAAGAAAATATTCCTTGGAAATCAGTGAATGAATCCAAAAATGTTGCATACGCAGTGGCGTTTGAGGCCCTGGGCTTATTACTGTATGTATTGCCAGCATATGATGTATACTTCGGCCATGAGGTGCTTTCTTGTGTACCATATCTCTTTGGGTCTAAATCATTAAAGTGGAAAATATCCCCTCTAGGCTATACTGTGAAAAAGATTTTTGGATGGGAAATTATTTTGTAATCCTCCAGCAGTTTTATTTTGTCTAGACATGAGGCAATAAAAGAAGAAAATCATCAGGAATGATAATAAGATCACACATGCTACTTCTTGCAGAGACAGGATTACTTTTTACACATTTTGTGGCCTCATTTCTACAATCCCATCAGCTTCTGTAAATTCTTCAGCCACTCTTCTGTGTGGCCCAAGGTAGAAAGTGTGAACAGCTATGGGCAGAAATTTCTCTGAAATAAAAAATTAAATACAATGCCAGAAGAAATGGACCCACTGATAGACAACAAGAGAGGGTTATTCTCCAGCCTTGCAGTTGCCAAGGGGAAGGGGAGAGTTGGGGAGAGAAGGATTGGGACTTTGTGATTTGCAGATGTGAACTGTTATATATAGGATAGATAAATAAGATCCTATTGTTTAGGACAGGGAACTATATTCAATATCTGTGATAAACCATAGTGGAGTATAATATGAAAAAGATTATATATATAGATATATGTATTGGGTTAACCAAAAAGTTCCTTCAGGATTTTCTGTAAGATGAATTTTTGGCCAACCCAATGTAACTGACACTTTGCTGTTCAGCAGAAGTTAATACAGCATTGTAAATCAGCTATATTTGAATAAAATAAATTAAAAGCACAAAGAACAAAAACAAAGGAGTTATTCTCATTTCTGAAGCACAGTCTATATTTCTACATGTGTATTAACGTAAGAATATATATGTGTCAAGAATTTCTCTTGATCCCCAAAGTATTAATTGAAACACATTTGGTTTGGGCTACTCATTACCAGGATGGTAAATTCTGTACTCTTAGATTGTTGACCAGAAAGGAGCCTTACAGATTACCTAATACACCAGTAGTCACGTATGGATGTGAGAGCTGGACTATAAAGAAAGCTGAGCGTTGAAGAATTGATGCTTTTGAACTGAGCTGCTGGAGAAGACTCTTGAGAGTCCCTTGGACTGCAAGGAGATGCAACCAGTCCATCATAAAGGAAATAAGTCCTGAATATTCATTGGAAGGACTGATGTTGAAGCTGAAACTCCAATTCTTTGACCACCTGATGTGAAGAACTGATTCATTGGAAAAGACCCTGATGCTGGGAAAGATTGAAGGCTGGAGGAGAAGGGGACGACAGAGGATGAGGTGGTTGGATGGCATCACCGACTCAATGGACATGAGTTTGGATAAACTCCAGGAGTTGGTGATGGATAGGGCGGCCTGGCATGCTGCAGTCCATGGGGTCGCAAAGCATCGGACACAACTGAGCAACTGAACTGAACTGAACACATCCTCACCTTGTTGCTCAGTTGTGTCCAACTCTTTGTGACCCCATGGACTATGGCCCTCCAGGCTCCTCTGTCCATGGATTTCTCAGATAAGAATACTGGAGTGGGTTGCCATTTCCTTCTCCAGGGATCTTCCCAACCCAGGGATCGAACCTGTGTCTCTTACCTCTCTTGCATTGGAGGGCAGGCTCTTTACCACTAGCACCACCCTCACCTATATAACTCATATTAGAATGAGGCATCAGAGATGACAAGCAATTTAAATATTTTCTAGACCCAAGGTTTTAACCTAAAAGCTTGGGATCTTTCCACTACCCCATGTTTTGCTCTCTTGAAGCCAGCTCTGACCAGTTTAATAATGGACTCCTTCTGTGTGTTCAAGGAGTATAATCGTGGAACACAGAAAATCTCCACAATGTAGTCTGGCCTCAGTTGACAGTGTAATAGTCAGGTAGAATGTGAAGAATTTAGATAGCTATTAAAACATAGTACCAAACACCCAACCTAAGTGACTCAGTTATTCTGTATGCATACATATCTATGTATGGACCACTCTGTGGGGCTCATAAAGTGTCATACTGGATCAACGAATTTAGAAGAGCCAAGGTACTATTAGGATTGATATAGTCTCCACAAACAAGGATCTTCAACAAAGACACACACATCATGAAACTGTTCTAATAAAACTAATCCTTAGTGCTGTTTTTTTTTTTTTTTTAAGCTGATGCTTCCTTAGGAAAGCAATAGATTGCCTGTAAAGCTAATTTATCCAGAATGTGGCTAACTTACAACAGCTGTATTTAAACACACATTCAGTTTTTATCCCTTAGGTTGGGGAAGAGGTGGGTGATTTATGCTTTTGCTGCTCAGGCTGATTTGGTGAAATGGACCTGAAAACAGATTAACTAGAAGACACACTCAGTTGAAAAAGACTCAGATGTGCAGAGACCAGTTCACGAGTAAGACGTAGCAAACAGACTCAGGAAGTCCTCTGTAGACAATCCTCCTTCTGTGAGCATACCTAGTTCTGCCCCTCTGAGCACTGGCACTGAAACTCCAAGATCATTAGCATGTCCCAGAACAGATATGTACCAGTTGTGGCTTCATCGCTTGCTAGCCCTGTGACCTCAGAAGGTTATTTAGTCACTTCAAGCCTCAGTTTCCTAATATTTAAAATGTGGATCATGATATTTTCTAATTCACAGGACTGTTGTATTACATGACATAGTTCCAAGTGTCTAGCATATAAGGAGATCTTAATGATAGAAATTAGAATAAAGACTACTACGCACAGTTCTAAGTACTTCACATGTATAAACTCAAGTAAATATAGAAATTCTGTGACAGAGATAGTATTATTGTTTCAGTTGGGTTGTTGTTGTTGTTGTTCAGTCTCAAAGTTATGTCCCAACTCTTTGAGACCCCATGGACTTCAGCATGCCAGGCTCCTCTGTCCTCCACTATCTCTCAGAGTTTTCTCAAATTCCTGTCCATTGAGTCAGTGATGCTATCTAACCATCTCATCTTCTGCCACTCCCTTCTTCTTTTGCCTTCAATCTTTCCCAGCATGTCTTTGCCAATGAGTCAGATTTTTGTATCAGGTAGCCAAAGTATTGGAGCTTCAGCCTCAGCCGCAGACCTCCTAATGAATATTCAGGGTTAATTTCCTTTAGGATTGGCTGGTTTCAATTTTACAAATGAGGAAATTGAGGCACAGAAAGATTACATAATCTCGCTAATGTCATGTAGTCTAGTGTAGCTGGGATTCAACCTTGACAGTCTGGCTCCAGAGGCTTTTACACATTACCTATTATTGTCATCGTATCCTTAGATCAATACATAAGGACAAATTAGGACATCATGTAAATATCATGCGAAGTAACTCATAATTTAACAAATCTGCATGGAGGAAGGGGAATTTCCCCAGCTTCAGGAAGGAGAGGATCAGAGGAGTTAGTAGGGTAAGCAATGGGTTCCAGGGCTGGGTGGACAAAAGGTTCTGGGTACAGCATCTTTGCGGAATATGGGGAGTCTGAGTTGCCAGGATCGGAAGTCAGATTTATAAAATGCAGGAGGTAAGGTTAGAGGAGTACCAAGTCATGAAGATCTTGTGATAGGAAATCATGGTAAGGAGCCAACTTATCCTATGTTTGAGGAAGAGTCAAGGAGTGGAGAGCACTGGAGAGAAGGAGTGGCTGGATCTTAGTCACTTCATTTGATTCACTAGAGCCAGCTGTGGCTAAGGTTTTCCTGTGAACTTCCTAGTTATCTAAGTTAATGCCTTTTCTTTGTATACATGTGCTAAGTTGAGTTGAATTTCTATCACTTGGAATGTAAAGAATCTTGACAAGATCAATTAGTTAGACTATTATAGAAGAAAATGTAGTGGCAGAATTTAGGGGTATAGACAAACTACAAACAAGAGAGCTAAGTAGTGAGTGTTAAGGGACTGATGGGGCCTGTAAAATTCTTTTAAGGAATTCTCTCTCCTCCACCATGCATCACCTTAGAAAGGCTATTAATCAAAGAGCTCTGCCCTCTTTAGATCAAGGATTAAGTTTATGACAAATATAGGGAAAGGGTCTCCTTTTTCTGGTAATTTGAGTCTTATAGTATAACCCCCAAAAGGAAAAAAAAAGTTTCCTCTTCATTTATTTCAGTGGTGAGACTGATGAAGTTCTCAGGATGTTTGTCCTACTGAGACTTCTGGGCTTGCCTATTTATGGTATATCAAACCTGATTCTTCCACATATTCCACTCTTTTTTTCAATTCTGAGAATGATCCATCTTCGTACAATAAAATCCTTTAAAAATTTTGGTTAGCCCATTCATTTTGCTTATGTCATGGTCCTAAGGGATATAGAAATTAATTCAGAAAGTGAGATGTTGCAAGTGACTGAACAACAATAAAAAAAGTAGATATGGGTAAGTTGGATAAAGGCAGAGAAAGTTCCTTCACTCTTCTGGGAAGCACACAATACTTTTCATGATGTTAATTCTACTGGCTAACATGTGGCCTCTATCAAAGCTCTATAATAAAGAGACCAGATAAGATTAAAGCTGGTTTATTGGTGAAAAGAGAATGACACCTGGACAAGATGACATACATTGTATTCCTCATCGCTAAGCACAAGTGTAAATCCTCTTACATTATTTAGTAAGAGGCAACCAAAAGGAGAGCTCTAAAACGTGGTAGGAAAAAGCCGAACTCAGGACTGGAGGAAAAAACACAGTGAAAAGATTCCTTACATAGTCCCCCCTCCACTGAAACAGAAAAAGGAGTCCCAGGATTTCCTGACCTCCAACCTTAACAGCAGAAGGCAGCCCAGAGGTAGACTCCTTCTTCCCTAGATTAAATGGCAGTCTCTCTGACAACATCAGGTGTGTTGGATATCACCAGCAAGAGGGACTAATCTGGAGCAATTGAGGAAAGTGGGCTTCCTAGCCTGACTTGAGAATTTCCTCCCTTGCCCAGGGACATCAGGGTGGGTGGGAGGAAGCAGGAAGAACAATTTAGCCTAAAGAAGAGGCCTTGCCTGGGAAGCCTTTAAGAATAAGAATCTGAGACTCCCATTTCCTGCCCAGAAATACTGGGGACCTGAGAAGCACGGAATTAGGGGGGTCCTACCACAACAAGTGCCTGGACAGGAGACCCTTTTGGTATCCACAGGCCTGAAACTCCCCTCTGTCCCTAAGAGGCACTCAGTGGCCCAAACTGGTGAAATCTACCACCTCAGCTAGCACTAGCAGGGAGCAA
The DNA here is from genome assembly GCF_029378745.1 of Bos indicus. Classification (NCBI taxonomy): domain Eukaryota; kingdom Metazoa; phylum Chordata; class Mammalia; order Artiodactyla; family Bovidae; genus Bos; species Bos indicus. The sequence goes on along the minus strand of NC_091760.1, from coordinate 78,892,462 downwards.
CCCCAATAACGTCACATAAACTGAACAGACAAAAGTAACATTGAAAGTACTATGCAAATTGCATTATCACAAAATAATAATTTTGTGCTAGAACCACAGCACAAAAAAAGTAGGCCAGGACCTCTCTGCATGCTTAATCTACACAAAGTGATAATCTAAAAAGATTTCAATAGGACCTAGATTCCCCTAACATAATAAAAACAATGTCTAGAGTACAATAGAAAATTACTCATCATACTTACAATTTAGAAAATCACAACTTGTTTGAAAAAGACAATCAACTGACACCAACTTGGAGATGAATATGATGTTGATGTTGAAATTATCTGACAAAGATTTGAAAGCAACCACACAAAAGTAACACATCAATTACAAATTCTCTTGAAGCAAATGAAAAACTATAAAACTTCTGCAAAGAAATGGAATTTACAAAAAAGAACTAAGTGGAATTTAAAGAACTGAAAGATAAAATGTCAGACACACACAAAAACAACTTATTGGATGAACTGAATAGAAGCAGGGAAGTGATGGAGAACAGAATCAGAGAACTTGAGGACAGATCAACAGAATTCACCCAATCTGAACAAGAGAAATCAGTATTTCTGATTTTTTTTTTTTTAAATAAGAAAGCAAAATGGAGCCTCAGGGATTTGTATATGACAATAACAAAAATACCACCAGTCATAACATCAGAGTTCCAGAGAAGAGGAAAAGAGAAGGAGCATGAGAGTATTCAAAGACATTACATCTTAAAAGTCTCCAAATTTGGCAAAAACAGAAACTTAAAACATATTCAAGAAGCTGAGCAAATCACAGGCAGGATAAATTCCCCCAAATCCATACCAGACACTTCACAATTAAACAACTGAAAGCTAAAAACAAAATCTCTAGTTTTCAAAAAAGTAGTCAGAGAGATATGAGGCATTACTTATTGAGGAACACTGATCTGAATGGCCATAGATTTCTCATATGAAGCCATAGAAGTCAGAAGATAGAGGCACATCACTTTTCAAGTGTTAAAAGAAAGGACTGTCAACAGCATACTTTTTATCAGGTGAAACTATCCTTAAAAAAATAGGAAACTAAGACATTCTCTGATGAAAAAAATTTAGGAAAATCTGATGCTAGTTGACCTACTCTTAAAGATCAACTAAAGAAATTTCTTCAATCAGAAAGGAAGCCAGAAAAAAAGAAAATTCTTGGAGTATTAGGGAGGAAAGAAATAACAAAAAGGGCAAAAATATGAGTACATACCATAGACTATCCCTCTCTTCATTAATTTTATAAATCATGAAGGATAATCGAATGCAAATTCTAACATCGTCTAATACTCAGGGTGATAATATTTAAAAGTGAGGAAGATAAAGGAATTTAAATGGAAAAAAGGTTGCCACACTTCACACCCACAAACACCACATACCACAAAAATAATCACTAGTAATACTGGAGGAATTGGAATAAAATTCACACATTATATCACAGTCCATATCCTGATTATATTATGCTATAATTTTGCAAAATGTTACTAATGGGGAAAATGGGAAAAGTATCTTGGGGGATATCTCTGTGTTTTCTCTTATGACCATCTGTGAATCGATAATAATCTCAATAAAAATTTAAATTATAGAAACATACAGTAAAAAAAAAAAAAAAAAGAGGAAAGAGAATGACAAGACAGTTTAGCTCTAAAAACTAGTTCTATCCGTAGCTTAAAATTTAAGATATCCGAGTACTTAGGGACCCCAGAGTTTTAGTGTTGAGAAAAATAACAGATTTTCTTATCTACAGTTAATAAGAGCCAAGCCAGTGACCCAAGAAATATGGCAGGAAATTAAATTAGGGCTTAAAGAAGTTTGATTCCCTGGGTGGCCACTGTTTCAAATTGGGAACTCAGTGAAGATTCCCAGATCAGCTAACCAAAAGCAAGAACTCCAGGTGAGGGAATCTTAGGCATTCTTACGTAGCAGCACTATGCTGAGAAATAGTCACCACTACATGTGGTTCCCCACTTCTCCCCATCCCAAATGGGAATTTAAAGCTAAATCTGCACAATTCAGTTAAATGAGTCAGTAAATTTCTTTTTTCACTTAAACGATTTTCAGTTTGATTTAATGTCATTTGCAATTATTAGATCCTTAATATTTATATTGTTTACTGACCATATACTCAGCAGAGTATAAGTTTCCTTGTACACGCAGAAATACAGCAATGCAGGGCTGTCTACATACCTTCACAGAGGCATGAAACTGTGCCCACAGACACCAGTCTGTATCTGTACACACACAGCCCGACATGGGAACACAGTGCTTGAAAGAGGCAATCACACAGGTATACAAAGTTTCATTCACAGTGGCACACATGTCCACATGCAGAGATTTCCCTACAAGAAAACTATTATGAATCTTTCTCTGCATCATGCTTTAGCACTCCATTCGCCTAAGAGTATTCAAAGGCAGAGATGATGCAGTTATTGCAATGAATTAATAAATACAGCCATACTTTTTTTTGTTTGTTTCAGAAGATGATGTGGGATTTTTAGCATAATGGAGGTTTCTAAGGTTCAAAATCTGTTAATTATGTTGTGTACTCAATTCAATCCAGCTTCAGTTCCCACAAATATAATCAGTTTCTGGATCTTTATGAAGGAATCTTTATGAAACTGAGTTCAGGTGGGCCACAGACTCTTAAAGCCTGGTATTATCGCTCTCCTCCCTGGCAAGTACATGAAGACAGGAGCTAAGCCTCAATTAGTTGAGAAGTAGTGATCAGGGAAAGTGAAATGTTGGCCATATTGGGCTTCATCAGGTAGACTGGATAGTGATGGGGGGAGAAAATGAGTATTCAATGTTCTCACTGAATTTGGGTTCTAAAAGATGTACAGGAAAAACCATGAAAGGACTTATTACTCAAGGATTTTCCTTCTTCTTCAATGTGTTGAGGAAATTTAACATTGATAAAATAGTTTTATCTACAGATCATATTCCAGAATTGCCAGTTGCCTTAAAATATTTCAGAAATGTCAATTGCCTTAAAAATGTTGTTTATAACTATTATTTTTCCCCCAGTTCCAGATCTAATCTAGATTCAATTCATTTAGGTGTCAAGGCTCTTTATTTTCTTTTTATCAGGAACAAATCTTCAGTTGCTCTTTTTTTTCCCCTATAACTGATAATTTCAAAAAATACAAGTCAATTGTTTCAAAAATTATTCCCCAGTGTTAATTTTTCATATGTTTCCTCATGATAATATTTCTTTTGGTTCATTTACTCTATAAATGATACTGTGTCTTTTTGGGGGGCACCTCACATCCAGAAACACATGATATCTGTTTCCCCTTCATTTGTAATGTTTATTTTGATCACTTGGTTAAAATGTTCAGTTTCTCCAAGTTTTTCCTCTTTTAATTTGTAAATAACTTGTAGTTATACACTTGCAGACTTTGCAAATGACTTGCTGCTACTTACAAGACTGCCTTCCTCTAGCAAAATTTTGTTGTTGTTTTTTGCCTGAATTTAATTCTTACTATAATGGTTTCGAATTATTTTCTAACGTCATCATTTCTTCTATACTTACCAGGTGGCATTCATTCGTAAGGAAGCTTTTCTCCTATTTATTTAACTATCCATCCATCCATCAATCTATATCTATCTATCCACCTACCTATTTATTATTAGTATGGCCTGATGATTCTTGTCCCATGTCGGAGGTCAGGGGTGGAGGCCAAGAGGAGCTACCCCACGTCCGAGGAGCGGCGGCTGCGCAGGCGCAGGAGGGCCGAGAGGAGCTACTCCACATTCAGGGTTAGGAGAGGCGACCTCGTCCAAGGTAAGGAGCAGCAGATGCACTTTGCTGGAGCAGCTGTGAAGAGATACCCCACGTCCAAGGTAAATAAGAAAAGCAGTACGTCAAGGCTATATATTGTCACTCTGCTTATTTAACTTATATGCAGAGTACATCATGAGAAACACTGGGCTGGAAGAAGCACAAGCTGAAATCAAGATTGCCGGGAGAAATATCAATAACCTCAGATATGCAGATGACACCACCCTTATGGCAGAAAGTGAAGAGGAACTGAGGAGCCTCTTGATGAAAGTAAAAGAGGAAAGTGAAAAAGTTGGCTTAAAGCTCAACATTCAGAAAACGAAGATCATGGCATCTGGTCCCATCACTTCATGGGAAATAGATGGGGAAACAGTGGAAACAATGTCAGACTTTATTTTTGGGGGCTCCAAAATCACTGCAGATGGTGACTGCAGCCATGAAATTAAAAGACACTTACTCCTTGGAAGGAAAGTTATGACCAACCTAGATAGCATATTCAAAAGCAGAGACATTACTTTGCTAACAAAGGTCCGTCTAGTCGAGGCTATGGTTTTTCCAGTGGTCGGGTATGGATGTGAAAGTTGGACTGTGAAGAAAGCTGAGTGTGGAAGAATTGATGCTTTTGAACTGTGGTGTTGGAGAAGACTCTTGAGAGTCCCTTGGACTGCAAGGAGATCCAACCAGTCCATCCTAAAGGAGATCAGTCCTGGGTGTTCATTGGAAGGACTGATGCTGAAGCTGAAACTCCAGTATTTTGGCCACCTCATGCGAAGAGCTGACTCATTGGAAAAGACTCTGATGCTGGGAGGGATTAGGGGCAGGAGGAGAAGGGGACGACAGAGGATGAGATGGCTGGATGGCATCACCGACTTGATGGACATGAGTTTGGGTAAACTCCAGGAGTTGGAGATGGACAGGGAGGCCTGGCGTGCTGTGATTCTTGGGTTTGCAAAGAGTTGGACACGACTGAGCGACTGAACTGAACTGATGATTCTTATATTCAATTGGTTAAAATCCACAACAGCCCCTATTAATTTTAATAGGGACTCAAATAGTTCTAGATTTTAAAGTGGGAGTACTTTCAAGTAGACTTTGTGTATTGGTATACACCTCCCACCTTAGCTGGTAAAGAATCCACCTGCAATTCAGAAGATTCCAGTTCAATTCCTGGGTCAGGACGATCCCCCAGAGAAGGAATAGGCTACCCAATTCAGTATTTTTGGGCATCCCTGGTGGCTCAGATGGTATAGAATCCTCTGGCAATGCAGGAGACCTGGGTTCGATCCCTGGGTTGGGAAGATCCCGCAGAGAAGGAAACAACTACCCATTTCAGTCTCCTGGACTGGAGAATTCCATGGACAGAGGAGCCTGGCAGGTTTACAGTCCATGAGGCCGGAAAGAGTCGGACACAACTGAACGACTCTCACTTTCATAAACCTCCATATACCTGTAATGGTCTTTGAATCACCTTTAGTTTGCCCTTTTCTCAACAAGTCCTAGATTGTTGAGTATATATCACTTATTTTTAAGATATGTGTATTATCTGTCTCTACGACTATGAAGGCTTCCCAGGTGGTGCCAGTGGCAAAGAACCTGCCTGCCGATGCAGGAGAGGTAAGAGACATGGATTCGATTCCTGGGTCTGGAAGGTCCCCTGGTGGAGGGATGGTAACCCACTCCAATATTCTTGCCTGGAGTATCCCATGGACAGAGAAGCCTGACAGGCTACAGTCCATAAAGTCGCAAAGAGTCAGACATGACTGAAGTGACTTAGCGTGCATGCAGGACTGTTCTTTACAGAAAACCTTTCCTTATAAAACAGAATGGGCTCATCACCATGAGCAGCTGGTTAGTAAATCATTTAATAATTCCACATGGAACTTTTCTGTTGAGCCCTTGTCTTAATGGTCTCTTCTTTCCGGCTTTTAAATGCGCATATTATTAGTGAAGTGGCAATGGCACCCCACTCCAGTACTCTTGCCTGGAAAATCCCATGGACGGAGGAGCCTGGTGGGCTGCAGTCTACGGGGTCACTAAGAGTCTGGCACGACTGAGTGACTTCACTTTGACTTTTCACTTTCATGCATTGGAGGAGGAAATGGCAACCCACTCCAGTGTTCTTGCCTGGAGAATCCCAGGAACGGGGGAGCCTGATGGGCTGCCGTCTATGGGGTTGCACAGAGTCAGACACGACTGAAACGACTTAGCAGCAGCAGCAGCAAAGTAATGTACCTAAGCAAAACATGCCCACTAATTTCCAAGTAGACCCTATAAGAGCCACCTAGGCCATCACTGTTTATTCTGGAATCAATATATGAATACTTAAGCTATCATATTAAATTCTGTGGCATTGAATCAGACTAGAAAAGAAGTTAAAATTTTTAAATGTAGAAAAATGGGCAAACACTTCACAAAAGAATGTATATTATTACCTAATAATCACGTGCTTACTACAAATTAAAACCACAATGAGATAAGCTACAAGTGGCAAAAATCAAGAAGACTAACAATAATAAATGTCAGTGATGATGTGGAGCAACTAGAAATCTCCTACATTGCTAAAGGGAGTGTAGAATGGTACATGGCTATGGAGACACATTCTATAATTTCTTATGAAATTAAATGCACATGTATCTCATGACTGAGCAATTTCATCTGAACATAGTTACTCAACACATATGAAATAAATGTCCACAAAAAACTCAAAAAGCAACAATGTTTCTAGTAAATCGATTAATAAAAGCTAAAATCTGGGAACAATGCAAATGTCCACATCAGGATAGTAAGAAAACAAACTGTGGTATAGTTGTTCAATGGAACGCTACTTAGCAATAAAAAGTAATGAAATGTTCTGAAAGGTAACAACATGAGTGGATATAAAGCTATCTGATTCTATGCCAAGTCTCAGTTCAGTTCAGTTCACTCAGTTGTGTCCAACTCTTTTCGACCCCATGAGTCACAGCACACCAGGCCTACCTGTCCATCACCAACACCCGGAGTTCACTCAAACTCACGTCCATCGAGTCGGTGATGCCATCCAGCCATCTCATCCTCTGTCGTCCCCTTCTCCTCCTGCCCCCAATCCCTCCCAGAATCAGAGTCTTTTCCAGTGAGTCAACTCTCCGCATGAGGTGGCCAAAGTACTGGAGTTTCAGCTTCAGCATCAGTGCTTTCAGTGAACACCCAGGACTGATTTCTTTAGGATGGACTGGTTGGATCTCCTTGCAGTCCAAGGGACTCTCAAGAGTCTTCTCCAACACCACAGTTCAAAAGCATCAATTCTTCCACACTCAGCTTTCTTCACAGTCCAACTTTCACATCCATACATGACCACTGGAAAAACCATAGCCTTGACTAGATGGACCTTTGTTGGCAAAGTAATGTCTCTGCTTTTGAATTGCTATCTAGGTTGGTCATAACTTTCCTTCCAAGGAGTAAGCGTCTTCTAATTTCATGGCTGCAGTCACCATCTGCAGTGATTTTGGAGCCCCCCAAAATAAAGTCTGACACTGTTTCCACTGTTTCCCCATCTATTTCCCATGAAGTGATGGGACCAGATGCCATGATCTTCGTTTTCTGAATGTTGAGCTTTAAGCCAACTTTTTCACTCTCCACTTTCACTTTCATCAAGAGGCTTTTGAGTTCCTCTTCAGTTTCTGCCATAAGGGTGGTATGGTGAAACTAATGTATGGTGCTAGAAGTCAGAAAGTTGTTCCTCTATGGAAAGAATTGACTGAAAAAGGATACAAGGGACTTTCTGGGATGGAGAAATATTCAATATTTTATTTGGGAGAGTGACTATACAGGTGCATAAAATTGTCAAATCTTATTGGACTGACTGGACTTAGCATTTAAGATTTCTGCTTTTTATTGTATATTAATTATACTTCAATTTAAAAGTGGCTATAGAGAAACATAAGCTCCAGTCAAGTCTGTCTGTTGGTAAGAAATATTCACACCTTATACTTTTCAAGCACTTAGTATGAGTTAGTTGAAATGCAAAGTGTCTCTTACTTAACTGGATGTTTTCTTGGACTTTGTTTTAGTTGGAGAACTGAGAAATTGCACTTTCAGCTTTGCATTTGAACAGAACCAAACATATAGTGGGTTCACATTTAATGCAATATTCCTTAAGCAAAGCCAATACGGATTCCCAGCAAAGCTGACCACAGAAGCTTTCTCCAGCTAATCTACTCCGAAGAATGCTGTTGATCTCATTACATTTCTCTTGAAACCTTTTTCCTTAAAAATGTGTTTCTATAATCAGAATGTCCTACAGATGCATTCTTAATTTCCCACATACCTAATAAGGGAAGAAGAAAAATGAGATTAGCCAGAAACTCTTTTCCCTAGCTAGGTTGTAGTCTAAACTCCTATGTTTTACTAAGTCTATAAATCCTTGCTGTTGTTTAGTCACTGAGTCATGTTTGACTCTTTAGTGACCCCATGGACTGTTGCCCACCAGGTTCCTCTGTCCAAGGGATTTTCCAGGCAAGAACACTGGAGTGGGTTGCCATTTCCTTCTCCAGGTGATATTCCTGACCCAAGGATCGAACCTGAGTCTCTTGCATTAGCAGGAGGATTCTTGATCACTGAGCCACCAGGGAAGTCCATCATTGCTATATAAATTCATGGTTGTATTAAGGACAATGATCTGGTAGTGACAGATATATTCTGTGGTATTGTGTAGTTAGTAATTCATGGCTCTGAATTTAGTCGTACTTGGGTTTAAATACCTTGGCTCCAGCACACACTAGCTGTGTCATTTAAACAAGGTTTCAATTTCTCTAAGTCTATGCTTTTATTTTTTTCCTGTAACATAATATGTGATATATGATAATAATGTTTGCAAAAATGTTTGTTGTGATAATTTAAGTAAAGCAGTAGTGTACTGTTTGGTACATATTAGATAGCCATAATTATCATTATCGTGCTATATGTTATTGTTTGTTTACTTGTTTGTGTCTCATCAGATCAGGTCAGATCAGATCAGTCGCTCAGTCGTGTCCGACTCTTTGAGACCCCATGAATAGTAGCACGCCAGGCCTCCCTGTCCATCACCAACTCCCAGAGTTCACTGAGACTCACGTCCATCGAGTCAGTGATGCCATCCAGCCATCTCATCCTCTGTCAGACTGTAAATGTCTCAAGGGCAAAGAACATGATTTATGCTTTTTCTCAAAAGCACCCAGCATAGTTTAAAAATAAATGCTGAATAAATATTTTTTCAATTTAGGGATTTCTTTTCATTATTAATTTAATAACAATGCATCCTAATAATAATTTTTGAAAGGATTATTTGGAGTTTGATTCTTAAAAGCTTTTTGATTTTCTTGGTTTTGGTTGACTTTCTATACTTCCCATCCCTCAGTAATACCATATGCAATTTCTATGGTAAGAAAAGAAACCAGTTGATATTTAATGACCTTCTGGACATAAACTTCATCCTCTAAGCACATATTTAAAACCTCATCTCTTAGGACAGAAAGTTTAAATATGGACAATGATCATTTTCTATTGCATTCACCCTGCCTTTATCCAAGTACTACCTTATGTTGGTGCTTAACTTATTTGTGGATACAATTCCCTACTTCCAAGAGTACAAATGCTTTTTACCTAAGTCTTTTGTGCCTTCCCTTCAATCTCCAAGACCTGATGTGGGTGAATGCACTTTATATGCATTGGAGAAGGTAATGGCAACCCACTCCAGTGTTCTTGCCTGGAGAATCCCAGGGACGGGGGAGCCTGGTGGGCTGCCATCTATGGGGTCACACAGAGTTGGACACAACTGACGTGACTTAGCAGTAGCAGTACCAGACATCTGTTGAATGAGTGAATAAATGAGGAAAACATATTCCAGTCCCTGTATAGCAAAGGGCTACATTATGTGGTAACAAACAAAGACTGTTAGAGCAAGAAAGGATATTTCATATTATCTAGTTCAACTTTTGGAGAAAGAAATGGCAATCCACTGCAGCACTCTTTCCTGGAAAATCCCATGGATGGAGGGGCCTAGTGAGCTGCAGTCCATGGGGTCACTAGGAGTCAGACATGACTGAGCGACTTCACTTTCACTTTTCACTTTCATGCATTGGAGAAGGAAATGGCAACCCATTCCAGTATTCTTGCCTGGAGAATTCCAGGGACAGGGCAGCCTGGTGGGCTGCCATCTATGGGGTTGCACAGAGTCGGACACGACTGAAGTGACTTAGCAGCAGCAGCAGCAGCAGTTCAACTTTGTGTAAGTCTGGAGGGAAAGAGACATGCTAAATATTTTAAAAGGGGGAATTTCAGTGTAGGGAATTAGTCATACCTGTGATAGAAGAGCTGAGAAACCAAACAGGGACTGTTGAGGCAACCCAAAGAACAGGGACTATCTTTCATGTGATAGGACCAAAGAAGGAAGTTGCTGTTTCCAGACTTAAGAAGCTGGGACTGTCCATATTAGCTGTAGCCAAGGAGGGGATGTAATCATTGTTGGAGAAATCACAGGAAGCATAAGAGAAGGAAAAGAAAAACACTGCTTGTCTTCCTCTTCCCCTTTACTCTTTTTCTATGGGTCCTGGGTGCCCAAACTACCTAAAATCTGGAGGGCAGAGGAGTCTAGCTCCCTAGTAATGATACAGAGAGCACAAGGGAAGGGAGAGGATGGATCTAGGAGCAAACCGGTGACTAACCAGGAAAGGTTCCCAAAGAAAGAGGAACATGGTTTAAGTCTTGAAGGATACACTGAATTTCAAGACTTCAGGGGTCATGAATGAGGCACTCCCAGAAAATCGGAGCTATGTGAGCAAAACCAAAGAGGTGTGAGGCACAATTATGATGGACTAGAAAAGCCACTCTGGATAGATCAGAAAGTGCATGTAGAGTAGTATTTGGATTAAACCAGTCAACAGGGTTAGATCATGATATGGTATGCTTTCAAAGTCTGGCAGGGAGCTTCAGAATTATTCAAGAGAGGAAGAATCATTAAAGATATTTGAGCATAAGAGTAACATGCTGAAAATGGTGTTGAAGGAAGAATTTCTGGCAGGGGTAAGAGACCAGAGATCGAGAAGCCACAAAGCAAGCCACTGCAACAATTCACACATGGGCCAGCAAGTTTTCACAAGGTAATGGCAGCAGGTATAGAGAGAAATAAACAGACTGCAGTGTTTGGCAAACTTCAAATCATAAGACGTGAAGATGAAGAGTAAGTTAGAACTGATGCCAATTTTTCAGGCTGACTAATTGGAAAAATAACTGTAACTGAGATGAGCCGGTAAGAGAAGGTGATGAGTACACTTTGTATGAGCTGGATTTGAGATAATGGCAAGAAATAAATAGACAAATCTAGGAAAACAACTACTGGTACGTGGTTGAGAGAAGAGAAGTGGCAATGTGGTTTTGTTGTTGTTCAGTTGCTCAGTTGTGTCCGACTCTTTGGAGGTCATCAACTAGCTAGGAGAATGAGTAAATAGGGGCTGGAAGGAGAATGTGTGGGAGATGGATTATTGTGAGAGCAAACAACTAGCCTTGGCTAATGTCATTGAAGAAAGAAGAAGAAGGAAAAAAAAGGAATGAGTAAAGATCAGATCAGATCAGTCGCTCAGTCGTGTCCGACTCTTTGCAACCCCATGAATCGCAGCACACCAGGCCTCCCTGTCCATTACCAACTCCTGGAGTTCACTCAAACTCACGTCCATCAAGTCAGTGATGCCATCCAGCCATCTCATCCTCTGTCATCCCCTTCTCCTCCTGCCCCCAATCCCTCCCAGCATCAGAGTCTTTTCCAATGAGTCAACTCTTCACATGAGGTGGCCAAAATACTGGAGTTTCAGCTTTAGCATCATTCCTTCCAAAGAAATCCCAGGGCTGATCTCTTTCAGAATGGACTGGTTGGATCTCCTTGCAGTCCAAGGGATTCTCAAGAGTCTTCTCCAACACCACAGTTCAAAAGCATCAATTCTTTGGCGCTCAGCCTTCTTCACAGTCCAACTCGCACATCCATACATGACCACAGGAAAAACAATAGCCTTGACTAGATGAACCTTTGTTGGCAAAGTAATGTCTCTGCTTTTGAATATGCTATCTAGGTTGGTCATAACTTTCCTTCCAAGGAGTAAATGTCTTCTAATTTCATGGCTGCAGTCACCATCTGCAGTGATTTTGGAGCCCCCAAAAATAAAGTCTGACATTGTTTCCACTGTTTCCCCATCTATTTCCCATGAAGTGATGGGACCAGATGCCATGATCTTCGTTTTCTGAATGTTGAGCTTTAAGCCAACTTTTTCACTCTCCACTTTCACTTTCATCAAGAGGCTTTTTAGTTCCTCTTCACTTTCTGCCATATACACAGCCTTGATGTACTCCTTTTCCTATTTGGAACCAGTGTGTTGTTCCATGTCCAGTTCCAACTGTTGCTTCCTGACCTGCATACAGATTTCTCAAGAGGCAGATCAGGTGGTCTGCTATTCCCATCTCTTTCAGAATTTTCCACAGTTTATTGTGATCCACACAGTCAAAGGCTTTGGCATAGTCAATAAAGCAGAAATAGATGCTTTTCTGGAACTCTCTTGCTTTTTCCATGATCCAGCGGATGTTGGCAATTTGATCTCTGGTTCCTCTGCCTTTTCTAAAACCAGCTTGAACATCAGGAAGTTCACGGTTCACATATTGCTGAAGCCTGGCTTGGAGAATTTTGAGCATTTCTTTACTAGCATGTGAGATGAATGCAATTGTGCAGTAGTTTGAGCATTTTTTGGCATTGCCTTTCTTTGGGATTGGAATGAAAACTGACCTTTTCCAGTCCTGTGGCCACTGCTGAGTTTTCCAAATTTGCTGGCATATTGAGTGCAGCACTTTCACAGCATCATCTTTCAGGATTTGAAATAGCTCAACTGGAATTCCATCACTTCCACTAGCTTTGTTCATAGTGATGCTTTCTAAGGCCCACTTGACTTCACATTTCAGGATGTCTGGCTCTAGGTCAGTGATCACACCATCGTGATTATCTGGGTCATCAAGATCTTTTTTGTACAGTTCTTCTGTGTATTCTTGCCATCTCTTCTTAATATCTTCTGCTGCTGTTAGGTCCATACCAATTCTGTCCTTTATCGAGCCCATCTTTGCATGAAATGTTCCTTTGGGATCGCTGATTTTCTTGAAGAGATCTCTAGTCTTTCCCATTCTGTCGTTTTCCTCTATTTCTTTGCATTGATCGCTGAAGAAGGCTTTCTTATCTCTTCTTGCTATTCTTTGGAACTCTGCATTCAGATGTTTATATCTTTCCTTTTCTCCTTTGCTTTTTGCTTCTCTTCTTTTCACAGCTATTTGTAAGGCCTCCCCAGACAGCCTTTTTGCTTTTTTTCATTTCTTTTCCATGGGGATGGTCTTGATCCCTATCTCCTGTACAATGTCACAAACCTCATTCTATAGTTCATCAAGCATTCTATCTATTAGATCTAGTCCCTTAAATCTACTTCTCACTTCCACTGTATAATCATAAGGGATTTGATTTATGTCATACCTAGTGGTTTTAGGTCTAGTGGTTTTCCCTACTTTCTTCAATTTAAGTCTGAATTTGGCAATAAGAAGTTCATGGTCTGAGCCACAGTCAGCTCCTGGTCTTGTTTTTGCTGACTGTATAGAGCTTCTCCATCTTTGGCTGCAAAGAATATAGTCAATCTGATTTCGGTGTTGACCATATGGTGATGTCCATGTGTAGAGTCTTCTCTTGTGTTGTTGGAAGAGGATGTTTGTTATGACTAGTGCATTTTCTTGGCAAAACTCTATTAGTCTTTGCCCTGCTTCATTCTGTATTCCAAGGCCAAATTTGCCTGTTACTCCAGGTGTTTCTTGACTTCCTACTTTTGCATTCCAGTCACCTATAATGAAAAGGACATCTTTTTTGGGTGTTTGAGTAAAGATAACAGAGTGCAATTGAAGAGGTAGGAAGACAGCTAGAATTTAAGAAGGAAAGTGAAAAGACAAGTCAAGGCAGGCTGAGGAGTCATTGTACCGGTACAGGAAATATAGTTCAATTGGTAAGGTATCCTCACATAATGAGCAATCCGAAATTCATGATTGAACGAAATAATAGAAGAAAAAAAAAAACAGTGTGGTTGTAAAATCTTAAATGCTACAGAAAATTTCATGAAAATACTAAGACTAAGAAAACATCACTGGATTTACTCTGTATCTCTGTATCCTTTAGTAACAAAGGAAGTGAAAAAAGTGAAGGTGAAGTCACTCAGCCCTGTCTGACTCTTTGTGACCCATCGTCTGTGGCCCACCAGGCTCCTCTGTCCATGGGATTTTCCAGGCAAGGATACTGGAGTGGGTTGCCATTTCCTTCTCCAGGGGATCTTTTTGACCCAGGGATTGAACCTGGATCTCCTGTGTTTTAGGCAGACGCTTTACAGTCTGAGCCACCAGTGAAGTTTTAGTAACAAAGATTACCTCTCTATTCTCAAGCTTTGTTAAAATGTAGTGATGTAATAATATTTTTTCCATGAAAAAAACTACCATATACATATATATACACACAAGATAACTCTCTTCTCTTCCACTATTTCTTTCCTTGTGAAAACTGTATGTCGAAATTTACAGTGTCCTAGAACATTAATGGTGTTATGCGTTTTAGGTTTTCTTGGTTGCAATTCCATATTGATGAAACTTCTTTTTTGTAGCATTATCTGTCTGTAGAGGTTGGAATTTTCCTGGGAGTCATCTAGGTTAAATTAATTTCTGTTTTGAGATCAAAAGAGATTTAGGAGGGGATTAAACTCATTTGTAAAGAGTTGGAGGCCATTTGATAATAAGCTTGGTTTTCCCTGGTGGCTCAGATGGTAAAGAATCTGCTTGTGATACAGGAGACCTGGGTTCAATGTCTCGGTCAGAAAGATCCCCTGAAGAAGAGAACTGCTGCCCATTCCATTATTCTTGCCTGGAGAATTCCATGGACAGAAGAGTCTGGCGGTAGACTGTATATGTCTCTTCCTGGAGGAGTCTGTTAGTGGTGAGTGACAAGAAAGAGATACTCAAGGGTAAAATAAGAAAGGGTGTGTTTCATAGGTGAAAAGATCATCTGCATCTAAGTATATACACAGGAAAGCCATGCTGCTTCAAATGAGAAGATATGGGTCCTTGCCTGGCTCTGCATCCCTGGATACATGTTTTTTGGATGGATCATTAATTAACCTTCCTGGGCCTTACATGACTTTTGAGAGGATCAGTCAAGGAAAGATAAATATATGGAACTTTTTTTAAAAAATATACTTTATCCAGGAACACAAAAACCTATAAACCTGTTAGACTTCTTGTCAGAAGGCCAGATAGTAGTTGGCGAATTCTGCTGCCTAACTTTTCATGGTTGCAGGAAGCCTTCTGGGCTTTATCTGTACACATCCCTGTTAATGGAGCCCCTACAACTGATTCCAAGTCTAGTTCAAGGCTTGCGACATCTTATGGGACTTGAGAAACAGAGACAAATACTCTCAGGTGCTCCATCACTCGCTGCAATTTGGTCAGATAGATTCTGTTTCAAGCTTTATACTGATACTTTGAATTTCTTGAGCTCAGAGAGATAAACTCCGGTGGTTAGGACTTTTATAAATGCAGCTGTAGTAGCCATTAACTGTGTGACTGACCCTTAAAAAGTCCAGCAAATTAATACCAAGCATAGTAAAATATTTGACTACTTACAACATCCTTATTGCATTTGTACACATTCATGCACGCACACAAGGAGCAAATATCTATCTGTATTTATGTCTCATTACATACAAAACTAGGGGGACAGAGATGAAGTTGGGTGGGGACAGAGTCTGGGAAAAGAAAGACAAGAAAAAGAGAGAAGGTGGCATGTTTCATTTTTTTTTTCCATAAAAGCACTGGGGTTCACTGTGGACTGGGGTGGGAGAGGGTGGTAGAAGCTGGCAGATCTGTTTAAAAAATATTTTGTGAGATTCCTGGCATAAGCTGAACCGCTGGGGCCCAGGAGACCAAGGGTGTCACTGAGCTGGGGACGAGACACTGCTCACTGACGCTGCCTGGAAACCAGCACAGCCCTGGAGACAGGGGCCTGGAAACTGTGATGACTCTGGCTGGAACACTGGGTTCTAACTAGGGCTAGAGCAGCAGTCATGAGACTTCTTCTGGAGGGTTTGTAGGCAACAGAGGAGAACTAGCAGAACCCAGAGAAGGAGAGGGAAAGGCAGGGTGGGCACCTCATGGTCACTGTTGCTGAAAGACTAGTTCATGGGCTCGGTGCATGGTCTTGTCCAAGGATTTATTCTAACAGCTGGAGCAGGGATCACAAGACTTAACTTTTCGTATCAGCTTTGCCACTGACTTACTTTGTTCCTTAGACAGATCACTCTTCTCTATATCTAAGTTTTATGCTCTGGGAAATGAGGCTTTTGGAGTTGGTCTGAAATAATCTAAATTTAACATTATTCATCTCCTGAATTTATTGCTTTCTTGCCAGTTAATTAAACAACTACTTCCCAAAGGCCTATGCCAGGTTTGTATGTGTGTGTTAGTCACTCAGTCATGGCCTATTCTTTGTGACCCCATGGTGGCCTGTAGCCTGCCAGGCTCCTCTGTCCATGGAATTCTCCAGGCAAGAATACTGGGGCAGGTAGCCATTCTCTTCTCTAGGGGATCTTCCCAGCCCAGGGATGGAACCAGGGCTTCTGCATTGTAGATGGATTCTTTACTGTCTGATCCAACAGGGAAGCTCCTGTGTCAAGTCACCACTGACAAATTCTAAACAATGAATCATAAACATGTCACTGCCTGTAACACAGGTCCAGCTTCAAGTCCTGGTTTTGTTATTCATTGCCTATGTGACTTCAAACAGGTTTGTTTTCTTCTATGGCCCTCAGCTTCCTCATCTGTATATTGAGGATAGTGATACCTTCTGACAGGGTTGCTAAATATAAACACACAACACGGCAGGGACATAGTAGGTGCCCAGTAACTGGTATTCACTGTAAGTGTACTTTTAATTAAATATTCTAATAACAGACTCTATCAATCCATGAATAAAAATGTAACTTTATAAAGTGTACAAATAGATGTGACCCATAAACTTGAGCTTGTCAAGGGGATTTGCTAAATCAAAGAATGTTCTCCTGAAGATATACTCTATCATAAAAATAAGAAGATATCTTTGTAAGGTGCACTTGGCTCTTTTATTATTTAAGCTTGCCTCAGAATTCCTCTCAGGTTGTCATTCCTCATGCTTCTCTCAACAAGATCTCCTCATTCCTTTCTCTGACAAGAATCTGAACAAAGTCCAAGCATCTTCTCCACCTTTACAATTCATATTTTTGTCAATTTAATTAAAGTAACATTTGCTTAATTAAGCTAAATGCAACTTCTTTCATTTATAATCAGTCTCTGGGGAAAGCTTCTCCTAAACTAAGGCTTCTGCCTAATTCTGTGTGGCTCTCAGAATGGCTACCTCTCTTCACTTTTCTCAGACAGAATGCTGTGACATGGTCTAAGCTGAGGTGAGTTTTATAGAGCTGTTATTTCTCTGTCTTATTATAATAACTTTACTTGCTGCTGAGAAGACAGGGTACTTAGTAAATCTACACAGTTGTTACAGATATGATGTGCTGTGTGCTTAGTCACTCAGTTGTGTCTGACTCTTTGTGACCCCATGGACTATAGCCCACCAGGCTCCTCTGTCCATGGGGATTCTCCAGGCAAGAATTACTGGAGTGGGTTGCCATGCCCTTCTCCAGGGGATCTTCCCAACCCAGGGATTGAACCCATGTCTCCTGCATTGCAGGCTGATTCTTTACCATCTGAGCCACCAGGGAAGCCCACAAATATGATGATCTTACCCAAATATTTCAGGAGAGACTTTACATCCTTGGAGGAAGGCAACCAAAATTTTGTCATTTCTATCACCTTAGAAATATTAGCTGCTTAATAAAAATGTTACATAGCAGGAAGAGATAGTATGGATGTACACATTACCAAGCACAGCTGTGAGCACTTTCCTCATGACAGTTCTGTAAGGGCAGAGTTATGATGCTGTTTAACAAATGAGAACACAGAGATGCACTGATTTTGTCCACAGTCATATAAATCATAAAGTAGTACTGAGCAGACTCAAAAAAAAAAAAAAAAGCAAAAATTCAGTGACAGGCTCTATCGGAAAGTGGGATAGAAGTAAATTATGGCCCCACAGGTGGAGAAGTATGAAGGCTATGTGATGCCTGAGTGTAGGTAACTCCATCCAGGAGCCACTCCAGAGTGAGCTCTTCTCACTGTCCAAAGACGGACAATTCATGTCCCATTGTACTCAGGAACAAAAGGGGAAGATGGCTGCAGGTGACAGGCATGGTTTGCATGGATGTTCAGCACATTGTGTCTGTGTATATATCTTTGTATTTGCTATGGAGTTCCAGGAACTGGATGCTGTAGCTCAGACCAGTCTGGTGTTTCCTTCTCTCACCGTGGATGGTTGTTGATGCTCTGGTTCTAGTTCATCCACTTTTGGGAGTCCCAATACATAGTCTCCTCCCAGTAAGGGCTAGGAACTCACATCCTCGGCTTCTTTAAGAGCCATCTGGAAAGCAGGTTTAAATATTGGACCAAAAAAAGTAAGTATTTATACTGAGATTGGAACCTTTTATGCATTCTTTTGCTTGATTAATGACATTTTTTGCAATTGTTCTCTTCATTTTGCTTTATGTTTCTGTTTCCTATGAAAAGCAGTAGAGGGAAATGTTATATGACCTGGCTTGGAACCTTAGTTCTCTTATGCTAGACGTTTAACATTAGTGAAGTTCCCTAAGGTCTCTGTGCCTCAGTTTCTTCAACAATAAAATGGGATAACTATAATCAGGGTAAACACATTGACTTGCCTTTGCTGTTCAGTCACTCAGTCGTGTCTGACTCTTTTGTGACCCCATGGACTATAGCCCGCCAGGCTGCTCTGTCTGTGGAATTTCCCAGGCAAGAATTCTGGAGTGGGTTGCCATGTCCTTTCTCCAGGGGATCTTCCTAAGCCAGGGATTGAACCCACATCTCCTGCTTGGCAGGCGGATTCTTTACCACTGAGCCACTTGTTGCAGGGATTAGGAAATTATTATATGTAAAGTATCTAAAACATTGCCTGTGAAGGAGTTAAGTACCAACTAAATGTTAGTTATTTTTGTCATTATGCATTTTTTTCTCACTAGTTGTATTTGTTGAGTTAATCAAGATACCTCCTACCCACTTTATTCTTCTTGTGCTTTGGAAATGGTACATCTAATGGTTAAACACTTACTCTTTCATGTGACACCATGAATTTTTAAAAACAAATTTATTGAAGTATCATTTACGTAGAATATATTATACCCATTTTAAGGGTAGAGTATTTTGGTGAATTTTGACAAGTTTACATACACATTTAGTCTTCACCACAATTGAGATTTAGAATATTTTTATCACTCCTAAAATACTTTGTACCACTTTGCGTATATGTCCCACTCCATCCAACCCTCTCCAGCCCCAGGTAATCAATGTTATGCTTTCTGCTACTGTGGAGTAAGTTTGACTTTTCTAGAGTTAAATATAAAAGAAATCATACAGCCTGAAGTCTTTTGTGACATATACTTTTAAACATATTTTGCTATTACTCTCAATAGTTACTCAATACCTTTATTCTCTCCTAGTTGGGACCTAAATCTAAGTAATTTTTTCTTCTTTCATCCCTCTTCCCTCTGCCAACTTCCATTTTGAGATTATCTTGGATTTTGGTTATAAATATTTTAAAATCACACATCAGGAGTTATTTAAACCCAATTTAGATTTCTACTTCATTTACTCACCACTCTTTCTTGTATCTTATATACTGCGTAGTCTTTGATTCATTTTCTTTGTGCTTCACACAATTCTTCCCCCCATCAACATCCACTCCCCATCCCCTGCTCCCCAGGGTAACTTTTATGAATATCTGCAATTCTAAATATGTCTTTATTTTGCTCTCTTATTTCACTACCAACTACATACTAAGTACAGGGTTCTAAGAAAATTATCTTTTCCTTTAACCTAGTATAAGGTCTAGCTTTGGCAATGAGAGCTCAGATGCAGTACCTTTTGAAAGAAACCATCTCTACTGGGGCTTTGACTCACTAATTTTCAATTTAGCTAGATCTATTTCTTCCTTTCTGCCTGCTAGTCATTTTCTTCAAATGATTAAAATTTCCCATGCCAAGCCCTCTAGCACAGTTCTCCAAGGCAGTGGCCATACAAATCACCTGTGCATCTTGTCAAAATACGCATTCTATTTCAGTCATTCTGGGGACAGGCCTGGGATTCTGCATTTCTAACAAGCTCCCAGGTCATGGTGATGTGAACCTCATTTTGAGAACCAAGCCTCTAGCTGCTACTTTCTCATGGAGGTGATAGCCTCTTTAATCTTTCCAAAGATATGAATCATTAATCTTCAATGTCTGTATCCTCTATTAACTCCTCGGTGTTAATACTTGTGTTTGCTGAGTTTGTGGCTTCTCTTTTCTAATGTTGGTTTTCCTCAAATTCTATCGTTCCCTTTCCTTTCCTTTCTTTTCTTTTCCTTTTCCTTACCTTTCTTTTTGTCTTCTTTTTTTAAGATACTTGTCAATTACCTACTGCTTATCTGCTCCTGTGTGGTGGAAGGGGAGTGGGCCTTCTGCTCAGAGGAGTGCACTCTTGCAAAGCAGGACTGAGGGTTCTATATCCAGTCCCTTCCCCAGCTTCAGAGCAAACCTTCACTGCTTTATTATATAAACAAACCACTGCCGCTGACTGTTTAGCATAAGCTGGGGATAGGACTGACCAGCATAGCTAATGATTAAGATGATAGAAACAATTAACATTTTTAAGTGTCTGTAGCATGAAAGAAAGTGCTACACGTTTTAATTTATTTAATGGATAGAACTTGTCAAACTGAAGATCTAACCACATCCACTTTCTCCCTGTATGTTTAGTCCCGCCAACCTACTTTGATTGAGAAACACAATTTGTCCTTATTTTCATCATGTGCTCTTTTCTTTCTTCACTTTTGGGAGTAAGTGGAAGGATGCTGAAGACTCAGTCATTTGGATGAAATAGATCAAATATTCCAGGGTAATTGGATGATACCCCAAAGCCAAACCCTGTGTAATGGGAAGGGAGCAGCGTAAAGTGAATAAGAAAGAGAGAAAGAAAGGAAGAGAAGGAGAAGAAATAAAAGGAGAAGTTGGGGACAAAGTGCCAATAATGAAAAGATGGGGAAAGGGGGAAGAGGAACAGAATGCAGGTGGAATTTGCACAAGAGTGGGGAGTTTAGTTGCATTTGCTTAGTGTTAGTTTTTAACCTTGTTTAAATTCTTTCAAATCTCTGCAAATAAGAAGATTAATTGAGTAGCCCTTGACATTCAGAGAGAGCTCTGGCTAGAGTGACCTTACAGACATAACCCAGGAGAACAGGGGAATAGTAATTTTGGCTTATAAAAAGGTAAATTTTAATAAGTTTATTGGAAAGACAGTTTATTGTGTGTTGTATGGCTTGTTTCTGTGAACTGAATAAAATGGTCTCTTATTTTGAGGGCTTACAGGGATTTACCTAGAAATATTTACCTAGAATATTTGCCTAGAAATCAAAGAGGAACCCATTTAAATCTTGGGACCTGACTGATTGGAATTTGCAGCTTTAATGTCATCTTTTATTGCAGGAATTTTTCCTATAATTTTCAGGATATGGATGGACAATGAAAAATGGGTGAAACCATCTGTATTTTGGGTTCAGGCCACTAATTTCCGATATGTTGGGTACTGGGAATTTTGAAGCTCACACTTAAAAACATCTCCCCTGTTTTTAAAGGTATTTGTTTTACAAAAGAAACATAACCTCAGTTCTCTATACTTATGAAAGTCTATTTCTTTAGTGATTGAAATTTACTGTGCCTTCAGGAGCTGTTCTAATTGTTTTTAATTAAGATGAACGTATTATTCTTGCTGAAGAAAGCAGACCAATAGAAAGGCATGGTTGGAGCAGCCCTTGGGACATTGGTTTTGTTTAGGTTTACTTCCACTTCTAATCAATTGTTCATTTTTCAATTTGTCACTTGAGTTTCACTTAAAATACGCCTCTAAATGTATTAAGCTCCTACTACACAGGCCCAGTCCTAGGCTCCAGCCCTGGGACACAAAGATAATTCCAACAAGTCCCTGAGTCCGGGATCCATCAGAGTCCTATAGGGAGACAGTCTTAGAAACAGAGGACTATGACACATTGTGTCTGTTACAGAGAATGGTGCAAATGGTATCATGTGAGATGAGCTGAGATGGGCCTCATTCCACCTGAGTAAGTAGGGGTCCCGGACAGGTAACCTTCTACCTGAATCTCACAGGATAAATAGATGCTTTTCAGTACAATTAGTTCTTGCTTATAAGTTCTCAAACCCTCCATAATTGCCCCCTGCTTCTCCTATTCACTCCACTATACCTCTGAATCCCTCTTTTAAAGCTTTGTTGATAAAAATCTATTGAAAGTGCTCTGAGATTTCCCTTTCAATGGTGCTACAGAAGCCTTGAGTTGACCAGACTGCTTCAAGTCCATGGGATTGGAACTGGCTTGCCACTTATCCTATTGAAATCTCTCCATCTCCTCACTGACTCTTGCTTGCATCTTAAGTTTGTATCGTTTGTTCTGAGGAACACAGCTCTGTGCATTATGGCACCAAAGTTCATCCAGGTATAATTAATTATCTCATGGTGTTACTTGTATTGGCAGCCAAACCCCCGAAGGGGAAAGTTTTTAAAATATGGGTGTTTCTGGAGATGATGGGTAGAATAGAATCTCTGCACATAACAGTGCTGATAGATACAGTGAAATACACAATATACGTTCTTTAGGGAGTGCTAATCCCGTACTGTAACCCATCACTGAAACCTTCCTCTTCACTCTGGTCAAGGTGGGGAGCATGCCCATCCTTCCTGAAGGAGCACAGTGCATGACTTTAGGAGATGATCAGCATCAGCTCTGTAGGCTGCTTCCCCAGTTCCAGGGCATCATATCAGTCTTGTGTCATGTATATTGATTGTAGCATTTCTTGCAGAGATGCTGGCTTATGTCGTCTCAACTGCATTCTGGCTCAATGCAGTTCTTTAGGCCCCTGCATGCTGAGAGAGGGAGATGAGAGAGACTGCTAGAAGGTGAAACAGACTCAATCTGCAGAGGCTTCTCTCTCATTGGTCCTGCCTGCCTACAAAGCTCTGTCTGCAGTGAAACTGAACACCTTCTACCTTTTGATTGCCAGTCAAGGAGAGGCTGCCTGCAGTGGCAGATTTGGGTCCCCAGAACTGACCAGATTTCTAATGGTGGGGAAGGGGAGATTGTGGAGTCAGACCACAGCTTACATAATGTGTGGCATACTCAAAACTGGGTCTTAGAAATGGCCAAGAGGTACATGAAAAGATGTTCAACATCATTAATCATTGCTGTTGTTCAGTCACTAAATTGTGTCCAATCCTTTGTGACCACATGGATGTAGCATGCCAGGCTTCCCTGTCCTCTACCATCTCCCCAGAGTTTGCTCAAACTCATGTCCATTGAGTCGGTGATGGTATCTAATCATCTCATCCTCTGCTGCCCTCTTCTCCTTTTGCCTTTAATCTTTCCCAGTATCAGGGTCTTTTCCAACAAGTCAGCTCTTTGCATCAGGTGGCCAAAACATTGGAACTTCAGCAATAGTCCTTTCAATTAATATTCAGGATTGATTTCCTTTGGATTGACCGGTTTGATCTCCCTGTAGTCCAAGGGAGTCTCAAGAGTCTTCTCCAACACCACAGTTGGAAAGCATCAATTCTTCACCCCTCAGCCATCTTTATGGTCCACCTCTCACATCCATACATGACTACTGGAAAAACTATGGCTTTGACTACATGAATCTTTGTTGATAAAGTGATGTCTTTGCTTTTTAATACACTGTCTAGGTTTGTCATAGCTTTCCTTCCAAGGAGCAAGCATCTTTTAATTTTATGGCTGCAGTCACCATCTGCAGTGATTTGGGAGTCTAAGAAGATAAAATCTGTCACTGCTTCCACTTTTCCCCCTTCTATTTCCCATGAAGTGATGGGACCAGATGCCATGATCTTAGCTTTTTGAATGTTGAGTTTTAAGCCAGCTTTTTCACTCTCCTCTTTCACCCTCATCAAGAGGCTCTTTAATTCCTCTTCACTTTCTGCCATGAGAGTGGTATCAACTTGCATATTTGAGGTTGTTGCTATTTCTTCCAGCAATCTTGATTCCGCTTGTAACTCATCCAGCCAGGCATTTTTCATGATGTACTCTGCATATAAATTAAATAAACAGGGTGATAATATACAGCCTTGTCATACTCCTTTCCCAATTTTGAACCAGTCAGTTTTTCCATGTCTGGATTTACCTGCTGCTTCTTGACCTGCATACAGGTTTCTCAGGAGATAGGTAGGATGATCTGGTATTCCCATCTCAGACTTTTCCACAGTTTGTTGTGATCCACATAGTCAAAGGCTTTTGCGAAGTCAGTGAAACATAAGTAGATGTTTTTCTGAAATTCCCTTGCTTTTTCTATGATCCAACAATGAATCTTGGCAATTTAACCTCTGGCTCCTCTGCCTTTTCTAAACCCAGCTTGTACATCTGAAAGTTCTCAATTCAAGTACTGCTGAAGCCTAGCTTGAAGGATTTTGAGCATATCCTTATTAGAATGAGAAGTGAGTGCAATTGTGTGGTAGTTTGAACATTTTTTTAGCACTGGCCTTCTTTGGAATTGGGATGAAAATTGGCCTTTTACAGTCCTGTCAGCAAATTTGTCAGCAAATTTGGGAAACCCAGTAGTGGCCAAAGGGCTGGAAAAGGTCAGTTTTCATCCCAGTTCCAAAGAAGGGCAATGCTAAAAAAGTACCATATGATCCAGCCATTCCACTTCTGAATATATACCCAAAGGAAATGAAATCACTCTCTTAAAGAGGTGTTTGCACTCCCATGTTCACTGCAGCATTATTTACCTTGGTCAAGACATGAATAAAAGCTAAGTGTTCATCAAGCTATTAATGTGATATATATTTGCAGTGGAATATTATTCAGCCATAAAAAAGAATAAAATTCTTCCATTTGCAACAACATAGATGGACCTTGAGGGCATTATGCTAAGTGAAGTAAGTCAGACAGAGAAAGACAAATCCTCTACATTCTCCTTTATATGTGGAATCTAAAAATCTCAGAGGAATAGAGAGTAGAATTGTGGTTGTTAGGGGCTGAGGGGTAGGGTAAATGGGGAGAGGTGGTCAAAGAGCAAACTTGCAGCAATAAGAGAAACAAGTTTGGGGCATCCAATTATGGCATGGTAATTATAATTAACATACTGTGTATTGCATACTTCGACGTTTCTAAGAGAGGAGATCTTAAAAGTTATCACTGCACATAGCAAAAATCATAATTATCTGAGGGATGGAGGTGTTAACTAACTTTATTGGGTTAATCATTTTGCAATATGTATGTGTATCAAATCATGTTGTACACTTTAAGCTTACATATATGTCAAAAATACCTTAATAAAGGTGGAAAAAATTGAGAATTGATAACATAGCTCTTCCTCACCCTTGCATTCAGAGTAGTTCATCAAACGTTTACGGACTGCCTCTGCTGAGATGGGCACTATGCTGACTGTAGGGACCCAGGGACAAAGAAGACAAGACTCACAGCTCTTCAGGGGTCTTTGAATTGGTGAATGAGTGCTCTGTACCTGAACAGTATCTAATCAATCTTCATCCTTTAAAAGTCTCTTGAATGGTTCCCATCTTCTCCACCCCTCTTGAAAGCTTCATCATCCTTTAGACAGAGGTCCCCTCTGTGCTCTGTACACAGAGTAGCCCTGTTCTCTCTGAGTCATAGTCAGATGGGTCTCTCTCTTCTGAACGTCTTGTTCAAGAGACTATGAGGACAGGAGCAGTGTGTTTTCATTTCTGAGTTCTCATTGCTCCTATTTAGGGTGTGGGTGTTCTGAGAAAGTGCTTCAAATGATAAATCTCAAAGCTTGTGTCTGTCTCGTCTTTATTCATTCAGTGTCATTTCCAAGTTGGGACAGAGGAATTCTAGCCAGTACTTGAGTTCAGAAGAAATTGACTGGTGAAGGAGACCTTGAAGCCAGGAGAGGGGAGTTTGGTCAGTGCCCAGCTCTGCCATTCGTATGAATTATCTCATTTCTCTTGGCCTCCTAGCAGCTTTATCCATAAAAATTTCTCCCTCCAACTGTGGGCAGTGGGCTGGATAAGACACAGCTAAGCCCATTCATGGCTTAGTCAATCATTGTTTTCATATGGAGATTCATCTGACCAACATTTAAAGAGAGCCAACTGCATAAGTGACTTCTCCTATGAGATTTTGTACAATGTATCTCAGTTGGTCCTAATGGAATGTTTACTCTGCACCCAATAAACTTCAGCTCTCCTGTCCCCTTGTTCTTCCCTCTGCTTGGTAGGCACAGCCCTTCCCTAAGCCCTCTGCCTTTTTTTGGTTTGTTTTCTAAATGCTCAGTTTCTATTTGGGCTTCTTGATGGTTGTCTCCTCTGTGAAGCCTTTTCTAGATCCTCTTCCTTCTATCCCAAGTGGAACTCTGGTGGCACTTCATGTCTCCTCTCCAGTGGTACTCTTGTGGCCCTAGTGCAGTTACTGAGCTTAAAGTCTTGTCTTCCCACCAGACTGTGAGGTCTGTAAGAGCTGGATCCCCCGTAGTACTTAGCACTGAGCCTTGCCCATATTAGATGCTCAGCAAATGAGTGCTGCCTTGGTTTATCTCTCCTCCCTCCTAGAAAGTCTATAGCAGTGACGCTTAAACATGTTGGCCTCAGGACTCTTTTGTATTTTTTAAGGTTATTGAGGACTCTAGAGAGGTTTTGCCTCTTTGTGGCAAACTCTATGTGGGTTACACCTATTCACATTACCATATTAGAAATTAAAATTGAGAAATTGTTTAAAATTCACCAATCACATATTTTCCAATAGAAAGTATGGTATTGCTTTACATTTCTATAAATCTTTTTAAAGGCTGGCCTGAGACTGGTAGATTTTTTTATCTTCTATTACATTCAATCTGCAATAATATGCTGTTTAGTTAAAGTAGATGAAGGAAATTCTGCAGTTGGGGAGGGGTAAAACATTTTAGCAGAGTTTTCAGATAAGTGTAGACATTTTTCTTTGCTACTACATCAAAAATTTTATATATGGTAGTTTCTTAGAGTTTAGTTGCATTGTGGAATCTGGAACCATATTAACGAACATTTGGTACTCAGATATATTAAAATCTACTAATCTATTTTGCATTTCAAATAGATATTTTTCCTATGCATGATTTTGTAACATCATGTATTGGTCATATGGAAAACATTGGTTTACTGACTTATACCGATTTTTCAAATGTTGACAATTTTATTCCAAAATTCAAGTAGTTACGTTTGTTACTTTTATCCACTGAAGTCATCAGAAAAGTTTTAAGCATTGTGAAGCAGTTAAGTTTATGGTGGTAGATATACATTTCCCAACAATCTAATTTTTGATCAAAATCTTGAATGTATGATTGGCAAAAAGCATGTCAATTTTGCCCTTGAAGTGACATCCTCATTTTGCTCATTTTTAAGAAAATATCTGCCAATAATGTTTGAACAACTACAGTTTGTCAGTCATTCTTCCAGTTCAAACTGGAAAAGGTTATCTGTATAGCTTGCATCTCAGTTTCCTAACTACATTTCTTTGAGACAACTATTATACTTTAGTAGCAGCAGAAGTGTTTTATACCCATTTCTCATTTTGTCTTGGCATAGAAAAAGATGTATACTCAACATTATAAATCTAATAAAGTAAATAAGTTGAACTGTTTCTTTAAGGAAATTCTTAAATAAAATTTACTTTTTTAAAAAACTATTTTTCATGGCAATAAAGAGTACAGTGACCATGAATCCAATTTGGTTTCAATGCCCTGATATGTTCTAAGAACTCAGAAATTTTTAACAACTGTGGTTTCTGCAGAAAATTTTGAGTTTGTTAACAATTCAAAACATTAAAACAGTGAAAATGGTGGAGACTTATCTTAGCATTATGGTGACAACAAGTCTGATCTCATACACCCCCTCTAAGAGTCTCAGAGATCCCTTTAGGGGTCCTAGGATGATACTTTGAGAACTACTGATCTACAGGATTAGTTTCTATATTTCTCCCCCTTTGTATTAATCTTGTCTGTACTAAGAGTGAAAAGACTCACTTGTGCTAGATCTAGCCTGAAGATTTGGAGAGACAGATTTTTTTCCTTGATTTGATTACTTTCTACAACTCCATTTTCCCCTTGGTTTATGCATTATATCTTTGGATTCACCAGGAGCTGGCAACCTATTCAGAGGCCTCCAGAGCTAAGACTGATCAAGTGATTGAGTGCTGAAGAACAGGGCAGAAAGTAAGAAAAGAGAGTGGGGTCAGAGAAAGCACACAGGACGCAGGTTTAAAGAGAAAGAATTTCAGAATGAAAGAAGGACTAAAGAAAGAAGGTGAAAAGAGAAAAAAATGAAGAAAAAGAAAGGCAATGAAAGTAAAGAAACCTAGAGGGGTCAGATGAGGTGGGAGGAGGGAGGGAGGTTCAAGAGGAAGGAGACATATGCATATCTATGCCTGGTTCCTATCGATGTATGGCAGAAACCAACACAATATTGTAAAACAATTATCTTTCAATTAAAAATAAATAACTTTAAAAAAGGAGTGAAGAAAAAAAAAAAAAAACGGAAGAGGGGCACTAGAGTGAGAGGGCATGAGGCAACGTATTAGAAAGATCTGAATAGAAGGTCTGGGTTCGGTAGAACCTCTTCTAGCCTTGATCCTTGCAAGAGTCAACATCCTGCCTGGGCCTAACATTTTCCCTCTGCAAAGTGAGAGGGCTGAGTGGGAAGGAAATGGTGCTGGAGGCTGATAAGACCTTCCACAGACGGGCTCCAGGAGTCCCTGAACTCCCCAAATTGTGAGCAAAGTCTTGTGTGTCCATGGGTTATTTTAGGGCAGGAAGGGAGTTGTTTTCATGAGTTACTCAAAAGTCTCTTAACCAAACTGGACAAAGAACCACCAGCTTGGTTGGTTTATGATCTTTTCTAGCCCTAAAACTTTATGTTTCTTGCATGCAAGGGGACTCTGTAAGTTGGTTTTAAAATTGTTTCCCGGCCTGGCCTTAAACGTTCACCTTCACTGTCTTTGAACATGAAATCTCTGGTCTCTATGATTTGTTTTTTCTTAGGTAGGGGAAAACAAAATCCCTGGGAATTCTGAACCCTGACCCATTGCAGTGCCCAGCAGGTAGGACTGGTGAGGAATCGGCATCTCTGGGGGCCGTGGAGCACAGCTGCTGCCCACGGTGTGCGCGCAAACAGAAATGGCTTTACTCTGCATGCCGGCGCTGCAGCTCCTCTGGTCTCAGCTTGTTGACTTGGTCCCAGGGAAGGAACGAAGCTGGCCAAGTCCAATGAATGGCCGGCAGTGGAAAACCAGCGCTGCTGTCTGCTGGCAGCTGGGGCGGGCAACACCACCCGTGGTCAGCTCCCCCCAAGCGGTGCTCCGCTTCCCCCACGACGGCTGGCTTTGGCAGCCACTGCCAGGCCTGAGAATGCAGGAAGTCCTGGGTCACGGTGACCTCTAGTTACTGATGCCAGATGAAATATGCCCTGGAGGTTCTCCAGGGTCACATGGTGTGTGGAGCAAGAGAAGGCAGGGCTGCTCTTGCGCTGACAAAGTGGATTTTGGCTCCAAAATGGCACCCCTTGGGGAGTAGGAGGGGTTGTGGGTGGGAAGGGGGAGGGCGGGCAGGGCGGTGGTGTGACACTGGGTTAAAGGGAGAATTAGTCTTGCTTTCTTTAATCCCCTCAAGCCTTCCAGGAAGCCACTTGCTCCTGGAGGTGGAGACACATCCCCACATCTGTGGTGCAAAAATTTAGGAAGAGGTTTCTGTGTATCTTTGTTGTTTATGAGACAGGATGGATGAGCTTCTGGCTCTGTCTATGCTGAAGCTTGAGCTGGAAAAAAGCTGTACAGTAATGCCCTTCTATAGCTCAACTGCTCAAAATGGAAGGAAGATGGACAGTGGATGTTCAGGGATCTACACCCTCTGGCCTTGGATTGTCCTTTAACCATTATTTGGAAAAACAATGTCTTTGCAGTTCCTTCATGTTGAGTCTCTCTTCGTTTTGTTCTTACCAAGTTAGGTTATCTATCCTCTGATTCTGAGCTCCAGAATCCTAGAGGAGACCCAGCAGTACTCCAGTGAGGCTCTACCAGAGGGCCAATGATGGACACCTTGGTCCCACCTAGGTCCACAGTGCCCAAATACAATCACTTTGCCTTGACCTGGGCAGAGGGAGGGAGCTTGGCTACTTTACTTTCAAGAATCAGTAACAGAGACCTAAAATGGAAACAGCTGAGAAAAAAGAAGCCAAGTCGAAAACAAGATCCAGCTGGAGGAGGTCAGGCCTGATAAGCAGGCTGACCACAGGCTTGGAAAAGAGGTCAGGCCCCAGGAGTTGGGCCGGAGCAGCATGGAGTGTTTTTGCCAAGGGGAGATGATGGCCTGTGAGGTAGGTGGGCTCTGCTGTCCCATCCTGTAGCTGGCTCCAGTGAGCAGAAGGAGGTCTTTCTGGCTTTCCTCCTATTCTCTACTGAAGGACAGAATTCCTCAGCTTGGTTGAAATGGAGTTAAGCAGGGTATGCCTGGGGATATAGAAGAGAGGGATCTTTGGGGAAAATGAAACATATTATTCAACAGCCAGTTCCAATCTTACCTCCTCCAAGAACTCTTACCGAGTCACTCTGCATGAGTCTTGGCCCAACCTCTCTACCCCACTCTTTTGCACTTCATATTTTGTTTACAGTATGCATCTCAAACTGTCAGATCAGAAATTATTTGGTAATAGTGCATGCTTATGTTCTAAGTTGCTTCAGTCGTGTCCTACTCCTTGCAACCCTATGGGCTATAGACCCTCAAGCTCTTCTGTCCTCGGGATTCTCCAGGCAAGAATACTGGAGTGGGTTGCCAAGCCCTCCTTCAGGGGATCTTCCTGACTCAGGGATCGAACCCACATCTTATGTCTCCTGCACTGGCAGGTGGGTTCTTTACGGCTAGCGCCACATGGGAAGCCCCATTTGGTGATAGTGACTAATATTTGTACAGTGTATCTCTGCTAGGACAATTCATTACTTTTGCAAGTGTTAACGCATTTGTTCTTTCTCTATAGTGATTGTGAGAAACAGCTAGATAGTTATGGTTAGTCTTCTTCAGATAGAGGCAAGCTAATACAAAAAACACAGACTTTGATTCCATTAGATAAGGGTTTGAATATAAGCTTTATTATTTGGTGACTAGATGAGCTGGGCCCTGGAGGAGGGCATGGCAACCCACTCCAGTATTCTTGTCTGCAGAATCCCCATGGACAGAGGAGTCTGGTGGGCTATAGTCCATGAGGTCGCAAAGAGTCGGACACGACTAAGTGACTAAGCACAGCACAGCACAGCAAGCTGGGACACTTGGCTGAATCAGTCCAGCGGGTGCCACCAAGAGAGATCTGTGCCCTCTTATTTGGTAGTGAAATCACTGCCATTTCTACCACAAGCTCTGTTTTTGGTAAAAGAAAATCCTGCCCTACACACACAGAAAAAGATTATTTTGGAGGCATCATATTTTCACCAACAGGGTTTTTGGAACCCTGAGCAAATGCCATGGTTTTCTAGCATCAAAACAAGTTTATTCCAAAGTTTCTTTTGGACATTTGAAGGCAGTAAGCTCTGCCAGTGTTCACATCATTGCTCTCCTTGGCAACCATGCCCTTGGGTCACTGCTGCCCGTCCGGGCACATCCCTGCACCTCTGTCCTCCTTTCGTTCCTCTCCCTTTCCCTGTTGCATATTATCCCTTCCAACCATTTGCATTGCTCCCTTGAAGCTGGCCTGTCCGTGCTGACAGACTCATATTTTTAGTCTCTTTATTGAGTTTTCTATCTTCTGTCTTTACTGAAAGTTGTCTTCCCAAGGGGAACCACTTGCCTGGAAGTTCTTTTACCTGAATTTCCAACACATTTTCCTTAACTCTTATCCTGACATCAGAGCAATGCAACTTTTTCCAGTGCCCCACATTTTTGCTTCCAAATCATTCTTCTTCCTATTTCCTTTTTCTCTCAAAAAACATAGTCTTTGGCTACACCACCCAAATCATTCATGTTCCACCTCATCCTCACGGCCAGCTGTGGCCATTCTCATCTTTCTGCACGTTCATTGGAGACTTCGGCACACAGTTGGCTGTTCTCCTTCCTTCCCTGGGCCCTCCCCTGGCAGAGTGGTTACTATCCAGAGGGCTATCCAGTTCCTTGACTTGCACAAATGTCAGCATCTCATCCTATGACCACAAACTTCTATCTTTCCACCTCTCACCCACTGCAGCTGTTCCTTGAGGTTTTTGACACTTGTTTGGTTGTTGATGCCTACCTTCCTTCACCTAATAGTTCTCTGTTTTCCTGGCCATCATTCTGCCCAGCCTAGGGGGCAATTCTTGTTAATATCATATATCGCTTTTCTTGGCCACTGTACATTCTGATCAACTCTGTTTCCTCTGTTTCTGCACTTGGACCATGACTAATGGGGGGAAATTAGAAATTGAAGCCACTATAAATTCATGGCTTCAACCTCAGTCTGGTCATTAGTGACACCTGTAAAGTCTTTTATGTACCTAGAATTTTTCCTCTTTTTATTTACTACAACAGACATTGTAGAATTTTTTTAGAGACTCAACCAGTCTATCCTATGGCTCTATCACTCAGCAATGTACCATATCTTCACAATGATGTTGATGTTCTCAGTTGAGAACTGTATCTAGGATCATTCATTATCTTGTCTATACCTGCCTCTGTCAAATAGATGTCTCTTTACACTTCAGGTCAGCTCCCCCAAGGTCTGGATTTCATTATGTGCCTCTTCCTCCTCAAGCCCTTTGTTCTAACAGTTCTCTCCTATTCCTTGTCTTCAGCATCTTCTTCACTACTTGCTTTTCCCCTTCAGCATAGAAAATTACCTCTCTCTCCTACCTAAGCAACCCATATTTATTAAAAACTGCATTCGACTGCAAGGAGATCCAACCAGTCCATTCTAAAGGAGATCAGCCCTGGGTGTTCTTTGGAAGGAATGATGCTAAAGCTGAAACTCCAGTACTTTGGCCACCTCATGCGAAGAGTTGACTCTTTGGAAAAGACTCTGATGCTGGGAGGGATTGGGGGCAGGAGGAGAAGGGGACGACAGAGGATGAGATGGCTGGATGGCATCACCGACTTGATGGACGTGAGTTTGAGTGAACTCCAGGAGATGGTGGCGGACAGGGAGGCCTGGCGTGCTGCGATTCATGGGGTTGCAAAGAGTTGGACACGATTGAGCGACTGAATTGAAGTGAACATTCCAGTGATACTCCTTTAGCCAACAGTTCTTGCTTCCTTCACCTACAAACCATTTGAGAGTGTACTTAGCTACTTGGCTATGGCTGAATCTACA
Source organism: Bos indicus (assembly GCF_029378745.1). Classification (NCBI taxonomy): domain Eukaryota; kingdom Metazoa; phylum Chordata; class Mammalia; order Artiodactyla; family Bovidae; genus Bos; species Bos indicus. The sequence goes on along the minus strand of NC_091760.1, from coordinate 78,859,093 downwards.
TCTTCACTACCCACTCTTTCTTCAACCAGCCCATCTAGCTGCTGCCGCCACACGTGACCTTGAAGAGGCAAATCAGACAGATCTGAGACCTGTTTTTCTTGACCTCTCTATAGTATTTGATGCTTTGTATATTTCCTGTTTCTTGAAGTTTCTCTTTCCTTAGCATCTGGGATTGTACCTATTCCTACATTTTCTATTTTACCACTCATTTATTTATTTTTTTTCATTTTCAAGTTAGTAATAATAATAATAGCAATTATTTCTTTTTTAAAAATAATTATACTCATTTATTTTTGGTTGTGATGGGTCTTTGTTGCTGCGCAGGTCTTTTCTCCAGTGTGGCCAGTGGGAGCTACTCTTTCTGGCAGTGCAAGGGCTTCTCATCGTTGTGGCTTCTCTTACTGTGGAACATGGGCTCTAGGGCATGTGGGCTTCAGTAGCTGTGGCACGTGGGTTCAGTAGTTGCTGTTCCTGGCCTCCAGAGCACAGGCTCAACAATGGTGGCACCCAGGCTTTAGTGTCTCTGTGGCATGTGGAATCTTCCTGGACCAGGGATCAAATCTGCGAGTCTTGTGTCTCCTGTATTGGTAGGCAGATTGTTTCCTACTGAGCCACCAGAGAAGCCCAGTGATTATTTCTTGAGTATTCACAATTGCCATCCTATCTGGTCAGATTTTTATGTACATCCTTTCCTTTGATGCATACAACCTAGGAGATACAGCCTATAGTATTCTCACTTTGCAGATAAAGAAACTGGGCTGGATGGGTCTAAATGGCTTGTTCAAACCACACAGCTGCTAATAAGCAACTGAACTGGGATTTGAACTCAGACATTCTGGCTCTTGGATATAACCACAGTCACTACTGTCCTCATCTCCTCTAAGTTTTTGTTCCTGGGATTTCAGCCTCAGTCTTCTCTTCTCATCCTACATACTCTTTCCAAATGAACTTGTCACCTGCTCCTATATTTTGTTGTTATTGTTGTTTAGTCTCTTTTGTGTCCAACTCTTTTGTGACCCCATGGACTGTAGCCCACCAGTCTCCACTTCCTGAGCCAGGGATTGAAGCCATGTCTCCTGCATTGGCAGGTGGATTCTTAACTACTGAGTTACCAGGGAAGCCCTTCTCCTATATTAAGCCCTAATTCTATAATCCAGTTGGAATGATTGTAAAAACTATTTCCCCTGGCCTCTCCCTTACCTGTTTTTTCATTTGCAAAATGGAAATAAAAACAGCACCTACCTCATAGGATCATATGTAGTAAGCAGATATATGTGAAAGCTGATCTCCTTTCCTAGACGCTGGGTAACTCTTCTTTGAATCTGCCCCAGGCATCTCATTCACAGCATGTCCCAAACTGAACTTACCATATCCTAAATGTTTCAATATTGATGGCTATCCCCTCTTCTCCACCCAGTTGCCTTTTTTCTCTTGATCTTGCATGTAACCTATCTCCAAGTTGGATCCTATAGATTCTCAAGCTTCAATTGACTTCATTGCCTAAATTCAGACCCTTGTCACTTCACATCTGAACAATTGCAATATTTTTCTACATAAAATTCCTGCCTCTACTTTCTATAGTCCTGAAAGATTACTAAAGAAAAAAAAAATCAGATGATGTCTGACTGATGATTTCAGGCAGATGATTTCTTCCTAAAATTCTTCTGTGGCTCCCTAAAACTTTCAGGATAAACTTTAAACTCCTTAGTATGTTCAGTCTTTTTAGAATATTCTCCTTGCTTTTCTCCATTTTCTTATTTTTGCTACTCTCCTTTTAACTTTTGCCTCAATTGTAAATTGAGTCATAGTCTCAATTGGCAGTCTCTCAAGTGCCAAGGTCTCTCAAAGCTCATTGCATTTGTAAATGCTTTCTCTTCCTAGGCATCCCTTCTTGCTCTGGCTAACTCCACCTTGTGTTTCTTTAAAGACTTAGCTCAGCTCTCACCTTCCTGATGCTCATGGCATAGTATGTTACTTCATCTGAGTTTCTGCAGCACCTCACACATAGTTCTACCAATCAATTAACATTGCATATCATGGTTCTGAACTTCACTTTGCTCCAAACACCTAGAGCTAGGGTTGTTAAACTATGGCCCATGGTCCAAATCCAGTGGAGATGATTTGTTTTTGGAACACAGGCATGATCATTCACATAAATATTGGCTGCTTTTGCACTATGAGAGCAAAACTGAATAGCTGTGATAGAGTCTATATAATTCACAAAGTAAAAATATTTATCATCTGGTCCCTTATAGAAAATGTTTGCAGATCCCTTGACCTTGCATCAATTACTGTGCATTACTATAGCCAGGTTCTTAGTCAGAAGTGCCCATGTGTGGAGGGAGGAAATGGATTAAGATTTTGCAAAGGATGAGTAGTTGGATGATTCAGATACACAATGTAGGGGGTCACCTCCCCACCCCACTGATAATATCGTAATAACTTATGCCCACACACGTATCCTTATGAAGCACCTCTTAAAAGTGCTGTAAGGCAGGGAGTGTGAGTTTTCCATCTTTATATCTTTCATGTAAGGCAGGGAGTGTGAGTTTTTCATCTTTATGTCTTTCATGTTTAGTCCAGTGAGCATCTTGGGATATACTCATGGACTCTCAGGAAAAGCTGAACACCTAGAGACAGGCATCCAGTTGAGCAGATATATGATGCCTTCAGGATCCCGTCTCTGTCTCATGTCTCTGCTGTTTGTCACTTTGTCAGCTTTAGTTTTCCCTTTCACTACGGACTTCCTCCAGCTGGCAAAAATCACGGCCCATTTCAGCTCCTCAATATTTCATCTCATAGCTTTCAGCTATCGACCAGGCCTTATTTTGATTCGCTCTTAGTTCTAAATCCCAAAATTTAGTTGACTATTTCTTGTGGTCAGGGAATAGTGGGTAAATGAGAAAATGGAAGCTTTAGTGATACATATAGATAGACTGGAGAAAGAAGATCTCCCAAGATAGAAGTGGTACTATTCAGAAAAAGAGGTACTGGACGGATGGTACCATAGGTGACTTTTATAGTAGTTCCTGGCAGTTTCCCCCTATAGAGTACCTGGTAGATGTCCCCACTCATAGTAACACATAAGAGGTGCTTAACTAATATATGTTGACTCAATAAATGAATGACTAAATGAAATGAATAAAGGAGTTAACCTCTTCTGCTGTAAGACGAGAATAGCATTTATCTTATAGGCTTGTATTGAGGAAAAAAAAAAAACAAAAACACTTATGCACTACTTGGCAGATAATAGACACTCAGTAAATACTACCTAATGTTCCAGTCCCCCACCTGGGGTGGATTTGGGAGGGAAACTTAAGGAGAGACATAGCATATCACCTTTAAAAATTTCATCAACAAGATGACCTGATAAAATCTCTGTTAATCTCTATGTCCCATCTTGTCTCCTAATCATACTTAAGTCAACATAAATAAAGTCAGGGCTTGCCCTTGGCTCATCCTGAATTGCCATATTCTTTAAGAAAAACTCTAGGGCATCCCAGAACAAATACCTCATTTGTACCAATAAAGGACTATATTCATATGATCAGAAGACTAACAGAAACTTAGGGTTAAGAACTGCATCAGTGTTTATTTTTTCATGAGCAAAGCTTACCTTTTCACCAGACTAGCTCACTCAACATACAACCAAACAATTAATTCTTGCACTTTCTTGAACATACCTTCTCTCTTGGGTCACCCTTGCTCTTTATCTCATACTAAATGTCTTCTTCTGCTCCATTACCTTCATTTGCATAGCTCTTCCACCTTCAGCACCTGCTCTGACTCTAATTCCATCCCATCCCCACCCACCTCTAGAAATTATAAAACAACTTTTCCCCAGACCTGTTACAGAACATTTCTGCTCAAGCCAACCGCCTGGGGTTCTTACCTCCTACCCTAATTTTCATCATAAAACTGTTCCTTCCAAACCCATATTGGGTAATGCTAAAGAAGGTTTCTGATGAATAAAAAATTTCTCTCCACTGATAAACACTTTTTTGAAACCATTTATGGTTTATAGAGCTCTCTACAACTCTCTGATGGCCATGGTATTAAGGCCACCTCATTCTTGATCACAGTGCCAGTATCTTAAATTTAAGAGTTTTGGGAGATGAGACTTCTCTTTTACTGAGAATAATTTCTTATATCTTTCTGGGTGACATTTTTCAATGGCATCTCTCAATGCTGAAGGACACTTTAGAGGTTGTTTACTACATTGGTCTTTAAAGATATCTGAATCTTTTCTAAGTGTCCCCAAGGGGCAATATAATCTGTACTTATATTTATGATTTATTTATGACTTCCAGAGGAATACCAGTTTCTTCCCTCTGCACAATTAGGCATTTCCCATTTTTATCCAGTTCTTTCTTATATACTGAGGAATATTTTCTGAGTGCCATATCACTTCAGTCATGTCTGATTCTTTGTGACCCTATGGACTGTAGCCTGCCAGACTCCTCTGTCCATGGGATTCTCCAGGCAAGAATACTGGAGTGGGTTGCCATGCCTTCCTCCAGGGGATCTTCCCAACCCAGGGATCGAACCCATGTCTCTTATATCTCCTGCATTGGCAGGCAGGTTCTTTACCACTAGCACTACCTGAGAAGCCGGAGGAACATTCTGCCCTCCTGCAAACTTTAACTGTGAAATCATCTGGTGTCTATTCAAAATAGTCGACATTTCCTGTTATCCACATGAAAGCTTGAGTAGGTACATGGGATCAAGTTTGTGTCTCCTTTGTTTTCTCTTTTTCATCACCACCAGCCTTGGGAACTTCAGCTGTTGTTTATGTGTTATAGTTTTGGGTTGCTTAGCTTTTCTCATGATAGATTCTGGTTTATCAATTTTCTTTTTAAAATTCTTAATTCTAACAGGTTGACTTCTCTTTGAATTCTAAAGAATAGAGGATATCTAAATGTCTTTCAGAGTTTGCCTTGAATATAGAGATATTCTAAATTGGAAACATTTGTTGAAGTTTAGCCTAAGTAGAAATTAGTGTGTCAATATTCATAATTGTTCTAGCCTATTCTCAAAAATGAAAATGAAAGTGAAAGTCGTTCTGTTGTGTCCAACTGTTTGTGACCCCATGGGCTGTCCATGGAATTCTCCAGGCCAGAATACTGATTGGGTAGACTTTCTTTTCTCCAGGGGATCTTCCCAACCCAGAGATGGAACCCAGATCTCCTTCATTGCAGGTGGATTCTTCACCAGCTGAGCCACAAGGGAAGCCCAAGAATACTGGAGTGGGTAGCCTATCCCTTCTCCAGGGGATCTTCCCAACCCAGGAATCGAACCGGGGTCTCCCGCATTACAGGTGGATTCTTTACCAACTGAGCTATCAGGAAACCCATTCTCAAAAATAGCGTGAGATTATTATCATGATAGCAAGAATACAAAAACCACCAATGGTAGTGACCCTGGCCTTCTGCACATGCCTTGAATATGTCAAGCTTTTTTACTTCAAGGCATTTGAATGCTTTTTCTTTTGCCTGGAATACTCCCTGCAATCTCTTCTCAAACATTTGCCTGCCAGCTCCTCAGGCTTGAAGTCTCTGAGAAATTTTTCTTTGATTCGTTTACCCCCGACCTCCAGTGTCCATCTAAATCATGTCACCCTTCATGGCAAGCATCACAGTTTTAAATACATTTATTTGTATGATTATTTAGCAACTATCTTCTCCACTATACTGTAAACTCTGAAAAGTTTGCAATTTTGTCTGCTTCATTTATAATGAAATTCCCAGCTCCTGGCAGAGAGCCTGGCTTATGTTGGGAATTCACATATTTGTTGGATGAATGAGTGAATGAATAACTCCTAAAGCATGCTGTTTCCTTTCTTCCTTACTTACATTTGTATATGGCCTTGTTGTTTTTTGTGTTCCTGTCATTATAGGTGGGGAAAGGTGGTCATCACTGTCCCAATTTCCATCTAATGAAGCTAAAGTCTAGAAGAAGGAGCTGATAACACAAACTCACTTAGGTGGTAGCGTGTGGAGCTGTTGTCTCAGTCTAGTTCTTGGTTGTTTTTAATTAAAATTTTCTTTTGTTGTTCTTAAAATTTTTTTCCTAGCATTCTTCTATTAGTAATATTTAAAAATAGTAAAATCGTTTTTTTGGGAAATGATTTAAATGCCCACAATTTAATTTTTTTAACTTGAAAAAACAGTATCCGCTTCCTAGAAAGATCTAGGTAAAATACAATCTCCTGAATTTTTTTTTTTTTTTTGAGTGTACTTTTTTTTTTTTAATAGAGCAGTTTTAGGTTCACAGCAAAATTGAGCAAAAAGATACAGAGATTTTTCCATTTGCCCACCACCACCCCATGACTTTTACAGAGGAGCCTGGCAGGTTATAGTGTATGGGGTCGCAAGAGTCGGACGCGACCAAGCACACACAGCACAGCAGCACCCTGTGACTTTTAAGACTTGATTTCTTCACACGACCTATTGTAGAGAAGAATGTAAAGGGAGGATTTCACTGACTTAATTCCATTTTGGGGGGTTCACAGAACTTCACATAGGTTGTATGTAATATATATTGATTAAAGGCAGGAAACGGTGTCTCCATCTGAATACTTTTAATGTATTTTCTTTTGAGAGCAATTGGTCAAAATGAAAATATTAGTTCTTTTCAACCCAGTGGCTCAAAAAATTAAAAATACTCTTAAACATACCTTTTTCTTCGTAATATATCTATTACAAATTATACTTTTTTACTATTGATTTACTTTGTTATTACCTTTGCAACAACATGAAGACTTGAAAGCAATGCAACATCATTCCTCTATAGAAATTCCATACATTTAGCCTTTTTTCCCCAGTGAGTCATACGACTTTTTAGCCGTGGACAGTGGAGCCCGGAGGGCTATAGTCCAGGGGGTCACAGAGAGTCGGACATGACTGAGTGCGCGCACACACACACACACAAATTAATAAGATCTGTTGTTTGTTCTCCTGCATTCAGAAAATGATAAAATCCCAGAACAGTCATAGAACATAAACTTACTTCAAATGAAGAATCATATATATCACTACAAGTGTTTTACTGAGTTGATGTATATTTAAAAAAATACTCCTTGGGAAAAAAATAGATACATGTATATGTGTAACTGAATCACTTTGCTGTGTGCCTGAAACTATCATGACATTGTTAATCAACTATACTATAATATAAAATAAAAACTTAAAAAATATTTCCTATATTGTACACTCTTACTTATATCTCAGGTTATATAACTCCTGAATATCGTATCATTTATTTTCATTTCTGTATGGTGTCAGCCAGGCTTCAAGTAGGAAGAGAGTTTCTCATCACGTAGTATTTTTTTCTCACTTCTTTGTAAGCAGGGAATTTCTTAGAATCCTAAGTTCTTATGGTGGCAGAAGTTTTTATGTGTCATTTAGATCACCTGCCTTTGACTCTCCTCTGCAATGTGTCCTCCAAACTCATCTATTGCTTGCTTGACTACTTTGTGTGATGGGGAAGTCACCACCTCACTTCTACAGTATACACCCAGGGGGAAACCAGGATGGCTGCCTACCCAACTAAGTGTGGTCCCTCGCACCCACCAGCAAGTCACTGGCTTATACAGCATGTGGCTTCATTATGTCTGAACAGTAGCTTTTCTGAATCCTGGGCATCTGGAGATGGTGCTCTGCCCACAGAGCCAGTGTGGATCGTTTGGACTGTCTGCTACCAAGGCAGGCTGACTTCATCTGGGGCTGGAGGAAGGGTACTCTGACAGCAACTTTCAGAATATGGAGATTCCTGGCTAGTTGCTTGCTAGAAAAAAAATAGTTTTAAGTTAGCTTAGGTTTCCAGATGTCCCTCTCAAAATTACATGATTACCATTGGGGAAGATTAAAAAAGGAGAACATGTAATATGTGAATTAATTAGTCTTTTTCACTGATTATTTTTTACTTAACGTTTGGCAGCACAGTTTTCATAAATTTTAGCTTTTAGAATCTGTTTCTCTCTTTTTTTTTTCCTTCCTTTTTTTTTTATGTTTCAGAACAACTGTCCAGAATGCTGATAGAACCACAATTTTTCTTAGTAAGATTTTATGCACATTCTTTTCACTTGTTGGTTCACACATTTATTCCTTACATTCAGAAATGATTCTGTTTCTGAATTCTTTGGAATAATATAATTTTATAATGTAATTTTAACCATGTCAAATCAAATCCCAACTTTTATGGTACCTTGTAGAATGATGTTGTTCACTCAGGTATTTTCATCTTCCTGTAAAGGAAACTACAATAAAGGTACTGCCTTTAAATTTTTTTATCCAGGTGAGGTGGAGTAATATTTTAAGCTATCAATCTGCTTTTTCCCCCCACCAGTGTTTCTCCCCTCCCTTCCGCTACACCCCTGTCATTAAGTCAGTTCTTGATGGCCCCAGGGGAGTGAGGAAAAGGGCTGAACTCAGAAATAGCCTGCTTGTCTTTCTGACATTTGTCATGGAAAAGCCTAAGCCCTCAGGGGAACTTTGAGAGTTTTGTGGAGTAGGTAAAAGATTGGTATTTAAGGATATATACAAAGTATTTTGGCCAGAAGCAGGCAGAGGAGAGAGCAGAGAATTCCTCTGGGCGCTTTGTAAGCCTGTGAGGCTGTGTAGGCTGGGAGGGGACAGAGGAAACAGAGAGGGAGACAGAGAGGGAAAAGGGAGAGGGAGGGAGAGAGAGAATGACACAGAGAGCTCTGTCATCCAGAGGGCAGAAGGACCCCTCCCTGCTGCTTCCCAGCAGTGCTGATGGAGCAATAACCAGATCCTAAAGAGGAAACGGCTACCTCCTGTATAGAACACAATGTGAAAATTGTTACCCAGTTAGTCTCGTAAGAAAAATTCCCTTTCCCCAAGAGTGACAGGAAAACAATGGAGAGTTAAACAGTTATAATGAGCCACGTACCATGTGACAATAGATACAGCAACTCCTGTGGCCTTAACGACTGTAACTCATATTGTCCTCTCACCTCACTTTTACATATGGAGTCCTAACTATGGCATGAGTTTGGGAGAGACAAGGATAGGGAGATAAGTCTCAGGAAGACAATAAATTTGTCTACCAACCTAGCAGAATAGCAACTCGGGACAGGAATATTAAATTGAATTATAGAAAATGAATCTTCATATTATAGTACACCTAAGTGAGGGCTTCCCTGGTGGGCTCAGTGGTGAAAGAATCCACCTGCAATGCAGTAGACACAGGTTCGACCCCTGGGTCGAGAAGATCCCCTGGAGGAGGGCATGGCAACCCACTCCAGTATTCCTATCTGGAGAATCCCATGGACAGAGGAGCCTGGCAGGCTACAGTCCATAGGATCGTAAAGAGTCAGACGTGACTGAGCATGCATGTACTCACACCTAAGTGATTGGACTGACAGGCATACTTGTTCTACAATCAAGAACTGTTTTGCTCACTTAAAAAAAAATTAAGGTAAAATTGACAATAGTAAAATGTATTATTTTAGTATACACTTCTGCAAGTTTTGGCAAATATTTAGCCTCTAATCACCACCACAATCATGATATAGAATAGTTCTCTCACTCCCCCAAATTCCCCAGTGTATTTTTGTAGTCCATCCCTCTCCCCTGGCAACTATTAGTCTGTTTTTCTCCCTATAGTTTTCGCTTTTCAAGAATGTCATTTAAATGGAATCAAAACTATTGAAGCCTTTTGAGTCTAGCTTCTTTCACTTAGAATAATTCATGTGGGATTCATCTGTGTCATTGCATGTATCCATAGTTTGTGCCTTTTAATTACTGATTGTATGTATTTAATCATATGTATGTACTATGGTTGTTTCCAGCTTTTGGTGACTGCAAATAAAACTGCTATAAATATTCACACACAGGTTTTTGTGTGGACACAGGTTTTCATTTTACTTGGGTAACTCCCTTGGGATAAGTTTACTGTACTATATGATTTATGTCTAGCTTTATAAAATACTGCGAGATCAGTTCTCAAAGCGGCTCTAACAATTCACATTCTCATCAATGGTATGTGAGAAATCTGACCCGCTCCACTTTGTATTGTCAGTTTTGTTTTTAATTTGTAAGTCTAATGAGTGTGTAATGGTATTACATTGTGATTTTAATCTGCATGACTTACTTGCCATTTTGCATCTTCGGTAAACTATCTGTTCAAATGTTTTACCCCTTAACAATTTTTTTTTTTTTTAGTTTAGTAGTTGAATTTTGAGAGTTTTTAATATATTCTGGCTACAAGTCCATAATCAGACATATCATTTGGAAATACTTTCTCCCACAGATGATAAAGAACAACATATCAAATTTTTTTTGTGGCTCATGCTTTATCTAATTAATCTTTGCTTATTCCAAAAATATAAAGGTTTCCCCTCCCCCTTTTTTCTTCTAGACATTTTATAGTATTTACATTTAAATCTATTTTCCATTTTGAGTTAAATATTATATAAGGTGCAAGTTGTGGTCTAGGCTCTTTTTGTTTTGTTTCTTTGCAAGTGGACATCCAATTGTTTCAGGACTTTTTGTTGAAAAGAGGAGCCTATTTAAATTGCCTCCAGGAGAAATTGAGCCTTACACAATAGCTAGGGCAATAGGTGTAGGCTTTGATATTTTGATGAGCCAAATTCTTGTGTGTAGCTGCCTCAAGTGATTGGCACTGGCTTATATTTTATTATACAGCTGAATTTCCACTGGTACAGTTTACCTTGGACTGAAGAAGGCATAGATTTGTTCAGTGCAGTTGTGCTTCATTATACAAACCTTTAAAGTATTAATAGTTGACCAATGGTTCCGTGCACTGTGTATTTTTCCAGGATTATTGGTCTGGGCTTTAAAATTACAGAAGTTCAAACTAAGTTCCACAAAGTTACAGTAGGTGAGACATGGTGTCTCCATTGTATTAGGTGTTAGCCTTGGCATTAGATCAACCTCCCTTAATTCTGTTACTCTTTATCGTTTTTTGGAATTTAATTTGGTTCTGGGATAAAGAAGAGAATAAAGTTCTAACTCTCACTATCACCCCTCTCTTCCTCTGTGAGACTTTCCTTGGGCTTATTACCTGTTTGAATCTACTAACAACTGAAAAATCTCTTTTAAAAATCCCTTTCAGGGAAAAGCAAACCAAAACTGCACTAAGATTCCACCTCCCACCTGTTAGGATGGCTACTATAAAATAAATAAATACAGAAATACAGAGATATCAAGTTTAGGCCAGGATGTGGAGAAGCTGAAACCCTTGTGCACTTTGTTGGTAAGAGTGTAAAATGGTATGAAAGTTCCTCAGAAAGTTAAAGTACTGCAGGCACTGTGGAAAATGGCATGAAAGTTCCTCAGAAAATTAAATATAGAATGAACATATGATCCCACAATTCTACTTCTAAGTATATACCCAAAAGAAGTGAAAGCAAGATTTAAAGAGATATTTGTACACCCCTGTTCATAGAACCATTAATCATAATGGCCAAAGAGTAGAAGCATCCCAAATGTCTTTTGGCAGGTAAATGAATAAATAATATCTGGTATATTCATAGAATAGAATATTATTCACCCGTAAAGAGAAGCAAAGATTTTGAAACATGCTACAACATGCATGAACCTTGAGGACATCTGCTAAGTGAAGGAAGCCTGTCACAAAGACAAATACTTTGTGATTCCATTTATATGAGCTACCTGCTGCTGCTGCTGCTGCTAAGTCACTTTGTGTCAAATCCATAGAGACAAAGTAGAATAGCGGTTACCAGAGGCTGGGGGAAGGGAGGAGTGGAGAGTGAGTGCAGCGCTTCAGTGTTACAAAATGGAAAGAGTTCTCAGATTGGTTGTGCAACAGCGTGAATGTACTTAACACTACTGAACTGTACACTTAAAAAGTGTACACTTAAGATGGTAAATTTTATGTTTTACATATTTTAAACACAATTTAATTAAAAAAATACTTAAAATATACTTCTCAAAGAGAAGTTAGAGTTGTCTGGATCCCCTTTTCCTTTCATATCAGTTTGTCCTCCAAGATCTCAAAGTTTCCCTTAAAGAAATCTCTCTTTTTCCAGTTCAAACAGTCTTGCCTCCTTTACTTGAGGCAAAGTTTAATACAAATACTTCACTGGGAGGTACAATCTCAGGCAGAGAGAATGAGGAAAAAGAGGAAAAGAGGGTAAGCAAATACAAGGTGGGAGTGACTGAGCTGTCCACATTTTCATAAATAATCACCAGTGGTTGTTCAATCACATGGGTCACCTCTGGAAGGAGGAGGGGAGAGGAATTAATCAGTTCCTTACAACCACCTGTCACTCAAACTTCTCATTACAGAGACACCCTCTTGTACTTCATCCTTGGGGAAGCCAGGTTCCATACCCCATGGGTTTGCACTGCATCCAGGTTTGGAAGTAGAAGAAGGAACCTATGGCCTGGCTGCCAGAGCTGTCCTGGTTCTGGACACAGCAGGCAGAGTGGAGGCCATGCTAACAGATGAGGACTTATTGGAGCTGGCAGTGGCATCTCGCACTCTCCTTGGGCCAGAGTCGAGTATCTGGGAGACAAATGAGAAACTGTGAGACCTCAAAGGGCATTTCAACTGTGCCAGACACAGATTCATATTAAAGGAAAAAATACTAAGTCAATAGAGATGGTGTCCAGGCTTGAGGTAAATACCTAATCTGATGGAACAGCATGTTCAAAATGTGACCATGTAATTAATGCTGGGAGATATGGACAGACCAGATTTGGTTGAAAATAAGTGCAGTTCAGAAACTCAGAACTCATGACTTCATAACTTTATCTATGATGGGGTCCCTACATTGGTAAGGGTAAGTGATGATAGCTTCTGTAACACTCCTCAAATATCAATGTTTGGGTTCTTGTACTTTCTCCATAAGCATCTTTGCTGCAAGCATTTTTGCTGCATAACTAATTTGCTGTAAAAGAGAAAAACATGAAAAATAAAAGAGGGAATTAAAAAGAATATAATTAAACATGAAAATGAATAACAAAATATATAAGATTCCATTGCAAAATACATAATATATGAATACATTCAACATGTATAGTTTTCATGGCAATATCATACAAATAAATAATTTTATCTTGTGGGCATTTGTCTTTCAGGTCTTTTGTTCATAGTGTTTAAACATTTTCTTTTTTTTGGCTTATTGATTTATTTCCTGTTGCGGTATCACACGTTTTCTTTCTCGCTAAAATTTCTTCTTTCATTAAGAGAGGTATCAGTTCCAAATACTAGGATGCATGTTTGTAACTGAACTTTGTATTCTGTTGTTTGTTCTTGGCATCTTGTCACATGTTTGTTGACAGACATTCTCGAGTTCTATGGCAAATATGGGTTCAACTCTGAGAATTTGAGAACCTGGGCCTCTCTCTTCCTATGTAGTGTGTTTCAAAGTACGAAATCAACTCTTGGTCTAAATCATCATCATCTATCAGCTCAGTAAAGCCATCAGTAAAGTTACTAACTGGAAGAAATGCTAACACATTTCAACCAGATAAAACCAAACTGTCAAACCAAAAACTGTCAACCAATTATTTTATCTTTCACAGCAAAACCGCCTTAAGACCAATTAATTATGCAGTGAAATGTCTGTGGCCAAAATGTCTATAGCAAAGATGCTTACTGCAAAATATGGGACGTGCAGTTATTGCCAGAGGCACTGGCCATAGCCACTATGCTTAGAATGCTTGCTAAAAATAGAGAGTGGAGGCTCTGTCAGCTCTCCACCCAGTGCTGACAAATCAGGAGCATAAGTTCAAGGTAAAGTTGGATATTTTTAGAGGTCTAGTATGTTGGATTAAAGAAAACAAACAAACAAACTCAGTGACTGATGCCTGGGGCTGCTACCATTGAAAATTTCTGAACTATGATGAAAAAGCAAGAAAGGCAGTCTCTAAAGAAAAGTTGAGAGTATGCACAAGTGAACTGTCCCCATAGGCAATTAAGGTAAATATCTTATTCTTTAAAATTTTTTATTTATTTATTTGACTGCCAGGTCTTCGTTGCAGCATGCAAGATCTTTAGTTGTGGCATGCAGACTCTTAGTTGCAGCACGTGGGATCTGGTTCCCTAACCAGGGATAGAAGCCAGGCCTCGGCACTGGGAGTGCAGAGTCTTAGCCACCGGACCACCAGAGAAGTTCTCTTATTCTTAATTTTATGACTTTTATTCTGACCAGCTATAAGATCCAAGTTTTGTTCAGAGTAGACTCTGGACAAAGAGATTGGTAAGGCTGAAAGGGGTGGATGCTATTTTTTTTGTCTTTTCTCTACTCAGAGATCCTGGTTACCTGTTTGTGCCTTGGCAATGGCTACATGTCTCAATGTTCTGTACTTTGAGATTTAGGGCATCATTTTGACTGAAAGCTTTGTTCTTGAAACTAGGAATTTGCTTGTGGTTTTTAAATTTTGAGAGTGTGGAGCAGACATTGTGATAACATTTGTATCTATTAACTTTCTGGTATTTTAAACTTGTGGGCCACGAGAAAGGCTTGATAAGATTAATTTAATTTGGTAGGCATTTAAGGAAGTAGAGAGTTCAGGCTGAGGATGATACAGGAACTCAGGCTCTGTCCAGGGTTCTGAGCCAACCAACCCTCTGACTGAAATGAAAAAGCAGTAGTGAAGGTTTTGTCTCTTCGCACAAAACTTAAAATAACAAAGGATATTCATTTTGGGACCTTGATTTCTCTATGAGAATTCGATAATAGATTGAAATTCTTATTGTTCAAATCTGGAATATTTTCAAGTTGAATTTTTTGGAAAGTAATCTTTACTTTGACATTTGATTTCACTGTCTCTATATGTATTAAATGATGCTAAAGGGAATAATTTAGAATAACAAGAGGATGCTTGGTCTACAGTATAACATGAATTCCTCTTCTTACTCATTTCAGTATTTTATAGGCAAAAGTTAAACTGCCCACCTTGGTTCCAGAGGATACACAAAGGAGTAGCTTGGTTGATTGGTGGTAGCTCTTATAGAGGTGGGAGCTGAATTACCCCCAAGAGTCTTCTGGTATCTTCCCTCAAGGAGAACAGCTAGTCTGCCTTAGATGGCCTGTAATAAAGCTTGTAAAGTGGTTAAAATATTTTCCCATACTATAGGTATGACAATAAAAAATATCCAGTTTGAGTTATATACCACCTGGTGATTTGCTATGACAGGTTTGCTCTGCTCTACTTCCAGAGGTGAATAATAAAACCCAGGGAATAAGAATTTGCCAATAGTCATGCATTTTACTTTATGGTCTATAAACTCTTTGTCATTGATATTCCTAAACAACTATATGAAATAGGAGACAGATTGGAAATAGAGACTTTGAGATAAGATTTGAATCAGCATGGAGACACAGGACAGATTTGAAGATATAAAATTCTATTATAGGTTCAGATATAAAATTCTGCTGAATGTGGTATCTATGCCCAATTCAGCATGAGTTCATAGGGTATACTGTCCAAAGCACATATTCAGGAATCCTACTTACTACACATAAGACAGTGAAGGAAGTATTGAGAAATGCACTGAAACACAAACTAGTTCTTGTCTTCAAGAGTTCGCCATTTAGTTAGAGTCATAAGAGAAAGAAGCTATGACATAAAGTCACATATGTTCATATTTTTGGTTTTATGGCCTGAGGCCAAACTATGGTAGGGGTAATGATAGTAATGGCGACTGTCAGTCTTACTTCAACAGGCTTCAAGCAGTATATGAACTGAGAATTTCCAGATGTTCAAATGGATTTAGAAAAAGCAGAAGAACCAGAGATGAGATTGCCAATGCCCAGTGGATCGTTGAAAAAGCAAGAGAGTTCCAGAAAAACATCCACTTCTGCTTTATTGACTATGCCAAAGCCTTTGACTGTGTGGATCACAAAAAACTGTGGAAAATTCTTTAAGAGATGGGAATACCAAACCACCTTACCTGCCTCCTGAGAAATCTGTGTGCAGGTCAAGAAGCAACAATTAGAACCAGACATGGAACAACAGACTGGTTCCAAATTGAGAAAGGAGTATGGCAAAGCTGTATATTGTCACCCTCCTTATTTAACTTATATGCAGAGTACATCATGTGAAATGCTGGACTGGATGAAGCTGAAACTGGAATCAAGATTGCAGGGAGAAATATCAATAACCTCAGGTACACAGATGACACCACCCTTATGGCAGAAAGTGAAGAGGAACTAAAGAGCTTCTTGATAAAAGTGAAATAAGAGAGTGAAAAAGCTGGCTGAAAATTCAACATTCAAAAAATGAAGATCATGGCATCTGGTCCCATCACTTCATGACAAATAGATGGGGAAACAATGGAAACAGTGACAGACTTAATTTTCTTGGGCTCCAAGATCACTGCAGATAGTGACTACAGCTATGAAATTAAAGGATGCTTGCTCCTTGGAAGAAAAGCTATGACCAACCTAGATAGCATATTAAAAAGCAGAGACATTACTTTGTCCACAAAGGTCCGTCTAGTAAAATCTATGATTTTCCCAGTAGTCATGTATGTATGGAGAAGGCAATGGCACCCCAATCCAGTACTCTTGCCTGGAAAATCCCATGGACAGAGGAGCCTGGTAGGCTGCAGTCCATGGGGTCAGTAAGAGTCAGATACAACTGAGAGACTTCACTTTCACTTTTTACTTTCATGCATTGGAGAAGGAAATGGCAACCCACTCCAGTGTTTTTGCTTGGAGAATCCCAGGGACGGGGGAGCCAGCAGTGGACGGGGGAGCCGGCAGTCTATGGGGTCGCACAGAGTCAGACATGACTGAAGCAACTTAGCAGCAGCAACAGCAGCAGCATGTATGGATGAAAGGGTTGGACCATAAAGAAAGCTGAGTGCCAAAGAATTGATGCGTTTGAACTGTGATGTTGGAGAAGACTCTTGAGAGCCCCTTGGACTGCAAGGAGATCCAACCAGTCCATCCTAAAGGAAATCAGTCCTGAATATTCATTGGAAGGACTGATGCTGACGCTGAAGCTCCAATACTTTGGCCTCCTGATGCGAAGAACTGATTCATTGGAAAAGACCCTGATGCTGGGAAAGATTGAGTGTAGGAGGAAAAGGGGACCACAGAGGATAAGGTGGTTGGATGGCATCACTAACTCGATGGACTGAGTTTGAGCAAGTCCTGGGAGTTGGTGATGGACAGGGAAGATTAGCATGCTACAGTCTATTGAGTTGCAAAGAGTTGAACACAACTGAGCAACTGAACTGAACTGAACTGTTCATATTTTATTCCGCAATGTAGAAAGGGTAACACTTGTGGGAATGCTAAAGGTAAATTATTGAATGGCACAGAATTGTATGCACAGAAATCTTTTATCTCAGAATGAGGTGACAGTAAAGACAGTATTTTTATTTTCTTATGTGATGAAATCACTAGGATTTTTGGGAGAGTTTAATTAGGAGTGGATTTTGTCAGCAGGTAGAGAACCCTGAGTGTTTGTGAATCTTAGTGACTGAAAAATCTCTTTTATATGATAATATAGTAATATAATATAATTTTGCTATCAGTCTCTGTGACTGAGTTTACCACACAATTTAAGGTTACATCTCTCAGCCTCCCTAAGGTTAGATTAGGACTGAGTGATTAGGATTAAGGATTAAATGAAGATTGTGTGACTGAGTTTTAGTCAATAGAATGTCAGCAGAAGAGATGTAAACCACTTCTGAGCCTGGCCTGTGAAAATACTTCATATATTGTCTCTCTTTCTACAATATGCTAAAAAGCTAAAGCAACTGAATGCTTGAATCATGGCTTAGGAGAACCACTGAGTAGAACCAGCCTACATCAAACTGTAACATGAGCAAGAAGTAAACGTTTTCTGTTTTCTGATATTCCAGGGGTTATTTGTTATTGAGGCATAGCCTGGAGTGTTCCGACAAATACACTTCTCCACTTAGAGGTCCTTTTGTGCCCTTCTTTGGATTTTGTGAGGGTCATTTATAAAAATAGAGCTTGATAAGTCATTGGGCACACAAGCCCAATGGGCATAAGGGAGCAGAAATCAAGAAAAGCTTTTGTGTTTTTCAGTTTGTATAGATAAAATGGTAAATTGAGATGAGTAGGCTTGAGGATTAAAAGTATGAAATTAATTTTGGACATGTTATATTAGAGGAATATTTAGCTTTATCTCATGAATAGTCTTATAAATGTCAATGAGGGTATTTTGTGTATACACTTGTGGTCTTAAATGTTTAATTTACTATAGAATCTTATCTATGTAACACCTCCATTTGTTGATGGGTTGTTTCCTTTACAGCTCAGCTGAATTTTGGAGGAGATTTCTGACTCTTTGATTCAGTGAATTTCCCTGAGAGCTGTGAAGATGCTTATCCTTTCTGTGCCTGGAATGGCCTTGAGTTATCTACACAGTCCAAGGAAGTAGCTTGTTTAAATCACAATAGCATATTTGATGCAGCTTTTTCCTTGGCTTCCCCTCCCCCCGAAATCTACATTTTTCTGAACATTATTATGCAGCATACTCTTTTTAAAGATATTTATCATTTGGTAGATGGTAAAAGCCAACACCAAATATCAAATCCAAGTTTGTTGCACAAGCCATTTGGAAGGTCAGAATGATCTCCACAAGATACATACCAGCAGCTAACTCAATTTTTGATTTCCCCAAATGACTCCTTTCTTGGGAAATCTTCTTTTCACATCTTCCCATGCTCTTCCCTCAATAGCTGCTTTCATATTTCAAACAACTAACCAGGAAGAAGTATTTTAGAAAATTTAGTGTTTTAATTTTTCTTTGAAATATGTATTACTCCGTGGTATTTTTTCTTTTTTTCCTAGAAAAGTATTTTGCATAGAGTGGGTACAAGCTAAGTATTTGTTGACTGGTTTAAAGAACTTGATTGAACTGGAAAGAAATTTAGGGATCATTTTATGACCAACCTAGGTAGCATATTCAAAAGCAGAGACATTACTTTGCCAACAAAGGCCCGTCTAGTCAAGGCTATGGTTTTTCCTGTGGTCATGTATGGATGTGAAAGTTGGACTGTGAAGAAGGCTGAGTTCCGAAGAATTGACGCTTTTGAACTGTGGTGTTGGAGAAGACTCTTGAGAGTCCCTTGGACTGCAAGGAGATCCAACCAGTCCATTCTGAAGGAGATCAGCCCTGGGATTTCTTTGGAGGGAATGATGCTAAAGCTGAAACTCCAGTACTTTGGCCACCTCATTCAAAGAGTTGACTCACTGGAAAAGACTCTGATGCTGGGAGGGATTGGGGGCAGGAGGAGAAGGGGATGACAGAGGATGAGATGGCTGGATGGCATCACTGACTCGATGGATGTGAGTCTGAGTGAACTCCAGGAGTTGGTAATGGACAGGGAGGCCTGGTGTGCTGCGATTCATGGGGTCGCAAAGGGTCGGACATGACTGAGTGCCTGAACTGAACGGAGTCCAATCCTGCCTGTTTGTAGATGAGGAAATGAAAGCATAGAGAACTGGAATGTTTCGGCCAAGGTCACAGAAGCTGATTAGGTGCGGACCCACTATTATTACTAATAATGCTGCTTCTTTAATTATGTGCATAACTCAACAGTTTCACAAAGCCATCATTTAGCTCTTTTGATCCTTACAATAACTACATGAGCTGGAAAACACCGACATTATTAATCCTTTTGGTATTCTCACAAATGAGGAAGTTGAGAAAAACCAAATCAAATCATTGAATTATCTTATTCATTTATTCCACAAATATTGATTGAACCCCTATTGTGGTCCAGACACTGTTCTTGTTTTGTTCTAATTATGAATGAAACAGACAAAGCCTTTGCCCTCGTTTTATCAAGGAGAAAGAGAAAGAAAGCACTATAATAAATAATAGCTCAAATGAGTGAGCTTGACTCCTGACTTCAATCCAGTGGCATTTTTCTCTATGTTTTTGTTAATTAACTAAAACAAATGAAATATCTGATTGATTGATTGATTCTCTTTTAAAAAGAAGACATAACCCCTTCAAAAAATTTATTCTCTGAAGAATGCAAAGCCTTTTAGATGCAGCAGTAAAAAGAGGACTTCAGAGAGTTATATAATTTTATGTGCTCAAGAGAATATGGGGAAACATCAGTACATGTTCCCTTTCTCTTCAGCTTTGAGATTTATGATAGGTCTGTTACAATAATAATAACAACCGAAGATTGGCACAAGAAATATATTTGATTCCGTGAGTAACATTTGACAGCCTTAACTCGTGAAATGTCGAAAAGCTCTTACAGGAAGCTCCAGCAGAATATGTAATACACAAGAAGGTATTCAGGGAACAGAAAAATAAAATCAAAGGGACCTGGTACCCAATCTGTTTCATTAAATATGAAAATTAAAATGCCTTCACAAAATGCTTTCTCTTCCTCTCTCCTCCCAACAAACAAAAGCTTGGATAGGCAGCCTGAAATTGCTCATCAAGGAAAAAGACCAGACTCAGATTCTAAATGGCTTCTTTTGAATTAAGCAATTAATGCTAAAAGGAACATGTTGTCTCCTCAGCATTTGTAAGGTAAAACATTCATTGAATTTTCTGGCACTCTATCAAGACTTTCCTTGGCCTAAGCCAGCAGAGAAATGGTTTGCTGCCTGTGCTCTTGACCTCTGGTAATCAGGAGGATTTGACTGATTAACTTGACAGCAGCCATGCTCCTTAAGGACTGAAAATGTGCCTGGGAAATATTCTTCTGGCTCCCTCTCATCCAGACCCTGACTTGCTGGTCTTGGCACGACCGTTGAGGCTGGTGTCTCCTCCATTTACAAAATAGAGATGTTACCCTATGATGGTTTAGGTTTCAAGATGTGTTAGATGCCACAGAATATTATCTTTATTTCATTGTATTTGTTCTGATCAGAGTTTTCAAGAATATTGCCTCCTTCTTAAATATACTTATTGTTCATTTTCTCACTTGCTAACTCATACAGTTACTCAGAACACGTTAGTCAATTTCAGAGTGTCAGAGACAGTAGGGGGAAGGCTCTCGAGTAGGGATGCGAAATAAAACATGAGGCCTGTCCTCAAGTAGTGCTCAGCCTAGTTGGGTAGGGGAGGGAATCAGGCAGGAAAATTCCTTTTGACAATAAAACTCAGTAGCTTAGACGAGAGGCAGGTTCCATGTTCACTGGGAGCTCAGCATAGGATGAGAGCTTGCTTTTGTACAGGGAATAAAGCAGCAGTTCCTGAAGTGGGCTCTGGCAGGAGAATGCTGGAGACAATGACCAGGCGGGCTTGGATTACTCATGTGTAACCCCAGCCACTCCCTCCCCTCAGCTGAAGATTTCCTCTTTTACTTGCTTCATAAATACACATTTCTTTTGAGTTTCTTAGAGCAAAAGACATTATACAAAATACAGGCAAACAATATAATAAGTTGTCTTTATTAACTCCTGGTAGCAAGAGGCAAGGTCCTTCCCATTTCACAGAGAGGAAAATATTTATCTTAAATATTTGTCACTTTGTAGTCAGAGCTAAAAATGATCCTTAGTTCTTCTTCCATGGAACCTACCTACTGAAATATTTTTACGTTCAATTTGGGAAGGTCAGCAACTGGCTCAGAGCAAGATAAATATTTGTTGAACGGGTGAACAGTGGCAGTGACTAGACAATCTTTGTATAGAAGACCCGTGTTAAGGAAATCGTGACATTTAGTTTGTTAGCTTGAAAGTTAAATAAACTTTCTACCAAAGCAACAGTAGCTCTAGCAATGAGATCCTAAATGATTCACTCTGATTCATTTTAGTAGGTGATCTTTTAGGTACCTGCCTGTACTAAATGCTTGCTTATGCTCTCTGTTTTCTAATCTTAGATGGCAAAGGTAGATTACCATTACCATTATTCATTTAACTGATTTCTATGCAACTATGTACAGAAGTGTGCTTGTACTCAAACAATGGGTATTCCTGTTTTCAGCTTTTACTTTATGATAATAATGCTGCATGCAGGGTGGGGAGGGGGGAACCTGTATTCTAGAGTCAGAGAAAGTGGTTCAAATTCTTATTCTGCTACAAACTAGTTGTGTAACCTTGGCCAAGTTTCTTTCCTTCTTTGGGTTTCAGTTTTCTCTCATAGGAAATGAGGATTCTAATCCCAGCTGACTTCTCTTATTCTTTTTGAGGATCAAAAGAAATAATCTAACTGGAAGTGTACTGTGAACTGAAAAGTGTTACATAAATGAAAGTGCTTATTATTCATTGAGGCCTGGGCCTGCCAGACTATATGATCTTCTCCAGCGTTGTTTGTTTATAGTTGATTAATGCCCACCTTCTCCCTTCTCCTGCTTTTTGAGGCCCATAGAGGTGGGCAGGGGGGTTGGCAACAAAATGAACAGCTACAGCTTCCTTTAAGCAGCTTCTCTCCCACTTAATCTTTCTTCGATCTCCCTATTCGTGTGTCTTTTAATCACAAGGCACAAAGGAAGGAGCACCTTTCAGCCCCACATGAGGATTCTTAGAGCTCCAGGACCTCAGATCTCTGAGAAGACCACCCTTTTCTTTTGTAGGATTCTTCACAGCAGACGTTTACATTTTCTTCAGGGAGAGATTTCATTGTCTGCCCAGAAAACAGAGCCTCTGGTTTTTTTTTTTGTTGTTGTTGCTGTTCTATTTTGTTTTATTTTTAAAGTATCTTTCATGATCAGCAAAGTACTTCTGCGGGAACATACCCCTCGTGGTGTTCATCTTTATTGTTTCATAGGTGGATTTCTCCCTGCCAGCATCATGAGCACTGCTGATGCCTGGAACAGAGCTTGGCTCTTTCCTTTAGTTTAGAGCATCATTATAGATAATAAAATTTCTGGGAGCAGGACTTTGCTGGCAATTTAGGTTTGGGGGAATGATACATGAGACAGAAAAACCCATTCTGGACTATAAGGTGCTGACATTGGGAAAATTCCTTGTTCTAGATGAAATAAGTCAATTTGACTCAGAAGACACATGGAAGGGAGAGCCATAGTCTTGTAAGGTGGCATGACCTTCTTCTAGTATTAAAATATATGTACCATTTTACTTTCAGACAGCATTTGAAGGTTATGCCTTTCTTTCTTGCAAGACCTTTTATTCATTTTTTACATTAAAATTTTTCATTAAAGTACAGTTGATCTACAATGTTATGTTAGTTTCTGCAAAGCAATTCGGTTATACACAGATGCAAGCTATTATATATAGAATGGATAAACAACAAAGTCTGACTGTATAGCCTAGGGAGCTGTATGCCTCTTTCTTTGTACAATTTGCTTAAACTTACTGAGCATGGACTTCCTCATCGTTCAAATGGGAACTGTAATACTAAAGTTACATTTGGATTCAATGATACATGCGAAGGCTTGGTACCTAGCTGGTGATGTTCACTTTATAAGTAGTTGCTGCTACTGCTACTGCTACTAAGTCACTTCAGTCATGTCCGACTCTGTGTGACCCCATAGACGGCAGCCCACCAGGCTCCCCCATCCCTGGGATTCTCCAGGCAAGAACACTGGAGTGGGTTGCCATTTCCTTCTCCAATGCATGAAAGTGAAAAGTGAAAGTGAAGTCGCTCAGTCGTATCCGACTCTTAGCGACCCCATGGACTGCAGCCTACCAGGCTCCTCCATCCATGGGATTTTCCAGGCAAGAGTACTGGAGTGGGGTGCCATTGTGTCTTATTTGATGTCTCCCTAACACTGTGAGGAAAGAAGAACAGCTCTTTCTCGCATGGTTTCCATTTGGCTCCAAAATTACTTTGGATGGTGACTGAAGCCATGAAACTAAAAGATACTTGCTCCTTGGAAGGAAAGCTATGGCAAACCCAGATAGCATATTAAAAAGCAAAGACATCAGTTTGCCAATAAAAGTCTGTATAGTCCAAGGTATGGTTTTTCCAGTAGTCACATACAGATGTGATAGTTGGACCATAAAGAAGGTTGAGCACTGAATAATTGATGCCTTTTAATTGTGGTGCTGGAGAAGATTCTTGAGAGTCCCTTGGAGATCAAACCAGTCAATCCTAAAGGAAATCAACCTTGAATATTCATTGGAAGGAATGATGCTGAAGCTGAAGCTCCAATACTTTGACCACTTGATACAAAGAGCCTACTCATGGGAAAAGACCCTGATGCTGGGAAAGACCGAGGGCAGGGGGATAAGCGGGTGACAGAGAATGAGATGGTTGGATTGCATCACTGACACAATGGACATGAGTTTGAGCAAATTCTGGGAGATGGTGAAGGACAGGGAAGCATGGCATGCTGAACTCTATGGGTTGTGAAGAGTTGGACATAACTTAGCAACTGAACAACAACAATAAAGCCTTAAAAGACAAAATGCATTACTCTACTTAAATCCAGCAGTAATATCCTGTAAAGCAACATATAAACATAAAGTTTGTGAGTACTGTTGGTTAGAATTAAACTACATCTTCCCTTTGAGGCAGCAAACATCTTTCCTAAAGCTGATCTAGGGGGAAAAGATCCCCTGAGATTTCAGGCTGCGGATTCATGGAAAACCTGTTACAGTTCACTAGTAGTGTCCTTGGAGCCTGGGACATCTTCTACAGATGATCCTTGCTTTTAATGTTTCTGATACGCCTCCAAGTTTGGGAGAAGGAATGTGGGAGTCTCAGCCAACAGGAGAGATTGTGATATGGGAAGTTATCAGTAGCCAGGAAGGTGTTTTACAGCACAAGACCATTGCTTAGAGGCCTGCTCCGGCAGACATCAAGGTCCTGGAGCACAGTGAGTCAAACTGGAAGGATCTTAGAAACTGTGTAGGCAATTATATATGTGAATAAACAGGCACTATTTACTGATGTTAAAAGTGTACCTGTAGAAGTAATTCTGTTACCAATGGGCCATTTCTGGTTAATCTGAACAGGACTTGGCCTCTCAACTCCCAATTTAGAAAGCCTTTACCTTTGGAGTCACTATAGGGAATCTTGACATGAACATGACACAATCTTGACCCTCAAAGCCAAAAAAGGAGATCAAATGTGGACGTATGTGCCTGTACTTCAGGTAAAGGTCTTAATTCTTTTCAGTATAATGTGCAGAGTCAAAAAAACACAAAAAACAAAAAACACCTGCTTTGGAGAATCAGGGGTGAATACTCATAAAAAGAGGTGGCCCTTGAGCAGAACTTTGATGATCAGATGCTGTGGAAGAGGAAAGAGAAGTGAACACAGCGGAAGGCCTAAAACAAAAAGACGGTCATTTCCTTATGAGTTTGAGAGCAAATGAGTTCTCCATCTTCCCTCAGCCTCAGGTTCTCAGCGAAGAGAGAGCAGTCATGCTTCCCCATATGGTGAGCTGATGTGTGTGCAAGTTTTATGTTCAAATGCTGTCTTTTTCTCATTCCCTCCCCAAAACCACACCACAAGTCCCAAGAGGTAGTCTTTCATCTGGGCTATTGGTGGTTCCAATTTTTCCCTGTGGCTTAAAAATGTGCGTCAGACTATCACTGGGTTGTTGTGAAGGGTGGATCATAAAAATACCCTAACGAGTTAAAAATGTTCACAATTGCAAGTCAGAGAGAGGAGATTCCTCTGAGTGTACATTCCCCCTGAGCTTGCTTTGCCAGAGTCAGAATCCCATTATTGACTAACCTTCATAGGTTTCTCCCGGAGCATGGACTGCCATAGTGTATAGGTGGAATCCTTGCTCAGAGCCAAGAGCACTGACATTGTAGAAAGAGAGACTGAAGGAAGGAAGAGCGGTTTTAAAGAAAGGGACAGAGTATGGAAGTTGGGTGGAGGTAGGATTGCTAGAGTTAGTAAATGAAAACACAGGATACCAAGTTAAATTTCAATTCCAGATAAACATGTGGTTTTTAAGTGTATCTCAATTATCACATGGTATATACTTGTACAAAAATCTCTTATTTATCTGAAATTCAAATTTAACTGGGCATCCTGTATTGTTCTAGCAACCCTAGTTGGATGAGGCAGAAAAGTCTACGGGAGGGGTGGTGTTGGTGGTGGTGGTAAATGATAATAAAAATACCTTTTAAAAGAAGTTTGTAACTGTGAAAGTGCTCTTAGTTCCCTTATCTCTTTTTTGAATTCACATTAACAAAATATGAGGGCTGTTCTTCTAACTTTAAAGATGATGAAAGGTGAGGGTCCCAGAGGTTAGGTGACTTACCCAAGGACATGCCAAGGACGGTAGCATTGTTAGCACTCAAGTTCAGCTATTCTTTTAAATTTTTATTTTGGGATGATTTCAGCTGCAAAAAGTTGCAAAAATACTATAGAGAATTCCTATATGCGTTTCACCCAGCTCCCTCTAATTAACACCTTATATAGCCATAGAACAATAATCAGTATTAAGCTGTGAACCTTGGTGCAGTACCATTCACTGAAGTACAGACTTTGTTCAGATTTCACCAGTTTTTCCATGAATGTCCTTTTGCCTTCCCAGGATCCAGTTCTGATTCCCACATGACTGTCACTGTCACGTCTCCTTCGTCTCCTGCCATCTGGAACAGTTCCTCACAGTTTTTCCTTGTCTTTCATGATCTTAACACTTTTGAAGAGTACTGGTGAGTTATTCTGTAGGATAGCCTTCAGTTCTGGCTTGTCTGTTGTTTTTTTGTTAGTATACTGAAGCCATACTTGGGAAGAATACTGCAGAGGTGACGTACTTTTCTCAAGGCATGTCAGATTACATTGATAGGTACTATTGGAAGCGTTAACCTTGACCACTTGCTAACTATGGCATCTGCTGGGTTTCTCCACTGTAAATGAGAAGATGTAAATACCATGTTTCTGTTCAAACTTTCACCAACTAATTTTAGCATCTGTTGGTTGATCTTGCTTGCCTGCACGATTATTGTGGTATTCCGGCCATTTTCTGTTTTTCTCAATCCTTCTACATTTATTAATTGAAATTCTTCTGTAGGAAAGTGTAGCTTCACTCTCATCTAAACTCAGTTGTTGTAATTCCTAGTTTATTGCTCCTGTCACTAAAGCACAGGTGAAGGAGAAAGTAAAAGAGTTTGGGTTACTGTAAAGGTATGGTTGTTTCAGGGCTTTCAATGTGGCTCAGTGGTAAAGAACACACCTACCAAGTAGGAGATGCTGGTTCAATCCCTGGGTCCAGAAGATCACCTGGAGGAGGAAATGGCAACCCACCTCAGGATTCTTGCCTGGGAAATCAAGCAGACAGAGGAGCCTGGAGGACTATAGAGTATGGGGTCATAAGAATTGGGCACAACTTAGCGACTAAACGGCAGTGGCAGTGTGGTTGTTTCAAGTGTGCAATGGAGAGGAGATGGAAATTAATTGCTCATTTCACAAGTATTGATCAAACACTTATTTCTGTACAAAGTATTGTGTGAGGCACTGTGAAGAAAAGAAAAATGTACATATACCTGAAGGAGGCTGATAAAGATGAATACTTAAGGTACTCTTTATGAAAGTGATAATGAAACTTTTGAATTGGACATTGAACTAATAAATGATACTTTGATGCTTATGGCAAGGACAGGTGTATCCACAATGCAGTAATCAAGCCATCACTGCAAAGGTCAGCTCTGTGGTGATGATGTATGTACAGATCTTGGACACCTTAGTTCATAGACTTTAAGCACCATGGCGGTAGGTGCATGCTCAGTTGTCTGACCCTTTGCAACTCCCTGGACTGTAACCTGCCAGGCTCCTCTGTCCGTGGGATTTCCCAGGTAAGAATAATGGAGTGGGTTGCCATTTCTGCCTCCAAGGTATTTTCCCGACCCAGGGATCAAACCCGCATCTCCTGCATCTCCTGCATTGGCAGGTGGATTCTTTACCACTGAGCCACTTGGGAAGCCCAACTATAAGCACCATAGTCTCTCCTAATTCACAGAGAAAAGAACCCAACTAAAAGACAACTATTTGACTGCCTTTGGGACCCAGAGTTCCTTTCCTGCCAGAAGGAAACTATGAGGCTTCAGTGAATTCAGGAATTGTTCCTCATTAGGAATTTGGAAATTATATAAAGCTATGACAAACCTAGACAATGTATTAAAAAGCAGAGATATTACTTTGCTGACAAAAGTTTGTATAGTCAAAGCTGTGTGGTTTTTCCAGTAGTCATGTATGGATGTGAGTTGGACCATAAAGAAGGCTGAGAGCCAAAAAATTGATGCTTTTGAACTATGGTATTGAAGAAGACTTTTGAGAGTCCCTTGGACAGCAAGGAGATCAAACCAGTCAATCCTAAAGGATATCAACCCTTAACATTCATTAGAAAGACTGATGCTGAAGCTGAAGCTCCAATACTTTGGCCACCTGATGCGAACAGCCGAGTCACTGGAAAAGACCCTGATACTGGGAAAGATTGAAGGCAGGAGGAGAAGGGGATGACAGAGGATGAGATGGTTGGATGGCATCACTGACTCAATAGACAGGAGTTTGAGCAAATGCTGGGAGATGGTGAAGGACGGGGAAGCCTGGAGTGCTGCAGTCCGTGGAATTGCGAAGAGTCGGACGTGACTAAGCAACTGAACAACAATAACAAATATACTATGGATACTTGGAAAAGTTAAACTCATGTTCTTTGTGCTTTCTTTCTTAACAAGGGAGTAGAAAAGGCCATATAAGTATAATCCCAGTGACCCAAATATCATCAGAGGACAAAGAACTCACATGGTCAAAGGATTTCTGAGCTGCAAACTATACTTCAACCAGTAATCAATAAAGCTAAAGGACAGCTTTAAAGAAAACTCTAATTGTCCTTTTATGTGAAGTGTAATGAGATCCATCTAAGGGCAAATGTAGATTCTCCTTGTGTGGGTCAGTTGTTTATTATCCTATAGCCGGTCGGAGGAATCATTTGCATATTCAGGCAGAATGTGAATTGTTTAGGACACTCCATGAAGAATGCTGATGTGAAGAGAACCCAGCTCCATTGCATTAATACCATTAAAAAAAAAAACCTTCTGAACTGTCAAGTTTGTTTGAGCTACAACAGACCTTCATTTACATTGTTACTCAAACGTAGGTAAGTCTGAGATGTAGGTAATAGCTTATATTTTAAAATGAAGAAACTGAAGTTCAGCACCATTCGGTTATTTTTGCTAACAATGGTAGATCTTGATTTTGGACTCAAATGCCCTGATTCTAGAGTGTGCATTTTTTTGACCTTATGTAATGTTGCCTGTGGACAGTGATATTTCTAAAATTCTTTATGACTGTACTTAGCATGGCCATATGTCCTACTTTGCCCAAAACAGTTCAGATTTATGCTTTTTGTCACACCATAATTATCAATAGTATGACTTTCTACTCCAAGAAAATGCCCTGTTTTGGACCAGAGAACATATGGTCACCCTATTTATAGGATGGCTCAGAGAAATTCCAAGTTGGGCTGCATTCAATCTTTAAACTTATGCTAAGAAAATCACTAATAAACTACTTAAATGTTAAAAAATAATTGTTATTTAAATATATTATGATGCATTCTGATGGAAAGGCATGCAATATATATATTATAAACTATATACTATATATATTTAATGACCTGGGGGAAAAACTCATAAAAAAAGCAAAATTATAATAATCTGGACCTAGTGAAAACATGTGGCTATAGCTGGGTAATGAGATAGTTGATTTAAAAAAATTATGTTTCTGGATTTCCAGGTAGTCTACAATGAGCATGGGGAAAATCTGAAGCAAAAAATTATCTTCAAATTCTCCCATTTCGAATTAAGGGGTCTCTTTCATAGCAGACTATGAAATCACCATATTGGAAAAAAAAAGATCCTATAAGTAGGAGTCTAACAACGTAATAATAATCCTTTTCACAAGTAGAGCAGAGCTTTATAGTATCAAGAACTTACTGACAATGTTTTCTCATTTAAACTTTATAAGGATGTTCACAGTCAGGAAGTGAATTCCCCATTTTGCAGATAAAGCGAAAATGCAAATGTAGAGTGAGTAAGGAAGATCTGGGATCTCAAAGGTTGTCCTAGTTAAGACTCCACACAACTGACTCTTATGCTAATTCTATATTGGCTTTTAAAGCTGTGACACTGAGTTTATAGTTAAAGGCTAATTCCTTTGCTTGTGCCACTCTCATTGTGAGCATAGCTGAAGGAGAACGCAATGCTGCCATGGTACCACACAGGGGAAATTAAGAGAAGCTTTTCCATCCTGTAAGCCACCATTTAGCCAGCTGTTAATTTCTATCTTGACCCATTCAAAAGTACACTGACTACAACTTAGAGTCTCAGGTCCCAAGCCTGAGTTTGTTGTGACTATGACTGCCTGGTGATTTATGATGACTTGCTTTTTTCCTCTGGTCCTGAATTTCTCCATCAGTGGAATGAAAACTGGTAACCAGATCATCTCTATGGTTCGCTCTGGCTCTAAGAGAGTGTGATTCTAAGCTTCTGAGCTTCTGGGAGAAAGAGTGGATTCCAAAGCTGTATTCCAGAAGTGCCTGTCTAAACTGGGGCTCTAGTTTTCTTTGCATTTGGAATAAGCCCAAAGAAAAGGTCATTTTTGCAGACATCTTGAGGTTGTGCTCCAATGTCCTCATTAAATAACAGGAGCCCAGACTGGCAGGCCCAGGGGAATATTCAATCAAGGAGAAAAAGGCCAAGTTATTACCGGAACCCTATCATCAGAGCTGTAAACACAAGCATTCATTCCTGGGCTTTAGCTGAAAGCCTGTTCCATCCTGCTCACTCTCTCCTTATACAGGTTCCATTTGTCAAATGTGTGTGACCATTCCGATAAGTCACCAGAGGCGGGAAGGGAGAAAGAGAGAGGAAGAAAATTACAACCGTAAATAGACTCTGAACATAGAAAGATCAAAATAGACAGCCTCTGGCTTTACTGGATGAGTCACTGCTGCAGCCCAGACCTCAAAAACAAGCGTGGCTTCTCTCTTTAGCAGCAGTCTTCCTGTCTGGAAAGGAAACACTGCTCTGATTGGAGATATTGGCCATTTTACAGACTTCAAAGCAACTTAGGCAACTGAACAGACAAGAGGGAGAACAGGTAAAACGGTTTTTCCAAGTGCTTGTCTGGAGAATCAGCTACTCAGCTCTGATTTGAAGCTACATGGAAATGCTTTCATCTTTAGCCAATGGTGTTTTGTTTTTGTTTTTGAGTACGGTGGTGTTTAGTTTTGGTGCAATGTATGCACCTTTTTTCCCCCCTAAATGTGTTATTTTCTGGCTAAGACTTTACCAGGCACTGAGCAGAGTGCTGTGGGGGTTGGACATGGGGGCCATCTAATGAGGAAGTGGAACAAGTACACAGGTACACACATCACAATATTATGAAAAAAAAAAAAAAAAAAAATGTGTGCCTGAAAACATGAGACTATGAGAGTGCAAAGGAAACAGATGAATGGTCTACCAGAGTGTGAGACCAAGGCCTACATGTATTCAGGATTCAGTGATGAGTCCAGTGATGTGGGATACAAATAATGGAGTAGAAGAAATAAAGCTACAAAGACAGATTGCAACCAGATCCAAAAGGGCTTTGAATGCCAAGATGAAGATGTGGATCTCGCCCTGTGTGCTGCGGAATTGGGGAGGGGGAGGAACAGTGACACTACAGGAGGATAGCAATGTCAACTGTGGGGAAGAAAGTTGAAAGAGGAACCAGATCCAGAAGCGTCAGTTAGGAGACACTTGCTTAAATCAAGTGTGGCTACTATGGCATAATAAGAAATATACATTATTTAGCTTTTGTCCCCGGTTCTTGGCATAAAGCTGCTAAAACCCTTGTAATTTCTTGAGTGATAGAAGTAATAAGAGCATCTTTTGATCTTCCAATATAGAGCTTCTAAATCCCTTAGAATTTCCTGGTTGATAGGAATGTCTTTTTTTTTTTTTTCAATGTGATAACTGATATTTGGGGGTCCCTAGATAGCTTTGGGATGGGAGCTGTTTGCTGAAAAGAGATCTAGATATGATTAGAGTCCTGGTACTTTGAGACCTATCTCCCAACCTCTGGAACAGGAAGAAGGTCTGGAGCTTGAATTAAACACTGATGACCATCATCCCAATGTTAGGAAACCTCCATAACTGCCCCTAAACAATGGGGTTTGGTGAATTTCCAGGCTGCTGAACACGATGAGGTACTGACAGGGTAGCACACACAAAGGGCAGAAAGGCTCCATGCTTCTTCCCCGATATGTAGCCCTATGCATCTCTTCCATTTTGCGATTCTTGTTTCCTTTATAATAAATCTGTGATAGTAAGTAGTGTTTTCCTAAGTTCTGTGAGTTATTATGGCAAATTATCAAACATGAGGAGAAGGTTGTGGGAACCCCCTGAATTAATAACTGTTTGGTCAGAAGTATGCATGGTAAAACTGGCATCTGACTTGGGGACAGTCTTGTGGAAATGATCTCTTAACCTGTGGGGTTCACCATAACCCCAAGTCATTAGTGTTAGATAGCTGGACAATGGGTTGGTGTGGGAAACCCTCCCACAGATATTTGGTATCAGAATACAGCTCATTGCTCTCCATCTAGAACATTCCCTCTGGAGTTAGAGTGGAGATCTACAAGAGAAGGTGAAGTTCATATGTCTAAACATCTAATCTAGTCAGTGAAGCTATCAATATAAAAATGCTCACCATTATAGAACATGTTATTGTTTGTTGAAGTCACTGAGCTGAGGGGTCAGAGAGATTCAGCTGTGGCAAACCCAGTTTGACACAAAGGAAGATTGCTCACTTTGTAGAAATACGGGGCAAATTGTTTTAGCTGGCTTTCTTGCACCGTAGACTTGATTTAATGGTTGGGGTTCTGAATACTATAGGTTGGCTACTCAACTACATTTTTTTCCTAGCCTATGGTTTCTTTCCATCCATGGCCCCAGCTCTTGGTATTTGGAAGGCACTAGTACTTAGAAGGAAGAACATGTTCCTATCTGCTGACACTGCTTAGCTTCCTATTGTCTGATCTTGGTTAAGTCACCTGTCCTCCCTGGGACTTGGTTTCCCATCTGCAAAGTGAGTCTATCCTGTGATTCAGTGTCCAGGGCCATTTGAGACTCCGATAGTTTAAGATGTATATTTAGAACAGGTGGTCTCCATTGCTAATATTATCTTTCACAAAATAAACCCATCTCAAGGGGATATATGTATATTTATAGCTGAGGAGCTATAAGTTGTTGCATAGCAGAAACTAACACAGCACTGTAAAGCAATTATGCTCCAGTTAAAAAGAAATTAAAAAACAATGAAAGGGGATATATGTATATGTATAACTGATTCACTTTGCTGTATAGCAGAAACTGATACAACATTGTACTCAAATAAAAATTTTAAAAATTTATCCTTTTAAATAGACAAAAACCCCAAAACAAACCTATCTCACTGAACCTTTCTGACAAACTTAGGAATAAACATTGCGTATAATGTTATTTTAATGTATTTTACAGATTTGTTAAGTTGAGGCATAGAAACATTTGCACGTGTGCTCACTCAGTCGCTTCTAACTCTTTGGTCTCCAGACTCCTCTGTCCATGGGATTATCCCAGCAAGAATACTGGAATGGGTTGCCATTTCCTCCTCCAGGGGATTTTCCTGACCCAGCTATCAAACTCTCATCTCCTGATGGCTTCTGCATTGGCAGGCAGATTCTTTACCACTGAGCCACCTGGGAAGCCCATTGAGATACATAGCAGGTAGGTAATTTTCCAAAGGACATAAAGTGATTTAATGAAACAGTCAGGACCTCGGCTACCTGATTTTCAGCCCAGGGCTGTCTCCACTCTCCCAGGCTGCATGGATACTAGGAAAGGTCAATAAAGTGAGTTTGCAAGGAACACACTGCTTCCATGATGTTTCTTGCATATCCTGTATTTCCATTGTTTCTCCCCAGTGAGGCCAGGATCAAAGAAACGGAGCCATTTTACAGGGTCATTACAGACTTTTACTAGTGAAAGACATTTCTTTTAAAACCAGTTCTGTTCATTGAAATGTGTGCCGATGTCAAACTCCTCTGCAGTCATTACTTCCATGACCAGCTGCAAGAGATTATGCTCTTGGACTTGATCATTAGGCAGAGACTGGACTGTCTATACTCGTCAGCAGGGCCCTCTGGCCATAATGTCATACTAGCTTGGGGCCAAAAGGGATCTTGGATCTTATCCAATCCAATGCCCTGTCCAGTGCTTGATCTTTTCCATAAAGGTTATAATGTTGTCCAGCATCTTCTTGAACTTCAGAATCACCTCTGGAACCTAGACCTGACTTGTCAGCTATCTGCTAACATCTTCATGTGATTGCCCCATAGTCAGCTCACATTCAACAGGACTGAAACAAGGTCTGTGTTATTTTCCTCAAAAATTTCTCAAATTGTGCTACCATCTATTCAGTCCAACAAGCTAAAACCAGATCCTCTTAAATCCATTCCTCTTTTGCATTTGGTACATCTTAGATCTTTGTCCTCTGAAATCGCTCTCACATGCATGCCTTTTTGTACGCACTGCCACAGTCCCTCTTCAGGCCTTCCACAGTATTTCTCTGGACTGGCTATGTAGCCTCCTAATTTATTTCTCAGAGCCTTTGATAGACAAATACACATTTTAAATTTCTAAATAGGAATAAAGGATGCATATCCCATAATTATTTGCCATAGAATATTTTTTTACCCAGAGCATCTCCAGGAAGATACTAGATAGTCATCCCAGATGAACTGTAGCCCCCTATCATTGTCACATGTGTCCACCCCTCTTGGTCACTGAACTTGTTATTTCCTTTCCTTAGAGCACCCTTCTCCCTGACTGGCCATCTGGGGAAATCCTACGTATGTTTCACAGCCCAGTTCAAATATCTCCTATTCTCTGAAGTCTTCTTTGATCCCACATCCCAGCATAATGCCTGAGCTCTCAGAGGACTGTGTACTTGAGTCTCTTATAATGTTGAAATTACATTCTAGTTGTGTGCGTTTGTGTGTATCTGCCAATAAATTCTAAGCTCCTTAAGGGCTGGAGACTATATTTTATTTATTTCTCTGTCCCAAGTCTGGAGTGGTGATTCTGTTCTCTTTCACTTCCTTCAGTATTGACTGAGTATATTATGGTGGAGGCTTAGTGAACTTCATGCAGTACACAAGCTTGCAGTTCTTCGACAGTATCTCCAGCCTCCTTACCTCCCCCACTGCTACCTGGTATAGAGGACAACCCATGTGGGTTATGCTGGGACAGGGAAGCATTGAGAAGGGGCGATGTGATGAGTATATTACAGTACCAGATCTGTATGAAAGAGATCAGGAAGAGCAGAGTCACTCCTGGAGAGTGGATATTAGGGAAGATTTTCGAAGCTTCAGTATCAACCCTCATATTTACTGAGCAATGCAGTTAGCAGTGACTGTCACCCAGCTGAGTTACCTTGGACACATCAGTTTCTTTGTTCCCCTGTCTATGAGATGAGAGATGGGACCAACTCAAATGTCAGCCGGGATTATCTGTTTGGACAAGTTCTGCCATAAGTCATTTTTCAGATTTGGTGGGGTTATAAATAAATATAAAACACAGTAAGCAATAATGTGCCTTTGAGAGAATTCTTCTCCAACTCTAGATTCCAATGACCTTGGCCAGCCAATAAAACCTATTTTGCTAGAACAAGTGAGCATAAGGTTCCCCTCTGATGTGTAATTCTTCTGCTTAGGAACATTACAGTCTTCTCTTAGGAACATTACACAGCCTGCCTTTTCTTCATCTCTGTTAAGAGATTCAGAAATTACCTCTCTGCCTTGTCTCCTATTTGAATTGCATCCCTGGGCCACTCCAAGGATATTATGCATATTTGAAACACATTAACTAAAGTATCTGTCAATATCTTAAAATAGCTAAGTAGCTCTCAGTTTGAGGACAGTCCATGCACTCCCCATCTGTGCAATACTGACACTTTCCTGTGTGTAGCACTATAGGATTTATAGTTTTTTTTTTTTTTTAATGTGTATTACCTTATTTGGTCTCTGCAACAGCCAGTCACTGAACAATCTTTATGGAGGACCTACAACGTACCAAGCACTGAATATGTTCAATTTTGAACAAAATTGATATGATCCCTGCTCTGATTGAGCTTACAGTCTAGAGGAACTACATTCATACTTTTATTCCTATTTTAGAGATCAAGAGACTAAGCTGAAGTGATTAGTCCCAGGTGCTAGAGCTGGGACTCAGCTGGGTTGCTCATTCTCAAACCAGGACCCTAATTTTGTCATCCTTTTGCCTCACTGCTGATGGAGAATTGCCTAGCACTCTTTAGGAGTTAACTAAAAATAAATAGCTATTGCCTATGTGGATGGCTGTGAGAGCGACATATATAAAAACCCAAAGTAACAAATAGAAGAAGGTAAGAAAATAAACCAGTCTCAGAAAACTCCGAAGTGGTAGGAGGGAAACAGATTCCAAACCAAAACAAGGAACAAGAGCAACAGTCACTGGAAAAACAAAAACAAGACAAGCTTGTTCCCTTAGAGCTGGAACTCAGCAGGGCGTTCTTAAGTGGTACAAAGCGGTGTTTGATGTGAGCATCTCACCCTGCTGTGAACAGAACTCTACATTTGTATCTTCCAAGCAGCCCTGATTGACAGGCTGCGCTGGACTCAGACATGAAGCGGCCATAACTGCCTATTGCTTTTTGAAGGATCATCGGTAGAGATCCCAGTGGGGTGGCAAGGTGAGGGGGGCAGGATGATCAGGGAGAGGGAGGAGGCCTCCATTCATAGGGGCATCCTTCATACCCACCACATGCTCTATGGACTTTTTCTCAGGCCAGGATCCTCCTCCTTAAATCTCTTTAGGTATCAAGTACAGGCCTTGGAAGGTGGATGTGTAGAAAGGCAGATGTGATCTTTCTTTTCCTGAGTTGTAGGAGGAGAGCTCATTAAGTTAAGAGGTGCTTACATTTGCCTCTGTGCCCCTTCATCTTTAAGCTGAAGACACAGCTCCAGGGCACCTAATCCCACAGGTAGTGGAAGAAAGAAAATAGAAGTAAAAGAGGAAAGATGCATTCATCAAGAGTTTGATGAGACAGATTCTCTGCCTTAAGAGGAGGGAGATATATGTCAAGCATAATACCACTACAAGCCAACCAGTGTTAGTTGCTCAATCATGTCCAAATCTTTTGTGACTCCACAGACTATAGCCCATCAGGCTCTTCTGTCCATGATATTCTCTAGGCAGGAATACTGAAGTGGGTAGCCATTCCCTTCTCCAGGGGATCTTCTTGCCCCAGGGACTGAACCCAGGTCTCCTGAATTGCAGACAGATTCTTTATCATCTGAGACACTGGGGAAGCCCCGTAATCCAACAAGGGGCATATACAAATTTTGTGAAAATCCAAAGAAAGCAAGCAATTAACTCCATATGAGTGGGTTCTTCAGAGCTGAACCCTAGAAGTGAGAGCTTGCTCAGTAGAAAAGCATACAGGTGGGGTTGAGGGGCATGAGGGAAGCAGTGGAAAACATCGCATATAAGCAAAGGCTTGGAGGCATGGAAGGGCATGGAGTGTTCAGGATGTATTTGATGAGATGTTCACTGTGTTTCTGGTAACAGCACATTTTGTATAGTGAGATAAAATAGATGACCACTTGGGTTTTAAGACAGGCTAGCTATTTTAACAACCAACCCATGAACCTCAGTGGATGAAGAGAGCAGATTTTCTCGCTCACTTCAGAGCCTAGACTAGATTGGCAGGGACTTATGCTCCAGGCAGTCATTCAGGGGCCCAATTCACTTCCATCTGTCCTTCTGCAGGTTCTTGAGTGTTTGCCACTCAGCTAGTGGATGGAGAAAGAGAATGAGGCAAGAAGATTAAAGGTAAGGCTAGGAAGCCATAGACTTCACTCCTGTTCATGTTCCTATGGCCAGAACCTAGCCCATGGCCACTCTTAGCTGCAACAGGGTTCTGGGAATTAGTGGCTCAGGGGAGAACATGTATTATTGAGCAGAATAGTCTCTACTGCAGCTTGGAACCTGGAAAACAGGAGGGTGAAGAGAATAAAGGCATCCTGCATCCTTGATGGAATTTGGTGAAAGCTTTCTAGTTTCCTGATGGGAAATGAATGTTATAAAAGAGTCAATGATAGGTTCTAGGTGAGAGGTGCAGGGTGTCTAGACTCTTCAAAGAAAGCAGATGAATGATTCTAACTGAAAACTGCTCATGCCTAGACAAAAAACTCTGCTCCAGCCATGAGACAATGGACAAGAAATCATTTCAGCTCGACTCTTAAAATGGGAACAAAAAGAAACCCAGCCAAGTAGGCAACTTATAGCCCCAACATTTATAGAGCAGCATGTGTTTACTGTATGCTCACATACAAGCTTCACCATATCCTTGGGAAGAGGACCTGTTGGAGTATTATCAGCCCCATTTTAGGTGTGGGAAAACCTATACCCAGAGAGGTTAAATGACTTACCCGGGGTTGCACAGAAAGTAAGAGACAGACCTGCAACCCAGACTCATTTTGTGCTCTTCTATAATCCTGCAAATCCATCTCTGCATGGGGGAGATGCTGGCCACACTTTGGGAAGCTGACCCAGATCCAGTCCTGGATGTAAAGCCAGGATCCTGGGGAAACTCTCTTCTATCACCCGCCCTTCTGTCTGCTTAACTTTTGGAATCAGTGAACCAGCTCCTCATTCAGAGAGCATGTACATGTTAGCTGTCAAACCGTATATGCAGCTCTGACAGCCCTAATATCACTGTTTGTATTATCAGACAATTACCAGCCGAGCTCGTATTCATAATTTGACTAACAACTCGCGACAATGATTATTTTTCCTTTCCTGGCAAAACAAATATAGCAGCATTTTCTTTTCAGCATCAGCGCTGATGCTCCTTGGCATTCTATCAGCTGAAGGATTTTTTTTTTTTTTTCAAAAAAAATGTTAGTCGTACTCCCCCACATCTCGCTAACTTTACAGTCCCCCATGGCATCTGTGTGCAGTGAACTGAGCTGTTGAGACTAAATGTAATTTGCAATCAAGCTTCTGTTAACATGGAAATGTACCGGCTGGTCTGCTGCAATATGGGTTCTCATTCTGTCTAGCATATGGTTGCATTAAATCCAGTCTCCAGAA
The DNA here is from genome assembly GCF_029378745.1 of Bos indicus. NCBI lineage: Eukaryota > Metazoa > Chordata > Mammalia > Artiodactyla > Bovidae > Bos > Bos indicus. The sequence goes on along the minus strand of NC_091760.1, from coordinate 78,820,098 downwards.
TGTCTCTTGTTACCACATTGTCAATCCGTGCAGAGCAGAGAACCCTAAAAAACCACTAAAGGAACATATTTTTGGAATTGGCTCTTCTATTGGATCTTGACAAGAGCTGTCCAAAGACATACTCGGTTACTTGAAATGAACTAGCCCTGTCAGATCTATGCACACGTACACACAGAGACACACAGGAAACTTGAAACCCGGTTAGATGCTCTGTACTCATAAGCATATGAATTACAATGGAGGACAATGGAAGGGAGAAAGCAAAGGACTCAGCTTCATTAGTTACATTAGAGACTGGTTTATTGATTTTTTTCTTGATATCTCAATATGCAAAAAAGTCACAGAGTATTAGATTTGCAGGGGATTTTAGCAGTCTTTGGAGCATGGGCTTTGGAGTCAGATGAACCTGGGCTTGAATCCTGATTCCATTCCTTGTGTGGTAACCTAAGGCCCATGCTTAAGCTTTGTGTGCCTCAGTTTCTTCATCTGTGAAGTGGAGGGTAAAAGGAGTATCTCACAGCTTAGGATGCTGTGGAGGTTAAATATCTAAGCGTACACCTGATCCAATCAACGATGCTCATTAGTATTCATCACCTGTTGGATACCATCCCCATTGTTCATTCAGATACGTCATGTCTCTTACAGATTCAACCTCCATTGTTCTATTGTTCTGGTCTTGCATCCTTTCTGTGCAAAATGTCAGACCTTTCTAAGGCAGCCCATTCTCTTCTGCACAACTCTGTGAAACAGTTTTTCCTCATATTAAATAAAGACAAACCTCTCCCCACCTGGAGCCTTTCCTCTGGGATACACAACCAAAGTTGAATTGAGCGATAAGAGGCTATCAGACACCCTGCAAACACTCTCTGCTCTCATTTAGCTCCTCCCGTGCCTTCAGCGTCCTTGTCTGGTACAGCATTGAGTCCCTTCTTTTCTAGTCCGGCCCCTCTTCTCGAACTTGTTTAGGTGTGTCCGTCACACAGAGCACACTTTTTGGAGAGAGCGTGTTATAGGACCAGGTTGGATCCTACCTGACGATGAGTGATGTTTCACCAGACTTCAGGGAGCTTTACTAAAAAGCCTCCCCTTGGGAAATTCATAGACAGCAATTTTCAAAGAATCATGTGATGCTTTCAGTTCAATGGGGAAGTGAAGCTTCATGCCTCCAGGTATCTGCATCATTTCACAGAGAAAATCATTACTTCAAGGAGGCTGATACCCTCATTGTGCAACTCTTCTGTAAATCAGAAATTTTTATAAGTTTTACTGGATGTGCTCCAGGCAGGAATCACTTGCACAGTGACTGAGACACCAGAGTACTGGAAGATAACATTCTTTCAATGTTCTAAGGTATTTTGGAGGATCAGGGTAACATGGAGAAATTCATTCATTCGCTTAAAAATTATTTGTGTGCCAGACACAGTGCTATGTACCAGGAGGTAGTGGTAAATAATCCATTCTTGCCACAAGGAAGCCGGCAAACACATTAAGCCACAATTTATTATTTATTACTCACTTAAAGGCTGCCATAAGTGTAATGAAGGAAGAAAACAGGATTCTAGCAGAAAATAAGATGAGACCCTGACTTAGATGCTGTGGGACATCAAGCAATGCTTCTCTGTGCTGAGTTTAGGTGGACACCTGAGCACTGAGTAGGAATAAGAATGGGAGAGATGGGAAAGCGCAAAGTCTGGTAGGCGGGAAGGAGTTTGGAGAGTTTAAGGAACTGTGAGCAACAGAGTGATAAGAAAGGGTGATCAGGAAGGGCTTCACAGACTAGGCAGCCCCACTAAGGATGGTTCTCTAAGGCCAGAGGCAAAAACAGGGCATTTCAGGCAAAGGGGGCAGCATGCACACACACACACACACACACACACACACACACAGGTCTGAGAGGACACCATGTCTGAGAAGCTCAAGGCGGGGCTACATCTTAAATGGCTTCATAATCTATGTTGAGAGATTGATTATACCTGGAGAAACCATGGAGGCACTGAGGATGCTCTAAATTGTCTTTTAGTTTCTAAAAATTGTATCTACCTCCTTAACTTGTTAGAAAGCTTGTCTGAGGAGGGCAGAGGTATACCTTTTATGTCTCTATATACAGACTTAAATTGAAGAAAGTAGGGAAAACCACTAGGCCATTCAGGTATGACCTAAATCAAATCCCTTATGATTATACAGTGGAAGTGAGAAATAGATTTAAGGGACTAGATCTGATAGAGTACCTGAAGAACTATGGATGGAGAAGTTCATGACATTGTACAGGAGACAGGGATGAAGACCATCCCCATGGAAAAGAAATGCAAAAAAGCAAAATGGCTGTCTAAGGAGGCCTCACAAATAGCTGTGAAAAGAAGAGAAGTGAAAAGGAAAGGAGAAAAGGAAAGATACTCCCATCTGAATGCAGAGTTCCAAAGAATAGCAAGGAGAGATAAGAAAGCCTTCCTCAGCAATCAATGCAAAGAAATAGAGGAAAACAACAGAATGGGAAAGACTAGAGATCTCTTCTAGAAAATCAGAGATACTAAGGAAACATTTCATGCAAAGATGGGCTCGATAAAGGACAGAAATGGTATGGACCTAACAGAAGCAGAAGATATTAAGAAGAGATGGCAAGAATACACAGAAGAACTGTACAAACAAGATCTTCACGACCCAGATAATCATGATGGTGTGATCAGTCACCTAGAATCAGACATCCTGGAATGTGAAGTCAAGTGGGCCTTAGAAAGCATCACTACGAACAAAGCTAGTGGAGGTGATGGAATTCCAGTTGAGCTATTTCAAATTCTGAAAGATGACGTTGTGAAAGTGCTGCACTCAATATGCCAGCAAATTTGGAAAACTCAGCAGTGGCCACAGGACTGGAACAGGTCAGGTTTCATTCCAATTCCAAAGAAAGGCAATGCCAAAAAATGCTCAAACTACCGCACAATTGCACTCATCTCACACACTAGTAAAGTAATGCTCAAAATTCTCCAAGCCAGGCTTCAGCAATATGTGAACCGTGAACTTCCAGATGTTCAAGCTGGTTTTAGAAAAGGCAAAGGAGCCAGAGATCAAATTGCCAACATCCGCTGGATCATGGAAAAAGCAAGAGAGTTCCAGAAAAACATCTATTTCTGCTTTATTGACTATGCCAAAGCCTTCGACTGTGTGGATCACAATAAACTGTGGGAAATTCTTCAAGAGGTGGGAGTACCAGACCACCTGACCTGCCTCTTGAGAAATCTGTGTGCAGGTCAGGAAGCAACAGTTAGAACTGGACATGGAACAACAGACTGATTCCAAATAGGAAAAGGAGTATGTCAAGGCTGTATATTGTCACCCTGCTTTTTTAACTTATATGCAGAGTACATCATGAGAAATGCTGGGCTGGAAGAAGCACAAGATGGAATCAAGAGTGCTGGGAGAAATATCAATAACCTCAGATATGCAGATGACACCACCCTTATGGCAGAAAGTGAAGAGGAACTAAAAAGCCTCTTGATGAAAGTGAAAGAGGAGAGTGAAAAAATTGGCTTAAAACTCAACATTCAGAAAACGAAGATCATTGCATCTGGTCCCACTTCACGGGAAATAGATGGGGAAACAGTGGGAAAAGTGTCAGACTTTATTTTTGGGGGCTCCAAATTACTGCATATGGTGATTGCAGCCATGAAATTAAAAGATGCTTACTCCTTGGAAGGAAAGTTATGACCAACCTAGATAGCATATTGAAAAGCAGAGATATTACTTTGCCAACAAAGGTCCGTCTAGTCAAGGCTATGGTTTTTCCAGTGGTCATGTATAGATGTGAGAGTTGGACTGTGAAGATAGCTAAGTGCTGAAGAATTGATGCTTTTGAACTGTGGTATTGGAGAAGACTCTTGAGAGTCCCTTGGACTGCAAGGAGATCCAACCAGTCCATCCTAAAGGAGACCAGTCCTGAGTGTTCATTGGAAAGACTGATGCTGAGGCTGAAACTCCAATACTTTGGCAACCTCATGCGAAGAGTTGACTCATTGGAAAAGACCCTGATGCTGGGAGGGATTGGGGGCAGGAGGAGAAGGGGACGACAGAGGATGAGATGGCTGGATGGCATCACCGATCGATGGATGTGAGTCTGCGTGAACTCCAGGAGTTGGTGATGGACAAGGAGGCCTGGCGTGCTGCGATTCATGGGGTCGCATAGAGTCGGACACGACTGAACTGAACTGATACTACTACACACCTCCAGGCTCAATGAATGTTGATTAAATTTAACTCCATCTCCTCTTTGTCAGTTTTTTCCTAGCCCTGATCTGTCATCTAGAGTAGCTTTCACTTTGCGATTCTCCTTGCCTCATTGTGATATGATGTTAAGATCCCTTGTCATGAGGTGTCTGCAGCTTCTGGAGACCTCAAAGGATCTGACTTCAGCCCCGCAGAGTGCTTGCAAGTTCCTTCTGCCTTCTGATGCAGAGCTTCCACCCAAAGGTGTGAAGGATGAGTCATTCCATGACGCAGGTTATTTTCAGCTGCCAGTTGGTCATTTCTTATTGAGATCACAGAAATCCAAGGCTTGTTAGACTGTTTAGCCCAGCGCTCAGGCTCCGTGAAGAAACTCATTAGCTCCGTTTAATTAGGGAAACCAAACACTTCCAGACCGACTTCACTGTCACCACACTTCCCACCACCTCATTAATATATTTAAAAAATTTTTGCACCTTTAATGTGGTAATGATTTCCTTAATTCTTTCAGCATCAAAACTCCATAGATTCAAGCTATTTAGCTAGACAACAAGTGGAACAATTACCCAAGTGGTACTCAGAATTTTTTGAACCAGTATCTTTTGGTATTACTAAATGGCAGATTTTTTGGGCTCAGCTTTCTTTGTGCAGATTAGACAAAGTCAGTCTCTAGGGTTAGTCTTGTTATTTAGGCGCTAAGTCATATCTGACCCTCTTGCAACCCCATGGGCTGTAGCCTGCCAGGCTCCTCTGTCCATGGAATTTCCCAGGCAAGAATACTGGAGTGGGTTGCCATTTCCTTCTCCAGGGTACTTCTCAACCCAGAGATCGAACCCGTATCTCCTGCTTGGCAGGTGAATTCTTCATCACACTTGGTCACCAGGAAAGCCCAGGATTAGTCTTACACTATTGTAAATATTAAAAAATACCTTTTTGTTTTCAGAGGATTTTATCGTTTTAAAAAAACTTTTACATGAATCAGTTGATTCTCATAAAATGCTAAAACCCAGTAAGGCAGGTGGAATTGTCTCTATTCAACAGACGAGAATATTAGGGCTCACAGCAGATAAAAGATGTCTCAGGATAAAAGTTACATGCATCAATTCTGTCCACCCCTACTGTCCTTAGATTGGTAGAAGGTTAACAATCAAGACACAGATTTCAGGCTTCAGTGGCTTAAGATACAGTTCTATCAGTAACAGAATTAGGATGGCTGATTCTCAGCAAAAAAGTCTAAGTTCAGTTTAGGATGTGCTCAGTTTTATTTGACTAGAGGACTTGGAGCTGGAGGAATGCTTGTATGGCTATATCTCTCAGTTGCTCCAATACTGCATAAGCACTGGCCTCTCAACTTGGTAAGGCTCAACGTTTTTCAAGTTTGCCTGAAAGCTCACAGGTATATAGCAATCTCTTAATCCATCCTCACAATACTCTTGTGATCCCACTGGTTTTATTCAGGCGGACCCCAACACAGATTTGGGTGTAAGTGATGCTGATTTGATAAAGTACTTTCATATTTTTAATCTCATTAGATGCTCACACACTTCTGGGAGATGTGACTTCATGTTTCTGTCACGTCCCTCAAGATTGAGGCTCTGTTAAGGTGTGAAACTTATTCAATGGCAAACAGCTAACAGTAGACACAGAGCTTGAACCTTGGGCTTCTGTCTCCAACATTATAACTTATTCTATTGCTTTCAGGGTAGCTCCTGGCCCTTTTACTTTTCCCTTCCCTTTCCTCTCTCTGAGGCTTTTCCATCCTCCTTTAAAAATCTTCAGGAACTCTTCCCACAGTTTTCCAACAAGACCTAGTGTCCAGAAAGTCTCTCATATCAGTCATACACATTTTAGTATGAGTTTAAAACTTTGAGTTCCCTCTCCTAAAGGCATACATATTTTCATGCTTTTATTTTTTGGTCTGAAGTTGTTGTATCTCCTCCCCATTTGCTGTAACAAACACATCTTGAGCGCTTACTATGCTCCTGGCACTGGGAATACAAGGGGCAAGAAAGCTGTTTCCTGTAAGTGAACTTCTGAGATCCACATACCTCTTAGACAATAGTTTATTCCTACCATTTGAAGTCACTTTTAGCCTTTAATTTGGGGGTTAGGAAATTTTAGCCAAACAGCCTGCATGACATATAAGCAATGAAAGAAAAAGGTGCATGAAATACAGATGTAACATCGTGTACCAAAATGAAGAAGTGGGACATTCTGCATCAAACTGAGCAGTAAGTGTCACTGAGGATGCTTGTCAACAGCCCTGGGAACAGATCATATTCTGACAAGTTCACAAGGGTTTCCCCTGTGAATAAAGGGGTTTACTTGGCATCATAACAAAGGACTAAACACTGAAGATGGGAATATGAGTTTTATCTAAGCTCCTGCTGAAATTTTGGAACCTTACACAATTGATTCATGGGCATTTTGAAGCAAAGGCTCTGATCGCTAGAAGTTCATTCAAGTTTACTACTAACGGGTCGTGCTAGACACACCACATTTCCTTTTCTTATTGTGCCACTACATTGGTAAATCAGTAGGGTGAGGAAGTTTTAGCAACAGATTTCACACTGCCTCCTGTAAAGTGATTTTTGCATAAGACGGTGACATATGAGCAGGATCATGTCATATATTCACTGGTTTCACAGTTGGGTAATAAAAATGTCTCTTAAGGGTTGCTAACAGCTCCATGTCAGCTAGAAAGTGATCTCTGGCAAGGACTGAAGCCTTTTTTTTCTGGCCAATATTTTTCACTCATGATTTCAAAGGTTCTCTAGAAGGGGAAATGTCCAAATTTGCAGATGACACCAAACTAAAATGAAAAGTAAATGCTGCAGACTGACACCAAGAAGTGGCATTGTACATACAGTGGAAGGAGCCCTGGCCTTGGAGGGAGGCTGAGTTGACCTTGTCTTTGTCTCTGGCCCCTATCAGCAAGATAACATTGAACAGGGGTTAATCTCTGATGGTTCAATCTCATTACCTGTACAAAAGCAAGATGGTCACTTAGCTTTTCAGCTCAATATGAGTATCTAAAAAGAAGCCTATATAAACGTATACATGGCATATATTTTTAGTAAATTAGTGCAATATTAATAATAATAGTGAGGCATTAGTATCTAAAATGATCTAGGATTCCTAGAACACAGAAATGAAACCAACACGATGAAATATATCAAAACATAGGTATGTATATGCTGGTGTTGTTGAAGATATCAAGACTAAATTTATGATGCTCAAAGCTTCTATGAAGTACTCAGCATATGTTAGGCACTTAAAAAATGTGTGTTAATGATGACTTAATTAGCTGTGTGTGTTTGAAAAGGAAAAGACACAAATGAGGGTTTTATACTGATATTATATTTGTCTGATATCTTCATATATTTGAAGGATTGCTATGTTGAAGAGAATATGAACTTATTTATTCTGCTTTGTTCTAAAGAGTAAAACCAGGCCCAAACTGGTGGGCATTAAAAGGAAAGAAACTTCGGATGACAACAGAAACTTTTCTGTAACAGTATAGAGTCCCTACAATGGATCTGGGTGACAGTAGACCCTTGATTCAGTGGGTTGGTTTTTTCCCTGTACTGGCTGAAATGAGGGCAGTGCTGGTTACAAGGGGTTGGGGAGCATGGTGCATAGAGGCAGGTTTCTTTGTGCACCATCACTGCTGAAAGCCAGTTTTGCATTGGCCACTGAGTCAAGTGCTAGAGACCAAGGTAAAAGTATGCTGCCCCAACTTTCAGTGAGCTCACCGTTGCTGTGGAGAAGCCCTCAAGTCTCTCTAGGAAGTCTCTCTGAGGAAGACTTCTCATAGGTTGCTATCTTTAGGCAGAAACTTAGAGTGCTGGTAGATTTCCAGGTAGGTGGGCATTACATTGAGAGAGCATAGTCGGTGCCACGATTAGAGATCTGAGATACCATAGTGTACTGTCAGGAAGATAATTATTTCTTGGATTAGACACTGCCAGGAAGGCTAGAGTTAGAGCATGAAGGACTGACAATGCCTTGCAAGATGTGTCGGATCTCAGGCTCCCTCCTTCTGCATCTGCAGGATGGTGTGTTTACCCAGGTTAAAGCACAGATCCCACTACATTATAATTGCTTATGGATGGGCTCCTCAATGTACTCTGAATTCTTTGAGGACAGAGACTGCATCTCATACGTACCTTCCTGGCCTCCGGTGAGCTTGACACAGCTTATAAGCTCAGTTAGATCCTACTGAATAAAACACTAAACAAATAAAAGCAAAACGGATCTCATTGAAGGGATAGGTCCCAACAGGATTTATGAAAAGCTTTTGGAGTCTTTAGATGTTTCTGCAGCTTTGCTGAATGTGAAGTGAAGTGGCTCAGCTGTGTCCGACTTTTTGAGACCCCATAGACTGTAGCCTACCAGGCTCGTCTGTCCATGGAATTTTCCATGCAAGAATACTGGAGTGGGTTGCCATTTCCTTCTCCAGAATGTAACAACAAGAATTACTTCTAGCGAGCTGTGTCTTCTGCAGGGTATTTCTGTTAATGCTAATAGTGAGTCCGAGCATTTATTTAATGCCCCTTGAATTGGTACTGTGCTTAAATACTTCACAAGCCTTATTTTATGAGCACAACATCCCTCTGAGATATGTAGATACTTCCTCCATTCTATAGATGAAGAAGCTAAGATTTGGAGAGGTTGAACAACTCACCCAAGGTCAAGTAGTTAGGGTGTGGCAGAGGCAGAATCTGACCCAAGTCTGCTGACTCCAGAGCTTGGGTCTTAACTACCCTTCTATCCACTGAATGAGGTGTGTTTCTCAGGGTGCAGCAGAGTTAGCAGTGAGACCCATCTCAGGGAGATGCCCTTAGAACTGAGACCTTGTTTGATTAAAAGAAGTTGAAATCTCCAGAATCTTCTTGACTTATATCCAATTATAATCTCTACTCTAGCAGTGAAGAAAAGGAGGTCTGTAGGAACAGGACAAGTTTAGAGGGGCTAGAGCATTTTGGATGATGGGAGACAAAACACAGAAGCTTTCAAAGTAGCAAGAAGGGAAGGCCCCTGCCTTTCTGGACTGTGGTGAGATCAGAGGCCTACAGAAACAGAAGGAAGTGAAAAGGTAAGGCCCTTTTTGCACCGGGGCACTTCGAGTCTGGAAGGTCCTTTGGAGATATTTCTCCTTGTTTTTCAGTTGGCCTGGGGCTGTCTTCTATTTGGGAGCCCTTTTCTTCTGAGACATTCCAGAGCAGAGCACAGGGTCCCCAGGTAAAGAGGTGAGGGGCTGCAGGTTTAGGGCACCTAAAGGTCTCCTGAGCTGATTATCCAGGGAACTTGGGGAAGCCGCTGTCTTCAGAAGTTAGCTGACATGTTTGGCTGACTTCTGCTTGCTGCCTGGTCGTAGTAGGTGGGGCTGGGCAGGAGGTTAAGAAACCTCAACAGATGGCAGCAATCAGTGGGTGTTGGTGGCCAGTTCTCCAAAGTGCTGAAAAGATAGTCATCGTGTGCCTGTGACAATCAAACTCAACTCCAAGTTCCTCTGTCCTAGAACACAGACTAGAATAATCCTTTCTCAGCCTCCAGAAGGAAAATTTTCAGAGAGAGGCGGTATCGAGGGAATACAGCAGCCGCCTGAGGTTCTGATTCACGATGTGACGTCTCCTGCCCAGTCACAAGCTCTGATGTCTGCGGAGATTTGTTTGTCAGTCTGCAAGGACAGAGATGAAAGGCAATTTGCCCTAACCTTCCCCCTCCCTCCTGGTTGGTAAGGGAAAAGTGTCCGCACACTGCCATCTGGTGGGAACTTCTGGTTACTGCAGTTCAAATGAGAATGTTTGCTCAACCAACACTTTGGAGAAGGGGCCCACTTTTCTCCCTTATAATGAACAAAATATGGTTCCTGCCCTTGAAGAGCATTAAGAAGGACCATAAAGAAGACTGAGCATCAAAGAATTGTTGCTTTTGAACTGTGATGCTTGAGAACATTCTTGAGAGTCTCTTGGACAGCAAGGAAATCAAACTAGTCAATGGTAAAGGAAATCAGTCCTGAATATTCATTAGAAGGACTCATGCTGAAGCTGAAGCTCCAATACTCCAAGCCTCCTGATGTGAAGAGCTGGCTCACTGGAAAAGACCCTGATGCTGGGAAAGATTGAAGGCAGGAGGAGAAGGGGGCGACAGGATGAGATGGTCAGATGGCATCATTGACTCAATGGACATGAGTCTGAGCAAACTCTGGGAGATAGTGAAGGACAGGGAAGCCTGCCCTTCCGTGGAATGCTGTAGTCCATGGGGTCACAGAGAGTCAGACACGACTGAGTGACTGAACAACAACTTGAAGAGCTCCCCGTCTAATGGAAGAACCTGATATGTTAGCAAGTAATTGTATCTTAAAAAGCATCATTTTAGGAGTGTAAACTGTTAGGTAGTCTGGTTGGTAAGTAAGGAATGTGGGAAAGAAGTTATAGACAAAAGCTGGAAGAAGGTTGAGGCCAGGCCATGAAAGACTTTGAATGTCTGAGTAAGGCAATGAGTCCATATAAGATGAGTTAGCAGGAAAATATGGGACCAGGTTTCAGTGGTAAAGTAATCTGGACAAGTGTCTATACATATGCTTTCAAGCCTCTAGACCCTTTAGTTATTTGAAGTCTCCTATGGAACCCATATGTAAACTAGCTGAAGCCATAGATATTCAGGGTGAAGCAGAAGTGATGGTCGAGAGCCTGAATTGTCTCCCACCCTCCATCTCCCTTCTTTGGTGCATGTAAATGCTTTGGGGCAATATTAAAGCCCAGCAAAACATAGTTTAATACCTACCACTGTGGGCGGTCCCTTCACTAACATGACCTTTCCTGTTCTGATTCTAGAGCTAACCACGTCCGGTCCTTCCTATGATACGAGTCTCATATATTAGGTCCTAGATATTTTCCTATATTTTAAATTAATGACAAAAATTATGTTACTTATTCTTGATATTTTAAAAGATACTGATTTTTAGGCCAGTTTTAGGTTCACAGCTTAATTAAGAGGAAGATAGAGAGACTTCCTATGTATTCCTTGCCATTCCACATGTGTGGCTTCCCCCATTTACTAACAGCTGTCCCCAGAGGAGTATGTTCGTTACCACCGATTACCCATGAACCTCTACTGACGTATCATAATCAACCAAAGCACAGAGTTTGCATTAGAGTTTTACTGACCTAAAAACCTTCTGCGTTCATCCCTTTCCCCACTCCCTGGTAACCACTGACCTCTTTATTGTCTCCCAAGTTTTGCCTTTCCAGAATGTCATACAGTTGAAATCATATATAGTATGTAGCCTTTTCAGACTGACTTCTTTCCTACGCTTTTCATTAGAGCTGCTTACATTAAACTTTATTTTATGCTCACCCCCATTATATTAATACATTAACTTTCTTAAACACAAAACCTATATCACCTGGTCCCTGGCTCTCGTTGCAAGAGGGTACATGTAGGAAGGTGACATGTAGGAAGAGACCAGTCATCTCTGCATTGTCTATTAAGCATCATTTATCTGCTGCCCAATATACTAATTCACATTCAATATGTACAGCATACATGCCATCCTCGGCCCACAGACCATCTATGATGGAGTTTTGAGACGGAATTTTTTGGCTCTTACTAATGGCATGTAATTTGTTGCCTTCATTCTGAGAACTGCACTCTGGGAAAGCAGTCAAGACCTTGTACTGAGTGGCTGAATTATGCAGAGCTGCTTGTCTTGCTGTCCTGTAAAGCCTTGTCGCCTCTGGATGGCATTTGCTGTAAGAAGAGGGATTTCAGTGGGAGAATTGATCAAGAGAGACGGCCCCCCTGTAGCCAAAAGCTGCTTTGTTCCCCCCAAGTAGTTATCTTCTTGCCCTTTCAGATCGACACTTTCAGAGGCAAAACCCAAATGCCACCCACTGCGCAGAGCGTCCTCTCCGCCCTCTCCTGCTCCATGTCTCTCCTCGCGCCTTGCCCACTCGCTCTGCACGATGGGGTCAGTTTGCTCTCACCTTCCCACACTAGCTTCTCTGTTTCAAGCTTGTGTCCGGAACTGCCTCCTTCTTGCCATCTGGCAGCTGACATCTGCCACATCTTTCCAACTCAGGCCCCCACCTTTTCTTGGAGGTTTTCACAAGACGATGTTAACTTCCACTCAGACTTTTCCCAGGGCTTGATTATGTACACAGAATTTTCCACACGGTCGAACAACGACTTCAGCACCGACTCTCACCTGGATTGCTTAAGTTAAATTGTGATTTTCCTGAGGACACACTGGCCAGTGTCCTTTTATGTACTCAGTGCCAAGTTCAATGAACATTAGCTGAGTGAATATCACACTTTACAGTGAATGGGGCTCGCTGTTCTGTGTCTTATTAAGGAGAGAGGAAATGTAGCTTATCCTATAGTCCTTGATGAAAAGCAGTGAGGTGGGAGGGTCTTTGCACATTATGTGGATTCCTACGAATGCTTGTTCACTGCTCACTTACCTCACTCAGATGTAACTTGGTTTTGACGCTTGTCTCCCTTTGTCAAGGGGGGAAGGAGCCTTCAGTGTTGGTTTGGAACCTGACTCACAGTACATGATCAATAATTACTTTTCTCAATGGATTTTCAATATATTTCTAAGAACTCATACAGATATAGAAGACATATGGGCCCTCAGTAAAGTTTCCTTAAGACAAGATGCAACTTTTTTCCCACCCCCCGGGCTAATTTCAAATGAAAATCAGTAAGTCTATGGGATTCTCCAGGCAAGAATACTGGAGTGGGTTGCCATGCCCTCCTCCAGGGGATGTTCCCAACCCAGGGATCCAACCCATGTCTGTTACGTCTTCATTGGCAGGTGGGTTCTTTACCACTAGCACCAGCTGGGAAGCCCAAGCACAGTGCAGTGGTGCTCACATACAGTCTGGGGTTGCTCAGCGTCCTCCATAGACCCCTGGGGGCAGGAAGGAGTGGACGCTGGTGGAGAGAGCAAGGCTAGAGGTTATCACAGCTGTATTAGAGCTCTGGCTTTCCAGCTCCCACATAGGTGAGCCTGGCTAAGTCACTCATCTTAGAATCTCAGTTTTCCACCTGTGAAATGAGGACACTGACTCTCTAGGACCTTCCATCTCTGACAGTGCCTTCAGTTCAGTTCAGTTCAGTTCAGTTCAGTCGCCCAGTCGTGTCCGACTCTTTGCGACCCCATGAATCGCAGCACGCCAGGCCTCCCTGTCCATCATCAACTCCTGGAGTTCACTCAGATTCATGTCCATCAAGTCGGTGATGCCATCCAGCCATCTCATCCTCTGTCGTCCCCTTCCCTTCCTGCCCCCAATCCCTCCCAGCATCAGGGTCTTTTCCAGTGAGTCAGCTCTTCGCATGAGGTGGCCAAAGTATTGGAGTTTCAGCTTTTGGCATCAGTCTTTCCAATGAACACCCAGGACTGATCTCCTTTAGGGTTAGGGTTAGATTTCTTCTATTTTGTCTCAGGAACCAAAAACAAAAAAAGCCCCAATCTTTTGATGGGAACTGCTGAGCAATTTTCAATTAGTAAAAGTCCAGTGTTGGCTCCCATTCATTTCTCAAGATGTCTGGGCAAAGATCAGCACAGACGATTCAAATGGAAAGCATGCCTCCAAAAGGCGTCCCGTAGTGCTGCTTGTCCTTGAGGTTCAGTAAGTTCAGGCGTTCAGAGGAGCAGGTGGGTGTCACAGTTCCCGGACACTGTGTTACTCAGCCTCACCCATGCAGAGGAAGCTGCCTTAAGAGGTGGAGTTGATAGCCAGCAGCAGTCTTCTCACTATATAATGTCGGTATGTTGGAGATGTATTATGAAGTCAGAACTCACCCTAAATGTAGCTAAAACCACAGCATTGCAAAGGGCCTTACAATAGGGTATTACTTTGTATTTAATTACTGAGGGTGTAGAAGACTGGGGTAACAGGGGATAAGATGATTGGATGGGATCTCCAACTCAATGGACATGAGTTTGAGAAAACTCCAAAGATAGTGAAGGACAAGGAAGCCTGGCATGCTGCAGTTCATGGGGTCGCAAAGAGTCAGACACCACTTAGCAACTGAACAACAACTGAGGATGTTAAGCTCTCTTTGCTGTAAAAAAAAAGGAAACTCAACCCCAGTTAGATCAGATCACTGAAGAACATTTTTAATGACATATACATACATGGAAATAGGCCTCTGGGTTTACTGGGAGTCAGGCAAACCTTAACCATTAGTCCACACAGCTCCTGGAATAGGAAGGTGGTCTGCATCCAACAGAGTGACTTAGATCTGCTCTAAGGACTATGGGAGCCAGGACACACTTGCCTTGATTTGTACTTTATCGTCAATGCAACCCAGCTACTCCATCAGGTTCTGCTCCTCTTAGAGTCTATTCTTTGCATTCTATAAGCTGCATCATTTGTTCCATGTTATATAATCTGGAAAGACATAATCATATTATTGTGGCTAATTACCATAATCCCTGGTTGGGTAGCTTGTGTTCTTCAAGTGATTCCATAGTTGCTTATTAGCCTATATTTTGGTAATTCTTAGGCTGTGGGCACTTTCTGATCTAGCACCTTTGGCCAGAAGCAGGTTCTAGCCTATAAATACCAGAGGGAACCCCCATCACTCAGTGAAGATAGTACAAGGGCATTTTTCTTTACAAAGGACTGTGTGATGGTGGGGCAGTTATGTCTGCTTGACTGGGAATGTTCCTTCAGTGAAGAGAACACCTTGGAAGGAGCAGGATCGCTGCTCTATTATTTGCATAGCTCTCTTATGAAAGTGGTATCAGGTGTGGCTCAGATGACTCTAGAGGAGAGAAATAGGGCAAAGGACCATGATGTATACAGGGAAACATCCCTTAAGGAAACTATTTGTTCTGATGGTCAGAGCACAATATAGATGGGGTGTGAGGTTATATCAGGTAGTGAGTTTACCATTGCTAGGCTTTGACTTTTGTCATTAGCACTGATTGGGCCTTTCTGTGCCAGGCACTGGCTAGGCTTGCTCCAAGTAAATATCTTATTTCTCTTCATCTGGCTATTAGTCGAGATCTGCCTTGATTCAGTTTCCCTGGAATTAGAAACTGAGAAGGGATTTGGGTGCACATGGCGAACTGAAGGCATGCTCCTCGGCAGGGGGCGGGGGTGGGGGGACTCTCCAAAGGAATGAGGAGAGCAGATAGGGAAGAGGAGAGCTGGGCAATGTGTGATCTCAGGTAACATCAAGCGTCAGTCTGATTCAGAATACTTCACCCAGGAGAGTGGTTCCAAACTGAAGTAAGAGGTCTAGGCTTCTTGACACTTGGATCAGTCAGTCATTGGATATAAGGGGTGAGGAATGGGATAACCTCTCAAGTGTCTCTGGGGAGTCAGCTCCCATCAGCCTAGGCCAGTTCTTTGAGTACCACTGTGTGTAAGCTGTTAGCTACATACCTTCAGGAGCTGCAAGCTGGGTGCTCCAGTCAGCAGGTTGAATCTGGGTTGGGTGCCAGTAGAATCTATTCCAGATTTCCCCCTCAAGTCTGCTACAGGGGCTTGGCTGCAGGCAACAAAATCTCTGACTAGCATAGGTGAAGGAAGAACTGATTGGAAGCCAGAGAGGGCTGACTGATTTGACAAGTAGGAGCACCGGATTTGGACCATTGGCAGAAGCCAAGGCAGTCTTAGAGGGCCAAGAGGATCATGTGTTAGAAAACCCTCAGTGCAAGTAGGGTCTTTCAGCCATAACTGACATAACCAAGACCATGTCTAGCCATGTCTAGATAACCCTGCTGCTGCTGCTAAGTCACTTCAATCGTGTCCGACTCTGTGTGACCCCATAGACGGCAGCCCACCAGGCTCCCCCATCCCTGGGATTCTCCAGGCAAGAACACTGGAGTGGGTTGCCATTTCCTTCTCCAATGCATGAAAGTGAAAAGTGAAAGTGAAGTCGCTCTGTCGTGCCCTGGACCACACCAGAGCGACTGCGAGTAAAGGCCATTATCCCTCCAACGCTGGGCCTCTGGTTAGAAGCATCTGTTGGCCAAATCTCGGCCATATGTCCATTACAAATGCCTGGAAATAAAGAGAGGGAAACTTTTTTTCTTGGATGGGAAGAAGGCACTTCATCTCATCCATAACTCATATCATGAGATATTCTTTAGAAATAGGAAGAAGGGTTGGAGGCTGAACAGAAAACAGAAGGCATGTGCAAAACACCTCCTGAACAATGTGCAAAATGGATATTGTTATTCCCATTTTATAAGTATGAAGGTTGGCTCAGAGGTAACTTCATTCATTGACTTAGGTTAAGAACCTTCATTCATTTATTCATCAAATGTTTGTGGAGTGCTTACTATGTGTTAAGTACTTTTCTAGGGGCTAGTGTTTCAGCTGTGAGCAAAATTGGCAGGAATCTCTGCCCTCACGCAGTGTATATTTCTGTGTGGTGGGGACAGATCGAGGCAGAAAATAACAGATAAGTAAATCCTGCAGCACACCAGCTTGAGACAAATAATAGAAAGAAAAATAAATCAGGGAAGGAGAGGGAAGAAGTGGCTGTATTATGAAGATTTTGCTATTTTAAGTTGGGTGGTCAAGGTAGGTCCCACTAAAACAGTGACATTTCATCACAGACCTGAAGGACGTAAGCGGAGCATCTGGAGAGGCATGTACTGGGCAGAGTGAACAGCGAGCACACGCTGCTATGAGGCACAGGTGCGCCTGGGAAGCTCGAGGACCCGCATGGAGGCCAGTGCATTTGGGCCAGAGTGAGCCAAGGGAGGGAGTGGCCAGAGGAGGGACCTGGATCCCAGGGCTGGATCCCAGGGGCCTTGGAGATCAGAAAGCACACGGAGCAGAGGTTTGGCATGATCTGACTTACATTTCAAATAAATCACCCTGACTGCTGTTTCCAGAAGAGCTCGTGTGTGTCGGGGAAGAGTAGTGTTGGTTGAAGGATGGCAAAAGCAGATAAATATTAGGAAGACATTGCAATAAACTAGGTGAGTGATGATGAAGGATGAGATTAAGCTAGTAGCTGTAGAGATGCTGAGAATATAATCACTTTGGGCTATGTGGGAGGCTAAATACTGGCCCCTAAACATGTCCTGGTCCCATCCCCTAAAGCCTTATGAGAAACAGGATTTTACAGGTATAGTTAAAGATCTTGAGGTAGGGAGATTATTCTGGGTTATGTGATGAACCCAGTGTAATCAAAGGGTCTTCAAAGATGGATACAGCAGAATAAGAAAGAGAAAAGACTACATGAGGATGGAAGAGGAGATGGTCTGCTGCTGGCTCAGATGATGGAGGAAGGGGCCATGAAAGAAGGAATGGAATTGATTTCTAGAAGCTTATTTGAAAAGTCAAAGAAAAGATTTTCCTCTAGAGCTCATAGACAGAATGCATCCTTGCAGACATCTGACCTCCAGAGCTGTAAAATAAAAGAAACCGGGTTCTATTTTAAGCCACTCCCTTTGTGGTGATTTGTTATAGCACCACCAGGAAACCAACATAGGCTCTATTATGGACTCAGATCCAACAGTGTTTAAGTGATGGAGTGGATGAAAAGTGGGAGAAAAAGAGAGTCAGGGATACCTTTAAAAGTTTGTGATGGAGCCACTGAAAGGATGTCCTTTATAGTCGTGGGGAACACCTGCTCTGTGTGCCAATGAGACCAGGTCTATCTGGCCACACCCTGTCTACTCCTACCATGCCCAGGAGCTGAGCCAGGATGACTTTCATGGGAGATGCACCCAGCTAAGCTTGTCCGATGGGTTTCTCCGCTGCTGTCACCCTTCCCCTAGCTTCCCAGCAGTTTCACACTCTTGCAGCCTCTTTCTATCAGCACTTCCTCACTGTTCTCTGATGGCAGCAGGCAGCATAGAGCTGGATGAGATTAGACACATATATTTTATTTTAAGGCACAGCTGAGAAAACACTCAGGAAATAAAAGTTGTTTTGACGTAAACTGTATTATCTGGAGGCCTGCTGATGGGGTTCTCAGGCTGTGGGAATGATTCCCTACACAGAACATCACCGAGACAGTCACTGACCATCGCCGCCCTTCTCTGACTGTCCTTACCCAGTGACAAGACTCCGATTAGAGCAGTGAGAGGAGCGACAGGTTCCTCTGAATCTGGCTCTGCTACTCCCCTGCTGTCGAGCTCTCGTTTTCAGCCTTGGTTTCCTCATCTGTAAATGAAAGGCACTGGAGCCAATGTTTTCCATGAGGCCCCTTGAGCCTGGTTCTCTGGTTCTCACCAGTATCAGTGGCGTGTCAGAGAGAAACTTGAACATGGCTTAAGCCAGCCATGGTTCTGTCTTGGGTCCTGAGGAGTAGGCACTGACCTGCTTCTCTCATCCTCTCTTCTCTGCCATCCTATGGGGCTTTATTCTGACCCTGAAGCAATCATTTCTTAGGCTGTATTAGAGAGCTTATTTCTGTTGCAAATGGTCCATGAGCTCTATCTGTTCAACAGAGTCCAGGGCAGATGGCTACACTTCCTTTCCAGACTGGACATCAAATGCCAGGAACTCAGTGAGGGGCACCCTCCTTCTGGCTTGAGGCTCTGTGAGGCAGACACACAGAGCAGGTTCCGGCCACCTTCTGTCCGTGTTGCTTGCTGATGCTTTTGGTGAAAAAGCAAAGAAGGAAGTGATTATACTGCTTAGGGAGTATGGCAGAAATCCTTTACCCTTTGGGAAAACGTTTCCATGAAAATAAAGCACAAACAAAGCACCTTACTGCTACATCCTAGGAGGGTGGGCTGATGTGTTTTGTGAATGTACTCTCCATTTTCCTCCCTGGGTCAGGTTGATGAGTTGGAGCCTGCTGGGTCTCCATGACAGAAGATCTCATAAATTCTTCCATCCTCTCTCCTTTCTGGTTGTGGGGAACCTGATCTGTCTAATAGTACTAAAGACTGAGTTACTAGCACCGTGTATTGTGCAATGTATATTGTATAGACTAGTAAAGCTTGAATAAATAAGCAAATGGATTAAAAGTATATTATTCAGGGACTTCCCTGGCCATCCAGTGGTTAAGACTCTGTGCTTCCACTGCAGGGACCTCAGGTTCGATCCCTGGTTAAGGATCTAAGATCCTGCATACCGTGGGTCATGGCAAAGAACAAAACAAAAAGAAAATGATTTATTTACTGCAGGACTTTATTAATGTGACATTACTCTTTTGGTTCTCATGGACTACATTTATAAGACAAAGACTCTTCCCACAACTTTTATGATGGAAGGGAAATCGTGTGGTCATGTCATAGTCATTCACCATCACCATCAAAGGGTCCCTCAAACCATCTCATACCGAAAATAGTAACTATCATTATTTCCTGGTTTTCAAACTGTTCTTACTAATGTGTATCACTCAGTCCCCCAAATAGCCCTTGTGAACTAGATTTGATTGTTATTTCCCTTGGACAACTAGGGAAAATGAGGCTCCTAGAAATCAAGTGGACCTGAAGTCTTTTAATACCATCAAATGGGAAGGGCAGGCATTACCTTTCTTAAACCATCATCCCCAACAACATGGAATTACAGTGCCCTTTTTTATTTAGTAATAGTTAATTACTAAAATCAAAAGTTTGTCTCTGTCTTACTGGGTTCTGTCTTGTCCCCATCTTTTCACAGCTCTGTTGTCTTCTTTTCTCTCTCCCTCTTCTGAAGAATAAAGCCAAATTACTCTCATTTTCACTGTAGATGTTTGCCCACTTCTTTGAAGCTGTCCTCAAAAGCACATTTTCTATACTAAGAGCTTATCAAGGTGTTTTTTTTCCTTTTGCCCTAGACAAAGGCAATTTTCTTCTTAAAAAGAATTATTGTGAAAGTTGTTAAGATAATAAAGTTTATTGTCTCCAAAATTTCCTTCAGAGTGGCTGGAAGTTATTCTTTTAATGATAAAAATGTACTCCACTCATACCACATTTACACCCTACTGCCCTGGGGCTGTGCCATCCTGTGCTCACAACTTTTTTCTTCAATGTTAAATCAAAGTATACTCTTCCAAAATATTTTAAATGGTACGTCATCTGAGCAAAGCACTTAAAAAAGATAATAAAGCTTCTATCCAGCTTTTTAGATAAAGAGATGGCAAGGGAAGAACCAATTCTGAGAATTACAAAAGCTTTTCAGGGAATAGGTCTCCAAAGATGTCATATTTCATCAGATAAAGGAAGACATCGAGGCGGCGTTTCAGGTAGAAGGAATCAGATGGACAAAAATAGAGAAACATAAGCAAACGTGGTGTGTCAGGGTCATAGAGAGGGGAAAGATGGGAGAAAGTGAGAGAGAATTCTGAAAGAATAGGCTGGTAAGACGAAGGACCAGTGCTGGTGTTTCCTTAGAACTGACAGGAAGCCCAGTTAAGATGAGAGATGAGCAGCTTTTATAGGCTAATATAAGGCAGCAGCGTTTGCTCATGCCAATACTGTTATTTGCCTGTTCTTGTCATTGTTATTACCAGCAACCTGAAGTCAGCCATGAGTCCCAAAGAGGAATGATTTGATTCAGTGGCTGGTGGTTCTCAGTCCTCTTGTTATTCTTGGTCTTAGGAGTGCACTGTGGGTTGGGAAGCGAGAAGCAGGACTTCTGTTTCTCTCAGGTCCCGCAGATTCATGCCCACAGTCCTGGGGGTAAACTCTTGTGGTAGGTGATGCTTTGATAGAATGTTTTTCCATGGAATTTGTGAGCTGTGAAGCTCTACTGTCATAAATCTTGTGAGCATGGCAAAGGAGCGTAGGAGGTGGCCTTCTCAGATACTGCTACTCTCTGCTTCATGTCATAATAAACTCTAAAATTCAAATTTCAGAGGAATACGTCTCTGGTGGGTGGGTGGGCTGATGGGTGGAGGGGTCGACTGAAGGCTGAGAAGGAAGTGGGTAGAGCTGTCAGCCCCAACTGAGAAGGGCTGCAGACCTCGTTGGGATTTATAAATGTCCAGAATGTCAGTTAGTTCCTCTTGACAAATGATCTATGAGCTGATTTTTCTGAAAGAAGAATAAAACTGGGTGGGAGGCCCCTAGGCGGTCTGTGAGTTGATTCTGGGGATTTGATTGGGTGATTTCTTCTTCACAGTTGGAAGAGAATGCCACTTGGCCATCAAGTGGGTGGGACCCCATGCAATGTGCTGATGCTGGTTTATTATTTATGATAATGTTTGGGGATGCAATAGACTTTGGTGCTCAGTAAACTCCTTCTTTCATTAAAAGTCTTAGGACCAGTCATCTATTTTGTGATGTTTTTATTTTCTTTATTTACATTTAGGTTTTTCTTAGTGTTTGATAAATTTCATCTTGAGTATGTCAGCCTGTCTCAGTTGTCCAAAGAAAAACAAGGAGTGTTTACCTTGAGCTGAGAGGAAAAGAGGGAAAGTATTTCTCCCTCATCTTCTCTGCCTCCCCAGCCCTAAGAGATGGGGACTTAACTTGGTGGTGGCAACGGGAGTCAAAATAAAAGAGCTCCAGGGAAAGGTGAAAGCTCAGAGCAAGCGCTGGGATGCTGGTGTTGTCCCAACTTCTTTACCTGCCAGACCTGTTTCCATGTATGTTCTTCTCTGGGGATAAAAATACAGATTACCAAATGGAAAATTCTTGTGTCTTTCCTATTCAAAACACTGATTCCATCTAGGGCTTTTTTTTTTTTTTTGAGAATTCCTTATGGCTGGAATCTATTGAAAAAAGGCACCCCATAGAGATCTGGGTAGGATCTTTGGCTTTGTACTGTTGCATGACTCTGAACACACAACAACTTCAGTTTCCTTCCTCATAATGATATGTATAATACCCACCTCATGGGATGGTTGGAAAATTTAGGACAGTGTGTGTAAAGTGCCTATTCATTGAGTACATGGTGGATATAGCGGTATTAGCATTTATTATTACTTTAAAAAGTTTCATGTAACTGAGCGATTTGACTTTCACTTTTCACTTTCATGCATCAGAGAAGGAAATGGCAACCTGCTCAAGTGTTCATGCCTGGAGAATCCCAGGAACGGTGGAGCCTGGTGGGCTGCCTTCTATGGGGTCACACAGAGTCGGACACGACTGAAGCGACTTGGTAGCAGCAGCAGCAGCAGCTGAGGTAGATCACCATGGAGGGCAAGATTAGAGGGAATTGGCATGTCCTCTCTGCCCTTTCTTTTGTTATGAGAAACAGTGCGGAATGGGGAGACAGCACAGTATGGGGAGACAGGCCTTCGACTACCTGTGTGGCCTTGGGCAACTTGCGCATTCCCTCTTGTTTCTCCTCAGTTTCTTGAGCCATCAAATGGAGGGATCTTGTGAGAACCCAATGATGCAAATACATCAACTGCCCAGGAGAGCACTTGCGCTCTCAGCTTAATAAATAGTCAGTTCATCCTTCTGTTCTTCTTATCCACATCTGCCTGCCTTTCCACACCAACTGTTAGGTTGGCCAAAAATTTTATTTGAGTTTTTCCATAACATCTTACAGAAAACCCAATGGATTTTTTGGCCAACCCAATTTTTTCCTCAGGTGTTTTGACTGTACAAAAGATTTTATTTTCTAGGCTCAGAATCCTGACATGCATGTGTGCTAAGTTGCTGAGTCATGTCCAACTCTTTGTGACAACCCCACGGACTGTAGCCCACTACGCTTCCATGTCCATGGATTCTCCAGGCAAGAATACCGGATTGGGTTGTTATTTCCTCCTCCAGGGGATCTTCCCAACTGAGGGATCAAACTGGTGTCTCCTGCATTGGTAGGCAGATTCTTTTACCACTGAGCCATCTGGGAAGCCAAAATCCTGACAGTTAAATGCAATGATTGTGCCTAGGTTCTTTTTCTGTTTTTTTTTTTTAACCTTTTATTTGTTTCATTTTATGGCATTCCTTTCCATGAAATAAATGTTAACTGAGCACCTATTATATGCCAGAGATGATGGTACTTACCATGATTAATGTGACAGTTCTTCTCTCAAAGAGTTCCCAGATTAAAATACATATTTCCACAGTCTGGAAATAATTTCACGATGAGACAGACTGTTCATGCTGGAAAAGAGGTGAAAGAATGTAAAGGGTCAAAATCGAGGCAGGTAGCACCTGAGCTATGGCAGGATGGTGACGACTGGAGGAAGCTCAGTGGAGAGGTCAGTTGGGAATACTCCTAGAGCTGGGAAGACTTCCTCTAGATGTAGGGGTTCCAGGTAGAGGGAACATCCTGAGAAAAGGCTTGGGTGTGGAAGTGCATGAGACACATTTGGGGAATGGTGAAAGTTTGGTTTGGATGGAATATATTGGTATATGAAGGGACATGCTGGGGAATAAAGGTGAGGCATGATTGTTAATCATTTTAAATGACAGGATAATAATTTTGTACTCAGTTTGGTTTGTAATGAGGAAACACTGAGAGTTTTTCTGAGTGGGGCAAGAATGATACAGTAAGTTGTGTCAGAAGTGATGTTTACATCTGACTCTAGTAATGACCAGGTAATGGTATTTACCTGGGTCTTTGATGGTTGGTATGGCAGCATTCCAAATTCTAAGTCAAGCAGATGTGTGAGGACACAGAGATGAAAAAGCCTCAGAAATCATTTGAAAACAGTTTAATCCAGACTTCTATGAATATAAGACACAACTAGGAGAATTGAGCAGACGGATTTAAAGTAAACACAATGAGATTCTAACAGTTCATATCAGTGATGCTAGTTTCTAGGTTAAAAAAGATCAGAGTACATGTAAGTCTATCAAATAAGGAACTTAAATAAGTTAACTTTGATTTCTGTTTCTTTGAAGTCAGTTTTTTTGGAAGTTTCATGTACCATTAGAGTTTTTTTTTTAATTGCAGTAAAATTCACATAACATAAAATTACCATTTAACTATCAAATGTATTTATGTGTTGTGCAACCATTGTCTATCTGGTTCCATCATCCCAAAAGGAAATCCATAATTATTAAGCATCACTGCCACTTCTCCTTCCCCCAGCCCCAGGCAAACCTAGATGGATGAATGGATAAACAAAATCTGGCCTAGCCAAACAGTGGAATAATTATTTAGCCCTAAAAAGAAACAAAAGATTGATCCATGTTACATCATGGATGATTACCCTTGAAAGCATTATGCTATAGAAGCTTTAAAATTTTGTACTTTTTCAGTGTTAGTAGAAACGACAAGTTGTATCACTTTTTATGGTGTGCAGTTGAAAATATCTGTGTAGGTCACCGCGATTACATTTTAATATAGTGACTTTTGAATACAGCTCTGCTGATTCTCAAAGGTTTTTAATGTATTTCAGAGTTTCATGCCACTATTTTTTTTTTTTCCTTGTAAATGGGTCCATTCATTTCTCAAGTTTGAAAAAGTCTGAGGGGTCTGCCAGGGATCACTTGCAGAGTGCCTCCTAGGAGGTACTCTGGAGCCTCCTGGAGTATCCTGCTCAATGGCTCAAGCTCAAGTGCTTCAAGGAGGTAGGCTAATAGCATAAAGACAGGAAGCTGGCTGGATGTGTGATGATGGAGAAGTGGAAACCTCCTCTAAAGAGGGAAGCATCTAGCAATTCTGGATTTTTCATTGAAGCTTCTCAATTAGTCGATTTTAGCATCTCATTCAAAAAAATTGTAAAAAACACTGTGGGCAAAACAAACAAATCTGCAGGAGTCAATTAAAGAACTCTGCTAGGATACACATCATGTAGTGAGATAAATCTGCTTTTGAATTCCAATTCTACCTTTTTAGGTTCCCATGATTTTTGACATATTTCGTAACCTTTCTGTGTTTCTTCCCTCAGCAGCAAAATGGGTCTAACGATGATATTTCCCTGGTAGACTTGTGATGTCCGTAAGTATTAATATTAATGCAGTGCTGGCAGAGTAAAAGGCATTAATATTAGATGATATTATCAGCTGATTGTTAATAATGACATTGCTCAGTCACTGTAGTCATGTCTGACTCTTTTTGATCCTATGGACTGTAGCCCGCCAGGCTCCTCTGTCCATGGGATTCTCTAGGGAAGAATACTGGAGTGGGTTGACCATTTCCTTCTCTAGGGGATCTTCCCAATCCAGGGATTGAACCTGCGTCTCATGTCTTCCACATTGGCAGGCAGGTTCTTTACCACTAGAGCTACCTGGGAAGCCCAGTAACGATATTAATGGCATAGATTCTAATAGGCTCTGCTTTTAGAGGTCTTGGGGTAAATTTGGGGAAGCTTGCTATGTCACAAATGGTGATAAAGCACCTTTTGTGTTGCATGTGACCTAGGGGTGTGTCTCTGAGACTTGTCACTCTGAACAGCTGTGTACTGGTTGTGACTAAGGGTCACTTAGTCTCTTTGTGGGGCTTCCCTTGTAGCTCAGCTGATAAAGAATCTGCCTGCAATGCAGGAGACCTGGGTTTGATCCCTGAGTTGGGAAGATCCCCTGGAGGAGGGCATGGAAACCCACTCCAGTATTCTTGCCTGGGAATCCCCATGGACAGAAGAGCCTAGTGGGCTACAGTCCATGGGGTTGCAAAGAGTCAGACACTGAGTGACTAAGTACAATACACAGCCTCTTTGTAAACAGTTTTCTCACCTGTAAAATGGCAATGATATATAGTACCCTCCTCATAGCATTTTTATAGGAAGGAAATGATTAATATTTGTAGGGTGCTTTTGACAGTTCCCAGCACAGAGCAAGCAACACATAGGTATTTGTTGAATAATTAGAAATAAATAAATATAGGGCACAAGTTGATCCAACATAAGGTTCTCATTACTACTTTTTCCTCTGTGTGACTACTTCTCACTGAAGCATCGATTCAGCTTGATGGAGGCACCTTGCTTTAGCTGGTATTTTGAATAACATTTTAGAAGGTGCTAGCTCAAGTTATCTGTGTTGTGATTCAAGACGGAGCTGTGATCAACACTGACATTATCCAGCTCGTCTGGAGACCTTTGAGAATGTCAGGCTTATTCAGCAAGAAAATGTTTTGCAATTTACCTTCAGTTTCTGATTATTTCTGAGCTGGTTCTTCTGGTTATTTTAATTATTGACTAGTTTCAGACTAAGGTGCTAACATTTCTAGGAGACAAACAAGTTTCCTTAATCAAATTTTGAGTGTTCTGTGAGGCAACAAGTTACAGTGTAAGAGGAAACACTGGACTGAAGTTAAAATGTAATATGACTTTGGGGAAATCATGTTTTTGTATTAGTTTTCCAAAATGTAAAATTAAGGAATTAAGCTTCTGTGAGTGCTTTGGATACATTCCCTCAACTTCTTAGAAGCTAAACATTACATGTACCTCTGATATATACCTGGGGGGAGTAGATTGTGCTGGGTGATCTGAGATGGGTACCACCTAGCTCCACCTTGCAGGCCCAGCCTGTGTCTCAGGGTGGCCCCAGAGACATCTTGGAGAAACCCCAGGGCTCCCTGAAGCTCATTTGGAAAACTACAGGGTAAGATGATGCCTTTAGCTAGCAGACTCTGATTTCAGAATATATACATTTTTTTTTTCAAATAAGGTGAACACATTTTTGCATAATAATTAAATGATAAATACATACATAAATAAATTTGCTTATATAATATTTTACCTAGAGTTGGGAATTTTGCTATTTAAATGAACCCCATGGTAAAATGAAAAATTCTTTTGTAGTAGGAACAACTCCTGCATCTTTGATTTCTAGATTCTGCGCTTTCCTCTTCTTAAAGTGGGGCACTGTAGGCTTGAAACACAATCGTGAAAACTTAGGATGCTAGCTTTTTTGGTACAGTTTCTAGTTTTTGAGTTACTGGCATTTGTCATTCTTTCTACCTCTCTTCAAAACTGGGATCATCTGAAAGAAAAAAGAAAAGTTTCCGTTAAAAAAAAAAAAAAGGTTTCTGAAATTTCACAAAGTATGCTGGCATCACAGCATCCCATGAATATTTAATCGTCGTCATCAAGACAGGAGGCTGGAGAAAAAAATCAGGTTGTGATATTTGGGAATAGCAGGTGTGGGAAGGAGGGTGTTGACACCCTCTGAGAACGGATATGGCATGTTGTGTGGCAGGTTCCCTTTGCAGTCTCCACGTCACCTGGGTGCTTTACGAAAACTCCAGGGAGAGGAAGCTTGTCCTCACTGGCCCCACACCCTGAACATGGCAGGGTTCCTCTTTAGAGGCATGGATGGCCAGACTCCTTCCCTTCACAAGAGCCTTCAGGTTTTCTCTTCTGTGAACCTTCACGTCATGCAGGTGGCTCTGGCCCCTGTCCCTTGCATCTTTTTTTCTTATTATTATTGCTAAGCAAGTACTTCTCCTGTGTTTAATCAGGCAGTGAGAGCATAGGAATCCAGCTAAGGATTTGGGATGTAGATGCTGAAATTCAAAGCTCGCCTAGGAGCTCTTGCATCCTACAGTCAGGAGAGAGACAGAAATTAAAGGGCTCTGGGTCACCTATGTACAAATTACGTGTCTTCTAACTTTATTACATCCTCCCCTCTGCCTACCATCCAGCTGTGTGTGTTTCACCACTGCCTCCTTGCAGCAGGAATGGATTCAGTCTCTAAGCTCCTGTCCCTGAGTTTTTCAGTCTGTTCCCTGTTGGAGTTTTCTGGGAGTAGACTGAGAAAGTGAAACACTGTACTTCTTAAGCTTTTATGTGCAGAACAGCTATCTGGGAAAACTTCCTAACAGTGAGATTCCTGGGCCCACCCCAGGGGTTCTCATCTAGTAAATCAGGAATCAGTTCAGTTCAGTCGCTCAGTTGTGTCCAACTCTTTGTGACCCCATGAACTGCAGTACGCCAGGCCTCCCTGTCCATCACCAACTCCTGGAGTTTACTCAAACTCATGTCCATTGAGTCGGTGATGCCATCCAACCATCTCATCCTCTGTGGTCCCCTTCTCCTCCTGCCCTCAATCTTTCCCAGCATCAGGGTCTTTTCAAATGAGTCAGCTCTTTGGTCCAGGTGGCCAAAGTACTGGAGTTTCAGCTTCAACATCGGTCCTTCCAATGAACACCCAGGACTGATCTACTTTAGGATGCACTGGTTGGATCTCCTTGCAGTCCAAGGGACTCACAAGAGTCTTCTCCAGCAGCTCAGTTAAAAAGCATCAATTCTTCGGTGCTCAGCTTTCTTTATAGTCCAATTCTCACATCCGTACATGACTACTGGAAAGACCATAGCCTTGACAAGACAGACCTTTGTTGACAAAGTAATATCTCTGCTTTTTAATATGCTGTTTAGGTTGGTCATAACTTTCCTACCAAGGAGTAAGCATCTTTTAATTTCATGGCTGCAATCACCATCTGCAGTGATTGTGGAGCCCCCAAAAATAAAGTCAGCCACTGTTTCCACTGTTTCCCCATTTATTTGCCATGAAGTGATGGAACCAGATGCCATGATCTTCGTTTTCTGAATGTTGAGCTTTAAGCCAACTTTTTAACTCTCTTCTTTCACTTTCATCAAGAGGCTCTTTAGTTCCTCTTCACTTTCTGCCATAAGGGTGGTATCGTCTGCATATCTGAGGTTATTGATATTTCTCCTGGCAATCTTGATTCCGGCTTATGCTTCTTCCAGCCCAGCATTTCTCATGATGTACTCTGCATATAAGTTAAATAAGCAGGGTGACAATATACAACTTTGATGTACTCCTTTTCCTATTTAATATTCATTTTTAATGGCAAGTTCTCAGGCGAGTGGTACAGACTCTGCTCACACATCAGATGTTATCTTCAGGGCTGTCGTTCCTGGCCCTGGCCTTAAAGGATGCCCTGTGCTGAAGGTCTGGCCTGAGACTTGGGTCACAAAGCCCACACTGTGGTTCTAGCTTTGGTTCAGATGTCACAGAAAATTGCTGATGTGCCACATTGCCCACATGGCAGGAGTGTGGCTGGGTCAGGGACCAAGTCAGATGAAAAGGTACATTCTTTCTCCTTCCCCATGGGACTTGGGGAGGCTATTCAAGGTTGTCTTGTTTGCCATTGGACACAGCTCACAGGAACTCCTCAAATGTCATGACAGTCATAGAACACGGTCCCTAAAACATAATAAATATGAAAATTAAGAACACCTTGGTCTACTGTTCAAACCTATTCAGTAACATGGTCTTACCCTTAGAGTCTACTGTTCTCTTCATCATCACACATTCCAGCAGAGCAGAGTGACTAGACTGTGCTTGGGGAGGGGAAGGGTCGGTCAGTCCAAACTGAGTCACTGGGGAATGGGAGCCACCTTGCCCAAGGTCCCTCCTCAGATACTCACCCCAACATACTTTTGTCCCTCAGAAATGTGTTCTCTCTTTGGATCAGAATTCCATAGCAGTTTCTTCTCTAGGTCACTCCCTATAGTCAGAACTCAAATTTCTGAATTGAATTCTTTTGCTGCTTTCATTATTTTTCACTAACTTAGGTTCTGGAAGGTAATCTTCCTCTGCAAATCAGTCTGAAAGTCCTGACACTGATATGGAGGTGATAACAGTTGATACTTAGAACCACAGAATGCCAGCCCTCAAAGGGACTTCACTCTGTGTGTGTCCAAGCTTCCTCAGGTGGTTGACCAGGAAGCCAAAGGCCAGAGAGAAACTTTCCCAGAGATGCACTTGCCTAAGAGCACCCAGAGAGCTAGTGAACTAAGACCCAGAAGTAATTCTCTGTGCCCACACAGATGTATAATCCCTTTCATCCTAACTAGCGCTCTTCCTATTTTCCTTCAGGTCTCAATGTTTCAAAAGTTTGTCTCTGTTTGCACTGTAGTTTATCACACGCTCTTTATTGACATGTTTAAATTTTGTCAAGCTTTGCCTCCTCCTTAGATTTCTTTCCCACTGAGACATGTGAAATGACTGAGGCTCTCAGAAGAATTTGGGATAGAAGAAAGCCAAGGTGATCATTTCATCTTGTTGCAGTTTTAAGATACCAGGGTCATCTTTCATTTAATTTGGCCAATATAAATTAAGCATCAGAATCTGCAAGTCTCTGCATTGGGTGTGGGAGTATGTTATCTGTGTGACAGAAAAACAGGTTTGTTTGTTTGATTTTCTTTGCAGATCTCAAATATATAGAAAGAGGAACATATCCGAAAGAGAATTAATGCCAAAAGCAGCCTGGGAAACTGACTCACAGTGTGCACTTGAGTCAGTCCATTCTCTAACCTGGGGCACTTTGTTTCACTGATACCAGAAGCTGGGTTGTGATAGCTGCCTGGGTTCTGCTCTGAGATCCTGTCCAGCTCTGTGATGTTGGGTGGTGTCTGGATGGTTTCTGCTCCAAGTTCAGTTCAGTTCAGTTCATTTCAGTCGCTCAGTCATGTACAACTCTTTGCGACCCCATGAATCGCAGCACGCCAGGCTTCCCTGTCCATCATCAACTCCCGGAGTTCCATCGAGTCAGTGATGCCATCCAGCCATCTCATCCTCTGTTGTCCCCTTCTCCTCCTGCCCCCAGCATCAGAGTCTTTTCCCATGAGTCAACTCTTCGCATGAGGTGGCCAAAGTACTGGAGTTTTAGCTTTAGCATCATTCCTTCCAAAGAAATCCCAGGGCTGATCTCCTTCAGAATGGACTGGTTGGATCTCCTTGCAGTCCAAGGGACTCTCAAGAGTCTTCTCCAACACCACAGTTCAAAAGCATCAATTCTTCAGTGCTCAGCTTTCTTCATAGTCCAACTCTCACATCCATACATGACCACTGGAAAAACCATAGCCTTGACTAGATGGACCTTTGTTGACAAAGTAATATCTCTGCTTTTGAATATGCTATCTAGGTTGGTCATAACTTTGCTTCCAAGGAGTAAGCGTCTTTTAATTTCATGGCTGCAGTCACCATCTGCAGTGATTTTGGAGCCCCAAAAAATAAAGTCTGACACTGTTTCCACTGTTTCCCCATCTATTTCCCATGAAGTGATGGGACCAGATGCCATGATCTTCGTTTTCTGAATGTTGAGCTTTAAGCCAACTTTTTCAGGCTCCTCTTTCACTTTCATTAAGAGGCTTTTGAGTTCCTCTTCACTTTCTGCCACAAGGGTGGTGTCATCTGCATATCTGAGGTGATTGATATTTCTCCCTGCAATCTTGATTCCAGCTCGTGCTTCTTCCATCCCAGAGTTTCTCATGATGTACTCTGCATATAAGTTAAAAAAGCAGGGTGACAATATACAGCCTTGACGTACTCCTTTTCCTATTTGGAACCAGTCTGTTGTTCCATGTCCAGTTCTAACTGTTGCTTCCTGACCTGCATATAGGATTCTCAAGAGGCAGGTCAGGTGGTCTGGGATTCCCATCTCTTTCAGAATTTTCCACAGTTTGTTGTGATCCACACAGTCAAAGGCTTTGGAATAGTCAATAAAGCAGAAATAGATGTTTTTTAAGGAACTCTCTTGCTTTTTCCATGATCCAGCGGATGTTGGCAATTTGACCTCTGGTTCCTCTGCCTTTTCTAAAACCAGCTTGAATATCTGGAAGTTCACGGTTCACATATTGCTGAAGCCTGGCTTGGAGAATTTTGAGCATTACTTTACTAGTGTGTGAGATGACTGCAATTGTGGAATAATTTGAGCATTCTTTGGCATTGCCTTTCTTTGGGATTGGAATGAAAACTGACCTGTTCCAGTCCTGCGGCCACTGCTGAGTTTTCCAAATTTGCTGGCATATTGAGTGCAGCACTTTCACAGCATCATCTTTCAGGATTTGGAATAGCTTAACTGGAATTCCATCACTTCCACTAGCTTTGTTCATAGTGATGCTTCCTAAGGCCCACTTGACTTCACATTCCAGGATGTCTGGCTCTAGGTGATTGATCACACCATCGTGATTATCTTGGTCTTGAAGATCTTTTTTGTACAGTTCTTCTGTGTATTCTTGCCACGTCTTCTTGATGTCTTCTGCTTCTGTTAGGTCCATACAATTTCTGTCCTTTATTGAGGCCATCTTTGCATGAAATGTTCCCTTGGGATCTCTAATTTTCTTGAAGAGATCTCTAGTCTTTCCTATTCTGTTGTTTTCCTTTATTTCTTTACACTGATTGCTGAGGAAGGCTTTCTTATCTCTTCTTGCTATTCTTTGGAACTCTGCATTCAGAGGCTTATATCTTTCCTATTGTCCTTTGCTTTTCGCTTCTCTTCTTTTCACAGCTATTTGTAAGGCTTCCCCAGATAGCCATTTTGCTTTTTGGCATTTCTTTTCCATGGGGAAGGTCTTGATCCCTGTCTCCTGTACAATGTCACGAACCTCCATCCATAGTTCATCAGGCACTCTATCTATCAGATCTAGTCCCTTAATCTATTTCTCACTTCCACTGTATAATCATAAGGGATTTGATTTAGGTCATACCATAACAGACTGGTTCCAAATAGGAAAAGGAGTACGTCAAGATTGTATATTGTCACCCTGCTCATTTAACTTATATGCAGAGTACATCATGAGAAACGCTGGGCTGGAAGAAGCACAAGCTGGAATCAAGATTGCAAGGAGAAATATCAATCACCTCAGATATGCAGATGACACCACCCTTGTGGCAGAAAGTGAAGAGGAACTCAAAAGCCTCTTGATGAAAGTGAAAGAGGAGAGTAAAAAGTTGGCTTAAAGCTCAACATTCAGAAAACGAAGATCATGGCATCCGGTCCCATCACTTCATGGGAAATAGATGGGGAAACAGTGGAAACAGTGTCAGACTTTATTTTTTGGGGCTCCAAAATCACTGCAGATGGTGACTGCAGCCATGAAATTAAAAGATGCTTACTCCTTGGAAGCAAAGTTATGACCAACCTAGATAGCATATTCAAAAGCAGAGACATTACTTTGCCAACAAAAGTCCGTCTAGTCAAGGCTATGGTTTTTCCAATGGTCATGTATGGATGTGAGAGTTGGACTGTGAAGAAAGCTGAGCACTGAAGAATTGATGCTTTTGAACTGTGGTGTTGGAGACTCTTAAGAGTCCCTTGGACTGCAAGGAGATCCAACCAGTTCATTCTGAAGGAGATCAGCCCTGGGATTTCTTTGGAAGGAATGATGCTAAAGCTAAAACTCCAGTACTTTGGCCACCTCATGCGAAGAGTTGACTCATGGGAAAAGACTCTGATGCTGGGGGCAGGAGGAGAAGGGGACGACAGAGGATGAGATGGCTGGATGGCATCACTGACTCGATGGATGTGAGTCTGAGTGAACTCCGGGAGTTGACGATGGACAGGGAGGCCTGGCGTGCTGCAATTCATGGGGTCGCACAGAGTTGTACACGACTGAGCGACTGAACTGAACTGAATGGTCTAGTGGCTTTCCCTACTTTCTTCATTTTAAGTCTGAATTTGACAATCAGGAGTTCATGGTCTGAGCCACAGTCAGCTCCTGGTCTTGTTTTTGTTGACTGTATAGAGCTTCTCCATCTTTGGCCGCAAAGAATGTAATCAGTCTGGTTTCGGTGTTGACCATCTGGTGATGTCCATGTATAGAATCTTCTCTTGTGTTTTTGGAAGAGGGTGTTTGCTATGACCAGTGCATTTTCTTGGCAAAACTCTATTAGTCTTTGCCCTGCTTCATTCCATATTCCAAGGCCAAATTTGCCTGTTACTCCAGGTGTTTCTTGACTTCCTACTTTTGCATTCCAGTCCCCTATAATGAAAAGGACATCTCTTTTGGGTGTTAGCTCTAAGAGGTCTTGTAGGTCTTCATAGCACCGTTCAACTTCAGCTTCTTCAGCATTACTGTTTGGGGCATAGACTTGGATTACTGTGATTTTGAATGGTTTGCCTTGGAAATGAACAGAGATCATTCTGTCGTTTTCAAGATTGCATCCAAGTACTGCATTTCGGACTCTGTTGTTGACCATGATGGCTACTCCATTTCTTTTAAAGGATTCCTGCCCGCAGTAGTAGATATAATAGTCATCTGAGTTAAATTCACCCATTCCAGTCCATTTTAGTTCGCTGATTCCTAGAATGTCGACATTCACTCTTGCCATCTCTTGTTTGACCACTTCCACTTTGCCTTGATTCATGGACCTGACATTCCAGGTTCCTATGCAGTATTGCTCTTTACAGCATCAGACCTTGCTTCTATCACCAGTCACATCCACAACTGGGTATTGTTTTTGCTTTGGTTCCATCCCTTCGTTCTTTCTGGAGTTATTTCTCCACTGATCTCCAGTAGCATATTGGGCACCTACTGATCTGGGGAATTCCTCTTTCAGTACCCAATCATTTTGCCTTTTCATACTGTTCATGGGGTTCTCAAGGCAAGAATATTGTAGTGGTTTGCCATTCCCTTCTCCAGTGGACCACATTCTGTCAGACCTCTCCACCATGACCCTCCCCTCTTGGGTGGCTCCAAGGGCATGGCTTAGTTTCATTGAGTTAGTGCAGGCGGCTGTGACCGGCGCAGTAGTGCAACCGAGAGGAGCTACCCCACCTCCGTGGTCAGGGGCAGAAGCCGGGAGGACCCCATGCCTGAGGGGTGGCAGCCAAGAGGAGTTACCCAACGTCCGAGGTCAGGGGCAGCGGCTGAGAGTGCCAGGCTGCGATGGCACAGGAAGGGCTCAGAGGCGCTACCCCACATCCGAGGTCAGGGGCGGTGGCCGAGAGTGCCAGGCTGTGGCAGCACAGGAGCAGCCCAGAGGAGCTACCTCATGTCTGAGGCTAGTGGTGGCAGCCGGGAGGAGCTACCCTACACCCGAGACCAGGGGCGCCGGCTGGGAGGAGCTACCCCACCTTTAAGGAGCGGTGGCTGTGGGGGTGCAGGAGGGCTGAGAGGAGCTATTCCACGTTCAAGGTCAGGAGGGGCGGCGGTGAGGAGATACCCCTTGTCCAAGGTAAGAAGCAGCGGCTGCACTTTGCTTGAGCAGCTGTGAAGAGATACCCCACGTCCAAGGTAACAGAAACCCAAGTAAGACAGTAGGCGTTGCAAGAGGGCATCAGAGGGCAGACACACTGAAACCATCCTCACAGAAAACTAGTTCTACTCCAAGGCAACCTGCATTTCCACCTGAAAGTAGGGAGGAGCCCAGTGCTTAGCAGGAATGGTGAGCCACTCCTTGGCCTGAGTCAGGCTCAGGAGGCTCTCAAGAAGGAAGATGTTGATAGGGGTGGGGCCTGTGGCAAGTTTCATGTCATTGTCCTTTCTTAGGTTGTATATGTATAAGGAAGGGCGTTCCACAGCTAGACTGTGCATTGGGGCGGTCCCTTCACAGCCATCCCTATCTGGCAGAGCTGTGCCATTGTCTCCCTCTTCCTAAGGCTTCTTAGTTCTCTTGCTTTGGGGTAGTGGGTGTAGAAGAGAGGGGCAGGAATGTTGATGCAGTTTGAGATCCCAGTGCAAGATGAAAATTCAGGCCCTTCGTTCAAAAATTATTGTGTTGTTCAGTCATTCAGTCGTTTCCAACTCATTGTGACCCTATGGACTGTAGCATGCCAGGCTTCCCCATCCTTCACTATCCCCCAGAGTTTGTTCAATTTATGTCCACTGAGTCAGATGCTATCTAATCATCTCATCCTTTACTGCCGCCTTCTCCTCCTGCCCTCAGTCTTTCCCAGCATCAGAGTCTTTCCCAATGAGTTGACTCTTCACATTGGGTGACCAAAGTATTGGAGCTTCAGCTATCAGTCCTTCCAATGAATAGTCAGGGTTGATTTCTTTTATTATTGACTGGTTTGATCTCCTTGCAGTTCAAGGGACTCTCAAGAGTCTTCTCCAATACCATAGTTCAAAAGCATCAGTTCTTCAGTGCTCAGCCTTCTTTATGGTCAGACTCTCAGATCCATACATAACTACTGGAAAAACCATAGCTTTAACTATATTGACCTTTGTCGGCAAAGTGATGTCTTTGCTTTTTAATATGCTGTCTAGGTTTGTCATAGCTTTTCTTCCAAGGGGCAAGCGTCTTTTAATTTCATGGCCACAGTCACCATCCACATTGATTCTGGAGCCCAAGAAAATAAAATCTGCCACTGTTTCCATTTTTTCCCCATCAATATGCTGTGAAGTGATGGAACTGGGTGCCACAATCTTAGTTTTTTGAATGTTGAGTTTCAAGCCAGCTTTTTCATGCTCATCTTTCACTTTCATCAAGAGGCTCTTTAGTTTCTCTTCACTTTCTGCCATTACAGTGATATCGTCTACATATCTGAGATTGTTGGTGTTTCTCTCAGCAATCTTGATTCCAGCCTGTGATTCATCAAGCCCAGCATTTCTCATGATGTGCTCTGAACATAAGTTAAATAAGCAAGGTGACAATATACTGCCTTGTCTTATTCCTTTCCCTATTTTGAACCAGTCATTTGTTCTTGTAAAGTTCTGTTGCTTCTTGACTTGCATACAGGTTTCTCAGGAGACAGGTACAGTGGTCTGGAATTATCAAGACTCTCAAAATGGTGACAGCAGAGCAAAACCATGTGTGGGGCCCTTCTGTATGCCAGGGCATGTGCCACTTTCAGATTTCAGTCCTGTGAGTCTGCTCTGGGTGGTGGTGGCTCAAGGTGTGGAGTGGGGATCTGAGGTAGAGAGGGTAGGGACTTCACTCAGCCAATAAACACCAGACCGCTGCCTCCAACCCAAGCCAAAAACGAGAAGTCTTCCCAAGCTGCACTAAATGTGGAAGATAGCACAAGGATGACTACAGCTTGGGGCCCTGAGAGTTTCAAGCAATTGCTTTTAGATTCTGTGGCAAATGTTATTTTGCCTAAGAGACGCAGGCCCAGATAGCAAAGGTGATTGGTAGAAGGTCACACTACTTGTTGGTGACAAATGGGATCTAAATCTCAGACCTTCCAGCTTCCATGTTCTTTCTCAGCCTGAAGCTGAGTAACAGCACAATTGTGTCCTCTCATTGTGGATTAAATGGGAACTTGGGAATAAGAGTGAGGTGCAGGAAGGAAAAGGAATAAAGGATAATTGAATGGAAGAAACAAAACAGTTTAGAAAGCTGAAGCAATTTGTCTGAGTCCCACTGGATGCACAACATACAACAAAGCAGACAAATGTCTGTTCAGCAAAACAAAACTGGAAGAAGATGATATTTTCCAATAAAATATGCCTATTTCCAACCAGACTTGAGGTCATCTGATAAAGGACAGATTGTCCAGAGTAAATAGAGAGAGGAAAAAAGATGCTTTGGGCTGAGTTTAGTTCCATGTCAAAATCACAGAGGAGCTTATTGCTTCTTTCTCCTGCTTGTCATCTCTCAGGCATCAAGATCTCATGGAGCCAGGAAAGGAGATAGTAGATCATATATTCATGCATTTGTTCATTCTTCCATCTATCAGGCATCTTTTGGGTACCTCTGTTGTCTTACTGGGTGGTACCTCTAGCTCCTCTATTATACTAAATCCTGAAAAGAATGTTTAAAACATCACCCCTACCCCTATTCTGTCTACAGAAAGTAGACAACTACTATCATGAGAGGAAACTAACCACAATTAAGAATAATACTAGTGATGCCTGCTGTGTGCTATTGGAACTCCAGAGAAGGAGAAATTCATTATAATATATTCATTGTACTTCTGGTTGATAATTGGCCTGCTGGTTCCTATTTGCTTCAGCAACTGCTGCCTGGATCTATTCATCATTGCTGTGTTCCTCTTTCCCAAAAGGCTCCTGGGGAGAGCGCATAGCTGGGGAGTGGGGATGTGGGATTCTTATAGACAGAATCTATTTTTTACCCTAGTGATGCATGGCTATATACCAATCCTTCTCTGCACCAGGGTGTGTGTGTTGAGGGGGGGGACCTAGAGTGGAGGTGGTTCTGGTTCAGATATAGTGAGGATCCATGCCGCCTCATGTTTTCTCTTGCCCGTCTGCTGCCCCCAGCATGTATGAAAGAGAACAGCCCTGCAGAGGCCAGGATGAGGGCCAGCTGTGTGTTCATGGGGTGTTTCTCTGTCTCCATCTGAAAAACGGCAGGAAGGGAGGAGGTCTAATGAACTAGTGTTCCCTTACCCAAACAAGAAACAACCTACATTCCCTCCCAGGGAGCGCGGGATTGAAATAGAGGAGGAAGGGGAATCAGTCATAAAGGCTGTTGCAGAAGAGGGAGAAGGGTTGGCGCGCCTAAGTGCCTACCCAGTACACGTTTTCTGTGATTCTCTGCAGCTCGACTGGTGATTCTATTCTCATCCACCGGGAGATCTGTACATAGCTTGTGATATAACTGGAAACAGTAGACATGAGGCAAATCCAGTGTCATCATATGTCCCATCATAATAGCACTGCCCATTCAGGCCCAAATGTTGGCATTTACAGGGCTGGCATCACCTCCAGAATTTCACCCAGGGATAGGAGTAAGATCTGTATTATAATTCCCATCGCACAGAAGAGGAAACCAAGGCTTGGGAAAGACTAGGACACGACTGAGCGACTTCACTTTTACTTTTCACTTTCATTCATTGGAGAAGGAAATGGCAACCCACACCATTGTTCTTGCCTGGAGAATCCCAGGGATGGGGGAGCCTGGTGGGCTGCCATCTATGGGGTCACACAGAATCAGACACGACTGAAGTGACTTAGCAGCAGCAGCAAGCTACTTGCAGATGAGTGGCACTCCCCATGAGTGGCAGATGAGGAACCAGAGCCTGTGTTTTCTGTGATGTTCTTTCTTCTGCTCATGTTTTTTTCTGGATGGATCGCTTCCTGCTCAGTTCCTGCTGGGTGGATTGTGACAGGAGTGTAGCAGGAGCTGGGAGGAGGGTTCGGCAGCCCCTAGAAGCCCAGTGATCATTAGATAGCTGCCACATGGACGGACCCGTGGTGTCTTTTCACAGTCTCTTGCCCTTTAAACTAACTCGATACAGCAGTAACTTCAATAGCAATACATCGGTTGGTCCCACTCTTAAATGATCAGGCTGGGATTCAGCATCTTTATGCTCCTTTTCTATTTTTGCCCTCATCCTGAGCCATCATAAAGACACTTGGAGCCAAGTGGGAACAGTATTTGTCTCGCAATTATTTCTAATTGCCCTGTAGTTTTGTGGCGTGTAAGTGGTGTGACCTACATACCAGTTATGTGAAATGCTTTTCATCCTGGAGTCTATATTAAGGAGGACATAAATCAGTGAGGTCAGGGAACGGTGGCTAAGTCCATCTCACAGTTAACATGTATATCCAGCTCCACCATCGGCACTTATTGAAATTCCAGCTCTTCTTTACAACCCCTAGAGCTGAGGCTGCCTCTTCCTCTATGAAGCGTCCAGAGATTGCTCTTTCCTGTGGCTTCCCACAGCTCTTGTTCTCATCTCAGGTGCTCATCATTTTCTGTATATTTCATCTTCCTGAACTCCTTATGCCAGAGACTATGTCTAGTGCATTTTCCTATCCTTGTCTGCTCTGAGAACTGACAATGGCCAATGTCCTTGCTCAGTTAACTACTTGTTGAATGAAAGCATAAACTGATTACATCACAGGCATTGTATGTGTGGTGCATAGTTGCTCAGTTGTGTCCAACTCTTAGTGACCTCATGGAT
Organism: Bos indicus; assembly: GCF_029378745.1. Classification (NCBI taxonomy): domain Eukaryota; kingdom Metazoa; phylum Chordata; class Mammalia; order Artiodactyla; family Bovidae; genus Bos; species Bos indicus. The sequence continues at coordinate 78,780,550 of NC_091760.1, read as the reverse complement.
TGTAGCCCATCAGGCTCCTCTCTCTGTCCATGGGATTTTCCAGGCAAGAATACTGGAGTGAGTTGCCATTTCCTCCTCCACAGGATCTTCCCAACCCAGGGATTGAACCCACGTCTCCTGTGTCTCCTGCCCTGGCAGGTGGATTCCTTATCACTGAACCACATGGGAAGCCATAGACATTGTGGAGACTTGTAAAAAATCATGTGGACCCATGATTCTCTTCACAGCTCATATTTTACTTTACACTGACTCTCTAAGTAGTAAACTCTTATTTGGGTTTCAAGATCATTGTGTCTGACTCTTGCAACCCCATGGACTGTAGCTCGCCAGGCTTCTCAGTCCATGGGATTTCCCAGGCAAGAATACTGGAGTGGATTGCCATTTCCTTCTCCAGGGGATCTTCTCGACCAGGGATCAAACCTGGCTCTCCTGCATTGCAAGCAGATTCTTTACCAACTGAGCTACCAGTGAAGTGAAAGTCACTTAGTCGTGTCCAACTCTGTGACGCCATAGACTGTAGCCTGGTAGTTTCCCTGTCCATGGAATTTTCCAGGCCAGAATACTGGGGTGGATTGCCATTTCCTCCTCCAGGGGATTTTCCCAACCCAGGGATCAAACCCAGGTCTCCTGCATTACAGGCTGATTCTTTACCATCTGAGTCACCAGGGAAGACCAAGCTACCAAGGAATCCCTCAGATCAATACATTAATATTCAATTACATTTTCTAGCAAGTGTTGCCATGTTAAGTCCCATCCTATATTCATTTTGATAGGCTGCCTTGCAAATTGCATCCGCATCTTGGAAAGAGGAATGATATCCCCAATTTACAGAAATATCAGCTTAGAATAGTTAATATATGGCTTTCCACAGGTTGCAAAGCCATTAAATGGCAGAACAGGATTCATTAAATAGATAATTCTTTTTTATAAGAGAAATGTTTGTTTTGGGCTTCCCAGGTGGGGCTAGTGGTAAAGAACCCAATTGCCAAGGCAGGAGACCTGAATGACATGGATTGGATCCCTGAGTCAGGAAGATCCTCTGGAGGAGGGCATGACAACCCACTCCAGTATTCTTGCCTGGAGAATCCCATGGACAGAAGAGTCTAGTGGACTACAGTGCATGGGGGTGCAAAGAATTAGAAACGACTGAAGTGACTTAGCATGCACGCACATTTGTTTTGAAGAGAAATGTTTTCATTTATTGAATCAAATGAAAGCAGCATCAGCTAAGTATTTTCATAAATCCAATAAAAACTTAAAGCAAATCTATATGTTGATCCTCTCTTTACTATCACTGAGTGTTAGTCACTCAGTTGTGTCCAACTCTTTGGGATCCCCATGGACTGTAGCCTGCCAGGCTCCTCTGTCCATAGGATTTCCCAGGCAAGAATACTGGAGTGGGTTGCCATTCCGTTCCCCAGGGGATATTCCTGACCCAGGGATTGAACCTGGATCTCCTGCGTTGCAGGCAGATTCTCTACTATTGAGCCACCAGGGAAGCCCATTGCCTATCATTAGGCCTTCTTTATATATTTGTTTTTAAATTTATTTTTAAGTGGAGGATAATTGACTTACAATGTTGTGTTGGTTTCTGCTGTACAACAGCATGATTCAGCCATAAGTATATATATCCTCCGTCTTGAACCTCTTTCCCACCCCCATCCCACCCCTCTAGCTAACTATATACTAACTGATCATTCAATAGGTATTTATTAAGTGCTTGCCACATGTTGGGCATTGTGGAGAATCTATAGGAAAATAAAATGTGGTCCTTGCTCTGAAGGAACTCACAGTCTAGTAAAAGGGACATCCACTTAAAAGGGAAACAGTGTCATGTGGCAAGTACTCTACCAGGAATACTGACTAAACAGTTTGTGTTTGTTCTCATAGACATACTGCTCTTCATGCCTCTCCTCTCCTGAGCTGAAAGTGATGATGCTCAAAATCATAAACATCCAAAAAATCAATCCATTAATAAATAATGTTTATTTATTAACATTAATAAAAGAAGCGTAGTCTTCAAGGTTAAGCTTTCTTATTGTACAGATGCTGGGGAGGAGTGGATGGCAGGCTGCTTCTGTCCATCCCATCAGGAGAGTTGAATCAAAGAGGGAGTAGGCAGAAAAATCCAGGACTTCTTGAGACAGAGGACAGAAGAGAGAGATGTGTCATTGTAGAACAGGAAAGGCCCCTCCCACAAACCCAGTTCCCCGCCTCTGACAGGTGTAGTTCCTCCTTGTAAACATCCCCGGTCTTTTCATTTGACCCTTTGTTGAAGGTTGATCACATCAGCCTCAGCCCTGTTGGTCAGCAAGACTTTTTCAGCTTGAGTGGGGTGAGAGCACAAGAACACCCTCTTGTTTGACTTCCTCTGAGCCAACCACAGCTCCACTGGCCACTGTCTGTGGTCTGGCCCCCTTCGTCCAGGGAGAAAACATCCTTGAGTACCAGCAGGAGTCTAGCCAGGTAAGGCCAGCTGGCTTTTCACTGGTTCCACAAAGAGATGGGGCTTCTCTCTATGAACTGATTTATCTTGTCCCCAACTTGTGTCTCAGGTCCCCTCCACCCTTGCCTTGTACTTCCATCTAGACTCATATTCTCTGTGACCCAATGAAAAAAATGTTCCATTTTTCCTTACTGCTCAGGGTTGATGATATTTGTAGACCAGCATTTTTCAGCCTATAAAATCCCCTGACATACTTATCTCTCTATTGATTTTGATCTTAACTGCACTGTAAGAATGGTGGGATAGGAGTAATTTTCTCTATTCAGTGGCTTAAGAACTGAAGCTTAGTGAATTGAAGTGATTTGTTCAAGTTTGATCTGCAGACTGAGGCCAAGATTAGATCTGATGCCTCCTTTTCTCTCCCTCTACTGCAGGCCCCTCACCCCCCAGCCCAGGCAGGTCACACCTTATCTCAAAAAGCCAAGAGAAGTGAATGTGTTTCCTAAGCTGTCAAATGGCCAAGAAAAGGTGCTCCTTTCTTGCAGGGAGATTGGGAGGGATATTTTCAATTCATCTGAGAGACAGAGAGATTTCATAGTGATATCTAGGCTTCATCAAACTATTTTTAGAGGACGAATGAGAATTTGTACATAAAGGGGCCTTGTTAACTGAACACTGATATGCAAATTGGAGGAGATGACTACGTGGAGCCTGACACGTGCTCTGGCTTTCATTTGGGGCTGAATGACACTTTCTTAATGTCAACAGCCGTGTTATGAGGCACTGATCACAATGGCCCTAGGGAAATATTTTAGCTTTTCTGTCTTACTGTGGTATGTGGAAAACCAAATCTCAATGGGAGGAGGGAACACTCCCAAATCCTTTCAAATTGACTCCTGCAATTTCCTCTCTTATGACAGCTATCATTATATCTCATTGTTCTATAGTTTTAAGAAAATCTCATCTTCAGTGATTATGTAGTTTATTTTTTTAAGATGCTAATTTTGGCTATCATTTTCCTCTTCATGCTCTGAAGGTTATATCATTCTTAGTTGTGGAAGGAAATGTTTCTTTTGTGGATGTGTGCGTGCGTGTGTGTCTATTTGAGTTTGTTTTGACAGTGCTAATATTCATCCCTGTGGGCCCACCACAATGCAATGGGTTGCAATGTTATGTAATTTTTAGCACGCTTTGGTATATTCTTAGTATCTTTCTGCCTGTAAGGGTCTTGAAGAGATCACTTAAGCAATTAACTTATTCAAAATAGAGAAACTGAGGCTTGGACAGGGGACACAGTGTGCACAAGGCCGGGTGGCCAGTGATCTCTGGGGCTTTAACTCTTTCACTGGTTACTACCTGTAGTGAATTGTGTTGGGCAGCCCTAAGTAGAAGTGTTAACTGTGTCATTTTGGGGACTAAACCCAGATGCTCAGTGAGACTCCTTACAATGACAAGTTTTAATTTTACTTTGACCTTTTCCTATCATCCAGATGATTGCTGTGGAAGCTTGGACAAGCGGGTATGGCAGAGGTGTTGACAAGTGTTTAGACCTTGTGTTTGATTGCTTGCCGGGGGAGTTATGAGACAGGAAGGAGACCAGAATGACTCCAAGAATTTGTGGAGCAACTGGTAGGAAGGAGCGGCCTTCATCTGAGATGGAGAAGACCGTGAGAGGAACAGGTTTTTGAAAGAGCATCAGGAGCTTATTTTGGCCAGGAAGGCACTGGATATGGTGAGTAGTGACTAAATATATGAACCTTGGATTCAGTGAGGCTATCTGAGTTGAAGATAAAAAGTGGTTGTCATCAATAGATACATACTATTTACAGCAATAAAATTAAATGAGATCTTCAAAGGAGTCAATATAGATGGAAGAGAGAAGAGGTTTAAGGGCTGACTTTTGAGGCGCTATAAAGTTTTGGATTAGGGAAGTGGGGAGAATCTAGTTAACATGCACTAAAGGGGAAAGGGCATGGTGGGGGTGGTCTTCATCAGCAAAGAGAAGGATTTTTTCACTGAGGTGCTTTAGAATCGCCAGCACATGGCAATAATGAAAAACATTTTTCAGTTGCCTTTTCTGTAGACAATACATCATCCCTTTATTGTCTGCACTCTGGAGCAGACCACTCCTACCATTCTTACCACTCTCTATTCCCTCCGGTTCCATGGCAACCAAAAGAGATGGAGGAGGAGCAGTGGAAGTGGAGGGTGAACACTAGGAGATAGTGATGTGTGTTGGGATCCAAATGAAGGAGACATCCAAGGAGAAGAGAGGGGTTGGATGGCACATATGTTGCTGAGAGGAGATGAGTTATGTCAGAGAGATGAGCTGCATTCAAGAGAAAAAGGGAATTGGTGCTGGTAAATTTCTTTCAAGGATCCCATTTATAAATAGAGCCAGAGAAATTGGATACAACCTAGGAGGGAAAGAAAGAGGCTTTTCTCCCCTGCCTCTCTTATGATGAAAGAAAGATGATAGAAATATACTTTTGTAGAGATCGTAACTTCAGAGTATTTCTCTCTCCTACACCTGTAAGTGGGGCTTCCTTGGTGGTTCAGACAGTAAAGAATTCACCTGCAATGCAGGGGACCTAGGTTTAATCCCTGAGTTGGGAAGATCCCCTGGAGAAGGGAATGGCAACTCACTCCAAGTATTCTTGCCTTGAGAATTCCATGGACAGAGGAGCCTGATGGGCTACAGTTCATAGGGTCACAAAGAGTCAGATACGAATGAGTGACCAACACACACACAAACACACACACACACACACCTGTAGGTAGTCCTGGTAAACTTTTTGTCTTACATTTTTTTCAGGGGGTTGAAGTCATCTGCCCCAAATCACACAGCAAACTAATACCAGATGAAACTCACACCTGGGTCCAAAAGGTTGAATTAATTTTTTTCTTCACTGCCACTGCCTCATACTAAACAGATAATTTTGGAGATCACGTACAGCTTTAGAACTCTCTATAAAGCTCTAGAAACTTTCATTTTTGTTATTGTTTAAGGACCTTTCCTAAATCCCAGGAATTCACACTTCTCAGGTATGTGCCCTAAACTGCAGGTATGTTATACCAAATGCAGGATGTTTGGGGCCATGGGAGGGAACTAGAACCCAGCATCTGCATCAGTGGAAACTTGAAACTTCCAAATACGGTCAACTCAGGGCTTCAGGTTGAACCATCTGTTTTCTGGAAGATGGGAATGTACTTTCTTATGCCAGTAGTCTTGGACTGATTCTCACATCAACCTCTTCATCTAGTAGTGAATTTGTGTCTACTTATCCACGTTCATGATGCATCCTTAATACTGTCTGCTTTCTGTCCACTTGAGGCTGATACACTGTTAAAATTCTTTGCTTACATGGAGCTCCAGCCACACATTTCTGGGTCAGGATATTGCTACTGTATATTCAGGGATACAGTGAAACACATGTTATTTTGACACAGCCCTGAACAATGCATGTTACTAGCAAAAATTTCAGTAACAGAGACTTGTTAGAAATAAACAGACATTTATTTGGGGTTTGTTAAAACTGCAACCTGGAAGACAAAGATTCAAGAAGCACCTGAATTGTTTTCTGCTGGATTGCAAAATGGAGGAAGCTTATAAAGGCAAAAACTGCAAGGCCACGGTTAGTTACATAAGTTGTTTGTCAAGAATCACAATTGCAGCTGATGAGAAGGGAGAATGCTTGTTAAGCAAGGATTGGTTGGGGCCTGAAATGGTTAATAGTTACAAAGTGGGACCTTGAGTCCATAAAGTTGCAGTTGTTGGCTATTTTGAATACAGCTGGTGGTGTCCTTGGGTAAAGAAAATTCAGTTTCTCAGTGGTGCAGGGACGTGTCTGAGACCAGATTCTCAATGGCCACCTAATTTCATTTTTGTGTACCTGATGCCGAAGCTGAAGTTTCAATGTTTTGCGACATGATGAGAACAGCTGAAACATTGGAAAAGACCTTGATGCTGGAAAAGATTGAAGGCAGAAGGAGAAGAGGCAACAGAGGATGAGATGGTTGGATGGCATCATTAATGCAATGGACATGAACTTGGGCAAACTCTTGGAAATGGTGGAGGACAGAGAGGACTGGTCCATGGTGTCGTGAAGAGTCAGACATGACTTGGCTACTGAACAACAACATATCTAAACTATGATTATTTTTATTATAATTTCAATTTGTCCTCAATGCCCAGAATAAAAAACTTTACACAAAGTAAAGGGGGACCATTTTCCCCCTCTCCCAGCGCCACCCTCCTAGCTGGTGGCAGGTGTTCTGTCCCATCCTTGATGGCACCAAAAGGAAACTCATGGAGTAAAATATAGCACTTACCCTTCAGCAATAGGTCATACTGGGTCCTTGGTGTCTGCTTTATTTTGTCCAAAATTACATGTATCCGGACAGCTCAGTGTGACACTGTGATGCCCCTAGAACGCTCTTCCTACACTGTTTACAGATTACTATCTAGGCTTTGTCTGGCCGTCTTACAATTATCTATTTGCAGATCTAGTTCTTTCATCTATAGTTGCTCTTTAAAACAGAAAGACATTATATTTGTAGGTTTTCTTCTACTTTCCACCTCTCTCTCTTTCCCTTAGCACAGTTATTGGCACAGAGAAGTTCCCCCCAAAATGGGTTTGAATTAATAAATTAAATGAAACAATTTGTGCCACGTTGAGTTTCATACTGAAGGTTAATCTAAGTTGTATAAGGAAAAAAGTAGAGTATCCAAGTTAAGATCTTCCTGTAAACAAAATTAATGCATGAATGAGGCAATTCAGATCTATAACTTGGAAACCAGCTGGTACAGTTCATTTTGCTCTGTAGTTAGGAATACATAAACCTGTATAATGGATATGTCCATGTTGAAAATTTAACACCATCATTACTCATGCCTATAAGCCTCAGGAGTACAAGTACAATCATTAACAGCTGTTGATGCCATAGACATTCCTTTGATTGTTAATATGTTTAACAAATGAAGAATTCTTGACAATCAATAAGACAAAGAAGATGAAACTAATAAAAATGTCTAGACTACACACCCCCCAAGCTGTCAGTCTCACAACTAAAAAAAAAATATTGCAAATTAAAACAAATATTGAACTATAAAAACTATTTATTGCCAAGTAGAAAATTTTAAATTGTAAGTCCTCTCCTGATCTGCAGAAAAATGGACTTAATATCCTTTTTAAAAAACTTTGTAATTTTTGAAAAAGTGAGGTAAAATTGGCATCTAATATTATGTTGGTTTCAGATACATAATATATTGATTTAATACTTGTAAAAATTGGGAATTGATCACCACAATAAGTCTGGTTGCTATTCTTCACCCACATACTTATGAATTTTTTTCTTGTGATGAAAACTTTTAAGATCTCTCAAAAACTTTCAAATATGCGATATAGTATTATTAACCATAGTCATCATACTATACATTACATCCTCAAGACTTATTCATTTTGGAACTGGAAGTCTATATCTTTTGTACTTTTTGACTCCTTTTATCCATCTAGCCCACCCCTCACCCTCCACATGTAGCCATGTGGTCACCAATTTGTTCTGTGTACCTATGAATTTTTTTTTTTTAAGAGATTCCACATGTAAATAGGCTTCATGGCCTGCTAAGACTTAAATAGCTACAACATTTCTGGGAGGGGTAATTTAGCCACGTATATCAAGAACCTTAAATCTACAAATTCTCTGACCCAGCGTTCTCATTTCTAGGAATTTAAACAGAGGAAAAAATTAAGGATTATGAAAAATTGTACCTATAAGGATCTTCATTGCATAGTCACTACAACAGTGAAGCAATTAGTGATTAGTAAGGGATGAGTTAAATAAATATGGATGATCGTATAATGGAATCCTATACAAGCATAGGAGAAGGCAATGGCACCCAATTCCAGTACTCTTGCCTGGAAAATCCCATGGACGGAGGAGCCTGGTAGGCTGAAGTCCATGGGGTCGCTAGGAGTCAGACACGACTGAGCGACTTCACTTTCACTTTTCACTTTCATGCACTGGAGAAGGAAATGGCAACCCACTCCAGTGTTCTTGCCTGGAGAATCCCAGGGACAGGGGAGCCTGGAGGGCTGCCGTCTCTGCGGTCGCACAGAGTCGGACACGACTGAAGTGACTTAGCATAGCATAGCATACAAGCATAATGTGCTGTTGTAGAAAATTGTTCATGAACTAAGTAGTATAGCACAGTGGTGGAAAATAGGGGCTTGAGGTCAGAGAGATATTTGACCAACTTAAAGGTCTTATCACTGACTGTGCAATTTTGAGCAAATTTCTCAACCTTTCTGAATTTCAGTGTGCATGCGTGCATGCTAAGTCACTTCAGCCTGACTCCTTGGGACCCTATGGACTGCAGCCCACCAAGCTCCTCTGTCCATGGGATTTCCCAGGCAAGAATACTGGAGTAAGTTGCCATGCCCTTCTCCAGGGGATCTTCCCAACCCAGGGACTGAATACACGTCTCTTTCATCTCCTACACTAGCAGTTGAGTTCTTTACCACTAGTGCCATCTAGGAAGCCTAAGTTTCAGTGTGCTGCTCTGTAAAGTGAAGATCATTGTAAGACCTGGACCACAGGGCTTTGGGGAGTGTGAAATGAGTCAATGCTGTTGAAACCCAGTTTCAGTACACAGTCAGTGCTTCATAAACGCTGCTACCATCGTCACTGTCAGCATTATTGTTGATGCATAAAGTGAAAAGGACAGCTTTTGAAATGATATTTACAGCATAACTCAGTTTTGAAAGTAAAAAAATGACATTATCTACAGGAAAATGTCCTAAAGGATATATATCAAAACGATTCACTTTCATTTTCTCTGCATGGTAGGTTTAAGGAAAGATTTCTTTTCTTTCTTTGGCTTTTTATGTATGGCCTGTAACGCAGTAAGAAAAGTTAAATGGGTCCAAAGAATCATTAACATCACCCCCGCAGATAAATGAACATTTATCAATTCAGTAGTTCTTTGCCTGTGTTATCATTGTTTCTTCATTGTCAAGTCACCAGAATCTCTCATACTATTTTAAGGCCATATATCCAATGGTTGGTAGCACTCAGTTGGTTACCTTCAGGTCTCCCATGCTCCTCTGTTGTCCTTTTGCCATACCCTATCTAGTGTATATCTTAAATATTTGCTAAGCATCTGTTTTGTTCATAACACTCAATGTTGGCAGAAAGGTGAGATATAAAGCAGCCAGAGGATGGTTTCTTAGCTAGAGGAGTTTGTAGTGCCCCGGGGGGAAAGGGCACTCACCTTAGCAGTGCACGTTTCATCTTCATCATGTTGAGGTGCTTCATCTTGCTGAGAAGGTCCTTGTGTTGCAAATGAGTTTTGGTAGCTAGGGAAAACTTCTTTAAGGAGGTAGGGCTGAACTATTATTAGATAGACTTTAAAAGTAGCTATGTTTCCATAGCCCACAGGAATAGTAATCTCTGCCTAGGATGGAGCCCTTCCAAAGCTTCTTCCGTCACATTACCTTTGAATGAGATTTCTTGTATGATTGCTTCTTTACCCACCGCTTTTTGGGGTCTTTGCTTTTTTATTCTATTTCAATCAATTTCTTTTGTACCCATAACCCTATGTGTTTGATTTATATTCACTTGGTAGATTTCCTTGAAAAAGTTTTCTCCCTCAATCGTAAGTATAATGTATGCTCAGTGCCAAAAATTTTGGAAAATTTAGAAAGATATAAAAAAGAAAGTAAAAATCATCCATAAGCTAGTCATGCAGAGCTAATCATTTATAACATTTGGTACTTGTGCTTCCAATGCATGTGTGGGTGATTTTTAATATCATTTTATAAGCTACATTTCTGCTTTATAATAATATATCTTTTCATGTCAATTAATATTTGTCTAGGGCTTCTCAGGTGGCATTAGTGGTAAAGAACCCACCTGTCATTGCAGGAGACATAAGAATCACGGGTTCAGTCCCTGGATTGGGAAGATTCCCTGGAGGAGGACATGGCAACTTACTCCAATATTCTTGCCTGGAGAATCCTTACTCTATGATGTCTTTTATAACTACTCCCTCCTAAAGATAAACGGCCTTTAACACTTAAATATGTTAATTTCTAATATTTTTCTTTGCCTATTTATATAAAATTTTGGTTTTAAAAATAAAACCATAGGGTATGTGCAACTTAGAACCCTACTTTTCACTTAGAGTTATTCTATGAATTTTTATCTGTCATTTAATATCTTAACATGTGATCTGTAAGAGTTGCATAATATTCCACTCTGAGTGTGTGCATATAATGTGATAGAATAAATATCTCTAATTTAGGATTGATACTTAAATCATAATGTATTCTAGGTTCAAAACTCCATGCAAGAAGATCTAGTTTTATTCTTTTTGAAGTGTGGTCATGTAGTTAATTGACAAAGATAAAATCCCTTGTTCTAGATGAGATAAACTCTAGTGGAAGGCTTCATGATATGCAAGGATCTAGGAAGCTGTGACTGGGTTATTTCAGAGACGAGAATATTGCTCACAGTGTGGTGATTGGTTGGGTGGGAGGGAAATTTTTACTCTGGGTGGACCAGTTGTAGCTGGATGATGCCCCAACCTAGGAAGGTCAGTCCTCTCTGAAGTGCCAGCCTCATTGCTTAAGAGGAAATGGCTAATGAAACCAAGCAAGAGGTTCCTATCATTCAGTGTTCCTTGCCTGTTAAGTACAAAAAGCAAAAATAAGCTAATAACTTGGTCTTGTTGTTATTGATTTCTTATCTAGGATGCTCTTAAAGATGCACTTTTCTTTAAACATGCAACAAAGGATTAGAAAGTTTTGATTTCCAGTGGGATAAATGTGATAAAATTAAATATATTCTAGCCTAATTATTTTTTATATTTGTAGATGCTCTGTAGATAACCTCCTAGCTCTCCACCTTGACTTAGAATGGAGGCTTCCCATAAGATCCATGTGGAGTTCTAGACTAGCACAGCTGGAGGAACATGGGAGCCAAGTGCTTCAGTACTCTCTTAGTATAGGTGAAAAAACGATGCCCAGAGAGATGTGACTTGCATCTAAATCCAGGTTCCTAACTCCTATTACATTAAGGCATTTTCCACCATCATGATTATCATGTAGTTTTCTTCCAATTTTTCAAGTTGCTCTATCATAGATTCAGTTGTTAGACTCCTTCTAGCCTTCCTTTTCCTCAAACATTTAAAACTGTGTTTTAAAACCTACTATATTTTATGTACTTTGCCAAATCTTTAGATCCATTAGCTCTTCTAATTTTTATATCATCCTACAAGTTAAATATTGGATCCATTTCACGTTTGAGAAAACTGAAGCTCAAGATTTTTAAATTGGTATCCAACCTTAGGCAGCTGGTAAATTGTGGAGTCTGGATTGAAGCCCAGATCTGTCTGATTCCAAAGCTTTCTTTACTGTGCCAGCCTACTTCCTAATACAGGAATTGATTACATGAAATGAATCAATTTATGTCTTTCCTCTTCCTTATCTATTATCTTGTGGAAAGGCTGACTTAATTAATTCTCCAAACATTATTATGTCTTTGAGTTGTAGGTGAGTGATCTTGACACATCACCCACAAAGTTGTTTAAATCAAAAGTGAAGACACCTTTGAGGTTCCAATGGAAGAAATTAAATTGTGTGGCTTTAGCTGCTCCTACTGATTGGCTGAACTCCCAAACAGAATTGAAGCTTAATGGAAAACAAACAATAATCAAAATTTTGCAAAAATTGAGGAAAAGGCATGAAAGAAAAAGAAAGAAAAAAACAAAAAACATCTGGTCAACATAAGTAGTGTCATCTCTATTAAGAGAGAGAATGTATTTCAAGAAGCACCCATGTCAGAGGAGTCATGGAAGGATTAGCAGGCTTAAAAGGAAGTTAGGGCTCTATTTGGAGAAGGCAATGGCACCCTACTCCAGTACTCTTGCCTGGAAAATCCCATGTACAGAGGAGCCTGGTAGGCTGCTGTCTATGGAGTCTCATAGAGTCGGACACGACTGAGCGACTTCACTTTCACTTTTTACTTTTCATGCATTGGAGAAGGAAATGGCAACCCACTCCAGTGTTCTTGCCTGGAGAATCCCAGGAAGGGTGGAGCCTGGTGGGCTGCTGTCTATGGGGTTGCACAGAGTCGGACAAGACGGAAGCGCCTTAGCAGCAGCAGCAGGGCTCTATTTTGGGATATGGACTCCCTTGGCCGGGCATTTGCTCTTGACATTTTTTCAAAGAAAGATGGGCTACTTTATGATTATAATTCTTTTGGCATAACACAGGAGGAAAAGGGAAAATTGTTTTACTCTAGTTTGTTTCAGACCAGTTTTTGAAGCTGGCCTAGGTCAAGGTTAGGGTGCTGTGGAATGGCTCCCCTCCACAGCCTCTCAATGACCGCCCTCCCAGGTCACTCTTTGAAACAGGGTCACTGCCATCCCTTTTTTCTCCAACTCCATGTCAGTTGCTATGACCCTTTGCTGGGAAAACTAGAACTTCTGCCAAATTATTCTGTCCAGTCCCTCTGTAACTAAGGGCTTTGTTTTCAGAAGATCTGTTCACTGGAGGTGCATTGGACTTATCTCTCTAAGACAAATATTTCTCCTCCCTTGTTTCATTACATAATTTACATAAAGAGTTTTTAACTTTTCAGCCCACATAGCAGTTTCATAACTTCTTGTGATAAAACTTGCCCAAGATACATTATCTTTCTCCATCTCTCTTCTTTGATTTTATTTCCTGAATGTGGCTTTGGCATATTAGTAGGCAGGTGAAAGTCATTGCCCCAAAATGCAACTATCCATGTACAGGGAAATATTTGGGTATGAATTTTAGTCTTTTGACTTTAATTTTTGGAAAATTTCTAAGGGCTGAATTTTGATGTATTTACTCTATGAAACAATTTAGTTTTTCCTTATACTGGAGAACAGGTAATTTGTGATGAAAATGTGAGTACAAAAAAATCTTTGTGTTTTCAAATTTTCTGACTAGTATCAATTTTTTTTCTTATTCATCTTTTTATAACATTTTCATTGTAGAAAATTAGAAAATATAATTAAGTAAAAAAGAAATAAAAAACACCTATATAATCCAAATTACCCAGAGAAAACTTTTGCTAACATTTTTGTGTGGATATTCTTGAATACATTTGTGTTAGTTATATATAACCATATTTTATTTTGATAAAAACTAAAGTCATGCTATGTCCTATTTTATAACTTTAAAAAATGTACTGCGTATCTTCTATTGTATTTGTACAGTGTTAATTATAACAGTTACAAAATATTTTATCTAAACTACAATTAGGTAGTTTAGTGATTAAAAATAAATTATAAATAAAATAGTTTCACTATTTTAAAAAGGGCATTAGCATAAAGAATGTACTTAGAGTCTCTACAGGAAGATGATGAGTTAAAAAGATAGCTAGCTATATCACTTATTTTAAATGATCTCTTTATTTCATATGTTAAAGTATACCAGTGCAGTTTCTAATGATGTACTGACTAATTCCACTTCCTTGGTCATGAGACCTAAGTCTATAGATAAGTAACATTATTCGAGAATCAAAGCAACCAGCTTAGAGAAGCTTCTTGGATGTGATGTTGCGCTACATAAGGTCACTCCTAGATTTGAGATTCTACTCTCAGTCACTCTCAACAGGAAAGCCCTCTCTATAGTATTTTCTAGCAAGTTTATCCACTGGCTGGGCATTGGTAGGAGAATCACTGAGTTTTACAGTCAGACATTAATGGTGTTTGGAATCTGGCATTACCTGTTAATATTTTCGGTGAGATGCAAGAGGAGAAGTAATGAATAACATAAACTCAGAATGTATTGCATATTATAGATTGGTCCCAGCTCATAAAGAAAGAAAAACGGAACTTCCCTCACAGATAACAGGGAATATATTTTGGTGATGTGTCAGACTTTTCAGTGATCTCTTTAAATACCATGCAGTGTCATGGCTGAAGTTCTTAGATGCAGAGATACTGCCTAATAGTAATACTCTGAACTAATCTATTTTGGCAACACTTATCTCAACAAAGAAGTTCAAAGAAGTGGTCAAATTTATCCATTGAGTTGAATTTTTCCATTACAAATAGGACATATATTAGCCACAGATGTTTTTTCACCGCTTTTACAGTCTGAAGGAATACTCTAGAGCAGGAACTGACATAAGGAAGTATGTGTACAAGTAACTTGGATAACATCAAATTCTGGCCCTGTGGGCTTTGGTTTCCATCTGGCCCCCAGGGTTGAGTTGGAACATGGCCTTTTGGGATAGCTTGGAACATCCCTCATCTAAATACATGGCCTCTCCTCACCATCACCCCACATCTTGCCAATGGTTTCAACTTTGTCAATACAGACTTAACCTTCCCTAAAACCTTTGGACAATGTTACTTTCCCTTTGGCATCTTTCAGAGACTGCCAACCACACTGCTTAAGTATTATTTTCTTGCCTCTTTCTATGCTAATATACTAATGGCTCTTCAGAAGATTGAAGATCAAGACACTCCATCATTTACAAAACACTTTCACAACTTTTTAAAAAATTTGATCTTTACAAAAAAATCTCAGATAGTAAGTCGGACAGGTCTCCTCGTGCACATTTTCACAGATAAAGAGGTTGTAATAAAGTATTACTACATATGTGTACACTTGTATATGAAGATGACGTTACTGACCACACTTAATCGTGGTTTCCCTGGTCCATACTCTATTCCTCTCTTGATCACTCTGAGTAAAGCCATGCATTTACAGAAAGGCTGGTCAAAACCAAACATTATCTCTAACCAGTAAGCCAGCCTGGAGATACACATTCACAGGACCAAGGAAATCTGATTATCAAGGTAGCATTTTCATGTTCTCAGTGCATTTACTACTTATTTTGGCTTATTGCTTTAATAGTAATAGTAGCAGGTCACACATAAATATACATTTATCCTCACTTTCTAATATAATGCACTTATATGTGAATATAATTCTATTTTTTTAGGCACATATTTTTTGCTTTTTTTTTCTTGCTGAAATACAGAAAAAAGAAAAGGGCTTTTTTTGATGAATGTTACTGTTCTTCATCTGCATCTAGTATCTAATTACCTTCAGCAAGATAATAGAATAAAATAGAATAGAATAAAACCTATATATACAATATGCTATAGTGAGTATATATGTATTATGTATACAGTGCGTATATAGAGAGTATGCATGTGTGCTTAGTCATGACCCCATGGACTGTAACCTGCCAGGCTCCTCTGTCCATGGGATTTCTCAGGTAAGAATACTTGAGTGGGTTGCTCCAGGGGGTTTCCTTCTCCAGGGGATCTTCCCAACCCAGGGACTGAACCTGTGTCTCCTGCATTGCAGATGGATTCTTTACTGCTGAACCATTGGGAAAGCCCATAGAGAGTATAGAGAGTATATATGTGTATATATATACACACTATATATACTATAATGCTAAAGAATGAACAGTTTTTATTCTTAGATTCTGAGCTGTCCACTTAAATCATTTATAGTGAATCTGAAAGTCACTCTTGAGACAGAACTGCTTTCATTGCTCCGTACTTGTTCCCTGGCCCTCATTATTTTCTTGAGAGCTACTCCTTTGTTCTAGTTTTCTTATCTTTTCTCTCTCCCTGGTGGAACTCTCTGGACCTATGTAGATCTTTTTGCACCTTGTAGAACAGACTGAATTTCAGGTGTTTACACTCTCACCTAGGAGGACTGAAAACAGGTCAAAGTCGCCTTAGAGTTTTTCTCTAACACTTTCTTACATCCCTTACTATTGTTTAATGAGGTGTCTTGTTTAACATTCAATGTTTTAGGAACTCAATGTATACTTCATTTTGAAAATGCAAATTGTTCTTCAGTCATGGTGACCCACAAGATGAGAAGGTAGCAGTCTTGTTTTTGTGACACTAGAGGCTCTCCTTTCTGGTTCTTTTTCTACCCCTTTCAAATGTCTGCTCCTGGAAGAATGTTGCCCTTTGGTTTTCAAATAGGCTCTCCTCTATTCCCTCCATCCAGCTCTTAGGAGAAGGTTTCATATTTGTCACTTACCCATGGGGTATTTTCAGGTGAAGTGAGTTTCTCCGTGTTCTGTGTTTCTCATGGTGCCAACATCTTCTGTGACACCCTCTGTGCCTGAGATCACTGTACCAAACACAGGTCCAGTGTTCTGTGGGCATCCAAGGGGACAGAGATGGGCGTATTTCCTTCACTCATGGAGCTCACGATCTGCTCATGGAGACCAGTTACAAGCAATGATTAAAGAACTGGTTGATAAAAAAAAGATCATGGTGCCTGGACAGCATAGGACAAATTGCATTTCTAAGTTGCTTTAAGGAACTGGTGAGTTTGGAGCTTGATTTAGAAGAAAGGGTTTCAAATCATCCCTTGTTAGGTCTGGTGCCGTCACATCTGAGGAGAGACTCTCTAGGATGAATCTCCTTTCCATTTTCTGCCATGCATACTCCATAGAGTATGGATATTTATTATGGATCCATTTGTTCAGTTGGTACATAATCAATGCTTTCCATGTGCTCTACTCAGTGCTACGGTAACTGTAGTGGAGGGAAAAAAAAACCCCAAAACACCCTGTCGTTATCATCAGGGATTTTTCATGCTAGTGAGGAAACTGAAAGTTAAGGCAAGTTAACAGGTACTGTTCTAAGGTATGATAAGTTCTGTTATATTGATTAACATGGTGATGTTTGCCAGAAATCACTCTGGATGCTCTCAATAAGCAATCTCCTTTTGCTTTCATTGTTTAATCATACATTGTAAATCTATGACTCCCGTATCTATGCCTAGTCATATCTCTCTTCCAAGTCCCAGGTCTATCTACACAACTGTCTACTAATCTGTCCTCTTTGTTAGCCATCAGGTACTTCTAATTCTTCTTGTCTGAAGATGAACTTATTATCTTTTTACCTCTATGGTAAATATGATTCTCCTTTTTATTCCAACCTCAGTGAAGGAAATCACAGCTCTACATTTTCCCAGGTCAGAGAGCTGCCTGATTACCTCTTGTTGCTTGATACTGACCAATCAGGCACCTAGTCCTACAGTTTTTAATTCCCTAGTAGGTACTGAATTTTCTACTTTGTTCTATTCCTTGCCACAGCCTTAATTCATCTCTTGGGGATCATAATAAAGGTCCACTAACTGATTTCTCTTCAGTATTGCTCTCTCAAGTGTATGCAGCTCACAAAGGGAAGACTCATCTTCCTAAAATACAAATCGGATCATGTCACTGGCCACTTACCCCATTGCCCTCTAAATAAAATCTGACTCCTGAGCATGGTAGGCACGACCCTCATAATCTGAACTCCTACAAACATGTAGAGGAATCACTTACCTACTCCCATGGGAGCGTCTGTTTCCTTATTTGTAGAATGAGGGTGTTGAGTTAGATGATATTTAAACTGTCTGGCAGTGATCTCAGATTCCATCACCCACCAGGGTGCCGGTAATATGGTATTTCTTGACCTATGTGATGGTTCTATGGGTGTGTTTATTTTGGAGATACTTCATTGACCTGCACACTTATGAGTTTTTGAGTGCATGTCCTACTTCAATAGAAATGTTTATAATAAAAATGCTGTTAAAATAACAAAGGCTGGGTAGTAGGGAGGCTGGGGGAGACTGTTGTCAGCACTTAGTTAAATGTCTCTACTTGAATTTCATGAAATCTGTTCGTGAGCAGCAGTCACAGTTGGCTTAGCAGGAAACCCAGGCTTTGGGGTGACTTCCTTAAACAGAGCTCCATCCAGGAATACCTGGTTGAGGAATGCAGGCTAGTGGCCCTCCCTGGACCAGGATTAGTGCTGGATAGGTAGTAATCCTTGGTAGACATAACCCACACACTCCCCTGAGATGTCCCAGTAACTGAGAAAGAGGCTAGCTCTAATTTCTAAGCATTGTCACCAGAATTCTAAGCATTCTCAATCAGCAGATTCAAAATCTGGGATCTTATTACTTTGGAGAGAAAAAAAGTAGAGCTGCTGCAGGCTGAATGATTCGGCCTTGGTTGATTCTTCTCACTTGGTCCTTTCTTTTTCACTTGTACAGAGGAAAAAAAAAAAAAAACTATTTGAGTGCTTTAGGACCCCCAAAGTACATTTTTAACCTGGTTAATTCCTGAAGCGCTTCTTTTTTCTTTCTTTTGAGGGAGTGGGGAGGCTGGTGATTTAGACTTTATTATTCTCCTCCTCAGCTTCCCAGGTGGCACTAGTGGTAAAGAACCTGCCTGCCAATACTGGAGACATGAGACCTGGGTTCAGTCCCTGGTTTGGGAGGATCTCCTGGAAGAGAAGGCATGGCAACCCACTCTGTTTTCTTGCCTGGAGAATCCATGGACGGAAGAGTCTGGCAGGCTACAGTCCATGGAGTCTCAGGAGTTGGACACAACTGAAGTGGCCTAGCATTCATGCACCCATTCTCCTCCTCAGGAGGACAAGGCCACCACTTTTCTGTCCCCTCTCTGCCCCAGGCTCCTCACGGTCATGCCGAAGGCAAATCAGACACTTCTGCTTCTACCTGAGATAAGCCACTGTCCTTGATGCTGGCTTATTGCTTGGCTTTCTTCTACTTTTTCAGACATATAAATCCAGTCAGGTTTCCTGGAATCACAAATCCTTGTACAGGTTTATAGTAATAGCTACCTCCAGAATTCATCTTGGTGGGGGAATTCCATTTATTTGGGGATGTTGAAGGAGAAAACCTGAGAGACCTCGGTATGTGAATAAAATAGATAAGTATGTTTCAATGAAAAATGCATATTTATAAACGACATAATTGTAGGCATTCATGTTTTTATTTATTTTTTTTTTGCTTATGATAATGATACATTTATTGAAAGTTTTACATTTTCATATTCTGTTTTTAAACTGAAGTATTTTTGGTGCTACAATTGTAGCTCCAGGTGTACAGCACAATGGTTCAGTTATACATACGTGTATGTGTGTGTATATATACATATATATATTTATATATATATATGTATATATATATTTTTTCAGATTCTTTTCTCTTATAGGTTATTAAAAAATATTGAGTATAGTTCTCTGTGCTATATAGTATATCCTTATTGGTTACCTATGTCACATGTGAGGTTGTATCAACGTCGCTGATCCAGTCCCTGGTGGCTCAGATGGTAAAGAATCTGCCTGCAATGCAGGAGCCCTGGATTCGATCCTTAGGTTAGGAAGATCCCCTGGAGGAGGGCATGGCAACCCACTCTAATATTATTCCCTGGAGGAGCCTGGCAGGCAACAGTCCATGGGGTCACAAAGAGTCAGACAAGACTGAGAGATTAAGCACACAGCACGCAATATCCCACTGTGTATATATGTGTATTGCATCTTCTTTATCCTTTCATCTGTCAGTGGACATTTAGGCTTCTTCCATGGCTTGGCTCTTGTGAAAAGTGCTGTAATGAACATTGGGGTGCATGCGTTTTTTTTGAATTAGAGTTTTCTCAGGATATAGGCCAAGAAGTGGGATTGCAGGATTATATGGTAACAAAATACACAAATATTTCAAATATAAACACACACACAAAGCAAAAATTGTTATCCCGATAAGAGAGAAGAAACAGATGAATGGACAAAGTTGGACTATACACAGTGTGACTCACCACTCCATGAGGGCTCTAAATCTTAAGGAAGTTGTTAATCTTGTGAAGTTCTTGAGGCCAGTGGAATCTTACAATATTGAGCCCAGACTGAATCTGGGGTGACGGTGGGGGACCTATTCTAGCATGGATAGAGGCGTGATGGCAGAGAGAAGGGAATACAGAGGATATGTGAGGAGGATTTCAGACTTCCACACTGTCAGAGAGCCCCGTCGTTTTAACCAAGTTTTAGCCAGCTCTTCCCTGGTGGCTCAGAGGTTAAAGCATCTGCCTGGAACGCGGGAGACCCGGGTTCGATCCCTGGGTTGGGAAGATCCCCTGGAGAAGGAAATGGCAACCCACTCCAGTACTCTTGCCTGAAGAATCCCATGGAGGGAGGAGCCTGGTAGGCTACAGTCCATGGGGTTGCAAAGAGTCGGATACGACTGAGCGACTTCACTTCACTTCAGCCAGCTCTTCCAGGGTAAGGGCTGTAGGCAGGCAGTTGACATCTGAGTTTCACACACCATATAACCCTCTGTCCTTCAAACACATCCTCCTTTTCACATCTCATACCTTTGTACCTTTGCCAGGAATGTCCTTACCCACCTTCTAAGATGCAGATAGCCCGGAGGCACCTTTCTCCATAGCTCTAACTTTCCACCCTCTCCAGCCTCTTTCTCCGTTCACCCCTGTTACTTCCATTTTCTGTTTCCATTGTGTTTGCACACATTCTCCTATTCTGGCTCTATCATGTCTGCAGTTTTCCACTTCTCTTTCCATCACCTCCACTAGGTTCTGAGCTGTGGAATGTATTTCGATGTGTGTCTGATTGTAAGTGGATGTGTACAGAGCCGTTTCCATTCAGGCCTCACAAAGAACTTCATTACTCAGTCCATAAGCATTTACTGAGCACTCATGGATGACGAGGCTTCCCTTGTGGCTCAGATGGTAAAGCGTCTGGCTGCAATGCAGAAGACCTGGGTTCAATCCCTGGGTCTGGAAGATCCCCTGGAGAAGGAAAAGGCAACCCACTCCAGTGTTTTTGCCTGGAGAATCCCATGGATGGAAGAGCGTGGTGGCCTACAGTACATGGGGTCACAAAGAGTCAGACACGACTGAGTGACTTCACTTTCACTTTCATGGATGATGTATGAGGCAATGTACCAATAACAATGGATCAGACATAAGACTTGCCCTCAGATCTCAGACCTGATAGAGAAACAAGCAGGGCATCCATTCCTCCATCTGAGAACTCGTTCATCCCATGCCAAGTGCTGTCTCCAAAGAGGAGGGTAGCACAGTCTCTGCTCCGGACTTGTTCAAGCCCAGGAGTGAAGACAGGAGAGTAAACGGTGATTACAGAGCAGCATGACAAACACTGCAGAAGTTAAGAATGCCAGCATCATTGTAACCTGGACTGGGTGAATGGTGGAGTGTTGATGGAAGTGAGCAAAGTTAATTTCAAGGAATCTAATGTTTCCAAGTTCTCTAATCAGTATCCTTATCCTAATCAATTTTTCCATATATTATTTTCGAGGAAATATCTTTAAAAATTAATATTTTGGGTGAGAAGCTCTGAAAACCTCTAAAATTTGTTCCTTCTAAAATGCAAGAATAAGTTTTGAGGCTATCTCTGGCCCTGGCACAGGTTGAGTGTCCAATGTTCCACTGTGGTTATCACTAGTATCTCCTGTCACTGTGCATACCCGCTTGCATTAGAGGAAGTCAGAGGCCAAACACCCCAGATTCTCCACAATGGGCGCCCAAATTCATGACTGCCTTCCCAATCCTCCTTCTTTGAACTCACAGTTGAATCACAGGGAATTTACGTGCTCAGCTAAAGAGGGGGGAGGGGAAACCATATGGAACATTTGTAGGCTTAGATCTGGAATCTTCTGGGCACTGGAGAAAAATTAAATCTTGTAGAGTGAATGCACTGGAAGGAATAATTTAGTTCAACAACTTTCAGACTTCAATATATTTTCCCCTGAAATGAAAGCTTCAGAAGAAGTCCAGAAACAGATAAATGAAATTTGTTTTGATTGAAATCGGTTAGTCATTTTCAAGAGTACACGTTTGCCAACCATAAAGTCTGGCTCCCCATTTTGTAGATGAAGAAACTGCCATGCAGAGAAGGGGAAGAAATTGCCCAGGGCCTTGTGGCTCAGCTGGTAAAGAATCCACCTGCAATGCCGGAGACCTGGATTCGATCTCTGGGTTGGGAAGATCCCCTGGAGAAGGGATAGGCTACCCACTACAGTATTCTGGCTGGAGAATTCCATGGACTGTGTAGTCCATGGGCTTGCGAAGAGTCGGATGCAACTGAGTGACTTTCACTATCACTAGCCAGTGAGGGAGAGGGGACCCATGTTTCTTTATCCTGGTCCTGTATTCTCCCCTCCCCACTCCACTGAGTGAAAGCTCCGGTAACAGACCAGAGAGCCCTGCCTGGCAGAGGAGGAGCTGGGAGGCAAGAGACCCTCCATCAAGTCCACTTTCCCCCAGGACACAGAGCAGCCCCACTGGCATGTTATCACTAATGTACAAACTGTGAAATTGTGAAGAACTCTGACAGTTTTCTTATCTCAACTGGCACAGGAGAGGGTTTGTTGGAGAGTTTTGAGGTTGCAGTGTATCCACTGCACATCCCTTGGCTGTTCACAGAGACTCAGGAAAGGCTGCACACATAAATTCACATAAATTACCTTTACGAAATGTCAGAATTAAAAGCAGATTTTTATTTTGGGGCTGTGCCTCGAGAATGTTAACCCCTTCTTGTGGATAGAAATGTCACCATCAGTAAAACACAGTTGATATCTTTGAATGCAACCCAAGCCACAGGAACTCAAGTGTGGACTTCCTCCCCAGCCTAGCACCACCTCATGTGCATGTGGGAAGCAGCTCTTATTAACAAACCATAGACTTTTCTAAGCTCCTGGTTAGTTCACAAGTACTCCTCGAGATACTATATTTTTAATCTTGTTGTGGCCATAACTTCATTCTTTATTGTCTTTAATTTTCAAAAAATTAACTAAACTGAGGGTTCAGGAGACACAAAATCCACTGGGGCCTCAGTTTCCTTATTTACAAAATGTGGAGGTTAGAATAGATTGGTGCTCTCTAACAAGGCGATCTATCTTTCCAAGGGTCCAGAGAGATGGTCTTGGGAACACTCAAGTAGCTATTAATATTTCAAAAACTTTGTGGAAATCACAATACAATTGTATTGCTTTAGGGATGCATAAGATTAAAAAGTAAATTAAAAAAAAAAAAAATCCCATGGACAGTTACTAGAGATCTTAGGAGACAGTAAAGGAAGCAAGGGAGAGGCTGGTTGTACAGGTTCTCGAGAGTGGCAGAGAGAGCAGGAAGCCAGGAAGGTATTCTGAAAACTAGATGGACAAAGAGCAAAAGTCATGCTGAGGAAATGGAGGGTACATGACCTTAGGAAGTGGTTCACCATGAAACACTCCTGAGTTTTACCAGTATCTATATAATGTCAGTCCTGCTGTCTTGATCAGAAATATGAAATATGATGCTTTTTGGACTTCCCAGGCACCAGTGGTTAAGAATCTGCCTGCCAATGCAGGGGACATGGGTTTGATCCCTTGTCCGGGAAGATTCCATATGCCATGGGGCAACTAAGCCCATGAGCCACAACTGTTGAGCCCGTATGCCCTAGACCCCAGGCTTTGCAACAAGAGAAACCACAGCAATAAGACACCCACACCCTGCAACTAGAGAGTAACCCCCATGCAGAGCAAACAGAGAAAGCCTGAGTATGGCAGCAAAGACCCAGAGCAGTCAAATAAATAAATAAAATTAAAAAAAAAATGATGCTTTTTGTTACGTACAAACTGTTCTTTATTAAACTCTTGTGAGAGGGGAAAAAATCCTGACACTCCCCCTTTCTTCACCCCTGGCTGGCTTTGTGGCCACTCAGTGTAAGCAGTGACTCCTTTCAAGCTGATCATAAGTTCTTAGGATGGTTATTCATCTACTTCTCTGCAAAACATACATTTATTAGAGGGTGATTAATTCTGGATCTCCCTTTGATTTTAAGAAAGCAAAAATAATTACTTTAAGATTGTACAGTTTGTCTATAGGACAGAAATATTTCAGTGGATAGTGGAACAGAATCTTCTAGAATAAGTATTACAGAGCCAGGTTCATTTTGTATGACACGAAGCAAGTAAAAATGCTGATGCTCTGAGGTTTGCAGCAAAGAGAGGGTTTATTCACAAGGCAGCCAAGCCAGACTCAGTTCTGCCTCCCCAAGTCAGGGACTCTGAGTATTTATGTGATGAAGAATAAAGAAGTGGGGCAGTTGGAGATGTGGGGAGTATGAGGAGTGTGGGGAAAGTTGACTGGAAAAGGTGCAGCAATTGGCATTCTGTGCACATGCAGCTGGGCTACTGGCTCAGGGTAAAGAATCTGCCTGCAACGCAGAAAGTACGGCAGGCTCAGGCTCAATCCCTCAGCTGGGAAGATCCCCTGGAGAAGGGAATGGCCATCCATTCCAATGTTCTGGGCTGGAGAATCCCATGGACAGAGGAGCCTGGCGGGCTACAGTCCATGGGGTTGCAGAGAGTCAGACACAGCTGAGTGACTGATCACACAGACACACACACAACCAGACTACAGGCCTCTGCATGCTCACAGTGGAGGCACTTAGCCCAAATCTGAGGGTGGAGTCTTGGCCATCTGGCATCAAAGGGCCCCCAAGTGGATGGACACTTGCACATGCTCAGTTGGAGGGTCAGTGGTCCTAGCCGGTCCCATCCAGTTCAACTTGAACTGGACAAAACTGACTCTAAGTTCCTGGAAAACATCTCAGCAAACCACTTTTTACATAGGCTACATGCTGTTCAGAGGCCATGCAAATCTTAAACAACCTTGATTAGTGGAGCCAGGGCAAATGGATTTGCCACTGATTACCCACAGTTTCATAAGGAAATTGGAAAGTGCTAGAATGTGGGGATGTTTCTAGCTTCGACAGTCCAGTATGGAGCCCCAGAATGAACTATTAAGCAGAAAATCTGAGTAGTAGGATATAGAGTCAAGTCAGGTCCACATTATGACTTCCGTGAGCCTAAAACTTTTGCCTTCTTGAATGTCTCTACCATAATAATATCACTATTAAAACATGTTTCTATAACTGTACATAGTTCAGCATCTTATGACTTAGATAATCTAGTTTGTTTTTTAGGCAAAATGCAATAGATTTGGGGTGGCCTACAAATTTCACTTTTTCCTCTGATACGAGAAAAAATGAAAACAATTTTTTGACCATGAAATTTAATTTTTCTCTTCTGATTTTTGTTGTTGTTCAGTTGCTCAGTCATGTCTGACTTTTTGTGACCCAGTGGACTGCAGTACGCCAGGCTTCCCTGTCCTTCACCATCTCCCGGAGTTTGCTCAAACTCATGTCCATTGAGTTGGTGATGCCATGCAACCATCTCTTCCTCTGTTGTCCCCTTCTCCTCCTGCCCCCAATCTTTCCCAGCATCAGGGTCTCTTCCAATGAGTTGGCTCTTCACATCAGGTGGCCAAAGTATTGGGGTACTTCAGCTTTAGCATCAGTTTTTCCAATGAATATTCAGGGTTGATTTCCTTTAGGATTGACTGGTTTGATCTCCTTGCTGTCCAAGGGACTCTTTAGAGTCTTCCTCAACACCACAGTTCGAAAGCATTAATTCTTCAGCTCTCAGCCTTCTTTATGGTCCAACGTTCACAAATGTAAATGACTATTGGAAAAATGTACTCTTGCCTGGAAAATCCCCTGGACGGAGGAGCCTGGTAGGCTACAGTCCATGGGGTCACAAAGAGTCGGACACGACTGAGTGACATCACTCACTCACTCACTCACTTATTGGAAAAATGTTAAGTTTGACCATACATACCTCTGTCGGCAAAGTGATGTCTCTGCTTATGATTTTAAAATACACTAAAACATTTCCTGAGCCCCTACAAGTTTTGTGGACCCAGGCACAGTGCCCCTATGCCTATGGATAGGTTAGTCTGATGCCAGGCAAAGGAGGAAGCTTCACCTGCAGGGCTAGTTGTGGGCTGCTGATGGGGAAAAGCTGGGAGAAGCCTAATTTGTGGGAGTTGTTTTTCCCATCCCAGAGCAAAACAAGCCTGACTGGCTGTAGACAGTTGGCAAAAGCATTTCAGTTTATCAGTTTGTAAGTATGATAACTGCTTCTCTTTTAAATGTTACAATGGGTAGCAATGAATTAGAGTCCTGGAGTCTGATTTCATGTTTTGAATCTGTTTAGCTGTATGACCCTGGGCAAGTCTTTTACATCAGTGTTCCAAACCTTGCAAAATGAAGGAACTGGACTAGGCAACAATTCTCTAGCTATCACTTATGCTGTATATGCTTCTGAAATATTCTTAGAAAAAGTCTCAGATACGATAGCAGGTACTAAAGGAGGCAGGCATACATAGACCAGGATCCAGAAATAAGTTATTTACTGCAATATGATATTAAATTTAGCTCTGAAATTTCTGGCAGCTGAGAAATAATATAAAATTCTTGTTGTCTGACCAAAGGGAGGGTGGCACTTCTTTTATGTATTTATTTGGCATTGCTGGAGGAAGTCCTCCAGAGGGCATGGTGACTAGTTGACCAGTAAGTGAACTGAGCAACGGACCCCCCACCATATCTTTGCAATGTACCATGTACCTTTCACCCACCATCCCCAAAGTGGGAGCCCTTGTCCAGAGGTAGCCTTGAGAGAGCAATGTGGTGTTGAGTCCATCTGGACTGAAGATGTGGCTGGACCAGTTAAGGCCTCTCTATAAGCTTTTAAGTTTCTGGCAGGTGGGTGTGGAGATTCACTCACCTTGTGGCCACCCAAGACAGGACTTGTTGGTAAGTTCTCTTGCTTATGAATTCTGCCACCGATCAATTTGGAGTGGTCTGCTTCTTTCTTTGGTCTCTTCTTGCCCTTTCTGTACAGGAGCCAGTTTCAGATTTCACCCCGGAAGCTCCTGACTTTGTGAACCAACAGATTTATTCATATATTTTATTACAAAAGGAGTGCTAACATGATTTAACTTTTTTTTAAGCAAAAATTCACTTATGATCCCTCTACCTCGATAAATAGAAATATTTTCCCTCTAGTCTTTACCAACATAAAAATAATTCAATCATTACCACAGAAAATCTCTTTGCTTTTCTTGCCCCAAGAAGATACATCCTTTACTCCGCCCTGCTGTAGTGCTTGTACAATTTTAAGGGCTGTTATTTTAAGGGTCTGCTCAGTGTCATTTAGGTAGCTAGGAAATTCCTTGACCATTGGGTGTTTAGTGGGTTTCCAATTTTCCATTACTGCCTAGAACATGCAATTAGTATTATAGGGCTTTATTTACTTCTTTCTTTCTTTTTTTTTTAGGGTTCAGTTCAGTTCAGTTCAGTCGCTCAGTCGTGTCTGACTCTTTGTGACCCCATGAACCGAAGCACGCCAGGCCTCCCTGTCTATCACCAACTCCCGGAGTCCACCCAAACCCATGTCCATTGAGTCGATGATGCCTCATTATATTGTAGCCATGAGTTCCAGGAAACAAACTCACTCAGAAGGACAATGCAGATAGTGGAGTGCAGTTTATTATACCGGCGGGCCCAAGGCAGAGTCTTCTCATAGCCTAGGACCCCGACCAGTTTTTGTGAAAAACTTTTATACTCTAAGTGTACGTGCTCAAACCCACCTCCCCAAATTCTCTGAAACTAGTCTGAACAAAGGAAAAGAAAGATACAATCAACGTTAATCCGTGATTCATATTCCTTAAGCTTAGGTAGTTAACAGCCGACATTTATCAATAGGCCTGTGGTCATACCCCAATAAGCATAATAGAATTTATGATTCTATTTGGTTACACAGATAATTAGGGTATTTGTTTAGGTGAAGGAGAGTCTAGGTACGAGCCTTGGGGCTCTTCCAAGGAGGCGGGGAGTCTGGTTTTCCATTGGTATGTCGTTTCCATAGGTACTGGGCATATAGCTCAAAGTCCACAGGTGGCCCAAGGTGGAGTCCTGCTTTCAGAATGGAGCCTGTTCTGTCTGTTTCCTCCTTCGATATGAATTCCCTAAAATGAGAAAATCAGGTCAAAAAATATGGATGAAATTATTTTCTAAACCTTGACCCTTTGCTTCCCTTAGAAATTATTCTGCCTTGACTCTTGGGTACCACAAGCTAAGATCAATTTACTAGGCAATCTTAGGGAACAATGATCATATTCAACTCTAAATGGCTCTGGATGGGTCTGCTGTGAGGCAGACTAATTTATCCAGACACAAAGCTTTTAGTATTTCAATGTATATAGTATGGTTAAGCAGAGATAGGATGGAATGTTTTATTGAATTGGAAATAAACAGTGTCTGGGCAGGTGGCATGGAGGGGGCTGCTTCAATGCGTGGCACTTCTCTTATATCCTGGAAGGTGTTAAAGGGAGGTAAGTTCATTGTCCTTGTGAAGATGTCCCCAGAAACAGAGCTGGAATCCTTCTGGACTGAGTCTCTGTGCTGTTTCTCCACTATTCACGGCTGTCAGAATTTAACTGGAGTGGAGGAGAGTTTCCTTCTTTCCTGGATCTCAAAAGCTCAGTCTCTAAGTGCTTCAACTTCTCATCCCCAAGTGTTTCCAGAGAAGACAGCCTGAGGGAGAGGAAGTGGTGCTAATTAAATCCTCCCTCTGTTTTCCAGGCACTGGAGCTTTTCACAGATGTCTGTTGTTAGGCTCCAGTTCACACAGTGCAGCAAATACAGAAGCAGGCTTTCCTTTCCCAAAGGCACAAATCTTCCTTCACAGGTTACAGGGAACTCTAGAAACACAGTTCCTTCCAAAAGCCTCTGTAAGAGGTGGCAGACCTGCAAAAATAGAGCATGCAACTAACAGGGAGGCTGCATGCCTCTGTGTGCTCTCTCTCTCATGCGCACACACACACCCCCACTAAAATTCTCCTGCTTCTCCATGCATGCCCTTGTATTTCTCACAGGCCAATAACTTGAAAAACTTATCTGAAAACTCAGTGAAGCCCTTCCTGCTGTAAGACAGCGTGCATCATGGCAGGCTTGTCGACCTCGAGTGTGGTTGGGAGTCCTGAGTGGGAGTCCAGGTGCTTTCTCTCCTCTCCAAGTGTGCCCTGGGATGCATGTGTGCATGCGTGTGTGCTTCTAAGGCGCTTCTGTCATGTCTGACTCTCTGCAACCCTATGGCTTCTATGGACCGCCAGGCTTCTCTGTCCATGGGATTCTCCAGGCAAGAATACTGGAGAGAGTTGCCATTTCCTTCTCCAGGGGATCTTCCCGACCCAGGGATCAAATCCTTGTCTCTTGTGTCTCCTGCATAGGCAGGCAGGTTCTTTACCTCTAGTACCATCTGTGCTGTGGACAGGGCGGGGGTTGGGGGGGTGGCATCCCACCAACTCTGGGATCCTCAGAGAGATGGAAACAAATCCATCATTCTAGGGCTGCTGGGAGAATCAGAGGAAATAACCTGTAATGTGATCAGCAGAGGGCTTTTTGCTTGTGAGTCTCTGACCAGCCACGTGTTCCCTCCACTCAAGCCCCTCAGGGTGACTGTGTATGTCCACATTTGCCTGAGACAATGCTGGTTTATGCCTATCATCCTAGCATAAGTGTTAATAGCACTTTCTTCATGCTCAGAAGTATCCAGGGTTAGGCAATAAACTATATGCTAGTACTGTTTTACCACCCTTGACTACTCTAATTATTCCCAGTTTCAATCATGTAAATTTGCTGTGGGTAGGCACCACTTCTCACTTTCTGTTGCTTCACAAAGAGGAAGGAAATGGAGTTTGTGGGAAGGAGCCCTACGACTAAGGTGGCATTCCCAGTCCCATGGTGACACTGGGCAGGAGAACTTCCTACGTCGTAGCATTGGGCGTGTGTGCACAGCAGCTGTAACCGTGTGGCCGCAGCTTGCGAAGGGCCACTTGGTTGAGGACACCTTTTGCTAGGCTAGCATGTAGCTTCTATTTTGTTTTGCTTTGTGATACTTCTTTTAATTTACAAAATATTAGTGAATCTACTGTGTTTCTATTTAAGTCAGAGGAAGTCATTGTAAGCATCCAGAACCTTATGAAAACAGAAAATAAAAATCACCTGTAACTGTATCATCCTGAGACAATCATTGCCTTTTTAAAATTGAGGTCTACTTGATATACAATACTATATACATTTCAGGTGTACAACGTAGTGATTCACAATTTTTAAAGGTTACCCCAGTTATAGTTATAAAATACCAGCTATATTTCCTGTGCTGTACAATATGTCCTCATAGCTTCTATATTTTACACATAGTAGTTGAAAGTGAAAGTCGCTCAGTGTTGTCCAATTCTTTGCGACCCCTTGGACTATACAGTCCATGGAATTCTCCAGGCCAGAATACTAGATTGGGCAGCCTTTCCCTTCTCCAGGAGATCTTCCCAACTCAGGGATTGAACCCAGGTCTCCTGCACTGCAGGTGGATTCTTTACCAGCTGAGCCACAAGGGAAGCCCAAGAATACTGAAGTGTGGTAGCCTCTCCCTTCTCCAGCAGATCTTCTCACATCAGGTATTGAACTGGTGTCTCCTGCATTGCAGGTAGATTCTTTACCAACTGAACTACCAGAGAAGCCCACACATATAGTTGATACCTCCTAATTCCTTACCCCTATCAGGTCCTCTCTCCTTTCCCTCTCCCCATTGGTAACCACTAGATTTTCAGAGATGATCATTGTTAATATTTTATTTTACTTCTTTTCAGATTTTGTTTCTAACCTCTGTCCTACCATACATGTATATACGCATGCAAGTTCAGGTATTATGTCTTCTTCCCTTCCTTCCTGCCTCCCTCATTCCCTCCCACCCTCCCTTCCTTTCTTCTTTCTGAATTATTGTAACAAATTTGAATAACATTTTCATAATATTTTATGACTTATTTTTCCATTAGCATTACATTTTGGACATCATTCTGTAGCAATATATTCTCACATTTCTGATGACCAAATTGTATTTGTGCACTATGACTCTTGTCTTAGTCAATTATCTGCTGATGGATACTTAGTTTCACTATATATATTTTTAGTATTAATCACAATGTTGTGTGAGTGTCTAATATTGCTATTACATACAATGTCGTGCTGTTAGACATGAAGTTATTTATTTATTTTTTTTTGCTATTAGACACAATGTTGTAATGCATGGCCTTCTATATTTACATCTTTTGGCATTTGTCTAAATTATTTCTTTAGGATACATTTTTATTTTTTAATTTATTTTTTTACTTAAAAATTTTCTTTTTGGAGTATAGTTGATGTACAATGTTATATATAGCAGGTGTACGATGTAGTGATTCACAATTTTTAAAGATTATATTTCATTTATAGCTATTATAAAATATTGGTCATATTCCCTGTGTTGTACAATATGTTCTTGAGGATACATTTTTAGAATTGCAATTTTTCAGTTTCAAGAAAGCACTCAGTTCTAAGTGCTTCTGTGCCCTATTAGTAAGAAGTACATTAAAAAGTGCATTATCATTGCTTTTAACTCCTAAATAAGCTCACAGGCCAGTAGACTTTCAAGAAAAAACACTACAAAAACTTGAAGAGAAATTTTCAAGTGATAATAATTTCATATTGTTCTTTCCTTGTTTACCTTCCTGTTTCATGGAATTAAAGATGGGGAAAATGGAACTACTTGTAGCCTCTTTTTTTTCTGTCCAGAGAGTCTCTGCTGCTGTCCCCTGGTAAATGTCCCCTGATGATCATATTGTCTGTGTTACTGAACTCCATCCGTCAGTGCATCTGTTCAGTTAACGTAAGGTGGGTTTGTCAGTTTCGGGAGCTTTGGTTGTTCATCATGGGCTTTTTTCCATAGTTAAGACACAGGTGATATTTTTTTTTCCCCCTGAGAATTTTGTTTCTTTGTTTTAGGCTAAAGAAATGTCAAGAATTGGGAGCTCTGAGGGATTCCAGCCTGTGTCTCTGAAGCGAGAGGAAGATGACCAACCTTCTGAGACGGATCAGCTGTCCATGGAGGAGAGGGAGCCAGAAACAGAGGTCCCAGTGCCAAAGCAGATTTCAAGGCTGCCAAGTGTGGTTGAATCAGCTCTCTACCCGAATCCCTATCACAAGCCTTATCTTTCACGGAAGTACTTCGTTACTCGGGTAAAATCATAAAAGCATTAGTGTTCTTAAATACTGCATAAGACTTCTCTTTAACATCTTAATATTCTTCCATATACCACATTTTATCAACAGTTTTCACATTTGTTATCTCATGTAATAACTACAATAACTGTGAAGAAGTCATCCTTATCTTAATGTCAGGTGAAGGATCTGAATTTCAGAGAAGTTATGGGTCTATTTTGACCATCAGAGAAGCAGGTCCTCCAGTTTCCATGGGTCT
Source organism: Bos indicus (assembly GCF_029378745.1). Lineage (NCBI taxonomy): Eukaryota > Metazoa > Chordata > Mammalia > Artiodactyla > Bovidae > Bos > Bos indicus. Next base: position 78,748,066 of record NC_091760.1, on the reverse strand, counting down.
TTGGCTCCTCAGTTTTGTATTCCTGCTAAACCTGACCTCAATAAGTTAATGCTCCATGAAGAGAAAACCAGACTTGCTAGAAGAATATAAAGCTGGGAGCCCAGAGGGAGTTATTTGCTCTATGTTAGGAAAAGACATGAGTGATGGAATAGAAAGCATTGCTGAGAATACCTGAACCTCAAGGGTATACAGGGCATGCTGGTAGTCGAGTGTAGGGCAGGCACTTCATTCCAAATATAGAGTTGCAGTCTGGAACTCAGCTTCTTCCCTGTGCATCAAAGCTGGGGAGTAAATAGATGGGTGCATAATGAGGGTGGTGTTTATATATCCAAATGTTAAAAATATTTCCGACTTCTCACGTTTGGATCAAGTAGAAACATCCTTGGTTTCTAGTACCTTCCTCTGTCTTGAATTCTCCTTCCTGTTTATAGATCTGCTTTCAGATCAGATCAGATCAGTCACTCAGTTGTGTCTGACTCTTTGTGACCCCATGAATCGCAGCACGCCAGGCCTCCCTGTCCCTCACCAACTCCCGGAGTTCACTCAGACTCACGTCCATCATATCAGTGATGCCATCTAGCCATCTCATCCTCTGTCGTCCCCTTCTCCTCCTGCCCCCAATCCCTCCCAGCATCAGAGTCTTTTCCAATGAGTCAACTCTTCGCATGAGGTGGCCAAAGTACTGGAGTTTCAGCTTTAGCATCATTCCTTTTACCAATCCTTTAACTTTCTTGTCAACACACTAGCAGTGAGCTCATAGGCTATAAACAATTAGAGGCTAAACTGTGGATTGTACACTGTGGCAGCAGAGACCACCTGAATTTTCACATGTACCTGGAGCATCTCTTTACTGACATTTTTTTTTCAACTCAACCTCCTAAATAAGTGGTGGCTAAGAGTTTGAGGCTATTTATAATGTTTTAATTAATGAACTTGGATGTTCTAGCTTTTAAAGTTAATCTTTGGTTAAGATAAAGTTGTAACTAAAGAGACTCAGTGTGTGTGTATATGTGTGTGTGTGTTTGAAAACATATATCCACATTACCTATATTCAGTGAGTCTTAGCTATATCCAGTGACTCATATATGCAAATTGCTGGCATGTTCCTTATTATGTGTGTGTTTGTGTGTTTTTGTATATGTAAAGCAAATGGCTTGTTTTCCAAAGCATGGTAACTTTTTTGAATATGCAAAGTTTAGTTGTAAGATATATCTGGGATAAAAATCAAAGCATCCCTTAGAATGTCCATTTTTTTTGATAGTGATGATGTATCTATCAGGGTTAGATGAGAGAGGAACAGTGATGAATGATATGGAATAATAAATGTATCATTGGAAGCTGGTATAGTTAAGAGAGCTGCCTGAGAAATCTATGCAAAGCTGTTGTCTTTGCATCTGTTGATGGGTCTGGAGGTGTTATACATCAACCAACTGGCCGTTGTGCAGTAGAACTAGGGAACAGGGGAACCTACATGGACGAATTAGAACTCCTTTTGATCCGGCAGCACTCACCACAGAAAAATGGAACCTGTGCTGCTCTCCCACCAAGTTTGGATTTGAAGATGTGTGTCATTTTCAGGAAAAGCCAGTATTCTCCACCGAGTGAGCTGCACACTTACTCAGTTCAGGGAAGGAGGATCTGAGGGAGGAAGTCTGACTGTAACAAAAGAAGCTATAGGTCCAGGGGCTTCCCCCACTCCCTTTCATGCCATCAAACAAACAAGAGATCAGCAGATCTGAACAACGGGGTCTGATTGGCCTGCCCTGATCTTCAGCAAGAACACGACTGATGTTTCACTTCTACCTTTGAAGTCTGACACAAATGTCTGTTGTGGCCAACACTAAGTTGGAAGCAGACAAGAAAGGGAATTCTAGAAAGTGTAGTTGCAGCTCAGCTAAACTGACACAGATCTGTGGTTTACAAGGATTCTGTAAATTCTTGTAAAGTTACAACAGAGCTTTTATTTATTTGTTTACATGATGCTTTTATTTGTGTGGCTCTGTGTAGCTTATAAGAGACAGTCCCCTGGAGCAGCACTGTGAGGTAGGCAGAGAAAGGCTTATCAGTCTTGTTTTAGGAGTAATGCACAGAAGCTTCAGAGGAGTTAAGTGACTAAGTCGTATGATATTAGTGTAAGACCTGTAGCTAGGCTCTGTATCTTCTAAGTCCGGTGGTCTTTCTACCATAAAGTACAATTGAACTTAGGATGTTTTAGTAAAGGTTTTCTATTACTGACTCTGATTCATGTGAAGAACATCTTTTCCACCAGGTGTATAGAAATCAACTTTAAGTTCTCAAGAGCCTGGGAAGGAAAACCTTCTTCTAATTTTGTCAGTGAGTCTGAAGTAGACACAAGGACTCTTTAGGAGGTGAGTGTGAGGGCTACATTCCCAAGGCAGTCAGCATTCACTTTCCTTCAGACTAAGAGACAAAATATGAAGAGGTTTTATTACTTTTTTTTCTTCTTGGTTTCTTTTTTTCTTTTTTTTAGCACACGAGTATAATGAATGTGCTTTAATGCATTCTAGGATAATGAAAATGAGATTGTTGGTTCTACTGAAACAATGATAAATATTAGCTTGAATAAATAAAGGAATGATATGGTTTTACTACCTTGTAAATCACAGATCTGTTGATGTGGTGGTAGATGAGGAAATGGAAGGAGATATGTGTGTGTGGTGTGTATGTATGTATAAATTTCTTCTCTTCAAAGTATGGATAAAATGTCAGTTTTATCTGAGAGTTTAAATAAGCTACTTTTTAAAGGGTTCTTAATACAGTGTAAGACACACCTATTAACATTTCATAAACAGCATCTCTTGCTATTCTAAATACTTTCTTCCTCTTTTTTTTTTTTTTTTGGTTAATTTGGCATTCACATTTCTGTAAGTGGTAATAAGACATGGCATTAAGATGCCCATGACCTCACCATGACCTCTAAAGTAAGGTATAAATGTAGACCTATAGGGTCTGGAGCAGCAGAGAGGTTTAAATGAAGGAAGCTAACTCATTTTCTCGAGGGATAATTAAATCAGACCAGGACTATGAATGACTCAGACCTATGAAACATTAATCACATCACAAGGTATCACTTCTTGGAGCTGAAAAGAGCTCTAGTCCAGTGATGATCTGGTGTGGTGCTTCTCAGCTTTATCATGCAAACAGATTACCTGGAAAGCTTGTTAGAATATTGGTCTGATTCAGTAGGTCTGGGATGAGGCCTTAGATTCTGCATTTATATGCACTCTATGGAAATACTCATGCTTTCTGTCCACAGATCACACTTTGAACACCAAGTTGCTAGTCAACGCTCTCATTTTTAGTGGCAACTAAGACCCAGAGAGGGGCAGAGGCTCACCGGAAGTCCTAACACTTAGTGCACGCTGACTTGCCCAAGAAGCTAATAAGAACCAAAGCTGGGTTTAGAGTTGATGTTTCCCAATTCCCATTCATAGTTCTTGATCCCAAGCAGTGATTTTAAAAGAAATCAATTTATTACAGTGTAAGAGTTTTAAGGCTATGTGGCAAATGCAGAAGAGCAGTAAGACTGAGTAGACAAATTTTTTGGCCTTGCATTTTAGGTTTTAAAGTAATTTCACTGGAGGTGGTTTATAATTCCACAGCTCAAAGTTAAAGAAAATATATAAATATGCTTTTATACATTTTGATGAATATCCTTTCTTACTTTTTTCTTACATGTACATTTTATTGTGCAAAACATAGGGTTACATCTGTTGTGTGTGCTCAGGTGCTCAGTTATGTCTGACTCTTTGCAGCCCCATGGAGTGTAGCCTACCAGGCTCCTTTGTCCTGGGGATTCTCTAGGCAAGAATACTGGCATGGGTAGTCATTCCCTTCTTGAGGAGATCTTCCCAACCCAGGGATTGAACCCAGATAGCCTGAGTTGCAGGCAAATCCTTTACCATTTGAGCCACCAGAGAAGTATCATGGAAACGTAATACAATTTATTTAAGTTTTGCTGTATATTTAGGCTGCTTTTTGTTCATATCTTTTAACTTGGAAGGGAAAGTTATTCCTTGGCTCACTGAAGCAGATGGACTCAATTTCTTAGCTGCCAGGTGTGGACACCTAGTGCTCTAATAAGAGGAGGATCAATTATATGAGTTTCAAGTTGGATATGGAAATATAAGATAATTTAAAGCAAACAAGAGGCATCTTTAGCATCATAACATTGTGTATTAGATCACATCTCTCAATATCTGGTCATAAAACAAGTTAATCTGGTCCCTTGAACCTCTTATGTTATTTTATGGGTCACTCTGAGTTGTTGCGTTCTTTCCTTAGTCTTCCAGACAAGTGTTTATTTACTGCAACTTTGCCCTTCTGATGTGGCTTAGCGACATTCTTGCTTCGAGCCAGGAAGGGCCTCAGAGAATATCTAATCCTACCCCTAGGACACACAGAACTGATGTGACGTCTCTTCTCTGGCAGCTTAGGGGCCATGGCAGGCCTGGAACCCAGGATTCCTGGCACTTTGTGCCACCTCTCCACTGTCTCTGACCTTGGACAGTGAATGAGCAGTCACATAATGAGGGTCTGAACCAGTTGCTATCAGTCTGCTTGGATAACCTTTTCCTCCTATTTTTGTTCATTTGCTATTATTGCTTAGACATGTCTAAAAATGGCCTACTGCCTTCTCTCCACAAAAGTACCCCTCAAGGCTAATAACTTGAGGTATATTATGATAATCACTTTAGTTGTAGAGAGTGATATTCAAAAGCAACTTCTTATGAAAGGAACAATACTTGATCTGCATGGGGAAAGATATATTTAAACTCCCTGTAGGACTCTATATTTGCAGATACCTTATCAGAAAGTTGAAAGCGATTAGAGATGGGGAATTATCTCTAAATTTATACTTGAGAATGTAAATTACATACAAACTAATGGGACTAAAACTATTTGATCTTTTAATATTTAATTAATGGTTCCCCGTGGCCTTTTTATAGCCTGTGTTCTATTGTGAGGAACGAGACTTTAATAAGCAGGTTCGGGACTTCCCATTGTGTGGCAAGATGTCATTGCCTTCATGACACTAATTTGGCTTTCATACTCTCTCCTTTTCCCTCTTCTCTTACCATAGGCTTCCCTGTGTCTTGCTCTTATACTGGGAACAACTAAATATATTAGTTGTATTGTTATTGTCTGTGTGAGCTTCCCTCTGGCTTAGAAATTATATATCTCACTGGGCAGAAGGTTTCTGGATTCCCCTCCTTATACTGAAATGCTTTGAAGATGGTAATAAAAGTTGATGTTTCTATCTGAGCATAGATCCTTAACAATTACGAGATAAGAAGCATTTCTTTCATTTTCAGAGAGAGACAAATTTGCCTGGGCTTTACAAATCAGGTCCAATTCAGAACTAGTTTCTTACCTTATGAATGTATCACAAAGCAAACCCTTTCTGAGGACGATGACACCCTCAAGAGAGAGCTGACTGTGTCTTAAGTCCCTAGGAGCACTCTTTTCTACTCTGTCCTTTCTTCTCACTGTCTGGCTAAAGTGTCCATTACAAGGGAAAATATTAATAGCAGACATGAATATTGTTTGTGTGACAATTGACTCCCAGGCTAGTCTAGCTCAAGGAAATGCAAGGAGACAAATACATATGTCTGTATATGCATGGCTGAGTCACTCTGCTGTGTACCTAAAACTTTTGCAGCATTGTTAATCAGCTCTACTCCAATATAAAATAAGTTCAACAACAAATACTTATGTCCTTGAACTTTCCTCAGCACATTTGTTTTGACTGAAACTATTTAGGGCTGGACATCAGAGAAGCTATTGTTCATTATGTCATGTAGTGACTTAAAAATAAAGATCCCCCTAATGATTTTTTTCTTAAAATTTATAATTAGAAATGTATGTGTACTCTCTTGCTAAGCTTTATTTGATCGGATGATGAGTACATATCATTCCAATATTCTTTCCTTTGAGTCTCAGGCTGCAAGGAGTCTCAGAGCTAATTGTTCCACTGCAATAATCATCTGATCCCCTGATCCTGGTATAAAGGTTTCCCTTCTATTTAGTATTAACAAGAAGAATGATAATAGAGTCTTTTATTATTCAATGTTATCAATGTGTTGGGCATTTCCAAACAGCTGCTACAGTTAATGGTATCTCATCTATCTAACAAATGCATGTAGACTGATTTGTGGAATGACAAGGTGACTTGGCGAGGGTCTCATAGCAACCAGAAAGGCTGAGATTTAAAAAAAAAACCTTGGCCTGGACACAAGTCAAAAGGTTCACACACTTTATTGTATTTTTGACACTAAATGGCTGAAGTTAATGTATCATAGTAACCATGAGTAACAAATGGAGAAGAGTAAAATACTTTATCAGGACACGATGCATAACTGTTCCATAAAGGCGTGATCGATGTTTCTACTGAAGGTGAGAACTAAGGCAATGAGTACCCAGACAGGATTTCAGAGATTTCCAAACTGTTCTCTAAAGAATCCACTTTACTTTTAACCTTTAACTTTTGAAAAGGTGTATAGTAAAACAATGGGCTTCCCTGGTGGCTCAGCAATAAAGAATCCACCCAAAATGCAGGAGGCTCAGTACAGGAGGATGTGGATTTGATCCCTGGGTTGGGAAGACCCCTGGAGTAGGAAATGGCATCCCACTCCAGTATCCTTGCCTGGGAAATCTCATGGACAGAGGAGCCTGGTGGACTACAGTCCATAGGGTAGAAAAGAGTTGAGCATCCACACAGGGATGAGTAGTAAAACAACACCTCTATACACTGTGTCCACCATCACGTTCCTTCACTGTAGGGGACGCCTGTTAACCTTTTCTGTGTATCTTTCTAGAGTGACTTTAGGTGTGTACAAACAAAAATACTTATTCTTATCCATTCCTCCCTTTTTACACAAATGATGACATATTTACCCTTGCTTCATAGTATGTTTCTTCATTTTTTACATATTTATCGTATTTCATTGCATGTATGTATCCCATGATATACCTAACGAGTCTCCTATTCCTAGACTTTTGCATGGTTTCCAAGTTTTTGCTATCCACAAACCAGGCTGCAGAGGAAACTTTGCATATGTCATTTTGTACATATGCAAGAGGGTCAGTAGTATAACTTCATAGAAATGGAATGTGTGGATCAAAGGATAGATCATTTTGATGGATTTTGCTGATTGCCTTTCATAGAAAAGACGAGGAAAGTTTTGAAAATTTATACATTCTTTTATTTGTCTTTACATATTTTTGGCAAAGTGCCTGGTATAAAAGCATTAAACAAAATGCTTATTTCACTATTATTTCATTATTTTTCAATTCTATTTCTAATTTTTTTTCTTCTGAGAAGTACTAGTTTCACTACCAAGTTATATTAGCTTGAAGAAGAAATTACATGGATACAGGAAGAGAGACAGGAAAAATAGCCATGATGAATCATCAAAGAAAATATCATTTGCAGAGAACTTTGACCATCGAGCCTGGTAGAGTCAGGGTGCATCATGGAGAGCTGAGGATGGGCGATGAGAGAATTGTCACAGAATCCCAGGAAATTTCCATGAAACATAGACCAGTCCTACCAGCTGTGCTGTGCTTAGTCACTCTATCATGTCCAATTCTTTGCAACCCCATAGACTGTAGCCTGCCAGGCTCCTCTGTCCATGGGGATTCTCCAGGCAAGAAGACTGGAGTGGGTTGCCATACCCTCCTCCAGGGGGTCTTCCCAACCCAGGGATTGAACCCAGGTCTCCCTCATTGCAGGCATATTCTTTACCATCTGAGCCACCTGGGACTGGATCAGTGATGCTGATACAACCTCTTGTGTCAACGTGAGCACAAAGCATATTTAATGAATGTCCCAGAACTTACTGATTTCATGACACACCAGGTTCAGCAGGCCTGGTGTGCTGTATTAGCTTTCTGACAGCCCTTCAACCAGCAGCAGAGGATGACAAAAGAGTCAGAAATCATTCAGTCTACTGGCTGACTGTCCAATTCAACAGGAAACTTGTTAAAATTGAGAAATCAGAATCTCTAGGTGTAAAGGCTGTGATTATATTTTCTTAAAGATTTCCAGGAGATTTTGATCATCAGCTTGGCTTGGAAAGCTTTGGTCCAGTCTACTCATTTGTCTTATAGATAAAGAAATGGAGGCCAAGGACAGTAAATCATTGTCTAGAGGTCAAAGAATTTGTTCATGACAGATCTGGAATATCAACCCAGGACACCCAACTCTAAGTAGTTGTCCTGCAAATTCCAGGATGACTTGGGCTGTGTGGAATGAATTGGAAGGGAGGGGGAAAAGTGAAAGTATGAAAGTGAAAGTCGCTCAGTCGTGTCTGACTCTTTGCAACCCCATGGACTATACAGTCCATGGAATTTTCCAGGCCAGAATACTGGAATGGGTAGCCTTTCCCTTCTTAAGGGGATCTTCCCAACCCAGGGATTGAACCCAGGTCTCCCACATTGCAGGCAGATTCTTTACTTCTTTTCCTATATTTTACATGTGGACTCATGTAAGATTTTTCTTAACCAATGGATTCTGTGGTCAACATTTTTTAAAGCCTTTTATCAATGACTGAGAAAACAAGCAACCCCAAATCCTACAACCCACTCACCTCTGGGAGAAAAGTATATTTGAATGGGTCTTGGCCAGGCTAGTGTCCCTGTTTCCTTTTAGGAAAGGTCTCAAACCAGGAGGATTAGGAGTGCTAATATTTATGGAAGATTAGGTGTTTAGTATAAATCCCTATTACACAGAGAAAATACGAGAGCTTGTAGCATACTTGTTCCAGGGTTGGGCATGAGGTCAGCACTGTGTTCTTTGCCTGGAGGTGGAATGTCTAGATTTCCTGTCTCCTGTCAGTCACCTCTTACCGGAGGGAACTTGACAAGTTACTTCCACATGCAGACCCGTTTCCACACCTATAAAATGAAATGGCTTATAATTGATGAGCCCTGACCTGTAGTGATTCTATACACTGGAGTTACCCAAGATGCTTTTAAAAATCCTGATGTACTGCAATGCGGATCCCACCCACTGCGTATCTGATATAATTGGCCTTGGTTCAGCCTTGGCATTAGAATTTTCCAAAGCTCCCCTGGTGATTCTGATGAGTAACAAAGGCTGGGAGTGACTGCCTAGAGAACAATGGTTCTTACAGTAGAGTCCCACACCAATATCATCACCCAGGAACTTGATAGAAATGAAAATTCTCAGGCCCCTACTTGGAACTACTGAATCAGAATCTCTGGGGACAGTGCCCAGAAATATGTGTTTTAAAAACACATTTTAGGTGATTCTCATGTGCACTGAAGTTTAAGAATCACTAAGCTTGAGCGTCTATGAATTTCTTCTTTAGTCACTAAGTTGTGTCCAGCTCTTTATGATTCCATGGACTACAGTGCCACCCCTGCCCCCCACCTCCCCAACCAGGCTCCTCTGTCCATGGGATTTCCCAGGCAAGAATACTCGAGTCGGCTGCCATTTCCTTCTCCAGGGGATCTTCTGGACCCAGGGATTGAATCTATGTCTTCTGCATTAGAGGGAGGCTTCTTTACTGCTCAGCCACTAGGAAAGTGAATTTCTTGTTAAGGAACGCCAATCGATTTTTAAACTAGAGGAAGGCTCATAGTAGGAATACCTGCTTGGAGAATGGTGAAGAAAGAGAGATAAGGAGACAAAAAAGTTCATTTCCCAGAACCAGAATTACAGTCAGAACATTGGAAGGTTTTTCTTTTATGTTTTACTGCCATGTACTGTTTGAAGAGAGAAAAGTTTGATAAAAAAAAAAAAGGAGATATTGCTAAATGCATTGAATTTCATTATAAACATATTTGTTTGTCAGAAAAACTGGCCCTCTGAAAACAGCGATCCTAATTTCTTTGAACAAGTGAGAGTAAGATTATGAAAGGCTTATAGGACCTGGATCACTTTTGTCTCGGACAAGGAGAGCAGCTTAGTAAATACCAGAATTCAAGACTAAGCTCTCTGGCAGGCAGTGCCAACAACCAACAGGCTACTCCAAGAACTATCTTTCCTGGTCAGCTTTCTGGAGGTGGTGCTGGGATATAGTAACTAATCATAAGCATGAAGGGGACTCAGGCTTCTCTAAACTAGTTATTTTCTTCTTCCTACTCAGCCAGGGGTCATTGAGACTGCCATGGAAGACTTGAAAGGCCATATTACCAAGACTTCTGGAGAGACAATTCAAGGCTTCTGGCTCTTGACAGAGTGAGTAATTATGACTAAGTGAAGGGCAATGGAAATCTAGCCTTTTGTTTGACAATACCATAATAGAATAGGCGATGGCCAGAATTTCTGGAAGAATTTCTTCTGGTTACAGAGAGATCATCAATTACTCTCCTGTTGCAGAGTAAAGTCTTGTGGTGCCCCATGGCTGATGTTATGACCAAGTTTGACTTCTATGACTGTTTTCCAAGATAGTTGCCTCTCTCAACTATCATTGCAAGTACCTTAACTCAGGGCATGACCATTTCTCACAAGGACCATTGCATTAGCCTCCTAATTGAGCTCTCTGGTTCCAGTCTCTGTCTCTTGTAAGCACTCTCTCACCAATCATACCATGCTACTAACCATCCCACTCTGGATACAGTGGAAAGGAGGGTTGGGAAAGAGGATGGGTGAGGTCAACATATACAATGTGAATTTTGAGCAAAACACTAGGAAAAATCATGTAGGATAAAGACAGGTCACCTGGTAGAAAGGGATAGACTGGGAGATTGGGATTGGCATATACACACTCCTATATTAAAATAGATAACCAACAAGGACCTACTGTATAGCACAGGGAATTCTGCTCAATACTCTATAATAACCTAAATGAGAAAAAAAGAAGCTGAAAAAGAACATACATGTATGTGTGTACCTGAGTCACTTTGCTGTATACCTGAAACTATCACATGGTTAATCAGCTGTACACCAACATAAAATAAAAATTTAAAAATAAATAAATATAACCCCTTCCCCACCACTGCCAAAAAAAAGACAGGCCACCTGTTCAGAGTTAGGATAAAAACCAAATCTAACACTTACATCCTTGTCAATTTATTGACTGCTCTATTCACTCTCAAGTTTTAATCTTAGCTACAGGGGTTTTCATTGCAAAAGACAGCATGGAGATGGTTACCTTTCTGTCCTCCCCCAAAACTCTAGTGTCTATGTGACCTTTACTTAAACCACCAGGCAAATATGAGGAATGTCATGGTCTTTACAATAATAGGTAAAATATACTCATAATAAGGGTAAGAGGCATGTCTTTTCTTCTACAGAATCCATAACATTAAGAGGAGAATGCAGTTAGAATTTCACTTCAGAGTTCAGTAAGTTTTCTTGGTAATATGATCTCCAGAGGTTTCAGCAGAAAAGTTCAGTAACTTCTATACCTTGAGTGAAGAATCATTTAGACTTTCACCTCTGGGTGGGACATCTTCTTTGATTAAGTTTTAGGAGGGCAACTCTGGAATGTTTAAGCATCCAGGCAAGCAGAATAAATCCCTTAATCAATGAAATGCAGAACCAAATAACTTGTTTCCATCTGTCTGACCACCACATGATATCATTGTTTCAAAAGAGTTCCAATATTTGAATTAAAATGAATTTTGAAAACCAACCTGACAATTTCTGAGCATTTGTGTCTTAATATATAAATTAGAGATAATGATATATACTTGATGAGGTGTTAGGATGACTAAATGAGATAACGTAAAATTCTTAGCAAAGTCCCCAGCACATATGACTTTTCAATGCATATCAGTGTCCTTTCTCTGTTCACAGTAGTATTGGTAAGCCAATAGTTAATTTTTGTTGTTATTTGTAGCCTCTACTTTTATTTTTATCTATCCATCTCCATCTCTATCATCATTATTTTCCACTCTCCACCTCTCATTGGCAGGGTAGAGTATGACTTGTGCAAATGAAAAGCCTGCCTTGATTAGGATAGGTGTCTACTTAAATTCTGAAGGTCACATCAGAGGTAAACACTTAACTAATTCATTTCTACAATGTATCTCATTTATAAGAAAAGATGCACAAATGTGGTCTTTCAAATTCAGTGGTGGATGTTTCTGTAACTCTTACATATTAATAATAGTATCAGTTATTTCTTTAATGGGCTTCCCTTGTGGCTCAGCTAGTAAAGAATCCGCCTGCAATGTGGGAGACCTGGGTTCGATCCCTGGGTTGGGAAGATCCCCTGGAGAAGGGAAAGGCTACCCACTCCAGTATTCTGGCCTAGAGAATTCCATGGACTCTGTAGTCCACGGGATCACAAAGAGATGGACACGACTGAGTGACTTTCTCATTTCTCTCTTTTCTTTAATAGTGCCTATTTTGTTTGATTTTATTTGACCTGTTTTTTTAGTTGTTTGAATGCTTTTGCTTAGTGATTACAATAGCCAGTAGATATCAACTATCCAAAGATAAATCTGATTGTGTGATCTGTGTTGAGGCTTATCTCCATTATTGTGTGCTTGCTTTAATATCAACTAGGATGCTGAACCAAGCAGTGTTCAGATAAATATGAACAGTTTTACCCCCAAGACTCAAGTTTTGTACCTAGCTCTAAACCTAATAGGAAGCTCAAAGAATTGGAAAGCACTTTCCAGCAACTGGCTTTCTGTTTTGCTTTCATTTTGTGGTATCCATTTATGTTAAGGACAACAATAATGTGTGTATCCCATGCATGTAGAATTTCAAGCATCACATTTGCTTATTTGCTGTCAGGCTTTCTTCCTGTGTGCATTGAAACCCATTTCTCCTTTTTAAATGGTAGTGATTTTGTGTTCTTTTTTGGTCATCCTCTCTGTTAAAATTCTTTTACTTCTCCCATGACCCTCCATCAAAAGCAAGTTTCAAGAGATCTGATTTCAGTCATTTCTACCAGAGTAAGACATTGCCAGTTACTTTCCTTTGCCTGTTAATCCTTATAGCTTGATCAGACTGCCTACTTGTAATGGAAAGAGGTGTCAGTTGTAAAGATGTTCAGGCATCTGGACTAAATGAATGAGGTCCCAGACACTGTGACTGTTCAAGCAGAAGATAGGAGGTTGTTTGTCAAAAGAAAGACATGCATACAGGTTTTGAATGACTTATCACACTTAACTCTTCTGTTCATTTGTAGTGCAGCAAAAAAAAAAAAAAAAACAGCAAAAATAATCACATTAAAAGCAAACCTCCAAAATAACAACAGCAAGACTAAACAAAACAAATGTATAAATACACGGGCCCAGAGAGGTGAGAGCCCAGGGCTACTCTTGTGCCCTTTACTTGTTTTTCTAATGGAATAAGACCATCCGTTCTTATAAGTTTCAGGGGCTATAATATAGACCAATTTCCCCAACCTTACCAACCACACAAGACTCTTTTCAAGCATAACACTTACTTGTATGTGACAAAAATGACTGGGCTTTGTGTACATCAACTTTCAGTTTCTTCTGGGGAGATGAAAAATCCTTGGCTGCTTATCAGTGGTTTAAAGAATGTCTGCTTTCAAATCAGTATTCCATCTTCAGAATCATGAATAGTAAAAACCCTTTTAATGTAGTGTAGGTTGTTGTTCAATAGCCAAGTCGCATCCAACTCTCTGTGACCTGATGGACTGCAGCACACCAAGCTTCCCTGTCCTTCACTGTATCCCTAAGTTTGCTCAATTTCATGTCCATTGAGTTGGTGATGCCATTCAACTGTATCATCCTCTGCCTCCCCCTTCTCCTCCTGCCCTCAGTCTTAGCATTAGGGTCTTTTCTGATGAGTTGGTTCTTCCCATCAGGTGGCCAAAGTATTGGAGCTTCAGCTTCAGCATCAGTCCTTCCAATGAATATTCAGGGTTGATTTCCTTTAGGATTGACTTGTTTGATCTTCTTGCTGTCCAAGTAGTACAGGTAGTGGTGGTTTTAGTTGCTAAGTCGAGTCTGACTCTGTGTGACCCCATGGACTGTAGCCCACCAGGCTCCTCTGTCCATGGGATTTTCCAGGCAAGAATCCTGAAGTGGTTTGCCATGCCCTCCTCCAGGGGATCTTCCCAACCCAGGGATCAAACCCACCTCCCTAACATCTCCTGCATTGGCAGGTGGATTCTTTAGTACTAGTGGGACCTGGAAACCTGGGGTTACTTTTACCTATTCTACTTGTGTGCTGGAAATAATTTATGATAGTGTGCTCATCTTTCACCAACTGCATGTTCAGGGATGTCATGCTGGTAGCTTGGAATTGGTGGCAGCAATTATACCATGGAAGTAAGCAAACTCTAGAGATCAGAGTTTGATTTGATTGTTTTGTTAATTGTCTAAACTTAAGAAAGTAGTCGAGGATATGCTAATGATGCAGATTAAGTTTAAAAGTGTATATGTGGCTATGATATTGTCATAACACAAAAAAGGCTCAGAAAATATTATATTCTTCCAGTATTCAAAAACTGTTATCCAATTCGGCAAAAGAGTCATCTTTTCACTGATGAATGGATGAAGTCTGGACAGGTGACTGAGGAAAAATGAATGCCAGACAGAGGCTGCAAGGCTGCAGAAGGTCTATCTATGTATGAAATAAGGGCATGAAATAACATTAAGCCAGTCAAGGCATTTTCTGGGGGATATCACTCAAACTAGTTCAGGTGAGCTTCTTTGTGATGTTCTAAATTTATACAAATGTATCATTCAGCAGAATTGAAAAAACAAAAGTTTGAAGGCATTTGGGTAGAGAATACAAGGAGGATAAGAGACCAAAAGGAGACCAAAACAAAAATGAGAAATGCAGTCAACTCCAGCGAGATCCCAGTTAGCTGAAACCATTAAGAATACCCTAAGAAGGGCTTTCCAGGGGGCCCTAGTGGTCAAGAACCCACCTGCCAGTGCAGGAGACATAAGAGACATAGGTTCGACCCCTGGGTGGGGAAGACACCCTATAGGAGGGCATGGCAACCCACTCTAGTATTCTTGCCTGGAGAATCCACGGACAGAGGAGCCTGGCGGGCTACAGTGCGTAGGGTCACAAAGACTTGAACACAACTGAAGTGACTTAGCATAGCATGAAGCAAGGAGACTCCAAGTGAGACTCAAGTTTTTAGCCCAGCCGGTTCAGGAACTTTATAAGCCTCTATAGCTATAAAGACAGGATGATGTTTTATCTCAGCTTTATCTCCTCCTTGTGCTTTGTCTTTCTTGGTCCTTCTGGGAAAGGACTTTCAAAATAAATAGTGTGTACCCTTTTAGAAATGATCCATTAAGCCAGCCCCAAGAGAACAACTTGACACTCTATGGAGTCTCAAAAAGTGTGATACAATGGCAATGAAGTGGCTCTTGAGTCAAAAGTACTCAAGATGTCTTTGACTGCGGTGTTTCGGGAGGTGGGAAGAGATGGGATCTTCACTCCACGCACATTAGTGTGAAGTGGTGGTGGGGGTTGTTGTTTTTATTCCTCTTATTCCTGAATGAGAAGACTTGCCTCTAGTGGCTGGGATCAAGTAACTCTTGCTCTTCATCTTCGTGGAAAATACTTTCAGCATGTTTCATAGCCTACCTCTCCTGAAACCCATGTAGGTTTTTATCCATGGCTTTAGTCAAATCCAGCTCTCCCATGTTGGACAGACAGACAATAAAATGAAGTAAAGGCAAGGAAGCAGCCTAGTGTCATAAAGAGTCCTGAATTTGGAATCAGAAAACTTGGGCTTGATTCCTGACTCTGCTGCTTATGATCAGTGTAGCTGGGTGAGCTTGAATGGGCTTTCCATTTTTTTTTTTAGTCAGTGAATTTGTTTTAGTACAGTCTTTAATCAATTAGAGATCCTCTGCTCTTGAAAGAAGCACAGCCACTGTTAATTTTTGGTATATATCATTCCAGCTCTTCTCTGCACATTTTTGTCAATGATTGCTATAATATTAATAGATAACATTTATTGAGCACTTAAATTGCACTTTGTGATAAGTGTTTTCTATGTGCTTGCCATTATATTGCTATAATTTATATAATTTTGATGATCTCTAATGGAATTTTTCTTAGGTTTTCCCTCATATTTTTCTCAGTTATCATGTAATTTTTGTAAAGTATTAGACAGTTACTTTTAAACTGTGAATGGCTACACAAGTGTGGATGTTTATATTATTCTTTTAAAATTGAAGTGCCAAGTAAGGGATATTTACCAGTAGGCCAGAGTAATATTTCACAGTTGGAAAGACAAATGAAAATATATATGACATTCTCCATTTGTTTTTGACAAAAAATAGTATTAAATTATATATTTTTTAAATTTATATATTTTATTTATATATATTTGTAATTTTAATCTATAAGTTATTATATAAATTATATTACATATTATATAATATTAAATATTATATAATAACTTATAGATTAAAAATTACTCTTCATTTAATTTAATCTTCATAGCATTTGTCTTAGGTAGAAATATCACCTCCAGTTTACAGATGAAGAAATCAAAGAGTAATACATATAAAATATTCAGAAGAGTAATACATATAAAATATTTAAACAATGAAGACTACTGGATAGCACAGGGACTATATGCAATATCTTGTAATAACTTATAATGGAATATATATATATATATATATAATTTTTATACTCTTCCAGTATAAGCTATTAAACACACACACACATACACACACACACACACGTGTGTGTGTATGTATACATAACTGAATTACTGTATACCTGAAACTAACATAGCATTATATATCAACTGTATTTAATAAAAAATTTTTAAAAAGAATAGCAGAGCTCTAAAGTAGCAGAGACAGGGCTCCAATGCATCATGCTGTTCTGACTTTTGCAAAAGTATTCTTTGTTTTGCCTTTGTGCTCAGATTCCATGTGTGCCCCTTATCAGATTGTAGCTCAATGGATAAACTCAACTCTATTTCCTGGGCTTGGTGGGGTGAGTGGAAGTGTGCAGGGCATTTTTGCTTAATTTAGAATGATTTCCCAGAAGAAATAACCATGGTGAATGTTTATATAAAAAGTGAGGTGTCCTGGGAGCAAAGCAATGTTGAGGCCCAGGAGATCAGGAGCCATTTCTTAGGTTTAGGGTGCCACTGAGTTCACTGGTCTCCAAAGCTGTGCCTGTGTTTGCTTTCACACCTGAGTTCATATTTGATCCTCAGACAGACCCATGGGAGAAAGCAAGGAGGGGCTATTGGCTTCATTTTATGGATGAAGAAACCCAAAGATTAAATGACCTATCTAAAGGCAACTGCTTATTAAGGGTCACAGGAGGACCTGGCTTCACAGGACCTCTCTCCCGGCCAGGTGGTCTTCTCATCGCTCTGCTCTTGCTGCCTTTTGTGATTTTTCATCTCCTGACACAGTCATCACCACAGTTTAAATTGGTTAAATGATCTTTGGGCCTGTGTCTTGTTTCTGTGTGGACTGTCTGTTGTTAGCAGGCAGGAGGACTGAGATTTGCTGGTCAGGATCGAGACCTTTTCCTCTTTTCTTCTCCATACCTTTCTGGCCTTGTGCTGTCCATTTGATCTTATTTAGTCTTTTCCCCAGAATCAGCTAAAAAGTCAGATACCTGTAGGGAATGGTGGCTACTGCTGTTGGGCTAAGGTTAATGGTGCTTCATCTTGTCGCAGTCTAATTACGAGCACTGAACTACTTTTGTAATGAGCAGCACTGCTGCTAATAATTTAAAAAATAAAAGCCAAACAAAACAAAACAAACAAACTGTGAACCTAGGGATTGCTGAACATTTCATTCATGAATAATAAATGTGAAATGCAAATGAACAGACTGAAATGTATCTCTTACCCAACCCCACTCATTTTTGCATACTTCCATCTCTTCTAGACTTTGCTACTCAAAGTGTGGTCTTAGAATCACCCCAACAGCAGCAGCAGTACTTAGGAGTTTGTTAGCAGTGCTGACACGCAGGGCCACCCCAGTCATGCAGAACCTGAGTCTGCATTTTCACAGGGTTCCCAGTGGGTTCCTGTAATTAACCTCTGGGAAGCATCAGTCTAGGTCACTTTCATGCTCATGTTCTGAGGACATCAGTGGATTCTCACTGCTTATGTGCCCTTCTGTTGCATCTTAAAGATCTTACACTGGCTACGAACCTTACACTAGTTCCTCTTCATCCCCTGATATAGTGCTGTGTGCTCTGCTCTCTCACTTAGGACATGTCATAGACTGAATTTCCCCTTCCAGCTTTATTTATTATTATGCCCCTTAGTAAATTCTATCAGTCAAATGGAACTGCCTGCTGATCCCCTAAAGTTACTGACACAATGCCTTGGCCTCATGATTATACTCATCCACTTTATCTGGTATGCTATCTCTCCCTCCTGTTCATTCAGACCTTTCCTGTCCTTCAGGGATACTATGCCCATAAAACCTTTCCACAGTGATTCAGTGAGAATAATTTTCTCCTCCTTCTCTGTGCTTACCTTCTACAACATAATATAGTTCATTTTGAGGAAAGCACTGCTTAAGTCAGGGCCTAATTCTGACTCACCTTTGTCCAAACCCATCTCTGCCCACCTCTCAGTACTTGGTACAATGTCTGACATGTGGTAGGGCTCAGAATCCAATATGGACTTGACTTGCATCTAATTCGGGTAGAGACATCTACTGCTTGAAACTCTTCACTGACACCGGTGGGGTCCATCCATCGAGTCCTGCCTCCATTACCCTGGGCCTCCAAGCAGCTCAAAGCCCAGTGACACTTCCTCCATCCTTGGGTGAAAGCAGTCAGGCTGAAAAGGGCCTCAAATCTATCAAGATGGTAATGACCTGTGGCAAGACTCTGGCAGCAACAAAAGCACCTCTGTCGCCAGAATCCATTTATCCTGGGTCAGTGTTATCAACAGCCACCTAATTAAACATGTTGCTTTTCTCTCTAAATTCCTCCATGGCAGCAGCCTCATTCAGATAGCTAATGATCCTGAGTAACCTGAATTACAGGACAGTGAGGGCATTTAGTTACTGCAGTCACAAACATACTTGCAAGTGTTTTTGTTTTTCCAAGACTGCTAAAGAATTAAGGAGGAGTCAAGAAAGGCCAAGAGGTGGGATAAAGTCTGATGCAGCTACATGTCCAGCTCCAACACTTATTAGTGATGTGACCTTGGTATGTAAGTTTCTTCCTCTGAGCCTCAATTTTACCACTTATAAAGTGGGTATGTAAATAAGGATATTAATTTAAGAATTCAATCATTTAATATATATACAATGCTTACACTAATTTTTTGCCATATAGTATGTTCCACTTTCCTGCATTGGAGAAGGAAATGGCAACCCACTCCAGTGTTCTTGCCTGGAGAATCCCAGGGACGGGGGAGCCTGGTGGGCTGCCGTCTCTGGGGTTTCACAGAGTCGGACATGACTGAAGCCACTTAGCAGCAGCAGCAGCAGCATGTTCCACCCAAGAGTTTGCTTTTATAATAATAATTATTATTATTAATAGTGACTCATGTATGTATACATTTATGTGTTTACTGAGCTCCTTACATAAGCCAAACTTTGCCCTAAATGATGAAAATTAAAAAAAATAAGTAAGACAAAATTTCCATCTTCAAGAAACTCTCAGTCTTGTGGGGAAGGAGAATGTGTAAATGAAACGCAGCACAGTATGATACTTGCTGATACACAATCTGGCAAGTAATTTTGTGGGAGCGCAGAACTCACTGTGTCTGTATTGTTGACATAGGTCAGAAGTATAACCAGGATTAAGGAAGGAAGAGACATTTCCAAAAAGATAGGATGGGAAATAATATCCCAGGAAGGAGGGGACTCTGTGCGATAACTGAGGCAGGCTCAGGGAACCATAAGCAGCTCAATGTGGCCAGATTACAGTGAACAAGTCAGAGGACTAACAACAAGCTAGGAAGGCTTGAAAGGAACCAGGAAGAAAAGAACTTCAAAGGCCAGACTAAGGAGTCTGGATCATGTATTTCATTTTGGAGTCACAAATTGGAGAGCCATAAGCCGTTACCACCCTGCTCAGTTTTTTTAAAATTTGAATGTGTTCAGTTAGAGCATATACTCGCAGTTTGCCAACACCTTGTCACTTCCCATTGCCTTCCACTGGCTCCTCTTCATCCCCTGATGCAGTGCTGTGTGCTCAGCCCTCCCACTCAAGATGGCCAACTGTATGCAGCTCTTCCAATCCCAGCTCTTGTGATCTCACCTTGCTATCTTGAAATAAGTCATGACAGAAGAATTTATACCAAGGAAATAACATCAGAGCATCATCATTATTAACATTATTGTTTTAGAATATGCTTACCATATTTAAGAATATGCTTACCAAATGCTTATAAGCATTTCTCTCTTATTCAAAGATATCACATAAGATGTTCACATTATTAGAAAGGCAATAGATTCTGGAAACAATTGCCCAGTAACTTTAAACTTGTTGTTGCTGTTCAGTCGCTAAGTTGAGTCCAGCTCTTTGCAACTCCATGGACGGCAGCACACCAGGCTTCCCTGTCCTTCACTGTCTCCAAGAATTTGATCAAATTCATATCCATTTAGTCAGTTATGCCATCCAACCAGCTCATCCTCTGTCATCCCCTTCTGCTCCTGCCCTCAATCTTTCCCAGCTTCAGGGTCTTTTTCAGTGAGTCACCTCTTCGCATCAGGTGGAGCTTCAGCTTTAGCATCAGTCCTTCCAGTGAATATTCAGGGTTGATTTCCTTTAGGATTGACTGGTTTGATCTTGCTATCCAAGGGACTCTCATGAGTCTTCACCACTGGAATTCAAAAGCATCAGTTCTTTGGTGCTCAGCCTTCTTTATGGTCCAACTCTCACATCTGTATACAACTACAGAAAAAAACCATAGCTTTGACTATACGGGCATTTGTTGGCAAAGTGATGTTGCTGCTTTTTAATATGCTGTCTAGGTTTGTCATAGCTTTTCTTTCAAGGAACAAATGTCTTTTAATTTTGTGGCTACAGTCAGTCTCCACAGTGATTTTGGAGCTCAAGAAAATAAAATCTGCCTCTTTTCCCACTTTTTTTCCCATCTATTTGCCCTGAAGTGATAGGACCAGATGCCATGATCTTTGTTTTTTGAATGTTGAGTTTTAAGCTGGCTTTTTCATGGTCCACTTTCACCCTCATCAAGAGGCTCTTTTTAAACTTAGTCTTGATTATTTAGGGGACTGCCAATATGTGTTTTAGTAAAGAAAACAAATAAGACCTCAACCTTAATATGGAGGCTATCAATCCATTTAGTCCATTTACAGTCCATACATATCAATCCATTTACAGCTGTTATACAAATAACTATTATAGTCTTTTATGAATAAACATGCTGCCTGATTCACAAAGAGGAAATTGTTTCAACCCTCTGGGGTCCTTGCTGCTGCTGCTGCTGCTGCTAAGTCACTTCAGTCGTGTCTGACTCTGTGTGACCCCAAGACAGCAGCCCACCAGGCTCCCCCGTCCCTGGGATTCTCCAGGCAAGAACATGGAGTGGGTTATCCCAAAATTCCCTGATGTAGGGAAAGTAGGTTTGGTCTAGGAAGAGTAATCAATGCGAAGAGAAAAGAGCTTCTGCTTCCACTATATGTTCAATAGAAAGAATTACCAAGTTTAAAAATTACTGTGGCTTCTGAAATGTTGTGCTATTTGAATTAATAAAAATGAAGACCTCCAAGCAAATCAAATTACCAGGGAAATTGAGAAAAATTGTATAATGATGAAAGGGTCAATCCTTTCATCCAGGAAGATAGAGCAATCTTAAATGTGTATGCACCATATAATACAGCTGGAAAATATCTGAAATAAAACTGATAGAACTGAAAGGAGAAATAGACAAATCCATGATTATCCGGGAGACTTTGAGACCATTCTTTCAATAACTGATATAAAAATGAGCATAAATTCAGCATACATTTAGAATAATTTAACAATACTAGGACCCAATCAACAAAAATCTGATTCTCTGAAAAGTTTAATAAAATTCACAAACTGCTAGCAAGAATGACAAAGAAAATTTAAAAAAAGGAGAAAAGGAGACACAAATTACCAATATTTGGAATAAAATAGGGTGTATCACTACAGACCTGATAAAAAACAGAGACATAATAAAGAATTATGGCTAACAATTCTACACATATAAATTTGACAGGTTGGATGAAATGAACCATTTCTTCAATACACACAAACCACCATGACTCACCCAAGATGAAATAGATAATTTAACAATTAGGGAACTAAATTTGTAATTGAAACCTTCCCCCAAAGAAATATCTGGGCGCAGGTGGTTTCACTGAATTGTATTAAATGTTTAGAGAAGAATGAATACCAATACATAATCTTTTCCAGTAAAGGGGCTTCCCTCATAGCTCAGTTGGTAAATAATGCCCTGCAATGCAGGAGACCCCAGTTCAATTCCTGGATTGGGAAGATCCACTGGATAAGGGATAGGCTACCCATTCCAGTATTCTTGGGCTTCCCTGGTGGCTTAGCTGGTGAAGAATCTGCCTGCAATTTGGGAGACCTGGGTTTGATCCCTGGATTGGGAAGATCCCCTGGAGAAGGGAAAGGCTTTCCACTCCAGTATTCTGGCCTGGAGAATTCCATGGACTATATAGTCCATGGGGTTGCAAAGAGTCAGACAGGACTGAGTGACTCACTTTTTTTTCTTTTCCAGAAAATAGAAGAGAAAGGAACACTTCCTAGCTCATTCTATGATGCCAGTTTTAACCTGATACTAAATTCAGACAAAGACAGTACAAAAATAAAACTGCAGACCAATACCCCTCATGAATATAGATGTAAAAATTCTTAACAATACATTAGCAAACAGAAATCAGCAATATAAAAAATGTAATATATACCATGATCAAGTGGGGTTATTCCAGGGATGCAAGGCTGGTTCAGTATTAGAAAATTAATCAGTGTGCTCCATGATATTAAAAGGCTAAAGAAGAAAAATCATATGATCAGATCAATTGATGCAGAAAAAGCATTTGACAAAATTCAGCACATTCATTCATGAGAAAAATAGTAAAAAAAAACACAAAAAAAACAGAGGGAAATCTTCAATTTGATAAAGAAAGTCTGCATAAAACCTATAATTAACATCATACTTTTGGGAAAGAGATAACGTTTCCTCCCTAAGACTGGAAACAGAATGGGTATGTCCACTCTCACTACCAACATTTAACATAGTTCTGGAAGTTCTAGCCAGCATAATAAAGCAAGACAGGAAATAAAAGGCATACAGATCCAACAGGAAGAAATAAAAACTGGCCCTAACTGCAGTAAGCATAATAATCTATGAAGAAAATTCCAAAGAATTACCAAAAATTTTCCAGAACTAATAGATGAGTTTAGTAAGTTTGCAAGATATACAATCAACATATAAAAACCATTTCAATAAAAATTAAAAATCAATTTTATTTCTATGTACTAGGGCAAAAACAAATAAAAATACAATAACATTAATAATGACTCAAAAAAAGGGAAAATATTTAAGTGTAAATCTAATAAAATATATACAGGACTTACATGCCGAAAGCTGCAAAATGCTGATAAACAAAGATCTAAATACCATATCCATAGATTGAAAGGATCAGTGTAGTAAAGATGTCAATTCTCCACAAATTTGACATACACATTCACCATAATTCCTTTCAATCTTAGCAAGGGTTTTGTAAATATAAATAAAACTATTCTAAAGTTTTTATGGAAAGACAAAGGAATTAGTTAAACAGTTAAAACAATTCTAGAAAAGAAGAATAAAATATTTCTCATTGGCAACTCCTATTTTCTCCTACATAACTTCAGCCCCTGGCCAGAGCTGATTGGAGAAATAGAAGCTAAACTTGCTAGCTGCTGTGGGACCCAAAGGAATAACCTGGACTAAAGATCCCCCTACCTTCAGAGTCTGAACTGGGAGAATTAGGGCTACAGAAGCCAGGTAGTTATGAGAGCAAATCTGAAAATTCATGTATAGTCAGGACTTAGGATAGAATTAAAGGTCACAGGCAAGGTAGAACTAAAAAGGAAAATAACATTGACAGTGAGCAGAAGGAGCACACCAATCAGTCGGAAACAGATGAGATGTGAGAAGGATACACAGACATCATGAGACAGCTCCCCAGAGAGTAAATTTCATTCCTCGTGACTTTCCAGGTTTCCTAAAGCCCAACTGTGCTTTGGTTCCTGTTCTTGAATTTCTGTGGGATTCCTCAGAGTATTTTTATAACGCACTCTTCTTCCTGGACTTGCCTGATGTGGGCTGTGTCTCCTGTACCCAAGGAGATGTAACTATAATAATACATACAGTAAGCAAATATCTCTCCCGTTTAAAAGAATAAAACAATGGAGGTGGCAAGATGTGAGCATCTGTTGTATCTTGTCCCTCTGTTCTTCCCTTTCTGCCGCCTCCTCAGAATTAGTCCTTGTTCTCCTGCCAGCTTCTTTGGCTTCCGATCAAGTGAATCCCCTGAAGTAAATTCGGGGGAGGAGGGGAGGAGAGAAGCCCCCCAGCGGGTGGGCCTCTTGTTAGCGCCTGGTGTGCCCTGGAAGACAGAGCTGTTCAACAGCTTTTCAGTCCTTGTGTGGGAAAGAGAGAAGGATGGGGTGTGCCCAGAGTCTTCTCTTTGTGTGGCTTTTAAAATATCCTCTTACTGACTGTCCTGTGCTAGGGAGGGCACATTTGCCTGTGGGATAGGGAAAGTAAGTGGCAGAAGCTGCTAGAGGAAGTGTACACGGCCTGGGCTGGGGGTCAGATGGCTCTGTCATTGGTACTAGATGCACATTACTTTATTGGGGTTTGGTTCCTCCACCTGGAGAGTGGTGATAATAACCACTTAAATGTGAAAGAGTTAGTCAATCAGTCGTGTCCGACTCTTTGTGACCCCACGGACTGTAGCCTACCAGGCTCCGCTGTCCATGGGGATTCTCCAGGCAAGAATACCGGAGTGGGTTACCATTTTCTTCTCCAGGGGATCTTCCCGATCCAGAGATAGAACCCAGGTCTCCCATATTGCAGGCAGATTCTTTACTGTCTGAGCTACCAGAGAAAGCTGGTGAAATATGAAGTATTCACACATTGCAAAGAAATTGTGATCATTTCTGTATATGATGTGGCCTCTGCTTAAATCTCCTTCCACTCTCCTCCTCGTTCCCTATGCCTTGGTCATGTTGGCTTCCTCTTTGTTTCATAAAACATGATGGATCCCATCTTTAGGACTTTGTTTTCCAGGAAAATCATTGACCATTGTTTGTTTTTTTTTTTTTTTTCTGCAATCAACTGGTGGTGGTGGTTGTTCTTTAGTTGCTAAGTTGTGTCTGACTCTTTTGCGACCCCATGAACTATAGCCTGCCAGGCTTCTCCGTCCATGGATTTTCCAAGCAAGAAAACTGGAGTGGGCTGCCATTTCCTTCTCCAGGAGATCTTCCCGAACCAGAGATTGAACCCGAGCCTCCTGCATTGGCAGGCGGAGTCTTTACCACTGAGCCAGCAGGGAAGCAATTAGTTGGAGCAATATGAAATTTCATGGTAGGACTTCTCTTACTCAGGGGGAAAAAAAAATTGTGGATACATGTTAAAGACATATTGGAGAAATGACTAAATATTCCTGAGACCCTTTTTTGTGCACCTTCAGAGAATCATCTGTACCTTGCAACCTGTGGTTTTCCAACACTGAGACCTTCACTAAACAGCAGGGAATGAAAAGTTGATAAGAGAGTCTTCTTTAAGGGCATCAAATAGATGCCTGAGGTTCCTTCTCCTCATCCCTGTGGACAATGGGCTGAGAATCCAGACATCTGAGTCTGTGGACTTCTCATTGTCCAGTCTCCTCACAGCATATGAACTCTTCCTTAGGCAATTCCTCCCCCTGCAACATTGTGGAGAACTGTGTATTATTTAAGAGCTGAATGCGTTTCTCAGTATTCCAAGTAGCTAAGCACAGGGCCTGGTTCATGACTGGCTGCATGGGATAGTGGGAAAAAAATGAACCACAGGAAGTCAAGTCAGGGGAAGGGAACAGAGAAGGTTTGTGGACATCGGGTTTTTATTAGAATACTGTGTTTACTTGAAGGGTCCCCTATTTTAAACAAATTGGAGAGGCCTGGGGAGAGAGTAACCAAATGATTGAAAGAATTGCATGTGGGTTATTTAGCTAAAGGTTTTATAAGACTTCACTTAACTCAGGGGGAGGGAAATTGCTTTGCTTCAATGCCATGCATTTTTCATCTGTTTGTGTTTGAATAGCAAACCCAAATTGGATTCTCTTCAGGGCCTGGAACCCCAGTGGGTGCTAGGGAATATGTGTGGAATGAATGATTTAGTGTTTTCCTTCTGAGTTGCTGATTCCTGACTAGCCAAGATGCTGTCTTCCTCTTTCAAGGGCTGGTTATGCTAAGAGGCTGGAAGGACATAGGAAAGAAGATTGATTTATAAATTAGGTACAATCACTCTATTCAATATCTGGGAAGATGTCTCTAATGAGTGGGGTATGTGTGTATGTGTGTGTATAACTGTGTGCGTGCATATTCTATGTATTTGAGGGAATAATATAAGAAAATATTTTAGGGAGAAAGCTCTTTTCCAAATAACAAATTGATCTCACAGCCCTAAAAGAGCTGCTGAGAGTATTGTTAGGCATAGGGCTGGGGCCACTGGCAAGGCATCTGGGATGGTTTGAGTGACACGGTGGGGGTCCTAGAAGCTTGCTTGGATAGGACCTGCCTGTCATTTCTGGTTCGCTGTTGCCCTCTGCTGGCCAAACTGTTGTAGTCCCAGGAAACTGCAAATCTCCCTGAGCAACTAGGATCTTGGTTTCCATGAAGTCTGGGCCCCTTCCCCAGCAGAAGGAAAATGCAGTCAGTGCGGAGGAACAGCGGTGATGGGAGGATGTGGCCAGTCCACTGCCAGCAGAGACAGGCTCTCATCACTGAGGGGATGGATCTTATGATTCTAGCTTTTTATTCCACATTCTCCTCGTTTGCTAAGACTTTGCTTTCTCTTTGGCTCTGTGCTGGGCACAGCAAGGGAACCCACACAGGGCTCAGTCACTGTCTCTACACCAGAGGGTCTCCCATCAAGTTTGGGGGAAACAGAAAGACAAGCATAGAAAGCTGTGACTAAGACCACAACTGAAGCACTGCTAAATGCTTGTGTGTATTTAAAGAGCATGTGTTCAACTCTTTTCGACCCTATGGACTGTAGCCTGCCAGGATCCTCTGTCCTTGGGATTCTCCAGGCAAGAATACTGGTGTGGGTTGCCTTTTCCTTCTCTAGGGGATCTTCCCAACCCAGGGACTGAACCTTCATTTCTTATGTCTCCTGCATTGAAACGTGTGTTCTTTATCACTAGCACCATGAGAGAGATGCAATCTACTAGTGGTGAGGGAACTGAGGGGAAGGCACCATTAAACAGACAGAATTTAATATGAAAACTTTAAGGACAGGTGATTTTTACTTATTTTTTAAAAAATGTCTTAATATTACTCAGCCACACACACACACACAAATGAAATAATGCCATTTCTAGCAACATGGATGGACCTAGAAATTGTCATAAGACCTAACGATGTCACTAAGTGAAGTAAGTCAGAGAAAGACAAATATCATATGCTATCACTTGTATGTGAAATCGAAAAAAGTGATACAAATGAACTTACTTACAAAACAGAAGTAGGGTCACTGACATAAAAAACAAACTTATGGTTATGAAAGAGGATAGTGGCAAGGGGATAAATTAAGAGTTTGGGATTAAAATACACATAGTACTATACACAAAATGAATAGTCAACAGAGACCTGCTGTGTAGCTCAGGGAACTACACTCAACATCTTGTGGTAACTTATGATGGAGGAGAATGTAAAAATATGTGTGTGTGTGTGGCTGAATCACTTTGCTGTATACCTGAAACTAACATGATGTTGTAAATCAACTGTATTTCAGTGAAAATTAAAAGCATATATCTCTTTTATCATATGAGTAGAGCATTTATCATAAAAATTAAACTTTGATTAATGAAAGCATGGGGCCTCCCTGGTGGCTGAGACAGTAAAAAATCCACCTGCAATGCAGGGGACCCAGGTTCAACCCCTGGGTCGGGAAGATCCTCTGGAGAAGGGAGTGGCAACCCGCTCCAGTATTCCTGCCTGGAGAATTCCATGGACAAAGGAGTCTGGCAGGCTACAGTCCATGGGGTCACAAAGAGCTGGACACAACTGAGTGATTTTCATCATCAATGAAAGCATGAGAAGAAATGAACGTCACTTGAAATCCTACCACTCAGAAATGATCAGTGTTCGCATTTTGATCTACATATTTTTTTATCTTCATTGTTACAAAATTGGAAGTACACTGAAGGTGCTGCTTTGTATCCTGCTCTTCCTCATCCTTTTGGTAGGAACATTTTCCCAATATTACTGGTTTATTATTTTTTGGAAATGTGCTATTTTATGGGGGAGTATTTTGATGTGTGAACCAAAGGACGAAATTCTTCAAGCAGCATAAAGCAAAGCATATAGGTTGTACTACACAAGAGCTGTTAAATCTTTCCAAATTTTTTTAAATTTTTTATTGGAGAATAATTGCTTTATAATAGTGTGTTCTGCCATACATCAATAAGACATAGGTATACACATGTCTGCTCCCTCCTGAACCTCCGTCCCACCTCCCACCCCCTCCCACCCCTCTAGGTTGTCACAGGGCACTCGGTTGAGCTCCCTGTGTCATACAGCAAATTCCCAGGGGTTGTCTGTTTTCCATAGGGTAATGTATGTGTTGCAGTGCTGCTCTCTCAAGGAATTGCTACTTCTTCACTAATTCATTCCAGAACTATTTTGGGGAAGCCTACTACTTTGGAGACATAATGATAAGACCTGACTCTGTGACATTTACAGTATAGGAGAGGAGACTGACATTAATTAGATAATCACAGAAATAACTATGAAATTGCATCTGGGATAAGTGCTGGGAAGGAGAGATGTGAAGTTTATGAAAGTACATATTAGAAACAGGAGAAGTGGTCATGGAGGTGGGAAAGCTTGCCAGAGTAAGGAGTAATTGAGCTCAGCACTGTAGGAGTTCAGTAGGTAAAGAAGATTAGGAACAACATAGCTGGCAGAGGGAATAACACAGGCAAAGACCCTTCAGTAGGACCAGGCATGGCGAGTCCTGGAAACTGGAAAAAGATCCCGGAGAAAGGGATGCAGAGACTTGGCCTGAAATGACATTGAAGAAATAGGTAAGGTCCAACTGCAGAACCTCAGACTAGGTGATTTTTTTTTTTTTTTTTGGTCGTTTCTCCTAAGAACCATGGAGAGATATTGAAGTATTTGAAGCCAGAGTTAGAGTTAGGTCTTTGGAGGTAAAGACCAAATTTGTTTTAAAATGGTCTGCCTCATTGCAGTATCATGATGAGGCAGGGAAGGAACTAAAACATGTAGATAAACCACGTCCAGGTGGCTAATAGCCAAGCCCACTGAGAAGGTAACTGCAGTTGTCCAGGCAGGAGATGTGGGAAGAGTGGATCAGAATGTTGAAAGTCAGGATGGAGAGAAGTGAGTGGTTTTGAGAGGTATTTGAGGAGTAGAATGTTTAGAACTTAGCATGTGAGGTGAAGAAATGAGAGAAAAAAAGACTCCTAAGGCTTGGAGTCTTTAAGGAGGATTTCCCCCTAAGATATAGAACGCTGGAAGAAGTCAAGGTTTGGAGGGGATGGTCAAGGATGCTGTTTCACAGAGATAATGATTCCAGGATGGGTATAGACCATCACATCAGCTTCTTCCAGAGGTGGCTTTTACCACACTTGTACACCACGCTGAAAAGTCCTTTATTTGAGTGTTCGTGGTCCCAGGGAGAAAGCTAACACTATGCCTGGATTTGCTGTCTCCATACTTACTTCAGGTCCTTGAACTACTGCTTGCTCTGTGTAAAGCACTGGGCAAGTAATTTATTGTAATGATCTCTGGACCTTAGTTTTTTTATCTTTAAAATGAAGTTAATAGCATCTAGTCCAAAGGATTGTTGGGAAGATTAAACAAAAGCATTGATATTCAAGGGCTTTGTGATCCTCCATGAATTGCACAGAATCATTATTGATATTCTTACTCCTATATTTGTTTTGAACATTACCACCAAACTTAAATTACATTAATACTAGGAATATAAAATTCAGTGTTTTCTCCAAGAGTTCTTTGGGAAGAAAAGGTGTGATTGAAGTCTAAATAAATAAATATACCACCCAGAAGCTAGAGATGGTGGCCCCAAACTATTTATAAGCCTGTGTGTTTACTTGGATTCCGACTTTCCCAACATGAAAATTATGCAGAGTCTGTGTCACAGCAGAGCACTCTGTGTTCCTAAAAAGAACTCTCTTTTTTTTTCCCCCTGAATCCATCCTTTACCTTTTAAAATAAATCTCATTATGGAGTGCTGACATTTTCAGTAAAACCTTCAACCAAAATCTGAGGATATTTTAGACTAAAAACAAGCTTGGTTTATTAGGCACAGCTTATAACTTGCTGCTAAGTAGATACAATCTATTTAGAGAAAATTATGTAGATAGCTGATAAAACATTTCAGAATCCTCATCTTTTTCTGTCTAAGACAGAGTGTTAAACAGATTATCGAGACTTCTCTCTTCTCTTGGTGAAGTAGAGTCTTGCAACATTGTTGGAGTGGATGGAAGCCATAGGACCAAGATTTAAACCAGATCTCTTGACTCTATATCACTAACTCTACCTCCATATTCTAGCTGAATGACTTCAGCTAGAAGGTGTGACCTTCTTCCAAGGGTGGTGGGGAGATGCAAAGCTAACACTTGTACATGCATAATGGCCAGAATATAACAAGGCCACAGCCTCATGGTTCTTTCTTTCTATGTCTGTTTCTCAATATTTCTTCCTCCTTCACCTCCCCTTTTCTCTTCTTCATGTATCCTTCTGTTCCTCCCCCCATTGATTTAACTCCTAACTTTGTCTTGCCTGCCTTTGAACTATATTGAGGAAGGGCATATACTGGGTTACTCAAGGTCACCTAGTCACTTACGTGTGTAAGTCGCTCAGGCGTGTCTGACTCTTTGTGACCCCGTGGACTGTAGCCTGCCAGGCTCCTCTGTCCATGAAATTCCCCAGGCAAAAATGCTGCAGTGGGTTGCCGTTTCCCTGCCAAAAATAGCAACAGCTCCTTTATAAACCACTGATTGAAAAGTTTGCCCCTGAATCCTCTCCCCAGACTTATGAGATCAGTACTGGTACTGTCTCCATCTCACAGACAAGAAATGTGAGCTACAGACAGGCTCAATGTCCAATCTTACAAGGTTTGTCATTAGTAGAGCTGGATGTTTTCACCCCCGACTCAGCCAACCCAAAGGCCTCCAAAAGACTTATGATTGGCAATCAGTTATCACAACAGATATTTATTTATTGAAGACTATTTGACAGGAACAGAGTAAATAGCCCTGTACAGTCTCTGCCCTCATGGAGTGTGTGTGTGTATGTGTGCGTGCACACACATACATACATAGGGATGATTCTTAGACCATAATCACTGGAATTGCCCTAGTCTCTGTACTTCGGTGTCTGTTCTGACTTGTCCAGGTTCACATGGCATCAATTACTAAACCTCTTCTATATCATTCCTTCTTACAAATGATGGTAAGGGCTGAAAACAAAAATGGATCAGAATGCTTTGAAAAAATGTAATGGGGACACAAGTTTACACAGGAGTTTAAGAAATCTTTGAAGGAGGCATTCAACACATGACTTGGACATCGAGTTTTCTCAGCCTGCTATAAGGTGGTGCTGGGCAGACGCCAGACCATAGGAGTTGAACCTAAAATTGAAAGGGTGCCATTTAATAAAGTCAACGGGAAGTAACATCACTCCTTTTGTATTTTAAGAACAGCTCTGAGGTTTTGTGTGAGAATGGATGGAAACAGGGTGACAAGTCTTAGTCTTTACATTAGATTGATGATTTGTAGTGGGAATTCATATATGAATCAATCACAAATCATTCTTTTCAGTCTCTTGAAAGTAAAATGAAAGTGTCAGTCGCTCAGTTGTGTCTGACTCTTTGTGACCTCATGACCTGTAGCCTGTCAGGCTTCTCTGTCTGTGGAACTCTCCAAGCAAAAATACTGGAGTGAGTAGGAATTCCATTCTCCAGGGGACCTTCCCGACGTAGGGATTGAACCTGGGTCTCTTGCATTTCAGGCAGATTCTTTAACATCTGAGCCACCAAGGAAGCCCAGTCATCCTTTCCAGTTTCTTAGGAAGATAAAATATGCACTGAAAAAGTTATAATACAGGTCATGCAGTGCTATATACAAAGGCTGTAGCAGAAAGAGAGCAAATGCTATGGGTGAGAGGAATTTCAGATCATGCTCACTTTTTAAAAATAAGTCATTGCTTTCACTCTTTACTGTTCTCTCTGTTGAATAGATTCTTAAGTCTCAGAATATTTCATTGCATACCCTGAAAGACTCTGAAATCTGAAACAAGTCAACTCAGTAAACACATACCTAGTGTCTGCTTTGTCTTTGGCTCGTAAGAATCATTTTCACTCATTTCACTGTATTTCCACCACAGGAAAATGATAAAATGAGCTCAGTATGATGGAATAGCTTGGGTGGGAGTCAGTGAACCTAAATTCAAATCTCCATTTTATCTTCATTCAGCAATTTGACCTTTGAAGATTAGCATAAACCAATGCTTAGTCGTTCAGATTGAGTTGAAATTAAGAGGTATTTTTCGTGTCCTTTGAGAAAGATGGGCTCCATGAAGGTTTTCTAGAGAACTGGGAAGATGTGGAGGAGCATGAATCAGTTGACTGCCAATGTGATACAATCTTGCTATTCCCCTGATGGAACCTGTCAAGGATAATCATCTCTGAGCTCTGTGGGCATAAAACATTTTCCTGTGATCCTCTACCTCCCTCCTTCCTTGGTCATGGGGCCAGAATGAGAGAGACAGAGGATGACTTTCTTCAACTCCTCTTTCTTCCAAGGTGATAAACCTCATCATTTTTTCTGTTAGTAGAGATGTTTCAGTGAAGATGATTTATTTGGAAAGATTATGCCATTGACTTTTCTTCTCTGTGGTGATTTTCACAGGATAGACCACTGGAACAATGAGAAGGAGAGGATTTTGCTGATCACAGACAAGACTCTCTTAATTTGCAAATATGACTTCATCATGCTCTGCTGTGTGCAGTTTCAATGGATTCCCCTGAGTGCTATCTATCGCATCTGCCTGGGCAAGTTTTCCTTCCCTGCGATGTCACTGGACAAGTGAGTGTGATGTTTTAGACTTGGGAAAGTGGTGCAGTGGGGGTGGGGCATGCAGGGAAAACAATCACAAAGTTCAGTTCAGTACTGTAACCTGGGAGAAGCCAGGGGAGAACAGGGAAGCTGTAGTTGAATTTATCAAACAATCCTGAGTTCCTACTCTATGTCAGATGTTCATACATCTGGATACAATTTTAACATTTCA
Source organism: Bos indicus (assembly GCF_029378745.1). Taxonomy (NCBI): domain Eukaryota; kingdom Metazoa; phylum Chordata; class Mammalia; order Artiodactyla; family Bovidae; genus Bos; species Bos indicus. Next base: position 78,714,621 of record NC_091760.1, on the reverse strand, counting down.
CAACTTTCATAGTACTTTACTATGAGTACCTGACAAGTGAATGGTTGAATGTAAAGTGGAAAGAGCTGCAGGGACATGGAAGAAATGTTACTAACCTAGTTCATATGACAGAGATGAGAAAAGCTTTCCTGGAGAAGCACTTGCGGTATTTGACTTGGGGTAGGAGTCAGTCACAGAAGAACAAAAGCTTAAGAATATGTCAAGCAGAAGGAAGAGAGAAGTCAAAGAAATGAAGGTGGGAAAAGGTGAAATGCCTCTAGGAAATTAAATTATTCTCTAAAGTGTAATGGACAGAACCCATGAGAGCTAATAGCACTTCTTGAAAGAAATCTCTTTAGAGATTTAGTGGAGGGGACACCAGCTCTCTTGGAGATACTGACAGTTACCAGGAGATCTGATGAGGTTTATGGCAGAGGATTGCTGAGCTGAGTAAATTCTTGAGATGGGCTCAGAAGGAACTGAATTTCTTCGACATTTTAAGTCTTAGCCAGAGGATAGCCATCTTCCTCTGAACTGTAAGCTCTTTGAGGGCAGGTATCTTTGATTATTGTCATTGTTGTTCTTTAAGTACCTCGTTATTGGGCCTAGTATGTAGTAAGAACTGAAAAATCTAAAATACTGAAAAAAAGCATAGATTGATCAAGTGATTGGTTTTCTTTTCATAAATCATATCATATCAAAGTCCTATTTTTTATTTCTTCTTTTCATGGACGCTAGAAACAATTGATTCAGTTCACTAACTTTTTGAACTGGTGGATTTTTCAATATCATATGCATATTGTAAACATATATTTAAACATCATAAAAATTAGTTACTGTCAGCATCTCTTTCCTATCCCAAACCTTAAGTTTTCCAGAATTATCTCCATAGGAGAGAATCAACAGTTTCATGTTTTTTTCTTCCCCTTTGAGAAATAGTCTATAAATATACAAGGATAAAATTGTCTTTCATGCATATATGTATGTTTTTGTATATTTATAATATTTATCAATGCAAATATTTATCACAAATTATTTTACAATGGGTACATATACCATAAAATACTTTGTTTCAAGCTATTTTACCCGAAGATATACTTTGGAGACATTATTATATAATCATGGAAAGATTAACTTCAGTCTTTTTAATATTACAAAATATTCAATTTCAGGTCCAATCTATTTATCTAGCCCTGTATTTATGGGCATTTAATCTTTTCTACTACAAGCAAAGCTATGGGCTTCCCTAGTGCCTCAGTGGTAAAGAACCTGCCTGCCAATGCAGGAAACTAGGGTTCAATCCCTGGGTTGGGAAGATCTCCTGAAGAAGAAAATGGCATCCCACTCCAGTATTCTTGCTCGGAAAATCCCATGGACAAAGGAGCCTGGTGGGCTACAGTCTGTGTGATCTCAAAGAGTCTGATGACAGCAACAACAACAGGATTTGCATAAATATGCAAATATATTTGTAATGTAAATTTCCACAAGTGGAAATATTAGGACAAAAGTCCTGTGAATTTTCATGATAGATGCTGGTGAATTGCCTTCTAAACAGGTGACAGCTGGTTATGCTCCCATAAGTATGAATCCTTTCTCATGTACCCTCAACAAGATTGTATTTTATGAAACTCTTTCTTAGCCAGTGAGATGAAGAAAAATATTTTTAATTTCCATCACTAGAATTTGAAGGAAGTTGAAGATGTTTCTCTTATGTTAGAAAATAGTTTTATCTATATTTCTGTGAACTGCCTATTTTTGGCCATACTACATTTTTTTTTTCTATTGAAACATTGATCTTTTTAAATTGATTTATAAGAGATCTTAATATATGAAGGAACTTGGTCCTATTTCTGCCATATATTATTGCAAATATTTTTTCCCATTTATCATATTTCTTTTAACTTTCTAATGCTGTATTTACTGTATTTGAGTTTTAGGTTGTTAAATGTATCATTCTTCCAAGTTTCTAAGTTTATGTCTTTTTTGAGAAAGGTTTTCTCCACCACTGAAATTACAAAATATATTTCCAAGTTTTCTTCTATTGTTTTTATAAATTTTTTTGAAAATATTTATTTGTTTATTTATTTGACTGCGCTGGATCTTCAGTTGAGGCGTGTGGGGTCTTCGGTCTTCACTGTGGTGTGTGAGATCTTTAGTTGTGGCGTATAGGATCTACTTCCACGACCAGGGTTCAGACCTGGGCTCCCTGTATTGAGAACATGGAGTCTTAGCTACTGGACCACCAAGGAATTTTATTTTTAAAAATACTTAAATTTATGTTTCATCTGGAATTTATCTTAAGTAAGGAAAAAGATAAACCATCAACTTTATTTCTTTATCCAGATGGCAGACTAGATATCTCAACATCGTTTATTCAATTCTCCCCTTTATCAATAAATATTGTATTTTACCATGTATATTTGTGTTTATTCTGAGTTATCCATTTCACTTATTTCTTTATTAGAGGGCAAAATGCTTTTTAATTATTAAAGCACTTTATTACCATTTTAATATCTGCTAGAGTTATTCCCATCTTATTAATCTTCATTTTTAAAGAATTTGTTTATTCACACATATTTATTTCTCCATGAGCTTACTTAATTTTTAAAAATTCTGTTGTTAGTAGGATTTTCAAATATTAAATCAGCTATTCAGTCTTAAGATAAACACATTTAGTTATAGTGTACTATCCTTTCTATATGTTGTTGAATTCAGTTTGCTAATATTGTATTAAGGAGTTTTGTGTCTATGTTCATGAGGATATTAGTCTATTATTTTCATTCTTTTAGATGTCTTTGCCAAGTATTTAGATTATGCTGGTCCCATAAAAGAAGCTGGAAAGTGTTCCCTTCTCTTCTATTTTCTAAAAGACTTTATATATAAGTGGTGTTATCTCTTCCCTGAATGTTTGTTGAAATTTACAAGGGAAGTTTTCCTGGCCTGAGATTTCTTTGTGGGACAGTTTTAGATACTAAATTACTTTGTTTTATAAATACTGAGTTACTCCTTTTTTCCTTCTATGGTAATTTTGATAAATTGTATTTTTCCAGGAATTTATTGTTTAAGGTGTTTCATTTAAAGGCTAAAAGTTGTTACTATTCCATTATTATCCCTTTAGTGTCTTCTTTCCTGTTATCAGTGATCTGCAGTCTCTGTTTTCTTTCTGTGAATGAATCTATTGATTTTGTTGCTTTTAATAAGAATATGCTTTTCACTTTGCCAATTATCATGATTGCTTGATTTCTCATTGATTTTTACTGTTTTATTTTTTCCTCTACTTTTTTCTTTTTTCTTACTTTTGGTTTACTTTATTTTTTAACTTTTTAATTTGAAACCCAAAACATTTATTTTAGGCTTTTCTTCTTTTATAATGTGAGCATTTCAGTTCAGTTTAGTTCAGTTTAGTTGCTCTGTTGTGTCCGACTCTTTGCAACCCCATGAACCGCAGCATGCCATGCCTCCCTGTCCATCACCAACTCCCGGAGTCTACCCAAACCCATGTCCATTGAGTCGGTGATGCCATCCAACCGTCTCATCTCATCCTCTGTCGTCCCCTTCTCCTCCTGCCCTCAATCTTTCTCGGCATCAGGGTCTTTTCAAGTGAGTCAGCTCTTCGCATCAGGTGGCCAGAGTATTGGAATTTCAGCCTCAACATCAGTCCTTCCAATGAACACCCAGGACTGATCTCCTTTAAGAAATCAGACTGATTGGATCTCCTTGAAGTCCAAGGGACTCTCAAGAGTCTTCTCCAACACCACAGTTCAAAAGCATCAATTAAATTAATAAATTTCCTTCTAATAGCTGCTTTTACTACATCTCACAGATTTGGCTATGTTGTGCTTATACTATCATTCACTTAGAAATATTTTATAATTTTTCTTGTGATTTCTCCTTTGACACAAAGATACTTTAGAAGTCATATTGACAAATTTCCAAATATTTTGAGATTTCTTAATATTTTAATATTATTGAATTTTAATTTAGAGAACATAGTGTCTTTGACTTTAATTCTTTTAAATGCACTGTAATGTGTTATTGCCAAATTCAGACTTAAATTGAAGAAAGTAGGGAAAATGACTAGACCATTCAAGTATGACCTAAATCAAATTCCTTATGATTATACAGTGGATGTGAGAAATAGATTTAAGAGACTAGATCTGATAGATAGAGTGCCTGATGAACTATAGACGGAGGGTCATGACATTGTGCAGGAGACAGGGATCAAGACCATCCCCATAGAAAAGAAATGCAAAAAAGCAAAATGGTTGTCTGAGGAGGCCTTAGAAATAGCTGTGAAAAGAAGAGAAGTGAAAAGAAAAGGAGAAAAGGAAAGATATACCCATTTGAATGCAGAGTTCCAAACAATAGCAAAGAGAGATAAGAAAGCCTACCTCAGTGATCAATGCAAAGAAATAGAGGAAAACAGTAGAATGGGAAAGACTAGAGACATCTTCAAGAAAATTAGAGATACCAAGGGAACATTTCATGCAAAGATGGGCTCAATAAAGGACAGAAATGGTATGGACCTAGCAGAGGTAGAAGATATTTAGAAGAGGTAGCAAGAATACACAGAATAACTGTACAAAAAAGATATTCATGACCCAGATAATCATGATGGTGTGACCACTCACCTAGAGCCAGACATCCTAGAATGCAAAGTCAAGTGGACCTTAGGAAGCATCACTACCAACAAAGCTAGTGGAGGTGATGGAATTCCAGTAGAGCTATTTAAATCCTAACAGATGATGCTTTGAAAGTGCTGCACTCAATATGCCAGCAAATTTGGAAAACTCAGCAGTGGCCACAGGACTGGAAAAGGACAGTTTTCATTCCAGTCCCAAAGAAAGGCAATGCCAAAGAATGCTCAAACTACCACACAATTGCACTCATCTCACATGCTAGTAAAGTAATGCTCAAAATTCTCCAAGCCAGGCTTCAGCAATATGTGGACCCTGAACTTCCAGATGTTCAAGCTGGTTTTAGAAAAGGCAGAGGAACCAGAGATCAAATTGCCAACATCTGCTGGATCATCGAAAAAGCAAGAGAGTTCTAGAAAAACTTCTATCTCTGCTTCATTGACTATGCCAAAGCCTTTGACTATGTGGATCACAATAAACTACAGAAAATTCTTCAAGAGATGGGAATACCAGACCACCTGACCAGCCTCTTGAGAAATCTGTATGAAGGTCAGGAAGCAATAGTTAGAACTGGACATAAAACAACAGACTGTTTCCAAATACGGAAAGGAGTACATCAAGGCTGTATATTGTTACCCTGCTTATTTAACTTATATGCAGAGTACATCATGAGAAATGCTGGGCTGGATGAAGCACAAGCTGGAATCAAGATTGCTGGGAGAAATATCGATAACCTCAGATATGCAGATGACACCACCCTTATAGCAGAAAGCGAAGAAGGACTAAAGAGCTTCATGATGAAAATGAAAGAGGAGAGTGAAAAAGTTGGCTTAAAGCTCAACATTCAGAAAATGAAGATCATGGCATCTGGCCCCATCATTTCATGGCAAATAGATGGGGAAACAGTGAAAACAGTGTCAGACTTTATTTTTCTGGGCTCCAAAATCACTGCAGATGGTGACTGCAGCCATGAAATTAAAAGATGCTTACTCTTTGGAAGAAAAACTATGACCCACCTAGACAGCATATTCAAAAGCAGAGACATTATTTTGCCAACAAAGGTCTGTCTAGTCAAGGCTATGGTTTTCCTAGGAGTCATGTATGGATGTGAGAGTTGGACTATAAAGAAAGCTGAGCACTGAAGAATTGATGCTTTTGAACTGTGGTGTTGGAGAAGACTCTTGAGAGTCCCTTGGACTGCAAGGAGATCCAACCAGTCCATCCTATAGGAGATCAATCCTGAGTGTTCATTGGAAAGACTGATGTTGAAGCTGAAACTCCAATTCTTTGGCTACCTGATGTGAAGAGTTCACTCATTTGAGAAGATCCTGATGTTGGGAAAGATTGAGTACAGGAGGAGAAGGGGATGACAGAGGATGAGATGGTTGGATGGCATCACCAACTCAATGAACATGAGTTTGGGTAAACTCCAGGATATAGTGATGGACAGGTAGGCCTGGAGTGCTATGGTCCATAGGGTCGCACTGGGTTGGACACAACTGAGCACCTGAACTGAACTGAAAGAAGAGTGTTAAAAATCTGCTCTTATTGTGGGATTTTCTCTTGTATCTTTAAATTTTTTTTTTTTTTTTTTTGCTTCATGCATTTTAAGAGTCCATGTTAGCTTAATGCACATTCATGATTGGTATGTCTTTTTGATGAATTGAGCCTGTTTTAATTATGAAATGTTATTTTCTATCTCTGACAATATTCTCTCTAGTACTCTACTTTATATCTCTTATTATTACTGACACTATCATTTTATACTTACTTTTGCTTAGTATATATTTTTTCATTTATTTTCTTTCTCTCTTCATATTTAGAATGCTTTTCTTTTTGAGATCACAAAATTGGGTCATACTTTTAAACTGTTGTGATAGTCTCTGCCTTTTAGTTGGAGTGTTTAGTCCCTTCACATTTTATGGAATTTTGATATGATTGAAGTTAAGGCTACTTTAACTTGTTTTCAGTCTCCCTCTTCTATTTTTTATTTCTTCATCCCCTCCTCATTGCCTTTTATGTTGCAATTCTCATGCATATTACTTTTATTGAATTTCAAACCCAAAAGGATAATACTATAAATTTTGCTTTAAGAAATCATATGTATTTCAAAGAAATTAGAAAACAAAATTATCTTTTCTATTTATGCATGTTTTCAGTTCTTATGCTCTTTATTTGTTCCAGAAGATTCAGTTTCTCTTTGATGTCATTTTACTTATACAGGAAAAATTACTTTTTAGCATTTCTTTGTAATGTAATTTACTACGAAAAAAAATTCTTATTTTTTGAGGGGTGGGGAGAATCTTTGTTTAGCCTTTATTCTTAAGGAGTATTTTTTTTAGTTAGAGGATTCCAACTTGACATTTTTTTTCTTTCAACATTCTTAAGATGTTCCTCTGTTTTCTGGCCTCCATAATTTCTGAAGAGAAGTCCACAATTATTTGAACTGCTATTGCTCTATATATTCTCTAAATGCTTTCAAATGTTTCCTTGATCTTTAACTTTCAGAAGTTTGACTATCATGTGCCTACTCCCTTGAGTTATGCTATAAATTCCCAGTTTTATTACACTGTTTAGAAAATGTCTTTTCTATTATTTCTACTCTTTGGGATTTACTAAATATTTTTACATTTCAATACTTAATTTATATCAACATTTCATAAATACTTGACTGTGCAGTCTCTGCTTTTTTTTGTGTAGAATTTGATAAATTGCTCCTATATATCCATTATCATTATACTATTTGTGTTTTGTCTGTCTTTACCTATTATTTATTAGTCAATTTTTTTGGCCACTTGATCTGTCATAGACTGAGAGGAATTAAATTTTCCTTAATTACAATTCTTCTTTTTTGTTTTTTGTGTTTTTATATTATGAATGTTTGTGTTGTCTTGTTTGATGTAGGACCATTTATAGATGTTGAATCCTTATTTTAGATTACAATCTTTTCATTATAAAATTTATTTCTTTTAATGTTTTCCTTGTTTTTGGTCTTGTCTGCTGAGTGTAGTAAAGCTTATGACCATTTTGTTTAAATTTTCTTCATATATTTCTGCCTGATTTTTACTTTAAATTTTTGGGGTTAATTTTTTGATGTGTTCTTGTATGCAACATATAATTGAATTTTACTTTGTTATCCAACCTGAGGGTCTATTCTTTTAATTTGTAAGATTAACCCATTTATACATATTAATATGACCATTACAGTCTTAGTTCTGCCATCTTGATTTTTGTATTATTGTATTTTTCTAAATATATTACCATATTTTCTGTATTTCCTTTGCTTTCCATTGAGTATATTTTTCTTTAAGCAAGAAAGTTTATAGCTTTTTTCTACTAGTGACTATAAGTGACTTTTTTCTACTACTGACTCTAACATAGCATTCTTAATTCTATCTTTTTTGAATATTATCTGTTTGCTTCTCAATAATAAACTCATCCCTATCATTTTTTTTTTACAAATGCTTTTTAAATTATGAAAATATGCTAACACATTTACAAGAGACCTGGAAAATACAGAACAAGGCACATGTAGTTCCACTATAGATTACAATTACTTTTTTAAGTAGAAAAATTAAGATTTTTAGTTGAAGTTTCATTATCAAACTCTCAAAAATTAATAGAATGAATAGACAGAAAAGTCAAAGGATATAGTAGACCTGGAAAACACTATGAACCAATTCAATATAATTAAGATTTATACAATTTTCACACCTCAGTAGGATAAAAATTCTATTCAAGTTCTCATAGACTGTAAACTAGGAGACACTGAAACATATCCAGTTCATAAGACCAGGTGCAAGAATTTGATGGTCATTTTAAGATATCTTTTTATATTGATTTCTAACATAATTCCACAGTGACAAAAGAACAGACTCTGTGTGATTTCAATATCTATCATTCATTTTTAAAGTTGCTTAAAATTACCATTATTAGTTATATTATGTTTACGAAAAAGTATGCTTCTACTTGGTATGCCATCTTCATCAGTGTATACTAAATCTTCATTGTGAAACATAAGAAATCTACATATTCATACTCTTCTCACATTTTCTCATCCTTTACCTCCCTTCTTTCATTAGTCTTCTCGACAAATTTCATTTTTTATGGCATGTTTTATTTGATTTCCTATAAGGCATACAATTATTACTATAGAAAGTTGGTGTAATTCCAGCCTTCTTAATTAATTTCTGGATTTTTATTCGGATTTTCATTCTGGGGTTAGAGTAAGAAAGCTTGTGCCAGCAGCTGGCATGCTGTTAAAAGTTAAAGGTCTTTCTCTGGGACCCTGGGGTAGAAACAATGTGATGAAGGGGTAGTTTTTAAAGTTCTGCTCGGTTTTTTAGCAAACATCCATGGTAGAGTTCTGGACTAGGGGTAGAGTGCTGGATTTCAGATCTGATTTTACAACAGTTAACTTTGTTTCCTCATCTATCAAAAAGTCATTCATATTGTCACTTTGCTTCATTAATAGCTTTATTGCAGAGTTCTGATGAGATGGTTTGGAAATACTATACAATATGCCTCAGAGATATCAGGTGTTAACAAGTTCTGATTTTTTTCCCCAGATACAAGTTTTTGTTAGAATGGAACTAAGTAGATTAATTTGATTGTTACTTTTATTTCCAAGTCAGTTGGCCCTTCTTGACTGGACATTGTCACTAATTTAAGTCAGAGGTCAGCCAGTAGCTGGCAGGAAAAGGAGGAAGAGGCAAGAGAAAATCAGCTGCTAAATAATCTTAAACTGGTTCCAGAGGAAAGCCTGAACAGAGTGAGCAAATTGTTTTGTTATAAGAAAATGCAAATGACTTAACATTAGTGGGCTTCCCTGGTGACTCAGATAGTAAAGAATCTGCCTGCAATGCAAGAGACCCAGATTTGATCCCTGGGTTGGGAAGATCCCCTGGAGAAGGATGTAGATGGTAATACTGACATTGTTTGTTTACCAAGAGCTCTTACCTCCCCTGTGCCATCTGACCTTCAACACCAAGAATAAATCGTACAAACTGAATACCTTTTAGAGATGAGAGAAGTGAGACCAGGAGAAGTAAGCAGAGATTCAGGCACCAGCAGCTATTTAATATTAGAGCTGGGTTTCAAAATCAATTCTTCCAACTTCCTGTTCAGTGTGCCTTTCTTTTAATACATAATGTTTGATCCCTTTTTTTTTCTATCCCCGCCTCCCAATTCCCCCCCTCCCCTTCCATCCCCTGCCTTCTCTTTCCACCCCTGGTTCTCTCCCTTTGATCTTGCCTCTGTATTTTTTATCCTCTCTCCTTTCCTTTCCTCTTGTCTATTCCTCTGGGTGAAGACAGCGTCTCTTGTTAATATAGCTTCTTCTCTTAAGCCACGGAGAGGTCTTTTGGAACTTAGCAGAACATGTGCCAGCATATCCCTCATACTGGTGCTTACAAAACAGAGTTGTTTTGTTTTAGTCACTGTTTTGCCTTTGGCTTAATGTGAAGTGAGAGGGCGATGGGAAGAGACAACTAGAGGCTAAAGATCATTTATGTGTGAGATGAAGGAAGATACTCTTTAGATTAGAGCATTCATCAGACAGAAAACCAGGAAATGGCAAAAGGCCTGGCTTATCTTACAGGGTAACTGCCTTAACCAGTTGCTAGTACATAGCTTCTTGTACTAGTGCAGAGCTTATTGTCTCTTATCTGAGATGAGAACACTACATCTTATTTCTATCATAATTGGGTTCATTCCCAGATTTTAATTAAAATTTAATTTTCATAACCTTGTATCTGTAACCTGTTAGAAAAGTGGAGGAGGGAGAGGAAGACTCCATTTCTATGAAATTATCCATAAGGTTAAACCATGACCAATCTTAACAGCACCAATTTTCTTACTGTCTGAATTTAGACAACTCAATTTAATTCCTGGGCTCTCAATTTCCGATCTATAAGATGTCAATTATAAAACTCCATGTCAGTCTTAATTCATAGGTCACTATAGATTTAAATGGTGGATGTGAAAGTGTTTTGTAAATTGTACAGTATTAAAATAATTGTTACTAAAAGAGTTCTAAAGATCCACATTTACTTAACAATGCTCCCATTTAAAAAAATATGCCCACAAGAGATAATGATGAGGAAACTGAGTGGTCAAGTGACTTGTATGTTAACATGTAGGTATGTGATGTGTGTATGTGTGTGTGCTTAGCTGCTTCAGTCATGTTCAACTTGATGGGACCCTATGGACTGTAGCCCTCCAGAATCCTCTGTCCATGGGATTCTCCATGAAGGAATACTGGAGTGAGTTGCCATGCTCTTCTAGAGGGGATCTTCCTGACCCAGGGGTGGAACCCACATCTCTTACATCTCCTGCATGGGCAGGCAGGTTCTGTACCACTAGCACCACCTGGGAAGCCCATGGTGAGGTCTGAAACATGAGATCCTCTAATCTCAAATCCTTTGCCATGCAGGTAATTCCTACTGGCTATCAAATGCACTGTAATTTTTGTGAATAAATGGCCTCCATGTCATGACCTTTATTCCTATCTGAAGTTTGTAATGAGGAGTTAAGAGTTTAGATAGCCTGGGGTTTAGAGTCCCTTGGACTGCAAGAAGATCCATCCAGTCCATTCTAAAGGAGATCAGTCTTGGGTGTTCTTTGGAAGGAATGATGCTAAAGCTGAAACTCCAGTACTTTGGCCACCTCATGCGAAGAGTTGACTCATTGGAAAAGACTCTGATGCTGGGAGGGATTGGGGACAGGAGGAGAAGGGGACGACAGATGATAAGATGGCTGGATGGCATCACCGACTCGATGGACATGAGTTTGAGTGAACTCTGGGAGTTGGTGATGGACAGGGAGGCCTGGCGTGCTGCAATTCATGGGGTTGCAAAGAGTCGGACACGACTGAGTGACTGAACTGAACTGAGGGCTTAGAGAGCGGGTTCTGGAGTCAGGCTACCTAGTAGCCAAATCTGTTCTGGGTGGCCTAGAGCAAGTCACACTACAATCTGTGCCTCAGTTTCTTCACTTGCAAACTGGTGAGGGTAATAGCATCTATCTCAGTCTATGTTAAGGATTAAATGAGATAATACATATAAAATGTTTAGAAAAATATGTGGTGTGTAATAAGCACTTGAAGGATGTGAGCTTCTATAATAAGTTTGGGAGAAAGACACTGGTTTAGGGTTCAGGAATCTGGGTCCTGATCTACTTTCTTGATCAAAAAAGTCTCCCCTTGCTAAATTTCAGTTTCCTCACTTACAAATGTTTCAGATTTTTTTTTTTTAATGAGGTGTAGCTGATTTTCAATGTTGTGTTAGTTTCAGGTATATATCAAAGTGATTCATATATATATATATATATATATATATTCACACACACACACACACACACACATACACACATATTCTTTTTCAGATGATTTTCCCTTATAGGTTTTTACAAAATGCTGACTATAGTGACCTGTGCTATATAGTAGGTCCTTACTGCTTATCTATTTTATATACAAATAGTAGTGTGTATATGAGGGCTTCCCTCATAGCTCAGTCAGTAGAGAATCTGCCTGCAATGCAGTAGACCTGAGTTTGATCCCTGGGTCAGGAAAATCCCCTGGAGGAGGAAATGGCAACCCATTCCAGGATTCTTGCCTGTAGAATCCCATGGACAGAGGAGCCTGTGAGGCCCCAGTCCATAGGGTCGCAAGAGTCGGACACGACTTAGTGACTAAATCACCACCACAGTGTGTATATGTTAATCCCAAACTCTCAATTTGTTCCTAAATCTCTGAAAAATTTTTGGCTCTTTTTTCCTTTTGGTCTTGAAATCTTGTGCTTTGTGGTATTCTATCGATGAAGCAATTTTCCCAAAGTCGTTCATCTTAGAGGGCTGAATGATTTTACCTAATCAATTACTCCTATGAAAAATGTCTCCAAAAGATTTTCTGCTAGAAAATATTATTGCTGTCATATTGACATGCCAACAAAACTTGAGGGGGACGGTCAGGCCAAGAAATGCCTCCTTGCAAGAGTAGGCATTGCACATTTATCTCTCCATGCTGCTAAAAATTTGCATTGTGCTGGGAATTGCTGGATGTGGTCACCCCTCATACTGTCTGTAGAGATGCTGTGAAAACAAGGGCTGGGAGCTGCCCACTGTTGACTTAGTATAGCAGGAGAAGGGACTAGAGAGGAGGGCATTCCAGACGTTACCCCATCACCTCAGTCTTGCTCCTTTGGATCCAAAGACCAGTGAGCCGCTCCATGCCCCCAGGGTCCTAATTTGGCATCTCTTTCTCAGACAAGGGCTTCAAAAGGCCTCTCCTCTGCTCTGGGGGAAGCCGGCTCGTGGCCCAGGCCGATTCTGCTGGCTTCGCGTCTGTCAGTGCATCCTAATCACTGTTATAAGTGTGGTTCTGCAGAACACCTTGTGAAATAGTTTCCTATTGCTCCAGCAACATCTCCTGTCTAGACAATCTAATTATGAGCGCAGAGCAAACAGCTGAAGTGTTTGCTGCCCCCAAGGGTTGCCTAACTCTAGGAGTGGGGGTGGAGGACAGGGGAAGGGAGGGAGTGGATGGCAGTGGTAGCTTTTTGTTGACTTGACCAGAAAACTGAGTGCTCCAAAAGAATCTGGTTAACTTTTAATTAAAAAGAAATGATCTGGTGGAAGCTGGCACTTTGTTGTTTATCCAAACTCAGTGGAGGATTAAACATAGCGATTCATTTCCCTCCAATCACATCTTTTTCTTGGCTTCAAAGGTGGTTTGTGGTCTCTGCTTAAAAAAAAGGAAAGAAAAAGTCACTGATTTACTCATCTGCCCTCCCAGTAGCAGTTTGAAAATAAAAAGTGGCTCCCTAAATGTATGTTCTTTCCAAGTAGTAATTCAATTACATTCAACAATTCAACAAGTCCTTCCTGAGCTCCGGCCACGTGGCAGGCGTGATGACAAAGTGACAAGACCTGGATTCTGTCCCCAGGATGTTTATGGTCTCATGGGACGCAGACACACACATGCACTAATGTTTTAACCAGGCTTTGATTAGTGCTCCAGTGAAAAGCCAATAGTGCCGTGGGCACAGGAGAGGGGGAGAGAATTTCTCCTGGGAGATATGGGAAAGTCTTAGAGAGAAGGTGGACCCTGAGCAGGTCTTTATAGGATGAGCAGAATTTGGGCAGAGAGATAGTGAGGAGTTGTCCAGGCATCAGCAGACAAATGCCAACTAGCGTGATCTTGCCAGGTCTCCTGTGGGGCAGGGTCCCAGCTGTTAAGAAGGTACGGTGGAAGTTTTCAAATGGTTTTGGATGATGATATGAGGTGTTTATTTTTATTTAAAAAACTTTTGTTGGAGTGTAGTTGATTTACAATGTTGCATTAGTTTTATGTGTACAGCAAAGTGAAATAGTTATACGTACACATATATTCATTTTTTGAATTCTTTTCCCTTTTAGGTTATTACAGAGTATTGAGTAGAGTCCCCTTTACTATACAGCAGGTTGTTATTAGTTATCTATTTTATATATAGTAGTGCATATATGGTGGTCTTCCCAGATAAAGAACCTGCCTGCCAGTGCAAGGAGATGAAAAAGACAAAGATTCAATCCCTAGGTCAGGAAGATCCCCTGGAGAGGGAAATGGCAACCCACTCCAGTATTCTTGCCTGAAGAATTCCATGGACAGAGAAGTCAGGTGGGCTATAGTCCATAGGGTTACAAAGAGTCGGACATGGTTGAAGTGATTTAGTATCACACAGTATATATATATATACATATATATATATATATGTATATGTATACACACACACACACATATATATATGTATATTATATGTCAATCCCAATCTCCCAATTTATTTCTCCCCCTCTTACCCCTAGTCATCATAAATTTGTTTTCTACATCTGTGATTTTAATTCTGTTTTGTAAATAAGTTCATTTGTACCCCCCACTTTTTTTAAGGATTCCACATGTTAGTGATATTATCTGATATTTTTAATATGAAGTGTTTAGGTTTTAGTCATCTTAAGATCTGAGATGATGAAGGTTTTAGGAGAAGAGACAAAATGATGGGCATTTTTCTTTGGGAAGTTAAGGAGGGAGCAACAACAGAAGAGGTGGTTTGAAAGAGACAGAAACTTGGAAAAGGGGGCTGGCTAAGGGAGAGATGTTTAGATTCTCTGAGGGTAGAGTTGGGAAATTATAATAACCTGAACTGGACCAGTGGATATGAAAAGGAGGGCATGGGTGTGAAGACTTGGCTGCAGTAGAATCTCTGGCATGTGATGGACAAATTGGGTGTTCTTGGTATGGGAGGTGGAGAGAGGGGAGGGTTGTGAGCCTGCAATTGAAAGACACTCTTCATGTTTATTATCTAGGGTGGCTGCTTGGCTACTCAAGCAGGGAAAAGTCGATGGTTGGAACAAACTGTTTGCACCGTTGACATTTACTGAGCACTTGGCATTACCTGTTGCTAGGCTGGGCGCTGTGATGCCCTTGTGCTAAAGAGTTTCTGCCTTCATGGAGTTCACAGTCAAGGGGGCAGTCAAATCATCATTCTGTTACACAGAAAATTACCAGAGTGAAAGTGCTTTGAAGAAGAGATATATGGGTTGTGTGAATTATAGACTGTTGTGTAACAGCTCACCTCAAAACTTGGTAGCAGTACATAAAAATCACTTATTATTTCTCTGCTTCTGAGGAGTATGGGTGTGCCTTAGCTGGGTCCTGTGGTTCAGATCACTGGGGCCATGGCATGTCAAGCTCACTCTAGTGGTTGTCCGCTGGCTCAAGTCCTCACTGGCGGATGGCCAGAGAGATGGGTTCCTGCCATGTGAGCCTTTCTCTAAGACTACTGACAACATACATGGCTGCTGGTCTTTCTTACAGGGGACAAGGGAAAGAGTGAGAAGGAACATGAGAGACTGAGCAAGATAGATGCTACCATGTTTAGGTAACCTCATCTTGGAAGGGACAGTTCCTCACCATGTTGTATTCAATAGAGGCAAGTCACTAAGTCCAGCTCACACTCGAGTGGTGGCTGTCACCTGAGGGCAAGCAGGGCAAGAGGTGGACACTGGAGGCTGTTGAACAAGCAGCCTTCCACGTGAAGGTGATCAGGACCTTTATTAGAGGATTTAGATCTCAATTGGAGGGTAAAGATGAAGGAAGGCTTCTCTGAGGGAGGACTTCTGAAACTGGGACCGAAGGCACAAGGTGAAGGAGGTTACGGAGAGTGGCCCAGGGAGAGAATAGTTCATGTAAAGGAGAGAGACAGAGAGAGCCTGGTGCCTCTGTGGAACTATTAACAAGTCAACAAGAGGGCCCAAGGGACACCAATGTGGAGATGACTTTCAAATTTAAATGCTGGTGAGCTTATGGCATTTGGAAGAGTTAGAGTAATTCAACTGGTATCTGTCACTTGCACTGGCAGGCATTCCCTAGAGAGGTTCAGAGTTAAAACTAGTTTGAAAGCCCTTGCTCTAAACTGTGGGACTGTTTCTGGTACTGCTGGGGAATGGTTCTGATTCAAGTGTATAAAATGAATCAAATTGCCCACTTATCTCTTAGGATAATTACTTATTGTGTAATGTGATAATGTTCATAAATCGCCCGAGGCTTTTTGGGGAAAGGTATTATATAAACACAAGGATTTATTAGTGATGATGGAAACAGATTTGAGGGATAAGATCAGATGTGACTCTTGATGCTATGGCATTTGACTCCAAACTAAGAGGCCTATGAAGTTCATGTGAGTTCTTGAGGAGGGTTTTAGGTTAAGAAATGGAGGCGGCAGAGTATTGAGAGGTGGATGGAATGGATATAGGCATGGAGAGGTAGGGTGGAGAATGGGGAGTGCTCTTTTTAGCTCATTCACTCTGAAAATAAAGGGCACTTGCCATTTGTCAATCTGTCAAATGAATGTGACTATTTAGAAATGCAACATGGAGATTTTACTGGGCTGGGAATGAGAAAGTCTGAATTCTTATCCCTATTTTGTCTTCAGTGTTCTGTGTGTCCTTGAAAGAAAGTTGTTTTCTCTTTCAGAGCCTTATTTTACCCCCATGTAACATGATGGGTAAAATCAGATGATCTTCAAGGTCTCTGCCATCTTGTGGGCCAGTAATTTTATAACTTTTTCCATCATTTCTGCTGTGAAATGAAAACAATAAGAACTTGTTGACAGTGAAGGAATATTGTGACCAATGACAGTTTTTGTTTTGGGAAAGTTTAACATTGGTGGCAGAACTTGAAATTTTGTGCATTTATTTTGTAGACCCTAGGGATAGATGAAAACTGCAGAGAGAAAATAGGCAAGAGTTGGTGTTTGATACAATTTTTCTAGCTTCAACTGACATATTATTCTTCTTTCTCCTCTTTTTACCCCACTGATCTTCTCTTAGTCCAAATTCCCTAGACACAGACATGTAGTTCATATTTTGGAGTTAATAATATCCACCCTATAGAGGATTAAATGAAAACATTGAGAAGAGCCAAGCTGGTGACTGTTATAGATGCTCCAAACATATTAGTTTCCTCTTGCTTTCCAATTTTTTTTCTATTAGGAAGAATACACTCTCCATACATGTTTTTTAGTACAGCAAAATGCTAATAGAGACCTAGGAGCTTCCCAGGTGATGCAGTGGTAAAGAATCTGCCTGCCAATGCAGGAGATGCAAGACATGCATGTTCAATCCCTGGGTTGGGAAGAAATCCTGGAGAAGGAAATGGAAACTCACTCCAGTACTCTTGTCTGGAAAATTCCATGGACAGAGGAGCCTGGTGGGCTGCAACCCATGGAGACACAAATAATCACATGCAATTGAGCACAACAGCAATAGACAGCTACTCCCTGAAAAGCTACCGAGTCACTGAGTGGGGCAGTTAGGGCTGCAGGTCTATGCTGTAAATTTCACAGGAAAGAACTGATGATCATTTACTTTACTCAGGGCCTGTTACTTCATGGCAAACTAACAAAGACCTGGAACCTGTTTTCTGATGGAAATACGAACTTGATGAGTTGGTTTGAAACCACCTAAGCCCTGTTAACAGGTGATTCAGGTTTATTTCTGGGAGCAGGGAAAGCACATGTTAAAATGCTCCTAGGAACAAGACAGTACCCCGGCCACCTGCCCCCAGTTCAAGCCAAGCAGGAGGCATGCGTAAGAAGGGACGACTCTACAGGTGTGCATAGAGAAGTGACCTTAAATGCAATGCCTGGGCACCTGAAACACCTAGTATTACATTTTTCATAATACCATTTGGTAATGGGGCAGCAGGCAGAGGAAACCAGTTTTAACATAAAACCTGAATTATCATTAAGAACATTAAGTAATTAATAGTCTTCAATTTTTTAATTAAAAAGTCATTTCAGCTATTGAACATAGTTACAGACTTTGTGGGCTTTCCAGATGGCACTAGTGGTAAAGAACCCGCCCGCCAATGCAGGAGATATGAGACTCGGGTTCGATCCTTGGCGGAGATCCCCTGGAGGTCTTTGGAGGAAGAATTCCTGGAGGAGAGCATGGCAACCCACTCCAGTATTCTTGTCTGGAAAATCCCATGGACAGAGGAGCCTGGCAGGCTATAGTCCATAGCATCTCAAAAAGTCCAATAAGACTGAAGTGAGGTAGCACTCACACACAGACTTTATGTGTTTCTCTTGCATTTCCTGCCCCCTCTTTCATGGTAATTTGGATATTGCTAGACCTATATTCAGGAAACAAGCTTTAACTGTAGTTGTTTTAATGTGATGATTCAACAAATGAAAGACAGTGCCTAGTAGTCTCTGTAGGGTAAGAAAGATGAATTATATATTGGTCTTGCCCTCAGATAGCCTGAGCTCTAACTGGGAACAGGGTGAGTAATTATATAGAAAACTAATTTTCACAGAACACTTGACACAATAAACCCGAAGTGAAAGACAGAAGCAATGTATTATTGAAGCAATTCTGAGGCTTTTTTTTCTTTAAGGTTGGTAATTTTTGCTCAAGAGACAGATGAATTTGGTTAGAGAACAGTGCCTTAAAGACTGGGGGGAAAGTATTATCAAAAGGCATGATGATGCAAAAGTCTAAAACATTGTTTCAGAAACCATGACCAGTCTCTTGGGTGGCTGGAGGGTAAGGAGAGAGGTGGGAGAAAGGAAGGGGAAAGGAGAAATGGATTTTCCAGGCAAGATTACTGGAGTGGGTTGCTATTTCCTTCTCCAGGGAATCTTCCCGACCCAGGGATTTAACCTGGGTCTCCTGCATTGCAGGCAGATGCTTTACCCTCTGAGCCACCAGGGAAGCCCTTTGATTGGCTGCTGCTGCTGCTAAGTCGCTTCAGTTGTGTCCGACTCTGTGTGACCCCATAGATGGCAGCCCACCAGGCTCCCCTGTCCCTGGGATTCTCCAGGCAATAACACTGGAGTGGGTTGCCATTTCCTTCTCCAGTGCATGAAAGTGAAAAGTGAAAGTGAAGTCGCTCAGTCGTGTCCGACTCTTAGCGACCCCATGGACTACAGGCCACCAGGCTCCTCCGTCCGTGGGATTTTCTAGGCAAGAGTACTGGAGTGGGGTGCCATTGCCTTCTCCTTTGATTGGCTAGTGGGAGTCAAAAAGCTTTCATTGCAGGAGAGGTTTTCTGCATATCTGTGTCTCTACAGCCTGTGGAACATGAGTATGTGGCAGGCACATCACTGTGTACTCAGTGAATGGTGAGTACATGGCCAGACCAGTTAGTGGTGTGTGGGATGGATTGGAATACTGAAAAACATATGATCAGATCTTTGACTCAGTCCTGGTAAGAGGTATTGGATGCTTGGCCTAGGTATGGAAAGGAGAAGTCTTAAATGAGAATCTGAGTACCATACTCTGCAGGCAACACTGATTAGTGGCCTCAGACTCCAGTGGAGCAAAGTCACTTGAGAGTTACTTAAATGGAGATGAAGTCTGAAAGCAGAATTGCTTGGGGTTTCTGGACCTACTATCCTCAGCAAGTATCAAGTTACATCGCATACTATGATGAACTGGGCAGCAGACAAGGATTTTGTCACACATGCTCTTGACTTTGCCTTTGGGGACCTATGCCAAGAATGCCCTGGATTTGATCTTGGGTGCGGTGCTGTCCACTCACTCATAATGCCCTGGGAGGCGTGTTGACAAGGATGGGTGGATGGTGGGGTTTTGCTGAACTATTTCTTGGCAAACTTCTGGGAAAAGGCGTTCCCCAAATGCCACAATACTGTTATTTTTGAGAAATGGACTGAACCCAGGTGCCTGATTGGACAAGGCCACTCCCAATTTCTTCTAGATAAATATTTGGTTGCCAGGAGGTTATATTTAAATGAGGAATACCTCCTTAGGAAGTTATTGCCTAGTAATTCCTGCAGAGGGCAGGATCCCATCCCTTCTGGGAAATGTTTGAGAACCACCCCAAAACTTACACTGTACTCACTGCACACTTAGTGTGGGGCATCCAGCCTGAGGTTCTCTAAACTCTGTTGCTCGGCGAACAAGAAAACCTATCAGTGTTATAGACACTGCATTTCTTCGAGGGAAATGCTTCTGGTCTTCAGTGTCATAATGGCAGAAATCTGAAGCACAAACAGAATCTGAGTTACGGATTTGGCTTTAAAGAAAAAAATAAGTTCTCTGAAAAAGAGCTTGGTTCTTTCTGGAATCCAACTGCAGAGTCTGGGAAGCTAGAGAATTTGGATCTTTCAGACATAAGACATTCTTGACTTTGATCTTGCTACTCATAATCAATGTGTGAATGTTGGTTTTTCGGGCCCCACCAATTTTTTTCCTATGGTCTTCTCCTAAAATCTCTCTATGGGGAGAATCCTTTTATGTATTTTCTTTCCATTTTCACTGAATGAGACTATTAGGATTCAGCAATTAAATCTTATAACTGTTTTGGGGAATCATCTGTCTTTAGGAATTCTTCATTAGTTGTTTTAAGCACTCAGAACAAAACATAAAGGAAAACACATAGCAAAAAACAAGTATAAGCACAACCAGTCCATTCTGAGGGAGATCAGCCCTGGGTGTTCTTTGGAAGGACTGATGCTAAAGCTGAAACTCCAGTACTTTGGCCACCTCATGTGAAGAGTTGACTCATTGGAAAAGACTCTGATGTTGGGAGGGATTGGGGGCAGGAGGAGAAGGGGACGACAGAGGATGAGATGGCTGGATGGCATCACTGACTCGATGGACGTGAGTCTGGGTGAACTCCGGGAGTTGGTGATGGACAGGGATGCCTGGCGTGCTGTGATTCATGGGGTCGCAAAGAGTCGGAGACAACTGAGCGACTGAACTGAACTGAACTGAAGCACAAACACAAATAAAAAGGCTATCACTCTGAGGTTCCGGGTCAAGGTTCACTGTTTTTGGTCCTCCTATCAAGATCCATCTTAAACACACATTCTTCTTAACAGTGTGTGGCATCAAGGTCACATGCTGCGACTCTCCTCATGATTTTCTGAATCATCTGTTAATCACCAGCAATGTATTATTTTTTTGTTTTGTTTTTACCACTTTGGATGCAATTTTTCATTAGGATATCCACTGAGATAGATCCCATAAAAAAGAAGAAATGTTACCCATGTATACCAGCTTAAATACAGGTGAGAAGGGCCTTGTTCAGCAGATTGGGCTGATCCCCCAGGCTATGTAGGGTCTGTTTTGGTGAAAACCCATCTGGAGGAATGACTTGAGGTGGAGACCTGGGGACACTTGGCCAAGTCAATGTTCAAGATTTGTTTCTTCTGATGCAGAAGAACCTGTTAATTATGATGTATTTAAATTCTTTCAATGTGCTATTATCATAATTAAATACATAAGTGATAAGAAATATAGGTTTTTGGACTTGGAAAGTAATTTAGAATATCTGGCTCAATCTTCCTCATTTTATAGATGTAAACTGTGGTCTTAGGAGACTGTATCCCAGACCCCCAGTGGCAAGGCTGAGAGCAGAAACTAAAGAAGGAGAAATAACCAAAGAGGTTTGGCATTGATGTGTGCCTGTAAATTCTAGCATTTTAGGTTTTCTTCTCTGTATGTCATCAGAAAACGGAATTCTGCTTTTTAAAAGCATCTAGGGAATGACTGACACATTGGCCATGAAGATAGATGTAGAATTAGAGTTTTGACTTTCCATAAATGAGCTCCCTGACACCAGTATTGAATGTATTCTCTCTTCTCTGGACTGTTCCTTAAACACCTGGAGAGCAAAGAGAGCAGTCTGCAGTCTTCCAGGTGTCTTTCAAAACTGAAATTCTATAATTTGAAATTGTTATCTGAGTATTCTTAAAATATAATAATAATGATATACTGAAGCAAAAACAGAAAAGAATCAGTTGGTTTTACAGAAATCATACCATATTGAAGGGAATGTGCTTGGATATCAAGAGTTTTAAATTTGACAAGATCCCAGCATTTAATCCCTCATACCTTTGTCTAGTGTTATTCTAGGGAAGAGCCCTTTAACAAAGTTTTCCTTTCATTGCTTCATAAAATTTTCAAATGACAATCTCTTTAAATTCTAATTTTCTGAAATCCATGCAGTTCCTCTGGGCAGTTGCTGGGTGGCAGCAGAAGTGCTGAAGTGGTGGCCTATAGAGAAAGAATGGCAGAAGGGCTTCAAGGCTCATTGGGTGCTGAGTGTATGCCCTAGTCCTCATGGCCAGTGAATGACACAGCTGGAAGGGCTCATAGGGCTGCGACTGGTAGGGGAGGGAGGAATTTTTCCTTTCTCATTGTTTGTCACCGGTCCTTTGAAGAGGGTGGTAAATAATTATGGTAGCTGCTACAGTTTATTAAACAGCCACTGTGGGCCAGGCACTGCATTAGGCTCTTTAGATATGTCATTGTGAATTCAAATATCACCATTAGCAAGGTGGTATTTTCCCACCTTTCCCCCCGCCCCCCATTTTACAGATATTATTCCCATTTTACAGATGAGGAAACTGATGAAAAGAAAGATTATCTGAACCATCTTTGAGGCCACAAGGCCAGCCAGTGCTTTATCTGGGCTGAAACACAGGATCCCTATGACACCAAAATCTAGACTTTTCTTATCATGGGGATGCTGAAGAAATAAAGATAAAGCCAACAAAAGAAATCCCATCTCTGTTTTTGAGTTGAATTAATCAATGAGTCAGGGAAAATTTTGACTAGAGAGAGAATATTAATGTCTGTTTCCAATATTTTAGTGTCCTGGAATCTGCAAGACCTTTGCATAGTCAGTATTTGCATTCACACACACATGTACACACACACACAGAATCTCATAATAAATGCAGTAGGGTTGGTTAATTTTTAATTTTTTAAATGAAGAAACTGAGGCTCACTTGAAAGAGAAGTCGTCTTGGTAAAGTCCTCAGTAAACAGAAGACTTGGGTCTCCTGATCTTTAGGCTGGGATATTTTCACCAAACTACACTGCCTTGAAGAGATGGGCTATTTTCTCTACATGGGCTGTCCTCTAAGATCAGTTCAACCAGGACTTCCCTGGTTGCCTAGTGGTTAAACATCCACCTGCCAATTCAGGGTATGCAGGTTCAATTCCTGGTCCATGAAGATTCCACAGGGCTTGGGGCAACTAACCTGTGTGCCACAATCACTGAGTCTGCACTCTAGAGCCCTTGGGCTATAACTACTGAAGCCTGCTTGCCCTAGGACCCATTCTCTACAAGAAAAGCTACCTCAATGAGAAGCCTGTGAACTGCAACTGGAGAGTAGCCCCTGCTAAACACAACTAGAGAAAGCCCAGAGCACATCAATGAAGACCCAGCACAGTCATAGAGAAATAAATAAATACATGCCCCCCAAAATAAGTTCGACCAAAAGTAGAGGAACAGTCTTGGGCCTTAATGTATAGAATTGAGATGTTCTCCATCCATTTGATGGCCTCTGTCTTTCAACACTAGCTGACTCCAGCCCACATTTATGATGATGCCTGTGTAAGCTGCAGCAGCTTCCAAAGTTCTGCACAGGGTAGATGTTTCACTTAGCTTGCCCATCGTGCACGTAAAGAAACTGTGAACATGTTGCTTCTTTACTGAAGGCCCTCTGCTGGTGCCAACTTTCAGATAAACTTAGCTACATGCATCCTAGCAGGAAATAGAGAAGAAAGTAATCTAGATATCTTGGTTATTGTACATGCTTATGTGATACATTATTTATTTGGGGGTAGAATATACATAAGAACTTCTTTTGAATCTTGAATATTGGAGGTTGTATCAGAGAACTTCTAGAACTAGAATGAGCCTTAGAGATGATCTAAGTCCAAAAGTGGGGAAGTTATTTATTTAAATCAAACTCCTTTACAAAGTCATGGGTGACTGGGGTGTCCTGATCCCTTAGGATGGAGCCTGGGCTTGAGAGCCAAATAAATGTCAATTTGAATCCTGACTCTATTATTGACTGGTAGTAAGACCAGAAGTTAAACTGTTGATGTCTCTGAGTCCCAGTCTCATCTTTAAAAACAGAAATAATTATAACTACTTTGTAGTGTAGTTGGTCAGTCTAAATAAGCGAGTATATTTGAAAGCCTGGTGCTTATATACTCTGTCTTTCTTATCTACCCTGATGCTCTGTGTCTTTCATTTGGTTTGGATTCTTAATGAGATCATGTGTTTTGGAGTTTACAGCACAAATGAGCTACATGATACAGGAGCACAGCTCAGTCCTTGATGGGAAAAATACAGTGCAATCAATCCCTTTTTAATTTATTTACATCATAAGTTAACCATGTTATAGCATGCTTTTCCCATATGTAGTTTTAGCATCTATTATTACACTGGGATCTGCTTTGACTTGTATTTCTGAACCTGTATAATTAAGTGTTATATTATAGTGGGCTTCACAGCACTGGGTAATGAAAAGAACTCTGGCCTTGTAATCAGCGGGATTTTGTGCCAATTCTACCAGGCACTAGCTGTGTGATTATAAATGCCTCCTTTTCTATGTATGAGGATTTTAGTTCAGGTGATCTGTAAGGTTCTGATAAGTTTTTAGATTTGATTTGTCTATATTTTCTTCCACTGGTATATATTGAGACCTCTGTTTATTATGTCTGCATTGTGCCTCTCATGGGTGTGAGCAAGTGTCATTCTTCTAACTCAAATCAAATTAATTGTGCAAGATTTAGGGGCTTCCCAACCTTACACCTCTATTGATAAATTGAGTAGGGTTTTAGTTACTTTTTGTTGTTGTTGTTTTGGTATTAATTGCAGAGCCTCAATACTAAACAAGATCAGCAAGTTCACGAGTCAGCTTAGGCAAGGATGGACCTTTACAAAGTACCCCAGGTTACAGGAAGATGGCACTAGAGATTCTTGTCTTAGAAAAATGATGAGGCTTGGGATCTGGAATGGAATAGAATCACAGAATCACTAAATCGGAGACCACCCAAAGCAGATACCTTCTTTCCAGCAAACTGGATAGATGGTTAGCCAGTCTCTGTTTGCAGGCTTCTGGTAAAAGAGAATTCACAACTTCTCACTTTGTCTCTCCCATTCTGGGAAGCTCTGGTTCAAATGATCTTTCCTGTATTGAGTTGAAATAAGCTCCTCTTGAAGCTGTCACCTGTTGGTCATAGCTCTCTGTAGCTACACAAAATGAACCTCTCTGTAGCTATACAAAATGAAGAATCAGTTCATTAATTCAACAATTATTGAGTTCCTATTATATGGTAAACACTGTGCTGAGCTCTGGATAGGCAAAATATATCTTCCCCCCCACCCCCCACACCAAGGGGCTTATAGTGTGGCTGAAGAGCTAGACAAGTACAATGTCAGCTGCAGTATGATGAAGCAATTGCTGCTACATGAAAACAAGTGGTTTAGATCCCGTGGGAAGCACATCTTATTTAGGTGAGGAAAGATATACCAAAGAGTTTGAAAACCTCCTTCATCTCTATTCTCTGCAGGGTAACTGCACTTCCAGGATGTAATAGGCAGTGTAATTTTGGAAGTCACAGAAAGACTTGGGAGACTTGAGTTCTAAACCCAGTTTTGCTACCATTGTCCCAGTGAGACATGGAACATGTCAGTCAGTCCATTTCCAGTAGTGAAAGTGAAAGTTGCTCTGTCGTGTCTGACTCTTTGTGACCCTATGGATTGTAGCCTGCCAGGCTCCCCTGTCCATGGAATTCTCCAGGCAAGAATACTGGAGTGGGTAGCCGTTCCCTTCTCCAGGGGATCTTACCAACCCAGGAATCATACCAGGGTCTCCTGCACTGCAGGAGGATTCTTTACCAGCTGAGCTACATTTTCAGTAATAGAGGCTGCAAATAGCACCATTTCAGGTTTCTAGTCCTGGACATTTTAAAATAAACAGTTGATACACTCATCTGTTGAATCTCCCAGTACTTCCCTCCTCTTTATTTCTGTTCCTCACTAGTCAGCCTAGAGTAGAAAATCAGCTTTTGAACTGTGGTGTTGGAGAAGACTCTTGAGAGTCCCTTGGACTGCAAGGAGATCCAACCAGTCCATCCTAAAGGAGATCAGTCCTGGGTGTTCATTGGAAGGACTTATGCTGAAGCTGAAACTCCAGTACTTTGGCCACCTGATGCCAAGAGTTGACTCATTGGAAAAGACCCTGATGCTGGGAGGGATTGAGGGCAGGAGGAGAAGGGGACAACAGAGGATGAGATGGCTGGATGGCATCACCTACTTGATGGACATGAGTTTGAGTGAACTCCAGGAGTTGCTGATGGACAGGGAGGCCTGGTGTTCTGTGATTCATGGGGTCGCAAAAAGTCGGACACGACTGAGCAACTGAACTGAACTGAACTGAATTCTCCCTGTGTCTGGGCCTTATCAAGTTTCCTGAGTCCCCCTCTTCCACACCTTGTGTTTGCATTGGGGTGACCCTTAGCTTGGGTCTGAACTGTTCTCAGCATTAAATTAAAAAGCACTGAGGACTTCCCTGCTGGTCCAGTGGTTAAGACTTTGCCTTCCAATGAAGGGGTTCAGATTTGATCTCCATTTGGGAAGTTCAGATCTCACATGCCTGGCAGGCCAAAAATCTAAAACATAAAACAGAAGCAATAATGTAACAAATTCAACAAAGACCTTAAAAATGGTCCAAAAATCTTTCAAAAAATAAAAAGCATTAAATTAAAAGCACACTTAGAGACACCCACAGAATTTTTAAACATGCCCAGGCGTATTAGAAGTTGCCCCTGGGATCTTTCCATTGACCAGCACAAAAAAAGATGACTCAGGCTATGTCTGCCTACTCCTATGTGGAAATAATGTTGCATTTGTCTGAAAGCCAGTGAAAAAAAGATGTAAGCTGAAGATGGCCTGATGACAGATTATTTTGTACCCCAAATGCCTTGATATCTCAAATCGTTTATTTAAAAAAATTTTCCACTCTAATTTTTTTCTGATCCTTGGAGGAATTAGAGAAAGGGCTAGTTGACCAGACTCAGAAGTCTGAGAAGTCTTTTAGAGCTGAGATAGCCATTACTCTCACCTGTTTCTGCCAAGCTCTGATAATTTTTTGTAACTAACGTAAAGTGAAGATATTGGATGAATGAGACATCACACAATCACTAGAGAGAAATGTCTTAACGATGAATATGGAATCCAATCTTAAGTCCCATTACATAAAATACTATTTTCTTTGAGATAGGAAAAAAAAATATAATTGTCATTTGTTTGGTCTGTCTGGGTAAATTTCATGGTCAATGCCAATCTTTCTTGGAGCTTTTCATATTATGCAGAACTTAGAACATGGACGCAAAGAGATAGTGGACTCACTGAATTTTGGATTTTGAATGCCTCTCACGTGTATGGTGGGGAGAGTAGTAATTAAGGTGTGGGACTTAGGTAGTAGCATCGAGAATTCTCTAAAACCGTGTTAACAGAGTATAGATTTTCTAATGCAATTTCAATAAGCTTTCACCATTGATCCAAATTTTTGCCAAAGAATCCCCAGGATTTGCTATATCCTCTTTTTTTTTTTTTTTTTTTTTTAAATAAGGCTCATCCCTCAGCCTGGCAATAAGTTTTTCTCATCAACTTAAATATATTTGGAGAGAGTTGATTAATTTTTTTAATCATATTTAAGAACATATGAATAGCTATCAATTCCTACCTTCCATTTAATTTTAATCTATACTTCTTCTAAAGCAAATACAAGCCAGTAAGTTTTCCTAAGAGCATATCTTGGAAATGTAGTGAATTTTTATATATGTATAAAAGTGAAGTTTATTATTGACTGTAATAATTTTAACCCACGAAACCATTCATTTATCAAAACTTTACTGAAGTTAAGGCACTGCACATATTTATGCCATTTGATTGTTCTAAGAAGAGAATAGAAAATGCATCAACTATAGGGAGTCCCGAGGCCTTTTCTCTTTTGACTGAACTCCTCCAAATCAAGCTTCTACTTGATAACTTGGCTCAGACACCAGGCAGCATGCACAAAAGTAATATTTTGAGCCAGGTTCAAGCGATTTGTTTTAATAGAATAAACACGCATTGGATATGAATATGTGCATATCAATATCTCTGGTGTAGTGACATAGAGTTAAGTAACACAGTCCTGCTATAAAAGGTGTGTTTTGCAATAGTTAATTTGAGCATAAGGCTTCCCAGTTGGTGCAGTGGTAAAGAATCCGCCTGCCAATGCAGGAAATGAGAGGCTGGGGTTTGATCCCTGAGTTGGGAAGATTCCCTGGAGTAGGAAATGGCAACCCGCTCCAGTATTCTTGCCTGGAAAACCCCATGGACAGTGGAACCTGGCGGGCTATAGTCCATGAGGTCGCAAGAGTCTGACACATCTGAGCGACTGAGCACACACGCGCACAATTTGAACATATGGACAGCTGTGCTTTAGGGTGTGGTTAGCTTATGCCATTGGAGCAGAGTTGACACCAGAGAGAATTCACAGAGTTGTGGCTCTATCCGGGGAACATAAAGGAAGTGGTTTATGACATGACTTTGAAGGAGAGAGCTAGGATATTGGTGGGGAACTGGGATGTAAAGAGAGGATTAGGGGAAGAGGGTGGTCCAGGTGGAAGGTACAACAAAAATAAAGTCACATGGTCAGGAAAGAGCAAGGAAATACAGAGAAGAGTGAGTGGAGTTTATTATTTATTAAGTATAATGAAGGCATAGGGAATGATAAGGCTAGAGATGGGGCCAGATAACGGACGGAGGATCTGGATACCAGGATAAAGTGTTTGTGCTTTCTTGGTGGCAGTGGAGCTACTACTAAATTGTAAATGAGGAAGTGCATCCATTTAACAAAACTTTTCTGAAGTGCCCTGTATAGGTCAGACAGTATGTAAACTACTGAGAATTCAAAGAAAAAAAATAGACAATCTCAAACCTCAAAATCTTCAGCAAGAAGGAGAAGCAAATACAATTAATTTAATGCAGGTATCAGTACTGAGAGGCATATCTTGTTCACATAACTAAGGGGTTATGGAAAGTTTCTTAAAGGCAATAAACCTTAAGGACTGGATGGGAATCATTTAAGTGGCAAAGAGAAGTTCTGCTCGAGTAAGACCCCTGGAGAAGTTTATATGATTGTTAATCCAGGGAACACTGGGAAGAGAGATGTGAGTGGGAGGAATGGGGAGAGAAGGATGGGGGCGGGGGGATGCCAGTTAGGAGGCTGCTGCAATAGAATAGGTAAGAGAGGATGAGCCTGGACCTTTGAGATGGCTGTGAGGATGAAGAGAGGGTGACAGCTATGAAAGAACCAACAGCAGTGGATCTTGATTTGATGCTGGAAGTGGGAGCTGGGGTAGAAATTGCAGAAGTGGAAAAGAATGAGAAAAGGACTTAAAAATAGCAACGATTGGAAGTCTGAGAGGTGAGGAAGATGATGCCACTTTTGTTAGAGAATACAGCAGTCAGGAGAAGCTGGTTTCAGGGGAAGTGCATGGAATTCAGTGTTGAGTAACTACTGAAAAGCAGAATAAGCAAACTCTGTAAAACTGGGCCATGAGCAAAATTCTTGGGTTATGATGTTATAGTTCCTCCTCCTTCCCTCCTGGAAAATTTCAGGCCATAGGACAAGTGGCCAAATACGGCTTCAAGCACATTCTAAAGTGTTGTTGTCTAGGGCAAAAAGATCTTGTGTATTCACTGTAAAGTGTAAAAACCAGATATTGTTAACAATTCTTTGGCTTGGCCTATAGATGTTCTAAATAATACCTTGGGATTATTTATGATGACAGGTTTGGAGTTCTTCTTGGAACATATACCTGCCCCCTTAAGCAAACTGCTTCCTGGGGAGGAGACCAACAGAGGCAGGGTTTTTTCCAAACACCTAATTTTCATTTCTCCACCCCCCCCTTTTTTTAAACTTAGTAGGTAAAATTAGTGATTCCTGGACCGCATACATATATTTAATGACCCCAGATGCTTTAGGGATGAATCATGGTGGCCTCCTCTCTTTGCCTCCTTATTACTTCATTTCCAACTCCATTTCTGTCTCCACTGTAATTGCAGCGCTGGGTGAGACACTGCTGAAGGAGGAATTAGCTGAACTGTGGTGGTTTGGCAACAGAAAGGTAGAGAGGAAATAACATGGAACAGGAGGTCTGTGTGAAACATGTAGCCTTGTGGCTTTCTGCCCAAGCAGGGCAGTTTCTCTTACAGTTCCCGGCCCTCTTAGGGCTTTCAAGACACTGAACGTGAGATGGGGGCCAGGTCATATGCTGTTTTTGTTCTTTCTCAATATCATTATCTGGCTATGAAGGGACACCTTAAACACAGATCTATGCACACACAACACCTCCTACTAAGATCTTCGGGGAATTTCAAAACCACATGCACGTTTCAGAAAGAGTTCATTCAAAGTAAAGAGACAAATTGATTTGGGTTGTCTGATAGTTTGATGGAAGAAAAAATGCAGAGAGTAGGATGAAGTTAAAAATAGGAATACACTATAGCTCTATTCTGTTAGAAGCAAGATTTTTTTCCTTAATTTTTTTTTTGGTAACTCTGTGCTGTGTTCAGTAGCTCAGTCTTATCCAACTCTTTGAGATCCCATGGACTGTAGCTCTCCAGGCTCCTCTGTCTATGGGATTTCCCAGGCAAGAATACTAGAGTGGGTTTGAACTAATGCAGGTTCCTCCTGCATTAGTGGTGGATTTTTTACCACTGCACCACCTGGGAAGTCCTTTTGTAACTCAAGCTTCCCCAAATCAAAATGTGTCACTTACTAGGGCTCTGCAGTTAGCACATGTTTGACCAATGGGCAGAATATAGAAGACTACATGAAAGTTCATAACCTCAAGTGCTGAAAGCCAGTTATCAATCAGGGAGACCAACTGTTGGAAAACTATGTATTGGCAACATCAAAACAGATGCACTGGGAAGCATGGGTCTCATGGACCCATGAATTAGAGTGTAGCTTCCAGCTTTCTTAGTCCAGTTCCATAGTCCATTTTGGAATTGCTGCTAGTTGGCAGAGGGAAACTGGTATCTGCTCTGACATGCTCAGAAATGGGGAACTCATTACCTCTTCAGGCAGCTTCCCTCGTTGTTTAATCAGCTATAATTCTGACAGCCTTCTTCTGTTTTGCCAGATTTGGTCTGTCATTGCTTCTTTTGCCCCTGTAACCAAATGGAAGCCTTTAGTTCTTCATATCCATAAACACGTTTCTGATTTGTGAACATATTATTTTTCAGGTTTTGTGTCTCAGGCTGTTTGACACAGGACTTTCCCTTCTATCAAAGACCTCTGTCGCTATGCCCTCCCTCACACCTCTACTTGCTTGATTTAGGCTTGGTGTCTTTCCTTTCTGTGATGGTTATCTTTATGGAGTTAAAATGATGCTGCGATACCAAGGCTCAGGAGCAGCAAAGGGTAACCAACTTATCATCTGTGTCATCAGAGAGAGTGCTTCCAAGGTGAGCATTTGGGTAGTGGTCACCACTCCTCCAGGTGAGGAGGAAGGGAGCAGGGGCCTGGAGGTCAGGTGGTGTCTTGGGTCTTCCAGTCAAGCATGGGGTGCCAGAAGCTGATGCTGAGAAGTGGACTGACTTATAGACCAAGCAGATGGCTCATCCAGGCCCATGATGTCCCATTTCAGTAATGTGGTAAATGATGCTATGAGGAATGCCTGTCTCCACCCATCTCATTATAGTCCATGTGTTCATTCCATCAGGTTGAATATGGCATTGTGAAAGGAGAAAAGTGCCAAGCATTGTTCAGGGTCTTAGGAAGTGTGTACATAATATAAAATAATGGAATTCCACAAGTCAAACCTTTCAGGATGTAATTGAGGTCAAATATGTTCTAGGCTGGAAGTCAGCAAGCTTGTCCTCTTACTTAAAGGAATAGATAATAAATATATAAGACTTTGTGGACCATACAGTGTCTATTACACTACTCAGCTTTTCTGTTATGGAATAAAAGGAACCATAGACAATATATAAATGAATGGATGTGACCATGTGCTAATAAAGCTTTCATAAAATTATAACAGGCAGTGGGCCATTTTCAGCCACAGGCCCTAGTGTATCAGTCCCTGACACAGAAGGCAGACAGTTAGTGTAGTGGAGCCATAGTCCTTGGCAGCTTATAGCAAGGCCCTGTTATGTCCTGTTCAACATTCCTCTGGGTGATTCAGTTCAAGGCGGAGGGCACACCTGGTTAATCTGCAGATTTCAGGAAATCCAGAGTGTTCTCTAATATATTTTGCAACATGACTAGGGTGCTGAGAGAGGAATGATAGTTTAGTGGCTAAGAGCACTGCCTTTGAGTTAGGTGGACCTACATTTAAATTGTAACTCTGGTGCTTTCTATTTAGAGGAATTCCTACTAACCTGTGTAAGTTATTCATTCTCTTTGAGTTTTATTTTCCTCATTTATAAAATAGGCATATTTTTACTTGTCTAAAGGGTAGTTGTAAGGATTAAATTAGATGATGTATATAGAGTGTTGAATACAATATCTGACATATAGTAAACCCTCAGTGAAAGGTAGTATGAGTAACCTCACTGAATCAGTTACAGAAACAAAGGAAGCTGTCTGGTCTGGAGGAGAACTCGCGTAAGCTAATTCATCACACTGAGGCAGGATCTCCTGACTGCTACTTTACATTGTGTCTAGGGACATTATCAACCCGACTTTGAATGAACAGTGCAGAGAAGTGATTCCTCTTTAGCCAAGTGTTTAAGGAAAGTTACAGAGGGGGAAACTTGTGAATAAAAGGGTTGACTGGGTCCAGTCCTTCACATAGGCAAGCAATTAGAAGAGGAAGTCTCTAAACAAGGAGTTAGAATATTCTGAATATTCTATTAAACCACAGGATTTTAAAGGAAAACCTCTGACCTGAATCTGTAGTCATTTTCTGTGATCTGTATGGTTAGGTGGGACTCCTATTGCAGAGGACAAGAAGGAATAGTGATATTAGCACACCTTCTCTTTTGCTACGTAGGGGTTTTGCTTTTAATATCAATCCTATATTGTTATCAGCTGTTTACAGGAGTATTGCCATGCTGGACTTGAAGATATTTTAGATGGTGAACTGGGTTCTACTTAGTTTTGTGTTGCTCTAGACTAGCAGAGTATAAGAGAAAATATTATATATATATATATATATATGTATGAGAATCATACTTTAAATGAAAAATTAGCTAGGAAAAAATACATCATAGCCTATGAGATATGGTAAATTCTAAAAGGAAATGTGGTCTAGTCAGCAAAGCTTTGCTTATGTTCATTACAGAAGAGAAACTATCTAAAAATCACCTCATTCTCATTTTTATAAAACAGAGAAAGAACAATAAAGTAAAATGAAAAGGACTGAGAAACTAGAAATTGAAAAAATAACAGTAGAAGTTAGCAGAATAAACATGCAAATTGTCTAAAACCTGACTCATTTTAAGTCAAACAAGGACGATAAAGCGATCACTAATATGAAAGCAGAGTATTAGGCATTAAAATCACTAATGTTAGACAGAAATAGATAAAATAAGGAATGAGAAAAGAGTACAACCACTTCTGGAGAAAAGGTTAAGATAATCATAAGGGAACACTACAAACAGCTCCACGGGAAAATATTTGACATCTGAAAGGAAACTGATGATTTCTTGGTAAAATGTAAAATTAATTCAGGAAGAAGAAAACTCAATATCACCTATTTTCATGGAAAATATTAGAAAAATGAGTCAAGGGCTGTCAACTGTGCATCAAAACTTATATCATTTCTTCCTTGTTCATAAGCACTTAAGATACCTATAATGGTTTTTAAGCTATTAGAAAAAAAGAATATGAATGGCTTTAGTGAAATGAGGCTCGATTTATTGAATAAATATATTAGTAATAAGAACTGAAGAACTTGTGGCTCCATTTTATGTCATGCATATCCACTTACCCCATTTTTGCACTTTCCTAAGTTGCAACATAGAAACAAGGACATAAAAACTTCTCTCATGTACCTCCTTAGGGCTAAGGAAAAGTTACACCAATGGAGATTTGGAAAAGCCTTGGATCTTCCATTAAAGAGGAGCTGATGGTCATGATGGAGAGAACATAGGACTGGCAAACAGCCTGGTTTAAAGTACTAAGCCTATCATTGCTTTTTCCATTACCTTTGGTCAGTTAACCCCTCTGAGCCATAGCTTCTCTGTAATATGGGGATGATGCGATCAGTATTATAGGGTTATAATAAGGATGAATGGATATAACACACGTAGCAGCCACTGTTATTTCCCATCCAGCAACCACTTTCCACTTCTTCCATTCTAGTCAGAACCAGTTTTATTAAGTATCCATTTTCTTCTGAGAAGTCATGTGATTTAGAGAAACTGATCTCCAGCCCTTGAGATGAGTGATGAGTAAGCTTCTCTCGTCAGTCAAGTCTTTAGGAATCAGTGTATGACCCAATTCAGACACAATAGCTAACATGTAATAGGACTTTCTATGAACCAGATGCTGTTACAAAGTCCTCACATACATTTACATATATCCTATGAGGTAAATACTGTTAATTAACCTCATTTTATGAATAAGGAAATTGATGAACAGAGAGGTTAAGTAACTGGTCCAAGGCAACCCAGTTAATAAGTTGTAGATCTGGGTTCAAACCTAGGAGTTTGGCCCCAAAGTCTTTATTCCTAAACACTAAGCAATACTGCTTCTTACCTAATAAAAGCCTGTAAGGACCATATATAACTTTATAAATAAACAATCAAAATTTAATTGGTATTTTTTTCATCTTCCTTAATTTCTAAATGGGCTTCCCTGGTGGCTCAGATGGTAAAGAATCTGTCTGCAATGCATGAGACCTGGGTTCCATCCCTGGGTCAGGAGGGTCCCCTGGAGAAGGGAATGGCTAAACAATTAAATAATTACTGTATAGGTTTCACAAGGACTGAATACTAGTTGAGTAGGCAAATTTTTGTCCTCCATGACTTCAGCTTTCTGGTTTGACTCTTTTTCCTGTTCATGTATCTATTAGCTTAATATTTTTTCTTCTTATCCCTGGGTCCAAACCAGCACCCAGAAAAGGTTCTGAAAGTCACCCACAAGGAGATTAGAAAGGGTTGCAAATAGGCTGAAAGAGTTCCCTAACCCAGGGCAATGTCAGTGTGCATCATAGCACTTTCCAAAATAAATGAAGCATGAACAGTGGAATTTTAGGCATCAGCCAGTGGATGAATGGTGTTATTTTGGGCAGTGGGTCACCCAGGCGCTCCTGAAATCATATCTTGTAGGCGTTTGTGTATTCTTTCAGGATGCCAGGCCAACTCTGACTGCGGCTTCGGCACACTTTTATCTGCCTGGACACGCAGTTCAGAAGTCACTGAGAGTAGGGGAGAGGGCATAAGACACGTGGTTTTGAGCCTCATTTTGCGTTTGCTTCCTTTCTCCTTCGATTTCTTTCCTCTCTCTTATTCTTTTTCTCTAGTTCTCCCTTGTCTGTTTTCTGCCCCCACTCCCTTAATCTCCTCTCTGTTTTCTGTTCTCTCTTTCCTTTCCTCCCTCCCTCCTCCTCTGTTTTAGTCCCTGTCGCCACTCCCCTCTGCCCCCCACTCTCTTTTTACCCTCTTTCTATCTTTCTTTCGTAGCTTCTCTAAAGAAATCATACTTTCTGGATTTTCAACAAAAATTGCCTTAGGGCTCTTCAAGGATATCTTTCCCATCTCCTTGTTTTGATTACTTTGAATAGGTATACACAGCTGGCCCCTTTTCTTTTTGAGTGAAACCACAATCCACTCAGCAAATCATTGCTTTTCATTTTGCTGGCTGGAGGGAAAAAGTATCAGATAGGTGAGATGAGGATGTGGACCGGGGGATGGGAAGATAATGACAGATTTGATGATAATTAATATTTTCTGTGTCTGAATAGTGAAAGTCTCGTCCAAGTCCCCCAGCCAAGCTCAAGTTAAACTCTTGGTGTGTGGGTTTAAGAGCTCTGCAACCTGGCATGCTAGGGCTGGTTCAGAGGGAGTGATGCTGTGTATGTGGAATTTTGTGGTTGTCTTTTATTATTATTACTGAGTAAACCATGCATATCTAAAAAGGAAATTTTAAGTCAACCCACTCTCAAGTTGAATTAATATACTGGGTCTAAGTTACCTTGCCCATAATTTAAATTACCAGAAGGTTTATGTATTAATCATTAAAAGCTTTGGAGTTCCTCAACCATTCATTTTCATTTTTATATCAAACCTCAATTATTTGTGCCTTATGTTTGTTCCTATTTTTATTTTTAAAGTAATGGGACATCTTAGATCTGATGGACTGCTAATCATTTTCAGATCCATTAAATAGGTCACTCACTAGTCACTTCAGTCGTGTCCGACTCTACGAGACCCTGTAGACGGCAGCCCACCAGGGTCCCCCATCCCTGGGATTCTCCAGGCAAGAACACTGGAGTGGGTTGACATTTCCTTCTCCAATGCGTGAAAGTGAAGTCGCTCAGTCATGTCTGACTCTTAGCGACCCCATGGACTGCAGCCTACCAGACTCCTCCATCCATGGGATTTTCCAGGCAAGAGTACTGGAGTGGGGTGCCATTGCCTTCTCCGATTAAATAGGTATTCAGTTTCTTTCAGAGTTTAAGTCTGGGAATGCCACCTATGTGACTCAGGTTTTATTCTGTCTTTTCTCTCAAAAAGACAATGAATCATTTCTTTTACATCAATAATGAAAATTAATAAACAAAATATTATTTTCTTATAACATGACTCGGCAATTTTATTTTATTTTTTTGGCAATTTTAATGGTATGAAATTAGAGTGCTTTATTTATTTTTTAAATGTTTTGCTAGAGAGTAATGGGATGCAGTTAGAGTTCACTGACTTTGAAATTGATGTTCTCAACAATATCCTTAAAAACAATATTGGATGGAGTCATAAATACCAAGAGGGAAGGTATTTTCATGATGGAGAATGGTTAGCAGTGACCAGTCAGTCACTCGTTCCATAAACATCTGTTAAAACTGAACATGGCCAGGAATTGTCACTCTGCTCCTACCCCACCACTAACCATTTTGTTTAATCCTCATGTTAGCTATGGAAGATAAAAATTATTTTCTTCTTACTAAAAACAGGAAAAGTTAGGTGTGGGGAGATTAAGTGACTCATCTAAATCACAGAGCTAGAAACTAGCAGACCCAGGATCTAAATTTGGCTTTTTGTTAAAAATATCTGGACAGAGGAATTGACGCTTTACACTTTGCCATTTTTTATGTTTTGCAACAGACAAGATGCCTGGAGACTTTCTTCCTTCTCCTATGACCAGAACTGTATTAAAAGCAGGGAAGATCAAGGGCATTTTACAGAAAAACGATGCATAGATATTATAAGGACAGGTGTCCGGCATGGTCCCACATGTATTCCCAAGTTTTGGATCAATGTTTTCCCATTAATTTTAGGAAGAAAATGTTCTCCCTATCCTCTGTTCTCATTTTTTCCCCTTTCAAATTCCCCACTCTTTCTTAAGAATGGTCTTTATTATTCTTCTGTAATACTGGTTGTCAAGTTGTTAGGAGAAGAAAGGTGTTACAAGTAGTTTGGAAAAGGATGGCGGACTCTGACTTGTGAATATTTCTCTCCAGTACCTGCCAGGACCCAGCAGACCTGTGGAAGGTGAGTCCATGGTGCTGCAGGGCTCCTTAGTGAGTCACTGAAGGAGTCAGAGAGGGAAGGGCCGTTCCACAATATCAGGCCCGATGTGTTCCGTGGAATCACACACGTAAGAGATGAGTTTGGTGTTCCAAGTAAATTGACATAGCAGCCTGCATAAAGTCAAGGATATTTTCCTGATACCCATCCAGAATGTTATTAGACTAATATTCACTGAGAAGGTCTAAAAGAGAGAAATGTTCTCCAAAGTTCTCTGATCATTGACCTCTTTCTTCACAGACTCTCTGCATGTAAATATCACAGGCACTATGCATAATTTAACTTATTTCATTAAAACATAAATTCTTTAACCTGAGGGTCAGGTATTTTACCTGAGGGTCAAAGAGGATAATTCACCTGCCCAAGGTCCTACAGTTCTAGTGGTCCAGATAGGAATTGAACTCAGATCTTTCTGACTCTGCAGCCCATGTGTGCTGTGCTAAGTCTCTTCAGTCGTGTCCAACTCTTTGCAACCCTATGGACTACAGCCTGCTAGGCTCCTCTGTCTATAGAATTCTCCAAGCAAGAATACTAGAGTGAGTTGCCATGCCCTCCTCCAGGGGATTTTCCCAACCCAGGGATCAAACAGGCAGGTTCTTTACCACTAGCGCCACCTGGGAACCACATGCAGCCTGTGATCTGCGCCTTATTCAATTCTGCCTGTACTTTCTCCATAGAGACTTCCCTGACTTTCCACACATGATTTGCCTTTTTTAAGTACTCTACTCCATTAATGCCATTTTGTATTATATATTTCTGAAGGCTATTTGTCTGGGTTTCCCAGGTGGCACG
Source organism: Bos indicus (assembly GCF_029378745.1). NCBI lineage: Eukaryota > Metazoa > Chordata > Mammalia > Artiodactyla > Bovidae > Bos > Bos indicus. The sequence goes on along the minus strand of NC_091760.1, from coordinate 78,676,155 downwards.
AGAGGTAAAGACTTTGCTGCCAGTGCATAAGACTGAAGAGACATGGGTTTGATCCCTGGGTTGGGAAGAGCCCCTGGAGGAGGACATGGCAACCCACTCCAGTATTCTTGCCTGGAGAATCCCATGGACAGAGAAGCCTGATGGGCTACAGCGCATGGCGTGGTTCAGAGTCGGACCTGACTGAAATGACTTAACACGAGAGCTATTATCTAGTCTGTATCAGTCTCGCTTGTGTGGGGGCCCTGCTCTCCAAGGCGGGATTCCAGAAGTCATGGTCTGACCCCTCACTTGACTTATCTGCTGCAATTTTCCTCCTACTTCCTTCTGCTAGAGATACATTGGTTTCCTTGGTGCTTCTTAAAAAACATCAAATGCTATGATTTCAGGTTCTTCGCATTTGCTCTTCTCTGCTGGGAACACCATTCTCCAGATAGCACATGTTTCAATCCCTCATTTTCTTCAACTTTCGGTTTAAATGTCACCTTCCCAGTACTCAGATCATCCTATAGGGGAAAAAAAAATTTTTTTCCCCTGTCCTATTGATCTTTTGCTTTACTCTGATTTATTTTGCTTTAAACCGCATATTTCTGCCACATATTATATATTTGTTTTCTTCTCTTCCATCTGCATGAGCCAGAAGGTGAACTCCTCAATAGCTAGGACTTGTTTTGATTCATGGCTGTATCCCCAGCATCTAGAACAGTGCCAGCCTAGAGTGGGAGCTCACATAATTGAGCTCCTTAGTTGACTAACTAAGTGAATACATTTTTATTCTGTGTTTCCCCACACCCAGGCCATGGGAGCAGATACTTCTTCCAAGCAAGAACCAATCTTATTCTCCCCCTCTTTAGAATTGGGACTGAGAGACACTAGGTAGGGATTGAGAATTGGATTGGGAGTAGGATGAGAAAATACATGTAACCTTAGAACTGGAAGCCAGCCATGTGTATGGGTATAGAGCAAAGTTTCTGGTCTTATTCCAAAGAGAGAATAATGATGAGACTGCAAAGAGGGAAGTTTAATCATAACACACTATATGTTCTTGGACAGAGGGAGATGGACTAGTTGTCTGGGTTCCTGGGAAGCTTTCTATTTTCTATTCTCTATTTCTTAGGAAACCAGGCTGCATTTCTCTACCAGGTTTGGGAAAAGACCTCTGCATCCTTATAATAAATTCTTTATTTTCCCTCAGGTGAACTTGAATGGTTTAGTTGTAGGGACTGTTTGTAGTTATTAAGATGAACAGTGGCTTAAACACTTAAACATTCAGGGCTTGCGTCTATGATGGCTCCCTGAAGCCATCAAAAATTCAGCCTCCTTCCATCTTTCCATTCTGTTGTCCTTTACTTGAAGACCACAGTATGCCTGCTTGTCACCTCATGGGCAAGATGGTGCTCGACCTCCTGGTCTCACTTCTGCACATCAGACAGGAAGAAAGGGGAAGGAGGAAGAGGCAAAGAATGTTTTCCTGCTGAAGCTTTGCCTTTTCATTTTGAAAAGAAAGTCTTCCTAAGGGAATTCAACTTAAATCTCCTTGTCTAGAAGCATGTTCCATTCCTGAGCAGAAAAATCAAGTATTTTCTTTTTGATTTAGATAGTAAAGGAAAAGGTTGCAAATGACTTTTGGTTCACTAATCAACAAACCTTGACACAAACAGAAGCCCAAAGAACCTGCTGTGTATCACAGAGTTGAACCTTAATTGGTCTCAATTGTTTTCTACATCTAATTTGAATGCAAGGCATTGAGAGAACAAACATACCTAACGGTTCTTCTGTGGCCTTCAGAGCACATCGTATACTGCTGGACGAACATGTATTCATATGCAAGTGTAATCATGGGTTTTAATTTGGTCTGAGAATCTTATTTTCCATGAGGGAAGGCTCAGCTCCAACCATATTAACTTCTATCTTCTCTGACTCCATCAGTATTCCTTGTCTAACTTTATGTTTTAACTATTCTACAGCTCCATTGTAAGCACTTGCTGATGGGCTGGGCCTTAACTTTCTTTTATACACATCTAACAAGCTATCTTCATGGACAGAACTCAATGAATTAGTTTGTGAATATACATATCACTGCGTACCAGATCTTAGAACTCTCTGTGTCAGAGGGTCTTTACTCATTTTTGGTACCATTTAATTTGTTTGTGTATTTTTTCTAGAATTCAAATGAAAGTAACATTTTATGTGGTTCTAGTAATAGATAAATAATAATTTGCCTATAGATATCACCAAATTCTTAAAGTTCTATAAAAGGAACATGACTAGAAACTTTGCTGAAAGTGATTAAAATGCTTGTTTTAAGTGGTCATCAGCTAACACTGTGATGATAGACTTTGGCTATTAGCACAAATGAGAGGGAAAGTGGAAGGCAGAAGATAACATGAGAAAAGAAATAAGAAATATTTTAGGACCCACTCCTCCTGCTGCCCCCACCCAAGAAGTCCAAAGGGTATTATTATGACTGTGATTTTTCCAAGAAAGCATTTCTAATATCTGAGCAATTTGCTCTGGGTACTGATGATTTCAGAAAGGGAAGTGTTCAGAGCTGCTGGTATTGCTTCACTGTTGTTCTAAGTGCTATGGGTATCACAGGTATCTCTCAGTATCACTGTCAGTTTGGTTGAAGATACTGAGTTAACATTGCCCAAAAAAATCACCAGGGGTTTCTAATGAGTGTTTAAGATACAGCATTTTCAATGATAAGTCAAATCTTGAAAACTTAACTCCAATGTGTCCATCTCTATAAATTTTTCCCCAACTTGAGGTATGGTTTTTAAAGAAAAAAAAATTAAGTGGGAGGATAGGGAAATATTTAGAGAACTGAGTATACAATGACAAAATAGGACTCTAACACCTAACTCTGCTGCTGCTGCTGCTAAGTCACTTCAGTCGTGTCCGACTCTGTGTTACCCCATAGATGGCAGCCCACCAGGCTCCCCCGTCCCTGGGATTCTCCAGGCAAGAACACTGGAGTGGGTTGTCATTTCCTTCTCCAATGGATGAAAGTGAAAAGTGAAAGGGAAGTCACTCAGTCGTGTCTGACTCTTAGCGACCCCATGGACTGCAGCCTACCAGGCTCCTCCGTCCATGGGATTTTCCAGGCAAGAATACTGGAGTGGGGTGCTATTGCCTTCTCCAAACTCTATACTCAAGGAAATGAGCATTTTGATTTTTAACAAAAAGTTTATATCAGAAACAGAAATGGAGAAGAGAGAGAAAAAGAGATATTGCTGTGCAAAATGTGTGTGTACGTGTGTGTACATGTCCAGAGTTCAGCTAAATAGTAAAATTAGTTTTCACGTTTTTTGAATTTGAACCAATAATGCTTTTAAAAAAAATGGAGGATAACTGCTTTACAATGTTGTGTAGCTGTATACTGCTACACTTTTCTTTTTAAGTGAGTAATACATCGTATGTAACAAGCAGATGTTGCTATTTGTGAAAAACTGAGATTTTGTTTAGTTCTTTCTGGAATCTGTAATGAGATGGCAGCTAGAAATAACAACAAAATTTCAAAGGTCAACACACATTGCAGGAGGAAAGGAAAGGTTAGTATAGTGTAAAGAACTAATACGAAAAGTTACATACTCTTTACCATATAGTTTTGGGCTTATGCTTATTTTTAGGAAGAGTAAACACAGTCTACCCCATGACCATAAATCCCTAGTAATTGACACACAGTACCAGCTGTGTAAAGGACTCTGAGGCTTCTGTATCTTACCTCTTCTTTTTCTGCCCACCTTGGACTATTCTCCATCATCCTCTTTTGACTTTCTTTTCTCTTTCTACCTCAAACCGGTCAGGGGCCCTCTTAGGCTCAACCCTGAGCAGTGGAAATAACTTTGAGCCAACTTGTACTTTCAGAATTCCTAAACAGATTTCATTATCATGCAGGAGTGAATTCATCTTTACAAGGGCAGCTTGCTGCAGGGAAGGAAGGGATTACTCAGATGTCACTGCATCTATCTTCAAGCCACTGATTCTTGTGCCTGATATTTTGAATTTGGAAAATAAGCAGTTTAAGACGGTTTTGGAAAAGTCTCTGGCTTATTATGAGGTGGCTGAATTTCTGGGTGCCTTTGTCTGTGTGAGTTTTTTTTCTTTTTCCAGCTCTAAGCATTTATGGAAAATTTTATCCCGTGTCACTCACCAAAGTGCAGGGTAAGACTAAGACTGAAAACCTAGGCTGAAAATAGCTGATTGGACCTTCAGCAAGTGTGGGGGCCCAGTGATGGGAGGCACTTGCACCTGCATTTCTTCCCCTGGGCTGTCTCCACCTGTGTACCCCATGGGCATCTCAAACTCAGCGTATCATCTTCCCCCCATCTTATGCTCCCCCAGCAAATCTGCTTCTCTTCTGCAGGTCTTTATTTATGAGGATGGCCTCATTATCTTCCCAATTATCCAGGCTTGAAAAACCACTCATCTTAACTTTTTCTCCTTATTCCTGCCAATCTAATCAGGTTGTTAAAATTCTGTCAAGTTTATTTTTGCTGCATTTCTTAAACCTAAACCTTTCCATTTCCACTATTGAGTCCTCTTCTGGGTTTTTATCACCTTTCGTTTTTTTAAAATATAAATTTATTTATTTTAATTGGAGGCTAATTACTTTACAATATTGTATTGGTTTTGCCATACATCATCATGAATCCACCACAGGTATACACATGTTCCCCATCCTGAACCCCCCTCCCAGCTCCCTCCCCATACCATCCCTCTGGGTCATCCCAGTGCACTAGCCCTGAGCATCCTGTATCATGCATCGAATCTGGACTGGTGATTCATTTCACATATGATATTATACATGTTTCAGTGCCATTCTCCCAAATCATCCCACCCTCGCCCTCTCCCACAGAGTCCGAAAGACTGTTCTATACATCTGTGTCTCTTTTGCTGTCTCACATACAGGGTTATTTTTACCATCTTTCTAAATTCCATATATATGCATTAGTATACTGTATTGGTGTTTTTCTTTCTGGCTTACTTCACTCTGTATAATAGGCTCCAGTTTCATCCACTTCATTAGAACTGATTCAAATGTATTCTTTTTAATGGCTGAGTAATACTCCATTGTGTGTATGTACCACAGCTTTATTATCCATTTGTCTGCTTATGGACATCTAGGTTGCTTCCATGTCCTGGCTATTATAAACAGTGCTGCGATGAACATTGGGGTACAGATGTCTCTTTCAATTCTGGTTTTCTCAGTGTGTATGCCCAGCAGTGGGATTGCTGGGTCATATGGCAGCTCTATTTCCAGTTTTTTAAGGAATTTCCACAATGTTCTCCATAGTGGCTGTACTAGTTTGCATTCCCACCAACAGTGTAACAGGGTTCCCTTTTCTCCACATCCTCTCCAGCATTTATTGCTTGTAGACTTTTGGATAGCAGCCATTCTGACTGGCGTGAAGTGGTACCTCATTGTGGTTTTGAATTGCATTTCTCTGATAATGAGTGATGTTGAGCATCTTTTCATGTGTTCGTTAGCCATCTGTATGTCTTCTTTGAAGAAATGTCTATTTAGTTCTTTGGCCAATTTTTTGATTGGGTCATTTATTTTTCTGGAATTGAGCTAGAGGTGTTGCTTGTATATTTTTGAGATTAATTCTTTGTCAGTTGCTTCATTTGCTATTATTTTCTCCCATTCTGAAGTCTTTTCACCTTGCTTATAGTTTCTTTTGTTGTGCAGAAGCTTTTAATTTTAATTAGGTCCCATTTGTTTATTTTTGCTTTTATTTCCAGTATTCTGGGAGGTGGGTCATAGAAGATCCTGCTGTGATTTATGTCGGAGTATGTTTTGCCTATGTTCTCCTCTTGGAGTTTTATAGTTTCTGGTCTTAACATTTAGATCTTTAATCCATTTTGCGTTTATTTTAGTGTATGGTGTTAGAAAATGTTTTAGTTTCATTCTTTTACAAGTAGTTGACCAGTTTTCCTAGCACCACTTGTTAAAGAGATTGTATTTTCTCCACTGTATATTCTTGCCTCCTTTGTCAAAGATAAGGTGTCCACAGGTGTGTGGATTTATCTCTGGGCTTTCTATTTTGTTCCATCGATCTATATTTCTGTCTTTGTGCCAGTACCATACTGTCTTGATAACTGTGGCTTTGTAGTATAGCCTGAAGTCAGGCAGGTTGATTCCTCTAATTCCATTCTTCTTTCTCAAGATTGCTTTGGCTATTCGAGGTTTTTTGTATTTCCATACAAATTATGAAATTATTTGTTCTAGCTCTGTGAAAAATACCATTGGTAGCTTGATAGGGATTGCATTTAATCTATAGATTGCTTTGGGTAGAATACTCATTTTCACTATATTGATTCTTCTGATCCATGAACACGGTATATTTCTCTATCTATTAGTGTCCCCTTTGATTTCTTTCACCAGTGTTTTATAGTTTTCTCTATATAGGTCTTTTGTTTCTTTAGGTAGATATATTCCTAAGTATTTTATTCTTTTCATTGCAATTCACCTTTCATTTTAATGATTATGACTATTTCCTGATTGTGCTTCAATGTTGATTAAGAGCCTGGACTCTCCCAATCTTGCCTCCTTTGTCAAAGATAAGGTGCCCATAGGTGCATGGGTTTATCTCTGGGCTTTCTATTTTGTTCCATTGATCTATATTTCTGTCTGTGTGCCAGTACCATACTGTCTTGATGACTGTGGGAAAGTTGGTTTAAGTTCACATTTGCCATTTACTGACTATACAGTCTTCAGAATGTCCTTGATATTCTCTTTCTTTTGGTTTCTTCATCTGTAAAATGAAGATGATACTATTTTGTATTTCATAAAATTGTAAGGATTAATTGAGACTATTTAAATGTCTAATACAGCACTGAATACATATGAAGTACTATGAGATAATTGGGCTTCCCTGATAACTCAGTTGGTAAAGAATCCACCTGCAATGCAGGAGACTCCAGTTCAGTTCCTGGGTCGGGAAGATCTGCTGGAGAAGGGATAGGATACCCACTCCAGTATTCTTAGGCTTCTGTTGTGGCTCAGCTGGTAAAGAATCTGCCTGCAATGTGGGAGACCTAGGTTCAATCCCTGGGTTAGGAAGATCCCCTGGAGAAGGCAAAGGCTACCCAATCCAGTATTCTGGCCTGGAGAATTCCATGGACTTTATAGTCCATGAGGTCACAAAGAGTTGGACACACTGAGCGACTCTCACTTTCATGAGATGATTGGGCTTCTTTGGTGGCTCAGTTGGTAAAGAAACTGCCTGTAATGCAGGAGACACGAATTTGATCCCTGTGTCGGGAAGATCCCCTGGAGAAGGGAATGGCTACCCACTCCAGTATTCTTGCCTGGAGAATTCCATGGACAGAGGAACCTAACAGGCTACAGTCCATGGGGTCACAAAAAGTCACACACGACCAACTGACTAACACTTTCACTTTCAATGTACATTGACAAAGGTTATTCTGAAGATTAATTGAGAGAGCCATGCAAATCATTTACAAAGTGTTTAAAAATATGATGCCAAAGGGAATAGGTATTAGTCATCATTATTATCAGGATCATTATTATTACTATCCATATTCTACACCTACGAAAAGGTATGATTTTATTATGGTAGCATTTTGATTACAGTTTTGCCACTTAATTTATGGTTTAGGGCTTTAAAGGGCTAGTATCATGGCTCCCTAACCCCTTGGCGAAATCTTCATCTCAGAAGTCAAGTGTTTAATTATTAGCGATTTTGACAATTACCTTTCATTTGCATAGTGCTTTGTTTATTTCAAAGGGCTTTCATAAATATTTATCTCGTGAACTCCTGAAAACAACTCTGATCATTAAGCAGGGTAAGTGATAAACAGTAATTGGGAGATGGACAAATTGTAGCCTGGGGCATTGTTTCTTGGCCATAGTCACAAAACAAGCTTCTGGAAGACACACTGGATCCATCTGCCGCTGTTTCAGAGACCTCCCAGTGACCTCTACATACTCATGGCTTCCCTTTCAAGGGAGCTTCTAGAAGACAGATACTCAAAAAACACCGATTCTTTTAATTCTTCATATTCCAGCAGCATTCAAGGACACTGTAGGCCTTGTTGACTACTTCTCAAATTCACTTTTTAAAAACTCTGAAGATATCTCTTTTGTATTTTTCTTGATGATTCTGAATATAACAAAAAGATGTAATTTGTTTGAAAGCTTTCTGCAGCATCAGTGCAAGAGCTCCAAAATGGGAGTTAAAACTGCAATTGCAGGATTTACAACAGAATATTAAGAGTGATTATCTCTGGGTGGTGGGATTAGATGTAATTTTCCTTATTCTTTGGTTTTTTGCTTCTCTGTACTTGCTACTTGTTTTTCACTCCCCCATTAAATTTTATGTAAAAATAGCAATTATTAGGTTGGCAGCAGCACCACACTTTGGAGATGGTATGTATCTCCTCCCACTTGCTACCTGGGTGACATTGGAAAACTTCCTTCACCTCCCTGATGCTCAATTTCCTTATCTATGAAATACCAGAATAATCACACATGGCTCACCAAGTTGTGAGGGATTAAAAGAAACAATATAAAGATCATGGCACATGATAGGTGATCAGTTAATGTATATTTACCACCACCTTAATTTCTTATTCCCTATTCTTCAAACTTATAATGGTTTTAGGCTGGAAAAAAATTCTATGTCAAATAAAACATACACATTTAAAAAACTGAGAGAATGCTTTAAGGTGACTAATTATTTAAATCTCAGTCCTTTCTCACATGTCCTTTGGTGATGGGCAAGATATTAGACAAGATAGTCCAGTAACATGGCAATGAGTAAAGAAACCTGTCAGGTTATTATAGAAGGGAGGTTGCAAAGCACTGTATGCAAAGACACCCTCAGCTATGAGGAGGGGATGGCAGTTGTGACTTCAGGGTGGAGTGCTAGACTGTTCTATGAGACAGCCCAGAATTCGGGCATCCTAGGGTACCAAATGTGCTTGTTTTGGCCCTTGTTCAGATCCCCCTGCCTAATGGGAACCTGTGGCCTCCGTTTCAGAACTTGGGCTTGGTTTAGGCAGTTCTGTAATTGGTTTATGTCATTCATGAGGAATTTCTTTTCTTTAAAGTTGGCGACTTGAAGCCAGATTGTGAGAAGAGATTCTGTACCACCCATATCTGTTTTGCTGTTCCCCGGGTTATAAGTGAGGTGATGTGGGGCTCCTTTGGCAGTGTCCCTAGCTAGACTGGCTCCCAGTTTCCACAGAGTTGGAAGCTGGACTGTGTGGATGGAAAGCCTTTATCACCCGCCTCTATTTTCCCAGACACAGAAGGGCCCTGGTGGCATTGTGCATGCAGGAACCAGCCACTTTCCTTTTTCTCTTATGCATTGGAAATTGAGGGCCTTCAGATTGGACGCACAGATAGGTGAAGAGCTTTTTCACTCCTGGAGTGGGTTTGGCTGAGGGAATGGGGAAAGATGTAACAGGAAAAGAAACAAAGGGATGTCAAGGTTGGGTTTGCTACACTATGGACTCTGCAAACTCAGCAGGGCTGGGAATAAACCCGTCTCTCTCCAGACCTGCGCTGACTGTTATGGTTAAGGGCATCGCTATCTCCTTACTCCCCAAAGATGAAAACCTCAGGACCATCAGAAAGTTGAGAGAAGGGTGAGCTAAATGATTTTTCAAGGATATTTCCGACTTGAGGTCACAAATCTATTACCTTTGACTCTGAAGTGTACTTAAAAATTTTTTTTGTTTTTGTTTTTCTTTTGCTACTGCCTTGATCCAGGTTTCATGATTTCTCCATGTAGACACTTCTAACTGATCTCTCTTGTTAGTCTCTCAAATCCATCCTACCTATCAAGTTTGTACCACTTAATCTTCTTTAATACCGTGGTCAAGTTCATATCTCTACTCTTATGAAAAGCTTTCCTCGGATCCTAGTTGTTTATCAAATCATGTCTTACAGGATAAGGATAAACTCATTTGTGTAGTTTTCAATACCTTCTTTTACTTGATTCTAGTCCAACTTCTCATTTGATTTCTTCAGCCATGTGTAGTAGGCTTAAATCAAACTGGACCATACAACTTTTTCCATGCAATGTTTTATAATTTCTTCTGGGAATATGATGCAATGATCTAAAAACAAGGGATAGCTGGATATATATATATATATACACACACACACACACACACACACACACACACATCTATATCTCAGATGTAGGATATATATATGTGAATGTCTCATTATCAGTTTAACCTTCCCACCAGCTGGTTCTGTCCATGGAGGAATAATTTTTTAACTGAAGTTTAAGTTTATAGAGAAGAATAAGAGTGAAGGAGATTTGGGATTCAGTGTTCAGACTGTGTTGCCTCTGCAGTGATATGTGAGATCCTACAGATGGGAAAAACAAGAAGCAAAGAAAAACAAAAAAAGAAAAAGCAAACTCTTTCTTGGAATTAATTCCAAATTATGTAATAGCCAGATTGATGACATAACATCACTATATATGCTCAGATGTTCAGTCGTGTCTGACTTTTTGTGACTCCATGGACTGTAGCCCACCAGGCTCCTCTATCTATGGGATTCTCCACGCAAGAATACTGGAGTGTGTGCCATTTGCTCCTCTAGGGGATCTTCCTGACTCAAAGATCGAATATGAATCTCTTACATCTGCAGCATTGTCAGGCAGATTCTTTACCACTAGTGCCACCTGGGAAGTCAGCCACATCACCGTGAAAGTGTTGGTCACTTAGTCGTGTCCAACTCTTTGTGCCCCTATGGACTGTAGCCCACCTGGCTCCTCCGTCCATGGAATTCTCCAGGCAAGAATACTAGAGTGGGTAGCCATTCCCTTCTCCGGGGGATCTTCCTGACCCAGGGATAGAACCCAGGTTTCCCACTTTGCATGCGGATTCTTTATTCATTTGAGCCATCAGGGAAGCCCCAACATCACCATACAAGATAATAAAATTTGTGCTTGGGATCCATTTATTTCTTGAGTTGGAGAGACTGAGCAAAGGTAGAATTATACTGATAAGCTAACATTATTGAAAACCTCTGCATGTTACATGATTTTTGTGGGGAGTTTGGCTGGGTAAAACCTACTGCCAGCCTCCCTCTACCACTTTTGTAGAGATGGAGAGTGAGCTGTAGGGGAGGCACATAGGCCTTGAGGTCAAATAGACCAAAGGTGATAATTCACTACTTTCAACTAGGTTTTGTGAATTATTTGCATTTCAATTTCCTCATAAATATAGAAAGTGATATCTGCTTTGAAAGACTGCCGTAAGATGTGTAGGCAATGAATGTAAACTGTCTGATGCATAAATAGCAGCCATGTTTCTTATTATAACAGGCCATGACTTAACCAGAGAGAGTTTGCCATGTACATACTATGTGCCTCCATGCAGAACATGAATGTTCCCCTTTTCTATGCTGCCCTCAATCATTCAACACACACACACACATATACACACACAGGTACACAATGGAGGCAGCAGGGAGAGAGAGTTTATCACTTATTTTAGAGCAGGGAGCAACTGGTTAAAGACTTAAGTGCAAGGACAATTCTCAATATTCATCCTGCTTAGAGTGAGAAGTAGAAAAAGTCCAATACTTTCCCACATTCATGCCCTTATATCATACTCTTCTATTTGGAATAAACTTTCTCATCTATGGGTACCCACTTCTTATTATACATTCATATTCCAATTGTTCTTTCAGGATTCACTGATACTTAAGTCAGTGGTATAATCTCACTCTCTGCTTTTCTTTTTGTGGCTCTCTTCCTTTCTTTCTTAGACCACATACGTCTTTCCCAGTAGACTATGAACAACCTAATGCAGAGGACTTCCCTGGCTTATCTGTAGTGAATGCTACTGAGGCAACATTTGGTCCCACTGAGCTCAAAGTTGGCTTAAAACTCAACATTCAAAAAACTAGGATCATGGCATCCAGTCCCATCACTTCATGGAAAATAGATGGGGAAACAGTGGAAACAGTGACAGACTTTATTATCTTGGGCTTTAAAATCACTGCAGATAGTGACTGCAGCCATGAAATTAAAAAACACTTGCTCCTTGGAAGAAAAGCTATGACCAACCTAGACTGCATATTAAAAAGCAGAGACATTACTTTTCTGACAAAGGTCCATTTGGTCAAAGCTATGGATTTTTCAGTAGTCATGTATGGATGTGAGAGTTGGACTGTGAAGAAGGCTGAGCGCTGAAGAATTGATGCTTTTGAACTGTGGCGTTGGAGAAGACTCTTGAGAGTCCCTTGGACTGCAAGGAGATCCAACCAGTCCATCCTAAAGGAAATCAGTCCTGAATATTCATTGGAAGGACTGATGCTGAAGCTGAAGCTCCAATACTTTGGCCACCTGATGCAAAGAAGTGACTCATTTGAAAAGACCCTGATGCTGGGGAAGATTGAAGGTGGGAGGAGAAGAGGACAACAGAGAATGAGATGGTTGGATGGCATCAACAACTCAATGGACATGAGTTGGAGCAGGCTCCAGGAGTTGGCGATAGACAGGGAAGACTGGAATGCTGCAGTCCATGAGGTTGCAAAGAGTCAGACATGACTGAGTGAATGAACTGAACTGGACTGAGCTCACATTTACTGAATGAACAATACTGTTGCTAAGACAGAATTCAACCTTTTACATCTTTAAAACTCCATTGTCTCTGTGGCTTTAAATGAAAATTCATTTTTGTTTAGTATTCAGTACTTAGTTAACATAAACTCTGTTGGGCATCACTCTGATTACAAAAAAAGCCTTGGTCTGTCTGACCTTTAAATTATTATGAAGAAGCTACTTTGATTTTTGAGACTCATTTCTTCTCTGCTCTCTGTAGAAATTTGTGGGGATATGGTAGAAGGCAGCTGTAGTTAGACTGGAAGCATATTTAAGGGATTGCATGTACGTGCAGATTTTAATTTCAATGATTAGAAGTTCCCAAGGGTGTACACTACTGTATTAGGCATGATGCAGGATTAATTAAAGACCATGCTTCAACTTTGTCTTTGTGGCTCTTACAGCATTTTGAATAAGGCTCATAATGCAAATGGAATTAATTTGTCAGGCACTGAAATGTTCTGCCACCTCCTAATTATGTTGTGGGAAGATGATTTATTTGGTTTCATTTTTAAACTATCTCTTTTTTTCGTACTTAAGCCATTTCTCAAACTCTGGCCAGGATAGGAGATTGCGCGCGCTCTCTCTCTCCCTCACCTGTTTGGGGCCCTATCTCCCCTATTTCAAGCATTATTTCTAAAATGGATGTACATTTATGATAAGTTGGTAATTCAATATTTTTCTTACCATAATGTAGCACATTGAATTCCTTTTGCTTTTGCCTTGAGCTTTTAGCCTAAATAAGTCATCAGAAGGGTTTGTTTGTTCTGCCTTATAATTTCTGATCAAAAGCTTCTTTATGAAAGATCAGGTGCCAAAGGTGGAATTTAACTATGAGCTGTATTTTCCATGTCTACTTTCTCCAAAGTCAAGTTGGAAAATCAACTCTTCACAAAATATTTTAGCAGCAGCAGGTGTGAAAAAGACTCAGAAATTAGAAACTGTATTTGATGGTAAACTCCAAGTAATAAGTCAGCCATGTGATAAGTCACCAGCACAACTATTGTTGTTGTTGGCTAAATTAGCAGATATACAGCCTCTAGAAAAATATAGATGGCTGTCATAGTGTATACCACAGTGATTAAATCACTGTTGGAGTATTATTTTCCTTTCTTGGTCTCATACTTTAATAAGGGCATTGGGAAACTGAAATGCATTCAAAGGAGGGTAACTTGGGTGGTCGAGGAATTTTGACCTTGTCAAATGAGGAACGGTTGAAAGAATGAGGCATTTGTTGTCATTGCTGTTGTTTTAGAAAACACACACACACAGACACACATTGAAGGACATTCTGTTATATGAGGTTGTATCACTGAAAACACTGGTTCCAAATAGGAAAAGGAGCTGTATATTGTCACCCTGTTTATGTAACTTATATGCAGAGTACATCATGAGAAACGCTGGACTGGAAGAAACACAAGCTGGAATCAAGATTGCCGGGAGAAATATCAATAACCTCAGATATGCAGATGACATCACCCTTATGGCAGAAAGTGAAGAGGAACTAAAAAGCCTCTTGATGAAAGTGAAAGAAGAGAGTGAAAAAGTTGGCTTAAAGCTCAACATTCAGAAAATGAAGATCATGGCATCCATTCCCACCACTTCTTGGGAAATAGATGGGTAAACAGTGGAAACAGTGTCAGACTTTATTTTTCTGGGCTCCAAAATCACTGCAGATGGTGACTGCAGCCATGAAATTAAAAGATGCTTATTCCTTGGAAGGAAAGTTATGACCAACCTAGATAGCATATTCAAAAGCAGAGACATTACTTTGCCAACAAAGGTTCGTTTAGTCAAGGCTATGGTTTTTCCTGTGGTCATGTATGGATGTGAGAGTTGGACTGTGAAGAAGGCTGAACACCGAAGAATTGATGCTTTTGAACTGTGGTGGAGAAGACTCTTGAGAGTCCCTTGGACTGCAAGGAGATCCAACCAGTCCATTCTGAAGGAGATCAGCCCTGTGATTTCTTTGGAAGGAATGATGCTAAAGCTGAAACTCCAGTACTTTGGCCACCTCATGCGAAGAGTTGACTCATTGGAAAAGACTCTGATGCTGGGAGGGATTGGGGGCAGGAGGAGAAGGGGACGACAGAGGATGAGACGGCTGGATGGCATTACCGACTCGATGGACGTGAGTCTGAGTGAACTCCAGGAGTTGGTGATGGACAGGGAGGCCTGGCATGCTGCGATTCATGGGGTCACAAAGAGTTGGATACGACTGAGTGATCTGATCTGATCTGATCTGATCACTGTAAACATCTGAATAGTCTTCAAGCAAATCTGTGCTGTAGTTAATCACTCAGTCATGTCCGACTTTTTGCAACCCCATGGACTGTATTGAGGCAAGAATACAGGCATGGGTTACCATGACCTCCTCCAGGGGATCTTCCCAACCCAAGGATCGAACCCAGATCTCCCACATTGAAGGTGGATTCTTTACCATCTGAGCCACCAGGGAAGTCCCAAATTAGAAGCAAATAAATCTAATTCAACTCTATTGTTGAAAAAATGAATTTTCTTGAGGACTTCTGTTCAATAATTCCATTATATGATAAGAAAACTGTCTGAATTGTCACCTTTGGAGTTTGCTTTGAACTATAGATTACCAAGGGCTTCCCCAGTGGCTCAGCAGTAAAAAGAATACATTTGCAATGCAGGAGGCTCAGATTCAACCCCTAGGTTGGAGAGGTCCCCTGGAGGAGGAAATGGCAACCCACTCCAGTATTCTCATTTGGAAAATCCCATGGGCAGAGGAGCCTTACGGGCTAGAGTCCATGGGGCCACAAGAGCTGGAAACGATTAAGGGCTAAAGAAGCAAAAAGATAGAAATAGATTACCACCAGAACGAACCCTCTTCTCTTATATTCCTGCCTTGCAGTTATGTTCAAATCATTGTGCTTTCCACCAGCCAACCCAGACTCCTGTCCTAGGTCTTCACTATGGACAGCTCTTCTTTGATCCTTATCTAGTTGGGCCCATCCCTACAGGGTGAGGAGCCTTCAGGGCCAAAGGGATAGGTCTACCCATAGCCCATGTCCCTCCCTCCCAGTAAATTGTTACTAGGACCAGTGGTGTTAGGATCACCTGGGAGCTTATTAGTAATACAGCCTGCTGCTGCTGCCGCTAAGTCACTTCAGTCGTGTCCGACTCTGTGCAACCCCATAGACAGCAGCCCACCAGGCTCCCCCGTCCCTGGGATTCTCCAGGCAAGAACACTGGAGTGGGTTGCCATTTCCTTCTCCAATGCATGAAAGTGAAAAGGGAAAGTGAAGTTGCTCAGTCGTGTCTGACTCTTAGCGACCCCATGGACTGCAGCCTACCAGGCTCCTCTGTCCATGAAATTTTCCAGGCAAGAGTACTGGAGTGGGGTGCCATCACCTTCTCCAGTAATACAGCCTAGACCCTCACAACTCATTCCACCCACTGAATCAGAATCTTGTTTTAACAAGGTCCCCAGATGACTCAAATACATATTAAAGTTTGTCAAGTATTATTTTAGACTCCGCTCTGTGTACCCGAGGTGCCAGAATTCTTGGCCCAAACAGCCTGGCATCTGCTTTCAGGGCCTGTGTGGACTCTTCAATGGGTTTGTCCTCCTAAGAGCAATGCTGCCAATGGATGTGGGCTTGTGCCTGAGCAGGGACCAAGAGATGACCATCTGGGGAGCACACCTGTAGATGGAATTTGGAAAGATGGGCCAATTGTTCTCATTCATGTATGCAAAGCTGCCCTGTTGAGGACAGAACACCAGGACTGAAATAAGAAGGAGGATCTCAGGGTTCTATCTGTACCATTGCTCTGAACCTGGGTGGAAATGTTAAGTTCTGTGGTTGAGGTGAATCTTAAGTAAAAACAAAATCATAAACCCCAAGCTCACATGTATGTGAAGTAATACTATTGCAACATGACGATAAATCAGAAACCCCAAGTAAACCTTACCTCACTGACCTCAGAGCAAATATACACTGTGGAATGTGGGGAAATCAGTCATATTTCAGGAAATGTCTAGAATTTCTCAACTTTGTACATAGCTCACTATTTTACACCATGTTCCTTCTTTGTCACACACCCTCACCCATCAAATTATGATTTGGCAGATTTTACAAAATTGCAAAAGAAACTAGCAGGAGTACAAGAGAATTCAGAAATTTCTTTTCTTTTGATTTATTTTCAGAGCTTGTGCTTTAAACCTGTGTAGAGAGGCACCAGGCACTTGACATATAGCCCTATAATTGTTCTGCCAAGTAGGCATTCTTAGCCTCTATTCTGCAAACCGGGTAACAGACATGAGGATTCAAGTGACTTCCCTAGACTATGTAGTAAATGAAGGCACTGCAGTTTGAACTCAGGACTTCATTCTCTAAACTTTGTGACTTCTTTTATTATGTCAAAGTACTTCATTAAATACCATGGGTTTGTTGTTGTTGTCGTCTGTTTCACCTGTGATGGGTAGACTATGTGCCTTTGGGGCAGGGATGGAAGGGGTCATTGAACACCCAGTTCTTGCTGAACAGTATAAATAGCTCACTGTAACCAAGAGGGAATGTGATGTTAATTGTGGACTACATTTGTGTATGGAAATTAGAGATGTACATTTTGCTTTTTCCACAAAACATATTGTATGAAACACCATAAATAAACTTCCCCAGAAAGTGTTTTCATAAGATTAAAGGGAAACGTAAGAATATGACATATTAATAAGATGTCTTGAAATTATTCTATTTCAATTCCTCCAAAGTGGAGAAGGCAAAGGGTTTGCAGCCACTGGAGCATGAACCAAGGAGCAGTGTTAGGAGAGAATCTGGTTTTCTGTGTTCTGTCAGAGTCTTATGTGCCTACTGACTTCTTGGGCAGCCCTGGTTGTGGTTGTTTCCCAAATGACCATGGAAAGCTGGCCTCCCCAATTTCTCAGCTGTAAAGAATCTGCCTGCAATGCAAGAGATGCAGGAAACACAGGTTTGATCCCTGGGTTGGGAAGATCCCCTGGAGGAGAACATGGAAACCTACTCCAGAATTCTTGCCTGAAAAATTTCATGGACAGAGGAGCCTGGAGGGCTATAGTCCAAAGGGTCTCATAGAGTCAGACACAGCTGAGTGACTGAGCACAGCGACAGCACCTGGACAGCTGGGCTGGAAGTTTGTAATAACTGGTCTCTCTAATTGCTCTTTTATATATTCCAGACCATCTACTCTCAATCTCTCTTGAGAGCAAATGGAAACAGGTAAGATTCAGGAACTGTTTTTCTTAGAAACCTTTATTTATTTATTTATTTTAAACTTAGCTCTGTGCTTGTTGAAACTTGGTTATTTAGGGCACTCAAAAGTAACTTCCTTTTAGAAAGGAGACAAACTTACACAAACCTGAAGGAAACACAATTTGCCAAATACCCCAATTGATAATAGAAGGAGTTGACTCAAAGTTGTTTCCTTTATTGTGTGGCATTTTCCTTGGTACCTTTGTAAGAGTTACCTCTCCTCTGTACACATGGCAACTTCTGCACAGAAGGGGCCCGATAAGGAGCCAGCAGGCCAGCGTCTACAGTACAATGCTTTCAGATCAGGATCACAGATAGACGGTCTGTAAGCAAAAGTATAAGTCCTTCTGTCCTGGGCATTTCTCTAAAAAATCTCGTTTTATGTACATCTCAAGATGGGTAGATTCCCCCCATCTTCTTTAAACAAACAGAGACCAATTTAAGAGCTTATTTTTGAACTATGAAATTCAGAAATCTAAACTCATGAACGGAAAAAGAAGCAGCCAGATCAATCTGGCCTGAGGAATCTATTGTGTTGTGATTTGCATTTTTAACAGTGAAGACCATGGGTCTATTAATTTCACAACTGGTTGGCCATGTATTATTAGATGGATATGGTGAAGGCAATGGCCATGGTTTGGACATACAACTCT
The DNA here is from genome assembly GCF_029378745.1 of Bos indicus. Lineage (NCBI taxonomy): Eukaryota > Metazoa > Chordata > Mammalia > Artiodactyla > Bovidae > Bos > Bos indicus. The sequence goes on along the minus strand of NC_091760.1, from coordinate 78,657,648 downwards.
ATTTTTTGAACAGATCCCAATTCATTTGATGATAAATATAAGACAAGGATACAGAATGATTTCATATTGGTGAAATTACCACAAATGCTGTAAGATTGGCTCTGCAAGCTGAATTGTTTGGTTAGAGACTTGAGGAGTTCTGGCTTTAAATTCTGGAAATTAATGCTGTTTCATTTCCAGTATTGAACTGTTTGAGGCCTTGAATGTCAGGCTGGGAAAGTATTTCTGTATTTGAGAGGCATCTGGAAGTCCCTTTAACTTTCTGAGCTGGTTGAGTGAGCACTGTGGTGAAAAGCAGAGGGTGACTTAATTCAGATAAAGAGAGTACAAATGAAAATGTGAGCTCCAAAATGACTGTCTTTACATTGGCTTATGGGGGAATGAACCGCTGGTTGGGATTGTTGTTTTTCAGTCACTAAGTCATGTGCTACTCTTTGTGATCCCATGGCCTGCCGCATGAGAGAGGCTCTTCTGTCCTTCACTATCTCCCTAGGTTTGCTCAAATTCATGTCGATTGAGTTGGTGATACCATTCAACGATCTCATCCTCTGCCTCCCCCTTCTCCTCCTGCCCTCCGTCTTGCCCAGCATCAGTGTCTTTTCCAATGAGTTGGCTCTTCCTATCAAGTAGCCAAAGTATTGGAGCTTCAGCATCAGTCCTCCCAATGAATATTCAGGATTGATTTCCTTAAGGATTGACTGGTTTGATCTCCTTGAAGTCCAAGAGACTCTCAAGAGTCTTCTCTAGCACCACAATTCAAAAGCATCAAAGCACTGAAGAATTAATGCTGGTTGGGATAAATGCCTCTTTTTTTTAATTGATAGAGGTATGGCTGTTATTTATAGTATAACATTTTTATTTTGTAAGAATGTGTTAGTTTCTGCTGTACAGGAAAGTGATTCAGTTATATATATACACAAATGTATTCTTTTTCAGGTTATTTTCCATTATCAGTTATTACGAGATACTGAGTATAGTTCCCTATGCTATGCAGTGGGTCTTTACTGTTTATCTATTTTATATATGGTAGTATGTATCTGTTAATCCTAAACTCCTAATTTATCCCCACCCTTTGTCCTCTAGTAATCATAAGATTATTTTCTCTGTCTGTGAGTCTGTTTCTGTTTTAAATGAATTTGTTTGTATCATTTCGTTTTAGATTCCACATACAAGTGATATCAAAGGTGTTTGTCTTTCTCTCTGTGACTTACTTTACTGAGTGTGATAATGTCTAGGTCCATCCATGTTGCTGCAAATGACATTATTTTTCATGGTTTAGTGATATTCCATTACTCATATGACTTATATGTAGCACATCTGGAAATAAGAACATTATAAAAATACAAGTCATGACACATACATTAAATTTTCTGTTTCTCTGATTCTCTCCTCTACCCTCAACCCAACTGGATCTTAGCTCTCATGATTTCCTCTGTCTTCAGTGTACTTAATGCTATTCTTTTTCAATCACCTTCTTGACTTATCAAAGTCCTCATATCCATCAAACCCCAGCTTAAAGACTACCTGCTTTACAAAGCTGTTCTAGAGTTTCTTGAAGACTTGTTATGTGTTCTTCAAACTCTTTTCATGGTACTTAGCACAAGGTTGAAGATCAGTAAACATGTATTAAACAAACGAAAACTTCTTTGATTCAACTCTTAGGGACTGTTCCTAACTCAGTCTTACTTACAAATTTATCCAGAATAATTTCTCTGAACTTTATAGAGGAATGTTAATGGGGATTTGCTGACAAAGTTGACATTCAGAGCAATTGTTAAATATTGCGGGAGTTATAGTCTAAAAGGTTTGAAGAAAGAATCAGAATATGAGGCTCCTAGTAAAGAATATAACACTAGTCTACCAGAGTATGTCTCTAAGGATGACAAATTTCATGTCATTTTCATCAGTGGCAAGCAGGTTATCATTTTGAATCCTAGGATCACAATTTGTTTCACCCTGACAAGCATGGAGCACCAAATGGAACTTCTAAAACATGAGCATTTAGATGCCCAAGACTGAAAGAACCAGTTTCTTCTCCTTTATCTAAAACTAATTTACTCTCTACTTTATGGGATTAACTTTCCATTTAAGTGGCAACTGTGAAACCAAAGCTTTTGTTATAAAATAGACACATTTCCCTTTAGGAAAAGGCCTGAGAAAAAGGGTTTTTTGTTTGTTTAATTATTTACCCGTGACTCCAATAGGAATGCATTCCTAGTTAGCCTGTCAATAGAAGTATAGAAATAGCAAATTAGAAAGAAGAACTGCTGGAGTCAGGAATATTGATAACAGCGAGAAATGACTGCCTGATGGTAAGAGAAGAGACAGCTGATATAAGAACTAATAAACTTAGCAGTCCAGACTCTTTAGAGCTTGAGTAAGAGCCTTACTATTCATATATAACAATTGACCTTCATAAAGGAAAACATTAGAGGATAGCAAAGTATTGTGGAGGTCTGAATATTCGTCTAGGTACCCTTCTAAACTTCAGTCTCTGTTTTGGCAAAATTAAGCAGTGAAGGACATAGGACACACACAAATATTAAATCCCTTTCATGTCTTAAAATCTAGGGTTCATGATGATTTTTATTAAGCCATAAAAGAATTAGGTATTTTTAATATAAACTGTGTAAGAAAATAAGAATGTAAGTTTTAAAATGATATCCACCCAAATAATCCCTTCATATCAATTCTGGAAAGTAAAATATTTCTGTACGTCATTTAAGTGAAACCCACAAGTAGATAATCCTTGTCTCTTTCTGGTCAGAAATGCTAGACATGTGCATTGTTGGAGTGTCTTCTAGAGGGTATCTAATCCAATGCCTTTATTGTTTTATAATAAGAGTGTCTTAGTCTTTTGAGGTTATTATAACAAAACACCAGAGACTGAGTAGCTTGTAAACAACCCAAATTTATTTCATAATTCTGGAACCTGGGAAGTCCAAGATCAAGGTGCCAGCAGATTCACCATCCAGTGAGGGCTTGCTTTCTGACTCATACATGATGCCTTCTCTCTGTGTCCTCACGTAACAGAAGGATGAAGGTCCTCTCTGGGGTCTCTTTTATAAAAGCACTAATCCTATTCCTGAGACCTCGGCCCTCATGACCTAACCTCCCAAAGGCTTCACTCCCTAATTTCATCACCTTGGGCTTAGGATTTTAACACAGACGTTCTGGGGGGATGCAAGGGGTTTCCCTTGTGGCTCAGCTGGTAAAGAATCTGCTCACAATGCGGGGGACCTGGGTTTGATCCCTGGGTTGCAAAGATCCCTTGGAGAAAGGAAATGCTACCCACTTCAGTATTCTGGCCTGGAGAATTCCCTAGACAGTATAGTTCATGAGGTCACAAAGAGTCGGACACAACTGAGCAACTTTCACTTTTCTGCGGGGATGCAAACATTCAGAAAGTGCTATGCTGTGCACTGTGCTCAGTCGTATCCAACTCTTTGTGACCACGTAGAACTACAGCCCACCAGGCACCTCTGTCAATGGCATTTTCCAAATAAGAATAGTGGAGTGGGTTGCCATTTCCTCCTCCAGGGGATCTTCCTGACCCGGGGATCCAAATGGCATCGCCTGTGTCTCCTGCATTGCAGGTGTATTCTTTACCTGCTGAGCTATCAGGGAAGCCCTAACTGTAATAAACATTGTTTTGGTCTTTCTGCACAGATATAATTTATTTATTGGGCTTTAAAAGAACCTTAGAAATGATCTAGTTCAACTACCTGGTTTCACAGAGGACGCTTGGAGCCCAGACAAAAGAAAATATTTTAAGTTATTCAGCAAATAGATCCATCTTTTGAATGCAGGCCTCCTAACTGTACTCTGAATTACTATCCCAGCACCACACTACTCCTGAGTTCTCTCTTTACAGACATTGTTGGTCTGTTTATTGCTTTATCATTGACCTCTCCGTCATGAAACAAACTTTCTTGATTCCCCATGCCAATAAATGGTTAATCTCCCTGAGCCCAGGGCCCTGGAAACTTGCGGGAGGGAGCCAGGTGAGCAAAGAGAGCAGATAAAGGCAGCACCTGCCTATGGGTTTGGAACAGCCTGGGGACACGGAGAGAATGTAAACACGTTCTGCAGATCTTATTGTCTGACTCTGTGCCAGCGTCTTTTGGGTTCTTGTCATGGAAAATATTTCGTCTGAGGTCATTCATTGAGCAGAGGAGCATTGAATACCCTCCAGGGTGCCAACCCCGGTCCTGCTTTTGTGCAGAATAAATAAGCAAGGGACTAACGTTTCAGGGGCCTAGAAGCCTGTCTTGTAACAATACAGACCGGGAGGTAGGGAAAAGGAGCCATTTAGAAAACACACTGTGTTGTTCTGAACTACCCTCTCCCCCTGGCTGCCCGCCCGCCCCCCTCCTCCTGCGCGGCCTCCCTCTGTTTGCTCACCCCTACTTACAAGCACACGCCCTGCGTTTAGAGCAAGAGTTAATGTCTGTGCTTCCTCATAAATCTCGGTTTGCCGCCTGGAGCTATGTTTTTAATTCTGTGGTGGAGCTTTGAGATTTGAGATGAGTAGGAAGGAGGGGCGGCTGACGGAGGTAGTCATGAAAGCCGCCATGTCTCTCCTTCTGCGGACTGGCCTCCTCATTCGGTGCTTTAAACAGATATTTTATACCTCGGCACAGCATCTGTGAAAGCCTGGATAGAAGCTGCAGGGGTGGGGGTCGTCCTGGGAAAGGATGTTGACTGTATCACATTGTGCAAAAGGATGCACAGTTTTCTCCGAGGACAGAAAAAATGTGTGGAATGAGCAAATTAACCCAGACTGGTTGGCATGTTTTTCTAGTTCAGCTAAAAATGACTTCAAGGAGAGGAGTCTTTCTGACAAAAATAATTCATGTCTCAAAAAGCTTGTAATTGAAGCAAGTTTTCCCTCCATTGAACTTGAACTCCATTTTTCGTTGTTAAACCATATTTGTTTTCCATGATTGGTCATTTGGACCTTGTAGGATAGCTTCTCCTGTATAAGCCTCCTCTCTTCAATATGCCTTTGCTTTTTTTTGGTGGAGGAGGAAAATCTGTTGGGCTGCTGTGATGATTTAAAGTAGTAATTGCTTGGGCCTTCCACCCTGCCTGCAACTGTATTTGAGTAGAATTCTGTGTCTGAATCACTGAGTCAAACATGTAATTAACATGACTAAAGGAAGAACTCTGGTCTTTGAAAATTCTGGCCCTCAGTTTTTATGTCTATAAAATGCAAGAACTAGAAACACACCTCTAAAGAGCCTTCCAACTCAGTCATACTCGGATCCTAACAATCCTTAGCTGTTATATACCCTCTTCCTCCACCTAGTTCTTATGAGTCCTAATGGGTTTTTTCTTCTACTTCTGTACCTTTCTGTGAGGTTTTGAAATTTACCAGAAGTGAAATGTATATTAACCTTCTTGTTTCCCCTTCTGTGGTAATGGAGGCCAGATCCAGCTGGTTTCTTTGAGGATAGAAACTGGTAACACAATAAGTTGTAATAGGTGAACTTCTGCGCTTCTGTAATGGGACATTCAAGTTTCTGTGCCTGTTTAGGCCTGGGAAGCAGACGACAGTAAAAGATCATGGGCTTCTAGAGTTCAGACTTTCCCTAGTGGCTCAGGTGATAAAGAATCCTCCTGCAATGCATGAGATCTGGATTTGATATTTGGGTCAGGAAGATCCCCTGGAGAAGGAAATGGCAATCCACTCCAGTATTCTTGTCTGGAGAATCCCATGGACAGAGGAGCCTGGTGGGCTACAGTCCATGGGGTCACAAAGAGTTGGACTCAACTGAGTGACTAACACTTTCACTTTCACTAGAGTTCAGGGATTGAACCCTATCCATTTCTCTACTCCTGATAATATACCACACAGAGAATTTGCTGATTCAATCGTGGAATTGAAGATAGAAAACAGGAATGCTGCAGAGAACCATCTCTAAGGTGATTTAAAAGATGATTTTTAATCTATTAGAAAAGTTTTACAGAACTGTGCTTATTCAATCTGAAGAACAGAATTGAAAGGTTGTCATAAGGTGAATGAGAGTCTCTCTGATGGATTTAAGTCTAAGTAGGAAATCATATGGGCTTCCCAGGTGGTGCTAATGGTAAAGAACCTACCTGACAATGCAGGAGACATAAGAGACGTGGGTTCCATCATTGCTGGGTTGGGAAGGTCCCCTGGAGGAGGGCATGGCTACCCACTGCAGTATTCTTGCCTGGAGAATCCCATGGACAGAAGAGCCTGGTGGGCTATAGTCCATGAATTCGAAAAGAGTCGGACACAACTGAAGTGACTGAACACGCACAGGAAATTATATACATCAATACACTTGTGTGAAGCAGAAGCTGAACACATAAGAAATACCCTGGGACTCAGAATCAGATGGAGGAAAAGGGATTAATAGGTGAAGTAACACATAGAAGACTTTAGCACCTCTGTGCTGAAGACTCAGATAATGTTCTGATTAAACCTGGTCATATTCTTTATCTTATTTCCTGTGAAGTGAACTTCACCTGTTTCTATCAAAATATTTTTTAGAAAATTGCTTATAAGGGTCAAAAAAAAAAAAAAAAAAAAAAAGAAAGAAAGCCTCTAACAATACCCAGTAAGCATTATGCTACATGATAGGAATTTAATATTTGCTAGTTGGACAGAACCTTCCAGCATATGAAACATTTTTTCATCTATTATCCTCTTGTCCCTCATGAAATTGTGATTACCTAAATATGCCAGAAAATTTGGAAAACTCAGCAGGGGCCACAGGACTGGAAAAGGTCAGTCTTCATTCCAATCCCAAAGAAAGGCAATGCCAAAGAATGCTCAAACTACCACACAATTGCACTCATCTCACACACTAGTAAAGTAATGCTCAAAATTCTCCAAGCCAGGCTTCAGCAATACGTGAACCGTGAACTTCCTGATATTCAAGCTGGTTTTAGAAAAGGCAGGGGAACCAGAGATCAAATTGCCAACATCTGTTGGATCATGGAAAAAGCAAGAGAGTTCCAGAAAAGCATCTATTTCTGCTTTATTGACTATGCCAAAGCCTTTGACTGTGTGGATCACAATAAACTGCGGAAAATTCTGAAAGAGATGGGAATACCAGACCACCTGACCTGCCTCTTGAGAAACCTATATGCAGGTCAGGAAGCAACAGTTAGAACTGGACAGGGAACAACAGATTGGTTCCAAATAGGAAAAGGAGTACGTCAAGGCTGTATATTGTTACCCTGCTTATTTAACTTATATGCAGAGTACATCATGAGAAACGCTTCAAGCTTGTGCTGGAGGAAGCACAAGCTGGAATCAAGATTGCCAGGAGAAATATCAATAACTTCAGATATGCAGATTGCACCATCCTTATGGCAGAAAGTGAAGAAGAACTAAAGAGCCTCTTGATGAAAGTGAAAGAGGAGAGTGAAAAAGTTGGCTTAAAGCTCAACATTCAGAAAACAGATCATGGCATCTGGTCCCATCACTTCATGGGAAATAGATGGGGAAACAGTGGAAACAGTGTCAGACTTTATTATCTTGGGCTTTAAAATCACTGCAGATGGTGACTGCAGCCATGAAATTAAAAGACGCTTATTCCTTGGAAGGAAAGTTATGACCAACCTGGACTGCATATTAAAAAGCAGAGACATTACTTTGCCAACAAAGGTCCATCTAGACAAGGCTATGATTTTTCCAGTGGTCATGTATGGATGTGAGAGTTGGACTGTGAAGAAAGCTGAGTGCTGAAGAATTGATGCTTTAGAATTGTGGTGTTGGAGAAGACTCTTGAGAGTCCCTTGGACTACAAGGAGATCCAACCAGTCCATCCTAAAGGAGATCAGTCCTGGGTGTACATTGGAAGGACTGATGCTGAGGCTGAAACTCCAATACTTTGGCCACCTCATGCAAAGAGTTGACTCATTGGAAAAGACCTGATGCTGGGAGGGATTGACGGCAGGAGGAGAAGGGGATGACAGAGGGTGAGATGGCTGGATGGCATCACTGACTCAATGGACGTGAGTTTGAGTGAACTCCAGGAGTTGGTGATGGACAGGGAGGCCTGGCATGCTGCGATTCATGGGGTCGCAAAGAGTCGGACATGACTGAGTGACTCAACTGAACTGAACTGAACTCTCAGGAAGGTAGTGTGAAATGTGCAAAGGTATAGAACTAGTGAAAGCCGAAGTTTACCCTTAGAGTATGTTTTTGAAAATGCTATCACATTTTCTTTGCTAAATAGTTTGATTTTGGCATTATTTTTCTGGGACTATGCTCCCATGTTGATTAATTTGAACAGAGCAGCTCAGTGAGAAAGACCCAGTCTTCTCACCCTGGTGACATAACATTTTTATAAATCCCCCCTATACTTCTAGGGCTTATTTTCCTATAATCTCATAATTGCTAATGTTAAAAGAGTATATAAAAATTTACAGCTCCTTTTGAGACAGGGCTTTCTGACCTTTAGCTGGGATCCCTGGGCAGGCTTTGTGCCCACAGATTATGGCTGGCTCCTTCAGGCAATTCTTTTATCTCTGTGTCTGTTGGAAATGATGCTGCCTTGTGTAATGGCAGGAGCTTAACTTGGGAGGTATTTTGTAACTATAGTCCAGGATGCTGAAAAGACCCCTAAATGGAATCTTGAGAGACCAGGGCTCTCACCAGGTCACCCCTGTGTGTAGTGATGCTTCAGGCAAGCCTTGGTCCTTTCTGAGACTCAGTTTTCTCATCTCCAGAAAGAAGGCACTCGGTTGTATCTTCCAAAAGCCCTTCGGGCTCTGAGATTCTACAGTTTATAAACCTTAAACTATTGCTCCACCGCAAGGTGCCTGATTTGTTCTTTCCCATGTTTGTAAAACATTGTGGTAGGTGCTAAAGTTCCTGAGGAGTGAGGGAACAATACTGGGTGAGGGTTTTGCAGCAGAAGATGTGTTCTCCTCAGTGGGGCTAAGCTGATGCTCCTAAACTAAAGAAGCCACAATCCATAGGTTTCTTGTAGATCTTGTATGTCTTTGACTGGGTAACGCTAGTAGCATCATGACAATAGCTGTCTACACCATTTACACAGAGTTACTGAGGTCATGAAATATCACCACATGGAGACACTCTGAAGGAAAGATGGGGAAATTGAGATTCAGAAAGAGAAATGAGCTTGGCTATATAGTCACATAGCATTAAGTGTCAAAACCAAGACTCTTCCTCAGCACTCCCTGACTTCCTGTTCACTGCATTTTTTATTCTACTCTCTCCCCTCGGATGACCACTCCCATAGTACCACATATAACTGTTTAATAAAGCATTCCTGGTCATATTCTCCACAGTTGCCTTAATGATATCTGACAGAATATGATAGATTTTCATGACACTCTAGTTCTAAAAGATTTGCTGAGAAATGCCACCCTAGTTTTACCTTTAGAGAAAGCGCTCAGTTGTAGATTTCTCTTCCCAGCTATCACCCCTGGAGTTCAGGAGAGAAGGTTGGCTGAACTCGTCTATTTAGAAATAGTATACTACATCTCTGAAAGGCATTGCCACACTCAAATTGATCGGTTGCTTAGAAATAGGGTCCTTTTGAATTTCATGCTTTTAAACTTCCTTTGGGGGTTTCCCTAAAGTGAAAGAATATAAACTATGTTTACTGGGAAAGCTATCTTGGCAAATTTTCATCCCCTTTGGATAAAAGGAAAATTGCACCTAGTACATGAAACGACATATGAAGTAGTAAATAATTGCATCATGCAAGTTGTTTTAATGGACTCAAGCCAGAATGCTCCATTAACCAGCATACATAGAATATTCATTGAGTTTAAGGCTTATTATCAGGCCAGGGAAACAAAGGAATGAAGTAAAGTACGGGAGGGTCAGGGGGGAGATAAATATCAGTGTGTATACTCAGTCGTGTCTGACTCTTTTGCAGCCCCATAGACTGAATGCCACAAGGCTTCTCTGGCCATGAGAGTTTTCAGGCAAGAATACTGGAGTGGGTAGCCATTTCCTCCTCCAGAGGATCTGTTGTATCCAGGGGTCGAACCCCATCTGCTGTGTCTTCTGCATTACAGGCAGATTCTTTACCCTCTGAGCCATCAAGGAAGCCAGTATAGCAGCTAAGAAAATGAACCAGCAAAAAGGGAACTTTAGCGATATTCAATGATATTTTAATTTTTCTCTCTTTTCTTTTTCTTTTTTTCTCCTTCCTGGGCAAAGGATTAAGGACAAAAAAAAAAAAAAAAGGCTGGATATCAGCCTTCAGATAGAATCATCAAAAATCTGAGAATTGGGCAGCAGAATGTTCCAGGCTCTTTTCTTACTTCCCTTTTATAAAAGAAGCTAAGGCCAATTGGGGTGTTTTATATGTAGGTGTGAGGTTGTGTTTATACACATCTCTACATGGATAAATATTTGAAAACCACAATGACATTCCTAAAGGAATCTATCCTTAATACAGGAAGTGACAGCTTTGTGAAGGCATCACAGTTGAGCTCTGGTTTTTCCTTCTAGATCCCAGGATTTAATTTCTAGAAGAAATGAGAGCTCTGTGATGTTCCATGGGGCTGCTTAGAATTACAGGTAACTTAGTTTTAAAGCTTGTCGAATGCAAAGCACCTGAGATTGGCTTAACCTCCAGGGACCTCTTTGCATTCAGAAATGTCTAAAACCACAAACTGTAAATTCTGAAGGGTACCGGCAAAAAGAAGAGGCCACAGAGATTATAGACTTGTTATTCAGTGGACCACATTCCCCTCCCACAACTCCCCTCCTATCATCACTCCCAAACCTACTTTCTCTTGCTCTGCACTTAGGTTTACTAAATGGGCTTGGCCTCTAAAAGACAGTGGTGCCTCCCACATACTGTGGATCAGAACTGTGACCAGGCAGAGCTCTGGCATGTGTGCTGCTGCAATTCTGGTGGATGAAATGTGTGCAGAGAATAGAGAACCAGGAGACATAAAAGCTGAGGTCACAGGGCATTTTAAATTGGCCATCAATTCTCTTAAAGATCAAACATACCCTTCTTCTACAGAAGTCCCAATATCTTTTCTCAGTCATTTGTTGCCTGGTTTTACTGCTTGGTAGATTCTATAGTTGCTATTATTTTCCTTCTTCTTGAAACCATCTCCCATGTTGACTATGTCTTCCATGTTTCGATTCCTGTCCTGCCACCTTGACTCTTCTTTCTTCCTTTCTCTTTTAGCTTTGACCATCAGAATATTGGCATAACTTCAGTATGCTTATTTCCAGCCTTAGTTTCTGTCCAGAACACCAGAGTAACATTTCCAACCAAGCATTAACCTACAGAATTCTCAACAACACCTTGAACTCATCAGTTGTTGTTGTTCAGTTGCCAAGTCGTGTCTTCATGACCCCATGGACTGCAGCACACCAGGCCTCTCTGTCCCTCACTCATCATGTTTGAGACCAAATCCATCCTTGTCTTTCCTCTTAAATTCCTTGGGAGAATTCAGCTAGTTGGTAGGTCAGCCTCTTATCTCAGCATCAATACAAAGGCTGACTGGGGTAGTACATTTCCTTTGCATCCTTTTCTTTTTTGGTTTAATCTAATGAAGATGACTAATCTAAGGGAAAGCTGCTTTCTTGCAGGAGACAAGGAGAAGGCCTTAGGATCTACTGGGGGAGTCCTGAGCAACAGTCACTGTTAGTCCGCTGGAATCCGTGGTCCACTGAGATGCCTTTTGCTACCTTCACTGAGCACCCCATGAAATACACAAGTGAGAAGTTTCTTGAAATTTGCAAGGTAGGAGGCAGCTTGGGCATCACTCTTAAATTAGTTTTTGTGGAGAATCTATGTGCTTTAAAAACATGTAATGTTAAAAAAATGATAAGATTCAACCTGGGTTTTATATAGACAAAAGCTATAATAGGTTTATAGAATTTTTTTAGTAAACAGTGGAGCTGTTTTATATTAGAAAGAATGCATTGTATTTATATTAACCATATGATGCTATTTCCTCTTGCTAATTTCTTAGCAAAAATTATAGTGTAATATTGTTGAAAACTTGCAATACTTGTGTTCATCTATGTCTATTGCTTACAGTGTATATAGAATTTTCTGTGTATAATTAAATTATAATTATTTTATTCAGAGAAGGAATGTAGAGTAGTGTTAAGTAGGAAGTAAGATATAGCTCTGTGGTCATGTTTAATCAATTTTTTCCTCTAGGCCTTGGTAGTATTATCTCTAAAATGGACATGATGAACAACTGCCTTTCCTCTGAACCTCACTGGGCCATTGTAAGGTTAAATTGGATAAAGTATATATAAATGCTCCATAAATTATAAAGAAATTAAGAGTATTTTTTATGTCTTTAAATCTCATCTTCCCAAGTAGATTTTAAATTTGTCTCAGATGGCTGAGAGGTCCCCGTCTACTATTATTTCAACTTTCCTAGAGAGACTTATGGAGAAGGCAATGGCACCCCACTCCCATACTCTTGCCTGGCAAACCCCGTGGACGGAGGAGCCTGCTAGACTGTAGTCCATGGGGTCGCTAAGAGTCGGATACAACTGAGCGACTTCACTTTCACTTGTCAGTTTCATGTACTGCAGCAGGAAATGGCAACCCACTCCAGTGTTCTTGCCTGGAGAATCCCAGGGACGGGGGAGCCTGGTGGGAGGCTGTCTGTGGGGTCGCACAAAGTTGGACACAACTGAAGCGACTTAGCAGCAGCAGCAGGGAGACTTAAGCTGTCCTTGGACACTCTGAATAGTCAGAAAGTAAAACAGAGCTATAAATGCAGTGAAAAATCAGCCTTTATATTTTCAACAAAACCATATATATATAAGAATATACATAAGGGCTTCGAAATTCTTGCCTTCTCTGTCCTTTCTATTTTATCTTTATAGGCTGTCACATCATTTTAGAGTATCATAATTCTTTATTTGCTATAAATTCAAAATATGGAAGTCTGCATTTAAGTCCTCCTATGGTTGGATGGCATATATTCTATTTTTTGCTTTATTTTAAACAGACTTCTTCATGTAAGCAAGTATGTATGTGTATAAACAAATAATTTTAACTAATAAATCCATTGTTTTACAAAAAGGATCGGAGGCAAAATGTATGTGATTAGAGGCTAGAGGGGGGTCTTCTTTCCCTCTAACACATAAGTGAAGTTGGCTAGAGTTCCATTCTGCTCTCAGCAAAAGGCAAGGGTCTTTTTAAGATTTATTTAGATGTCTTCAGTGGCTTATGGTCTCAAGGTTTGCCTCTGATGTCAAGCACTTGAAGGCACTAAATTAGTTCACTGTATGGATTATGTCATTCTCCTAATTCACCATACCTCAACCCAAGCATCAACATCAGCCGCTAGTCTGACTCTTAACTACCCAAAGTCATATAGAACAACATAACCCTGACACAAAGACATATACATGAGAGAAGACTCACTCAGAGCTTCTGGGAGATACGATAGGAATGTACATCACAATAATGCCCAGAACTTCAGATGGAATATTGGATCTTATTTTTAAAAGACATTATTAACAATAATGCTCAGATGCATTGCTTCAGAATCTCGTCTTCTCTTTCCTGCTCTTGTTCTTCCCCAAACTCCTGTTCTTTTCCTCTTCCTTATTAAAGTGCAGAGTCATTTATCTGTTTCTCTTTTTTTTTAATACATGTTAATCCAACTGAAAGAACTTAATAATGTATGTTTCCAAAGCCATTTCCTGCCTTTAAGGGGAATCTGGTTCTAATAATTAATATAATATATATTTTGAAGTAGTAGTCATTCTTTTTTATTACAAGTCAAAAATAAATACCACCTGCTTTGGTTATGGCATCCATCACTTTCTGGGCCAAGTCTTCTCTTATTTCTCATACCTGGTATCTTTAAGCACTTATTCTCTGAGTGTTCTTTGCTGAAAGAAATTCAGGGTAAAGGACTGAAAAACAAGTTCTGTTACCTTCAGAGAAATACCACTGCATGGCTCTAATACTTGATAATGCTTTATTTTTTTCTGCCATATAGAAGTAAAATTGAATACTTTAAAAGGAAGATGAAAAATAAAATATCAAAAGGGAGTGAAAACAAGGTCCTCCTGTATAGCACAGGGAACTCTGCTCAATGTTAAGTGGCAGCCTGGATGGGAGGGGAGTTTAGGGGAGAATGGATACGTGTATACATATGGCTAAGTCCCTTTACTATTCACTTGAAACTATCACAACTTTGTTAACTGGCTATACTCCAATATAAGATAGAAAGTTTAAAAAAGGGGTTGTGGTAGAATAACCACCCCCTAAATATACATGAATGCAGCTAGTAGACTGGAACATTACATTTTGCCCAAGACTTCCTATCAGCCAAGGGAAACTTGAGGTTCATATAGCTCTCCTTAGATAGAAGTAAGAATAGCGGGGGGGGGTGTGTGTGTGTGTGTGTGTGCACGCACGCATGTGCATACATGGGTATGAGCACGGCAAGTGGTTGATTAATTAGTTGGTTTTCAGTCAATCAAACTACTTTGTGAATCTGTTAAGTGTATTTTCTTTAAGGATTTTCTCATTCAACTATTCTTTCAAAGTCTTCTTTTCTTCCTATAAACAGTCTGGAACCTTCATTTGCCAAACCGTTTCTTAGTCAAAGGCCACCCTGAGTCCCAGATCTCTAAGAAAACAAGTGATCTCAGTCTGGGATGTGAGATGATGACTGCTCTGATCCAGTTCTTTGTGTCTTGGTTTCTCTTTTGTTGTTGGTTTTTATGTCACAAAGTTATTTGTGTTTAGGACTTTTTCCAAAATTGGCTTTGATTAATTCTCAGTTATATTAATGCAAAAGTATAAATAAGAATAGTAATTCCGGGGATATAGAATTCCTTTTATATGAATATTTTGGTATAATACAATTTTTAAAGGGTGATTTAAACTACCTTTTTTAAATTTCTCTAGTAAATGAAATAGGGAAAAGTAAAAGAATATGGTAAAAGTGCATAACTAAATGAAATACCTGAAGCAATTTAATTCAATTTGAAAATGAAGGTCACTCAGTCATGTCTGACTCTTTGTCTGACTCTTTCTTCAGGCCAGAATACTGGAGTGGGTAGCCTTCTCCAGGGGATCTTCCCTACCCAGGGATCGAGCCCAGGTCTCCCACATTGAAGGCAGATTCTTTACCAGCTGATCTACAAGGGAAGCCCAAGAATACTGGAATGGGTAGCTTATCCTTTCTCCAGGGGATCTTCCCAATCCAGGAATTGAGCTGGGGCCTCCTGCATTGCAGGCAGATTTTTTTTACCAACTGAGCTTTGAGGGAAGCCCTAATTCAATTTAGGAAACCCACAATGGCAGAAGAGAGGAAATTATGTGGAACTGAGCTCTTCACAGTCAAAAATTTCAAATTATTTACTATCTAATGGAATAATTTATTTTTAAAAGTACATTTATAAAATTCATTTTTTTATTTTTATTTTTTTTGGTTTTTACTCAGAGTCTTTTATTCTACAGCACTTGGAATCTCTTTATTTGACAGATGTTTTCTAGTACCTACAAGTTGTGGGTATTATGATTGTGATTAAGAATACAAATATAAATGAGACAAGATTCTTGCCTTTGTGGAAGGCATTGTTTAATAGAGGAAGCAGATAAAAATACAAAGATTTTAAAATAAGTATTAAAGAACTGAAAAAGAAGTTTGGATCAGATGCAAAGACGTGGAGACAGTTGAAAGTGCATGGAGTGTCTTAGACACAGACAGCTTAGCTGGAGTTGAATCTTGTGTATTTCTCACCATAATTGTATTGGCTCATATGGTACATATAAGTACCTAAACTACATTAGGGGTGCTAGGAATGGAGAGAGATGAAGAAATCTTGAGATATTCAGGATATCAGTGGAAGAAGATAACTGATAGGATATGGTAGGTGAATGAGAAGAAGAAGTCAAAGATCTGTTTTGGTAGATGGTGAGTCCATTAATTTAAAAGGAGAGAACTAAAAGAAGAGTAGGTGTGGGGATTCTGTTTAGGACATATTGAGTTTGAAATGTTCATGAAATGTGGAGTTGAGCTGGTTGCCAGGAAGTTAGAAATTTAGGTCTGTTTGAAGCTCAGGAGACAAAGTTGAACTGGTAATATAGGTGTCAGATCATACAACACTGGGGCAAAGCTGAGTCATGGGATTGATTGGGCTGAAAGGTACCTGAGGAAGGAGCATTAATGGGTAAATTGCATTCAAATTCAAATTTATACTATCTCTAAGTCCTTCAGCACTGATCTAAAAAATGCCCATCAATTTATGAAATACTATGTCAAAATTCACTACTTCTTTTACCTATCTCACTAACTCTATATCATTTCTACATCTGATAAGTATGATAGTCAAGTGGCCTCTTTCCAGATATTCTTGCTTACCTCCAAGCCTTACCAACTTTTTCAATCTGCACGTTCACATACTTTGCATTTCTCGTATAAACAGTTGTGAAAATAGAAACATTTTTGGTATTGCTTTTATTATTACAAGACATAATAATTTCATATAAATTTTGTAATTCAGTTCAGTTCAGTTGCTGAGTCGTGTCCAACTCTTTGCGACCCCATGAACCGCAGCATGCCAGGTCTCCCTGTCCTTTACCAACTCCTGGAGTTCACTCAGACTCACGTCCATCGAGTCAGTGATGCCATCCAGCCATCTCATCCTCTGTCGTCCCCTTCTCCTCCGGCCTCAATCCCTCCCAGCATCAGAGTCTTCTCCAATGAGTCAACTCTTCGTATGAGGTGGCCAAAGTACTGGAGTTTCAGCTTTAGCATCATTCCTTCCAAAGAAATCTCAGGGCTAATCTCCTTCAGAATGGACTGGTTGGAACTCCTTGCAGTCCAGGGGACTCTCAAGAGTCTTCTCCAACACCACAGTTCAAAAGCATCAGTTCTTCGGCGCTCAGCTTTCTTCACAGTCCAACTCTCACATCCATACACGACCACAGGAAAAACCATAGCCTTGACTAGATGGACCTTTGTTGTAATTACATGATATTTATTGATTACAGTTTGCATGTTTTCATGTAATTCAATTAACAAAAACTCTTTGAGGTCAGAATGCTATCTCCACTTTAAAAGTGGAGGTTCTTACAGTGGTTAAGTGAATTGGCTGAGGTCTTATAATTATAACTGTATTTCCACATTCAAATAATTTGTTAATGCTCAAGAAGAAAAAACCAGAAGGAAGTCTGTGTGTGTGCATATTCATAGTCATGGCTATGATATATGATAGGGTAGGATATATCATATTTTTACAACCAAGGTCAGTTATTCTTAATTGTTTCATCCACTTTATATTTGCAACTTCTAGCCATATCTTTCTTCTTTTAACCATTTGTTACGGAATTAGTTTCATTTGCCCAATGCACAGCAAACCAAATGCTTAGATGCTGAGGTTTTCTGCAGAGAAAGGATTTCTTCCCAAGGAAGCCAAAAGAGAAGAAAGGAGAACAGATCTCCAATCTGCCTCCCCAAACTCAAGAGGCTTGAGATATTTATGAGATAAAGAAGCAGGGTGGTCTGAGGCATGGAGAAAGGTGATTGGAGGCAAGAAAAAGCTGAGGCGATCCGTGTTCCACGCAGGCATACCTAAGTTAACTGCTGCTTCTTTGGATGCATATTCAGAAAATGGCAGCATCAGCATGATCTGAGGGTGGAGTTTTTGGCCCTCTGACATCAAGAGGTCATTCTTTGGACACTTACGTAGGCCCAGTTAAATGGTCAGAATCTCGACTAATTTGAACCGTCAAGACTAGCTCCATGTTTCGAAAATTAACTTAAGCCACCATCGTTATGGCTACCCATAATTAGAGGCATGATCGATAAGGGGCAGTTAAAGGAATCTTGTGATATATTCTTTAATCTACATGAAGCTTGGAGGGCTTGCAATTTGCAGGAACAATTAAAGTGAATTTAATCAGTGAAGACAGGTTACAGAGTGGTATTTATTAAGCAAATTATAGACCAAGAATCTAACTGATTAATGTGCTTGATTTCACATTGTCTTAATGGATTCTTTGAGTGTGTGGAGAGTCTTGTTGAGAGGAACTAGTGATTGAGTCCAGAGCTTTAGAATAATAGTGAATAGATCATGAATGCTCTATTGCCTAATCAAAGTGAGCCACAGACCAAACCTTTTTTACTTTTGTCTGGCATCTTTCTTCTTATTTTTGAGAGAATTATGAAACTGAACCAATATTTTAGTAATCAAATGTAACTTTATATTCTTAACCCCTTGGTTTCCCACCACATAGACTGAACAAATATTTATTTGTTTATTTTTGTTATTTTAATTGTTTGGCTGCTCGGCTTTTGGAGTCTTCATTCCCTGACTTAGGATTGAACCCAGATTGAATGACTAATTTCATTGGTCTTGACAATGAAAGCACTGAGTCCTAACCATTGGATTGCCATGGCATTCCTTAACAAATATTTGTTAAGTGTCCACCTGGCATACTGTTAACATATGCAGAGCAATGCAGTGGATACTCATTGGAATTTTGTTGTTTGTTTAGTTGCTGAGTTGTGTCCTACTCTTTTGTGACCCCATGGACTGTATTCTGCCAGGCTCCTCTGTCTATTGGATTTCCCAGGCAAGAATGTTAGAGTAGCCATTTCCTTCTCCAGGGGCTCTTCAGAACCCAGGGATCGAACTTGTGTCTCCTGCATTGGCAGACAGATTCTTTACTGCTGAGCCATCAGGGAAGCCCTAATTGTTGGGATAGCAAGAAGAATAAAACAGATTTTGCCCTCCAGACATTTATAGTCTAGAGGGAGAATGCAAAAATGGTACTTAAAAATTATAATTTAATGTACAAATACTGTTGATAGAATCAAAAGGTTCTATCAGAGCCCAGCAAAAAGAATAGATAAGTCCAGAAGTTAACAAATGTGATAACATTTGATGTGAAACTCGAGTGATTTAGCCATCAAAGCAGATGCCGAAAGACATTTTAAGTAAAAGAAACATGATTAGATGCTGCAAATTACAAACGTGTATAAGATGTTCTTAGACAAAGAGTCATTCACTTAAGCTAGAGTTTAAAGTGTGTGTGTGTGTATGTGTGTGTGTGTGTGAATGTGCATATATGCGTGGGGAGGGTTGGGGAAATGGAATAGGATGAGGATAGAAATTAGAATTTGTAGGAAAAAAAGCTTCTGCCTCAGTCTCCTTTTTTGCTCTATACTCTTGAACATACAGTCACAGTGTATCTATAAAGATAATTCCAAATAATCGTGCAAGGATGATATAAACATTCTGTTCAGTTGTGCGGCTTCCCAAGTGGTTTCCGTTGTTGGGTGTTGGATGGACTTACTTTATATTTCAACATGCTTCACTTGCTACAATGGGAGGGTGAAACCTGTAGCCTGAGGCTTGGAAAACCTGCTCAGCAAAGGAATGTGGGCCTGCAGGCATGAAACCTGGTCTCTTTACCCAGGGTAAACAGGAAGCAAGAGATGGTTGTAATAAGGAAAACTGAGACTCTGGGCAGTGAACTGCTGGCAGACAGCACCTGAAGCAAACCAGGGGCCCAGTCACTCAGCTGGTAAATAATCGCTGTAAAGTCAAGAATATCACACACACACACACACACACACACACACACACACACACCACACACCTATCCTTTACCCTAACCAGCACTCAGGCCTTCTGTAACCGGAGTTGTTAAAACTTGACCCTCTGCTTTTGAGGCTGGAATAATAGAGGGAGCCAGGGGTGGGCGTATAAAAGCTTTTAAAGAAAAGTATGTGGCTGGTGGCATTCATATCAAATGACACCACGTTCCTGTCACACAGATTAAGTTCAGGTGCTTGAAATGCTCAAGAGCCAGCCTGGGGACTTGGCCTTTTGTCTGCCTCTCCTTCATGCCCATATTGTCCCTCTGTTTTCATGGTCCATCTTAAAGAGCTCACAGAAATGACTAGAAATGAAGGGCATCTTACCTGAGTGAAATGCCAAGTTCACTGAATGTAAAGTAGTGTTAACTTTTTCCTTCCAGCATTTTGATTCTGAGGCCACAGAGAATTCTCATGAAATAAAACTTACGATGAGGACTGGGGAGGCATTCCGTAACCCAATTTCATATATATATATATATAAAATCTGTGAAAAGGCATCTTGAACAACCAAGAAGGTGTTGCCCATGGAAAAGTTGAGGTGAACTGAGCTTTAGATTTTGGGAAATCATAGTTAAATGATGACATAGTTAATTATTTATTCACAATATTGATTATTGGCAATAGGCTTCCTTTAATGCCTTTGCAATATGACTCCAAGTTCTACCTTAATCTTATATCCTTCCCCAGACCTTCCTGGAAGACATTAGCAGGTGGGCACATGTGCATAGAGCGTTTACAAATCCTTATTTATTGAAGTTAGTTTGATCTTTGTAGACAACTTATGAATTTGATGCTATTCAGTTCAGTTCAGTCACTCAGTCATGTCTGACTCTGTGACCCCGAAGCACGCCAGGCCTCGCTGTCCATCACCAACTCCCGGAGTTCACTCAAACTCACATCCATTGAGTCGGTGATGCCATCCAGCCATCTCTTCCTCTGTCATCCCCTTCTCCTCCAGCCCCCAATCCCTCCCAGCATCAGAGTCTTTTCCAATGAGTCAACTCTTTGCATCAGGTGGCCAAAGTACTGGAGTTTCAGCTTTAGCATCATTCCTTCCAAAGAACACCCAAGACTGATCTCCTTTAGGATGGACTGGTTGGATCTCCTTGCAGTCCAAGGGACTCTCAAGAGTCTTCTCCAACACCACAGTTCAAAAGAATCAATTCTTCAGTGCCCAGCTTTCTTCACAGTCCAACTCTCACATACATACATGACCACTAGAAAAACCATAGCCTTGACTAGACAGACCTTTGTTGGCAAAGTAATGTCTCTGCTTTTTAATATGCAGTCCAGGTTGGTCATAACTTTCCTTCCAAGGAGTGTCTTTTAATTTCATGGCTGCAGTCACCATCTGCAGTGATTTTAAAGCCCAGAAAAACAAAGTCTGACACTGTTTCCACTGTTTCCCCATCTATTTCCCATGAAGTGGTGGGACCAGATGCCATGATCTTAGTTTTCTGAATGTTGAGCTTTAAGCCAACTTTTTCACTCTCCTCTTTCACTTTCATCAGGAGGCTTTTGAGTTCCTCTTCACTTTCTCCCATAAGGGTGATGTCATCTGCATATCTGAGGTTATTGATATTTCTCCCGGCAATCTTGATTCCAGCTTGTGTTTCTTCCAGTCCAGCGTTTCTCATGATGTACTCTGCATATAAGTTAAATAAACAGGGTGACAATATACAGCCTTGATGTACTCCTTTTCCTATTTGGAACCAGTCTGTTGTTCCATGTCCAGTTCTAACTGTTGCTTCCTGACCTGCATATAGGTTTCTCAAGAGGCAGGTCAGGTGGTCTGGTATTCCCATCTCAGAATTTTCCACAGTGTATTGTGATCCACACAGTCAAAGGCTTTGGCATACTCATTAAAGAAAAAATAGATGTTTTTCTGGAACTCTTTTGCTTTTTCCATGATCCAGCAGATGTTGACAATATGATCTCTGGTTCCTCTGCTTTTTCTAAAACCAGCTTGAACATCTGGAAATTCACAGTTCATGTATTGCTGAAGCCTGGCTTGGAGGATTTTGAGCATTACTTTACTAGCGTGTGAGATGAGTGCAATTGTGCGGTAGTTTGAGCATTCTTTGGCATTGCCTTTCTTTGGGATTGGAATGAAAACTGACCTTTTCCAGTCCTGTGGCCACTGCTGAGTTTTCCAAATTTGCTGGCATATTGAGTGCAGCACTTTCACAGCATCATCTTTCAGGATTTGGAATAGCTCAACTGGAATTCCATCACCTCCACTAGCTTTGTTCATAGTGATGCTTTCTAAGGCCCACTTGACTTCACATTCCAGGATGTCTGACTCTAGGTGAGTGATAACACCATCGTGATTATCTTGGTCATGAAGATCTTTTCTGTACAGTTCTTCTGTGTATTCTTGCCATCTCTTCTTAATATCTTCTGCTTCTGTTAGGTCCATACCATTTCTGTCCTTTATTGAGCCCATCTTTGCATGAAATGTTCTCTTGTTATCTCTAATTTTCTTGAAGGGATCTCTAATCTTTCCCATTCTGTTGTTTTCCTCTATTTCTTTGCATTGATCACTGAGGAAGGCTTTCTTATCTCTTCTTGCTATTCTTTGGAACTCTGCATTCATATGCTTATATCTTTCCTTTTCTCCTTTGCTTTTCACTTCTCTTCTTTTCACAGCTATTTGTAAGGCCTCCCCAGACAGCCATTTTGCTTTTTTGCATTTCTTTTCCATGGGGATGGTCTTGATCCCTGAATCCTGTACAATGTCATGAACCTCAGTCCATAGTTCATCAGGCACTCTATCAGATCTAGTCCCTTAAATCTATTTCTCACTTCCACTGTATAATCATAAGGGATTTGATTTAAGTCATACCTGAATGTTCTAGTGGTTTTCCCTACTTTCTTCAATTTAAGTTTGAATTTGACAATAAAGAGCTCATGATCTGAGCCACAGTCAGCTCCCGGTCTTGTTTTTGCTGACTGTATAGAACTTCTCCATCTTTGGCTGCAAAGAATATAATCAATCTGATTTCAGTGTTGACCATCTGGTGATGTCCATGTGTAGAGTCTTCTCTTGTGTTTTTGGAAGAGGGTGTTTGCTATGACCAACGTGTTCTCTTGGCAAAACTCTATTAGCCTTTGCCCTGCTTCATTCTGTATTCCAAAGCCAAATTTGCCTGTTACTCCAGGTGTTTCTTGACTTCCTACTTTTGCATTCCAGTCCCCTATAATGAAAAGGACATCTTTTTTGGGTGTCAGTTCTAAAAGGTCTTGTAGGTCTTCATAGAACTCTTCAACTTCAGCTTCTTCAGTGTTACTGTTTGGAGCATAGACTTGGATTACCGAGATGTTGAATGGTTTGCCTTGGAAACAAACAGAGATCATTCTGTCATTTTTGAGATTGCATCCAAGTACTGCATTTCAGACTCTTTTGTTGACCATGATGGCTACTCCATTTCTTCTAAGGGATTCCTGCCCGCAGTAGTAGATATAATGGTCATCTGAGTTAAATTCACCCATTCCAGTCCATTTTAGTTCACTGATTCCTAGAATGTCAACGTTCACACTTGCCATCTCCTGTTTGACCACTTCCAATTTGCCTTGATTCATGGACCTAACATTCCAGGTTCCTATGCAATATTGCTCTTTACAGCATTGGACCTTGTTTCCATCACCAGTCACATCCACAACTGGGTACTGTTTTTGCTTTGGGTCCATCCCTTCATTCTTTCTGGAGTTATTTCTCCACTGATATCCAGTAGCATCTTGGGCACCTACCGACCCGGGGAGTTCCTCTTTTAGTATCCTATCATTTTGCCTTTTCCTACTGTTCATGGGGTTCTCAAGGCAAGAATACTGGAGTGGTTTGCTATTCCTTTCTCCAGCGGACCACATTCTTTCAGATCTCTCCACCATGACCCGCCCGTCTTGGGTGGCCCCACAGGGCATGGCTTTAGTTTCATTGAGTTAGACAAGGCTGTGGTCTGTGTGATTAGATTGACTAGTTTTCTGTGACTATGATTTCAGTGTGTCTGCCCTCTGATGCCCTCTTGCAACACCTACCATCTTACTTGGGTTTCTCTCACCTTGGACGTGGGGTATCTCTTCACGGCTGCTCTAGCAAAGCACAGCTGCTGCTCCTTACCTTGGAAGAGGGGTATCTCCTCACCACCGCCCCTCCTGACCTTGAACATGGAGTAGCTCCTCTCGGCCCTCCTGCGCCTGCACAGCCACTGCTCCTTAGACGGTGCTTGATGCTATTAATATCCTTATTTTATAGAAGAGGAACTATAAAATTCAGAGAGGTTAGACTTGCCCAAGATCACACAGCTAGTGAGAACTACATTAGCAATATAAGACCAGATCTGTTTGATCTGAATACTCATGATATATCATGTTCTATACTTCCTTTAGTTCAGTGGTTCTCAGCAGGAGATGATTTTATCCCTGGGGGACATTGGCAATATGTGGACAACACTATTGATTATCACCTCTGGGATTGAGGTGCTACTGCTTAGCTTTCTAAAATCTGGAGGACATACTCCCCTGCTGGAAATAATATCCTAGCCCCAAATAGCAATAACTCCAAGGTAGAGAAATATTAGATGAGTTGTATAGATGAATAGCCGTACTTGTGACTTTGATTCTCAGAAAACTGGATGAAAGTTTGAGATGCATATATGAAATGTGATAGAATAAAAAGTAATTTTTGCCTTGACTATTTGGGAAGGCATTGTGGAAGAGAAAGGATTTGAGCTTGGTTGTGAAAGATGAATAAGAGCATGGGGACTGTAACTCTTTGTGGATTGAACAGACTATCAGAGAGTTTCTTAGGCAAGCTTAATATAGTGGGTTTTTTTATTTTTTAAAGGAAAAGTTTTCTACAAAAAAACCCTTCTCAGAACCCAAATATGTAAAACTGATAAAAATAAAGCAGCTATGATTGATGTGATTGTAGCTTTTCTTCCCTAACTTTTTCCTAAGACTTCAGGCATGTGTGTGTGTGTGTGTGTGTGTGTGTGTGTGTGTTTAATACTATTAATAATAGCATTTTCTTGCTTTTCAAAAGAATTCTGATTTGGATAATGTATGATATGGTCACCCAACCTATAAGGAAAAGTGTTGTAAGAAACAAGTTTCAAAAAGTATCGAGACTGATCTTTTTCTATATCCCTTTGGAAAATTAAGCACATGAATTCTTTCCTAAATATTAGAATTTCATTCAAACTCTTCTAGAAACTTACATAACTATAATACAGGTATCAAAACCTAGAAATAAAACATCAGTACAATACTATACTGTAGCAGGGCTTCGTTGGTGGCTCAGATGGTAAAGAGTCTGCCTGTAATGCAAGAGACCCAGGTTCTATCCCTGGGTCAGGAACATCCCCTGGAGAAGGAAATGTCAACCCACTTTACTATTCTTGCCTGGAGAATCCTGTGGACAGAGGAGCCTGGAAGGCAACAGTTCATGGTCATAAAGAGTCAGACACGACTAACACTTTCACTTTCATAGGACTATTAACTAAAATACAGATCTTATCCAAATTTCATCAGCTTTTTGTTTTGTTTTTCCTAATGTCTTCTGCATACTCCAGAATTCAATCCAAGATTCCATGTTATATTTAAGTATTCTGTTTCTTTATTCTCCTCCAAAATGTGACCAGTCTCTCAGTCTTTCCTTTTTCTTTTTATCCCCATGACCTCGGGGCTTTTGATAGAATGTTCTCATGGTGGCTGGACCATGGAAAAAGCAAGAGAGTTCCAGAAAAACATCTATTTCTGCTTTATTGACTATGCCAAAGCCTTTGACTGTGTGGATCACAATAAACTGTGGAAAATTCTGAAAGAGATGGGAATACCAGACCACCTGACCTGCCTCTTGAGAAATTTGTATGCAGGTCAGGAAGC
This sequence comes from Bos indicus, assembly GCF_029378745.1. NCBI lineage: Eukaryota > Metazoa > Chordata > Mammalia > Artiodactyla > Bovidae > Bos > Bos indicus. The sequence continues at coordinate 78,632,175 of NC_091760.1, read as the reverse complement.
AACAGTTAGAACTGGACATGGAACAACAGACTGGTTCCAAATAGGAAAAGGAGTTCGTTAAGGCTGTATATTGTCACCCTGTTTATTTAACTTATATGCAGAATACATCATGAGAAACGCTGGACTGGAAGAAACACAAGCTGGAATCAAGATTTCAGGGAGAAATATCAATAACCTCAGATATGCAGATGATACCACCCTTATGGCAGACAGTGAAGAGAAACTCAAAAGCCTCTTGATGAAAGTGAAAGAAGAGAGTGAAAAAGTTGGCTTAAAGCTCAACATTCAGAAAATGAAGATCATGGCATCTGGTCCCACCGCTTCATGGGAAATAGATGGGAAAACAGTGGAAACAGTGTCAGACTTTATTTTTCTGGGCTCCAAAATCACTACAGATGTTGACTGCAGCCATGAAATAAAAGACGCTTACTCCTTGGAAGGAAAGTTATGACCAACCTAGAGAGCATATTCATAAGCAGAGACATTACTTTGCCAACAAAGGTCTGTCTAGTCAAGGCTATGGTTTTTCTAGTGGTCATATATGGATGTGAGAGTTGGACTGTGAAGAAGGCTGAGTGCTGAAGAATTGATGCTTTTGAACTGTGGTGTTGGAGAAGACGCTTGAGAGTCCCTTGGACTGCAAGGAGTCCAACCAGTCCATTCTGAAGGAGATCAGCCCTGGGATTTCTTTGGAAGGAATGATGCTAAAGCTGAAACTCCAGTACTTTGGCCAGCTGATGTGAAGAGTTGACTCATTGGAAAAGACTCTGATGCTGGGAGGGACTGGGGGCAAGAGGAGAAGGGGATGACAGAGGATGAGATGGCTGTATGGCATCACTGACTCGATGGACGAGAGTCTGAGTGAACTCCGGGAGTTGGTGATGGACAGGGAGGCCTGGCGTGCTGCAATTCATGGGGTCACAAAGAGTCGGACACGGCTGAGCGACTGATCTGATCTGATCTGATGGTGGGTTTGGCTGATGTTTTCTCATGATTAGATTGAAGTCTGCTTTTTTTAAGGGCAAAAATACTGCAGAATATACGCTGTGTCATTTCACTGCATCATATTGCAGGTTCACTGTGCCTGTATGCCTTGTTACAGATATTAACTTAATCATTTGTCTAAGATGGTGTGTGCCAGATTGCTCCTTTGTAAAGTTAGTATTTTTCCTTTATAATTGATAAATACCTTGAAAGAGATACTTTGATGCTCAACCCATGTCTTTTGAAATCATGGTTTCTGAATAGGATTTAATATATATCCTTTGGCATCTAGGGAATTTTTATTACTTTAGAATAGGGCATATCACAAGATTAAAAAAATACTTTCTCAAGTCTATGATGCATATTAAGGAAATTGGCATTCAAAGTCTGGAATCGAAAGGAGTAGGACTAAGGAATCTAAACTCTTTCTTGCCTGTGATAATATTTACATCTATAAATAGTAAGCTTTGGGCTTCCCTGGTGGCTCAGAGGTTAAAGTGTCTGCCTCCAATGCGGGAGACCCAGATTTGATCCCTGGGTTGGGAAGATCCCCTGGAGAAGGAAATGGTAACCCACTCCACTATTCTTGCCTGGAGAATCCCATGGACGGAGAAGCCTGGTAGGCTACAGTCCATGGGGTCACAAAGAGTTGGACACGACTGAGCGACTTCACTTTCACTTTCATCAGATCAGATCAGATCAGTCGCTCAGCCGTGTCCGACTCTTTGTGACCCCATGAATCGCAGCACGCCAGGCCTCCCTGTCCATCACCAACTCCTGGAGTTCACTCAGACTCTCGTCCATCGAGTCAGGGATGCCATACAGCCATCTCATCCTCTGTCATCCCCTTCTCCTCTTGCCCCCAGTCCCTCCCAGCATCAGAGTCTTTTCCAATGAGTCAACTCTTCGCATCAGGTGGCCAAAGTACTGGAGTTTCAGCTTTAGCATCATTCCTTCCAAAGAAATCCCAGGGCTGATCTCCTTCAGAATGGACTGGTTGGATCTCCTTGCAGTCCAAGGGACTCTCAAGAGTCTTCTCCAACACCACAAGTTCAAAAGCATCAATTCTTCGGCACTCAGCCTTCTTCACAGTCCAACTCTCACATCCATACATGACCACTAGAAAAACCATAGCCTTGACTAGACGGACCTTTGTTGGCAAAGAAATGTCTCTGCTTATGAATGTGCTATCTAGGTTGGTTATAACTTTACTTCCAAGGAGTAAGCGTCTTTTAATTTCATGGCTGCAGTAGTATGCTTTAAAATATTTTTGAGCAATTCACTGGGATTCATACAATAGTCTGATGAAGTTGGTATTTACCATCATTATTATTTTCCCATTTTCAGATACATAAACTAAGATCCGGGGAGATTAAATGATTCTTCTAAAATCTAACCATTAGTTTTGGGCAAGGAAATGTACTTTTTTCCCCCACTATACTCAATGATGAAGGGGACATGGTTAGATTGCTGTGAGGGGGTATGTCCATGTAGAGGAATGTGGCTTCTTAGTGAATATGAGGCAAGGCAAATAAAACAGTAGATGAGTGACTGGAATCTGCCCACTTAAGATCACTTCTGACCTTGGTTACTTTGTGATTTTAAACACAGCAATTAAATTAAATACTCCTGTTATTGAAATTAATTTATTCTTCCCATTTTGCTTTTCTCTTTGGAAGCTTAAGAAAGAACACTTGCTGTTTTTCTTATCCAGTCACCAAAGCACTGGTGGAGTGTTCTGTGAGGAATGATGTCTTCCTTTCTAGAATTTCCAGGCTATATGACTACAGTTTGTTTCATTCAGTAACACGTAATATTTAAATCCATTCTAAGGTCTTAAAGAGGGTGCTGGGAGTAGTAATAAGAGGTAACTTCTGTCTGTCTTTGTCACTATAGCCTGAAACTCATGGTAAACAAGAAAAACTTTGCTTATCTAGGGAAGTGAGTTTAAATTGAGGTTTGACATTATCTAATTAGGTAACTATTACTTTATTGAAAACCCACAGATATCAATGCACTCTAGCAAACTTTATGTTGTTTATCATAAAGTCACTATTTTTTTTTAACTTCTGAGTTGTTGAAGTTCCAATACTTTGGCCACCTGATGTGAAAAGTCAACTCATTGGAAAAGACCCTGATGCTGGGAAAAATTGAATACAAAAGGAGATGGGTAGGGGTCAGAGGATGAGTAGGTTAGATAGCCTCAACAATTCAGTGGACATGAATTTGAGCAAACTGTGAGAGATAGTGAAGGACAGGGAAGCCTGGCGTACTGCAGTCCATGGGGTCACAGAGTCAGACATGACTTAGTAACTAAACAACAAAATTAGCCCCAAACCATAGATTTCAATGCCTCTTTCCAAAAGAGTAAGCTGAGGCTCACAAAGGAGAAGTGAATTTATGATAAGGCTTCTCTTTCTTCATTGAATCATCACTCTGTATTAGTCCCTCAAAGCAAAGATTGGTCCTCCTTATGGAGAAAAGGAGAAACATTGGCCACTTGGTTGAATATGCATAATGACTTATATGGATATTGGGATACACTTTGAAAGTTTTAATTTAGACTTGCAAGCCAGTTCCCTAGAAAGCGTATTTGGATCTCACTGTGAATAGTCCCTTGTTCCTAATATTCTTATTTACCATTGTGCAGAAAATGGATTGACTCTGGACAAAATCATTTACTTTCTCTGAGCCTTGATTTCTAACATGGAAATAATGATACCTTCTTTTACTTACCTGAGTGGCTTATACTGGAATGAGTTAATGGATATAATTGGGCTAATTGGAAATACAAAGATCTGGGCTTTCCTATTTCATTTCCTTCTTTATATCTCTGTTTGCCGTGCTCCCTGAATTACCCTCCTCTCAACCCAGTTCAACCTGATTTGACCAAAAGAGTGATTTTTTTTTTTTTTTTTTACTCATTTAACTTGAAGTTCAGGGTAGGCTGATCTAGTAACTCGGATGGTTTTGTGAAGAATTTCTCAGTCTTCATGTCTTAGGTCTTTCACTTTTATTGTTTTCAGTCTCAGTCAGGTTTTCACTGTGTGGCCAAAATGACCATGAATACCTTTGGACTTGGATGATATGTTTCACAGCTGCATTGGTCATGTGCCCATACCTAAACCAATCTCCTATGGATTCCTCTGATTGGTTAGAACTGAGTCATGTACTAAAGCCAGCTCCACTTAAGCTATTTGCACTAAATGGAAGAATGTGGCTCTCCAAAGGAAAATAGAGGCATTCTTTTTTAATCTTTTAAAAATTAGTTATTTATTGGCTGTGCTGGATCTTTGTTGCTGTGCAGGCTTTTCTCAGGTTGTGGGAGTGGGGGCTATTCTCTAGTTTTGGTGGGCAGGCTTCTTATTGCAGTGGCTTCTCTGCAATGAGAAAAAAAGAAGATGGGGGTGGCAGAGGATGAGATGGTTACATAGCTTGTGCTGTGGAGCACTAGCTGTAGGTGTGAAGGCTTCAGTAGCTGTGACTCCTGGGCTCTAGAGCACAGGCTCAATAGTTGTGGTGCATGGGCTTAGTTGCTCTGTGGCATACATGATCTTCCTGGATCAGGGATGAAACCTGTGTCTCTTGCATTGACAGGCAGATTCATATCCACTGTACCATCAGGGAAGCCCTGAGGCACTCTTATTTGAAGAAGAATCTCAAATAGAGAGAAGGATGCTGGGTTAGAAATAACAGCAGCAGTCAGCTAGACCCTCTTTAACCTCATTTCACTTGCTGAAACCCCTAGAGGATTGTCTCAAATGTCTCCTTTGGAAGTCATTTTTGATCCTCTAGCCATATATGATTTATTTTTCTTTAATATCTTGTGCCTGCTTTTGCTGTTTATTTTCATGGACTTTGTATGATCATTACAAGTTCATCTTTTAAATATTATTATAGTGCCACTGCTGTGTGGGCTTCCCCGATGGCTCAGTGGTAAATAACCCACCCATCAAACTGAGATAGCCACTATGGAAGATGGTATGGAGATTCCTTAAAAAATCAGGAATAAAACCACCTTACAACCCAGCACTCCCACTCCTAGGCATATACCCTGAGGAAACCAAAATTGAAAAAGATACATGTACTACAATGTCCATTGCAGCACTATTTACAACATCTAGAATATGGAAGCAACCTAGATGTCTATCGACAGTTCAGTGCAGTTCAGTTCAGCTGCTCAGTTGTGTCCAACTCTTTGCGACCCCATGGACTGCAGTACACCCGGCCTCCCTTTCCATCACCAATTTCTGGAGTTTACCCAAACTTATGTCCATCGAGTTGGTGATGCCATCCAACCATCTCATCCTCTGTTGTCCCTTTCTCTTCCTGCCCCCAATCCCTCCCAGCATCAGAGTCTTTTCCAATGAGTCAGCTCTTTGCATCAGGTAGCCAAAATATTGGAGTTTCAGCTTCAACATCAGTCCTTCTAATGAACACTCAGGACTGATCTCCTTTAGGATGGACTGGTTGGATCTCCTTGCAGTCCAAGGGACTCTCAAGAGTCTTCTCCAACACAGCAGTTCAAAAGCATCAATTCTTCAGCACTCAGCTTTCTTTATAGTCCAACTCTCACATCCATACATGACTACTGGAAAAACCATAGCCTTGACTAGATGGACCTTTGTTGGCAAAATAATGTCTCTGCTTTTTAATATACTATCTAGGTTGGTCATAACTTTCCTGCCAAGGAGTAAGCATCTTTTAATTTCATGGCTGCAGTCTCCTCCTGCAGTGATTTTGGAGCCCCCCATAATAAAGTCTGCCACTGTTTCCACTGCTTTCCCCATCTATTTGCCATAAAGTGATGGGGCCGGATGCCATGATCTCAGTTTTCTCAATGTTGAGCTTTAAGCCAACATTTTCACTCTCCTCTTTCACTTTCATCAAGAGGCTCTTTAGTTCCTCTTCACTTTCTGCCGTAAGGGTGGTGTCATCTGCATATCTGAGGTTATTGATATTTCTCCTGGCAATCTTGATTCTGACTTGTGCTTCATCCAGCCCAGCGTTTCTTGTGATGTACCCTGCATATAAGTACATTCACCTATCTATCAACAGATGAATGGATAAATAAGCTGTGGTACATGTATACAATGGAATATTATTCAGCCATAAAAAGGAACACATTTGAGTCATTCTGATGAGGTGTACAAACCTAGAGCCTATTATACAGAGTGAAGTAAGAGAAATATAAATATCATATTCTGACACATATACATGGAATCTAGAAAGATGATACTGATGAATTTATCTGCATGGCAGCAGTGGAGAAACAGACATAGAGAACAGACTTGTGGACCTGGGGTGAGAAGGGAGAGAGTGTGAGATGCATGGAAAGAGTAACATGGAAACTTAAAATACCATATGTAAAATAGAGAGCCAGTGGGAATTTGCTGTATGACTCAGGGAACTTAAATAGGGGCTCTGTGACAATCTAGAAGGGTGGGATGAGGAGTGGAATGGGAGGGGTTTTGGGAGAGATCAGCCATGGTGTACCTATGGCTGATTCTTGTTGATGTTTGACAGAAAGCAACAAAATTCTATAAAGCAATTATCCTTCAGTTAAAAAATAGATAAAGTGGCAAAAAAGAAAGAACCCACCTGCCAATATAGGATATGTGAGAGTCGCAGTTTCTACCCCTGGGTCGAGAAGATCTCCTGGAGGAGGGCATGGCAACCCACTCCAATATTCTTGCCTGGAGAATCCCATAGATAGAGAACCCTGGAGGGCTACATTCCAACAGGGTCACAAAGAGTCAGACACAACTGAAGCAACACACTCACTGTGAGGGCAGAGGCTATATCTCACTTGTCTGAATCTTCAGCAGTACATGACAGGTGTCTGATCCACACTAGACTATCAGCAAATATTTGTTAAACTGACTTCTTAATGTTGTACAAGGTATGAATAATGAAAAATAAATAAGGTGTGGCAGTTAATTTTATTATGTACAAAATGTATTAACAGATCAATCTATTAGAAGACTAACAGAAGCAATAGTAACAATTCCAAGAAATGATTTCTGTTTAAGTAGTAAGAATAAGTACAGCTCCAGGAGAGCAGTCAACTTTTGTGAGGACTGCCTGGGGAGGGTGTGTCTCTGGACCTGCTTTGCACTCACTAATTCTGTGTGTTCTTTTCCTCTTCAGTTATCTGGGTTCACGTCTAAGCTTGTTCCAGCTATCCAGAATACCCACAAGAATTCCACTGAATCTGGAAGAGGAAAGGGATTGACGGTGCTCACTGAACCCATATTGATTGAGACCTACACTGGGCTAATGTCATTCATTGGAAACCGAAACAAACTTGGCTATTCCCTTGCCCGGGGGAGTATTGGTTTTTGATACTCTTTTTGGTGGATAAATACATCATCCATAGCTACATCATTACTGAAGATTCTGTTTCAGCTCACCGTATTTTTAGATTGAAATAATCAGCTACTTTTAAATAGTATCACATGATTTTAAATATTTAGTATCTTAGGAGATCAAAAAGCTTGATTAGACTGATAAATGCACACTTCAGATCTTTTATGAAATTTCTTAAAATCAGAAAATAAATTCACCTAAGTATATTGAATAACATTATCAAATAAATACCTGATCATAAACTCAGGGCAGACCCTCTGGGTTCTTGTTTCTCAGTCCTCCAAATGTGGGCACGTTCTGGGTCTTTATTTTCAGCCCTTAGATCCTGATCTTCTCTCTCACTGGGGTCTCAATCTGTATTATTTCAGTTTCCTTTTTATGAGGATGACTTCCAAATCCATAGTCCCATCCCTGGTATTTCTGTAAGATTCAATTTTGCATTTCTGTCTGCTGATTATCTATATCAGTAGCCACTTATATTCAGCTTCTTCAAAATTCTGGATTTCTCTATGGGATTTTAATAGTCACAGTTATCAGTTTTGATGTCTTTAATCTTCTTGCCAAATACATTCCATGTAGTATCTCTTTAAGTCTGTCTGGGTTGCTATAACAAAAATACTACAGGCTGGGTGGCTAATAACATACATTTATTTCTTCCAGTTCTGGAGGTTGGAATTCTGAGGTTAGGGTACCAACCTGATCAGGTGTGGGCCCTCTCCTGGCACTTAGATTTCTTGCTATATCCTTATAAGACAAAGAGGCAAGAGAGTTTTGTTGTGCTTCTTTTATAAGGGCACTAATCCTGATGCTGGGAAAGGTTGAAGGCAAAAGGAGAAGGAGGTGGCAGAGGATGAGATGGTTAGCTACCATCACTGACTCAATGGACATGAATCTGAGCAAACTCTAGGAAATAGTGAAGGACAGGGGAGCCTGGTGTGCTGCAGTTCATGCGGTTTAAGAGTTCGACATGACTAAGCGACTGAACATCAACAACAGAATCTCATTCATGTGGGCTCTGCTCTCATAAGCTAAGGCCCCACCTCTTAATAGCATGACATTGGGATTTCAATGTATAAATTTAGGGGGATGGCACAAACAGACCATATTTAGCATTAAGCCCAATGTCCAGATATCAAACTAAAGTTTATTCTTTCAAAAATTTTCATATATTTCTCCTTTTCATTCGCACAGGTATATTATTAGATCACATTTTAAATTCTGTTTAGCTGGATAATTGCTATAACCTTTTAGTTGGTATCATTTCCAAGGCTGAGCCTCTTCTAATTCATTTTGCATTTGTTGCCAGATTCCAAAAACACAATTTGATCATATCATTCCCTGATCAAGAACTTTCAGTGGCTCATTTCCTTTTTGCTGTTTTTTTTTCTTTTTTGATTGATTGTTCTTATGTTTTATTTTTCAGTAGCAGATCTTTCCTTCTAATGAATCTGTTTCAGATGCCCAATATGTAAAACAGGTAGAAGTAAGACCACTGTGGTTGAGACAGAGATGGGAATGCCACTGACCTCCTGTCTTTTGGGTCTTACAAGTGCCTTCTGTGGAATGTCTATGGATTCTAGAGGGGATAAGAAGCATTTTTTTCAAAAACACTTTTGTAATTCATTCTGTTTACATTTTCTTTTCTCTCACATTTCCTCTTTGTCTCTTCTTGACTTATGTCTAATTGTAAACAACTCAGGAGATTATCTCATCTGTTTTTAATCTCAAAAAAACTTTTAATGCTGAATTCTATATATTATTAACATAATCATCTTTTTGCCTGTCCTAAGACCCAAATTTGAGACACCTTGGCTGGTATTCAATTTTAAAATTCCAGCTTTTTGGGGGGAGAGGATGCTTATGTGAAGTCTAACTTTAAAGTCTTTTCTTTAACCTGCTTACTTCCTCAATTTCAAAGATTTGACCTCTGATGTTTCACAAACATCAATTTGAAGGAGGCATTCAAAATCCAAACCTTGAATAACTCTCGTTTGATTTTGTCTTTATCTTTGTTTACTTCCATTAGTACTTCTCTCCCTCTCTTTCCACTTCCCAGGACCCACATTTTTTTTTCCTTCATGATGGCAAATATTGTTACAGTCCCCAAGGCAGGAAACTTCTATTCAGACTGTAAAAGGAAATGTTGAAATCCTTAGCTGTCCTGTCAACAGTAGTGGAATGAAAAGTCGTTGGATTGCTTTGGCAGTGGTTCTGAAGCAGGCACAATTGGCAAATTATTATTAACAGTGCTGCCCGAAAATCCCCATTTGCCTCAAGATAGTGGCATTTGTTGGCAGAGGTCTATGAAAGGTCCAGCACATTCTCTTTATTTACCATTTAAGGATCAGTCTGACAATTGACTTCTTTCTGCATATTCATTCCCTTTGAATTTTCTAAGTTGGACTGTTCCCAAATGACCTTTGAAAGGATATAGTGCAAATCAGAAAAGATGAGAGGAGGGTGGTATCTCTTAACCCTGAGGTCCAGTCTGTAACAATAGGGTACCAAAGCTGTTTACTGTGAGAAGAGTGATCTCAGAGATGACATGAGAACTATCTTCATATTTCATACAGACCATCTTGTGGGATATTCTAGAAACTGATAAGTGGGACCTAGGAAGCAGGATTATGATCAGAGGATAAGAGGATTCAGGGATTTGGATGGCAGTTTAAGATAAGAAAGAACTTCTTATACTTAAAAATGCCCAAGGATGGGAAGCATTGCTCTTTGACATGTACTAGGAGGGACTAATGGAGAAGGCGATGGCACCCACGCCAGTACTCCTGCCTGGAAAATCCCATGGACGGAGGAGCCTGGTGGGCTGCAGTCCATGGGGTCGCTCAGAGTTGGACACGACTGAAGAAATTCACTTTCACTTTTCACTTTCGTGCATTGGAGAAGGAAATGGCAACCCACTCTAGTGTTCTTGCCTGGAGAATCCCAGGGACAGGGGAGCCTGGTGGGCTGCTGTCTTTGGGGTTGCACAGAGTCGGACACGACTGAAGTGACTTAGCAGCAGCAGCAGGAGGAACTAAAGTGAATATTGTGAAAGGGATTGCTAAAGAGATGATTGATAAAATCTTTTAAAACCAGGGACCTTATAATTCTTTAAATAATTGTTGTTAATCATTAAGTAGTGATAGTTGCTCAGTCACATATGACTCTGTAACTCTCTGGACTGTAGCCTGCCAGGCTCCTCTGTCCATGGAATTCTCCAGTCAAGAATACTGGAGTGGGTAGCCATTCCCTTCTCCAGGGGATCTTTCCAAGCCAGGGATCAAACCCACGTCTCCTGTATTGCAGGCAGATTCGTTACCATCTGGGCCACGAGGGAAGCCCCAGTCATTAGTTAAAACACCCTTTTTTGTCTGGAAAGAGTTGAATCAGTCATGTAAGGCCCTGGAAAATTACCTTAATTTTCCTAAGGTTTAATTTCCTCATCTGTAAAATGGAGATGATCCTATCTCTTTTGCCTACTTCGTTAAGATCTTGGGAGGATTCAATGAAATGAAGTCAAATTATTTTATTAAATAAAAACCATTGAGTATCTGCCTGTAGAGCAATGCCACTTTGGTGCAGAACCTCAGACAACATCCAAGGGAACTAAATTCAGTTCTTCTGGGAATTATTTTTCTGGTCACTATGGGCCTGCTGGGGCTTCCTATGTGGCACTAATGATGAAGAGCACACCTGTCAATGCAGGAGACATAAGACATGTGGATTCGATCTCTGGGTGGGAAAGATTGCCTGGAGGAGGGCATGGCAACCCACTCCAGTATTCTTGCCTGGAGAATCCCACGGACAGAGGACCCTGGTAGGCTACAGTCCAAAGAGTCACAAGAATCAGACACTACTGAAGTGACTTAGCACACACACATGCATGAACTTACTCTCTCTTTACCATTTGCCGTGTGGTATTCCCAGTGGACAGTTGGGTTTCTTGTCCATAAGCTAGACAACCAGCCACAACCCACAAACCAAAGACCTATATGTGTCCCTGGGCTTTTCCTTCAGGCTATTATCTGAACTATACCAGTAAAGTTTCCCAAAGGGGCAACATAGGTCTGATTGGGAATAAGATTAGATACAAGGGGCATTAAGTATAAAGCATATCATCATAAAAATGTCATGGTTGGCCATCTTCTCTATCTGTTCTTTATCCATTCAAGAAATTCCACTAAAAAATCTCCAGTAAACCTCCATTCAGAAACTATTTGAACAATTGACAGATTGTTCATAGTCTTCTGATGTATCTTGGGCAGTTTTGATGGTTACAAATTTCTCCTTCTGTCTCTTTTAAGTAAAAGTGATCTGCCACTCTCTTTTATTTAAAAATAAAATTCCCATGCTGGAGTAGATTCAACTTGTTTCCATTCCTGGGTATGGGGAATTGGGATTACAGAAGCAAAACCGACGCATTCTTTAACACTTACAAAAAGAGAAACTGCCAAGAATCACCACACCTAGGCTTCCAGTGGGCACTTGGGCTTTTTTGGAGGCTGCCCCTTGGCCATCCTCTAAGGCAGAAAAGAGAAGCCAATTCATGAGGATCTTTTGCTTTGAGCCCTCCTCTCATTGTCCCTTTGCTGAAACATTCTTAAGGAAGCCAATTCATAGAACCCTGGGGTTAAGGAAGCATAGAAACCATCTAATCCAATGCTTTCATTTCACAGAACACAAAGCAAAAGCCTAGAAATTGGAAAGAAATTGCTCAAAAACAGATGGTGACTTTTTGGCGATATGGAATTAAACTCTAAAGTTTTCAATCTCCTATTCCAGCCCCACTGTCCTTCTACATATCTCCATTCCCAGAAAAAGGCATGTCATCTAAACCAGTGTATCATAGCTTCTGGGTTAATTCTGACATGAGAAAACAATAGGTCACCGTTGTTTAGGGGGAATTTCCAGAAATTACTTGTATTTTCTTAAAAGGCTAAGGTCACTCATGGAGCTCTCTGATGTCCTATCTGATTAAAAAGACCAAACAAAGCTGCGGAAGCCAGCAGATATTTTGTAAGGCAGCTTTACCTCTGCCTGGCATTTTGTGGGGCAAGACAGCGGAGTGCAAACGTATTAAATTCAGGTTTAAAAGCTCCCCCAGAAATTCTTTACACACAAGAGACCAAGGTGGAGAAAAGAAGATGACTTGTGCCAAAGGGAAAGAAAGAGAGAGACTAATGCCTGTGGTTTTCAAAGGTTAACAACAACAAAAAAGCCCAAGTATTTGCACAGGGATGAATGCTCATTGGCTCTTGGCCAACAATTATACAAGGGCTTGTGCCCACATCCTGTAGCTGTGGTTTTGGGACGCTGCTCATGAGTGACTTCTTATGCTTAGTGGCAGGAAATTTTAGTCACTGATGTGTAAACTCACCTTTGGTCTGCACCCCCCACAACGTGCTCCGAAGGCAGTTAGGGGGCCAGGCCTCCTGATTTCCCTGCAGACATTACATCTTCAGACGCTAACAAAAAACTCAGTTTAAAGCCTTCGGAGTGACTGATATTTGATCAATTCTTACCTTACTCCACTCCAATGTAGCCACTTCTTCAGATAATTCTATACTCACAGGGATGAATTATGATATCTTCTTCAAAATCCTCCCTCTAGCCTCACTAGTCAAGACAAAAAATAAAAAAATGTTAGCTCTATTTCATTTCAGGCCTGCCATGTGAAATATGAGAGGAGAAGTCATCAGGTTGCTTCTGAGCCTAGATCTTGTATCTGATGAGCTATCTTACACTCAGTTTTTGAAAGTTCTTAGTTAACATCTCACAAATCTCCTCTTCAGTGAAGCTAAATGGAATTTGCAAGAAATTTCTCAGAAAGCAGATGGTGAGTTTGGAGCAATCCTGGGATTAAACTCTAACACTTCCATTTTCCTGCTCCTAGTCACTGCTCTTTCCACATATCCCCATACCCAGGGAAAGGCATATCATCTAAATCAGTGTACCACAGTTGTCCTCTAAGCAGATGTATCCTAATTTGAGGTGAGAAAACAAAATGTCCAGTTAATTAACTCTCATGTTTCAAGTATATATGAGAAATCATGATGCTACATTATGGATAGAGAATATATTGAGATCAATTTATCTGAATTACCACCTTGTCTCACACCCTGTCCACAATGACTACCCCATGCATCTCAGAAACTGCTCTTCTTTCCTTTTAGATTCCCTGCTCACTCTTTATGAAATTATTGAAACTGAGATTGGAAGGGACCTAAAGGTCATCTAGTTTCCTACCTATTGCAGGAATGTACTCAACTGAAACACACAGCAGAAGCAGACTCAACTTATGCAAAGGTGTTGCCAGACAGAAAGTTCATTGCTTCCTACAGCAGCACATTCTACTGCTAAGTGACCGCACTGAGTTGAAAATTTTTCTATGTATTACATACAAATCGTCCCCTCTGGAAATTTATCTATTTGGTCCTTATCTTCCTTTGAAGTTACCCCAAGTAAATCAGCTAATCAACCATTTCATATGGCCACACTTCAAATAAAGGCAGCTAACTGGTGCTCTCCCAACAAAGTAGTTTTATTTTTGCTTTTTGACACAAAACCCTCTAGTTACCACAAATGTTCTTCATGTGTTGGATTATCCAGAGCCCTTATTGAACTCCTCTCTTGTTTGTAAACAATTCTGCTTGGTTAACATTTCTTTTGAAATATTGTATTTGGGACTTTCCTGGTGGTCCAGTGGTTAAGAACCCACCTGACAATGGAGGGGTCATGGGTTCAATCCCTGGTTGGGGAACTAAGATCCCACAAACCACAGGGTAACTAAGGCTGCATGCCATAACTACTGAGCCTGTGTGGAATCAAAAGTTTCCACGTGATGCAACAAAGACCCTGTGTGTCCCAAGAGTAGCACTGAAATATATACCTTACCATATGTAAAATAGATAGCTAATGGGAAGTTGCTGTATGACACAGGGAACTCAAGCTGGTGCCCTGTGACAACCCTGTGGAATAGGGTACAAGGAGAGGGGGAGGTTCAAGAGGGAGCAGACATATGTATACCTATGGCTGATTCATGTTGATATATGACAGAAGCCAACACAACATTGTAAAGCAATTATCCTCCAACAAAAAAGAAAGATCCCATGTGCTGCAGCTAAGAGCTGATGCCACCAATTAAATAAGTAATAAATATAAACAACAAAAATAGTAAGCAAATAAAATATTACATTCAACACTGACATGGCAGTTCAAATATAGGTTGACCAATGAAAGTTAGAATGTGATTGTTCTCCATTTGCCAATGTACTGTTTATTAATGAAATCCAGGTATTCTTTATAATCCTATTTATTCACATGAAGTTCATGATCAACTATATATAATATATATAACTTTTTTCTCATTTAATAATCTCATTTAAGGGACAAATCAGGCCACTTTTGTATGGATTACTAGTAATGAACCTAGATTAGTTCCCAGAAATCACTGCTTTTCTCTTTTGACTTAAGTTTGTTTGTTCATTTTTTCTATAGTACCTGTTTAGCATTTTATCCTGAGTTAGTATCAAACTAATTTTTTTTTTAATAGTACCTGGCAACAAACAATATTTTTAAGAGAGGTGTTTTTTTTTTTTTTCCTGTCCTCAGTGGGAATGGCTACCATTATGGCTGAGTCAAAGCCATAATCAGAATGGTTTGTTTCATAGAGATCTTTGACACTGGTTAGCTGATGGTTTTGTCCTTAAAGCAAAAAAAGATGAGCAGTCCAGTCAAATTTTATTTGGTCTGTATAAGCAAGAGTAAACAGAAGTCTGACCTGAATCAGCATTTACCAACACGTTGTTATCAGAAGTGGGGTCCAGTTGCTCACTGCTCTAAAGTCAATAAAGAGGCAAGGTTTGCGAAAAGGAAAATTTGTTTTAGTTTGGAGGCTAGCAATGGCAAAGGGCTGTGGTGGGTGGACTCATGTCCAAATACCAACTCCCCCCACTGTCAATCAGTGGGCAAAACCTTTAAAGGAGAGATTCAAGGATGTATAGGCAGAGGGAGGCTAGTACAGCTAGCTCTGATAGTCATCTCAAAACTGGTCACAAGGTGGTCTGATTAGCATCATCTTGACTGTTGAAAGTATAATTAGTCTTCAGTTTCAGGGTTGGTTTGTTCCTATTTGAGGCCATTTCTCAGAATTATGGCAGCTTATGTCATGGCTACAGTCTGGTCATGATGTAGTGAACTTCTCCCACTTGTTTGGGGTTTCAGTATCTACAAAACAGCTCACAGGATATGGTTCAGAATTATCTATAGCCCTTCAGGAGGAACTAAAAGTCCTTGACTTTGCTTAATGACTAAACTATTATTATTTTGTCCTGTTTGACTTCTTTCCCTTTGCTTCTGCTTTTTCTTTTTAGCTAAAACTTTTCTACAGACAAAAGGCAGATAGGGGATAAAGGGGAGTAGGCCCTAAGGCCCTGGTCTGTTTCATCATGATACTATTATTCTCACTGAATGCAGATTGCCCAACTTTATGGCAATTGGTCCCACTGTAATTTTTAGCCTATAAGAATAGCCTTAATGAAGCTGTTTAAGAATGTTGGGTTTCTGGGACTTCCTTGCAGTCCAGTGAGTAAGACTTCACCTTTACCTTCCAATGCAGGAGATGTGGGTTCAATCCCTATTCGGGGAGCTAGGATCCCAAATGCCTTGGAGCCAAAACCAAAACATAAAATAGAAGCAATGTTGCAACCAATTCAATCCTTTAAAAATGGTCCACATCAAAAAAACAAAAAACAAAAAAACTTAAAAAAAAGAGCATATTGGGTTTTCCCTCACAAATGTGTTTCTCTTGGCCTTGGTGAAGGACATGTCTTTGAACCTTCTGAGGGGATGTAGTCAGAATATAGCTGAGAAGCTCTTACATAAATTCACATGAGCATCACAGTCTCTCTAAGCTTTGGGGTGCCTTCCTCCTGCATTTCAACTTCATTCAGTATATGCTTCCTTTAGATCCATCTTTTAGTCAATTAACCAAGCAAATTGGAAACATTCCCCTCCCCCCAACCAAGCCTTTTTATTGTTTCCAAAAATACAGTTTTGTCCACAGAAAACTCCAGTGCCCCACATTTATGATAAAATCACTCCCTAGGTCTGATGCCAGAAGAAAACTGTGAGATCTGGAATTCCTTCCACCAGCAGCATTTTCTGAAATATAGACAGTTTATCAAGTATAATTTATTCAAGGAAAAAATATGTTTTAAAAACTTAATTCTGAAAGACTAAAAGAGTCCAAAGGCTGAGAAGAAAATAACTTCTGCTAGCAGCACCAGGTCAGGTCAGGTCAGGCTGAGGTCAGTGGGGTCAGGCTCTGAGGGAAGGTCCACTGGTCCAACCAGGAGAGGGCTGTGGGCACAAGAGTCCCCTCCCTTCCCACCATGTCCCCTCCCTTCCCACCATGAATTGATGGTGGTGCCCTTCCTCTTCCTGGCTGCCCACCCACCCCACCAGGGATTCTTGGTCCCAACCAGGACAGCCTCTGCCTGGAGAAGCAACAAGTGTTAACTAACGCTTTATTTCCCAAGCAACATCCCCCTGCCCCTACTCACACACACAATGCTGGAACCTGTTATCACGATGGTATTCCGTGCTGCACACTGTGGCCTTGGTCTCTGGAAGTGCTGTGCTACCTGGTGTGAGGCTGCTTGCCAAAAGGCTCCTCCTCCCCCCACTTCAGCCATCACTCCAGAAGCCCCGCACTGCCTTCCTTGGAGGGGAATAGACTTTTTTGCAGGAACTGCTTGGACACCTGGGGCACATCTGACTGCCTTTTGGGTGTTTTGGGGTCTTCCTTCTTGGGTGACTTTGTGGCCAGCCACTGTAGCATCTTCTGGCTGCTGTCACTTGCCTTGAGCTCCTTTTTGAACAGTAAGTCAACAGGAAGCAGACACTCAGGAGTGTTCTTTCAGGAGTTATTCACCATGGAGGATGGTAGTGTTCTCTGGAGTGTGAGTTAACTTCAGAACTTCATGAGCTTAACAAAGCTCATGAAACTTCATGAGCTTACCAAAGAACCCAAATTCTTACCAAAGTCCAGTCACTTAGAGACTGCCTCCTGTCCATCTAATGTGGCAGGCATCGTGTTGGGGGATTTCATTTAAGCCTTTGAAGGAATCTCTTGTGATAATGGTTTTGGAACACAGGCTGTCTTTTTCCTCTGGAAGCTCCCAGCAGCCAAAGATCCTGGCCATTGTTAGTGGCCTCCAATTGTCCCAGACTTCCTCCTAGTTCTCAGGGCTGTCTACAGCACTCACTCTCTGACTTTTATGTTTTGATTTGGGGGAATAAGAAGAAGTAGGGCTGCCTCTGGGTGTTCCCTGACATTGCTGCCACTTGGGGAATCCATCTGCTAAAACAACATAGCATCTTTCTTTTCCCAGAAGCAGCTTAAAGGACAGTTTCTCCATTATGGTCTCTTCAGCTGGTGGTGTTGAATTGCAGCTTGGAAGAATCAGCTTCTTTAAACCAAGTCAGTAAAAGCCGCCTTGCATGGGAGCAATGATACACTCAGATGAATCTGCACTCTTCTCCAAGTGCAGCTGGGACAAGAGTACCCAGCTGGGGGACTGCAGGCTGTTGTCTGAGGGGCAGTACTGGTCTGGGTTCCCACACTCCAATAGCCACCAGTGCCCTTGCTGGTCCTGTTGGGTGCAACCTCAAGTGAGGGTGTCCCTGAGCAGGTGGCAGGAAATTGCCTGTTCATCCTTGGCCCCACCTTCACACCACAGGTCCCTCTGCTTCAGGTACCACGTCTGCTTTGCTGTCTGGGTTCTCCCCTATTGGAGCCATTTTTAGTGACTCAAAAACATTCAGAATCTTATACTGGAGCACTCTAATACACACATTTAGTTTACTCTCAATTATATTGCTGTCACTTAGATCTAATAGGTTTCAAATCAGGCCTCATACATGTTCTCCAGCTTTCTGTTAGTATCAGTTCAGTTCAGTTGCTCAGTCATGTCCGACTCTTTGCTACCCCATGAATCACAGCACGCCAGGCCTCCCTGTCCATCACCAAATCCTGGAGTTCACTCAAACTCACGTCCATCGAGTCCGTGATGCCATCAAGCCATCTCATCTTCTGTCATCCCCTTCTCCTCCTGCCCCCAATCCCTCACAGCATCAGAGTCTTTTCCAATGAATCAACTCTTCGCATGAGGTGGCCAAAGTACTGGAGTTTCAGCTTTAGCATCCAAAGAATACCCAGGACTGATCTCCTTTAGAATGGACTGGTTGGATTTCCTTGCAGTCCAAGGGACTCTCAAGAGTCTTTTCCAACACCGCAGTTCAAAAGCATCAATTCTTCGGCGCTCAGCCTTCTTCACAGTCCAACTCTCACATCCATACATGACCACTGGAAAAACCATAGCCTTGACTAGACGGACCTTTGTTGGCAAAGTAATGTCTCTGCTTTTCAATATGCTATCTAGGTTGGTCATAACTTTTCTTCCAAGGAGTAAGTGTCTTTTAATTTCATGGCTGCAGTCACCATCTGTAGTGATTTTGGAGCCCCCCAAAACAAAATCTGACACTGTTTCCACTGTTTTTCCATCTATTTGCCATGAAGTGATGGGACCAGATGCCATGATCTTCGTTTTCTGAATGTTGAGCTTTAAGCCAACTTTTTCACTCTCCTCTTTCACTTTCATCAAGAGGCTTTTGAGTTTCTCTTCATTTTCTGCCATAAGGGTGGTGTCATCTGCGTATCTGAGGTTATTGATATTTCTTCCGCAATCTTGATTCCAGCTTGTGTTTCTTCCAGTCCAGCATTTCTCATGATGTACTCTGCACAGAAATTAAATAAGCAGGGTGACAATATACAGCCTTGATGTACTCCTTCTTCTGTTTGGAACCAGTCTGTTGTTCCATGTCCAGTTCTAACTGTTGCTTCCTGACCTGCATATAGGTTTCTCAAGAGGCAGATCAGGTGGTCTGGTATTCCCATCTCTTTCAGAATTTTCCACAGTTTATTGTGATCCACACAGTCAAAGGCTTTAGCATAGTCAATAAAGCAGAAATAGATGTTTTTCTGGAACTCTGTTTGTATAAATTGGCAAAATTAGGGCATATTGCATCTTCTTGTGAATAACAATTTTTAACTTATTTGCTAGAAGCCGAATTGGTTATAAGACTAAAAATAATGCAGAATGAGAATGGATTATTGTACATTTAATGAGGTGCTGACTCTGACTACAATTGTTGATCCATGTGATTTTTATCATTTTTGTTATTGCTGTTTTTTGCTTGAATGAAACAATAAATGTCTTGGAACATGGTATGCAGTTGTGGATCTGGAATTTTTTTTTTTTTTACTTGATATGAAAAGTCATCAGAGCAGTTTACTTTCAGGTCTTAGGACAAGCAATATACTCAGCAATGCACATCAACCTTCTAAACCTTTGTCATATTCTAGTAACCACAAAACTTGATCACCTCTCTATTCTATAAGATATCACATTGGTATG
The DNA here is from genome assembly GCF_029378745.1 of Bos indicus. Taxonomy (NCBI): domain Eukaryota; kingdom Metazoa; phylum Chordata; class Mammalia; order Artiodactyla; family Bovidae; genus Bos; species Bos indicus. Next base: position 78,612,346 of record NC_091760.1, on the reverse strand, counting down.
TTTTCCTAATGATATCATGTGTTGATACAACCAGGTGAACAGGAAGTAGCAACTATCCCAAGACTTACGTGACACATATATTGAAATATCTCTACAAATTCTAAGTCCTATATCACCAAAAGTCATACTGGTGATATTTCTATGGTATCAGTGGTCTCAATCATGTCAAGATACACCTCCTAAAAGCAAATGGCAAATTTCTGCTCTCTTATTAATCAATAAACATCGCTTAGTCATGTCCAACTATTTGCAACCCCATGAACTGCAGCATGCCAGGCTTCCCTGTCCTTCACCATCTCCCAGAGATTGCCCAAGCTCATGTCCATTGAGTTGGTGATGCCATCCAACCATCTCATCCTGTCATCCCCTTCTCCTCTTGCTTTCCATCTTTCCCAGCATCAGGGTCTTTTCCAGTGAGTCGGCTCTTCGCATCAGGTGGCCAAAGTATTGAGGTGGCTTCAGTTTCAGCATCAGTCCTTCCAATGAATATTCAAGATTGATTTCTTTTAGGATTGACTGCTTTGATCTCCTTGTAGTCCAAGGGACTCTCAAGAGTCTCCTCCAACACCACAGTTCAAAAGCATCAATTATTCGGCATTCAGCTTTCTTTATAGTCCAACTCTCACATCTACACATGACTACTGGAAAAACCGTAGCCTTGACTTGATGGACCTTTGTTGGCAAAGTAATGTTTCTGCTTTTTAATACACTGTCTAGGTTTTTCAGAGCTTTTCTTCCAAGGAGCAGGAGTCTTTTAATTTCATGGCTGCAGTCACCATCTGGAGTCATTTTGGAGCCAAAGAAAATAAAGTCTCTCACTGTTTCCACTGTTTCTCCATCTATTTTCCATGGAGTGATGGGACCGGATGCCACAATCTTAATTTTTTGAATGTTGAGTTTTAAGCCAAGTTTTTCACTTTCCTTTCACCTTCATCAAGAGTCTCTTTAGTTCCTCTTTGCTTTCTGCCATAAGGGTGATGTCATCTGCATATCTGAGGTTATTGATATTTTCCCCGGCAATCTTGATTCCCACTTGTGCTTTGTCCAGCCCAGCATTTCATATGATGTACTCTGCATGCAAGTTAAATAAGCAGGGTGACAGTATATAGCCTTGACATACTCCTTTCCCAATTCTGAACCAGTCTGTGGTTCCATGTCCAGTTCTAACTGTTGCTTCTGCGTGTATACAGATTTTGCAGGAGGCAGGTAGGGTGGTCTAGTTTTCACATCTCTTTAAGAATTTTCTACAGTTTATTGTGATCCACACAAAGGCTTTGGCATAGCCAATGAATCAGAAGTAGATGTTTCTCTAGAATTCTCCTGCTTTTTCTATGATCCAATGGATGCTGGCCACTTTATCTCTTATTCCTCTGCCTTTTCTAAATTCAGCTTGAACATCTGGGATTTTCCAGTTCTCATTCTTAAAGCCTAGCTTGGAGAATTTTGAGCATTACTTTGCTAGCATTTGAAATGAGTGCAATTGTGCAGCAGTTTGAACATTCTTCAGCATTGCCCTTCTTTGGGAGTGGAATGAAAACTGATCTTTTCCAGTCTTGTGGCCACTGCTGAGTTTTCAAATTTGCTGGCATATTGAGTGCAGCACTTTAACAGCCTCATCTTTTAGGATTTGAAATAGCTCAGCTGGAAATCCATCACCTCCACTAGCTTTGTTCATAGTGATGCTTCCTAAAGCCCATTTGATTTTGCATTCCAGGATGTCTGACTCTAGATGAGTGATCATACCATCATGATTATCTGGGTCATTAAGATCTTTCTTGTATGGTTCTTTTGTGTATTCTTGCCACCTCTTCTTAATATCTTCTGCTTCTGTTAGGTCCATACTGTTCCTATTCTTTATCGTGCCCATCTTTGCATGAAATGTTCCCTTGGTATCTCTAATTTTCTTGAAGAGATCTCTAGTCTTTCCCATTCTATTGTTTTCTTCTATTTGTTTGCATTGTTCACTTAGGAAAGCTTTCCTATCTTCCCTTGCTATTCTTTGGAACTCTGCATTCAAATGGGTATATCTTTCCTTTTCTCCTTTGCCTTTCACTTCTCTTCTTTTTTCAGCTATTTGTAAAACCTCCTCAGACAACCCTTTTCCCTTTTTGCATTTCTTTTTCTTGGGGATGGTTTTGATCACCAGCTTCTGTACAATGTTATGAGCCTCTGTCCATAGTTTTTCAGGTGCGTTGTCCTTAGATCTAATCCCTTGAATCTATTTGCTGCTTCCACTATAATTGTAAGGGGATTTAGGTCTTACCTGAATGGCCTAGTGGTTTTCCCTGCTTTCTTCAAATCTTTCTTCAGATTTTGCAGGCAACATGTACTTCATTTGAGTCTGCGATTTGAACTTCTTGACCATTAATCCAAAAAGTTGCCATCTTTGAGTAGGGGACAGAAAAGAAAAGATATCTGCAATTGGTCCAGCCTGCTGTGAAAGCTACTTTGCCTCTTGGGCTACATCCCCAGTAGATACAGTGGTTCTTAAAATATCTGCGGCAGGTAGAGATGCTGCACGGAATTTGGTCAGCCCCTACAGATGGATCACTGGATAGACCTTAGGATGTTAAGCAAAGACAACCCATTCTTTTAGATAGCAGTTTTCCTTTCAGATTGCCACTGGGCCCTAATAGAGACTGAGCACTTGACCATACATCACCAAATTGCAATGCAGCTTAAGCTGCACATAATGAGCTGGGTGTGGTCTGACTCACCAAGTCTTAAATTCAGGCAAGCACAACCACACTCTGTTATCAGTTGAAGGTGATATATACCTGACAAGGTTCAAGTAGGTTTAGAGGGCCAAGAATTTGTGTAAGTAAGTGGCTCAGAGAACTATGGTTCCTGTTTCTACTACATTTTCTTCTCTCTCTCAACCCACACCTATAGCTTCAAGGAGAATACCCCACAATCAAGAGGGAAGAAAAAATGAGTCTGATTTAAGATGGCTCTGCATAATTTGTTGCATCATTTGGAAGGGGACAATTGTGGCCTCTAATCCTCGGTGGTCCTAAAAGACGATGGTGAAGAAGTTTCCTCCTGGTGAGCAGAATAAACAGAATTCCATTTCCATGTTCTGCTTCAAGACAACTTTCCATTTTATAACTGAGGAAACAGATCCGGAGTGTGGATGTGGCCCATTTCTGTCACTCATACCTCACAAAGCCACCACAGCTTCCTAGTGTAGTGGAAGGAATCATGCCTTCTTCCATTCTGCATATATCAGGTTGGGTTCATTTTCATGTAATATAAACCATTTCACCATTTTAAACACAAAGTGCTTTAATATAGAGAATTAAGACTTTATGATGTTGACATTGTTACTAAGGCTGGAGGCACAACCCCCAGGCTGGGACTGTGGAAGTTATTCTCAGAACAACACTGCAAAATTGACCCATCTGAGGATGAATTATCTCTGCCACACACACAAGAAACTAGGCCATCAGATAGTGGCTCTCACAACAGCAGGTACCAGGATCACACCACCTTAGCTACAATTCAATGATCACAAGCTTTTGCTGGAATTTCTAGCTTCAGAGCCTCAATGCATATGCTAGATCTGCATCAGCAAACCGAATGTGACACTTTTTGTCTCCTTTCCCCCTTACTTACTCTGAAGCAGGACCTGGAAAGGGACATTCCATGTCTTCCACTTAATATTAATTGTAAGAATTTATTGTGTCTATGGAACCAGTCCATATGCTAAGGTATTTGCATTCATTGTATCAATGAATCCTTAAGTAAATCTCTCAATATAATGTTAAGGTCACAACCTCTATTTTGAAATGAGGAAAGTAAAATGCAAAGAGGCTAAGAAACTTGGCCAACATTCTGTTCTTATTAGTAGGAGACCTGGATTAAATTAGAACTTAATCTTATCCAGAATTTAAGGGATCTAAGAGCAATGCCCGTGGGGCAACCCAAGACGGGTCATGGTGGAGTGATCTGACAGAATGTGGTCCACTGGAGAAGGGAATGGCAAACCACTTCAGTATTCTTGCCTTGAGAACCCCATGAACAGTATGAAAAGGCAAAATGATTGGGTACTGAAAGAGAAACTCCCCAGGTCAGTAGGTGCCCAATATGCTACTGGAGATCAGTGGAGAAATAACTCCAGAAAGAATGAAGGGATGGAGCCAAAGCAAAAAGAATACCCAGCTGTGGATGTGACTGGTGATGGAAGCAAGGTCTGATGCTATAAAGAGCAATATTGCATAGGTACTTGGAATGTCAGGTCCATGAATCAAGGTAAATTGGAAGTGGTCAAACAAGAGATGGCAAGAGTGAACATTGACATTCTAGGAATCAGCGAACTGAAATGGACTGGAATGGGTGAATTTAACTCACATGACCATTATATCTACCACTGCGGGCAGGAATCCCTCAGAAGAAATGGAGTGGCCATCATGGTCAACAAAAGAGTCTGAAATGCAGTACTTGGATGCAATCTCAAAAACGACAGAATGATCTCTGTTCGTTTCCAAGGCAAACCATTCAATATCACAGTAATCCAAGTCTATGCCACAACCAGTAACACTGAAGAAGCTGAAGTTGAACGGTTCTATGAAGACCTACAAGACCTTTTAGAACTAACACCCAAAAAAGATGTCCTTTTCATTATAGGGGAGTGGAATGCAAAAGTAGGAAGTCAAGAAACATCTGGAGTAACAGGCAAATTTGGCCTTGGAATACGGAATGAAGCAGGGCAAAGACTAATAGAGTTTTGTCAAGAAAATGCACTGGTCATAGCAAACACCCTCTTCCAACAACACAAGAGAAGACTCTACACATGGACATCACCAGATGGTCAACACTGAAATCAGATTGATTATATTCTTTGCAGCCAAAGATGGAGAAGCTCTATACAGTCAGCAAAAATAAGACTGGGAGCTGACTGTGGCTCAGACCATGAACTCCTTATTGCCAAATTCAGACTTAGATTGAAGAAAGTAGGGAAAACCACTAGACCATTCAGGTATGACCTAATCAAATCCCTTATGATTATACAGTGGAAGTGAGAAATAGATTCAAGGGACTAGATCTGATAGATAGAGTGCCTGATGAACTATGGAATGAGGTTCGTGACATTGTACAGGAGACAGGGATCAAGATCATCCCCATGGAAAAGAAATGCAAAAAAGCAAAATGGCTGTCTAGGGAGGCCTTACAAATAGCTGTGAAAAGAAGAGAAGTGAAAAGCAAAGGAGAAAAGGAAAGATATAAACATCTGAATGCAGAGTTCCAAAGAATAGCAAGGAGAGATAAGAAAGCCTTCTTCAGCGATCAATGCAAAGAAATAGAGGAAAACAACAGAATGGGAAAGACTAGGGATCTCTTCAAGAAAATTAGAGATAACAAGAGAACATTTCATGCAAAGATGGGCTCGATAAAGGACAGAAATGGTATGGACCTAACAGAAGCAGAAGATATTAAGAAGAGGTGGCAAGAATACACAGAAGAACTGTACAAAAAAGATCTTGATGACCCAGATAATCATGATGGTGTGATCAACACCTAGACCCAGACATCCTGGAATGTGAAGTCAAGTGGGCCTTAGAAAGCATCACTATGAACAAAGCTAGTGGAGGTGATGGAATTCCAGTTGAGCTGTTTCAAATCCTGAAAGATGATGTTGTCAAAGTGCTGCACTCAACATGCCAGCAAGTTTGGAAAACCCAGCAGTGGCCACAGGACTGGAAAAGGTCAGTTTTCATTCCAATCCCAAAGAAAGGCAATGCCAAAGAATGCTCAAACTATCGCACAATTGTACTCATCTCACATGCTAGTAAAGTAATGCTCAAAATTCTCCAAGCCAGGCTTCAGCAATATGTGAACCATGAACTTCCTGGTGTTCAATCTGGTTTCAGAAAAGGCAGAGGAACCAGAGATCAAATTGCCAACATCCGCTGGATCATGGAAAAAGCAAGAGAGTTCCAGAAAAGCATCTATTTCTGCTTTATTGACTATGCCAAAGCCTTTGACTGTGTGGATCACAATAAACTGTGGAAAATTCTGAAAGAGATGGGAATACCAGACCACCTGATCTGCCTCTTGAGAAATTTGTATGCAGGTCAGGAAGCAACAGTTAGAACTGGACATGGAACAACAGACTGGTTCCAAATAGGAAAAGGAGTTCGTTAAGGCTGTATATTGTCACCCTGTTTATTTAACTTATATGCAGAGTACATCATGAGAAACGCTGGACTGGAAGAAACACAAGCTGGAATCTAGATTTCAGGGAGAAATATCAATAACCTCAGATATGCAGATGACACCACCCTTATGGCAGAAAGTGAAGAGGAACTCAAAAACCTCTTGATGAAAGTGAAAGAGGAGAGTGAAAAAGTTGGCTTAAAGCTCAACATTCAGAAAATGAAGATCATGGCATCCAGTCCCATCACTTCATGGGAAATAAATGGGGAAACAGTGGAAACAGTGTCAGACTTTATTTTTCTGCCCTCCAAAATCAGTGCAGATGGTGACTGCAGCCATGAAATTAAAAGATGCTTACTCCTTGGAAGGAAAGTTATGACCAACCTAGATAGCATATTGAAAAGCAGAGACATTACTTTGCCAACAAAGGTCCGTCTAGTCAAGGCTATGGTTTTTCCAGTGGTCATGTACGGATGTGAGAGTTGGACTGTGGAGAAAGCTGAGCATTGAAGAATTGATGCTTTTGAACTGTGGTGTTGGAGAAGACTCTTGAGAGTCCCTTGGACTGCGAGGAGATCCAACCAGTCCATTCTGAAGGAGATCAGCCCTGGGATTCTTTGGAAGGAATGATGCTAAAGCTGAAACTCCAGTAATTTGGCCATCTCATGAGAAGAGTTGACTCATTGGAAAAGACTGATGCTGGGAGGGATTGGGGGCAAGAGGAGAAGGGGATGACAGAGGAGGAGATGGCTGGATGGCATCACTGACTCGATGGACGTGAGTCTGAGTGAACTCCGGGAGTTGGTGATGGACAGGGAGGGCTGGCGTGCTGCGATTCATGGAGTCGCAGAGAGTCGGACACGACTGAGCGAGTGATCTGATCTGATCTGATCTGAAGAGTTGTAATGTTCAGCTTTCTAACCTCTGCAGTAACAAAACAATAGATGCCTGCTAGGACATTGGATCAGATTTTGAGATGGTCATTTTACCAAATCCTCAACCTAACTTAGATTTAAGATAACTGTTGAACTATTTACCCCTGTGACTGTAAACTCTTTGAAGCTATCCACATTTTTTCTCTACCATACACCTTTACCTATACTCAGTAACTGGTAAATGTGTTTTGTGAGGCTGATCCCATAGGTATTTTGGTTTCAATCCATGTCAGTAGCACTTGTTAAGCTTACAGGAAACCACTGCCTTTTTGTAGACTGGTTTTACAGAGCAACAGACCAACTTAGGCCTTCTCCCTGACTTTATTTATTTATTTATTTTTTTTTTAAATCTTGGGCTCTAGCAAGCCCCATTGTATGTCAAAACCAGTTACTGATGTGGACACAGTAAGGTTTTGGCCACCTCTCTCAGAATCCAGCTCCACAAATGAGTGCCCTCTCCCTGACTTTAGAAAGAAAAAGTATTTTGATTTTACCAAAAGTCTTTTTATTCCCCAGAGTTTGTTGTGGTTACATCAAAAGCACACAGCAACATTCAGAATGTGTCATAGTTACAGAAATTGAGGAATAGCATTTTACTGATTAAAAAAACAATCATAAGGAAGATTGAGTGATGCCCAGAGCACCAGTCAGGAGTTTGAGTTTTAGAATAGAGCTTGCTTAGCAGATGTGTAGGCCACACCTAGAATCAGCAGAACGTGATGAGCTGGCCAGAAGAAGTGTGTCAGGAAGAAGAGATGAACTGAACCTCTCCCAGGCTGCCATCAGCTTCAGGGAGAGTGAGTTGCAACCAGTAGAGACCAGCCAGCTGATTCTAGTGATTTTCCAGACTTTCCCAGGAGAGATGGGGAATGTACAAAGTAAAAATGGCTTCCTTGGGAAATACAGCACGTTCAGATTTGGATGAATTGAGTATGAAGAGCCATGGGACATAGACAATTTTTCTGTCCAGTCAACAGCTACTTGTGAAGGCACGTTGCTCAGGAGACAAGATCTTTGGCTAGAGATAAAGATCAGGCTGTCATCTCAGTATGAGTGGTAGTTGAAACCTTGTGTGAATGAAATTGCTTAGAGTGTGAGGATATAGAACTTTCTGCAATAATGGAAAATCCCATAACTCTATTCTGTCCAACAAGGTAGGCTTTTGTCATGGAATATAGCACATGGGATTTAGGAAATGAATTTTTATTTTATTTTAATGAATTTAATTTCATACAGCCCCATGTATCTGGTGGCTATCCTATTGAATAATGCAGGTATAGGAATAAAGACAAATAATGCTGAAAATGAAAAACTTAGTAATAACAATATTAGTAATAACAGTAACAATATTAGTAATAACAATATTATAACAATATTAGTAATGTTGATATAATAACAGTATTAGTAATAACAATATTATATTAAAATAATGATATTTTAACTTATATTGATGTCACCAAAGATAAAAAAGAATAAATGCCTTTTTGAATAATTTTCCTCCCATATTTTATCAAATAAATGGTAAATAAAATCAAACAATACAAAAGAGATGTGTTAGAAACCAAAAGCTTCCAATTCATCTCTTTCAACTTAGTGGTTGAAAGTTAGTGGCAAGTTCTTTTAAGAGTTTTTGTAGTTCTGCTGATAGCAATCATCATACCTTTGAAAAATATGTTTCTATTTCTCTATATTTCAACTTAGTGGTTGAAAGTTAGTGGCAAGTGCTTTTAAGAGTCTTTGTAGTTCTGCTGATAGCAATCATCATACCTTTGAAAATATGTTTCTATTTCTCTATATTTATTTGCCGCTATCTATTGACTTCCTGGAGAAGGTAATGGCACCCTACTCCAGTACTCTTGCCTGGAAAATCCCATGGGCGGGAGAGCCTGGTAGGCTGCAGTCCATGGGGTGGCTAAGAGTCGGACACGACTGAGCGACTTCACTTTCAGTTTTCACTTTCATGCATTGGAGAAAGAAATGGCAACCCACTCCAGTGTTCTTGCCTGGAGAATCCCAGGGATGGGGGAGCCTGGTGGGCTGCTGTCTATGGGGTCGCACAGAGTCGGACACGACTGAAGTGACTTAGCCGTAGCCATTGACTTCCTTCTAGGAAAAGACTCAACATAGCTCACATACACTATCCATCACACTTCTCTTTCCTTCCTACTTATTTTCACTTTTCTATTGATAGCATATATTACTTACATAATAAGTTTTCACTAGATTTCTATAGCAACTTCTATTTTTCACTTTTTGTCAAATATGCATTTGCTTCCATCTTATCCAGGTTATAAACTTTCTGTCCTGGAATCATATTAAGTGTGTTACACTTGTATGTCCTTAGTAATTCTGAAGAAAGAAGTGGCAGGGCTTGTGGAAGGAAGAATGTGAACCAAACCATCTGCTGCTTTGCTTCAATTCTCCATTTTATTTTGCAGATGCAAAAATCATAACTCACTGTCTATATGTCTCCAAATTTACCATATATTATCTTCTGATTTCTTACAGGCTTGTAAGTTATTAATATCTTTGTTTTACAGATAAAGAAATCAAAATAGAAATACATAGAATGACTTTACCAAGGTCATGCAACTGGGAAGGAGGGAAAGTGCCAGTCAAGTTAGGTTTTCTGATGACATATTACCTTGCAAATCTTGCTCAGTAAAATTTCCTAACCACTTAAGTTGGCAAAGAGTAATGGGTTAGATTTCTTGCTCTAGGTTCAAAATCTGTGGTTGATTTTGGAGCAGAAAAATTTGAAGCTTGTGTACTGTGACCACATTTTCTTTCAAGGAATTGTAGAAACACCTGTAGGCATCTGAATCCTTCATGAATCCAGGTTGGCAATGCTTATCCATAGGTAAAGACTCAACCAGCATTAACATTTGTCAGCGCTCATGCTTGTGTATGGCTGAGAACATTTTATAGGCATTATTGCATTATTTTATTTGCTCTTCACAAAAACTGTAAGTAGTGGACATACCAGAGATGGAATTAAGTAATTTGAATGCTAATAACTCACCTCATCACTGAGTCCTCTCCTCCTGTAAAATAGGGTAGAATAACCTGTCCCCCAGATATATCCCACCATCAGTAGCAGTGGCCGTGAGGAGACAGCCAACATCTACGGTAAGGAGCAGAGGCTGCACTTTGCTGGAGCAGCCGTGAAGAGATACCCCCATCCAAGGTAAGAGAAACCCCAGTAAGACGGTAGGCGCGGAGAGAGGGCATCAGAGGGCAGACAGACTGACACCACAATCAAAGAAAACTAACCAACCTAATCACATGGACCACAGCCATGTCTAACTCAATGAAACTAAGCCATGGCATGTAGGGCCACCCAAGATGGACAGGTCATGGTGGAGAGTTCTGACAAAGTGTGGTCCACTGGAGAAAGGAATGGCAAACCACTTCAGTATTTTTGCCTTGAGAAACCCATGAACAGTAGGAAAAGGCAAAAAGATAGGACACTGAAAGATGAACTCCCCAGGTCAGTAGGTGCCCAATATGCTACTGGAGATCAGTGGAGAAATAACTCCAGAAAGAATTAAGGGATGGAGCCAAAGCAAAAAGAGCACCCAGTTGTGGATGTGACTGGTGATAGAATCAAGGTCCGATGCTGTAAAGAGCAATATTGCATAGGAACCTGGAATGTTAGGTCCATGAATCAAGGCAAATTGGAAGCAGTCAAATAGGAGATGGCAAGAGTGAACGTTGACATTTCAGGAATCAGCGAACTAAAATGGATTGGAATGGGTGAATTTAACTTAGATGACCACTATATCTACTACTGTGGGCAAGAATCACTTAGAAGAAATAGAGTAGCTATCATAGTCAACAAAAGAGTCTGAAATGTAGTACTTGGATGCAATCTCAAAAATGACAGAATGATCTCTGTTCATTTCTAAGGCAAACCATTCAATATCATGGTAATCCAAGTCTATGCCCCAACCAGCAATGCTGAAGAAGCTGAAGTTGAATGGTTCTACAAAGACCTACAAGACCTTTTAGAACTAACACCCCAAAAAGATGTCCTTTTCATTATAGGGAACTGGAATGCAAAAGTAGGAAGTCAAGAAAACACCTGGAGTAACAGGCAAACTTGGCCTTGGAGTACAGAATGAAGGAAGGCAAAGGCTAATAGAGCTTTGCCAAGAGAATGCACTGGTCATAGAAAACACCCTCTACAACACAAGAGAAGACTCAACACATGGACATCACCAGATGGTCAACACCGAAATCAGATTGATTATATTCTTTGCAGCCAAAGATGGAGAAGCTCTATACAGTCAGCAAAAACAAGACCAGGAGCTGACTGTGGATCAGATCATGAACTCCTTATTGCCAAATTCAGACAAATATTGAAGAAAGTAGGAAAACCACTAGACCATTCAGGTATGACCTAAATTAAATCCCTTATAATTATACAGTGGAAATGAGAAATAGATTTAAGGGACTAGATCTGATAGGCAGAAAGCATCATGAACTATGGATGGAGGTTCATGACATTGTACAGGAGACAGGAATCAAGACCATCCCCAAGAAAAAGAAATGCAAAAAAGCAAAATGGCTGTTTGAGAAGGCCTTACAAATAGCTGTGAAAAGAAGAGAAGCAAAAAGCAAAAAAGAAAAGGAAAGATATAAGCATCTGAATGGAGAGTTCTAAAGAATAGCAAGGAGAGATAAGAAAGCTTTCCTCAGTGATCAATGCAAAGAAATAGAGGAAAACAATAGAATGGGAAAGACTAGAGATCTCTTCAAGAAAATTAGAGATACTAAGGGAACATTTCATGCAAACTCAGTAATGGACAGGGCTTTATTCAGGGCTCAATAAAGGACAGAAATGGTATGGACCTAACAGAAGCAGAAGATATTAAGAAGAGGTGGCAAAAATACACAGAACTGTACAAAAAAAATCTTCACAACCCAGATAATCACGATGGTATGATCACTCATCTAGAGCTAGACATCCTGGAATGTGAAGTCATGTGGGCCTTAGGAAGCATCACTACGAACAAAGCTAGTGGAGGTGATGGAATTCCAGTTGAGGTATTTCAAATCGTAAAAGATGATGCTGTGAAAGTGCTGCACTCAATATGCCAGCAAATTTGGAAAACTCAGCAGTGGCCCCAGGGCTGGAAAAGGTCAGTTTTCATTCCAATCCCAAAGAAAGGCAATGCCAGAAAAACGTTCAATCTACCACACAATTACACTCATCTTACATGCTAGTAAAGTAATGCTCAAAATTCTCCAAGCCAGGCTTTGGCAATAGGTAAACTGTGAACTTCCAGATGTTCAAGCTGGTTTTAGAAAATGCAGACAAACCAGAGATCAAATTGCCAACATCCTCTGGTTCATTGAAAAAGCAAGCGAGTTCCAGAAAACATCTATTTCTGCTTTACTGACTATGCCACAGCCTTTGACTGTGTGCAGTTCAGTTCAGTCACTCAGTCGTGTCCGACTCTTTGTGACCCCATGAATTGCAGCATGCCAGGCCTCCCTGTCCATCACTAACTCCCGGAGTTCACTCAGACTCACGTCCTTTGAGTCAGTGATGCTATCCAGCCATCTCATCCTCTGTCATCCCCTTCTCTTCCTGCCCCCAGTCCCTCCCAGCATCAGAGTCTTTTCCAACGAGTCGACTCTTCGCACAAGGTAGCCAAAGTACAGGAGTTTCAGCTTTAGCTTCATTCCTTCCAAAGAATCCCAGGGCTGATCTCCTTCAGAATGGACTGGTTGGATCTCCTTGCAGTCCAAGGGACTCTCAAGAGTCTTCTCCAACACCGCAGTTCAAAAGCATCAATTCTTCGGCACTCAGCCTTCTTCACAGTCCAACTCTCACATCCATACATGACCACTGGAAAAACCATAGCCTTGACTAGACGGACCTTTGTTGGCAAAGTAATGTCTCTGCTTTTCAGTATGCTCTCTAGGTTGGTCATAACTTTTCTTCCAAGGAGCAAGTGTCTTTTAATTTCATGGCTGCAGTCACCATCTGCAGTGATTTTGTAGCCCCCAAAAATAAAGTCAGATACTGTTTCCACTGTTTCCCCATCTATTTCCCATGAAGTGATGGGACCAGATGCCATGATCTTCGTTTTCTGAATGTTGAGTTTTAAGCCAACTTTTTCACTCTCCTCTTTCACCTTCATCAAGAGGCTTTTGAGTTCCTCTTCACTTTCTGCCATAAGGGTGGTGTCATCTGCATATCTGAGGTTACTGATATTTCTCCTGGCAATCTTGATTCCAGTTTGTGCTTCTTCCAGCCCAGCGTTTCTCATGATGTACTCTGCATATAAGTTGAATAAGCAGGGTGACAATACACAGCCTTGACATACTCCTTTTCCTATTTGGAACCAATCTTTTGACTGTGTGGATCACCATAAACTGTGGAAAATTCTTCAGGAGATGGGAATACCAGACCACCTGATTTGCCTCTTGAGAAATCTGTATGCAGGTCAGGAAGCAACAGTTAGAATTGGACATGAAACAACAGACTGGCTCCAAATAGGAAAAGGAGTACATCAAGGCTGTATATTGTCACCCTGCTTATTTAACTTATATGCAGAGTACATCATGAGAAATGCTGTGCTCAATGAAGCACAAGCTGGAATCAAGATTGTCAGGAGAAATATCAATAACCTCAGATATGCAGATGGCATCACACTTATGGCAGAAAGTGATAAAGAACTAAAAAGCCTCTTGATGAAAGTGAAAGAAGAGAGTTGGCTTAAAGCTCAACATTCAGAAAACTAAGATCATGGCATCTGGTCCCATCACTGCATGGCAAACAGATGGGGAAACAGCAGAAACAGTGGCTGACTTTATTTTTGGGGGGCTCCAAAATCACTGCAGATGGTGACTGCAGCCATGAAATTAAAAGACACTTACTCCTTGGAAGGAAAGTTATGACCAACCCAGACAGCATACTGAAAAGCAGAGACATTACTTTGCCAACAAAGGTCCATCTAGTCAAGGCTATGGTTTTTCCAGTAGTCAAGTTGGACTATAAAGAACACTGAGCACCAAAGAATTGATGCTTTTGAACTGTGGTGTTGGAGAAGAGGCTTCAGCGTCCCTTGGACTACCCGGAGATCCAACCAGTGCATTCTAAAGATCAGTCCATTCTAAAGGAGATCAGACGGACTGATGTTGAACCTGAAACGCCAATACTTTGGCCACCTGATGCGAAGTGCTGAGTCATTTGAAAAAACCCTGATTTTGGGAAAGATTGAAGGCAGTAGAAGGGAATGACAGAGGATGAGATGGTTGGATGGCATCACCGACTCGATGGACAGGAGTTTGGGTAACCTCTGGGAGTTTGTGATAGACAGGGAGGCCTCGTGTGCTTTGGGGTCACAAAGAGTTTGACATGAGTGACTGAACAAATATATTTTGCAAATGTGCATATTTGGAAAATGAATTGAATCTTGTAAGAGGAAATGAGCTTAAGTGGTTTGGTTACCTGGGAGACAGGTGTAGACAAACATAACACTGATGAGTAATAGTGAAGCAGTATAAGGTTTGAACCTGTTACCGGCAATGAAACTGACCCTGTGAATCGGAGTTGGGAATTGCTCATGTACAAAATGCAGATGACTCTGAACACTATACTATACTGCTTAATTCCAATGAACATTATGCTGGCATGACTGTACAATAATTATGGGTTCCTGATCCACAAAACCCACCTAAAATATTTCCTATCATTTTTGGCAATCCCGTGATTAATGCAAACTCATTAAACAGGTGTCTCAGGCAGGAGACAGAGGCAGGTTTTATGCACCCTATTTTTTGAATGACAGAATACATATAAATCAATTGAAAATATTATAAACCTAAAATTTCCAAAAAATTAAAAATTCAGAAAATACCACAATACCATTGTTAGTTAACACACCTATACAATACTTCATTCATACTCAATAAAAGTGCATATTATTTGACTACCTCTTCCTATGTAATACATTTTAAAATCTTTTTTCTATAAAGAGAAATGTCAGTTTTCTTCAATTTATTGAAATGTATTTTTATAAAATTATTATTAATAGTTTTGAAAAGTTTTATTCAACTTTATAATTCATTGTTGATGATGGAAAATGTCTATCAGGTTTATTCCCCATGTGAGATAGATTTGAGAGAATTTTTATAGACTACCCCCTGGCTTCTATATTTTAACCACCATTCTTCTCCACTGCCCTCTTCTTTCCTGTGCCAAACACTTGAGGGACCATTTGTATCCTCGTAGGAGCTGAACTTTGGTTTTGCCTTTCCTTTGAACCTTGGTGTTAGTTGGTTATGTAAGTGAAAGCCAGTCCTAAGTCAAGATAAAGAGCAACTTAGCTCTTCATAAATTGACTGGGAACCATGTAATTTTATCCTACATACTTTTGTGTTAGTTGCTCAGTCATGTCTGACTTTTTGCGACACCATGGACTACAGCACACCAGGCCGCCCTGTCTATCACCAACTCCCAGAGTTTACCCAAACTCCTCCTCTGTCCATGAATTCTCCAGGCAAGAATACTGAAGTGGGTTGCAATTCCCTTCTCCAGGGGATCTTCCTGACCCAGGGATCAAACCCAGGTCTCCTGCATTGCAGGCAGATTCTTTTTTTTTTATTTTTTATTTTTAAACTTTACAATATTGTATTGGTTCTGCCATATATCAAAATGAATCCGCCACAGGCATACACGTGTTCCCCATCCTGAATCCTCCTCCCTCCTCCCTCCCCATACCATCCCTCTGGGTCGTCCCAGTGCACCAGCCCCAAGCATCCAGTATCGTGCATCGAACCTGGACTGACAACTCGTTTCTTACATGATATTTCACATGTTTCAATGCCATTCTCCCAAATCATCTCACCCTCTCCCTCTCCCAGAGAGTCCAAAAGACTGTTCTATACATCAGTGTCTCTTTTGCTGTCTCGTACACAGGGTTATTGTTACCATCTTTCTAAATTCCATATATATGTGTTAGTATACTGTATTGGTGTTTTTCTTTCTGGCTTACTTCACTCTGTAAAATAGGCTCCAGTTTCATCCACCTCATTAGAACTGATTCAAATGTATTCTTTTTAATGGCTGAGTAATACTCCATTGTGTCCATGTACCATAGCTTTCTTATCCATTCATCTGCTGATGGACATCTAGGGGTTGCTTCCATGTCCTGGCTATTATAAACAGTGCTGCGATGAACATTGGGGTACACGTGTCTCTTTCAATTCTGGTTTCCTCAGTGTGTATGCCCAGCAGTGGAATTGCTGGATCATAAGGCAGTTCTATTTCCAGTTTTTTAAGGAATCTCCACACTGTTCTCCATAGTGGCTGTAACTAGTTTGCATTCCCACCAACAGTGTAAGAGGGTTCCCTTTTCTCCACATTCTCTCCAGCATTTATTACTTATAGACTTTTGGATTGCAGCCATTCTGACTGGCGTGAAATGGTACCTCATAGTGGTTTTGATTTGCATTTCTCTGATAATGAGTGATGTTGAGCATCTTTTCATGTGTTCGTTAGCCATCTGTATGTCTTCTTTGGAGAAATGTCTATTTAGTTCTTTGGCCCATTTTTTGATTGGGCCATTTATTTTTCTGGAATTGAGCTGTAGGAGTTGCTTGTATATTTTTGAGATTAGTTGTTTGTCAATTGCTCTTATTTTCGCCCATTCTGAAGACTGTCTTTTCACCTTGCTTATAGTTTCCTTTGTTGTGCAGAAGCTTTTAAGTCTAATTAGGTCCCATTTGTTTATTTTTGCTTTTATTTCCAATATTCTGGGAGGTGGGTCATAGAGGATCCTGCTGTGATGTATGTCGGAGAGTGTTTTGCCTATGTTCTCCTCTAGGAGTTTTATAGTTTCTGGTCTTACGTTTAGATCTTTAATCCATTTTGAGTTTATTTTTGTGTATGGTGTTAGAAAGTGGTCTAGTTTCATTCTTTTACAAGTGGTTGACCAGTTTTCCCAGCACCACTTGTTAAAGAGATTGTCTTTAATCCATTGTATATTCTTACAGAAAGAGAAATTAAGGAAACAATTCCATTCACCATTGCAATGAAAAGAATAAAATACTTAGGAATATAACTACCTAAAGAAACTAAAGACCTATATATAGAAAACTATAAAACACTGGTGAAAGAAATCAAAGAGGACACTAATAGATGGAGGAATATACCATGTTCATGGATTAGAAGAATCAATATAGTGAAAATGAGTATACTACCCAAAGCAATTTATAGATTCAATGCAATCCCTATCAAGCTACCAACGGCATTCTTCACAGAGCTAGAACAAATAATTTCACAATTTGTATGGAAATACAAAAAACCTCGAATAGCCAAAGCTATCTTGAGAAAGAAGAATGGAACTGGAGGAATGCAGGCAGATTCTTTACAGTTTGAGCCACCAGGGAATCCCTCCCTACCTACTTAACCCCAACTGAATGCTAACCTAACTCAACTTCCCTTTAACCGTATCTCACAAATATGACACCCAACTTGAGGGGAAGAGTGATGAAGGGGGAGACAGAATGGAAAGGAACAGCACTTCTAACCAATTTCAGTTAAATAAAATTTATTTTTGAAAATTAAGGGTGAAAAAGAAGCAAGAAAAATTGACATAGGAATACATTGCTAGGGCCCCTCTCAAAGCCTCAGAAGGGACCCATTAGGGGAGGTACTTTGAAATTTAACCTTTATTAGCTTCATATCAAATTCATTCTGGCCCAAGGATTGTGGAATGAGTAATAAATTTGGAGTGCAAAATCTTGATTCTAGTCCTGGTTTTCCCAGTGATTCATTATATGGGCCTTGGACAAATAATTCATCCCTGGCTCCTCAGATATTCCTTTACAAAATTGGAGTTTTGAATAGATAACACCCAGAGTTCTCTTCTCCCTCTGACATTGAGTTGCATCCAGTAGAGCTGGCTAAAATAGCAAAATACACATAAACGGGCACCTTCTTGCCTTCACAGTCTCAGGTCACGTAGGCTCTAGGCCTAAATTAGAAGGCAGAAGCAATCTGGGCTATCTCCTCTATTTTAGAGGCAGCTTGGTTTTCAAGAATGCCTTGGTTTTCAAGATTGCAGTTATCTCTTCTCAGGGGAAAAGGTGTAGTCTTTCCAGGGACTCTAGCCTCCTGTGTATCCCAGTGATCCTGTGATTCACTACAAGACTGATGAGGTACTTGTTTCCATGGTGACCACTTCTGCTCTTCCCAGCAGCTGGAGGGCTTAACCCAGTCCTGACACAGCTTCCTCAGTTGGGCTGGGCATCCACTTAACCAAAGCATTCAGGGCAGGACTTGACAGCTCGGCACTTTGGGCCCTGGAAGAGATTCCAAAAGAGAGAAGGCTGGGCGCATGGTAAAACGCCTCATCTGTGCTCTCATTTTTTCCATGGGTTAAGGCCTCAAGAGGTGTGTCATAGCTAGAAAGGAACGTTAATGGCTAAAAAGTCTTAAGAGACTCTCAAATACTGAATTAAACATTTCTTAGTGTGATGGGGGAGGCTGTCCAATAAGATTTCCCCATACCATTTGCTTCTGACCTTCATAGACCAATCTTCTCTCTGTTCTGCTCCATTGGGCTAAGCTGGTTACATCTCAGTCTCAATAAATACACTTATTTCACCACCAATCAATTCTCTGGCAGTTTCTAAGTCTGTTCTTCTCAATCTGCTTTTCCCTAGGTCTGTCAATATAAAACCAAGAGCCATTTGCTTGAATGGAAAACCATGCCTAAAAGTTAACAGACAGTCACAGCTGTCTGTGTTAGGAGGATTCAAGCTCGAGTACATCTAAAATAGAACTCGGCCACACAGGGCATGGAAACATGCCGTGCTCAACACTGCCAGGGAATGCGGCCCTGAAGCTTGGGTTTTCACGCCTCAAACTCATTAAACCCCCAGGCTGCATTTCACACATCATGTCCCTCCAGAATCTCTGGCTTCCTTCCTTCAAACAGAACATTCTTTTCTTCCTCAGGTGGCTTCAACTGGTCCTTGACTTGGTTATTGATACTATTACTCACCCAGAATTTTCTGAATGCCAAGGCTACTCTAGGAAACAGAATGTCCCTGGGAGGGAAGACTTGCTCTAATTATTAGAATTATTGGATAATAGGCATGTAGAGCTGGAGGGGATCCTAGAAATCATGTAATTCTACTACCATCATCCTACAGTTTGGGCAAAGAAAAACACCAAAGTTTACACAGTGATTTTGGATCATTACCAAGAAAGTGGGAACTGACTCCTTGCCCTGTATTTATTTCTATTAGACCAGGGGTCCCCAACCTCCAGAATCTAATGCCTGATGATCTGAGGTGAAGCTAATGTAATAATAATAGAAATAAATTTCACAAGAAATGTAATGCGATTTAATCATTCTGAAACCATCCCCACATTGCCCACTCTCTGGGCCATGGAAAAATTGTCTTCCACAAAACCAGTCCCTGGTGCCAAAAACATTGGGGTCTTCTTTATTAGATCATTTAAAAATTGAATTGCTATTCTTAAAACCAAATAATTTTGCGAAGATATTTTAGGTAAGTTTTATGGAGGTAACTATGTACTACAATCATCAAGTCAATTGCTTTAATCACTTACTTTATTTAGTTTTGGAGTAAAATCTAGCCTAGAAGAGTCAAAGAGATTATCCCCTGATATACACACACATCCCAGATATTGTTTTCATTATCCAAATCTCCATGTACAAATGGTATAGACATATATTCATTCAAGAGACCATCAAACTATGGGCTGTGTGCAGGTGCTATCTCTGGTCCTATGGAGTAGTAAGAAGGGAAATAACATAATGCCAAGGTGGATTCCCCAACACAGCAAGAGAGCTACCATGGCCCTCTCTCATCCTTGAATTCTGTGGCTGTAGGCAGGACAGATTGGGATACATATTTTTAAAAGAGTTAGTATGGCTAAAGGAAAGAAGAAGAGAGAAGGATTAATTTAAACTAGGTCCAAGTAAGGCTTTAGGGAACGTAGCATATGAACTGGTCTTAGAGGATGGGTAAGGATTTCACATGCACACCACGGCAGAGGAGCGATCATCAAAGAGGGGGAAACAATGTGGACACTGAATGGAGGTGGGGCGGCCACTGAGCTTGTTGGTGCTAACTTGTGACCAGTGGATCTGCATCCCATGGCTGAGTCAGAAGGAGGAGGAAGCACATGAGTCTACTCAGGAAGGGAATTCTAAAGGAGCCAGAATTCCCACATCTGGGAATAAACATTAAATAGGTAGGACTTTCAAATGTTGAAACTCCCTTGTTTTAGCTATTTTCCTATAATGAAGTCTCAAGAGCTTCCTGCTTTCCTATGATCAAATTCTGGTTTTTACTTGCTAACACTGAGATTTTAGACAATTGGTCCAGTTCTCTTGGAGCCTCTGTTTTCTTATCTGTGTACCTCGCCTAGGGTACTTGTGAGAATTTAAATAACAAAGCCTGAAAATTGCTCAGAGTAGTACCTGGAACATATTAATATTTTAAATTTTCCCTGTGAGTTCAGCCTCACAAGGCACAAAGATGGGTATGACCACCAGGCTAGCTGGATCAATTACTGAGGCTTGGGTTTAATTGTGACAAAAAAAAAGAGTATGATTATGTGCAGGGTGATAAACTATCAGGGTTTGTCCAGGACTGAAGCGTTTCCTGGGATATGGGGCTTTAATTGCTAAAACTGGGGCAGTCCCAGGAAAATCAGGATGGTTGATCACCTTACTCTTGTGATTGAGAGCAGGGGCTCTGGAGCCAGATGATCCAGGTTCAGATCTTAGTTTTGCCAGTACCATGTGCATAACCTTGAACAAGGTTCACAACCTTTTGTGCTTCAGTTTATTCATCTGTAAAATAAAAGTTAAAATAATAGTGCTAACTTTATAAAGTTGTTATGAAGAGTAAATACATTAATATATATAATATTAGCTCTTATTAGTAGTAGAAGATAACAAACCATCTTTGTCTTTACCCACCCAAGTTCCTTCAATAATAATTTTAAAAGAAAAATTGTTAAAAAGAATCAAATTAATTTCTACTGTGTACTTACATACTCTCTATCTTCTCAGTGGATTTGAGGTGGAATAAAGAAATCTCTTCTCTAGATGTCCATGGCTCCCTGGGCTGGCCCCGTCCTCATATTCATGGCACTGTATTGCTTGTTATTTTGCACCACTAAGTGAGAGTATTTGAGGGGAGAATGTGGCTTATCACTCAGGTTCTTTCTACTCTCCCTGAAGTGGGCAGTGTGGTGAGTGAGAGATGCCCAGGGCTGGGAGGATGCTGTGCTCTGTCCCAGGTTCGACCTTGGCCACAGCCTTCCCTTTGTGGATCTCGGCTTCCTAATCCTTTAAACAAGGGGGCTGGGTGCCATGATTCCCAAGGTCCTTTCTTTAGCTCAGGAGACAGAGAAGGGAGAAGCAGACAACAGCAGTCTCCTTGCATCTCCCAAGACGTCTCTCTGTCCTAAGGAGAGGAATTCTGAAGCCTCACACAAAGGCTAGTGGAGGCTCTGCCCCCTCTA
This sequence comes from Bos indicus, assembly GCF_029378745.1. Lineage (NCBI taxonomy): Eukaryota > Metazoa > Chordata > Mammalia > Artiodactyla > Bovidae > Bos > Bos indicus. The sequence continues at coordinate 78,590,725 of NC_091760.1, read as the reverse complement.
ATTATGGCCCATTAAGGCCCCGGATCCCTCCTGTCTGCAGAATGTGCTATTTAACATTCTCCATGGTGGTACCTTCGCCAAGGACTCAAGCCATTGCACTCACTTCTGTTGATGTTTATGTTGAGAAAGTAGATAATCCTCACTGCAGTGACAAGTTGATTGAAGCAAGTAAAACCTGAATAGGGTTTAGAATTCTAATTGCTGACAGATTCATAATGGTGTGTGAGCCTGGTGTCTGCCTGGCTGCCCTGCTGTTCAGAACAAAGTGCAAAGTTAAAGAGAATATTGTTTCTGGTATGAGATTTCTCAACTTCAGAATTGTTTCTTTTCTGAATGGAGGTGTGGGAGAGAAATGTGGCTTTCTAAAAATGATGAAGAAAAAACACCCAGAGGACTTAAACTAAGAGGAAAGGGATAATTAGGTGGGGTTTTCCAGTGAAAAGATAAATGTGGAGACCACTGTAGGGGAAAAACATCTGAGTTCATATGGATGGTGACATTGTATCACTTAGGGCAGGTCACTTAACCTCTGTGACCTGCCTGTTAAACAAGTCTATTAGATTGAAATAGTTTACAATTTTCTTGCCTTACACGAGTTTTCTACTAAATATTTCAAGGAAAAATAATATACAATCAAACAAAATCAGCATAGATTTTAATACCCCTTATACCTCTGGCATGAGCTGTGAATATATATCATCCATTGATGTCTCTATGATGTCTCTGTGAAATTATACAAAATAGATTGCAAGGATTCACAAATTTCCAATATCTACTGTCCTTGGGTTGATAATGAGGGAAGTAAGACTAGGGGTTGGGTAAAAAGTATTTCAATTGTATATGCATAATTGTATTTCTTGTATAAAATATTTGAAAGAGATATAGCAAATATGAAGAATTATCAGTTATGAATAGTGGGAAGTACAGGTGTTATAATAGTTAAGTGCTTTTTGTAATTCTTTTTCTCTAAATTTAAAACATTTGACTAAATATTGTTGCTTCTTCAAATTCTAGTATTTTGTATTTTGGTAAGACATCCTTTTTGAACCTCAGCTTCCTTATTTATAGGATAGGAAAGTAGGTCTAGGTGATCTCTAAGATCCTTTGAATCTTTCAATTCTACTTCTGGTAAGGAAATAAAACAAGGTGGCTATTTGATAGGGCTGCTGCTGCTGCTAAGTCACTTCAGTTGTGTCCGACTCTGTGTGACCCCATAGACGGCATCCCACCAGGCTCCCCCGTCCCTGGGATTCTCCAGGCAAGAACCCTGGAGTGGGTTGCCATTTCCTTCTCCAATGCACGAAAGTGAAAAGTGAAAGTGAAGTCACTCAGTCATGTCTGACCCTCAGCAATTCCATGGACTGCAGCCTACCAGGCTCCTCTGTCCATGGGATGTTCCAGGCAGGAGTACTGGAGTGGGGTGCCATTGCCTTCTCCGAGATATATAGTTAACATTTGAAAATCACCTCCAGTATTTCTCTACCTCTGTAGAAATGACCACTATGATGAAGAGAAAAGTGCTGATTATTTGAGACTAAGAACGGGCTCTTGGAATGAAGTGTGATTTGGGAATTAGAAAATTCAGGATTTTAGTCCTGCCTATAATACTCTCCATCTAGGTGACTTTGAACAATTCACTTTAACCTCTTGAGGCCCTGGTTTCCTCATTTGTAAAGTCAATGAGTTGGACAAGGTGATCTTAATAGTGTCTTCCATAGGAGAAAAAAATGAATCAAAGATTTTACTTGATCATAAAACAACTCTGGGAGAAAGATGCCAAAAACTAGCAACAGATCAGGAATGCCACAGGTAGGGTTCCTAGCAATTATAGCAATTAGACTTAGCAGTCTTTAGGTAATCTAGAAGCCAAGAATTCCAGTTTTACTTCAAAGGGTACTCATTCTTTCAGTTCTTTATCTCTGGACTCTTTTTATGCCATCTTCTCTATAGCATGTGTACTATATACTGTTCTGCTCTTGTGTTATCCTGGGCTTCTTATCTCTGTATCCTGAACATTATATTTCTCAATGCTTTGATTATTCTCCATGAAAAAAAGCTATATCGATACCCATTTGAGATTTGTCAACTCCAGTGGAAACTATATATGTAAGTGTAGGTTCCCAAGTAGCACAGGTTTAGAGAATCCACCTGCCAGTACAAGATATGCAAGAGACGTGGGTTCGGGTTCGATTCCTAGGTTGAGAAGATGTAGTAGAGAAGGAAATGGCAACCCACTGCAGTATTCTCACCTGTAAAATCCCATGGACAGAGGAGCCTGTTCCTCTGGGCTATAGTCCATGGGGTCATAAAGGGTCGGACACAACTAAGCAACTGAGGACAGATAAGGTCCTCAGTCGCTTAGTTGTGTCTGACCCTTATATATGTATATATAAACTTTATATATAGTTTGCAGTTTATATAGTTATATATATATAAACTTTATATAAACTAAATAAATAATACTTTAGAAATAAGAAATAAACTTTAGTTCTCTCTCTATATATACACACACGCACACACACACATACACACACAAATTTGAGATTTTTCAACCCCGGGGGGGTGGAATATATATATATATATATGTATGTATATGTATTGTACCTCAGGCGCTTTGTTTTGGTTTTTTAACCACTTTCATTTTTAGGAGTATCCCTCCAGTGAACACTCTGTGTAGCTTCCTAAAACTTTGGTGTTGAAAATCCTTTGGAATTAATAACTTCATGTTTATAATAAATGGCTTTTTTACCTACATATCAGTTGTTATTACTAGGCGGAGTTAAGGATGGTTTTAAGGATGTGGAATTCTTCTTTTCAGAAATAAATTTTATAGAAATTTTATTCTATACTATTATTACTATATTATTTTGTCTCTTCATATCCTAATCTCACATCAATCTGACATTTTTAGAATCATCCCTTGAATCTATACAAGTCTTTCCCCAGGAAGATACGAAAAGCTTCAGGCACAGTATGAGCTAATAAATTGACAGTTTTTAGATTAAAGCAAATGCAGAGACAATGATTAAAGAGCTTCTACACTAGTAAAGTGAATAATAAGCACTCAGAGATTGTCCGTGGATAAAGGATCCCTTTGGGCATATTTCAAAGTCCATTCAGTGGCCAGGGGTTGGAGGGCTCTTCTAGAAGGACATACTATAAATCACTTGCTCTTCAGATTCTTTTCTAAGGAAACAGAGTTTGAAACCATGACTCAGGCTTGCCAAACAGATTTCAAACCTGTGGTTCCACAAAGTCTAAGAATTCTGAAGTTGAAACCACTGAGTTATGTTTTCAGCATCAAAAGCCAATTGAGCATGGATATTCCCCTGGCATCTTGTGGACACTAAAATGGCACAGTCCTCTACCATTCTCTAGCTGTTTTTTTTTTTTCCAATCATGACTTTCATTCTTTATTACAGATGGTTATAAATTCAGGAAAAGGTACCTGCTGGCCCCTCCAAATCCAACAAACACAATTTAGACATTATGAATACTGAATCTTTTTGTTAGCTTATAACACCTGCCTTTTCAGAGCTGTTGATTTTTCTTTAATGAAAAGTCTCACCCTGACCAGCTTAAAGTGTAATTGACAGAGAGAAAACATAGCCTGGATTATTGTCACTGTTGATGAACCATGAAGAAGACAAAACCTGATGACAGTGACGTGTGTGTTTGGTGGGGAAGTCTTAGTGATACTGTATTTTATAATCCATTGACAATCAACATGTGTTTATGGAAATCACTCTGTTACTGGATTTCCATCACAAACCTTGGGAAAGAAGGTTGAGAGAGTGAGGGGAGAGCAAGAAAGATTTGAATTACCTTTGAGAGAGATCATGTATCTTCTATAGGGGTTGATTTCTTGTAACTAATTTTTGCCTTAGGAAGAATAAGAGGAGTCAAATGATTACCCTGAAACTACTGTTTTTTTTTTTTTTAACTGCCCTCAAAGAAATACAATATCTTGATATTAAACTAGAAAAAGAGGATTGAGGATTATGTAGCTCATTCTTATTGAATGACAAGGAAAACAAATGATGAAAGCCCACGATCACACAATTACTGAGAACCAGAGTTGGAAGTTGTATTTATTTTTTTTTCTTTTAAATTTTATTTTATTTTTAAACTTTACATAATTGTATTAGTTTTGCCAAATATCAAAATGAATCCGCCACAGGCATACATGTGTTCCCCATCCTGAACCCTCCTCCCTCCTCCCTCCCCACACCATCCCTCTGGGTCGTCCCAGTGCACCAGCCCCAAGCATCCAGTATCGCGCATCAAACCTGGACTGGCAACTCGTTTCTTACATGATATTCTACATGTTTCAATGTCACTCTCCCAAATCTTCCCACCCTCTCCCTCTCCCACAGAGTCCATAAGACTGATCTATACATCAGTGTCTCTTTTGCTATCTCGTACACCAGGTTATTGTTACCATCTTTCTAAATTCCATATATATGTGTTAGTATACTGTATTTATGTTTTTCCTTCTGGCTTACTTCACTCTGTATACTAGGCTCCAGTTTCATCCACCTCATTAGAACTGATTCAAATGTATTCTTTTTAATGGCTGAGTAATACTCCATTGTGTATATGTACCACAGCTTTCTTTTTTTAATTCCCAGGCCCATGTTTAGCCTGAGCTTTGGAGGCAGACTGTGTTGAATTTAAATTCCAGTTCCTTTTCTTAAGAATTGTACACTGTTGGTCATGCTACTCAATCTCAATGTCTCAGTTTCCTCATCTGTCAGTCACAAATAATAGTCATGTCTATTTCAATGGATTTTTGCAAGGAGTAGATCATATAATTTGGGTAAAGTGCTTAACACAATCCCAGGTACATATTAACACAATATGTACAAACTACTCTTATTTTTATTGTTACACCATGAAACTTAGGTCATTGTTTTATGGTAACAAGAAAGCGGCAAATCTGATCACATCACCTATTGTCATTAAGAAACTTCTGAGCCTCTGCATTGCCTTCTGATTATGCCTGCTTTCCTTGCTGTCAGGATAAGGCTCACAGGAGCCTTTCTGGCTGGCCCTGGTGGACATTCCTAGCCTCATCCTTGGCCCTCCTCCCTCCTTATTCACATGCCTACTGCTCCCCTCCCAAGGTCTGATCAGCCCCACCCTAGTTTTCTCAGTAGTCCGTGACCTACCTCATCCGCAGGGTTTTCACATTTGTCCCTTCGACCTGAAAAATGCCCCCTCTAAGCTCTTTTCCTGGTTAATTCCACATATTCTTTGAATTGATTTGCTTCACCCAGGCAGCTCACTGAACAATCTGTACTTACTTTCTTTGTATCCTTCGTGATACACATTTGACTTTCCTATTTCCTTGTCTATTTATCTGGTTTTATTAGATACAGACCTACCTACAAGGTCAGGGAGTATACTTGTTTACTGTTTCATCCTAGCTTTTGAGACTTCCCCGGTGGCTCAGCAGATCCCAGCTTTTAGACTAATGTCTACTTTGTTGTAGCTGTCCAATAAATATTTGTTGAATTGAGCAAATGATACACTGGGTTCCTTTCTCCCTAAGAACCTTACAGCCTAAACACAAAGCAAGCTTTTGTTCTACTCCCAGTTGCCAGTAAACGGGAGCTTACAGGTCAGCACCAAAATCACCAATGTAGTCGTTTCCCAAGATGAACTCATTGGAACCTTTGACTTCACATGAACAGGGTTTAGGAGAGAATATTGCTGTGCCTCAAGAGAGGCCTGCATTATCAACAATTGGGCATGGGAAAGAGAGGAGAATGGTGATTTAGGTCTCTTAACTAAGCAAGGGACCTGAAGATGTGTGATTTACCTTGTCTCTCTGGGTAATCCTCTATTACATTTTCTCATGATTGCCGACAATAAGATTTCTTAATCATTTGGGGGGTTTAAGAGCGTGATCCCTTGAATGTATAATTATCTCCATTATTCAAAACAAAGAAGACGCGTGCCAATCGGAAAAAATAATAAAGCTGTAGCCTCCAGCAGAAAATCAAGTTCAACTTTCTCCCAAACTCCCAGATTCTTATTTTTGACCACACCCTGTGGTATCTTAGTTCCTTGACCAGGGATCAAATCTGTGCCCCCTGCACTGGGAGGGCAAAGTCTTAAACACTTGACCACCAGGGTTGGGCCCAGATTCTCTTTTTTGCTTTTTCCCAGTTCGCCCCCTTACATTAAGCATTTGACATTCCTGTTTCTGAGGGCTCTTAAGTAGCAAGGTAGGAATCGGCTAGAACATCAGTAGGTACTGGGACCGAAAGACATGCAGTATTCAGCCCAGACCAGGATAGATGGCCACTTCTCACAGCAGGGCATGCGCTACATGTGTAAAACAATTTTACCACACACTTTCATGATTAGTTTCAGTGTTGTTTTGTTTTGTTTTCTCCTTTCCTTAGGAAGCACATTATTCACATATGCTCTTAAAATCTTGAAACCATGGCTGTGATTCCTACAGCCTCTTCAGTCACAGGCTTGCTCTCTATAATGTTTGGGACTGTCCTCCCACCGGGCCGTGTAGTATAATGAGGGAAGACCCTACATAGAGTTTAGATGGCTGAGTTTTAGAGCTATCTCTGGCTCAGACAGTAAAGCGTCTGCCTGCAATGCGGGAGACCTAGGTTCGAATCCTGGGTCAGGAAGATACCCTAGAGAAGGAAATGGCAATCCACTCCAGCACTCTTGCCTGGAAAATCCCATGGACATTGGAGCTTGATAGGCTACAGTCCATGGGGTCGCAAAGAGTAGGACACGACTGAGTGACTTCACTTTCACTTCACTTTCTGCCAAATACCAACTGAATGACTCTGATGTCTTTTGTCTCCTTGGGTTTTAATTTTCTCATCTTTAAAAGAAAGCAAATACGGGATAGACTTTTTTTTTTTTTTTTTTTCAGTAAAGGGTCAGATAGTAGATGTTTCAGGACTTGGAGGTCACATGATCTTTTTTGCACACCCTCTGCTCTGCTGGTGTTACACAAAGCAAGCCATGGCCAATAGGGTGAGAGTGGCTGGACTCCCATGAAACTTCGTATTTGGAGAGCAAAATTTGAATTTCATATAGATTTTACATGTCATGAAGTGTTATTTTTCTTTTGGTATTTTTTCACCACCGTTTAAAAATGTAAAAGCCATCCTTAGCTCATAAGCCATACAAAAACAGGCTGCAGGCCACAGTTTACCGATCACTGATCTATAACTTACTTTTCTATGGAGGGTCTGTGAAAGTTCAAGGGAGACTTGTACCATGAATCCACAGTAGCACACTTTGTTCCATTGATCTGATTTGCCTTTTTGTCACAATATTTAAATTACTTTGACTTTCAAATGCAATTAAATGTGGGTACGTGATATTTTGTTTATCAAAACAAGTTTGAAAAGACTGTGGAAGTCTTTTGATTTTGTTTATCTCCAAGGCCTTCACATTCATGCTCTAAGAGCCCCTGGAATGGAACACAGCTGATCTTCAGCTTCTAGGGTGATTCTGGGTCACTGTGAACCAAACAACATTTGTTAAATTTCATTTATTCATGGGCATGACAGTGAACTGAGGCATGAATAGTAAAAAAGAGTGGATGGAAAATCATTTATATAGCATTCAGCTTTAAAATACATCATGGATATTTTCTCCCTCTGAAGATTTACCTTCTTAATCCCTTTTGCTGATGTGAAAATGAGTTTGCATTACCTGAGCTCACAGTGGATTATGGTAAAACTGGGATGCAGAGGAAAGGTGCTAGAAATGCAATAAAAATGACACCCCAGGTTAAATCTTCCTTTTCAAAGCCTCTTGACTCTCCCAGCCAATGAGATTTTGCATTTTTACCAGTTTCTTCATTGCTCTCTCTCACTGGAGCCATAATGTATCTTTCTCATTCTGACTATTCACCTTGGCCTGACCCCAGTCCTGGGACTTTCTTGATGTTTCCTGTGGAGCAACACACTCCTTCACTCACCTGATTTTGAGACTAGGACCTAGAAAACACTGCATAATTTGAATAGTTGATTGATCCATAAGGGACTAATTAATAAAGATGTATCAAATTCAATTTAAAAAATGTAAAGCCCTCTTATGGTGGAGTTCTGCCCAGGCTTACAAGTGAGGAGAGGAGGAATATCCTTCCTTTCTGGTCAACACTTTTTCATAGCACCTTCTTTTTTACCCAGGAAAAGTGGGTGAAAAAGTGGCGAACACTTTCCAGGTTATGTATGTGAGTTGGACTCGGTTGTGCCTGACTCTCTGACTCCATGGACTATAGCCTACCAGGCTCCTCTATCCACAGAATTCTCCAGGCAAGAATATTGGAGTGGGTTGCCATTTCCTTCTCCAGGGGATCTTCCAGACCCAGGGATCAAACCCGGATCTTCTGCATTGCAGGTAGATTCTTTACTATCTGAGCCACCAGGGAAGCTCACTTTCTAAGTTAGCAGACCAACATATGGATGCAATCTGAATAGGCACAGCCACCCCCTTCCTCACCATCCTAGGCCTGCCATTAACCCTTCCTAGTGTGTGTGCATCTCTAGGATGACCTGTCCATTTGGTGACATGATTTGCACTGGGACTCTAATAACTACCTGAGATTCTAAGGACAAAAAGGAATTTTTGTGACTTGCACTTATTTTAACTGAACAGGAGATAAGTCAGATAGAAATATGTTCTGTGATTTCACCTGGATAGGAGAATAATAAAGTAGGAGGAATAAGGTGTCTTGCAGAGCCTGTCTCTTAAGACCCCGCAGCAGGAGCACCTGGATGATTGAAAGGTTAGGGTGGAAATTCTGGATTATAAACACTTTTTAACCACTCCTTCCTGGCAAGGAATTCAACCATTTTATTTTCCAGAAACTTGAATAAGATTTTAAAGTATTAATTGATGTGTTGATGTTGTTCGTATTGCTGTTGTTATAATCACTAAGTCGTGTCTGATTCTTTGTGACCCTAAGGACTGTAGCCCACTGGGCTCCTCTGGTCCATGGATTTTCCCTGGCAAGAATACTGGAGTGGGTTGCCATTAGCTTCTCCAAGGGATCTTTCCGACCTAGGGATCGAACCTGTGTCTCCTCCATTGGCAGGTGGATTCTTCATCACTGAGCCACCAGGGAAGCCCAATTGGTGTGTTTCAGTTCAGTTCAGTTGCTCAGTCATGTCTGACTCTTTGCAACCCCATGAATCACAGCATGCCAGGCCTCCCTGTCCATCACCAACTCCTGGAGTCCATCGAGTCGGTGATGCCATCCAGCCATCTCATCCTTTGTCGTCCCCTTCTCCTCCTGCCCCCAATCCCTCCCAGCATCAGAGTCTTTTCCAATGAGTCAACTCTTCGCATGAGATGGCCAAAGTATTGGAGCTTCAGCTTTAGCATCATTCCTTCCAAAGAAATCTCAGGGCTGATCTCCTTCAGAATGGACTGGTTGGATCTCCTTGCAGTCCAAGGGACTCTCAAGAGTCTTCTCCAATACCACAGTTCAAAAGCATCAATTCTTTGGCGCTCAGCTTTCTTCACAGTCCAACTCTTACATCCATACATGACTACTGGAAAAACCATAGCCTTGACTAGATGGACCTTTGTTGGCAAAGTAATGTCTCTGCTTTTGAATATGCTATCTAGGTTGGTCATAACTTTCCTTCCAAGGAGTAAGTGTCTTTTAATTTCATGGCTGCAGTTACCACCTGCAGTGATTTTGGAGCCCCAAAAAAATAAAGTCTGACACTTACCTCCTTCCAATTTCTTGGCTCCAGGAACTATTCTCTTTAGCCTCACACCCTCAGGGTAAATTTTTACAGCAGAAGTTCAGAAACAAGATATGAGGAAAGGCTCAATTTTTTTTTTAGTTTCAAAATAGGCTTTTCAAAGCCCACGAGAGTGAGGAAAACCTTCAGAGAAAATGCTATGGGACTTTTAAGAAACTGGTTCTTTCAGAAATTCATAAAAAAGGCTCTGACATGGAACTGCCTTTGGCCTAACAGCAATAAGTTTAGAATGGTTTTCATATTGACTGTGGCTAGATAAAAATCTGGAAATGGGGAAGAGAGATGAACAAACTAGTGAGAAGCTGAGGAAAGTTTCTCAGAAAGTGACTCCCCCTACTCAGGGATTAACTTGAAAGAGTTGGAAGGTGAGTGGTTAAGTGCTACATTTTCCCCAGGTGAGGAGATCTGAAATTAATAGCTGATCAGGAACCTGTTTCCTAAATGGGTTCTGGCAGGTTCTTGGGTACTTCATCTAGCATAGAGGAGCAGCGCTGAACAAGGGTTGGTGCCACATTGGGTCTGGGCAAAAAATATGAAAGATGTACATCTGAAGAGCCTGCAGCCTCAAAGTGGCATGGAAGGTATGGGGAATGGTCTGTGCATTCTTTTGGAGGATCAGAGATGGCAGCCTGTGGACCTGGAGAAATCACATGATTAGGAAAAAGCAAAGTCAAGTAACAAGGTAATAATTTTTGCCACTAGGCAGAAGTGGGGCTACAAGAAATGTTATATGCAAATGCATTACAATTTTCTTTGTGTACTCTGTTTTCTATATTGCAAATACAAAATGTGCTACACTTTTTAATAGCATAATGGAAAAACAATATAATGAGTGTCCAAGCCTCATGAAAGAATAAACTGAAAGGCAACTTTGAAAGCAGAATAGAAAATATAAGATCAAGGAAAGAGCTGTAGGGCTCATGTAAACTGATGAGGGAGGTAGTCATTGGTCCTGCTCTTTGTATTTCATCAGAGAATATCTGGATGGCAGCTACTAAATCTAAGGAGCAGACTTTTAAGTGACATAAACAACCAGAGGGATCCTCTAGTAACATGACTCAAACAACTTCCTATGAGGGAATCACTTGCAGAAGATTTAATGGAATTACCTTTCTCATCTTCATACATCTGAAGAGATGGCATGGAGGAGGCATTATACTTGTGCTCTAAGGTTTAGATTAGGACTAATGTTATGGAAGCTCCAGGAAAAATGATTTCACAAGGTGAAATAGCCAGTACTGTTCAAAGATGGGATGAAATGATCCTGGGAGTTAGTGAGTTCTTTGTAGAGGGAGTTTGCAAACAGAAATTCCGGAGCCATTTGGCAGAGAACTGTACAGAAATGATCCAACAACATATTCCTGTCCAAACCTGAAATTCTATTAGCTAATGATGGCATTGTAAAAACATCGACAGATACAAATATGATCTCTACAGTCTCAACAAAAAATGAGGAAGACCAAAAACGAGTACCAAACTCACAAAGTCATTTACTGCTTGTAAGAATTTAGCAAAGTATAATGTCTAGTCACATAATCTAGCATAGACTTTCATTAGCCTATTGGATAAAACAATTTTAGGTTTATTATAAATACAGAGACTTGAATATTGCCTAAATAAATACTGGATAATTTGGCGGCTGAGAGTAGTTTCTGAAGAGAGTTCTTATTCTCACTTTTTTATAAACACACAAGAAAAGGAAAAAAAAAAAAATGTTTCTAAAGAAGGCTTTAAAGGATCAGAAGCTGGCATTGAGGAAGAGGCCACAAAGCTCCATTTTACTGTGGGGTGTCATTTTTCAAATGGCTCCTAATCACATTGCTGAGCCTGTCTGGAAGGGCCAAAATATTAGTGTTCTTAGGCACAAGGCAGTTAAGTGATTACTGTCTCATGCCAGCACACCTTAGTTTCAGCTGAGATCGACACAGTGAAATTACAGTCTCGTGTCCTTAAGTTGGCCTCAGACTTTTTTTGACAAACAAAAAGACTACAGTCATGCCACTAAGCCATGTGTAGAACTCAGTGTAGAACTCAAAATCAGGATCTTGCCTCCTCCTCTGAGCCTGGAATTCAGACTTTAGACATTAGACAGTCATTCTTTCATCCAGAAATTTCATGTCAAATCAATTATTCAGCAAAAGCCTTTTTAGTGCTTCTTATGTATCTGTCATTATATTAGCCACCTTGGGGCTAGATGATAAGATGGGCAATGTCTTTGGCCTCCAGGAGTTCACAGGGGGAAATCTGGGAAACCAATAATAAGAGTGCTCTGCTTTCTTAGAGCCCTGGGAGCAGTTAGTGGTGGACTTCAAAGGGTTGATACAGGCCAACTTTTAGAGGTAATTCAGTTTTAGGCAAGAAGGCAAAGATGGGAGATTGTGTCTGGCAGAAAGAGTAATATGTATTGAGGTCTGGGGGCAATGGAAGAATAGGAAAACTTAGTGTTTCAGGCTGGCTGGAGGAAAGGTTGGATGGATGTAGGTAACTGGGATTAAACACGAGGCAAGCCAGGTAAGATGGAGCCAGATAGATAGAAGGACTTTGTAGCTGACCTGAAAGTGGAAATTATATCCTGAAAGTGATGGGAACCATTCCTATTTTACAGAATTGATGAAGATACAATGAGATAATAAATGTGAAAATGTTTTGTAGGAACATGTATATTTAGAAATTTGTTCATAATTTTCTGTTGTTTCAATTTTGAGAGGAAGATCCTTGAACCAGAAGAGAATATACTCAAAAGACTGCAAGAAGAGATAAGTGCAAAGATTTCTGGGGTGGGAAAGTGTTCAGTGAGAGTCAAAGCCAAGCTAAGCTCACTATAGATAAGAAGGCACCCTAAAGCCTTGCAGTAGCCCAGCTCTGGTGTGGATATCTCTGGGAGCAAGCACTTGTATACATACAGAGCATGATTCCTTTAAATTTACATTGGATGTAAAAGACTACAGACCAAGTCAATTTACTCTCCTGGCAGCCCTGGAAGAATCTAAGTGTGCCCTGGTGATTGAGATTTCAACTTTTAGAAAAGTATAAAGTGAAAATAAAATATTCTAAAACAGGTTGTTGTGGCAGGGTAAAAACACTAAAATCCAGGGTCGGATAGAATCCAAGCCACATTTGAATCCTAGGGTTCATTCTCTTCCTCTTTTTGTCCTATTCTTTTAAGTTTTAATGGAATTTATTGAGATATAATTAGTGCCTTGACAAACATATTCACCCATGTAACCACACCTCCAATCAAGATATAGAATAATTCCGTCCACTTAAAATGTTACCTTCTGCCACTTCGTAGGCAGCCACTCTCACTCCCAGCCTCAGATTTCTGTCACCATGAATAAATTTTTTTTTCTGGGATTTCATGCAAATAGAATCATATGATTATTTTTTGTATGACTTCTTTCTTTCAGTATATTCTTTTGAGATTTATTTTGATGCTGTGTACATCAGTGACTTTTTTTTTCCTTTTGTAGAGCAATGGTCCACCGTATGGTTGTACTGAAATTTGTCGATCCATTAACTGTTGTAAATTGTTTCCAATTTTCAACTTATTCTATTTTTCAGTAGACTCTATTGGCCAGGATGTCAGAGACAAGGTACCTGGGAACAAAGTGTAAGATAATTTGCTACAACAGTTTGACAGGAGAATTTGACACCACCTGTTAGTGTTAGAATGTCCATCTTTTTTTTTTTTTTAATTTACCAGGTCTCCTCTTTAGGATCTATTGTACAGAAATAGCCATACAAGGTCATTAGTATGAAAGGCTTTTTAGAATTCTCTACATTTATTCCTCTAGAATATCCATCCATTCCAGAGGGGTTTCTGTTGTTGTTGATGCTTTTGCATCCTTACCTTTTACTCCTCCTTGATGCTGAACTTTTTTAGCTGATTTGAAGGTAATTCAGGAAGGAATGCATTTTTTTTTTTAAAAATGCATGCATTTCCTCGTCCAAAAAAACTAGATATCTATGTGTTCTGTGTATATATATTCTTTTATAATATCTGAAAGTTTGATTACCTCATAGCTGCTAACTTTGGTTTTTCTTTTTCATCCTTAATTTTGAATTTATTCAGAAAGTAAGAAAGTATATAAGGAGTTTGTTGAAGTGGCTTGTTTAAAATGTTATTGTTTTTGAAATTCTCTCTGGCATCCTGGGACATCCCATTATCCACCTAGACTTTAGCCAAATGCCTTTTTGAAGAGTTTCAAATGCCTTTTCAATGAGTTTACCCTATTTAAGTGGACACTGTAATTATTTTTGCTTTACAGTTGAAGGAATTCAGTCACAATCCAAGTAAATATCCTTTAGAAGGAAAGATCAGTCAATGGTAGAGCACTGGATCCAAGGAATTTCCGACCCATGTCTTGGCATCTGCAGTCTCCAGCTGTTCATCTGAACCCACATCACCACAGCAGAGTATCTACTAGCTCTATAAAACAGTAAAGTTTTAAGACAGTTGTATAGCTCAGTTACATGAGCCAAAGTCAAACCCAGGTTATAGAAAAGTCCAGATTTGAAATTTGATCTTCTACATATTATATATGAGTTTAATCATTCATTCATATTTAAGTGCTCATGGAAGCCCTCTGTTTTTGTGCAAAGCATTATTCTAAATCCTGGGCCAAGAGTAGGAACGGATCATTCTTGACTTTTAGGAATACCTATCTAATAAGAGAACTAAAATGAGCAAGTAACAATGAAAACAGTTAATGCTGAATCCTTACTATGTTCCAGGCACTGTGCCAAGAATATTATATTGCTTTTATTACTGAAATCTGACAACAGATAATATGATCATTTCCATTTTGCAGAAGTGTAACTTAATGTCCAGAGAACTTAGCCAACTGGATTAAAACTACACAATGGTAAGTGACAGAACTAGCTGGCCCCCCACACCTGTGTTTTTAACTTCCTCACTATGATGGCTCTGGAAAAGAATTTTTCCACTTCAAAGCTGCCATAAAGGGCGGTTTGAAAGTGGGAGTTCTTCTGAAGAATGGGAGGGAATGGCCAACAACCTATCATGGCCTCACTAGTTGCTCACTGCTTTCCATATGTATCACTCATATTTTCACACTGTTTTGCTTTTGTTGCTGCTTTGACTTCAGCTTGAAATGAGCTAACCCCCATATTATTTGAGATTCAGGTCATGTGGCACCAATTTCATGATGGGCTTCTTTGACATTCACAGCCAGAGTTAACTGTATTTTTCTTGCACCCCATTGCATGACATGCTACTTGTACCTGTTCTTCACTTTGCTTGGTATCAGATTTGATTTTTTTAACCTATTTATTCTCTCTGTGCCTTTCCTTAATGCAAAATGTGTTTTGTTCATTTTTTATGCCTAAGATTGGGCGTGGTAGGTATACCAGATGTAGGTAAGTGTTGACCTGCTAGAATGCTAAGGGCTAAAAATTTGATCAAGAAGGAGTTGGCCATGAAGTAGTTATATTTTACTTAAACAAGTACCATTTATTCATCTGTCTTGAGGTCAAATGCTTCTCCATCCTGGCTTATCCAGAAGATTTATCTTGGATCCAGCTTTTTTCCTTCTCTCCATCACAGGAGAGAATAGCCAAGTTGAAGCAGTTTGTGCAAGAGCAGTGATGAGACTCACTTATGCATATTAAAGACCAATATGTTCCTACTGTAACTCTCTAAAAGCTCAGGAATATCCTAATGGTCTAGGGTATAAAGATTCTTTTCTCAACAACAGTCTGCTTCCACTTTTTAAAATAATAAAAGCACCAAGGGAACTCTCTGATGGTCTACTGGTTAAGATTTTTGTGCTTCCATTGCAAGGGGTGCAAGTTAGATCCCTGGCTGGGGAACTAAGATCCCATATGTGGCAAGAAAACCAAAACGCTGAGGTTTTTCTGAGTCCTATGCTCTCTGCCCGGGAGATTAGGAGGTCTCTGAAGCTTGAATTTGTAAAGCCCATGCACCCTCTCCATTTCATGGGCCTGACTATAAGCTCTTGTCAGCTTCCTGAGTGTTCGCACACTGTCTCAGAGAGGTTAATTGAGTCATCCAAGATCATAGAGCTACTTACTATGACTTTTTAAAATGAATTTCCTGGATCACATGGAGCTAAGACAGAGTTACCAGGCATTGACTCTCATTTTGGAATTTGAATCATGATTGACTTCTTTCCATCATATAGGAGATCTAAGAGAATATATCTGAACTTTTGAAAATGCAGATGCTGTAGAAGAAAGGGTATCTTAACCAAGGGGTTAAGACAGTTAAAAAAAAAAAAAAGGCACAGTTTCTAGTTTCCCTGTCACCTAAAATCCTGTTGGATCAGGCTGTGTCCCTTCCCAGCCAAAGTATTAAATTAACTGCAAGCTGCTCAGAAAGCTGTATCTATTTCAAGGTCGCCGCCTTGGCTGTGTCCGCCCCCTCCCCCCCATCTTTTTTTTTTCTCACATCTGAACTGTTGCGGGGGAGAAGGGTCCAGGAGTGTGGGGAGACAGAAGGTGGAAGAGAAGGGGGAGTTACTTCAGGCCTTGCTTCCCTAAGCCTTCAACGTCTGAGCCCCAGGATAGACCTTCCTGTTGTGAAATAATGGACCAGTTGTTGCGGTCTGAAGATAAACAACATTCCAGTAGTTCCCCTGGAGGCTACCCGAGGTCTGGTGCTTTTTAACATTTCCCTGGCCGTACGATGATCCAGGAGCTGAGGATTACCGCATCACCCGCTTGGGCGCACACAGCAATTTCGTGGTCTCTGTGTCTGTCCTGGAATGGGAATAGCTGGGTAGGAGGCAGAGGAGGGGGCTTCCCTGGTAGCTCAGCTCAAGAATCCACCTGCAATGCAGGAGACCCCAGTTCGATATCTCGGTCGGGAAGATCCTTTGGAGAGGATACCCACTCCAGTATTCTTGGGCTTCCCTGGTGGTTCAGATGGTAAAGAATCCGCCTGCAATCCAGGAGACCTTGGTTCAGTCCCTGGGTTGGGAAGATTCCCTGGAGGAGGGCCTGGTAACCCACTCCAGTATTCTTGCCTGGAGAATCCCCATGGACAAAGGAGCCTGACGGCTACAATCCATGGGGTCACAAAGAGTCGGACACGACTGAGTGACTAAGCACAGCACACAGCAGAGTGCTCTTAATCTGGGTTATGGTAATGAGCTCAGGGTGAGATCTGGATGCCTCTGCCTAGTTGTTAAATCCCTGAAACACTAGCATCTTTTGTGTAGCCTTGGACACCTAAGCTGTGCTGATTGGAGGTTTGTAAGAACAAGGGTTCTTTGCCCTGATGTGCGAGGTTTCTGTCTTCATTAAAGTTTGAGACTGAATTAAGACTCTGGGGTTACATAAGGGCAAGTTTGGAAACCAGACACAAGCCATTAACAAAAGCAACCTGAGTTCATTATGAAAGGGTTGGGTCCCAGGTTGCTGTACCCAATAGAACAAGCACTTCAAATGAATTTCTTATAAGTTCTGCATTCTTATATAGGTAGGCGTGGCTTTCAAAGGCATAAAACCACAACAAATCAAAGAATGGCTCAGACTTGCCTTTCACTTTACAGCTGAGGATTCAAGTGATGATTCATGGACTGTGAATGTCGGCCCTGGTCCCTGGCTTTGCTCTACCTGCAAATACCATCAGGGCCAACAAATTTGGGAAACATATTCTCTCCCTGTCTGGTCACTTTCTACAGTTTATCAATTGCATTCATATCTACTGTTATAATTGTTCCCCATAATCAGCTATAAGTCATATAAAGGGAGTGTTACTAATCTCATTTTAATGATGAGAAACTGAGGCTCAGAGGAAAGAAAACTTTTCTAAAATCTTACAGCTGCCACCACAGTATTAGTAAAGCAATTTAAATTTCATTGCCTTTAGTGTGGGTATATGTATGTATACTTGCTAATTCAGATTTAAGGTGTCTGTGACTGGCAGACATCTAAACTATCAACAGTGGTTTCTGATTCTTTTACTCTTAACAAAAAGAAAAACATTTTTTCTGATGTAGCAACAACTTTATTATGCTCTGGTGTTAAAGTATGGAATAGCTTGAATAAATATTCTGATTGAAATATTGAATGTGATTTTCCAATAAAAACCCCAAGACATCATAAAATAATAGAAAAATTAATAAAAAGATAAATTGCTGCTTTAGCCACTAGCAAATAAATATAATACAAACCTGCATCTTCAGGATAAAACCTGGCATCTGGCATGCCTAAATTTTAAAACAATAACATGACGGTAACAAATTACAGATAACCGAGAAAATAAATAACAATGATGAAAACATCTGTGCAGTCCTCAAGCAGAATGGTCATGTATTACTAGGACATAGAAACAGCTAAAGAGAGGAACATCTGTAATATGATGGCAGATTCACATTACATGGTGAAGAGCTTGAGGAGAAAGTTAAAAAGTGAAATAAATATAATCACAGTAAAAATGCCTCACATGTACGATGCCATACAGTTTTCCAGATTGTTTACTGTGAATGTTTTCTTTTAATATATACAAAAATTCTGTGATACAGTGAAGGAGGCAAGGTGAAGATTGTTTTTTCCACTTTATAGATATGGAAACTGAGGACCAGAAATATTAAAAGTTTTGCCTAAGATCAAAGAAAAGAGAAAAGGTTAATAATCAGCTTTTGCACTTGGAGCTTTTCATTAGGCTTCTGAATTTATGTTGTTGGTTAGTCGTTAAGTCGTGTCTGACTCTGCAACTCTATGGACTATAGCCCGCCAGGCTCCTCTGTCCATGGGATTTCCCAGGCAAGAACACTGGAGTGGGTTGCCATTTCCTTCTCCAGGGTATCTTCCCAACCCAGGTATCAAACCTACATCTCCTGCATTGCAGACAGATTCTTTACTGCTGAGCCACCTGGGAAACCCTATACATTTATAGCTTAGTATGTTATAATACTATGTATGTCAAAATTTGTGTGATCTTTCAAATATATAACATACAGTTTTGATGGCCAATAAATATGGACATATGGGGGAAGACAAGACTCTACATATTTTGAAGCAGCAATGGAGTAATTGAAAAATAATTTTATTTTTCATTAAAAATCATTGAAAACTTTTTAATGAAACCAGCATTTGAATAATTCAATAACTGTGTCACATAGACCCTTCTTTTCTCTTCTTTTTTAATGTTTTGTTTGCTTTTGGGGATAAGAAGGCCAGTGCCTGTAAAACGTGTTTGTAAAAAAGAGATTTTTCCTTTTATATAAAAATCAATGTCGGTTAAGGGTTAAACTGAATATGATTATTTATATTCTGTTTTTGAATGTACTTAAATATGCGATGTGGACTCACCAGACCACAAGGCACACTTTGCCAAGGAGTGTGATGAGAATGCACTCAGCAGAGACAGCCACAGGGGGGGTATGGCACTTGGAGGTGGAGAACCACAGGAATGGCAGCCATGACCCTGGAGCAAAGCGGAAAGCAGAGGAGTCCTAACTCGTACTCTAAGCTGACTGCGCAGGGCCAGTGGGATTAGCAGAAGTCAGAGCTTAGAGATCCTCTGATATAGACAGAAAAATAAGAAGCCAAATAAGGAGATACTTGCAGGTCATCAAGAAGAACAGCCATCTTCTATGATCGCCACTCTCATTCTCCCCTCATATTTATAACCTGAGACTCAGTGGTGAGAGGAGAAAGTGGTGAGTGCATCTTACATCACTGCCAAGATCTCTGGGCTCTTCCTGCGCTTCTCCCATCTTCTCCAGGGGCAAGTGAGATTGACTTTTCAGCCAAGATGGCTTGGACGTGAAGCTTGGACTTGAAGCTTGGCCATACATCTCCATGATGGATCTCTTGCTTGGTTTGCAAGCAAGAGATATCATTGTATTATGAAGAGAGATGTAATGTGCTTAGATCCAGAAATTCTGTTTCTGCCCTTTCCACCTGTAAAATATGAGATCAGTTCCTTAACTTTACATGGTCTCAGTGTTTTCATCCCTTTCATGAGGTTTAATATAATAGTTTCTACTGTGACACCTTCCCACAGTTTATGAGGATTAAATAAGATGGAGGGTATTAAGGTTTATAAGCCATGAAAGACAACATAGGTGTTAATAAATGCCATCTGTTCCCAAGGGGACATAGAATAGGGGTTAGAAGCCCAGGATCTACAACTAAACAAAGTTTCTTCAAATGCTGATTCTCTGGTGACTCAGATCGTAAAGAATCCTCCTGCAATGCAGGAGACCCAGGTTCAATCCCTGGGTCAAGAAGATCCCCTGGAGAAGGGAACGGCTACCCATTCCAATATTTCTTGCCTGGAGAATTCCATGGACAGAGAAGCCTGGGTACACAAAAACAATTGCCCATGTGTTCTTTTGAGCTAGCCCTTAATTATCCTTGGGATTTTCTTTATTATAGTGGGCAGTAGGACAGAAAAAAAAATCAAAAGGATATTTCCTTTCCCATGTTTTCTTACTTCTGTATTACCTCTAAGTTTTTCTGGGGGGATAATGAGACTTGGGGTGGTGGTGATTGTGGGAGAATGTGAGGAAAGGGAACAAGAGATTGCGGAGATCACCCGATTGCTTTAAGTAAAGGTGTGAGCTATCATCTCAGGTTTCTCACCTGAGAATTCCAGGTTTCCACTGGTGAAATGGGAAGGTAAGATTAGAGTTCCTCAATGTGATAAAGTAATCATGATAAAGTATATTTCTAGTACCGGGTTACTACTACGTAAGTAGTCAGTTTCTGGCATTTTCCTTTTTAAAAAAATCTCCAGTTTGGATATTCAGTAATTTTAGGAAGTGTCTTTTGGCAAAGCGAGACCCCTTTGCCTTAGATATGTTGAGGTATTTAACATAAGGGCAGGACCTAGTGGAAAAGGTCCCAGGAAATTAGGAGGTGGTTTCCTGGTCTTAGAAACTCTTTTCTAGTCTACCTCAAAGGTTGTTTCTTTAATAAAAATTTTGTGATGTCCTTATGGTTGAGGCCATGACACTATAGGGTACAAAGCAATGTGTACTTTTAGTCAGTCTCTCCAAGTGGTGATCAGTCTCTTGGTGCTATTATATACAGAGTGATCCACCAGAGTCCTTGGAAACCAATGTTTATTAAAGCAGAATGAACTGTACTGAGCCAAGCTCTACAGACCACACAGAGAACTGAACTTCGAAGCCTCACCTAATTAGTTGCTCTAATTGGCTTTGCTAACCAGCCAGCTTCACTACAGAGATATTATCTCTGAGAGCTGAAAAAAGATTTTAAGCATCCTCTCTAATCAAGCTCGTCATTTCTGGGGTGCAGGGTGGGAAGAAGAGGGGTGAGAAAGTACAGTGACTCTCTAGAGTCAGAGATCAGTAGAAGAGGTAGCACTGGAAGCTAGATCGCTTGACTCCTAGCCACTATATAATCAATGCCCCAGAATAGTTCCAAGGGATAAGGAATACATTTTTCTCCATGTAAAACTGACCTTCTTGCCACCAAACTTTCCAAATCTCCTCTAGACACTCAAGTTCAGTAACCTAATGGATAGTGTTTTGTATTCCTTAAATGAAAGGCACTGCAGAGGGTGTTTAAAATGGCCGAGAGATTGAGTTTGCTGCTCTTGCATGGGGTCAGTCTCTGCTCAGATATCACTTACTAAATGGAATCTCAATGCATGGATTTCAGTTTTGTCCTGTGGCTTTATTTGGTTTATTGTCCCAGCTGTTGGGAGTACATGTTATGAGTCTCTCGCCTCTGTTGCCCCTCTGGAGAGACTTCTGCTGGGTAACGTCAGGGCATGAGTCCTGCAGACAAGGTGTGAGGTCACTGGGAGGCCTGTTGCCTGGTGTGACGGATTTATGGAGAACCCTGAGGAAGGTGAGCAGTATCATGCAAGTAGAGCAAAGGCTGTCAATCTGGAGCACCAAAATCACCTAGAAGGTTGGTTAAAACACAGATTTTGGGCCCTACCCTCAATTTTCTGATTCAGTAGGTCTGAACAGGCCTCGGAAAAACTACATTTCTATCCGTGTCTTTAGTGATGCTAATAGTATTCATTTGAGGACCACACTGAGATCCACGAGGCTACAGCACAATATGTTGACACACACAGCTGATGTCCAGCCACACACAGCTGATGGCCAGTAACTTGAATGGAATATAAAGAATTCTGGAGGCTTTCTCCGTAATGGGTTCCCTAGTTAAGGACTTCAGTTTTTCCTTTGGGTCAACTTGGGTCTTTAACGATCTGGCTAGCATCTAGGAAGGCATTTGATATTCTGGTTTTAATGTAAACACTTCCCACCTGTCCCAAGTATTTGTATCCCTTTCCAAGAGCCTCAATATTTCTGACAGTAGCAGAACCCTAATCTTCCCTCTCCTCCCTTCTTGCTCTCTCCCTCTCTCCTGGCCAGCATCTGTTCTTTTTCACAGCTGTGGCCACTTCATTCTGTCTGCCTCTTTCTCCTCTTGTCCGCAACCTCTCACTGGCCCCTCCCCCCCACTCGGATCAAAATACTCTGTTTTTATTTATTTACTCCACAGCTGTCAGTGTTGTGTCTGGGTCATTGCAGTGCAACTTGCAGGGAAACGCGATCCGTAAAGAGTCCTTAAAACTGCAGATACTTGTAGTCACTAATGTAACCACACTCAATAACACAGATACCTTCTTTGGTCCCTGGGTCGATCTGAAAATGGCTGGCTTAGGGCTGTGTGTCGGGGTGACCCCAGGAGGAATGAAGCCTAATAGTCCTTGGAATTTACACTAGGCCATTTAAAGGTACTAAACAATTCTGAGTATTTAAGACTTTAGCGCTAGAAAAGGGGATGGAATTGTTTAGTGGAAAGAGCTCTAAATTAGGAGTCCAGAAACTAAAGTTCTAATTCTAACTCTGCTTCTAATAAGCTCAGTGAGCTTAAACCATGAGCCCTCCCCCTTCTCTCCTTCTCATCCTTAAATTGAAAATATTGGACTTGATAATTTTCAAATTCCCACCCTCAGTAAGTGTAAGTATATGAAGACTTCCTTGAACATTGGATTTCTATATAGTTGTTCCACATACTGTGTACCGATCCCAGGTTGGGTTTGAGAGAGTTTCCAATCTTTCATTGGGGAACTAAAAAGCGAGACAGATGCGGATTTTGAGGCAAGAGACTAGGACAATGAGAGCAATATAATAAATCAACCAATGAGGATTTATTCAGCAAGTAATATGTCTAAAGGAGATTTGAGAGAGGCAACTTGACATGTATTTATTTCACCAGTGGTTGAAAAGACACTGAACTGGAACAGATATAGGAAAGGTGAAGTGAAGTGAAGTTGCTCAGTCGTGTCCAAATCTTTGTGACCCCATGGACTGTAGCCTACAAGGCTCCTCTGTCCATGGAATTTTCCAGGCAAGAGTACTGGAGTGGGTTGCCATTTCCTTCTCCAGTGGATCTTCCCGATCCAGGGATCGAACCCAGGTCTCCCACATTGCAGTTGCTTTACCATCTGAGCCACCAGGGAAGCCCATAGGAAAGGTACTAGATACGAAAGAGAAATCAGTGTGATACAGAAAGAAAGTGATCAGATTCTATGAGTCTGTGCTCTCTTTTATCCTTTATATCCATGTTCTGAGGTAAACCAGCCTGAAGGGTGAAAAGCACAGAATCATGAGACAACAGTGGGGATATGACCTAATGGATGAAATGAATAATGAATACTGCTTGATAACATTTTTAATTCAATTGCACTGGTTTCTCACGTTAGTAGGTAATCTTTCTGGGAAGTTCTTAATGTCATATAGTTTAAAGGAAAAAAAAACATTTTAATGTCCAAAGTGCAATCCTGTGTAAATTTATTTTCTCTTATTTAGTGCTGTAATAATTTTTTTCTTTTTTACTAAGTGGTGACCACCAAAAAATATGAAAAATTGAATTAAATAATAATTCATTTTTAAAGCCAGTTACAATCACATCCTCTTTTCCATTTGATTGATACAATCCCTCTGTGGCCAGGTAATCACTGTTATTCTCCTTTTTCACATTCGGGTGTGGGGTCAGAGAGGATCATTAACTTTGTTCATATGGATAGTAAGTGTAGTAATGTCACCAAAACACAGACCTTAATTTTCATTAATTAGTTTAAAAACATTTAATATGTCTTAGAAATAGGTCTAATCTGAGTTTATGAAGATAGGTATGTTTTCTGTCCTCAAATACAGTTCAGTGGGGAAGGTCAAGTGCATGAAGAAGCAGGTTGCAACCATGAGTTCCAGGTACCGTGATGAAAGCCCTATGTCAAGGAGGTGAAAAAGTTGAAAGCTTCAGGAAAGAAAGTCATATGGTTTAGTCTTAATCTCCAGGTTATAAAGGTTCCTGCCTGACAAACATTTAGACTGCATTTTATTATGACTGTATTCGTTAACATCAAACAAGTGATATGTAGTGTGCATACTAATAAGCATTTATGTAGAATAAATACCTTCTAGAAATATTGAATCTGACGCCTATTTCTATAAAACAAATACAATTTATTATTTCCCATAAATTATAAATCAAACATATTTCCATGATGATAACCATCTCAAAGTGTAATTTTGAAAATATTTTGCTGAAGAAAGAGTAAATAAATGACCCGTTCTAGGCATTCTGTGCAATGTTAAGCTATTGGTCTATGGCAATCAGGTCACCTTTCCATAGCACTTTCATGACATTGCAGAAACTTTTTTAAATGTTATTCTTTAATTGGAGGAAAAATTCTTTACAACATTGTGTTGGTTTCTGCCATACAGCAATGCAATTTAGCCAAGAAACTTTTTAATTTAAGAATTTCCCAGACATTTTAGTCTTTCTCCCACCTTCACTTCATTACCTTTCATTTTATATTTTCCATGTTGGTGAATCCTCAGGCTAAAAATTCCTTTGTGAATAGAAGTCATTTCAATAGGGGGCTTACTTATATATTTTTTTATATTATTTTTCAAGTTTTTGTCTCCTTTCAGAACTAAATGTGTGTATTTATTACTACAGAGCACTAGGGCATAACCTCACAAAGATTACATACAGTATAGTTGTTTGTAAAATAAATCAATGTGCTTAGTTAACATTTCCTCATTAATTTCTTTCAATGAAAGACATACTTTGAACTTTACATGACAAAAGAATTTTTCACTGAACATATGTGCAAAATTCTTTTAATAAATACTTATTGAGCAGGAACAGTTATGCTGGTTGAACTAGTGGAGCTCTCAGAGGAGGCTTAGGAATGATTTAATTAAATACCTCTATTTTAGAGAAGTTCAGTAAATACCAGAACTCACCCAACAATTTAAGGGCTTCACTGCTGGCTCAGTGGGTAAAGAGTCTGCCTGCAGTGCGGGAGAACCATGTTCGATCCCTGGCTTGGGGAGATCCCTTGGAGAAGGGAATGGCGACCCATTCCAATATTCGTGCCTGGAGAATGCCATGGACAGAGGAGCCTGGTGGGCTACAGTCCACTGGGTCACAAAGAGTCAGACATGACTGAGTAACTAACACCTTCACCCAACAATTCAGAGGTAGAGATGGCACTAAAGTATTCCCCTGCTGATTTCCATCCTCAGGGGCTGTTTTCCTATAACTGAGTTAAGGTCAATGGTATTTTCAAGCATGTAATTTTCCCAGGCCTAATCATTTCACCACAACTTAATTTAATCATAGGTTTTTAGAGACTTCTAGTGCATCAGATGTTGTACCAAATTCTGTTGAAGCTGTTTGGGAACTGATCCTTAAAAACTTCAATCAGATATTTGCAGAGTTTCTAAGAAATTAATTGACAGTAGTATGCTATAGTGCAAAGATCTCTGGTTTGTTAAGAAGTAAAGAATCCTACCAAAAATTTTTGATAAGCCTAAGCCTAAGTAAGTCCCTTGATTTGTCTAGGTCTTCATTTTTCTTTAGTTATGAGACTAGCTTAATGATCACATTTTTCCCTTACATTCTGATTCTATAACTCAAATTTGGCTATTGTATATATATTCAGGATGATAATTACTAGATGAGTCCCTTTATTTTAAAGGGTGAGTAATTCATGTCTCAAAAATTTTGGTATCTCATTTTTAATTGATTTAAGTAACTTTATTTTATATAGAATTCTAGTTTTATTTAACAGACATAAATGACATATGTGTGTGTGTGTATATATATATATATTTATTTATTTATTCATCAATGTATGAGGATTTTGGAATTTTGTTTATCCTAAAGTAACTGTAATATGAAAGAAAATGGCTTCAGAAATGTCACTTTCATGGGAAGCCAGTCCACTTAAAACTACCTATAAATAGACCATTAACACCTCTATGCTTTTCTTTATGAAACTGACAGAAGTTTAGCCTAGGTAAGTAAAATCAGTTCAGCATACAGAGAGATGAATGTGGTGGCCTGCACCACCATTGGAGAACCGACTAAAAATTCTTAAGTGGCCTGCAGTTGGAATAAATTGCTTCGTGAATTCTTTCCATATCCAATTCTCATGATTCTGCAATAACGCTACTTCCTGAATGTAAAAATAGGCTGTTAGCAGATCAGGGGAAGGGTGACTCCCTTCCACCCTAGGAAGGAAGGGTCTCTGTTAGGTGAATAAGCACAAAGCTGACCAGGTCCAGCTCGCAACCAGATTCACCTTTTTTTCAACTCAAGTGAAATACCACTCTGACCTCTTTTTGTAAACCACCTAAATTTTGAGGGCCTGTTATGACTGAAAGTACCAAGCTGTAGTGGACACATTCTTGGAAGTGAAAGGTACTCTAAAAATACAGATATCATTGACCTGGCGTCAATAGGCTCTCACTCCAGCCCTTCCTTCCCCTCCCCCACCCCTGCAATCTATCTTCAGTAAAAGTGCATCCAAATATAAAGGAGATGGGTCGTGTCCCATTCCATGGGATCTTGAAATGTCTGTACTTAAAATGGGATAAAGCTAAAGCTGTGTTTGAAGTGTCCCAAACTAGGGCACCAGGAGCAGCTGCTCTTATTTCCATCTGGATCTCTTAGCCTGGCAGGGAATAAGGGCAAAAGTTACCTTGATAAATTCTGAGTTCGAGGCATCTGGAGATTTAGTTGTGGAGATTGCTCAAGGTAAAAAGCTGATACAAAACCTAAAAAAACAAATCAGAAAACCAGAATCAGAATAATAATAACAAGAATTATTCCCTGGTTTTTAATGGAAACCATCTATTTAAAGTGTGAATAAAACACACTACAATCTGTGATTCAAACTGACAGATTTTTATATCATCCTATAGCTTAGCTGTTTCCAATGTTTGTAGTTGTTCATATTCCCGATAAGGAGATAGGTGTTCAAAACTTTTCAGGTAGATTTTGATGACTACATTCAGAAGATGAGATATATTTGTGTAGAGGCTTGATCTATAGAACCAGGCTTCAAGTAATGAGGAATGATTTACAGTTACAGAAAAATTCATCATTTGCATTAGTATTACTACCTCTCATTTATTGAAATTCTATACAAGTCTGTCTTTAAAAATACTACATTGTGTGACAAGGAAAAAAAAATTGAATTTATTAACTGATACTTTTCTTCCTTAACCCTGGTGCTCCCTTTAATGCCATGATGTTACTCAGTTGAACTGCTGCTGCTGTTGCTGCTAAGTCGCTTCAGTCATGTCCAACTCTGTGTGACCCCATAGACGGCAGCCCACCAGGCTCCCGCGTCCCTGGGATTCTCCAGGCAAGAATACTGGAGTGGGTTGCCATTTCCTTCTCCAATGCATGAAAGTGAAAAATGAAAGTGAAGTCACTCAGTTGTGTCCGACTCTTAGCGACCCCATGGACTGCAGCCTACCAGGCTCCTCCACCCATGGGATTTTCCAGGCAAGAGAACTGGAGTGGGGTGACTCAGTTGAACTAGGTATGTCTAAATTTATTAATTAAGGAAAGAGATGGCAGAGCAACACCCATATTTTTTAATTGTATCATATAACTCAATTCCTAGCCCATGTGGCAATAGTGGTAAGTTTGCCTGGCAATGCAGGAGACATAGGTTTGATCTCTGAGTCAGGAAGATACTGCCTGGAAAATCCCATGGAGAGAGGAACCTGGCAGGCTACAGTTCATGGGGTCACAAAGAGACGATCACAACTGGTGACTTAGCACACAACACAATTCCAAGTGGGCTTTGTTGAGAGCTTTCTTAGAAGCCTTAAATTAATGTTCTGTATATAGAGTTTTAAAGGAGTACAATTCTGGCAGAAGAATAGTGCTTGACCTGGGTCTTTGCAGTTTGAGTAGAATTTTGTGACACGTGGGGTGGGAAGAATTGGGAAAGATATTTCAGAGTGGAAAAAAGCATCAGTAAAGTTTGAAAGAAAGAGAATGTAGAAAATTATCAGGGAGGCAGGGTGGGGGTGGGGGGTAGTGGTGGTGGTAGTGGAAATTTCTGCCACACTGATGTACTCAGAGTCATGGCCAGGTTGGAAAGTAGACCAGGGGTCTGGAGCTTGCCATGAAACAGGGAGTAGAGTTATCAGTAAAGGAAACAAACAATGGTATGAGTTTGGTTGACTGAGAGTCTCTTATAATCAAATTTTGGCAAAGTTAACCTGATCCCTGTTTGGAAAAATACATTGTCCGCTTGTTTCAGCAGTATACCTAAGCATGGGAAAGCGATAGAGGGGAGTTTTATCTGAGTCCTTAAGGAGGTAAGGGTTTAGCTTCACTGGGAATATTGTTTAAAATTTGAATTCAACTAGATACCAAATTAGGACTGGGAAGATGCTGGCTTCAAGCCAGAACACAGAAATACAATGGTAAATTAACTTAAAGTGGTTTGAATCATTTTAAAATAAACTCATTTGCCCATAAGAACTTGAGGGCTGTATAAGGGCCTGAAATAATTCACAAGTTTGCATTTTCACAGTGACAGGAGCAGCTGACAATGTCTACTCTGATTTTCCTCCTGAGGGCTTATTTTAACACAGTCCTATTTTCTCAGCATATAAGTTTTAACTTTTGGTAACGAAAGCTAATAGTCAATTCTAAAAAATGACACTAGGGTTTTCAGGCTCTGGGGCTTTTGTCAGTCTCCATCTGTATCACCTCTGCTTTTATTATATCTGGATGGTACTTAACAAATAACTATTGTCCCCAGGGAATCATTTATGCCATGGAAATAGAAAAATGAATGAAATCTACATGCTTTCTTATGATAGCAGCTGATCTTGCAAAAATTCACTCCATGAATTTTTAAATTACTTAAAATAATGTATAAAATAATGTGAACTCTAGCTCTGGAGACCAATGAAAGTGAAAGTGTTAGTTGCGCAATCGTGTCCAGCTCTTTGTGACTCCATGGACTGTAGCCTACCACTGTACCCCGCCAGGCTCCTCTGTCCATGGGATTTTCCAGGCAAGAATACTGGAAGGGGTTGCCATTTCCATCTCCAGGAGATCTTCCTGACTGAAGGCCAAACCTGGATCTCTGGTATTGCAGGCAGATTCTTTACCATCTAAGCCACCAGGGAAGCCAATTGGATTTTAATTATACTCCTACTACTTTCTTGCTCTGGGGCCTTGGCAAACAATTTTTCTGTACTTAGTTCTTCATTTGTAATATGGAGATATTAATATGAGCTATCTCATAGAGTTGTTTTAGGAGTTAACTGAAATATCATATGCAAAGAACTTAGAAATGGTGCTTGACAGAAAGTGGCATCATAAAAGTGTGATATATAATAAACACAATTTTAATTAATTTATTTATAATCCTTACCCAGCTCCTCATACCCCAACTACAGTGGACTACCTGTTCTTCCCAGTCAAGGCAGGCATGTTCCCATAACTTTCCCATCTCTTCATTTATGCTGAAATCATTCACTTTGATAAAATGAACTTCCCTCACTTTACCTCTTGATGAAATATTCTCACTGTTTAGCTTTGGATATGGTAACATTGCATTTGTGAAGTCTCCTCACACCATGCCCTTTAGTAGCAACCCTTAGCAGAATTCACTACAACCTCTTTTTTTTTTCTTTTAACTCCATTTTCATTTCTAATTTATTTTCTTTTTTTTAAATTTTATTTTTAAACTTTACATAATTGTATTAGTTTTGCCAAATATCAAAATGAATCCACCACAGGTATACATGTGTTCCCCATCCTGAACCCTCCTCCCTCCTCCCTCCCCATACCATCCCTCTGGGTCATTCCAGTGCACTAGCCCCAAGCATCCAGTATCGTGCATCGAACCTGGACTGACAACTCGTTTCTTACATGATATTTCACATGTTTCAATGCCATTCTCCTCTTTTGTACTCCCATAATATTTTTCATGTTATTTCATTCTTATATATTTATCCTCATTACTAAAGTATGAGTCCCCCAAATATTGCCCTTTGACTTTTTCTCTCCAGAACCTTAAACAGTGTTCTGTTACAAATGAGCACTGTATGTATGGTTTAGTCACTCAGTCACGTCCAACTCTTACAATCCCATGGAATGTAGTGTGTCAGGCTCCACTGTCCATGGGATTCTCTAGGCAAGAATACTGGAGTGGGTTGTCATTTCCTTCTACAGGGGATCTTCCCGACACAGGGATCAAACTCAGGTCTCCTGCATTGCAGGCTGATTCTTTACTAACTGAGCTATGAGAGAAGCCCGCTGTATATATAGTCATCAAATTAATTAATTAGTTGGCACAGTGCATATTGATAGCAGAAAAAGTAAAATCATCATAAATCATAAGAATCCAACAAAGATATCACTGGTTTGTTGAACTTTCTAGATGTAAGAATTTAAGTAAATTAATACCACATGTAGGACTACAATGGATTAAAAGGAGGCTTTCAAGAGTGTTTTTTTTTAAACTAATGCCAATTAATTTTTATTCAGTGTGAAAACAATTATGCTGTGATTTCCCCCTACAATTGCCAAAACAAAATTTTTTTAAAATTTTGAAGATTTTTTAGCATGATATATTACCATACTTCAAAACTTTTCAGTCCACCAGGTTTTATTTATCTAGTCCTAAATGCTGCAAGTTGTATTTATACACACATTCACATATAAACATACCACCAGTACCACTGCTATCATTCCACTAATCCAGTGCAATCTCTTATGGATCCCCTCAGTTAATTATTAACATT
This sequence comes from Bos indicus, assembly GCF_029378745.1. Taxonomy (NCBI): domain Eukaryota; kingdom Metazoa; phylum Chordata; class Mammalia; order Artiodactyla; family Bovidae; genus Bos; species Bos indicus. Next base: position 78,559,893 of record NC_091760.1, on the reverse strand, counting down.
ATTTTGCATTGCTGAGCAACATCAAATCCTTTCTTTTCACCTTTGGGAATTCATGAAGTAAAAGTACTTTTAACACTGATGAGTCTGCAAAGTAAAATATGTCATATAAATCAGAAGATAGTACCTAAAATACAAAATGCAAATTAATTGTTTTAGTTAAGTGGAATTAAGAAAGGCACAATGACAAAACAACATAATGATAATGATAATGATAAATGCTGCTGCTGTTGCTGCTACTAAGTCGCTTCAGTCGTGTCCGACTCTGTGCGACCCCATAGACGGCAGCCCACCAGGCTCCCCCGTCCCTGGGATTCTCCAGGCAAGAACACTGGAGTGGGTTGCCATTTCCTTCTCCAATGCATGAAAGTGAAAAGTCAAAGTGAAGTCCTCAGTCATGTCCGACTCTTAGTGACCCCATGGACTGTGGCCCACCAGGCTCCTCCATCCGTGGGATTTTCCAGACAAGAGTGCTGGAGTGGGGTGCCATTGCCTTCTCCGAATGATAAATGCTACAACCCAACAAGAACAGAGGACAATCATAAACTTGCAGTTGCCAAACAATATTGTCTCAAAATACAAAGTTCACAAAATGAATTGGACAAATTCATAATCATTGCAGGCAATTTTAAAAACACATGTTTCAGAAACTGATCTGTTGATTGAACAAAGTTTAACACTGACTATGGAAGATTTGAAGACAAAATTAACTAGTTGATCTAAAGATCTAAGCAGTTGGTCACAAAGGGAGTTTCACTAAGTTTCAAAGAATGAATGTCATGTTCTTGAACTGAAGTGGATCTAAATTAGAAACATCTACAAAAAAGAATGCCCACAATGGTAATACATGTTTGCAAATAAAGAAACACATTCTAAAATAAGTCATAAGTGTATGAGCAAAACATATTCAACTCAAGAAACTGCAAAAGAGGAACTGTGTAAAACTAAAGAAATTTGGAGGAAAGAAATGTAAATGAGAAGAGCCAAAATGATTTAAAACAAAAAGTAAACAGCAAATCAAAGGCTAATTCTTTAAGAAACAATAATTAATTAATTTTAGCTGCATAAATCTCTATACAAATTTAAAGAAAAAGAGAAAAGGCAATGGATGGGATAAATGTACTACCTATTCACTAATTAGTATTACATTTCAATAAGTAATTTTAAATTGTCAATAAATCTAGGGAATAAGAAGAATAGATGACTGTTTTGTAGAAAAATGTTAGTTGTAAATTTGAATCAGCAAAAGTAATAAATGATTAACTGAATGGCAATTATAAAAATTGAGTTTGTCAACTACAAATTGACACCAAGAGCATTGCCAATGACTGAACAAGGCATTTGCACTCTCTCTCTACTGAGATTGAACCCCGTGCTGCTATAGCTGTTGACCTTCAACAACCCCTGACTGAGTTCAGGGTGGAGTGAGGCACTCTGTGCTCCAGGGAATCTGGTGGGACAGGTCTTTAGATAGTTGGATGTTTTTAGGAACAGATTTTATTGTCTCAATACTTGCATCTCCTCATATCTAGAGAAGCACTAAACCCCTTCATGGTGACATCAGACCCTCAAGACTAACAAAAAACCTTTTGTAAATTGAGTGCTTCATGATATTGAACTCCTCCTTCACCAAAACCTTATATATTGACTTTCCCCGACTGCCCTTTTGGAGCAGTGTCTCAGAGCTATCTGAGGTGCTGCCTCCCAGGCTGCAGTCTTCATTTTGCCCCGAATAAAACTTAACTCACAACTCTCAAGTTGTACATCTTTTTTTAGTTGACAGGTTGATAATCAAATATTATCAGTATTTCCTTCAGAATATACAGAGTCAGACACGACTGAGCGACTTCACTTCACTTCACTTCACACAAAAGCACAAGCACTCGAGGCTGCATGCGTGTGATTCCAGACACAAGAATCAACTTATGTGACTGGACATGTGGACCCACGGGCACATCTTTGAAAGTTCGCAACTTGAAGATTTGTATTTGGAAGACTTACTGTAATAGTAAAACTTATATGATATTTTACCATTATAACTGAGCAGGACCCTATGGTGCCTTCCCAAAACAGACTCCCCATGTCTTCTGCCTGCTTCTTGTTTGTAGATAAACTTTAGCCTAGGCCTCTAAGTTTCAAAGAATGAATGTTATCAGAGAAGTGAGAAAATGCAGAAACAACAGAAAACAATCAAGCAAGACAAAAGAATAATAGTTTAGCCAGTAAACAAAGTCAAGGAACTTTCATTCCCCCTTAAAGGCTATAGGTAATATCCTGAGCCATACCCTTTGAGCTGTTTGGCATGCACTAAAACTCCCACCTGGTGAAAGAAGTTAACTATATGCTGCCCACAAGCACACAGACCCAGACCAGTTGAAACCAGACTGTTGATGATGTTCACTCTCAATTACCTCCCCAATAACCAATCAGAAGAATGTCCATGAGTTGATCACACACCCCCAAAATCTCTCCCTCATCCTGCCTTTAAAAACCTTTCCCTGAAATCCATGTAGGAAAGCACTAGGTGCCTGAACAACTTGGGCTTCCCAGATGGCTCAGTGGTAAAGAAGCTGCCTGCAATGCAGGAGCCCCAGGTTTGATTCCTGGAACAGGAAGATCCCCTGGAGGAGGACATGGCAATCCACTCCAGTATTCTTTCCTGGGACATCTCCTGGACAGAGGGAGCCCGGCAGGCTACAGTCCATAGGGTCACAAAGAGTCAGACACATCTGAAGCAACTCAGCACGCATGCACGCCTGACTCCTTGCCTGACACCGTGTGATGTAAACACCGCACTTGCCTTCACCACTGCCCTGTGGCAGTAGATTGGTTTTACTGCACATGGGCCAGTGAACCCAAGATGGTTTGGTAACACCATGTGTTACACACTATTTTAAGGGGGAGTTGTAAGAAAGAAATCCTTCTACACTTTTAGTGGAAAAATAAGATTATACAATAATTTAAGAGATACCTAATAAAGCTGAAGATAAACATATTCTTTGACTCCTCGATTTCTCCCCAAGAGATGCTCTTGTATTCATGCCCTGAGAGACATGTATTGGGATGTTCACTGAAGTGCTACATGATTTTTGCTTATAAATATTAACTTTACATTTTTAAAAAATGAATATTAGAACACAATATTCATTTTTAAAAAATGTAAAGTTAATATTTACAAACAAAAATCATGTACATTAATATGAATACATCTCAAAAACATAATATGGGATTTGGAAAGTAAAAGTAGAGCAGTCTACAGAGATTTGATAAAACACAAAGTCAAAATAGAGGTTCCAAGGAGATAAGGGGTGGGGTTCAAATCAGGAAGGAAATTTTAAGTAGCTAAATTGGATCTCTCTGAAAAAGAAAGAAACTGAAGGAAAATCATAAAGGAATTGTTCCAGCATCTAATAGAGAAAGCTGATCTAAAAGATATAAAAATTCAGGCCAAAATCAGACATTGCTCCAGAAACATTCAATTTTGGATTACAACAGAGCAGTGTCTTCAGGTATCTAAGGAAAGAAACTGTGAAGGATATTCTACTAGTTGAGATTCATTCATTGTAGTAAAATAAAGGCAATTATAGGTCGACATCCTCTCACATGAAAAAATCCAGAAAGTATAAGTATGCCTGAGTCCTTTTGGAAAACATTTCTTGACAATAATTTCTAGTGAATTAAAGGATGACTAAAAGAATATGAAATTTCATTTCATTTCATTTCAAAAATGAAAAAGGTATGATTTTAAAAAATAATAAAGATGACCAATAAGCAGTGATTCCACTTAAAAACAGACAAAATGCCAAACAAGTCACTAATTAGAAGAGAAAGTATATTTTATGAACATGAGTGGTATAAAACTAATAGAAACCACAAGCTGAGAGGAGGGGTTTGATGCAGTAATTGTCAGAGCTCTCAAATGTTTAGTGTTGTAGCCGAAGGATTCACAATCCTGTCTACATTCCAAGTACATAGGTAAAACATAATGACTTCATCTATCTTTTCATAACTAATTTTTTTTAATTTAGAAGCTTTTAAAAAATAATATTTCTTGTAGCAAAGAAAAAATCATCAACTTCAGATTAATTTCACTTTCTATTGTCTCTGCTAAATTTAAGTAAAGTGCTTATAATTATTGTTAGCACTTATATCACTACATAATATTATATTAAACTATTATACTATTAATTATTATATTAATGCTGCTGCTGCTGCTAAGTCGCTTCAGTCATGTCCAACTCTGTGCGACCCCATAGACGGCGGCCACCAGGCTCCCCCGTCCCTGGGATTCTCCAGGCAAGAACACTGGAGTGGGTTGCCATTTCCTTCTCCAATGCATCAAAGGGAAAAGGGAAAGTGACACGACTCTTAGCGACCCCATGGACTGCAGCCTACTAGACTCCTCCATCCATGGGATTTTCCAGGCAAGAGTCCTGGAGTGTACTACTAATTACCATGTTGTTGCTGTTGTTTAGTTGCTAAGTTGTATCTGACTCCTTTGTGACTCCATGGATTGTAGCCCACCAGGCTCCTTCTGTCCATGGGATTTTTCCAGGCAAGAATACTGGAGTGGGTTGCATTTCCTTCTCCATGGGCTCTTCTTCATCCAGGTATTGAACCTGTGTCTCCTGGATTGGCAAGCAAATTTTTGTTGTTGTTTGTTTGTTTTAATCACTGAGCTACCAGTGAAGACCACTAATTATTACATTAAATAATATACTAATATACTACTAAAATAGTATACTATACTATTATATTTATCACTTAAAATAGCATACTTTTAATAAAAAATCTAATTCTCTGTCTCTTTCCTTTGGTCAATAGCTGTAAACAAAAAATTATTTGAAATGGTTTCATCTAGTGCTATCTGTGCTCATAGGTAATTATTTTATTATTCTGCTTTCCTGAGCAATAAGTAAATTGAAACTTCACCAGTTTTACAGAAACAATAATATGATTTTTATTAAGAAGTTTCCTGTGGTCATGTATGGATGTGAGAGTTGGACTGTGAAGAAAGCTGAGCGCCGAAGAACGGATGCTTTTGAACTGTGGTGTTAGAGAAGACTCTTGAGAGTCCCTTGGACTGCAAGGAGATCCAACCAGTCCATTCTGAAGGAGATCAGCCCTGGGATTTCTTTGGAAGGAATGATGCTAAAGCTGAAACTCCAGTACTTTGGCCACCTGATGCAAAGAGTTGACTCATTGGAAAAGACTCTGATGCTGAGAGGGATTGGGGGCAGGAGGAGAAGGGGACGACAGAGGATGAGATGGCTGGATGGCATCACTGATTCAATGGACATGAGTCTGAGTGAACTCCAGGAGTTGGTGATGGACAGGGAGGCCTGGCGTGCTATGATTCATGGGGTCTCAAGGAGTCGGACATGACTGAGTGACTGAACTGAAACCTAATCACTATCTTTTCTTGACCTACTCAAAAACCTTAATTTCCATCCATTCTCTGCCCATGATTTTCTGACACATATAATAAAAACATTTCAGGTATTACTTTTGAATATATATTAATTTTTTATAATAGATAATTATTCAATATAGAGATGATAAGTTTATTGATTTCTGTGTTTTTATATATATATATATATATATATATATACACACACACATATATATATTCTTTGTACCTCACATCTTCCTCTCATTTTCAGCTTTTATTTTGTGGAGCACATCAATCAATAATTCTTTTAAGAGAAGTTATGTGATGGTAAACTCTCCAAATTCTTACATGCTGAAAGTGAATTTATTTTGTCCTTACACTTAAGTAATAGTTGGTTATCAAATTAGAAGATCAAAATAACTTTTTCTCATATTGTAAAGATGTTACTCAATTCTAGTGTTTAGGATTGATAATTTTATTCTTGTTTCTAAACTATACTTCTTCTCTCTCAAAGATTTAAAGTCCCCCCCCCCCCACCATACTTCATTTTAATGTGTCTAAATTGTGGACTTGTTTCTTCACCCTGCTTAATGATTGGTAGACTCTTCAATATAAAGAATTATGTCTTCAGTTATGAGAATTTATATTAGCCATATATAAAAAATAAAAAAGCTATATAACAATAGCCATGACAGTATTTTTATCAAATTATTACTTCCATTGTCTCTAAGTTTCTTTGAGATGATTATTAAAGTTTGCATATTCTCTTAACTTTTTTATATACTTTATCATTGACATTTCCCCTGTTTTTGGAAGAATTTATCAGATTTATCCCCACTTACAGCTATTTTACTATTCACTTAGCTTACTGTGAGAAAAGAATTTACTGTGGTTTTAATTTTGGTCATCACATTTCACATTCGTAATATGGTAAACTCTCATTACTCTGAAGGTATTAATTATAATTTTCAGGGTATCTTTTTGAACTAGGAACTCTGTTTCCTTAAGTGTCACTTCTCATGTTTATTGACATTGGTGACCATCTTTATCCCTCATTATTGATTTTCCTCAAATATTGACGATTCTGATTTGTTTCTCCCTCTTTGTATTTGAGAATGTTTAATCCTTTGAAAATTACTTCTTTATTTATTTTTGGTTGAGCTGGGTCTTCGTTGCTGCATGGGCTTTCTCTAGTTGTGGCTAGTGGGGGCTACTTTTCCTTGTGGGGACCTGGCTTCTCACGGCGGTGGCTTCTCTTGCTGTGGAGCGTAGGCTCTAGGTGCATGGGTTCCAGTAACTGTGATGCACAAGCTCAGTAGCTGTGGCACATGGGCTAAGCCGCTCCATGGCATGTGGAATCCCCGCAGACCAGGAATCAAACCTGTGTCTCCTGCATTGGCAAGTGGGTTCCTATCTGCTGTTCCACCAAGGAAGTCTAAGAATATTTCATCTTTTGAGACTATAATTTATGTGTCGTCAAAATTGTAAAAGAGTCAAAAAATGTGCTGTTTGTAAGGTTACACTAATAACTGGCCTTGAAAATATGAAAATTTCCTCTTCTTTTTAAAAGTAACCAACCATCCACGGTCCTACCTTGTGTCTCAGGTTTAAGTGTTCATGGTTACTGATTTTACTAAGCAAAAGCACATTTTTCTCTATTGTTTATTTCCTGGGGAGTGAGAGATGTTAAGAGGAGATCTCTTTGCATATTACCTTGAAGTTTTCTCCCAAAGACTTCCCTTCTTAAGGATCAGGCTTGGCAAACACGTATCCAAAGCCAGTTTTACCTTTTATAGCAGTGCTCCCTTTTAAGTATACTGATCTGTGACTTTTCTCAGGAATTCTCTACATGTGTGTGCGTGTATGTGTCATACATATACATATGACAAAGATCTAGTATAATTTTAGTTAAATGGATGTGAATCTGCCTTGTTTTCAGCACTGTAACTCATTAACATTGATTCAAAATTCATATATGCTAATAATAGATACTTAATGCATAATGTCAAGTACTTGATACATAATTATTATTTATAATTTTGCATATACATACATACATTTAGTGATTTTTAAAAATGTAAAAATTAGAAGGAGGTAGATATATGTTCAGATTTGATTAACTTCACTCAGTGTCTTTTTAATTTGGGAACATAATCATTTTCCTCTGCGGGGTCTCCTGGTACACACAAGGTTTTGTTTGAGCCTTCTGAGTCTCTGGCAGGTATGCGGTACGATTCTAAATGCAATCTCATGCCTCCTACGATCTTTCTGGGGGCTTCTTCTTTGCCCTTGGACGTGGGGTATCCTTCTTTGGTGGGGTCCAGCATTCTCCTGTAAACAGTTGTTCAGCAGTGAGTTGTAATTTTGGAGTTCTCACAGGAGAAGATGAGCTTACCTCCTTCTCCTCCACCATATGATCCCACAGAGACTGAGCTAGACCTGCCTTTGAGTGTTTGATTGTCTTCTGTGCAGGCACAGGTCAGCAGTGGCCTGACACATGGGCAGGGGCTCTAGGTGCAGCAGACCTTGGTATGGCATAGGCCCTCTTGGAGGAAGTCTATGTGAACCCCATTATAGAGCTGCCATAACTTACAGAGGACTGGGATAACAGGCTATTGGAGGGTACAAGCAAAACCTTGTGCACACCAGGACCCAGGAGAAAGGAGAAGTGACCTCACAAGAGGCTGACCCAGACTTGCCTGTGAGTGTCCAGGAGTCTCCACTGGAGGAATGGGTCAGCCAAGGCCTGCTGCAGGGTTGGGGGCACTGAGTGAGACCTCCTTTTGAAGGAGGTCGCACACAGCACCGCCCATCAACAGAAAATTGGATTGAAGATTTACTGAGCATGGCCCCACCCATCAGAACAAGACCCAGTTTCCCCCTCAGTCAGTCTCTCCCAACAGGAAGTTTCCATAAGCCTCTTATCCTTATCCATCAGAGGGCAGACAGAATGAAAACCACAATTGGAGAAAACTAATCAAACTGATCACATGGACCACAACCTTGTCTAACTCAATGAATCTATGAGCCATACCGTGTAGGGCCACCCAAGACCGATAGTCATGGTGGAGAATTCTGACAAAACGTGGTCCACTGGAGAAGGAAATGGCAAACCACTTCAGTTTTCTTGCCTTGAGAACCCCCTGAACAGTATGAACAGGCAAAAAGATAGGACACGGAAAGAGGAACTCCTCAGGTCAGTAGGTGCCCAATATGCTACTGGAGAACAGTGGAGAAATAACTCAAAAAGAATAAAGAGATGAAGCCAAAGCAAAAACAACACCCAGTTGTGGATGTGACTGGTGATGGAAGTAAAGTCTGATGCTGTAAAGAACAATATCGCATAGGAACCTGGAATGTTAGGTCTGTGAATTAAGGTAAATCGGAAGTGGTCAAACAGGAGATGGCAAGAGCGAACATGGAAATTTTAGGAATCAGCAAACTAAAATGGACTGGAATGGGTGAATTTAACTCTGATGACCATTATATCTACTACTGGGGGCAAGAATCCCTTACAAGAAATAGAGTAGCCATCATAGTCAACAAAAGTCCAAAAGGTAGTACTTGGATGCAATCTCAAAAATGACAGAATGATCTCTGTTCATTTCCAAGGCAAACAATTCAATATCAGAGTAATCCGAGTCTCTGCCCCAACCAGTAATGCTGAAGAAGCTGAAGTTGAACAGTGCTATGAAGACCTACAAGACCTTCTAAAACACCCCAAAGATGTCCTTTTCATTATAGGGGACTGGAATGCAAAAGTAGAAAGTCAAGAGAGTAACAGGCAAATTTGGCCTTGGAGTACAAAATGAAGCAGGGCAAAGGCTAACAGAGCTTTTTCCAAGAGAATGCACTGGTCATAGCAAACATCCTCTTTCAACAACACAAGAGAAGACTCTACACATGGACATCACCAGATGGTCAACACCGAAATCAGATTGATATATTCTTTGCAGCCAAAGACAGAGAAGCTCTATAGAGTCAGCAGAAACAACACCAGGAGCTGACTGTGGCTCAGATCATGAACTCCTTATTGCCAAATTCAGACTTAAATTAAAGAAAGTAGGGAAAACCACTAGACCATTCAGGTATGACCTAAATCAAATCCCTTATGATTATACAGTGGAAGTGAGAAATAGATTCAAGGGATTAGATCTGATAGGGTGCCGAAGACCAATGGATGGAGGTTCATGACATTGTATAGGAGGCAGGGATCAAGACCATCCCCAAGGAAAAGAAATGCAAAGAGGTAAAATGGTTGTCTGAGGAGGCGTTACAAACAGCTGAGAAAAGAAGAGAAGCAAAAGGCAAAAAAGAAAAGGAAAGATACACCTATCTGAATGCAGAGTTCCAAAGAATAGCAAGGAGAGATAAGAAAGCCTTCTTCAGTGATCAATGCAAAGAAATAGAGGAAAACAATAGAATGGGAAAGACTAGAGATCTCTTCAAGAAAATTAGAAACACCAAGAGAACATTCTATGCAAAGATGATCACAATAAAGGACAGAAATGGTATGGACCTAACAGAAGCAGAAGATATTAAGAAGAGGTGGCAAGAATACACAAAAAAACTATGCAAAAAAGATCTTCATGACCCAGATAACCATGATGGTGTGATCACTCACCTAGAGCCAGACATCCTGGAATGTGAAGTCAAGTAGGCCTTACTAAGAATCACTACGAACAAAGCTAGTAGAGGTGATGGAATTCCAGTTGAGCTATTTCAAATCCTAAAATATGATGCTGTGAAAGTGTTGCACTCAATATGGCAGTAAATTTGGAAAACTCAGCAGTGGGCACAGGACTAGAAAAGATCAGTTTCATTCCAATCTCAAAGGAAGGCAGTGCCAAAGAATGTTCAAAGTACTGCACAATTGCACTTATCTCACACGCTAGTAAAGTAATGCTCAAAATTCTCCAAGCCAGGCTTCAACAGTACATGAATGGTGAACTTCCAGATGTTCAAGCTGGATTTAGAAAAGGCAGAGGAACCAAAGATCAAATTACCAGCATCCACTGGATCATTTAAAAAGCAAGAAAGTTCCAGGAAAGCATCGACTTCTGCTTTATTGACTATGCCAAAGCCTTTGACTGTGTGGATCACAATAAACTGTGGACAATTCTGAAAGAGATGGGAATACCAGACCACCTGACCTGCCTCCTGAGAAACTGTATGCAGGTCAAGAAGCAACACTTACAACTGGACATAGAACAACAGACTGGTTCCAAATCCGGAAAGGAGTACATCAAGGCTGTATATTGTCACCCTGCTTACTTAACTTGTGTGCAGAGTACATCATGCAAAATGCCGGGCTGGATGAAGTACAAGCAGGAATCAAGATTGCCGGGAGATATATCAATAACCTCAGATTTGCAGGTGACACCACCCTTGTGGCAGAAAGTGATGAAGAACTAAAGAGCCTCTTGATGAAAGTGAAAGAGGAGAGTGAAAATGTTGGCTTAAAACTCAACATTCAAAAAGCTAAGATCATGGCATCCAGTCCCATCACTTCATGGAAAATAGATGGGGGAACAATGGAACCAGTGAGAGACTTTATTTTGGGGGGCTCCAAAATCACTGCAGATGGTGACTGCAGCCATGAAACTAAAAGACATTTTCTCCTTGGAAGAAGAGCTATGACCAACCTAGACAGCATGCTAAAAAACAAAGACATTACTTTGCCAACAAAGGTCCATCTAGTCAAAGTTATGATTTTTCCAGTAGCCATGTATGGATGTGAGAATTGGACTATAAAGAAAGCTGAGTGCTAAAGAATTGATGCTTTTGAACTGTGGTGTTGGAGAAGACTCTTGAGAGTCCCTTGGACTGCAACATGATCCAACCAGTCCATCCTAAAGGAAATCAGTCCTGAATATTCACTGGAAGGACTGATGCTGAAGGTGAAAGTCTAATACTTTGGCCATCTGGTGCAAAGAAATGACTCATTGGAAAAGACATTCTTGCTGGGAAAGATTGGGGATGGGAGTAGCAGGGGACGACAGAGGATGAGATGGTTGGATGGCATGGACATAGGTTTGAGTGAGTTCCAGGAGTTGTTGATGGACAGGGTAGCCTGGCGTGCTGCAGTCCATGGGGTGGCAAAGAGTCAGACCCTACTGAGGGACTGAACTGAGCTGAATCATTTTCCTGGTTTAAGAAAAAGTTACACTTAGAAATTTCAGCACAGGTTACACTGTCTGTGTATGTAGATTAAGGATTTAAAATAATCCTAATGTAAATAAATATCACTAATTAATGCTCTTTCTATTAAAAAAGTAAAGTTCTAAATTGTATCCATCATATTCTTTTTTATCAATATTAAGATACTTGCTATTACACTTAAAATTCTTGGAAGTTTAATTTTTAATTTCAGAAAGCTGATGAGCTATTGACATTTCATAACATGTACATTAATAAAGATATAAAAAAAACTAATATCTTATTACCATATATATGTTTCACAATTTAAAACATTAAATTAACTGCAATATATCATATTATTGACCATTTTCTATTAACTTCACTTCTAGGTCTGTTTAATGGCAGTGTTGTTAGTGATGTGAGATTATCATGGTTTTATTCCATAGAACTACTAGGATTTACTGGAATTACTGACCTCACAGCTTCTTATATGAGATAGAAAACTCTTTATTGGTTAAATTACTTTTGACTGGCTCTCTGTTATTGCAAATAACATCCTAAGAAGGAAAAATAATTATTTTTTTAAGTTACTGACAGAAATACAATTTTCCCTTTAGGAAATAAGTTTTTAAATATAAGCTGATACTGTTTTATATAAAAGTTAAATTTTATTTGTAAATATTGTTTGCTTTGTTTTTTGCTGCTGTCTGATGGTGGTTAAAATCTGTTTTATTCTGGCTTCCATGATTTTAAGAGCAGTTCCAGAATGGAATTAAATGTTAACCTTCACAAACAACTTAGCCTAGTTCTGAGGCACAATGGTTGAAATAAACTACAATATTTAGCACTGGCAATCTATTTTTCAGGCTACATAAAAATGAATTGCTATCAGACTCACCATTTGATCCAGGAAGATAAAACTGTTCTGATTGTGAACTTTTAATTATTACATATGCTTGCATGTGTGCATGCTAAGTTGATTCAGTCATGTCCAACTCTGCTATTTCATGGACTGTAGCTCCCCAGGCTCCTCTGTCCATGGGATTCTCCAGGCAAGAATACTAGAGTGGTTTGCCATATACTCCTTAAGGGGATCTTCCTGACCCAGGGATTAAACCCTCATCTTTGTCTCCTGTATTGACAAGCGGGTTCTTTTCCTTAAGAAATGGTTTGAAATGAGCCAGAAGTAATATTTAACCTACTGAATTTAGGATCAGAACACCTAGGTTTACGTTTTCATTTGCTGTCTTTGAGACTGTGGGCTTCAGTTTCTTGTCTCCAAAGAGGAGATAGTAATAGTAATAATAACAACAATTTGTTCCAAGGAAAGGTGAAACTAAATGAGAGTTAAGTTTTGTGAGAATTCTCTTTAAATGAAAACTTTATTTTCTGTCTATGGGATTCTCCAGGCAAGAATACTAGAATGTGTTGCCATGTCCTCCTCCAGGGGATCTTCCCAACTCAGGGATCGAACCCATGTCTCTTATGTCTCTTGTATTGGTCAGTTCTTTACCACTAGTGCCATCTGGGAAGCCCATAGAAATTCTAAGTATTCTGAAATACTATGTGATGGGCCATGTAAAATATTATCTTAAAATAAAAAAAGCAGGTGGCTTATTTAATACTCATTCTGAGAAGAGTTCTGTTTACAGTTTTTACTTTGGGGCTTTCTTATTTTGTTATTTGGGATTACCCAAAAGTGATCATTTATTTTTAAGTTCTTAACCTATTGCACGGGTCAAATGTTTCTTGGGGAATCCCACAGGTCATCTTTATAGAGCCATATAAGCACTAGAATTGGAATCTAGGAAATCTGGGGTCTGTTCACAGCTTTCATATTAACTATGTGGCTTTAGGCAAATCGCTTTAACCAAGCTGATCTGGGGCAAACCCCGAGTTTCATGAATAACAGATGACATTTTGAAAGTGTTCTGTTAACTGCCTCTGGTCCCCTTTGTGAACCTGAACAAACTGGGTACTCTCTGTGTGCCTCGGTTTTCTCATTCATAGAGTAAGTTGAACTGAATAATTTCTGAATTCCTTTTAGTATTTCTATTAACTCAGTCCATAATTCACACTGAAAGAAGTGTATTTTAATTTTTCAAGGGTTTAAACATTTTTGGGAAATACTAAAGCCTTAACGTAAATATTTGTTTTTGTCACTGTTTGAGTAGGAAGATAAAATTGGTGAAAGGACAATATCAGGGTCTGCCAATGTGTTTTATTCTATTTTCTCCAACTTGCACCTTTCTGTCTTCCTGGGTATCCAGGACTATGGTGACAGGATGCCTGGGGAATACAGACACACAGAGGCCCCCATAGGCTGACTCTCCCTTCCTCCGTTTTTTATTTTTAGGAAGTTCAAAGTAAAGATGAAACAAACTCTCCCAAGGATTTGTGTTATGAGCACTAAAAGACTGGCCCAAGTTTAGATCAGTTCAGTTGCTTAGTCGTGTCCGACTCTCTGCGACCCGCAGCACGCCAGGCCTCCCTGTCCATCACCAACTCCTGGGGTTTACCCAAACTCATGTCCATTGAGTCAGTGATGCCATCCAACTATCTCAGCCTCTGTCATCCCCTTTTCCCCCTGCCTTCAATCTTTCCCAGCATCAGTGTCTATTCAAATGAGTCAGCTCTTCACATCAGTTGGCCAAAATATTGGAGCTTCAGTTTCAACATCAGTCCTTCCAAAGAACACCCAGGACTGATCTCCTTTAGGATGGAGTGGTTGAATTTCCTTGCAGTCCAAGGGACTCTCAAAAGTCTTCTCCAACACCACAGTTCAAAAGCATCAATTCTTCTGCATTCTACTTTCTTTATAGTTCAACTGTCACATCCATACATGACTACTGGAAAAACCATACCCTTGACTAGATGGAACTTTTTTGTCAAGTAATGTCTCTGCTTTTGAATATGCTGTCTAGGCTGGTCATAACTTTCCTTCCAAGGAGTAAGCATCTTTTAATTTCATGGCTGCAAGCACCATCTGCAGTGATTTTGAAGCCCCCCAAAATAAAGTCTGACACTGTTTCCACTGTTTCCTCTTTTATTTCCCATGAAGTGATGGGACCCGATGCCATGATCTTAGTTTTCTGAATGTTGAGCTTTAAGCCAACTTTTTCACTCTCCTCTCACTTTCATCAAGAGGCTTTTGAGTTCCTCTTCACTTTCTGCCATAAGGGTGGTGTCATCTGCATATCTGAGGTTATTGACATTTCTCCTGGCAATCTTGATTCCAGCTTGTACTTCTTCCAGCCCAGCGTTTCTTATGATGTACTCTGCATATAAGTTAAATAAGCAGAGTGACAATATACAGCCTTGACGTACTCCTTTTCCTATTTGGAACCAGTCTGTTGTTCCATGTCCAGTTCTAACTGTTGCTTCCTGACCTGCATACAAATTTCTCAAGAGGCAGGTCAGGTGGTCTGGTATTCCCATCTCTTTCAGAATTTTCCACAGTTTATTGTGATCCACACAGTCAAAGGCTTTAGCATAGTCAATAAAGCAGAAATAGATGTTTTTCTGGAACTCTCTTGGTGGCTCAGAGGGTAAAGTGTCTGCCCTGCCTGCAATGCACGAGACCCGGGTTCGATCCCTGGGTTGGGAAGATAACCTGGAGAAGGAAATGGCACCCCACTCCAGTACTCTTGCGTGGAAAATAACATGGATGTAGAAGACTGGTAGGTTACAGTCCTTGGGGTCTCAAAGAGTCAGACACAATTGAGCGACTTCACTTTCACCTTTCACCTTTTTGGAACTCTCTTGTTTTTTCGATGATCCAGTGGATGTTGGCAATTTGATCTCTGGTTCCTCTGCCTTTTCTAAAACCAGCTTGAACATCTGAAAATTCATGGTTCAAGATTGTTAGCCAAAGAATTCCTCATCCCTTTATGAGAAAGGTGGGTCTGATCATATACATTTGACTTTCTTCAAAGGGTGTACTTGAAAAGAAACTGTAAAGGGCACACAAGGTTTTAAAAATTCCTTTATTTCCTATGGTTTCTAGCACACACACACAAAAAGTACCATTTATGACACTTCCAAATTTTCAGATGCTTATTTCAGAAGGAAAGGAAAGGATCTAAGGGACATCAGAGAGGAGAAAAACATGGCCTTTCACATCATGTGCTACGATGGAAGGAAGGGTTTCCTGAAGGACAGGATGTCATGGATACTGCAGGATTGAGATATATCCCCTGGTATTTGTTCTGGAAAAGATGTTCTGTTCCACGTTTTGCAGGTCCCTGGTGTCCTGTGATCATTTATCCCTTATCCCTTTGTGTTCTCACTCCCTGCCCTCCTGGACCCTTGGAGTCTTCAGCTTCTGCTTCGGGAAGGTAGGATTGAGATTTTCCAAGTAATCCAGATTAAAATCCGTCTTCTCACACAAAGTTGGTTGTATTTCATACAGTGTTATAGGTGCATTATGGGCTTCCTAGGTGGTACAGTGGAAAAGAATCTGCCTGCTAATGCAGGAGATGCAGGTTCAGTCCTTGGTACGGAGGATCCCCTAGAGTAGGAAATGGCACTCCCCTCCAGGACCCTTGCCTGGAGAATCCCATGGACAGAGGAGCCTGGTGGGCTACAGTCCATGGGATCGCAAAGAGTCAGACACGACTGAGTGATTGAGTACCAACTCACATTGGTGCATTATAGATGAAGTAGATTTTGTGAAATAAACCTGCATCCCTAACCAACATGTTTTTCCAGTAGTCATGTATGGATATGAGAATTGGACCATAAAGAAAGCTGAGTGCGGAAGAATTGATGCTTTTGAACTGTGGCGTTGGAGAAGACTCCTGAGAGTCCCTTGGACTGCAAGGAGATCCAACCAGTCCATCCTAAAGGAAATCAGTCTGAATATTCATTGGAAGGACTGATGTTGAAGCTGAAACTCCAATACTTTGGCCACCTGATGCAAAGAACTGACTCGGTTGAAAAGACCCTCATCCTGGGAAAGATAGAAGGTGGGAGGAGAAGGGAACAACAGAGGATGAGAGAGTTGGATGGTGTCACTGATTCAATGGACCTGAGTTTGAGTAAACTCTGGGAGTTGGTGATGGACAGGGAGGCCTGGTGTGCTGCAGTCCATGGGGTTGCAAAGAGTTGGATGTGACTGAGCAACTGAACTGAACTGAACCAACATGCATGCCATGATTCACAAGAGAAATTCAGATCTCAGTTCCAAACTACTACTCAGTCTCTATATTAAGGAACACTTGAAGATAATTTTTTATGCCCTTCCAAGTTGAGGTTAAGAGGTATATGAGAAATGAGGGTCCACTCTAATTATGTTTTTGTGCTTGATATCACCTGAGTCTTGGGAGAATCGGTTGCTGGTCTCTTGAGCTTCCATTTGCTCAACAACAAAGGCAGATGGAAAATTTCTACAGTGAGTTGATAGTGATGTGCCAAGCATCTTCACAGACACAGGGCACAGATTTGTGGTTCCAAGTATATAGAATGAACAAACAATACAATTCTATTGTATAGCACCGCTGCTGCTGCTGCTAAGTGGCTTCAGTCGTGTCCGACTCTGTGCGACCCCAGAGACGGCAGCCCACCAGGCTCCCCCTTCCCTGGGATTCTCCAGGCAAGAATACTGGAGTGGGTTGCCATTTCCTTCTCCAATGCATGAAAGTGAAAAGTGAAAGTGAAGTTGCTCAGTCGTGTCTGACTCTTAGCGACCCCATGGACTGCAGCCTACCAGGCTCCTCCATCCATGGGATTTTCCAGGCAAGAGTACTGGAGTGGGGTGCCATTGCCTTCTCCGTTGTATAGCACAGGGAACTATATTCATATCCTGTGGTAAACCATAATGGAAAAGAATATGAAAATATATATAAATATATATATATATATTTTATATTGTTGTTCAGTTGCTAAGTCGTGTCTGACCCCATGGACTGCAGCACATTAGGCTTCCCTGTTCTTCATTGTCTCCCAGAGCTTGCTCAAACTCATGCCCAGTGAGTCAGTGATGCCATCCAACCATCTCATCTCTGTCACCCCCTTCTCCTCCTGTCCTCAATCTTTTCCAGAATCAAGGTCTTTCCCAATGACTCGGCTCTTCACATTAGGTGGCCAAAGTATTGGAGCTTCAGCTTCAATCTTTCCAATGAATATTTAGCATTGATTTCCTTTAGGATTGACTGGTTTGATCTCCTTGCTGTCCATAGGTCTTTCCAGGGCCTTCTCCAGCACCACAGTTTGGAAGCATCAATTCTTCAGTGTTCAGTTTTCTTTATGGTCCAACTGTCACATCTGTACATGACTAATGGAAAAACTATAGCTTTGACTATACAAACCATAGTCAGCAAAGTGATGTCTCTGCTTTTTAATATGCTTTCTAGTTTTTCAGAGGTTTTCTTCCAAGAAGCAGCTATGTATGTATCACTTTGCTGTGTAGCAGAAATTAACATGATATTGCAAGTCAATTATACTTGAATAAAATAAAAAATAAAGTATCTTCTAAAAATCCTTTTTTTAATTTTTATTTTGTACTCTGGCCACATGGAATTATTAATTACTTAGAACAGCCACTCTATCTCAGCCCTCTGACATTATGCTCCCTCTGTATCCTTAAAGATTCAGCTCAACCATCATTTCAGGGAAAACTTTTTGAGCACCACATACATGTGCAACACAAACACACACAAGACAGTCCTCCTGGAGCTTCCACACATCTGTGCTCACTACCATTACAGCATATACCTCACTGTGTCGACTCTGGCTCTTGAACCGTGGTCTCTCACTTTTTGAGAACGCGGGTCACGCAGTTTGACTTTGTGTCCCTGAACATTTGCATACCTCCTGGCGTGGTAGGTAATACATGACCATCTCTTGCACAAATGAATGAATGCATGAAAAATGATAAGGATGTGTTCCTGCAAAAGTAAATCTCTATTTTCACTTTTTGTATGCTGAGAGATGCCCCTCTAATTCACAGCTCAGCTTACCGAGGCCAAGCAGATCTTAAGTTGAGTGAGTAATTGAGGCTGCTCCCTGTCCCAGAACTCAGCAGCAGGAGCCCTGCAGGGTGAAACCACTCTCCTCCCCTCTCTTTCGTGCTGACACACCCTTCCTTTGGACTGTATCTCAGCCCCGCAGGCACCAAGTAAGTGTTCTGCAGTCTGAGTCAGCCACTTCTGCTTGACTGCTGTCCAAGACTCCGATGAGAAACCACCCAGGTGCTCAGCCTCAGAAAACCAACAAGGTGGTCAAGGCCAAAAGAGGCCAAACTAACTGAGTGCAGAAGTACAGAGGAAGCAAGCTCTAGCCGAGAATCAGGAAACTTGGTCTAGTTTCTCTACTGATAACCTGTACAACCTTCAGGCTACAGTCCCTTCTCTTAGGGCCTAATCTCATCCTCTGGGAAGTAAGTGGGTTAAGCCCAATGAGCTCTAAGATCTTGTCTAATTCTCAAAATCTTGAGAGATCTAAGATCTTGTCTAATTCTAAGATCTGAAATAAAGAGCAGCCTAAGTATTTTCCCTACCTGAGAGGATAATGATTATTTGCTGTAGCAACTCTATCCACAGGGGAAGGGCCAGGAGCTCAAGTTCACTATCAGTGCTGATTCAAAATGTACACTCTTGGCCCTCATTCTATGATACTAGATTCTAAGAAAGTTTAGTTTCACAGCCTCTATATAGTGGTAATCCTGTACTAGAACCAAGCAAGGGCCATGGTCTACTTTGCATCTGCCACTTAAACAAGCAATTCAGGGGACTTGCCTGGTAGTCCAGTGTTTGATTGCACTCCCAATGAAGGGGGAATGAGTTTGATCAACCTTAGTTCCTTAGGTCAGGGAACTAAGATCTCAGATGGCATGCCCCAAAAAACTCCAAAATGAAACCAACAGTCTAGTCACTCGCTATTCCAACCCACACACCATGAGTGATGGTACCATGCCTTCTGCACCATCTATCTGCAGAGTCACCCTCCAAGCATTGCATTTGTGCCCTGTGAATAGGCTAGGATCAAGTACTGATTTCTCTGGACTAGAGCAATAGGAATAATAATAATAAAAGCAATACTACTACCAAGAGTACTGCCTTTTATTCAGTGTGTAATGTTTCCAAAACTTGTGCCGTATGCTCTGTGTGTTTCCTCATTTTGTTCTCATAACCACTCTGTTTAGGAAGTATCCTATTATATCCTCCCAATACAAAATACAAAAGAACCCAAATTCATTGTTCAACCAAAAGTATAAACTGAGAAAGACAATATGACAATTTCAACCCCTCACAGGTGGATAGCATTTAAGCTTATAAAGACCATTTGGCAACATCATTCAATTTGGTTTTTACTGTGATGTAGTGGCTGAATCACAACTGTTTATGCTTTAAGGAATGGAAACTTGAAGTGAGGTGAGATGATAATTCAGGTCACTTGATTCTCAGTCTTGGGCCTCACCAAGAAAACATCAATCTGTGCTGGATTCCTCAGAAGTAAAGAGGGATTGAAGGCCATGGGGTTTCCTGGAGAACTGACCTGAGGTTAGATACATGGTTTGAGGCTGAATTTCTGGAGTTTGGATTGAAATGGTGGGTGAGATCAGGGTATGAACAAATGCAGAGATGGACAAAGGACAAGTGGAGGGGAATCATTTTGTTCATGGTATCGGGAACCATGCACAGATAACACCAGCAGTGCACAGCCATAGCTATGCTGAACTCATTTTCAGCAGCACAGATAAAGGTCCCAGAGAGTAGTAAGAAGAGAGGTCATTATGGGTGGAGATATTTCTGTTTCCTCAGGGGCTTTTGGTGCTTATTCAACTTGAAACTTCTAAAATAACTCATTTTGTGTGGAATAGCAGATGTTCACATTCAATATATTTGCATGGCCTCATGTTATCTGTTGTTCTACGGCAATGTCTCTTCTTGTCTTTTACCTACTGTCAGGTCATTAGTTAAACAGAGTGAATCATGCATAATGTTTAGAAAGGAATTATATATCTGAATCCTTAGGACAAGGAAAACTGACATCTCAGCTTCTGGGTGGAATTAGACTTGCCAAATAAAGCTGGTGATGGTCATTCTGTCCTTCAGTAAAAGCCAAAGCTTAGAAAATCCAAGGTTGCTCTTCTTTTGTGTATGCTTAGTCTCTAAGTGGTGTCTGACTCTGTGACTCCATGGACTGTAGCCCACCAGGCTCCTTCTATCCACGTGATTTTCCAGGCAAGAATACTGGAGTGGGTTGCCATTTCCTTCTCCAGGGGATCTTCCCCACCCAGGGATGGAATCTGTGTCTTTTGTATTGCAGGCAGATTCTTTACCCGCTGAGCCATCAGGGAAACCCCAAAAGAAGGGTGGATGAAATTCACCTTAAGAAACTAGGGGTTCTATTTAATTTGTGCTTTGGCTTCTCCTGATTTAGTTCTAGAAGTCTATATTTTGAAGGATGATCAACATGGAACATTGGAATCCTGGTAGGGGAAGGTGGGTGAATATGTCAGCAGTGAGGAAGATTTTTTAACATATGAGGGGTTAATCAAGTAAGCAGAACTATTAAGTATTATAGGGCCAAGTGTCTTAAGTGTTAGAAAAGGGAGTCACTAATACGGAAAAGGAAAAAATAAGTAGAAGTATGGTGTTAGGTTAGAATTGAAGATAAAAATGTGAACTCACTGTTTTCAGTATAGATAGATAAGTAGGTACACAGATAATTAGTAGATATATAAATAAACATAGGCATAAAATGAGTGTGTGTGTATGTGTGTGCATTCCCTTGCACTATTCACCAAGAGGACTTGGGAACAGTGTTGTTTACTTGTTGCTGTTTACTTAATAAGTCATGTCCAATTCTTTTGTGACCCCATGAACTGTAGCCCATCAGGCTCCACTGTCCATGGGATTTCTCAGACAAGAATACTCAAGTGGGTTGCCATTTCCTACTCCAGGGTATCTTCTTGACCTAGGGTTCAAACCCACTTCTTCTGCATTGGCAGGTAGATTCTTCACCACTGAACCAACTGGGAAGCCTGGAAGCAGTGGTATCCTTATTTGAATGAGCATAATTATCACTTAATTCATGGTTTTGATACATAATTCTTCACTAAAAGAAACCAGGCATCTTTGAAGGAATGGTTATTTCCAGCACTTGGACAGGAAAAGCACATGATGGGCCTGGAACATTTTGCAATGGTGAAAAGTAAAGAGATACTCTTAGAATGGTAGGTACACGTCAAAAGCACAGGGATGCTAGCTTGACAAGCCCCTCACTGGCCAAATCTGAGTCAATTTAAGCACCCAAATAAATAATAAGGTTGGATTATAGGCATAGAATAAAATAAACACCTATGAATCCAGATAATATAAATAAATGGTAAATGGGAATTTTTAAAGTCACATGAAGTAGAAAATTTAAAACAAGGCAAAATGTGCTTAGGCACCTATGCTAATAAAATCTGTGGTTAAAAAAAAAGGTATCAGTAAATCCTTGAATTCTACTTCAGTTATACTTTAAATATCTTAGACTTAAAAAAAAATATCTTAGACTTAACCTCCATTGTATTTAAGTAATATTATATTTGGCTTCCTTGGTGGCTCAGTGGTAAAGAATCAGCCCGCCAATGCAGGAGACAAGGTTTCAATCCCTGGGTCTGGAAGATCCCTTGGAGGAGGAAATGGCAACCTGCTCCAGTATTCTTGCCTTAGAAATAACATGGAAAGGATCCTGGTGGACTGCAGCCCATGGGGTGGCAAAAGAGTCAGACATGACTTAGCAACTGTGGCTATAAACCCTATCAGCCCCAGCTCCTTAAGGGACCTGCTCCTGCAGCTATACATCATGCCAGGTACTGGCAATTGCTTCTTCCACCTGCCCCTTGATGTAATGTGTGTACTTTATTATCCCTAACATTTTTTTCCTAAACATGGTCCATAGTTTTCTAAATTGCTGTTAATTAAGCTTTCTTCAACAACAGAGTGTCACCTGCTTTCTACTCAAACTCCAACTCACACGTTATCTAATGACTCCCTCCTATGAAAATTATACTTCCTCTCACCATTGACTCACAAGTTTATAGATCTTAATTTTCTATTACTTTGCTAGATACCTTTTTAATTCTAAATAACAGACTGTAATTTCTATTTATTTGTACATTTTAGGTATCCATTGACTTCCCAAAGGAAAGATGAATAATTTAGCACCCCTGCAGTTACTAAGAGAGAGGATTTGTCAGACAGCAAGGAGCTGTGCATTCTTAAAATTATTAATAGAAAAATATGTTAAAACTGCCTTTGACTTTAGTCCTTCAATCACTATATCCTCCATTTTAGCAGGAACTTTATCTTCCATTGTATCTAAAAGTCTGTTTTTACTTCATACATGATATTTAATATATATAAAATCATTTCCCCACTAATATATAAAAATGTATTAAATAATAATTAGGATATGCAAGTATCTCATTAAGAGAGTATACAATTTAGAAAACTGGGGCCCACCTTTATGCTGATAACCTTATTTCGACATGACCTTTTTAGAAACAGGCTTTTTTCATATTGAAATATCTGAACAGCCATTTGTAGAAATCTGATGCCATAGAATCCAACAAAGTATAGCACATGTGTGCTAGGACTTGGGCTAGATAATGCACTGGACAGAACTCTGATTCCTTCAAATTCTTTGACTTCGGCTGTTAACTGTCATCAATGAGGTGGGGAACTGTCTATTGAACGAGGGTGTATTGCAGATGCCCCCTCCACAGGCTCTGTCACCTCAAATGATGGCAACACCATCCTTCCAGACCCTCTGACTAGTTACTTCAAAGTTGTTCTTGATACCTCTCTTTCTCTCACCATTGCATTCAATCCACCAAGATATTCTGTTAGCTTTTCCTTCACCATTTATACCAAAAGACAGATGAGTTAGATTATTGATTTAATGTTATTTTGAGACTGGAGAGACTCATGGAAGTTAATGTTGTAAGACTAAAGTAGCAGGGCATAAATGTATTCTGACAAATTAGAAGATGTAAGCAGAAAAATAATCATCCACACAGATCCCTCCTGCCCTGAAAATCCTGTTCTTTAGGGTCACATCAATAACATTTATTATAATGATGTTTGACTATGCTTTATGTTTGAAAATGCTGATGAAGGCACTTTCTTATTTATAAAAACATCCCTTTTTCTTAACCATGGGATAAAACTCTTAGAGTTTCAGAAACTGAGTCCATGGTGTTTAAATCTGTTTCTGAGTTACACTGTTGGCATTTTTGCTTGTTATTTCACTACACTTTTACCAAATACTCATCCTAAGAGTTTTATTTTTGAGTCTGTTTAAATGGATTATAATGGGTGAGGTTTAATTAAAAAAACTTTAGTAAAATAATGCAGCATGGGCTTACATTAGCTATTATTAAGTTGATCATGACTAGTTTGAGAACATATTTCAGGTTTGTCTATGACACAGGCAGTTCTCACTGTCCTTCATTTGGTTTGTATGTTTAACTAATACTTTTGTGTCTTTGTGATTGGGCTTGTTTGGATAAAATTCCTTTGTTATTCCTGAATCACTCTTGCATTTGTTTATTTTTATCTTTCCAACTTGTTTAAGTAAAGGAGGTAATGAGAAAATTAGTCTATATCCTTTATTTTAGGAATATATTGAAACTCTGTTAAAGCAACCAATTTTCTTTCTCTTTCTCTCTTAGTTGAGCATATGGATAAATAAAAATTAAAAAATGCCAAAGAAATAGAATTGTGGGAATTTAATAAAGCAAAAATGGTTTAAAAAAAGTTTTAAAATAACTTAGCAGTAATAGGAGTTTTGGAAAGCACTGGAGGTAAGAAAAATAGTTTATGAAAATAAGGAATCCATTGACAAAAAATTCAGGTTATATATGTCTCTTATATATATATGTGACATATAATATGTCTCTTATAACCTGCGCTTTAATTGGTGGGAGTTGTCTTAAGAGTTATCTAAGGCAATTCACAGTGCATATGATAGCTGATGTGAGGTGTAGTATGAAAGCAGAGAAAAAGTTTGGATTATTTCTAGGTTGGAGATTTATGTTTCTTAACTCTTAAATTACAAATGGGACAGAGGGGTTAATGTGACCTAGTTTAGATACCTGGATTCTAAGCTTGGCTCTATGAGAACTAGCTCTGCCACCTTGGAAAAGTCATTTCCTCTCTATAAGACTCAGTTTCTTGTGTGGAAACTGGAACTTTAATCTGTCTTTCTTATTCTACATCTTTCAACTGAGCAATATTCAGACTGGCTGAACTGTCTGAACTAAAATGTCAGAAAATCCTATTTGTAAATATTTCAATGCTTCTAATTGAATGCATACTTTTGGAAGTGAATAATAAAGGTTCAGAAGTACTTTGGTTTAGCCTTGCCTGTTAAGGGATATGATAGCCTTCAGAATAGCATGCTATTTTGCTAAAAAGCATAAATGTTTATTTATTTAGACATCTAAGTAGCAGATTTCATCTACAAGTTCATAAGATAATCTAAAACTATAAATATGAAAGTTACAATATATAATCATACTTTAAACCATAGCTATGAATTATTGAGCATGTACTATATGCCAAAAATTTGGATACTTCACCTGTAGTTGAATTGTAAGAAGTCTATAGAGTCTAATATTCTCCCCACTTACAGATAGTCCTTAGAGATGCTTAATGGTTGTTGAAGATCAAACATGCTAATTAATTACAGAATTTATTTCATATACTAATTAAAAAAGCTTTTAAGACATGAATTAAAATATGGATTTGACTAACATTAAAGTATGTATTCTTTTCCATAAACTAAACTGGTAAGAAAATGAGCTGAAAAATCCCATTTTCCCCCAATAACTTACACTGTCACATTGAACAAAGCATTTCCTTCCTCTGGATCTTGGTTATAATAACCATAAATGGAAGGATTAAACGAAGTGATCTCTATTTGTCTCCATAGTCTTAAAATAACAAATTGTGAAGGCATTTCTCTGGACTTGTATCCCTTTTTCTCTCTCTCCATGTATACACAAGTTATTGTGAATCATATTTTTAAAGCACCATGATGTGCTTTTTACTCCTAATGTTTCCTTTTTGACTCTTCTTCCATTCATCCAGGTAGGCATTCTTTGTATTGCCTCAAAGAAGAGATGACATAGCAGAAATAAAAGAGAAAACCAGAGTTAGCTCTTGGTTTTTGAGCTTTGAGAGTCTTAAATTTCACAGTGATGGGTAGAATTCACATGCTTCAAATGAGATTATGAACAAGATGGTATGTGAGGGACAAGAGAGATGCTTCCCCTTCTGGAAACTTCAACAGATCCCCTGGGCTGTGGGACAAAAGATGTGGTGAGTGGCTGTGCTGATGTGGTGACTGGGGAATGGAGTAGGTCCAAATTGACCTTGAGGGGCACAGAGGGTAGCAGCATTGGCAGCTAAAGACCTCTGAATCTCACTTGTGCACCTAAGATAGAACCTTTGCTGGCTGGGGCTTAGGAGCCACATGGGAATAGAATCAGAGCCATGACCACTCACTCAATTTTCATTAGAATGAGAAATGGACATTGCCTGGGTTAAGGGATGTAGTTATCTACCTTTCTTTTTGGCATCCAGTGAACACAACAGTAACCAGCAAGGTGTCCAACAGAAGTGTTATCCTGCCTGATACTTTGCTTATTCACATCTGACTTGCTCCACGTATGGACTCTATTTTAATGTGCTAGAACATTTACAATGAAATATTACAAACTCTTCCACTGTAGATGGAGACTTAGATTAGGGGAAGTAGAAGGACCAAATGAAGTGTAAGACAAAGTTCCTTTGCTCCTCAATCAAACATTCTTATTTGTATATCGGCAGGACCAAATGCAACCAGCTCTTGGTCTCTTCCACTAACTGATTCAATGATAAAACATTATGTGTGTGTGTGTGTGTGTGTGTGTGTGTGTGTCTGTGTTTTCAGAGAATATCCCATGATTCACTATTCCCAAATGCATTTGTTAATTGTTTGACATCCCAGGAAAGCATGCTGCTGCTGCTGCTGCGTCGCTCCAGTCATGTCTGTGTGACCCCATAGACAGCAGCCCACCAGGCTTCCCCGTCCCTGGGATTCTCCAGGCAAGAACACTGGAGTGGGTTGCCATTTCCTTCTCTAATGCATGAAAGTGAAAAGTGAAAGTGAAGTCGTTCAGTCATGTCCGACTCTTCGCAACCCCATGGACTGCAGCCTACCAGGTTCCTCTGTCCATGGGATTTTCCAGGCAAGAGTACTGGAGTACTCTTTTGTACTCCATTGTACTGCCATTGCCTTTTCCCAGGAAAGCATAAACATATGTAATTCCAAACACTGAGCACAACCAGCACTAAGTAACAAAGAACTTAAAATAGTTATACATACTCCTTTAATGTGCTGCTGGTGATGTGTACATATTGCATTGAAAGAACAAGATGAGATCTTTGCAAAAGAGAAAGATCTGTCTTTAGAAACTCTCTGGGATGAGAGTATTGGCAACTAGACATTTAGATGTAAGCTCATGGTACAATCTATTGTCCATGGCATACCTTTTTATCCAAGGTCATAATTCAAAGGGGCCAGTTGAGGGCTAGAACTTTGGCAGTAGCTCAAGTTAACTTTTATGTTCCAACCAAGAAATATTACCATTATGTTCTTGTTCCAGAAACCTGGAAACAAGGGGTCACCAGCTTCATCATTTCCACCAAATTGCTCCATTATTCATCAAACACATATTGATTATCTATGTGAGTTGTTTTTCTGTGCAAGAATTGGCAGTGGTGCTGTGAGATGCTGAGGTACATAAAACATGGCTGCTTCCCTCAAATTACTTTAGCTCTGCCTGAGAGAGAGAGGAACTCTGAGTCATATGATGCAGAGTATCCAATCCAACCACTAATTTTATGATCTTTTCTTGTGATATTAGATGTTTCTAGTAATTAAATACCTTATCAACTGATAAACAGTGATGAGCTGTTTTATTAAAAAGATATTTGTGATGAACTACCATGTACCAATTATATGCTAAGTGCAGAAGATACAGGCAAAATTGAAGACTGGACTCTTAATGAACTCATAGCCTGGTAGCTAAGTAAATCATTAATAATGCACCATAGACTAGATATGATGCCCAAAGAGGAATTCTAAATGTGTTTTGAATAACAGTAGAATTATTAAAATATTGAAAACTTCTTAAAAGGCTATTTTGAATGGACAAAAATAAATCTACGTTTATTTGGAAATGTGGTTTCTGGACTGTTTAGAAAACAAAAAAACAGCATAGCAAGATGCAAAAGACTCAGTCCTTGAAATTCTAAGATCTGGCTTCTAGTCCTATTCTTTCTGTATGATTTCAACTCTTATCCACTCTAGGCCTTAGTTTTCTGTGCTGTAAAATTAAGAAGTTTGACAGATTAGTTTCTGACATCTGGGTCAATTCAATGACCACAACTGCATAGAAATCACAGACTTCCTTGATTTCCATCTGCAAGGTCAATAGTGAAAAAAACCAACCTTGTTGGTCTAAAGTTACAGGACCAGCTGTATTAAGAGCTTCATAAAATGAACTGAGAGATGGAATGTAGAAACCAGAGGGACTTCCCAGGGAGCTGGTGAAAATCCCTTCTTCCCCACAGCCCAGTTCCTAGCTTGCATTTCAGATCTAACAGTTTTAATGAAGAGAAAGCTCCTGAAATGAATCTGTTCAAGAAGGCAAATTCTTAAAGATCCAGGACATCGTAATCCCTTGACCTGAAGTTGTGCTGAATAGATGGATTAGGGTATTTGATGTGAAAGGTGAGACATCCTGAGGTTAGAGTCTCGAGGTGATATCACTGGTTTGGCCCCTTGCTTATGAGACCACAGACAAGTTCATTGCCAAGATATGGGAGATTTTCTCCTTATTTGGTCTGTGATAGGTACTGGACAATCACAACACTTATCACAAACAAAATATGGAGAAAACAAAACAGCTGTTTGTTTGCTTAATATTTTACCTTGAATCACAGTGAAGGGGTGGTACAAATACACAAGGGGCCATTTCTAACAGCTTTCTTATCAGAAATCAAGTCCCAAAAGATGAACTGCCTTTGTCTGGTCTACCTCATTTCTCCAGCTATTGATTTTGAATTAATCTTGGCAAACTATTATAACTAATTTCTCTTATGAATGTATATTACTAAATTGAAAAGTTGTATTCCTGATATTTTCGATTCCTTAGTATAAAAAATTATTCTATGGGTGTTTTGATCAAAACAAGTTTTGCGAACATTTTACATAGAATAAATAGAAGGGAGATTAATATTTTTATGTATCTTCTCACTGAAGTTTATGAGACTGGCTGATGGTTGGTCTGGTTCATTATGTCAATGAGGTAGACTCCTGACTATCTAGTTCTCAGACAGGCAAAAAAAAAAAAAAAAAAAGCCTGCTGACTATTAGTTCTCTCAATGCAAAGAGAAACACAAGATGAACTTTGCTCCTCTCACAGACTAACACAGAGAAAATCTTTCTTGAATTATCAAAGGATGAATATATTCTCTTTTCATTTATATTTTTCTAGCCAAATGTTCTTTCTCATGTGCCACAGGAGACTGCACGATGCAAAGGTTTTAGTCACTAGAGGGAGATGTAATCACAAACTGCCTTTAGCAGGTTGGAGTCCATGGGACAGATGGAAAGGCAAACAAGCCAGGAAATTACTTGGTCCCATATCCTGCCAGAAATCTCGGTGGTAACAGAGCTCCAGTGGGTATCTCATGTTAAGCTCACTCTCTGGTATTCTGATGGCTACTTACCAGAAAACAGCTCATCCATCCAAACCTATCAGGACCTTGCTATTGAAAAATTGGCAGTCTTAAAGGACCACAATTTCCATCTGTGTTTAAGTAAACACCTGTTACAGTTAGATGTCGTAGGTTGCTGAAACCTGGCCTAATTAATATTATCTTGAAATGTATGTTTTTTTATGAATATTTATGGACCCTGTAAATACTTTTCTTTTTAAAGAAACAGAGTCTGGAATTCAGAGGGTATAGGAAACAAACGTGATCTAAGTCCCTCCCCTCCATTTATAGATGAAGAGACCGGATCTCACAGGAAATTTGTTCAAAGACACTATTTGGTAGCTACTTACTGGACTAGAATCTAAATCTCCCAACTCCTAATTCAATGTTCACTTTACCAACTTCCTTTCCGTATTTCTTGAGTACCAACTATTTGCTGGGTGCAATTAGTTATGCGAAGATGAGTGAGACCTGTCTCTCACCTAAAGGCGTGTATGATTTAGTGAAGGAGGCAGAGTACAGTAACAATTACTAGAAGACTATGTAAGTTTCTACTGTGGAGGGACACACAAAGGCTGTGTAAAAACAAATGAGCTAATTAGTATACATGGTTTGGGTTGCTTGGACACACTGAAAAGAAACTTTTTCATTCAGGTTCAGTCTCTAAACCTTCCGTCTCTGAGTACTTCAGCATCTACTGCTCTTTCTTTGAATTATTATGCTTTTTTAAATATTAGTAAATGCTGTTCAATGAAAAAAGTGTACAGAAATATAGGTTATCCTACTTATATAACATAGGACATGAGTCCAGAAATGAAGTTAGAAGTATGTAGAATAAATGTTAACAGTGCTTGACTTCTTTTGGTTTATATTATGGATGGATTTTATTTTTCTGGGCTTCCCAGGTGGCACAGTGGTAAAGAACCCACCTGCAATGCAGGAGACTCTAGAGACACTGGTTTGATCTCTGGGTCAGGAAAATCCCCTTGAGGAGGGCATGGCAACCCACTCCAGTATTCTTGCCTGGAGAATTCAATGGACAAAGGAGCCTGGGGGGCTACAATCCAAGGGGTTACAAAGAGTCAAACACAATTGAGCACAGTGTCATGCTTTATTTTTTTATCTTTTTATTATTATAGATATAATAGATAAATATATTTTTAGTATAAAAATAAAATATGAAACTTGAAACACTAAAATATTTAGTAGAACACATAGGTTAGTGATATTGGAATTAAGAAGGACTTTATAAACAAGTCCCAGAAGGCACAAAGCATAAAAGAAAAATATCGATAGTTGTGACTACATTAAAATTTAAAACTACATTTTTTTTCATATTAATTTATTTTTAATTGAAGGATAACTGCTTTACAGTACTGTGTTGGTTTCTGCTAAACATCAGCATGAGTCAGCCATAAGTATACGTATGTCTCCTCCCTTTTGAACCTCCCTCCAACCTCCCTCCCCATCCCACCCCTCTAGTTTATTGCAGAGCCCAGGTCTGAGTTTACTATGACAGGATGCTGAGAATAAAAAGAAGTCAAAGATGTAAAGAAAACTCTTGAAACTCAAATAAATGGTAATGCATGATGAGAACTCTGTTCAGAATACTGAGTGGGTTGCCATTTCCTTCTCCAATGCATGAAAGTGAAAAGTGAAAGTGAAGTTGCTCAGTTGTGTCAGACTCTTACCGACCCCATGGACTGCAGCCCACCAGGCTCCTCTGTCCATGGGATTTTCCAGGCAAGAGTACTGGAGTGGGGTGTCATTGCCCTCTCCGAAAGAACTTCTAAAGTTAATGAAAAAATGTCAAATAACCAAATAGAAATATGATCAGATATTACATATAGGAATTTTGAAGAAAGAAAAAAACAGAGACCAATAAGTATCTAAAACTTTTCTAGCAACCAGAGAAATGTTCATTACACAATGAATTTCACAACCATCAGACTAGCAAATTGAAAACTTAGAAAACATCAAAGATTAATGTGATGTGGTAGAAGGAAGCTTATATACTGCTCGGGGAGAGCAAATTGGAAAAATCACTATCAGCACAAATTAACAATAACAAACAGATTTGAATGTGCTATATTCTATGACTTAAAAATTCATTTCTAGGAATATTACAGAAATGCTCACATATGCACTTGAAGAAATATGTTTAAGAATAATCATTATGATAGAATTTGAAAGACTGACAAGGGGATAACTTTAACATCCATCAATGAAAGCATAGACATATAAACACAGTGGAATTCTAGGCAGCAATCTACAAAAATGAGCTTCATCTTCATGTATCAAGATGGATAAATATTAGAAACACAATATTGATGGTAAAAAGACAGTGGGATACATACAATATGCTAGCATTTACATTTTAATTAATAAAAGATTATTTGCATGTTCTTATGTATGTATTGGAGAAGGCAATGGCAACCCACTCCAGTACTCTTGCCTGGAAAATCCCATGGATGGAGGAGCCTGGTGGGCTGCAGTCCATGGGGTCGATATGAGTCGGACACGGCTGAGGGACTTCACTTTCACTTTTCACTTTCATGCATTGGAGAAGGAAATGGCAACCCACTCCAGTGTTCTTGCCTGGAGAATCCCAGGGACGGCAGGGCCTGGTGGGCTGCCATCTATGGGGTCCCACAGAGTCGGACACAACTGAAGCGACTTAGCAGCAGCAGCATATATGTATTAAGCTTATAACGCATATGATGGAAAAGGACGTATATTAACAACAGAACAGATATGATCTCTGGGGAGAAATCAAGGGAGAATAGAATTTTAGAGAAGTGTAGGATAAATTTCTATCATGAACTTTTGATTCCTCAGCAGTTTTACATCTTTGAAAAAAACATTTTGTATTTCTCAAAGAATTACTGTACTTTTTTTTTTCCAAAATATGTTTTTGTTTCTTTAAAATTCTGAAGCCAATATGGCAAAATACAACAACATATAAATCTGGTTGGTATTTATGTGTATGCCTGTTAATTATTTTCCATAATTTTGTATATTTTAAATATTTTGTGACACAAATGAAAACATTAACAAATCAAGCATATTGGATAATGACTTTGACAAATTGTAAAAAAGTGCATTTATAAATCTTTTGGAATATTGAACATTGGATATTTGATGACATGAAATGATTAATTTTAAAAGTCTGGATAATTATTTTGTAACATAATAAAATGTTACAAAACACGAAATGTTACAAACCTATGAAATATTTACAGATGATATTATGCCTGAGATTTTCTTCAAAATTATCTATAAACAGTGAAAATGGGTAGGAGTAGAAATATAATAAGATTGTCTTTAAGCTGATAATTATTAAAGCTGAACGAAGCACACATGAAGCTTCCTTGCAAAGTTTTAAAAAAGAAAGAAAGTTATAGGGGGGGAAAAAAACTGTGTACAGTGCAAGTTCCCCTTCTAGACCATACCACTCTGGTGTCAAGTCCAGACCTATTCCCTGAAGTCCTTTGTATCTGAAGTATTTGTATCTGTAGAAATGGAGCTGTGTGCTTCTTATACATGCTATCACAATGAACATGTTCTGTTGTCTTCTTCCCTTCACCAACAACGCTGACAGTACAGTTGTCCTCATATAATTATTAACACTGAATTGAATTCCATATAAGGACATGCCATACTCTCTTACTAATCTACAGGTTTTAAGTCCAATTTGAAACTTTATGAACGTCCTGCAACCAACATCCTTTGGTAAATGTTATAGACATTTAAAAATGCTTTTTAATTTTTAAAAGTTCTGCAGTTGACATATATTTGTAATATTTAAAAATTATATGCACATCATGAAAAACAAAATACACGAAGTCTTCCAGTGACAATCACCGTCTTAGCCTTTCACACTGTCCAGGACATTTCCCCTATTATGGGTTAAGTTCACCTGCCGGTTACTTCCAAAACCTTAAATAATGTGCTTATACCTCAATTATTTTTATTTGAAAATATTATAGACATCTTTTGATTTTCTAATTTTGCAAGATGAGAATTTAACATTATTACACGATTTTCATTTCTTCTCAATGTTTAAACTGTTTTTGTATTATTTTTCCTTCTCCTATTGATTGTATTTGTAGCTTTAAATGCAAACTACTTAAGATTTTATAATATAGTATTTACACCTCTGTTTCTTGTTTCACCAGTTTAAGACAGTGCTGCTTAGCTGCTCACTATGGAAAGTGAGGAAATTAGTGTTCTTGTCTTTATTTTTACACGTTCCTTTCTAGCTCTCAATTCCTGCCAGCTGTACCTTTCAGGGTTAACATTTGCATTATGTTAAATAATTGTGAAATTAAAGATAATGACTTTTGTACTTTGTATATACACTGACTCTTAAAGTTGGCTACAGTAAGCAAGAGCATCATTACCATTCTATAAATCTTGGTCATCTCAAAGTTAAATATGCCACAGTGTTTTATGATAAATTTTCTTGTCTAAAAATGTAAAACAATGTCCCTTTATGTTACTCGGTATATAATTTTCTTAGAATCTGTGTTAACTGGATTCACTTTTTTATATCCTATCAATTGCTCAAAATCCTGGTCTATTTAATTTACTTTATGTTCACATCATTATTCTATATAGCTTTTTAAAAATAGTACCACCTCTTTATTCTTAAAAATCAATAGCATGGCTTCCCCTTATCCCCACATTTTTCGGGCTCTTGATCACACAGTCAATTCCATGGAATTCTCATTTTCTTCCTCTTTATCCTCTTGAAATCCTCTCTCCCAGACTCTGATGTCCCACTGCAATCAGGACTGCTTGTTCTCTATGCTTACTTGCAAAGGTATTGTCCTGAAACTTCATTGTGTTCTTGGGTCAGAACCTCTCTTTGTTAGATTCTGTATTTTCTTCTTTCTTCAATACATTCCTCTTTTCTTGGACTATTTTATCAATTGACTTGCTTATAGAAGATGTGTAGGAAACAAATTTCGGTGTTACTGCATATCAGAAAATCTATTTTGTAGCAACATTGGACTAACAACTTGTTATGATAGAGAATTCTTTACTAAAATACTCTCCTCTCACAGTTTTGGAACCTATTTTTCCACTGTTTTCTAGTTTATAATGCTAGATGATGAGAGTCTGGGGCTAGTTTTTCCCTCACTCTTCCATACTTTTCTTTCTTTTTCCCTCTATCCACTTTAGGGATTTTAAGATTTTTCTCATATCCTTGATATTCTCAAATTCTGAAGGTATGGGTATTAGGTATATTATTTAATTTATCCTTACACTGTCTACACTTTTAGCCTTCAAAATATGAAGATGGTTGTCCACTTTTCTGTGAAATATTATTCTGTTATTTCTTTGATAATATGTTCCCACCATTTTTCTATTTTCTCTTTCTGAAACTTCTTTAGTTGTTACCATGCTTCTTGATTGGTTTGCCCAGTCACTCATATTTTCTTTTATCTTTTCTATCTATGTTTCTTTATCTCTGCATTCTAAGAGTTTCTTCCTTCTAACTATTCTTCAAATACTTTTGTAAGCTTTTATTCCTATGAATTTTTCATCTCCAACAAGTCTTTCTGATTTTGTTATTACCGATCTATTTTTTTGCCTTCATTCTTTTTTAATGCATGAACTGTCTTCTCAGATCTCTGCTGCTGCTGCTGCTGCTGCTAAGGCGCTTCAGTTGTGTCCGACTCTGTGTAACTCAATAGATGGCAGCCCACCAGGCTCCCCCGTCCCTGGGATTCCCCAGGCAAGAACACTGGAGTGGGTTGCCATTTCCTTCTCCAAAGCATGAAAGTGAAAAGTGAAAGTGAAGTCCCTCAGCCGTGTCCGACTCTTGGCGACCCCATGGAACTGCAGCCCACCAGGCTCCTCCGTCCATGGGATTTTCCAGGCAAGAATACTGGAGTAGGTTGCCATTGCCTTCTCCAGCAAATCTCTCTAAAAATATAATTACAAATAAAAATATTATTTCTATTTCCTGTGTCATTCTTGTGTCTTTGGGGTCAGTTTTTCTTTGTTCATCTTTTATCCTTTTTGATGACATTTTCTACAAGTCTTGTTGCTATTTTGTTCTGTTCAAAGATAAATATGAAGGATTTAATTAGATTTCAACTGGTTATTTGGGTTGATGAACATTCCTCAGTGGATCAACAGGCTTCGTCTGATGGGAAACTCTTTTCCACATCATAAAAATTATTTCTGTAAATAAGAAATTCTTAAGTGCAATGTGATACGCTGGATTCAGTCTTGGAACAGAACAAAGATAGTAGCGTGAAAACTAGTGAAATCCAAATAAAGTCTGAAGTTAAGTGATAGCAATATGTTAATGTAGGTTTCTTGGTTTGGACCAATATGTAAAATATTAACATTGGAATAAACTGAGTGAGAGGTATATGAGAACTCTCTACTATATTTTCAGCTTCTCTTTACATCTAAAATTACTTCAAAGTAAAGTTTACTACTCACACACAGAACTCTATTCCCTCTGTTTCTTTTCTTGGCTCAGGCTATTTTATCAGAATTGTCAAGACTTTAACTGGCTTCCGAGGTGGCACTAGTGGTAAAGAACCCACCTGCCAAGGCAAGAGACATAAGAAACATGGGTTTGGATCCGTGGGTTGGGAAAATCCCCTGGAGGAGGGCATGGCAACCCACTCCAGTATTCTTGCCTAGAAAATCCCATGGACAGAGGAGCCTGATGGGTTACAGTCCATAGGGTCATAAAAAGTAGGACATGACTCAAGTAACAGCACATATGCAAACTTCTTTAATAAATATTTATGAAGTGAAGTGAAGTGAAGTCACTCAGTCATGTCCAACTCTTTGCAACCCCATGGACTGTTGCCTACCTGGCTCCTCTGTCCATGGGATTTTCCAGGCAATAGTACTGGAGTGGATTGCCATTTCCTTCTCCAGAGGATCTTCCCCACCCAGGGATCAAACCTGGGTCTCCTGCATTGTAGACAGATGCTTTACCTGAGCCACCAGGGAAGTCCATGTGTCAGATATGGCAGTAGATACATGGAAGATATAAAGATGCATAAGGTGTTTTAATTTATATTTATGGAAGTCAGATTTTAAGAAAGACATGAATGCCATTTATAATTTTGCATTTATATTTGCTAAGCTGGTAGTTTTGCCTTTGTAGAATGGAATGTAAAAGGGCCCACTTATTAGGTAAAGAAGTAAAACAAGTTTTATCTTTAAGATTTTAGCTATCTAAGCAGTTTCTTAGTTAGAGTCGATACACATGAAAGATGAAAATAGTGCTCTATTTGTGGAGGTAAGGATAGCCTGTAATTCTGCCTTAGTGCCTAATGCAATGTCATATGTATAGTAGGACTTTGAAGATGTTGAATAAAAGATGAATTTATTCAATAAGTACACAATGCATGCTTACCATGACCTAGGCATAGCTTTTACATTTGAAGAAAATGCATGAGTATCAAAGAGGAGAGGTGATCTCTTAAAGGTAAATGTTGAAAGTAAAGGGGTGACAAATGTAATAGTACAGAGAATACCTGAGACCCAGAGTCAATACACTCAGGTTAGAAACTGGTTCTGTCACTTACTGTCTACTGTCTCTGTCACCAGATTTGTCTTGTGTCCAGTGGGATTTAAAATATTCACTCTCAGAATGTGTTTGTGGTGACCTCAGTCGCTTAGTTGTGTCCGACTCTTTGCAACCCCATGGACTGTAGCCCACTAGGCTCCCCTGTCCATGGGATTTCTCAGGCAAAAATCCTGGAGTGGATTGCCATTTCTTACTCCCAGGGATCTCCCTGACCCAGGCATCAAACCCAAGTCTCTTGTGTCTCTACAGGTATTTAAACAAAACAATATATCTTAAAACGTTTTGGGAATTAAACTGCTAATCAAAGTAGGCATTTTAATATACACAGATCCAAAATAAAGTAAAACCAATTTTCATTATTTAGTCACTTTAAAAAATTTTGTTCAGAAAAATATTAATAAATACCATTGGAACATATTTTAAAATATTTTTAACAAACTGGAAGTCAACTTTTGAAGTTTTTTTTAGCACTGTCTATAATAGTGAGTCTAAAAAATTTCAGTTTTATATTTTAAGAAAAGTGTTGACAAATAATGACTTCATTTCAAGGTAAAAGTAGGTTCTGGTTTTTTAATTTTTAAATTGCTATCAAATATGTCATGCATCAGCTTCACAGACATTCTTTTTCATGTCTTAGAGTATGCTCTCCATTGCTACATCACCCCTAAGTGTGGTGGCCTTGAACAACTCCCTGGTCATAAAAAGTTGAGAAGCAACCTAACCAACAGCCTCTTGTAGGTCAGAAGGTTCAATTCTGAAAAAGTCAGTATTCCTTCACTTAATACAAACACTGTGTGATCTAACATAAAAGCAAAACAAACAAGACAAAAACAGACCTACAGAAATTGAACTTGTGGTTTCCAGAGAGGAGGAGGGTGAGGCTTTGGGTGAAATCAGTGAACGGGATTAAAAGGTACAAACTTCTAGTTACAAAATAAACAAGTCACAGAGATGTAATGTATTGCACAGAGACTTTAGTCAATCATATTGTAATAATTCTATGCTGAGACAGATGGTTACTAGATTTATGTGGCAATCATTTTGTAATATATTTGACTACTGAATCACTAGGAAACCAGCATAGTATTGTACTCAACTGTATTTCAATTAAAAAAAATTAAAAACCTAAACTTATATAAAGAGTGATCAGTACCAAGGGCTGGAGGGTAGGGAAGAGAGGAAGGAATTGGGGAGGTGTTGGTGAAGGTATGTGTGCTTGCTAAGTAACTTGGTCATGTCTGACTCTTTACAACCCTATGGATTGTAGCCCATCAGGCATCTCTGTCCATAACAAGAATACTGGAATGGATTGTCACGCCCTCCTCCAGGGCATCTTCCCAACACAGGAATTGGGCCTGTGTCTTTTATGTCTCCTGCATTGGCAGGCAGGTTCTTTACCACTAGTAGCTCCTGGGAAGCCCCAAGGTGTATAAACTTTCAATTGTAAGATGTGTAAGCTCTGGGAATCTCTGTGTAGCATGATAATTATAGTTCATAATATTGAATTATAGATTAAAAGTTACTGAGAGTAGATCTTAAATTGTTTTATTTTTAAAATCAAAATATTATATACACAAAGACTATATATATTATATTTATATGGCTTAAAGAATGCTGGACTGGATGAAGCACAAGCTGGAATCAAGATTGCCAGGAGAAATATCAATAACCTCAGATATGCAGATGACACCACTTGTGGCAGAAAGCAAAGAACTAAAGAGCTTCTTGATGAAAGTGAAAGAGGAGAGTGAAAAAATTGGTTTAAAACTCAACATTCAGAAAACTAAGATCATGGCATCGGGTCCCATTACTTCATGGCAAATAGATGGGGAAAGAGTGAAAACAGTGGCTGACTTTATATTTTTGGGTTCCAAAATCAGTACAGATGGTGACTGCAGCCATGATATTAAAAGATGCTTCCTCCTTGAAACAAAAGTTATGACCAACCTAGACAGCATGTTAAAAGCAGAGACATTACTTTGCAACAAAGGTCCGTCTAGTCAAGGCTATGGTTTTTCCTGTAGTCATGTATGGATGTGAGAGTTGGACTATAAAGAAAGCTGAGCGACGAAGAATTGATGCTTTTGAACTGTGGTGTTGGAGAAGACTCTTGAGAGTCCCTTGGACTGCAAAGAGATCCAACCAGTCCATTCTAAAGGAAGTCAGTCCTGAATATTCAAAGGAAGGACTGATGCTGAAGCTGAAACTCTTTGGCCATCTGATGCAAAGAACTGACTAATTTGAAAAGACCCTGATGCTGAGAAAGATTGAAGGTGGGAGGAGAAGGGGACGAAAGAGGATGAGATGGTTGGATGGCATCAGCGACTCAATGGACATGAGTTTGAGTAAACTCCAGGAGTTGGCAATGGACAGGGAGGCCTGGGGTGCTTCAGTCTACAGGGTCACAAAGATTTGGGAATGATTGAGCAACTGAAAGAATGATAGAACAGTTTTTGCTCATAAATCTATTCTATTCCAAATTTGAAATTCTCCAAGTGCTTGTCATCTATTAAGAATCTTGTTCCCCCTCATCCAGAGGTTTCCACTATCCTGAATGTTAATTATTCTTTATTCTCTTCTTTCGTAAGTTTCACCACAGATACATATGTCCCTAATTATATATTGTTTAGCTTTTTTGATCCTTATATAAATGAAACCCTATTATACATAGTCTTCTGTGATTTCTTTTTTATTTGACATTATGCTTTTGAAATTCATTACTACTGATCCACGCAACTGTAGTTCATTCATGTGAGTATATTTGAGTCGTGTCTGGTTTATTTCTTTCTATTGTAAGCAATGCTGCTATGTACGTGCTTTCATGTGACTAGTAGGTGCACACATATGATATTTACCTTTGTTCAAGAATATTTAGGTATGGAAATGCTAGGTCCTAAAATATAAAATCACACCTTGAAGTGTAACAGCTAATCAGACTGCCTTTTTAAAATGAACGTGAAAGTGTTAGTCACTCAGTTGTGTCTGATTCTTTGCGACCCCATGGACTGTAGCCTGCAGGGCTCCTCTGTCCATGGAATTCTCTAGGCAAGAACACTGGAGTGGGTTGCTATTCCCTTCTACAGGGTATCTTTCCAACCCAGGGGTTGAACCTGGGTCTCCTGCATTGCAGATGGTTTTACCATCTGAGCCACCAGGGAAGCCTTCTTTCTAAAATGAGTGTGTCAAAATTTTCCCACCTGAAGTTTGTGTGTGTGTATGAGACAATTTCAATTACTTCATATCCTTGAAAGTAGAAGCCACCTTTTTCATTTATGTGTCCTGATATCCTAGCACAACACTTGGGCCATGGTGGGTCCAGTGTAATGGTTGTTGGTCAAATGAATCAATGAAGAGAGATGATGCTTAAGTGAAACCTCAGAAAGAGGACATGGATTCTTCTAGGCTTTGTTATAGAATACATACTCTTTTTTCTCCCAATGGGAAGTGACAGATGACCTTATTGATAAAGAAGGTGTTTGTTGGCAAAATTTCATTTTTTTTTGTATATGGTAAATGAGGAGTTACTTTACAGCTTGTACTTTGATTCTTGATAACATTGTTCCTTGCATTCTTCCTGGCTTGAACAACACTTTTTCTTTTATCATTTTTAGTACTTAAGGAATGAATGTTCATGAGAATTGAATAAGAAACTATAGTTAAAGATAGTTTTTGTACATTATCATCTGAAATTGCACCATTATGAAATAACCACTGTCAACATGGTGTGCCTGCACCGTGGTCTATTTAATTATTCTAAGGTCATTTTGATGTTAGTGACTTCAAGGCTAAAGGAAGTAGCTAGGGGGAGTGTGCTTATTCACATGGAATGCATATGGAATGACACAACTCTGGTTTTAAAAGCAATCAGACATTCGAAGCAGCAGCATGGACTTTCAGAACATCAGAGCAGGGAGAGAATTACAGAACATTTAAATCATTCCCTCAATTTCCGTAAGAGTCAAGAATATTAACCTCAATAATAATGGTTACACTTCTTCCCTCTGAAACTCCAGATTATTCCTAAAGTGCTAAAGAAAGGTCAAAGTCTTCAGTTGGGCATGCAAGAACTTAGTATGGTGCTCTTTCCAGTATGCCAGATTCAGTTAATACAATATGTTTACCACCTACTACATGCCAAGCTCTGTCAGAGTCCTTTTACTCATGTCTAATAAGAACAGTGATGCAGTTGTTTATTGCTACCACCAAAACCACTTGCTTTTACAAATGAAGAAATTGAGGCTGGATGTTCAGCACTTTTTGCTGAAACTTCAGAATAAATCACCACAGTGCCTGGAGAAATCAAGTGTCCTGATCCCCAGGGCACTACACTGAGATAATTCTATTCTAGGAACACATTCTACTTTCAGTGCACTGAGAGCAAGTGTCACCTAGATTTTCCACCTAGCATTATCCTTACCCATTAGGCCTGTCTCTCTTCTTCAGTCACTCTCAGGTGGCTTTGATTTCTTACCTTCAACTTGTCTTCAGCCTGACATGTGGCTGTGACACAAGAAGCAAAGAAGGGTGGTGGCAGAGGTGGGGAGTGTTGGGGAGGGCTGGGGCAAATGGAAAGTAGATGACTGGGTGCTGTTTTTGTTCTGATATTATTGTCTAGTTAAGATCCCTCTCTTGTTGCTGTGTATTCTTTGCTTTGTAACTCAGAAGTGTTTATCACGACAAGCTGTGAGCAGATGGACTGGAGAGAGGAGAGAAATTTGACCCAAGAAAGATGTCACTTAAACAGCTGAGGCTAGTATTTCACCAGATGTCCAAGCATTTAACCCATTAATGGCTTTATGTAGATCAGTAGCCATGCTTCCACTGGCTAAATTATTAACTTTTTTTATGCTGAGTTAATGGTATTAAGTATTTGCCTGTTATAAAACATATTTTGTTTTTAATGGCATTTGTATTTAGCTTTCTTTAGGATGCATTCTTCAATCCAGAGAGATGGTCATGATAAATATCATGACTCTAAGTTTACAAAAAAGGCAATTGAGGCCCAACATGTCCAAAATGACATGGAAAGAAAAGAAGAGTTGAGAGGGAATCTCTCAGCAACTACCTGGTCCAAAACCCAGACTCAACAGA
This sequence comes from Bos indicus, assembly GCF_029378745.1. Taxonomy (NCBI): domain Eukaryota; kingdom Metazoa; phylum Chordata; class Mammalia; order Artiodactyla; family Bovidae; genus Bos; species Bos indicus. The sequence continues at coordinate 78,517,937 of NC_091760.1, read as the reverse complement.
TGAGGGAACTGAGGTCTAAAGGAGTGAGTGATTTGCTGATCCTCTCTTAGTACATGGGGAATTCATATGGGACTTGAACCCAGGCCTCTCCTTACAGCCCCAGGGTCTCCTCCCCCAATTTTTCAGTCCCTGTCTTTACACTGTTCCAACATGCTTTCCTTACTAGCTGGCAAAAAAAGCAATTCAGTATGCTGGCTGAAGATGAAGGGAAAAGGGACTGCCATGTTCTATCCAGTCATCCTGCACAGTTGTATCAACCTTCAAAAGCCCTACTGACTCTTAATAAGTAAATGGATTACCTGGAAAGATTGAAATCAAACATTCCTAGTAATTTTGAGAATTGTTTAACTTTCTGGGCTTAAAAAAAATAAAAGTTCACCTCTGACTTAATCATTCTGCCAACATTTGGGGGAAAGGAAAAAAAAATTCTGATTTTAAATTTTCCCTAAAGTAAAAAAGAGAACTGAGAAAACTAGTATGGAATGAATAAAATAATAATGAATCAATAGTCAAATAACTGGGATCTGAATTTCAGATTTGTGTTCCTCTGATTCTCTGAGTCTCAATTTTTTTCTTATGGAAAATAAGACTTAATAACAGTCTTATCTACTTCCTGGGATGATGGTGAGACTCTGTGGCTAATCATTGTGACTGCTGTATGTAAATTTAAAACTATGGTACACTAATATAAAGTAGTGTTAAAAATAGCCTTAATGGCCATCTCTCCTTTGGCATAATGAGAGAGTCAGGAGAGCTTAGCAGCTCAGACAACAGACTGAGGAGTTATATTATCTGGGTTGAAATTACAGTTTTATTATTTACCATCTGTGTGACCTTAGGCAAGTAAGTTATTTAAGCTCATCGGTAAAATATGGGTAATAACAGAATATCCCTCCACTGCTTTGCTATGAAGATTAAATGGGTTAATGTAAGTAGAATTCTTAGATTAAAGCTTTTTGCATTTTGCATGCTAAGTGCTATATGTGGTAGTTAAATAGGTAATTTTTAAAATATATTAATACTTCAAGACAAACGTTATGTTAGGGAGAATAGGGGTGTTTTCTTATGGTTTCGCTTTAGCTGTCTTCCTATCTCAATTTCTAGCCACAAGCCTTTACTTACATTACATAAATAACATCTGACCTTCAGGGACCTTACATGAATTCCTACCCAAACTCCTTCAGTTCAGTTCAGTTGTTAGTTGTGTCCTACTCTTTGCGACCTCATGGACTGCAGCACGCCAAGCCTCCCTGTCCATCACCAACTCCTGGAGTTTACTCAAACTCATGTCCATTGAGTCAGTGATGCCATCCAGCCATCTCATCCTCTGTCGTCCCCTTCTCCTCCCACCTTCAATCCTTCTCAGCATCAGGGTCTTTTCAAATGAGTCAGTTCTTTGCATCAGGTGGCCAAAGTATTGGAGTTTCAACTTCAGCATCAGTCCTTCCAATGAATATTCAGGACTGACTTCCTTTAGGATGGGCTTGTTGGATCTCCTTGCAGTCCAAGGGACTCTCAAGAGTCTTCTCCAACACCACAGTTCAAAAGCATCAATTCTTCGGTGCTCAGTTTTCTTTATAGTCCAACTCTCACATCCATACATGACTACAGGAAAAACCATAGCTTTGACTAGACAGACCTTTGTTGGTTAAGTAATGTCTCTGATTTTTAATATGCTGTCTAGGTTGGTCATAACTTTCCTTCCAAGGAGCAAGTATTGGTTAATTTCATGGCTGCAGTCACCATCTGTAGTGATTTTGGAGCCCAAAAATGTAGTCTGTCACTGTTTCCACTGTTTCCCGATCTATTTGCCATGAAGTGATAGGACCAGATGCCATGATCTTAGTTTTCTGAATGTTGAGCTTTAAGCCAAGTTTTTCACTCTCCTCTTTCGCTTTCATCAAGAGGCTCTTTTGTTCTTCTTTGCTTTCTGCCATAAGGGTGGTGTCATCTGTGTATCTAAAGTTATTGATATTTCTCCCGGCAATCTTGATTCTAGCTTGTGCTTCATCCAGCCCGGCATTTCTCATGATGTACTATGTATATGAGTTAAGTAAGCAGGGTAACAACATACAGCCTTGATGTACTCCTTTCCTGATTTGGAACCTGTCTGTTGTTCCATGTCCAGTTCTAATTGCTGCTTCTTGACCTGCAAACAGATTTCTCAGGAGGCAGGTAAGGTGGTCTGGTATTCCCATCTCTTTCAGAATTTTCCAGTTTGTTGTGATCCACACAGTCAAAGGCTTTGGCATAGTAAATACAGCAGAAGTAGATGTTTTTCTGGAACTATTCTTTTTCGATGATCCAACAGATGTTGGCAATTTAATCTCTGGTTTTTCTGCCTTTTCTAAAACCAGCTTGAACATTTGGAAGTTCACGGTTCACATATTGTTGAAGCCTGGCTTGGAGCATTTTGAGCATTACTTTGCTAATGTGTGAGATGAGTGCAATTCTGCTGTAGTTAGAGCATTCTTTGGCATTTCCTTTCCTAGGGATTGGAATGAAACTGATCTTTTCCAGTCCTGTGGCTACTGCTGAGTTTTCCAAATTTGCTGGCATATTGCATGCAACACTTTCACAGCATCATCTTTTAGGATTTGAAATAGCCCCACTGGAATTACATCACCTCCACTAGCTTTGTTTATAGTGATGCTTCCTGAGGCCCACTTGACCCAAACTTCTTGAAAAGCTTCAATTATATGACCTTTGTTAGAGTTCCTGAAGGGGTCAAAGTGGCTGGTCTTCCCAGGTCTACGATAGACCAGATGGCCTTGAGAGGGTCTGCTGGATCAAAACACAGGTTCCATAACATTGGGAACACTGCCTAATAATCTCAACATTGCTATGCTGACTTTCAGGAGCAGGGAGAGTGTACCCTGGGAAGTCTGAATCTCCTTCAGTTTGAGACCCATGGCTTGTTCCCTATAAACAAAGACACACATCTGCTCTGGGCTGAAACCTTATATTGGCATTCTTGATGCATTTGGTAATGTTTATACTTCTCTCAACTGCTGCCTCCTGACTCTTGGTCTAAGAATTTAGTATGTATTCTCTTATTTTTAATGCTTAAACTTTGAGGTAGCCACTGTGATACAATTCACTTTACAGATGAGGGGAATGAGGTACAAAGTGTTAGATAACTTGTTTAAAGTGATACACTAGGAAATCTAAGCTTGGAACCTAGAGAATCTGGAATACTTGGAGTAGCTTAGATTAATTCTACACTCATTTCGATCATTGGAACTTAGCCAGATGGCTCCATCTAAATGCAAAATGGGCTAGGAATTCACTTTCCAGAAACAACCCCACCCAATGGAAAGGGAGCATGAATATCAGCTACAGGAATAGGTTTTCCTTTACAAATCCACATTTATTACTAAATTATTTAGAATGATTTTCCCAAAATATAAAGAACTATGAATGCTTTTATACATTATTGAAATTTACTTTCCAAAGAGTTCAAATGGTAACTGATAGATGTGCCTATTTCACTGCACACTGGATAATTTTATGAATTGTCATAAAAATGTTTTTAACTTGGTAGTTCAAAATTGTATCTCATTTTAGATTGCCTTTTCTGATTACAAGTGAGAGAAGCATATTGCCCTGTGTGTGAGCTAACTTTGTTTCCCTTTTTGTTATGTTTATTTTCCCTCCATTTAGTTTAGTTTCTTTTTTTTTGTATTAATTTTGGTAGATCTTTATCAACAAGTATTTGGTTCTGTGAAATTTTCAGAAACAGGTTTTCCAAGGTTATTTTAGTCTTATTTGCTGCTATTAGTTTTGTACTTTAACTGTATGAAAATATAAAAACTATTATCTGTTTATCTATGCAAGTTCATAAAATACACTTGTGCTTATATTTAACCATGATTTTATTCTGTCTTTACAAATATTTTTAAAGGTTTAACTCTAGAAGTTAAGAATTCACAGTATGAGTAGGAATCTAAATTATTTTTATCCAAATGGCAAACGTGTTTCCCAGTTCTATGCACTGATTAGTACATTTTCTACTTTTGATTTTTGATGCTTCTCTTTCTGTAAGCTATCTTTATCTATAATGTGGTCTACATCTGAATAACTTATTCTGTTTCACTGAAATACATATTCTTATGCTAATATCACATTATGACTTTATCATATATTCTAATAATGAGTAGGGGTTTTCCCTCTGATATGAATCTAATTATTCATAATTTTAAAAAATCTTGATTTTTTTTCCTTCTAAATAAACATTAGGGAAAAGTTTTCCCAGATAAATATAGGGTTTGATTTACCATAAACTATAAATAAATATATGAAATATAAGTATTTACCAAATATTTAGTACTAAACTAGAACTAAGTTTTAAGTCCTTAAGGCAGAGGGAATGTGTCATTTGGTGCTTTAAGAATTACCAGGAATTTTTCAGGCAGAATAAGATTTGGTCATAATGAAAGTCTTTAACATTATAAGTTTGTAATACAGTAAGATATCAGAAATAATCACAATACAATTAATTAGGTAGCATTATTAGATATGGAGCTTACTAGGTAGCACAGTGGTAAAGAATCTACCAGCAATGCAAGAGCTGCAGGAGACACGGTTCAATCCCTGGGTTGGGAAGATCCCCTGGAGGAGGAAATGGCAACCCCCTACAGTATTCTTGCCTGGAAAATCCCATGAACAGAAAAGCCTGCTAGGCAATATTCCATGGGATTATCAAGAGAGGGACATAACTGAATAATGCAACATCTACTGATGGATGGAATGGAGTTTTAGATAAATGTCCAATTTTGAATACAAGAAAAAAGTGCTTTCTGAAGTCTTCAAGTATCATTTATAATAATAGTTAACTATTATTAGTAGTATTATTAATAACTTTTTCATTAACAATAATATTTTAGAGGAGAAACTTCATTATGATAAATATAAAATGATAGCATTTAAAGATTATTAAAATCTTTCATCTAATTAAATATTGGGTAAAGGAAAAAGCAATTTACTTATTTATTAATTTTTACTGAAGTACAGTTGCTTTATGAAGCAATTTATTTTTAAAAAACCTACGTAACAATACTGGCAATTCAGACAGAAATACAGAGATATACTACATGTGTGTGTGTGTGTGTGTGTGTGTGTGAAAGTCTTCTAAGTCCTCAGGACATAGCTACATTTTCTCTTTTGCTACAGAATACATTCATGCCTTCCAAGTTAACTTATGTTTCTATTTGCCTTAAAATGAAGAGAAATCTCCATGGTTCTTATGCAGGCAAAAATTTAGTATGATCTGAGTTTAGTTTTTACTGGTCAGTTGACTTCTGAATTAAATAATAATAAAGGAAGTGTATGAATTAAAGAGAATAAAAATATGTAGATCTTTTCAGAAGGTTTTTCAGAAACACTTTTTCAATTTTAATATATGTACAGACATACACATTAAATAGATCATATTTTGTGGTAGTGCCCACTAAGGCTTTTTGTAGTTTCAGTATCTTTACAGTGGAACAAAGATGTTATAAGACACTTGTGAAGCACTCTGAATGCAAAAATTAAAAGCTTTTATAATTCTCTCTCCCCACCTCAGTCTTTTACCTGACAAGCAACTAACCTGACATTTTTTTAAAGCAACATACCTTAAGGAGTTTTCCAAAATATGCTACTTATCATCCAGAGAAAAACAGAGATTTAATTTACATTTGTATTTCATTAGTTACCTAATATTTAATTAAATCATATTAAAAAGAAGAGACTCATAAAGAGATCTGGAAGCAAACATATCTGATCCTCAATAACCCAATTGGAAGGATTCACTGGACTAGTGACCTAGAAGAGTAGATCTCAAAGAATGGTCCCTGGACCAGCAGCATCAGCCTCATTTGCAAACGTGTTAGAGACGCAAATAAGAGAGTCCTTCTGAAGACCTACTGTATCAGGAGTTTTGAGGTGACACTCAGAAGTCTGTGTCTCATTTGCATTTTTACATTTCTACATGCTTATATTTTATATTTTATTGTTGAACATTATCTTTCTGATTTTTAAAACCTAATAAGCTTATCTTTGTGGATTCGTATATGGGTAAGTATGTCTCCTGTGGCTCAGATGGTAAAGAATCTGCCTGCAGTGCAAGTGACCTGGGTTCAATCTCTGTATCAGAAAGATCTCCCAAAGAAGGGAATGGCAACCCACTCCAATATTCTTGCCTGGAGAATTCCATGAGCAGAGGAGCCTGGTGGGCTACAGTCCATAGGGTTGCAAAGTCAGACACAACTGAAGAGACTAACACCCATAAAGGTTAAGAACCACTTGGCCTCAAGTTGGCCTGAGTAGTCTAGCGACTGGGAGATTGTTGTGTGGCAGACCGGAAGAAGTCTGTTTTATGTCTCAGGCTTTACTTTCAAGTCTTCTCACTCTCACTGAAAGTTGGCAGGTCCTCTTTATAGACTGATGCTTGAGACTTAAATGCTATATGCACAGGCATACCAGAATTCCCAACTCTAAACAAACCGTCACAAAATACTTGTTTTTATTCTTAATAAGGGAGGCTTTTCTAGGCTTTCAGGTAAGAGAAAGAACTTTCTGCCAGGACTCATATTGCAGAAAGAAGAGGATGGGGTTCAAAGGCAGCAGGACTAGACCTTTTGCTTGCTCTTCCCAGGTTCTACTGTGACATGTGGGGTAAAAGGATCGGGCTCCATCCACCCTTACTCTATTTGTCATATTCTCCTCTCAAGTGAATAAAGCTTTGCTAGTCTGAAATGGAGACGCCTCTCCTTTCCCGCTGCTGTGCCATTTGAATGTCACCAACAGACAGATCAAAAAACGCCCCTCACCTACCTCTCTGCTCTGTTTACTGGGTCAGTGTAAACAGCACTGTGCAGTGAGGCCTGGTGCCCATTTTATTCTGCATGCAGTTTCCTATGTGTGGCTGGAACTGCCTGGTTGAAGGCAGTGTTTGTCCAGTGTTCTGTACATTTGAATCACTTGAGAAGTTTTTGAAAAATATTAATGAGCTGTTCCATTCAATCAGAATTTCAGAAGATGGGACCCTGTCAAAGGTCTTTACAAAAAGAAGTGATGCTAATATCTGGCTTGGGCTGAGAATCATTTGTCAAAGAAACTCAGTGAGAAAATTCTATCAGGGGCCTTATGTTGCCAATTCACAGGTGAGCAAACTGAGCCCCAGAGTAGTTTCATTGCCTTGGGCCACAAGTAAGTGGCAGGATTGGAATTCAAAGCTCCTTGGACTAAAATCTCATGCTTCCTGCAATCCACAATGTTTTATTAACTAGTACATTCACAATCCTGCCAGTTCAGGCAGTCAAAAAGATTTCTTGTGGAAAAGTGCTATATGAATACCAAGAATGGAATAGTCAATGATAAAAATAAAAAGTCCAAAGGAGCATACATTTAATGGAAGGAGGTTTCTAAAGCATCCAGGCTTTTAATTCTGAAATCCCAAAGATGATGAGAAAATGTTCTTTTTCCATGAGTGAAGTGTTCCTTAATGGCTCCCCAAATGGAGTAACTTTTAACTGAGAGCTAATTAGCAAGTGCATGTTAGTGATCTCACTAATTAATTAATTTCCTGAGAACAATCTCTTAGCAAAATGTTGTCCTTGATGTCACTAATTTTTGATTCTTTGCAAAACTGAAAACCCAGTATTCCAGCTTAGGAGGAGTTTCCTATAGTTTTTCTTGTCCTCTTTTCTTAATAGAAACCCTAGTTCCTAAAACAACTCATTACTGAAGCAATTATACCCTCTGTCTCTGTAATCAGGGCCTGATTATCCCAAAATCTGTTCTCTCTCTCTCCCCCTCCAAAAAGTAAGAAACACAGCAACTCTTAAAAATGCAGTTTTCTCTCTTCTCTCTTCCTCTCCTCTCTCTCTTACAAGAACAGTGTTTCTGAACTTGGAGTATTACACTGGAATGTCTCCAGAAGCTTTTGAAGATATGGGTTCCTTGTCAAAGGGAGGGTTTTTCTTTTCTGGGTGCATGAGGACAAGTTTTGTGTGAATGGGTATTCTCAGTTCAATTTGCTCAGTGCTCAGGGAACCACCTTCTTCTTCTCATTAAAACCCTTTGATGACTTCCTATTACCCCCAGGTACCTTTGGCATTAAAAGCTTCTGCTTTGTCTTCTGTCTTCCTCTGCAGCCTAGCCTTCTGGCACATTCCTTTTCCTTTTAAAAACTCTGTTCCACTTACTGGAAATGGAAATCTGTACATCTCCTTGTCCAGTATGACTCTCATCTTCAGTCCGCATGATTAACTGCTTTCTACAAATTCAGTCATTACTTTTTCCTGGAAATTTATCCTGCCTCTTCTAATTCTTCTAATTCTCTTTCAATCCCTACCTCACACTTGCCCACACAAAAAAACAAACATGTATATATATGTGTGTGTGTGTATGTGTGTGTGTGTGTGTGTATTGCTTTTGTTTACTGGCTAAATCATGTCCATCTCTTTTGTGACCCCATGGACTGTAGCCTGCCAGGCTCTTCTATCCATGGGATTTCCCAGGCAAGAGTACTGGAGGGGGTTTCCATGCCCTCTTCCAGGGGATATTTCCAACCCAGGGATCGACCTTGTGTTTCTTGCTTGGCAGGCAGATTCTTTACCACTGAGCTAGCTGGGAAGCCCATGAATGTGTGTGTGTATTTGTATTTGACTTAGAATCTTCTTCTCTATGTTTTTATAACAGACTGTACTATTATTAATATTTTATTTTTCCTCTCTCTCTCAATCTCTGTAAACTGTGAAAGATGGTATCTTCTTTGTCTACTATTCCTTTCATATAACCCCTTGCCTGATACTAAAGAGGATCTTTAGATTCATGTTGCAGAGACATAAAGCATGAATTCCTTAGATGTGTCATGGGCGATAAGGATACTCTTATCACTCTTTGATTTCTATACTCTGTATTCTACCTACTAGAAACCATGTAATAGCCATTCATCTAGGTGTTCACTACTTCCTGAAAGATATCAATCTAATCTCTCTCTAAATGGATACAATAGAAAGGAAGAAAGACTGAAATTAATAAAATAAATATATGTAATTAAGAGAGCTTCCCAGGTGGCCCTAGTGGCAAAGAACCCCCCTGCCAATGCAGGAGACTTGAGACATGGGTTTGATTTCTGGGTTGAGAAGGTCCCCTGAAGAGGGCATGGCAACCCACTCCAGTATTCTTGTCTGGAGAGTCCCATGGAAAGAGGAGCCTGGCGGGCTACAGTCCATGGGTTCTCAAAGAGTCGGACATGACTGAAGCAACTTAGCATGCACGCATGCATGTAATTAAGGCAACACTTTCAAGGTCATATAACAGGTAAGATCCAAAAACTAAGTAACAATAAAGTTCAGTCCTCAATCTGTGACAGTGGAGTGTGAGTACTCCTGATTATATGGCAATCATTATGGCATCAGGTACCTAGGCTCCTTTCATCTTGTTGCTTGCTCCCCTGTAGGTTCTCAGAGTGGTCTCCCTCTGGCAAATAGAAAAGGAGAGGCAGAAATTGAAAGAGTACATGTAATTATTTGATGAATAAATCCTGGAAGTAGAATGCTAAAATTTTCCCTAAGTTCTGTTGATGAAGATTCAGTCGTATGTCCAGTCATATGATATTACAAAAAGAAACTGGGAAATGTAGTCTAAAATGTGGCCAGGGCAATTCTGTCTCTCACCACTTCTATTCAGCATGGTGCCAGAGGTCTCAACTGGTGAAGTAAAAGGCAAGATAAAGACATAAAAGTTAAAAAATGAGAAACAAGCAGTTAGGAAATAAATATGCCATTCACTGTATTATAAAACAATAGGCTGTACCTAAGAATAAAGCTAGCAAAAGATGCACAAGATGAAGAAAACCTAAAACTTTTTGAGTGACATGAAGGAAGATATTCAGTTCAGTTCAGTTCAGTCACTCAGTCATGTCCGACTCTTTGCGATCCCATGAATCACAGCACACCAGACCTCCCTGTCCATGACCATCTCCCAGAGATCACTCAAACTCATGTCCATTGAGTCGGTGATGCCATCCAGCTCTCATCCTCTGTTGTCCCCTTCTCCTCCTGCCCCCAATCCCTCCCAGCATCAGAGTCTTTTCCAATGAGTCAACTCTTCGCATGAGGTGGCCAAAGTACTGGAGTTTCAGCTTTAGCATCATTCCTTCCAAAGAACACCCAGGACTGATCTCCTTTAGAATGGACTGGTTGGATCTCCTTGCAGTCCAAGGGACTCTCAAGAGTCTTCTCTAACACCACAGTTCAAAAGCATCAATCCTTCAACCCTCAGCCTTCTTCATAGTCCAACTCTCGCATCTATACATGACCACTGGAAAAACCATAGCCTTGACTAGACGGACCTTTATTGGCAAAGTAATGTCTCTGCTTTTCAATATGCCATCTAGGTTGGTCATAACTTTCCTTCCAAGGAGTAAGCGTCTTTTAATTTCACGGCTGCAGTCCCATCGGCAGTGATTTTGGAGCCCAGAAAAATAAAGTCTGACACTGTTTCCACTGTTTCCTCATCTATTTCCCATGAAGTGATGGGACGGGATGCCATGATCTTAGTTTTCTGAATGTTGAGCTTTGAGCCAACTTTTTCACTCTCCTCTTTCACTTTCATCAAGAGGCTTTTGAGTTCCTCTTCACTTTCTGCCATAAGGTGATGTCATCTGCATATCTGAGGTTATTGAAATTTCTCCCGGCTATCTTGATTCCAGCTTGTGCTTCTTCCAGCCCAGCGTTTCTTATGATGTGCTCTGCATATAAGTTAAATAAGCAGGGTGACAATATACAGCCCTGACATACTCTTTTACCTATTTGGAACCAGTCTGTTCTTCCATGTCCAGTTCGAACTATTGCTCCCTGTCCTGCATATAGGTTTCTCAAGAGGCAGATCAGGTGGTCTGGTATTCCCATCTCTTTCAGAATTTTCCACAGTTTATTGTGATCCACACAGTCAAAGGCTTTGGCATAGTCAATAAAGCAGAAATAGATGCTTTTCTGGAACTCTCTTGCTTTTTCCATGATCCAGCAGATGTTGGCAATTTGATCTCTGGTTCCTCTGCCTTTTCTAAAACCAGCTTGAACATCTGGAAGTTCATGAAGCCTGGCTTGGAGAATTTTGAGCATTACTTTACTAGCGTGTGAGATGAGTGCAATTGTGTGGTAGTTTGAGCATTCTTTGGCATTGCCTTTCTTTGAGATTGGAATGAAAACTGACCTTTTCCAGTCTTGTGGCCACTGCTGAGTTTTCCAAATTTGCTGGCATACTGAGTGCAGCACTTTCACACCATCATCTTTCAGGATTTGAAATAGCTCAACTGGAATTCCATCACCTCCACTTGCTTTGTTCGTAGTGATGCTTTCTAAGGCATACTTGACTTCACATTCCAGGATGTCTGTCTCTAGGTGAATGATCATACCATCGTGATTATCTGGGTCATGAAGATCTTTTTTGGACAGTTCTTCTGTGTATTCTTGGGAGAAGGCAATGGCACCCCACTCCAGTACTCTTGCCTGGAGAATCCCATGGACGGAGGAGCCTGGAAAGCTGCAGTCCATGGGGTCGCTGTGGGTCGGACACGGCTTCACTTTCACTTTTTATTTTCATGCATTGGAGAAGGAAATGGCAACCCATTCCAGTACTCTTGCCTGGAGAATCCCAGGGACGGGGGAGCCTGGGTGGGCTGCCATCTGTGGGGTTGCACAGAGTCGGACACGACTGAAGTGACTTAGCAGTCTGTGTATTCTTTCCACCTCTTCTTAATATCTTCTGCTTCTGTTAGGTCCCTACCATTTCTGTTCTTTATCGAGCCCATCTTTGCATGAAATGTTCCCTTGGTATCTCTAATTTTCTTGAAGAAATCTCTAGTCTTTCCCATTCTGTTGTTTTCCCCTATTTCTTTGCATTGATTGCTGAGGAAGCCTTTCTTATCTCTCCTTGCTATTCTTTGGAACTCTGCATTCAGATGCTTATATCTGTCCTTTTCTCCTTTGCTTTTAGCAAGTGGGAAAAAAAATACATCATACACTTGAATTTGTTGTTTTTCAGTCACTCAGTCATGTCTGACTTTTTGCGATCCCACAAACTGCAGCATGCCAGGCTGTCCTTCACCATCTCCATACTTGGATTAGGAGAACCAATATTGTAGCGATGTCAATTTTCTGCAACTGATCTGGTGTTTCAATAGAATACAAACAACATCACAAAAACACTTTCTATAGTTTACACAGAAGTAAAATAGATAAGAATATACAGGTGCTCTTGAATAAAAGAGAATAAAGTGGAAGAACTTGAGGTACCAGATATTGAGACTCATCATAAAGTTACAATAATTAACACAATGTTATATTGATACTTGGTTATTCAAACAGACTAATGGAACTGATGTTTTAAAAAGTTTTCACAAAGGAAAAGATAAATTATTCTGTAACCATGAAAACAACCAATTCTAAGCTTGTCCAAATAAGCAGCAAAAATTTGCCTTAGTGAGTACACTTTTGTAGGCCAACAAATTTGGTATCATCCTTATCATCTGAAAGCCCCCAGTTTGTGATGTATGTACTCTAATAACCTCTGAGTGCCAATCAGTCAATAACAGTCTTACTTGAGTTAAGCACGCATTTCCAGATTATGTCAATTCTCTTAAATTTCCTAAAGTCCATATTTTCCAAAAACCCCAAATAAGATAAGTCTGTTCTTTCAGAGATTGTTCTCTGAGAACAAATCTCTCCTTACTCTAGTAAATAAACAGCACAGCTTTGTCTTTTATGTTGAACCATGATCTCATCATCTCTGGATGAAGAGTGTAAGGAATTTAGAAACAAATCTCCACATAAATGGACACTTGATTTATAATGGAGATGACATCACAGGTAAGTAGAGATGAATGATGTTGAGACAAAGGCTGATCTTTTATTATACAACATGCACAGAATGAATTTCATGTGAATTAAAACCTTAAGTATAGAAGTCAAAGTTTTAAAGCTTTTCTAAAATAGAATGTCTTCTTGACCTCATTAAGATTTAAGATTTATTAAACCAGTACCCAGAAAGTAGCATCATAAAGGAAAATGTGATGAATTTGTATTAAAAATTTGAACTTTTATCATTCAAACACTATTAAGAAATGAAAGCCACAGATGTTAGGAGAAAATATTGGTACTAGTGTCTGAAATAAGTACGCAGAATATGTAAAGAGCTCCTACAAATAAACTTTAAAAAGCAGACAACTCAATAAAGAAACGGCAAAATACTTGAACAGGCAGATCACAACAGAATTCATCCAGATAGCCTATAAAGGCATACAGAGATCTTTAATTTCATTAGTAATCAGAAATATGCAAATTAAAAAACATGAGGCTGTCTTCTCAATTGTTTAGGAAAAGTTTAAAAGTTTAACAACACCAAATGTTTCAAGAATGTATTATAATGGACAATCTCAGATAATTTTAGTGGAAGGATTCATTGATATGGCACTAAAAAAAAGATGCTTGCTATAGTAAAATTGAAAATAAACATGTTTTATGATCCAGAAGTTCCCCTCTCTGTATATAACCTAGAAAATATTTTGGAGATAGGTGCTAAGATATCTTTATAAGAATGTATATGTCCAAATTTTTAGTCTCTGCTCCAAATTAAAACAACTCAAAAGTCAACTAGTTTAGCTTTACCTGTTTCTGAACTTTACATAAGTGGAACTGTACTCTATGCATTATTTTTTGCCCAACTTCTTTGTCCATTTCTATGTGTGGATGGACATCAGTTCAGTTCAGTTCAGTCGCTCAGTTGTGTCCGACTCTTTTCGACCCCATGAATCGCAGCATGCCAGGCCTCCCTGTCTATCACCAACTCCCGGAGTTCACTCAGACTCATGTCTATCGAGTCGGTGATGCCATCCAGCCGTCTCATCCTCTGTCGTCCCCTTCTCCTCCTTTTCCCAATCCCTCCCAGCATCAGGGTCTTTTCCAATGAGTCAACTCTTTGCATGAGGTGGCCAAAGTACTGGAGTTTCAGCTTTAGCATCATTCCTTCCAAAGAAATCCCAGGGCTGATCTTCTTCAGAATGGACTGGTTGGATCTCCTTGCAGTCCAAGGGACTCTCAAGAGTTTCCTCAACACCACAGTTCAAAAGCATCAATTCTTCGCCGCTCAGCTTTCTTCACAGTCCAACTCTCACATCCATACATGACCACAGGAAAAACCATAGCTTTGACTAGACGGACCTTTATTGGCAAAGTAATGTCTCTGATTTTCAATATGCTATTTAGGTTGGTCATAACTTTTCTTCCAAGGAGTAAGCGTCTTTTAATTTCATGGCTGCAGTCACCATCTGCAATGATTTTGGAGCCCCCAAAAATAAAGTCTGACACTGTTTCCACTGTTTCCCCATCTATTTCCCATGGATGGGCATGCATACATATATAGTGGCATATTTATGAAATAGAGTGCTAAGCAATGATGCAAGCCAAAAAAAAAAAAAAGGAAGCTTTACATAACAAATTGTATCACACACAGAGATGGACAAAGAAGCTAGGCAAAATAATGCATAGAGTACGATTTCACTTATATAAATAAAATTCAGAAACAGGCAACCCTAAACATGTTGATTAGGGATGCATGTGTAGGGAGCAAAACTATAAAAAAAAGGCAGGAAAATGTTTATGAGAAAATTTTAAAGAGTAGTCATCTTTAAGAGTAGTTGGCAGGGAGGGATTGTGCTTGTGAAGAGGTCCCTGTGTTGGATGCTGTCAATATTTTATTACCAATTTGGGTGGTGATTTGGGTTTAAAATTATTTTTAATTTTTAAATTGTACTTATAAGTTTTACCTTCTATTCTGAATGTAATGTTATTGTTGTTCAGTTACTAAGTCAGGTCTGACTCTCTGCAACCCCAAGAACTGCAGCATGCAGACTCCTCTGTCCTCCAGCATCTCCCAGAGTTTGCTCAAATTCATGTCCATAGAGCTGGTGATGCTATCTTACCATCTCATCATCTGTTGCCCCTTCTCCTTTTGCCTTCACTCTTCTGTGTGTATATCATAACAAAAACTAAAACAGAAAAAAGTAATTGGAGATGTAAGCCAGCATAGTGGTAGGAACAGAAGTCTCATTTTGTGGGTAAAGAGGAAATGTACTATGAGTCAGTAGAAGACACCGCTCATAGGCAGCCAGGCCAGTGGAATACATCTGGATAAGAGTAAACAGACAAACCTGAAGCAAAGCACCTGAAGCAATTAAAAAAAAAATACATTCTCTAACATAGTAGCAGCTGGGTAACTTGATGTCAGCTCCTTATGGCAGGAATCATTTCTTATCTCTTCAATTTTGTTCCTGCATTCTTGCATGTGTAGTTTCTGTCATTCCCAGGGTTGAAGATGGCTGAAATGTTTACAAGGATCATGCTTGATGTCCTCTCTCCTTTTTGATTTATAACCATCCAGGAAGACTTCTCTTATACTGTCCCACACAATGACTTGGCTAGTTCAACAACACATGCCTATTTGTGAACCCATTTTTACCAAATAGGAATGGGATTAGTTCTTTCTGATTGAAAGCATGTTGGTGAATGTCACCATAACTGCTATGGAGAACTGGGGAGGGTCTGAGATGTTGCTTACAAGCTATTAAGTTAACTTGCCACAGTTTATGGGTGTTGGAGCTGACATTAGGTCAGTGAGGTCATCTATTAGACCAGTGAAGAAGGACAGTTTCTGCCTCACATTCTGTGTGTCAGCCATTTGCATAGGTTTCCTGAGGCCTGCCTCCCAAAGGGCAGCAAAAGTGCCAGGTGACACCTGCACACACTTAGGCACATTACAGTAGAGGAATGCTGACTTTAGGGAGCTTGAATATTTCATAATGACCTGTAAGCCTTCCCTTACTCACTTCCAAAGCTCTTCACCACATGAACATCCTTGAAATTATATCCTGGAATAAAGAGTGGCTCATGTTTTTGCTCAAAGGAAGTACAGAAATGAGGGAGACATAGACAATTGTCTCCTAACAATTACTGCAACTTTTCTATCTTAAAACTGTCAATGGGTAGAATGAGGGCAGGCCCTTGGAGACTTGGACCATATTCTACTGGCACATATTTCAGCCAAGTACTAAGAATTAGAAGTAACAATTAATCATAAAGATATTTCTTGAGTTCAGGCATGTTTAGATCAATAATTGTTTCAATCATTTGTGTCTTATATGTGTTGGTGTTTCTACAGTGAGCATTTCCTTTGTGAAAACTTTTTAAAACATCAGTTCCATCAGTCTATTTGAATAACCAAGTATCAATATAGTAGTAGTAGTTTTTATTTTATTTTTTTTAGTAGTTTAGTCACTAAGTCATGTCTGACTCTTGCAACCCCACAAACTGTAGCCTGCCAGGCTCTTCTGTCCATGGGATTCTCTAGGCAAGAATACTGGAGTGGATTGCCATTTCCTTCTCCAGGGAATCTTCCCAACCCAGGAATTGAACCGGGGTCTCCTTCACTGCAGGCAGATTCTTTACCAACTGCGCTATGAGGGAAGCCCATAACATTGTGTTAATTATTGTAACTTTATGATGAATCTCAATATCTGGTACCACAAGTTCTTCCACTTTATTCTCTTTTATTCAAGAGCACCTGTATATTCTTATCTATTTTACTTCTGTGTAAATTATAGAAAGTATTTTTGTGATGCTGTTTGTATTCTATTGAAACACCAGATCAGTTGCAGAAAATTGACATCGCTACAATATTGGTTCTCCTAATCCAAGTATGGAGATGGTGAAGGACACGGAAGCCTGGCATGCTGCAGTTCACGGGATCACAAGGGCAGGTTGGAAACACCTGATTCGGTGTAGAGGTAGGCTCTTTCTCTCAACAAAGCAAAGATGTCACTCTTTCAAGAGCATATGCTTAAAGGAATCTGGAGGAAATCTACAGTCATCAGAATTCAGAAGCCTAGATATTTCCAAAATGCATATTTACAGATTTAAAGTTTAAAAAGAAATGTTAATGCCTTATTGTCCCAAGAGATATCTTGTCCTGAGAGAGTACATTTTTTGAGGAGAAAGCTAAATCTAGAAAGGAATAGTACAGTGAATTAGAATATGCAAATGCTCACTGTAGAAATAGCAAAAGACAAGGCACAGATGATTGAAACAGTTACTGACCTAAACATTCCTGAACTCAAGAAATATCTTCATGATTATTTGTTACTTCTTAGTACTTAGTTGAAATGTGTGCAAGTTGAATATGGTGCAAGTCTCCAAGGGCCCTTGTTCCTCATCTGTAAAATGAAAATGTGGAATAAGTAATTTCCAAGGCAAGGCACTGGTACCCCACTCCAGTATTCTTGCCTGGAGAATCCCATGGATGGAGGAGCCTGGTGGGCTGCAGTCCATGGGGTCGCTAGGAGTCGGACACGACTGAGAGACTTCACTTTCACTTTTCACTTTCATGCATTGGAGAAGGAAATGGCAACCCACTCCAGTGTTCTTGCCTGGAGAATCCCAGGTACGGGGGAGCCTGGTGGGCTGCCATCTCTGGGGTTGCACAGAGTCGGACACGACTGAAGCGACTTAGAAGAAGAAGAAGGCTCCAACAGATCTGAACTGATATGGCTATCTTTATTCATTGAAACTTCTCATTTCCAACACTCACCACTCCATCATTTTAATTTACAATATATATAGCCTCATCTCGCATTTGTGAAACTGTATAAAGTGAAAGCATTTTGAAGGTTCCAACTCTACAATGAGGTAGACATAAGTGGTCACTACAATTCAATAAAAAAAAAAAACAGTACCCAGAGGGATCAAGTCAGAAAAGGCAATGGCACCCCACTCCAGTACTCTTGCCTGGAAAATCCCATGGACGAAGGAGCCTAGTATGCTGCAGTCCATGGGGTCGCTCAGAGTCGGACACGACTGAGTGACTTCCCTTTCACTTTTCACTTTTATGCACTGGAGAAGGAAATGGCAACCCACTCCAGTGTTCTTGCCTGGAGAATCCCAGGGATGGGGGAGCCTGCTGGGCTGCTGTCTATGGGGTCACACAAAGTCGGACACAACTGAAGTGACTTAGCCGCAGCAGCAGCAACAGAGGGATCAAGTAAATTGCCTATGGCAAACATATTTTAGACCAAACATACATTTGGTAAGTAGCTGACACAGTCGTCAGATGTTCTGAGTTTGAATCCTGGGACTTGGTACCCTCCTATGTGATTGTTATCAGAGAATCCTCAAATTTCCTTCCTGCATATCGGAAAACAGTCACCAAGAAAGTCATATCCTGGGTGACCGTGATGGTGTGAGACATTCCAGAGAATGAGAATCCAGGTGATTTCAGGAATAACAATAATTATGAAATTAAGTGGAAACATTTTTTTACTCTGGTTACTCAGTTTCATCAAGGCTTCTGGGAACCTCCCACAGATTGCCTCTCTCCATCTGGAAGACTAACTGTAAATGAAATCCAATGAGTAAACTGTATTATTCTTGTGTCTTCTATGATAGCTCTTCTTTAATTTATGATTATCCATGTAAAGTCTATCTCTATTTGAACTTTTCTGCATTAATTTGCTCCTATATGAGAATGTGTAAGGGCTCTCTCTCTCTCTCCCACACACACACACATTATGAGGAAAAGGGAAACTTTCATTTGATTCTTAACTGGAAGAGTCATTAGAGATGATCATATTGAGTTATTATTATTTGTTTGTGTCTGTCTCCCCTACCAGATGTCACAATCCTTGAAGCTGGGATCATGTCATCTATCTCTATAAGATCAACTCTCAGCATGTGACTTGGCATTTGGCAGGTTCCAATAAATGGTAATTAAATAACATAACACAGAAATTATCCAGTCCAATCTTATTTTTATAGATGAAATACATGTGACTCAAAAAAATAACAAGTCTAGCTTAGACAACTAATTAGTTACAAAATCACATACAAAATATAACTTTTGACTATTATAGCACACTTTCTAAGAGTCATGGCGGGCACTTTGTTATTTTCAAATTATATGAGAAGTGTTTACTTTTAAAACACCATCTCCTATGAGGATGAGGGTAACTGTACACAATTAAATTAAGGTGTGAGAAACACTGGATGCCCTTAGACTGGAACAAAATCACCACTTCATTTAAGATTAGATGCAGTGAGTGGGATGGGACACGTCTGATTATACACTGCTGTTTACCTTACACTGAATTTGCAAGGAAGCAGCAGCCCCAATGTTGCTTTGAAACAGGTACATAGTACATGACTACATCCAGGAAAAATAAAATCCCTACTCAGCAAAGCTCCTCCTCAACTATAAGAGAAATACACTAGCAGGAAAGATTTAAGTAAAAGAAAAATGTAAGAGAATTCACACTTGAAGATAAAGTGGAAAATAAGTTTGATTTGAATGAAAATCATTGGAGCATATTGAGGAATTGAACAATGCAAATTAGAAATATGACATTGCATTTCAAAAGAACATTTCCTTGCAGATGTTACAACTGAAACTCAGCCTGTCTTCTCCATGTCAGATAGTTTGCCGAATTATTAAAAGAGTTGGATAAAAATCTGTAGGATGAGATTTCAGAATCTATTCTCAAGTCTATACTGCAGAGCCAGACGGCTAAAGAAGCTGCTTCTCCTGCCCTCATCAGGAAGCTGTTTGCCAATTCAGGAAGCACTCACTACATATGTGGACATAGGACTTCCTCAATCTGAGCTGCTAAATTAGCTACAGTTACTGGTTCTAGAATAGCGTCATCATGCTCTGATCAAGAAACCTTATGTGCAAAATTGGAAGCCACCATTGTAACTTCAGGGTCCTCCATTATGCTACCTTTTCTACTATCAAGAAGTCATTTTCTGCTAAGTCACCAACCCTGAGAGACAGAGTTTGGCACCACAGCCATGCCCCATTTGCTATAATCCACATTGATCAAATACATGCCCGGTATCCCATTTATTTCAGCTCAAATTTCAAGTCTCCTGTGATTACATATGATATGGAACCTGGATCAAACTTGGATCACCAGCTGCAAATGAATTGGAAATATTTTGTTTTAGCTTTCTGCTCTCCACAGGAAAGATACAACACATGAGAACAAAATCAGATAGATATTCTAAACCCAACCTCCATAACTGCATTAGACTTCACTTATCTCCAATTTAAAACTTTTTTTTTTTATACAAAGAATTTGGTCCATCTTTATGCATAGTCCCAAAGTCTAGAACATTCCTACTGTAAATAAGTGCTTGCTAAATATCTATTCAATTTTTTAAAAAAGGAAAATTGTGTTAGACAGACTGGCTTGAAACTCAAGATTTTAAAAGTACTACTCTATACTTGGTGGAAAGTATTCTCACTTCCATCATTAACTCCTTTGATGTACACACATACACACACCACAAGGCCTGTGGAGTAGGAAGGACAACTATTAACAACCTGCCTTTAAGGAAGAGGAATTTGAAGTTTGGGAAAATCAAGCTATAGTGTTACCTTTTGCTAAGTCACCTCAGTTGTGCTTGACTCTGTGTGACCCCTTGGATTGCAGACTTCCAGGCTCCTCTGTCCATGGGATTCTCCGTACCCCAATGTTCATCGCAGCACTGTTTATAATAGCCAGGACATGGAAGCAACCTAGATGCCCATCAGCAGATGAATGGATAAGAAAGCTGTGGTACATATACACAATGGAGTATTACTCAGCCATCAAAAAGAATACATTTGAATCAGTTCTAATGAGGTGGATGAAACTGGAACCTATTATACAGAGTGAAGTAAGCCAGAAAGAAAAACACCAATACAGTATACTAACACATATATATGGAATTTAGAAAGATGGTAACAATAACCCTGTGTACGAGACAGCAAAAGAGACACTGATGTATAGATCAGTCTTATGGACTCTGTGGGAAAGGGAGAGGGAAAGGGAGAGGGTGGGGAGATTTGGGAGAATGGCATTGAAACATGTATAATATCATGTATGAAACGAGTAGCCAGTCCAGGTTCGATGCACGATACTGGATGCTTGGGGCTGGTGCACTGGGACCACCCAGAGGGAGGGTATGGGGAGGGAGGAAGGAGGAGGGTTCAGGATGGGGAGCATGGGTATACCTGTGGCGGATTCATTTTGATGTTTGGCAAAACTAATACAATATTGTAAAGTTTAAAAATAAAATAAAATTTAAAAAAGAAAAAAAAAGAAATACTGGAGTGGACTGCTGCATCTTCCTCCAGGGGATTTTCCTGACCCAGGGATCAAACTTAAACTCATTTAAAAATAAATGGTTCTGGAATAGCATTGAAACATGTATATTATCAAATGTGAAATAGATTGCCAGTCCAGGCTGAATGCATGAGACAGGGTGCTCAGGGCTGGTGCACTGGGATGACCCTGAGGGATGGGATGGGGAGGGAGTTGGGAGGGGTGTTCAGGATGGGGGGACACATGTACACCCATGGCTGACTCATGTCAATGTATGGCAAAAATCACTACCATATTGTAAAGTAATTAGCCTCCAATTAAAATTAATTAATTAATAAATAATTTAAAAAAATAAATAAATGGTTCTCTAGGTTCTTTAGGATCAGAAATTGCATGTAGTTCTACCACTAACTAGTTATCTGACTTTGGAGCTGTCAGGTAGTTAGAATAGGGAAAAGGAGTCCAAAATGGTGGTGGCTAAAAGACAAGGAAGAGAAAAGCCCGCGAAAGTAGAACAGAGGAAGGTCGAAGGAAGGCGGAGTGAGGACTTCAGGTAGAACAGCACTCCTGACAAAGCCCAATTTGCATAGGGCAGGCCCAGGGGCAAGAAAAAAACATATAAAAAGAGGAGCCATTCTCTCTCTCTCTCTCTCTCTCTCTCTCTCTCTCTCTCTCTCTCTCTCTCTCTCTCTCGGTGAGTACACTCTTTCTCTCTGTCTCTAACCCCGCCCCCCACCCCGCATGCGCGTTAGCACACTCCTCTCCTCTCTTCTCTTCTTTGAGGATGGATTCTCTTGCTATCTTCTAAATAAAATAGAGCTGTAACACTGATTTGTCTAAGAGCTATGACACGGTCTGTTCAAGACCCGAGAGCTGTGACGCGCTGAGGGCTTTAATGTCCGTCACTTCAAGTCATTGTTGTGAGGAGATAAGAACCGAGAAGCATACACTCGCCTGACAGAGCAATTTTCAGACCAGACAGTTTCCTTTCCTTGTCTGTATATGATAACTAACTGTGATGATTAAAAAAGAAATGCACAGCATATGCTTAATAAATGGTAGATATCATATCCTCCAGTTATGTCATAAGTATTGTGTGAAGATTTCATCAATAATATTTGCAAGAATCCCTTAGGTTCATCAGAAGAAAGGTGTCATTATTTAATTAAAAAATTTTTTATTGGAGTCTGGTTGATTTACAATGTATTAGTTTCAGGATTACGGGAAAGTGATTCCGTTATACATACATATATATAAAATAATATTCAGATTATTTTTTACTATAAATTATTACAACTAGTCATTTTTTTTCAAGCAGCAGTATTATTTGTGATGAAATTCTCACAAGTACCTCCTGTTGGGACAGTTGTTTTTATAGAAGATAAGTACATTGTGGGGGTGAAAATTGTGAAGGTGAAAGAAAAGGATTACTGGTGGCCTAGATGATGAGGCTACATATTTGCATAAGAAAAGCTGAAATCAATTGAAAAGTTAAAGCAAATCCTTAAGAAAGAAAAGTGAAGTTTGTTACAGTAGCAATGGACTTATTGCTTCCATAATGCAGTTCCACAACGCAACTCTATTAGCAAATAAGCAAAGAGGACAATGCGGTCTGCTAACATGTCCTTCATAGTATTAGACTGCTCAATGTGACCAACTTACGCAGGATAAGGAAATAATGTTCTGAATACCTCCCCTTCCTACTTCCCAATCTGGGATAAAGTCATAGGACACATCCTGGTTTCCTCTGGTTTCTCTGCTTGCCAGATATGTGAGTTTAGCCAATTTTACAAATATTTCTGAAACCGTATGCTAATTTGTAAAATAGGGGATAGAACTAGTACTTCAAATATAGAGGCCAGTTCTGAGAACTAAGGGCAACAAGGTATACAAAAGCATGCAGTATGACACAAGGTGTACAACTATTTCTCCAAAAGTATTTCCTAAAAGTTGTATGGCTATCTGTCCCTGAATTTTAAAGCAATTGCCAGATATTTGGATACCATAGATCTTGTTCACTTTTTAATATAAATATAAAAATATATATTTATAGTCATTTGATTTGTATCAGATATTAATAAAGATGTATTTTTAAAAGAAAATTAGTCATATTATGTGCTTAGTTACTCAGTCATGTCCAACTCTTTGTGACCGCATGGACTGGAGTCCACCAGGCTTCTCTGTCCATGAGGATTCTCCAGGCAAGAATACTAGAGTGGATTGCCATGCCCGCTTCCAGAGGATCTTCCCAACCCAGGGATCGAACCCAGGGATTACATTGCAGGTGGTTTCTTTATCATCTGAGCCAGCAGGGAAGCTCCTTATGTTAGAGGAAGCACACTGACTGAAACCTCCCACCCTGGCCAGGCACCATAGTAACCATTTGCATGAGATGTTTTATGACAGTAGGTCCTGGTAAGGAACACAGAGCAGTAAGCCACCACCAACCAGAAGAGTGCAGGATAGGTTAAAAGGAGACCCCACATGTCTGACCACCTCCCAAAATCCTTCTCTCTGGCATCCATCTTGGCTGAATAAGGCGTGTACCATCAGGAAGGACTCTGAGTCAGGATGATTGGCTAAAGACAACCCAGAAACTAATCCCATGACCATAAAACCCAAGACTTCGAGTAACGTGGCAGAGCTGTTCTCTGGGGTTCCCTTACCCTACTGCTCTCCACCCGGGTGCCCTTTCCCAATAAAATCACTTGCTTTGTTGGCACATGTGTCTCCTTGGACAATTCATTTCTGAGTGTTAGACAAGAGCCCAGTTTTGTGCCCTGGAAGGGGTCCCCTTTCCTGCAACACTTACAACAAACTATAAGATGTTATAATAATCTCTTTATGCATTATATTATTAGTTGATTAATGACTATAATATATATATATTAAATATATATTAACATTTTGATATCAAAATTATAGATTAAAACTTATTTAAATTTATAAAACTTTTAAAAAATAAGTTGAAATGAATGTTTTAGTACAAAATTTAATGAAAATAAATGGAAAATTATGCAAAGATGACTAATGAGCTAAGCCAACTCCTTGGCTTTTAGTAAATGTCATAGAAAGCAGACAATTTACTCCCAGCTGCTAGGATCTCTGTTACCTAATTTTTGGAATAATGAATTTCTAAAATAAGGAAAAGACAAATATCTAAGAAGTAAACTGTAAAATGATCAGTACAATTAAGCTGAATAACTAATCATGGATTATCAAAGACCAAACTTTATTTCATTTGTACAAACTTTCTGCAGCAGTAGCTATAGTGTAGGATAAGTGAAATTATTTGGAGCCCTGTGTAATCTAGAGTAACTGACAAACCCTGACTTGGCTTTTTCGTTTCTTTGGGCTTTTTTTTTAATCTCAATTTTTTGTTTTTGATGTGGTATGTTTTGTTTTATGGGTAAGATAGCGATAGTTATACCAACCATACAAAGTTTTTATTGAGCTTGAAATAATGTGTGTGAATAAGGCTTGTAATCTGTAAAATAGAATACAAAAACAATTGTCTTTCCCTCACTGTAACTTGAATGGTTTCACATCCATGAAGCGTCATATCATTAGAGTTTGACCTGTTTTCTCATTCATTGTAAACACTCACCAAACATGCATGAAATGAGAACACTAAATGGAGTCCAAGTTCATTATATTGAGTAATGTTATCTCAAGATTCGGCTGGATGGATCACAAGCTGGAATCAAGATTGCCCTGAATAATATCAACAACCTCAGATATGCAAATGATACCATTCTACTGGCAGAAAGAGGAGAGAAACTAAAGGGCCTCTTGGTAAGTGTGAGAAAGAAGAGTGAAAAAGCCAGTTTAAAACCCAGTATACAAGAAACTAAGATCATGGCATCTGGTCCCATTACTTCATGGCAAATAGATGGGGGAAAGGTAGAAACAATGACAGATTTTATTTTCTTGGGCTCCAAAATCACCGTGGATGATGCCTGCAGCCATGAAATTAAAAGATACTTGCTCCTTGGAAGAAAAGCTATGACAAACTTAGGCAGTGTATTAAAAAGCAGAGACATCACTTTGCTGACAAAGGTCTGTATAGTCAAAGCTATGGTTTTTCCAGTAGTCATGTATGGATGTGAGAGCTGGACCATAAAGAAGGATGAGTGCTGAAGAACTGATGCTTTTGAACTGTGGTCCTGGAGAAGACTCTTGAGAATCCCTTGGACTGCAAGGAGATCAAACGAGTCCATCCTAAAGAAAACCAGTCCTGAATATTCAAAGAAGGACTGATGCTGAATCTGAAGCTCCAATATTTTGGCCACCTGATGTGAAGAACTGACATTGGAAAAGATCCTCATGCTTGGAAAGATTGAAGGCAGGAGGAGAAGGGGACAGCAGAGGGTGAGATGGTTATATAGCATCACTTGCTAGATGCAGATAGTGAAGGACAGGGAAGCCTGGCATGCTGCAGTTCATGGGGTTGCAAAGAGTCAGACATGACTTAGCGACTGAATAACAACTTCAAAATCATCCTTGCAACTTCAATTATGTATTCCTTAGCGACTCTACTTGAACTAAATACAAAGAAGAAAAAAAATTTCAAAGTCCAATTTTCTCCCACTTCCCTTCCTGAAACCCTCCCTGACCAACCCCACTAGAAACACTATCTTTCTGTTTTGAAGATGCTGACACTTCCTGCTTATATAATTCCTTTAATAACTGCGTATTCATCATTTTATGTGTACATATTTCATTTACTTAACTAGATTATAAATCTCTGGAGGTTAGTCAAGTGTGTTTGCATCCTCCATAGGGCTTTCCTTGCCCACATTTATTAAATGAAATGAAGTTTGTGACACTAAAGATCTTAGGCTTGTCCCCTTCTCAATTTGAATCAATAGAGACAAGGCACCAAAACCCAATAATCCTTGTCTTTGTAGTGGAGGACTAATCCTCTTGTATTCCCAAGTGGCATAGTGGTAAAGAATCTGTATGCCAATGCTGGAGAGGAGACATAAGAGATGGGTGTTTGATCCCTGGATTGGAAATATCTTCTGGAGGAGGAAATGGCAACCCACTCCAGTATTTTTTCCTGGGAAATTCTGTGGAGAGAGGAACCTGGGGGGCTAGAGTCCATGGGGTTGTAAAGAGTTGGATACAACTGAGGATGCAGGCAACCCTGTCAGTTCACTAGTTGCTAGCCTCCTCAACTAGTTCTTTTTAATTACTAAGTTTCAGTTCTTCAGCCTAGTCCACCCAATAGAATCCTCTACCCCCCTTTCAGTTATATTCTCTTCTAGTGAGGAAAGATTCTTTTACTGAGAAGGAGATTAAGTTGATCTACATAATAAACAGCCTAAGAAAATGGTATTATACTAGTTGCAAGATTAAGCAAAGTGGCTAAAATTATGTTGAGTGTTGCTCTGGTTTGCTTGTTTGGGGTTCATCTAAACTCCATATATGGATAAAAGCAAAAAATGAAACACCTTTAATTGTTTTCACCTGTTGAACTCTGCTAGTTGAACTTGACAAATCTTATGTTCTGATCCACATGGGTCTCTGTGTGCTTTAGAACTGTAATTAAAGGGGTGAGTGAAACTGAGGATCAATTAAAGTCTGAGAGTCTCAGGGTAGTTTGTTTAATAAGCAAGAATTTTGGCAACAGTAGTCTGTGGGCTCTCATGAGCCCAGAGAACTGGCAGTTGCAGTTTCAGTTCTTTCCTTTTTCACTCTTCCTGAGCTTTCCAAACCTCTCGTGGATATGTTGGTTAAATCTGAGAAAACAGATTAAGTGCCATATCTCACAAAGTGAAAAGAGAATTCACTCTAAGAAAATCAACATGAATACACACAACAGAAGAAAAGATTGTGTACTAGGTATTTATCCTGATGTTGTATGTGCTAACCAAGAAATAGACCCTAATGTACAACAGAATATAACTACAAATTTTGTTGTAGATTTACAATGTAGTGCTATGTGCAATAAGTAATTATGCTATGTAAGAAAATTTACTAGCATGAAAAAATATTTTAACATATTTAGATAAAAACTCATCAATTGTTTATCAAATGATCCATTAAATGTTTTGTATACAGACATATGTGTGTATATATATACACATGTATATATGTACATATATGTATACATAAACAAGTTTGTTTATATATATGCATACATATATATGTATATTTATGATCACATATTGTTGTTTAGTTGCTAAGTCATGTCTGACTCTTTGCAACCCATGGACTGTAGCCCGCCAGGCTCCTCTGTCCTTGGGATTTCCCAGGTAAGAATACTGGAGTGGGTTGCCATTTCCTTCTCTACGGAATCTTCCCAACCCAGGGATCAAACCTGTGTATCCTGCTTGGCAGATACATTCTTTACCACTGAGCCACCTGGGAAGGCCATGGGTACATACGCATGCCTATATAATAAAATTTCCAAATTTTCTACAACTTGCACATTACTTTGTGTCCAGGAAAAAAAAAAAAATCTTAGAAGGGAGGAGAATACATTGCATACTTATTTCTAAAGATCTAATGTTGAGAACTCAGTATTGAAGAAAAGTATACCTTAATCAAAATTCCATAGACTCTCTGTTAATATCTGATTTACCCCCCCCCCCCCCCCACCAAGAGAAAAAACCCTTGCCTAGGGCCAGGAGAAAGCGGAGAGGCCAGAGAGGGGAGGAGGAAGCTGCAGAGTGCTCATGTGTCCTGGTAAATGGAATCTGCCTGAGCATGCTGTGCTTAAGCTGCCAAACATCTCTCAAAGAAATATTGAGGAGCTGCTGCAACGGCTGATGAAATCAACCTGACCTATTCTTTTTGTCTGCCTGCCTCCTCCGCCTCCAGTACATTGTGCAAGAGAAAGTTTAAACCATCTTCCTGTCAGGTGGAACGAGAGGATAAGCACCAGGTGGCCATGCTCCTGGTCCTGGGGCTTGGGCAGCAGCTGCTGGGTAGAGGGCCAGGCCCTGCTCGGGGGCACATGCTGTCCCTGCACTGAGGGCTGGCTGGGCACAGTGCACTCACTTCCTGTGCCAAAGCCAGACTTTTGTGTTTGAGGAGCCAGATTCCTATTCTGTGGGGTTGAATGACTGTTAGGAATGCAAGGAACAAATTAATTATTTTGCAAAAGGAATTTTACCTGGCAAGTACAAGTCAGAAACTCTGTAGTGACTATAATGAAAGCTGGGACCTGTGGAAGAGCTATGGAATAGAAGAATGTTACATCAATTCAATTGACCATGGATTGGGTATTTAATATGGCGAAGCACCTTCTAGGTATTATGAGACAAACAGGGACTCTGTCCTGCAGGACTTTCCAGTTTCTGCCTGGGAGACAGACATATAAACAGTTCATTGTTGTTGCTGTTAGTGAGTCGCTAAGTCATGTCTGGCTCTTTGTGACCCCATGGACTGCAGCACACCAGGCCTCCCTGTCCCTCACTCTCTCCTGGAGTTTGCCCAAGTTCATGTCCATTGAATTGATGATGCTACCCAACCACCTCATCCTCTGCCATCTCCTCTCTTTTTGCCTTTGATCTTTCCCAGCATTGGGGTCTTTTCCAATGAGTCAGCTATTTGCATCAGGTGGCCAAAATATTGTCACTTCAGCGTTAGCATCAGTCCTTCCAACGTGTATTCAGGGTTGATTTCCTTTAGGATTGAATGGTTTGAATGGTTTGATCTCCTTGTCATCCAAGGAACTCTCCAGAATCTTCTCCAGCACCACAGCTCATATGATTTGACAATGGTGAAGGGAAACCCTGCCATGAGTTTTAGGAATCCAGCTGGTCACCTGTTTCTCTAAGATCAATACAACTTAAATATAGACACTTGGTCTTATGCCTTCTTGTGTAGTAAGGCTGGTAAAAAGAATAATAGTATATATAGGATGCCATAGATTCCTGGAGAAGTGGTCCTAATACTGGTTTAGCAACTGACTGAAATTTGTGGTTTAGGGAGAGCTACTACCTTGCACTGAATTTCAGTTTTTTCTCCAACTCCATTTGGTTCTCATATTTTCTTTTGGTCCTAAAAACAGAATATCTGTGGAAGTCAGTGAAGTGTAGCCATGTTAACAACTGAATCCTCCCAGCTGAAATCACAGAATAAATCATAGGTAAAAGACCATTATGGCCCTTGATTTCTTTCTTCTCTTTCTTGAACCTTATCTTTTTTATTCCTCACTGTAACCCCATTCAAATCTGAGCTGTAATGAGTTTTTTTTCTATGTCATGTTCTCCAATGATGTTCACTAACATGCAGCCTGAAATAATAAAAATGATTCTGGAAGTGTACTCCCACAAGTAAACCAGAAAGTCAGAAGTTGGCTTGACAAAGCTTTCTCTCCCTTGACTTTCTATCCAGTTTCTTTCTGCTTGACTATGTGCTATCCATGTTGGTCTGCTTCTAGTCCAGCCCAACTCACTCTTGGTCACTAAGAGCATGCTGGTGAGTAAAGTATAGACCTGGTTTTTGGATTATTGATAGTCTAGCAGAAGAGCAATGACAAATAAGTTCACAAACAACCAAGTAATAAAGCAGAATAAGATCAGTGCCCTTTCTTTCTAGAAAAAGACAAAACTCTGTGACGTTCAGAAGCTGAAGAGCACACATTCAACCTGAATAAGGTACTGATGTAGTGGAAAAGGAGCCATTCAAGCTGCACCTTCGTGGACAGAATTGTGTTTTAATAAGAATAGTGTGTAGAAATAAGGTAGGGCAGGCTGAACGACTTAACAATGATACAAAGGTATTTACATGGGGGAGGCATGCGTGAAGAATGGTACACCATTGACTTAGTGGAATAGTTGCTGATGCTAGATTATGGAAGACCTCAGATACCAGTGTTAAAAATATGGCCTATGTGGAAAGAGACAGAATATTTCAGATTAGAAATGTGATGAGATTAGAAACAAATAAACAAAACAAAAGAAACAAAAAACATGCATGGTAGAATAGCTCAGAGTACTTAAAAGAATTAAGTTAAGTATCTCTCTAAGTAAGAAATGATGACAACTATCCCTTATGATTATACAGTGGAAGTGAGAAATAGATTTAAGGGACTAGATCTGATAGATAGAGTGCCTGATGGACTATGGACTGAGGTTCGTGACATTGTACAGTAGACAGGGATCAAGACCATCCGCATGGAAAAGAAATGCAAAAAAGCAAAATGGCTGTCTGGGAAGGCCTTACAAATAGCTATGAAAAGAAGAGAAGCGAAAAGCAAAGGAAAAAAGGAAAGATATAAGCATCTGAATGCAGAGTTCCAAAGAATAGCAAGAGATAAGAAAGCCTTCCTCAGCAATCAATGCAAAGAAATGAAGGAAAAAATGGAATGGGAAAGACTAGAGATCTCTTCAAAAAATTAGAGATACTAAGGGAACATTTCATGCAAAGATGGGCTCGATAAAGGACAGAAATGGTATGGACCTAACAGAAGCAGAAGATATTAAGAAGAGGTGGCAAGAATACACAGAAGAACTGTAAAAAAAGATCTTCATGACCCAGATAATCATGAAGGTGTGATCACTCAGCTAGAGCCAGAAATCCTGGAATGTGAAGTCACGTGAGCCTTAGAAAGCATCACTACGAACAAAGCTAGTGGAGGTGATGGAATTCCAGCTGAGCTATTTCAAACCCTGAAAGATGATGCTGTGAAAGTGCTGCACTCAATACACCAGCAAATTTGGAAAACTCACCAGTGAGCACTACTGGAAAAGGTCAGTTTTCATTCCAATCCCAAAGAAAGGCAATGCCAAAGAATGCTCAAACTACCACACAATTGCACTCATCTCACACACTAGTAAAGTAATGCTCAAAATTCTCCAAGCCAGGTTTCAGCAATACATGAACCGCAAACTTCCAGATGTTCAAGCTGGTTTTAGAAAAGGCAGAGGAACCAGAGATCAAGTTGCCAACATCCGCTGGATCATCGAAAAAGCAAGAGAGTTATAGGAAAACATCTATTTCTGCTTTATTGACTATGCCAAAGACTTTGACTGTGTGGATCACAAGAAACTGTGGAAAATTCTGAAAGAGATGGGAATACCAGACCACCTGACCTGCCTCTTGAGAAATTTGTATGCAGGTCAGGAAGCAACAGTTACAACTAGACATGGAACAGCAGACTGGTTCCAAATAGGAAAAGGAGTACATCAAGGCTGTATATTGTCACCCTGCTTATTTAAATTATATGCAGAGTACATCATGAGAAATGCTGGGCTGGAAGAAGCACAAGCTGGAATCAAGATTTCTGGGAGAAATCTCAATAACCTCAGATATGCAGATGACACCACAGAAAGTGAAGAGGAACTAAAAAGCCTCTTGATGAAGGTGAAAGAAGAGAGTGAAAAAGTTGGCTTAAAACTCAACATTCAGAAAATGAAGATCATGGCATCTGGTCCCATCACTTCATGGGAAATATATGGGGAAAAAATGGAAACAGTGTCAGACTTCATTTTCCACAGTTTATTGTGATCCACACATTCAAAAGCTTTGGCATAGTCAATAAAGCAGAAATAGATGTTTTTCCAGAACTCTCTTGCTTTTTTGATGATCCAGTGGATGTTGGCAATTAGATTTCTGGTTCCTCTGCCTTTTCTAAAACCTGCTTGAACATCTGGAAGTTCGCAGTTCATGTATTGCTGAAGCCTGGCTTGGAGAATTTTGAGTATTTCTTTACTAGCGTGTGAGATGAGTGCAGTTGTGTGGTAGTTTGAGCATTCTTTGGCATTGCCTTTCTTTGGGATTGGAATGAAAACTGACCTTTTCCAGTCCTGTGGCCACTGGTGAGTTTTCCAAATTTGCTGGCATATTGAGTGCAGCACTTTCACAGCATCATCTTTCAGGATTTGAAATAGCTCAACTGGAATTCCATCACCTCCACTAGCTTTGTTTGTAGTGATGCTTTTTAAGGCCCACTTGACTTCACATTCCAGGATGTTTGGCTCTAGGTCAGTGATCACACCATCATGATTATCTGGGTCGTGAAGTTCTTTGTATTCTTGCCACCTCTTAATATCTTCTGCTTCTGTTAGGTCCATACCATTTTTGTCCTTTATGGAGCCCATCTTTTCATGAAATGTTCCCTTGGTATCTCTAATTTTTTGAAGAGATCTCTAGTCTTTCCCATTCCATTGTTTTCCTCTATTTCTTTGCATTGATTGCTAAGGAAGGCTTTCTTATCTCTCCTTGCTATTCTTTGGAACTCTGCATTCAGATGCTTATACTTTTCCTTTTCTCCTTTGCTTTTCGCTTCTCTTCTTTTCACAGCTATTTGTAAACTGAGACAGATAGTGCAGAAGCACGGTGGAGAGGGGCTACCGCACGTCCAAGGTCAGGGGCGGTGACAGAGAGTGCCAGGCTGTGACGGCACAGGAGCAGTGGAGAGGAGCTATCCCACGTCCGAGGTCAGGGCTGGCGGCTGAGATGAGCTACCCCATGTCTGCGGTTAGGGGTGGCAGCCCAGAGGAGTGACCCCACGTCCAATGAGCAATGGCTGCATGGGCACAGGAGGGCCAAGAGGAGCTATTCCACATTCAAGGTCAGGAGGGGTGAGCTCATCCAAGGTAAGGAGCAGCCATGAAGAGATATCCTAAGTCCAAGGTGAGAGAAACCCAAGTAAGACGGTAGGTTTTGCGAGAGGGCATCAGAGGGCAGACACATTGAAACCATACTCACAGAAAACTAGCCAATCTGATCTCATGGACCACAGCCTTGTCTAACTCAATGAAACTAAGCCATGCTGTGTGGGGCAACCCAAGACGGATGGGTCATGGTGGAGAGGTATGACAGAATGTGGTCCACTGGAGAAGGGAATGGCAAACCACTTCAGTATTCTTGCCTTGAGAACCCCATGAACAGTATGAAAAGGCAAAATGATAGGATACTGAAAGAGGAACTCCCCAGGTCGGTAAATGCCCAATATGCTACTGGAGATCAGTGGAGAAATAACTCCAGAAAGAATGAAGGGATGGAGCCAAAGCAAAAAGAATACCCAGCTGTGGATGTAACTGGTGATAGAAGCAAGGTCCAATGTTGTAAAGAGCAATATTGCATAGGAACCTGGAATGTTAGGTCCATGAATCAAGGCAAATTAGAAGCGGTCAAACAGGAGATGGCAAGAGTGAACATCGACATTCTAGGAATCAGCAAATTAAAATGGACTGGAATGGGTGAATTTAACTCAGATGACCACTATATCTGCTACTGTGGGCAGGAATCCCTTAGAAGAAACGGAGTAGCCATCATGGTCAACAAAAGAGTCTGAAATGCAGTACTTGGATGCAATCTCAAAAACAACAGAATGATCTCTGTTCGTCTCCAAGGCAAACCATTCAATATCATGGTAATCCAAGCCTATGCCCCAATCAGTAATGCTGAAGAAGCTGAAGTTGAATGGTTCTATGAAGACCTATAAGACCTTTTAGAACTAAGACACAAAAAAGATGTCCTTTTCATTATAGGGGACTGGAATGCCAAAGTAGGAAGTCAAGAAACACCTGGAGTAACAGGCAAATTTGGCCTTGGAGTATGGAATGAAGCAGGGCCAAGGCTAATAGAGTTTTGCCAAGAGAATGCACTGGTCATAGCAAACACCCTCTTCCAAAAACACAAGAGAAGACTCTACACATGGACATCATCAGATGGTCAACACCAAAATCAGATTGATTATATTCTTTGCATCCAAAGATGGAGACGCTCTATACAGTCAGAAAAAACAAGACTGGGAGCTGACTGTGCCTCAGATAATGAACTCCTTGTTGCCAAATTCAGACTTAAATTGAAGAAAGTAGGGAAAACCACTAGACCATTCAGGTATGACCTACATCAAATCCCTTATGATTATACAGTGGAAGTGAGAAATAAGTTTAAGGGACTAGATCTGACAGACAGAGTGCCTGATGAACTATGGACAGAGGTTCATGACATTGTACAGAAGACAGGGATCAAGACCATCATGGTGTGTGAGAGAGGTGGTCAGTGAAAACTGAGTAAAGAAGAAAGAGGAAAAATGGCTTCTCCCTGAAACCTCCCTTGAACTCTGGTGGGTGGGTCTGACCAGCACTAGCACAGATTTGTGGGTTTCTTGGACACATCCCAAAGCCCCAACTGTTGGTTTGGATCAGAGTGTGACCACAAGAATCTGCTCTCGGCCAGAGTAAACTCTAGAGGCTAGAGGTCAACTCTGCTTCAGAGATGGAGTGGAGTGGAAGATTCATCAGTTCATCTTGCTCTCTCTTCAATATGGTCAAGTCCCAGTTGTAAAATTGCAAAGTTGAAAGCACAGTTTCATTCGTATACATATGAATAATGTATCTATAAGTGCTTTGCAAATTATAGGTTATTGTTGTTGCAGATAGTATAAAGAAGAATCATATTAAAATGATAAATTGCTCAGAAAAAATAAATTCTTAGCAATAAGTCTGTTGGGCCCTCGTTTGTTAGTTGAGATGACCAAGAGGAGAGCAGCTTGCTGACAGAGCCAGAGTAGTGCTCAAATCTCTGGCCTTTCAATCAGGTCCTCTTTCATTTTTTGGACAAGTGAACTCCTCTCCCCACCCTTGATATTTTGCAATCTGTTTAACACAACATCATATTTAGCAGAGACAGGTGTCATTTTTCTTCTTCATGTTCAATTCTAAGCTTGAAGGCATTTTGCAAAAGTTGCCAGCAAGTTGGAGAATGGTAAAGAGTTGAAGGAACATCAGAAGAACTGAATTTCATTCCATGATCTGGATTGAGGATGTCATATAATAACACCTTTTCTGGGTGCTGTGGGAGATGAGGAGATCCAGGGGGCTCTGTACTCCAGCACTTCACTTCCCCATTGGGGAGACAGATGTTGGCAAGCAGCTAAGGCAGAGCTGGAAGAGCGAACTGCCAGAGAAGAAGAAACTAGCAATATTTTTGGTTTTGTTCACTTCCTGAATGGATAAAAACCTGGAAACTCTGATGTTTGGCCCCTCCTGCGACATGCTACGAGAGGAAAAGGTCAACTTTAGGCAGACATGGGCATAGTGCCAGGCATTCTAGAGTCGTTTATTTGAAAAAAGCAGAACAAACCAATGTTAGACTCCAGGAGCCTCAACAGTAGACTCCAGGAAGTGTCCTCTGACCCAGTACACCCAGCAAGAAGCTATTGGGTTTTTGGATCACTGCCAAACTGTGAGATGAACCCGATAGGCTTCCTAAATAACAGCATGGCCTCAGCCTCCGGCCTGACTTCATGCTATTCCAGTCGTGTGACCTGTCTGCTCCACTGATCTAAGATAACACTTACCAAAGCCTGCCTTGGAATCAAGTTACCTGTGTGTGTGTCTGCTTCTGCCACCAGAGGAGAGAGCAGTGACCAGGCATCACTCAACTGTGTCCCCCAGAGCCCATGGTCCAGGCCCTGAAGATCCATAGTGCCCAGTAAGTGTACAGGGTTGGATGGAATTTTGGCAGGCCTCTTCATTTTTCATTGTTAAAAACCTATTGCTCTCCACTACTACTACTACTACTAAGTCGCTACAGTCATGTCCGACTCTGTGCCGACCCCACAGACGGCAGCCCACCAGGCTTCCCCGTCCCCGGGATTCTCCAGGCAAGAACACTGGAGTGGGTTGCCATTTCCTTCTCCAATTGCTCTCCACTGATGCCCTGCAAATAGGTTCATCAGTACCGTCTTTCTAGATTCCATACATATGCATTAATATACAATATTTGTTTTTCTCTTTCTGATTTACTTCACTGTGCATAATAGTCTCTAGGTTCATCCATCTCATTAGAACTGATACAAATGCTGACATAGAGAACAGACTTAAGGGATAGGGGGAAGTAGAGGATGGGATGAATGGAGAGAATAGCATGGAAATATATACACTACCATATGTAAAGCAGATAGCCAGTGGGAATTTGCTGTATGACTCAGGGAGCTCAAACTAGGGCTCTGTGACAACCTAGAGAATTGGGATGGGGTGGGATGTGGGAGGGAGGTTTAAGAAGGAGGGGCCATGTATACACTCATGGCTATTTTATGTTTATGTATATCAGAAACCAGCACAATATTGTAAAGCAACTATCTTTCAATTAAAAATAAATAAATAAATAAAAACTTATTGTTCTTCTAACCCCATTTGAGGAGAAAATACACATTGTGTTGGAAGTCTTGGATGATTTCAGAGACCAGGACTTTAAAAGGTATGCAGTACGAAATTTACTCCCTGTGGCACTCCATACCACTCCTATCCCCTTCTACTCCTATGTTTCTGAAGGTGGTTAGACAGGTTAATACATGTTATTATTTTAGTTCTTTCTTTGTTTGATTCTGTTATTTTTTTAGATAAATTCAAGCGTAAAATCCCTTTGGGTTCAATTTTTTTCTTTACTGATCCTTGGCAAAATAAGATATAAATTAGTCAGACATTGTTCTAAATGTAAAAAGATTTATTTGTTTAAAAAGGAGTGGAGTAGAGACTTCCGTGGTGGTCCAGTGGTTAAGACTCTGTGCTTCCAATGCAACTGGCACAGTTTTGATCCCTGGTCAGGGAACTAAGATCCCACATGCCACATGGTGGGCTAAATAGTAAAAAGTTAAAAAAAAAAAAAAAAAAAAAGAGAGCAGAGAATACAGTCCAGTCCAGTATACACTGGAGTTTACAGTCCAAGGCACTTGCTCCTTGGAAGAAAAGCTATGACCAACCTAGACAGCATATTAAAAAGCAGAGACATTACTTTGCCAAAAAAGGTCCATCTAGAAATGGCTATGATTTTTCCAGTAGTCATGTGTGGATGTGAGGGTTGGACTATGAAGAAAGCTGAGCACTGAAAAATTGATGTTTTTGAACTGTGGTGTTGGAGAACTCTTGAGAGTCCCTTGGCCTGGAAGGAGATCAAACAAGTCCATCCTAAAGGAGATCAGTCCTTAATATTCATTGGAAGGACTGATGCCTAAACTGAAGCTCCAATACTTTGGCAACCTGAAGTGAATAACTGACTCCTTGGAAAAGACCCTGATGCTTGGAAAGATTGAAGGCAGTAGGAGAAGGGAACGACAAGGATGAGATGGTTGGATGGCATCACTGACTCAATGGCCATGAGTCTGAGCAAGCTCTGGGAGTTGGTGATGGACAGGGAAGCCTGGCATGCTGCAGTCCATGGGGTCACAAAGAGGTGGACAAGACTGAGTGACTGAAATGATACAGTCTATGGAATTACAGTCCCTGGAATTCTCCATGCCAGAATACTGGTGTGGGTAGCGTATCCCTTCTCCAGTGGATCTTTCTGACCCAGGAATCGAATCAAGGTCTCCTGTATTGCAGGCAGATTCTTTACCAGCTGGGCTACCAGGGAAACCCAAGAGAAAGAGCACTGCATTATTACTGAATGAGAATAATCATTCATTAACAAGTTCTTACCTTCCAAACTCTGGACTGAAAGTCTCTTATGAACATGGAGATATGTATCGTTTGTTACAACCCTGAAGTGAACTTTGTTAATCTTGATTGACAGATAAGGATGCTAAAAAGTCCTCCAACTAACAGAACCCATAAGAAAATCAGAATCCCAATTCAGACTGACCTTCTTTTATACTTCTCTGCTCCTTCCATCCACTGTGAGCAAAGCACTTAAGATCTTTGGGTCTCAGTTTGACTATAATATGGAATTGATAATACTTCATGGCATTGATGAAAAATTAAAATCATATGTATAAAATAGCAATGACTTTGGAAGCCTGAAAGAGCTAAGCAAATCAAAGAAATTATCACATTATTAAATAGCAGTGTGGGAACTTCCCTGGTGAGCCAGAGGTTAAGAATTTACTTTCCAATGCAGGGGGTGCATGTTCCATCCCTGGTCAGTGAGCTAAGATGCTGCTGCTAAGTTGCTTCAGTCGTGTCCAACTCTATGTGACCCTATGGATGCATAGGTGGGCCTGGCAGCCCACCAGGCTCCTCTGTCCTTGGGATTCTCCAGGCAAGAATACTGGAGTGGGTTACCATTTCCTTCTCCAAGATCCCACATGCCTTGCAGCCAAAAAACTAAAACATACAACTATAGCATGGGAATCTGAGCCTTTTCTCCTTGCACTGCTTGTCATCCATTGATTTTTGAAAACATGGTAATATTTAAGATCTATTTTGCAGAGAAACCTGTTTTACAATGATGTTAAACTTTTTGTAAATGAAAACTATACATTTTGTTTGCATTTCTTCAAAATCAGTTGGGAGTTTTTGATTTAAGTGCTTTTGGATAAATATAATTATTGAAAATCAAGTTAATAAACAGGAAGATGTTGAGATTTATCCATATAAAAGCAAGAGTGAAACAAAACAAATTAAATGATGAAAGTTCAAACAGTGTAAAAAATTTAATTTTGAAATTATGTAATTGTGCTTTAAAGTATGTAAACTTGTAGAAAGAATTTTAATAAAACTGTTTATTTAGATAAATTTGTACTGTTTTAAAATGGAATAAAATAGAGAGGGTCTTTTTTTGTAGTATATAAGTTTGGTGAAACTTTCAAATGAATGAAAAAAGAGATAACTTATTTAATGAGCCTTGACTTGTAAAAATATTTATCAAAGAAAGATATTCTAAATAGAGGTAAAACATAGTATAGGAGATATTTGGGCTGAAATATTTACACATTTTTTATATAAAATATATTATAATAGAAAATATCTTCCATTTTACAAACTTTTCACTGTTTATCAAATATTTCAACTGCTATGAAGAGAATATTTACTCCATTAAAACTATGCCTATAGAGAAGATTCAGTTGAAAATGACAATTTCAAATTTATTAATTTTAAAATGCAATTTTCAAGAAATATTTGTCAAATGTCTGAACAAATTAAAATAATATATTGAAGAATGCATTCTTCAAAAAGCATCGGTGTCAAGACTTTTAGAAACAGATGTAACTAAGAAAATTAGCAAAGTTTGCAAACATAATATAAAAAATGGTCATTCAGTTGGATTGTTAATTTCAGATAATTAATATGAAGACTTTTTTCCAGCTTTAATGTATATGGATATATGTTACTTAAAATTTTTAGTGAAAAAAAATTTTAGTTTTCTTTTTGAATATGTTTTGAGTAGTAGGTGCATCACTGTGATATAATATTTTATGGACTGATAAAGATTTTTAAAATGCTTATAATTAACTTTAATTTCCCCTTTTATTCTTGAAATTACCCTGGATTGAACATATTTTATGATTATCCTAGATATAGCAGAGGAATTTCTCCATATTGCTGCTTCACATACAGGTCAAAGACTAGAGACAAAACACAATTTCATTTTTAAAAGTACAGGGAAGAGACTATCAATATTTTTTTTAAGTACTAAAATGATTATGCTAGGTAATAGAGATTATGAATTTGTTTTTCTTCTCTAATTTTCATTTTAAAACTTGACATCAAGTTATTTTTACAAGGAGTGGTTATGCTAGAGAAAAAGATATGAGCAGAAAGTGTTTAGAATTTCCTGGAGAAAGAAGGCACTGGGTCAGGATGGCTTCCTCTGCCAAGAGGACTCTGAGGGCAGCAACAGTAAAGAGGCAGGCACACCATGCCAGCTTCCTCCACGTGCCTCTCCTGCATTTGTCAAAGCATCAGCTGGTCAAGATGTTCTTCTGTCCTTGCCCTCTAGACCCAGCCAAGGTAGTACTGACAAATAAGGTCAGATTTGGGGGCCGAGGTGAGTGAAGCACTTTATATTTATATCCATAGTCACATACTCCTGTGTATGTTCCGGTGACTTCAGGGGACTTTCCACAGCCACGGGTGTCCTGTGTCTGGTGTGAGGTAACTGCCTGGCCCACTTAGTGAAGGGGTGGGTTCCAGGGCTTATGCATTGAGGTGTACATGATATCTTTCTCAATAACATGTATCTGTCTTCTGTATTATCTGTTCACTATGAAAATAATTTATAGATAGGATTTTTTGGTAGGGTGTTTTATTTTCTTCTCTCTGTGACTGGTAGGTCTAAGATTAAGGATGTATAAAATATATGACTTCATGACTTTCAGGGATATGGCTGGGGCTTTTCCAGGTGATTACTCTAATTAATTTAACTAGGGGGACTACATATCACACAAATAAAATAGAAGAGTGCTTGGCACAAAATCAGTACTAGATAAGTATTGGTTATTGCTTTTGACATTTTATGGAAGAACAAAGTTTCTAGAAGCAAGAGTTTCAGTGGAGAGAAGAAGATGCTGAGGGACAGTATGAAAAGCAAGATTTAACAGTGTAGGATACAAGTCAAGCCCATATTTTGTAGAAGGGACTGGCTGAGACTCTAGGAATAAAATGGTGAAGAAAATTCCTGCCCTAAAAGAATTCACAATCAGATGACGACATTTAACTGAGCTAAATCAGTGTAATGTCTCTCATTTCATGCAAAATTCTAGCTATACTTGTATGTAGTTTCTGATATGTGTGTTTAAAGCAGCTAAAAAAAAATGCTGACCAAAATTTAACCGGTTGAGGGAATGGTGGATGTCTTATCAGTTATTCAGAGAACGGCATCTGCCTCATGGACTCTTTTTTTCCTACCTAATATTCTCTAGCACAAAGAAATGGCTTAAATGAAAAAGAAGTGTTTTTTCCTATTTATTTTTTGTTAACAGAATTTGCTTCTGTTGGGTTTGCAGGAGCAAAGGTGACTCCCAATCTTCAATAATATTCAAACGGTTATCTGTCACTGGTTTAAGACAACACTTTTGCCAATAATTGGTTTGGAGTGGCATGCAACCCTCTTTGGGCTACTAAAAGTAAGGGGAAATTACTTAAAGTATTGGGAATACTAAATACTAAAAGTATTGGGAAATTTCAAATGAAGGAGTTTTAGAATGAAAATTAATATGACAAATCCTTTGACATCACCTTGGAAACAATAACTTGCTCTGTGGCCTCAAGCTGAATGCTTTATCATTCTAGGTCTCAATTTCCCTATCATATTTATCATTCTTTCCCTGTCTAGTCAACAGGATTATGGTTAATATTATTGAAGTTAATGAATGTTAACATGATTTTGAATTGTAAATGCCAATATGTAAATAATTACTGTTAATTATAAGCCTGGCATGCTATAGTTCACGGGGTCACAAAGAGTTGGACACGACTTAGCAACTGAACAACAACGATACATTACTTTGAAATCTTTAGATTAAAACAGGTATACAAATAAGGTGGCACAGTGGTAAACAATCTGCCTGCTGATCCAGGAGATGCAAGAGATGTAGGTTTGATTCCTGGGTTGGAAAGATTCCCTGGAGTAAGAAATGGCAACCCACTCCAGTATTCTTCAGTATTGCAGTATTCTGCAATAAATGTATTTTTTCATATTTCCTTGAATAAATATGAGAACATTTCTCTAGAGAAGTGAAAATTATCTTCTATGTTATAGCATACACATGACTCTAAACTTTATTAAATGCTATTAAATTCTTCTCCAAAGTAATTGTGTCAGTTTGCAAACCCACTTACACAACACGGTAATTCCTTTACACTTTCTGCTTCACTCTTTGGTATTATGCATGCATGCTAACTCACCTCAGTCATGTCTGATTCTGCAACCCTATGGACTATAGCCTGCCAGGCTCCTCTGCCATAGAATTCTCTAAGCAAGAATACTGGAGTGGGTTGCCATGCCCTCCTCCAGGGGATTTTCCCACCCAGGGATCGAATCTGCATCTCCATTGGCAAGCAGGTTCTTTACCACTAGCGCCACTTGGGAAGCCCCTTTGGCATTATGGAACTTGTTAATTTTGTCACTATGATGGTAGGGGAATTGAAAGTTACTGTTTAATTTGCAGTTCTCTTTTTAGAAATCAGAATAGCTGAAAATAGGTATGATGGCAATCAAAGGAATTCATGATAACAGTGATTACATAATTGAGGTTTTATTTTTCTCACATAAGAAGTTGCTAGCATTGCTTTTGCAGATCATTAACGTAATCAAGAAGATTAGGCCCAGCCATCTTTCTGTTGCATTATCCTAAGTATGTTGTCTTATTCATGCTTATGATACCATGGTTGCAAGATGATTGCCATGACATCACTCCAATATTTAGTAGTAAAGGGGAGAGGCAAAGAGATGGCTCATATACTCTCCTGTTGAATCTGTTCCCACTTATCAGCAAAGAAAAGATCCCTAAATCCTCTCTCCAACAGACTTCTTACATAATTTTTGCACAGAACTGTGTGAATTAGCCAACATTACCACGTTGTTCTTGGAGCTTTCAATAAGCTAAAAAGAGATAAGAATATACCCCTCATATTTTTTTCTTGTCTCAAATTGTCCTAACTTTTCAAGGATCTCTATTCTTTATATGCCTTTTAGAATTAACTTGTCATATTTAATTTTAAGATTCCTATGAGATTTTTATTAGAATTGCATTTTTTAAATTGGGGATGAATTTAAAACTTTATAATGTTGTAAACAGAAAGTTGTGAATCCTACATTTTAAATTCGTTGTGACAATCTCTGCCTTTTAATTGAAATGTTTAGTCCCTTTACATTAGTATAATGACTGATATAATTGTGTTTAAGACTACTATCTTAGTAATCTGTTCTTGATTTTCTCCTAATATTTCCTTGCTTTCTTTAGGGTGAATAAATTCTGTACTATAAATACATTATCATTATTTTGGCACTGTAAGAAATGTTAAAGATGATTTCTATGAGAGAAAAGGAAATTAAACCAGATGGAAGTCCAGATCTTCAGAAAAGAATGGAAAGTATCAGAAAGGTAAATATCTTTAAAAAAATGAAAGATCTCTCTCTCTCTCTCTCTCTCTCTCTCTATATATATATATATATATATATATATATATATATATATCTTAAAAAACACAAAGTGTGCTTACTCTCATTTATGGAAAAATCCTCTACTTCCAGCCACTCTACCAAGCATGGAAATAAGGGTGACTCTCTTTTATCCTAGAAAAGACTTTATTAATAGTGTTTTTATACCTTAAGCTATTAGATTTCAAAAGCTGATTTTGCAGCTTTTATTGCTTGTTCTACTTGTTAAGAAGTTTTGAATTTCTATATCCATCTTGGCCAGAAGCATAAATATATCACTCACTTTCAATATTGTGAAGTTACTATTTGATTTATAATTTATTCTGAAGCATGTTTTTTAGTTTACTAATGGATTGAGGAGTTTGATGTTTCTGAAATTGATTTAAAATTTTATTGCTTTGTGTATTATATTAAATACTTGACTTTTAAAAGAGTTACTCTGTGGTTGACATTACTGAGACACAGTATGTAGATGTGGAGCTTCTGCCTATCATTTATTCTACAAGGATATAATCTGCTTAAAAATGTAGCCAATATAGGACCAAGAAATAGAGAAAGAACAGGTCTCATTATTCTAGCCCTTAAATTAAGTTGCTTCTAATGTTGTAAGACTTTCCAGTTACATAAGTCTATTATTTCCCTTCTAATCTCAGGTCAGTTTGTGCTGATTTTTGTTGTTGTTGTTGTGTAACCTAATTGATAGAGGAAGCAAAGAATTCACTTTGAGGAATATTGAGCTTGCGTTGTGCTGGAATATAACACAGCTCAGTGTAAAGGAGTGAATTCAGAATAAAATATCCAGAA
Organism: Bos indicus; assembly: GCF_029378745.1. Classification (NCBI taxonomy): domain Eukaryota; kingdom Metazoa; phylum Chordata; class Mammalia; order Artiodactyla; family Bovidae; genus Bos; species Bos indicus. Next base: position 78,474,163 of record NC_091760.1, on the reverse strand, counting down.
AGAGAATCATCATGCTGTGGGGTTTGCCAGCCATAATCATGTGTAGTAGCTAGTGCTACAATTAAGTAGCACTAGCTTCAGAAGTCAATGGCACCCCACTCCAGTTCTCTTGCCTGGAAAATCCCATGGACGGAGGAGCTTGGTAGGCTGCAGTCCATGGGGTCGCTAAGAGTCGGGCACGACAGAGAGACTTCACTTTCAGTTTTCACTTTCATGCATTGGAGAAGGAAATGGCAACCCACTCCAGTATTCTTGCCTGGAGAATCCCAGGGACGGGGAGCCTGGTGGGCTGCCGTCTATGAGGTCACACAGAGTTGGACACGACTGAAGCGACTTGGCGGAGCTTCAGAAGTATTAAATCCATTGTATGTGTCAACCTGACTGGCTCCTAAGCTGCCCCGATGTTTGGCTAAACAAAACATCTGGGTATTTCTGTGAGGGTATTTATGATGATGCTAGCATTTGAATCTGTAAAATCAGTAAAGCAGATTGCCTTCTCACTGTGAGATGGCATCATCCAATCCTTTGAGAGCATGAATAGAACAAAAGGTAGAAAAAGGGAGAGTGTGCCCCCTTTTCTGCTTGACTGATTGAGCTGAGACATGGGTTTTCTCCTACTCTCAGACTAGTACTTACACCATTGTCTCTCCTTGTTCTCAGACCTTCAGACTTGAACTAGCAGTCTCTATAATGCTTTGTTTTATTAAACTGCACAGATACTGCATTTCTTAAAACTTGAAGGTTTGTGGCAACTCTGCATCAAGCAAATCTATGGATGCCAGTTTTTTTCAACAGTGTTTGCTCACTTTGTGTCTGAGTCACGTTTTAATATTGTCACAAGATTTCAAACATTTTCATCATTATATTTGTTATGATGATCAGTGATCTTACTACTATGGCTCACTAAAGGCTCAGAGGATGTTTTGCAATTTTTAGCAATAAAGTATTTTTAATTAAGATATGTTCATGTCTTTAGCCATAATGTTACCAGACATTTAATAGACTGAAATATAGTATAACCATAACTCATATCCATTGGAACACCAAAAAATTTGTGAGATCCACTTTATTGAAGTGGTCTGGAACTGAGCCCATAACATCTCCAAGATATGCCTGTATATATTCATATACACATATATGTGTATATATACACACACACACACACACACACACATATCTTCTTGGTTCTAGTACTCATGATCTTAAAAACCTTGACTAATACAATTCCCTTTTGCTATTTTATAGAATTGGAAATTATGTACTATTCTATCACTTTAATTACTCAAGACCTTTCATTCTAAGCAAAATTCCTTCCTAAAATGTCTCTCTTGGGCACTGTTTTTTGTCGCTGGACCAAATCCCAATGTGTGCTTGTGTGTGTTTGGCTGGGGGTGTTCCCACACAACACCAAGCAGTTCTCAGACACCAGCAGGGGACACCACTGGTGATTAAGCTCCATCTTCAGCCCCTGTCCCTCCTTGGAGGTCAGAGGTAGCAAGGAAAGTTTCAACTTTTTAATCACACATTTGGTTGTCTTGGCAATCAACCCCCATCCTTACTTAGATGCTTTCTAAAATTCACCTCATTGACATAGCAAAAGACAACTTAATTGCTCCTAAGGGTTTTGGGGGCTTTGTGCCAGAAACTGGGATGAAGACCAGATGTATATTTCTTATTATAAATCATAGTATCACAGCCACTATTCATATTCTGAGGTCCATGCTACATTGTTTATAGCTTGGTATCACCAAAAAGAATAGATAGTACTCTGGATTTGGTGACTGTTTGCCTGGCCGTTGCCAATATTTAGCAAACAGAATTGGCTCTGCCATAGTTACCAGGAAGTCAGTGCCTGTGCGTATCCATCTAAGACTATAGTGTCTATACCTAAGCATGCATATGCCAAACCATGCCTTGGTGTTTGCCACCTGCAGCATTTCCTGGAACAGCCATATCGTGTAAGATCATTTTTAATTATCCCTTACATTTTTTCAAGGAAAAGCCAGAGAATCAAAAGCTGTCTGCCAGCATACTTTTTTTTTTTTTTTATAAGAATTTAAGAAGAATGAACCCTTGAGCAAGTCACTTCAAGTTAGTTTAAATAGGCCAAGCAGCCTCTGCAGAGGATTTTCTAGGCACCACCTCCTAACCATTCCCGGACTGTGTACTGTCAGTAGCCAATCTTTCTATAATTGCTTAAGGATCCCATAAAATTATATCAACTAGTCTTTTCAATAGCCCTCTAAAGTAGGAGATATTTCCCTCATTTTGCCAATGATTAAGCTACAGATAAGAAGGAAATGGCAACCCACTCCAGTACTCTTGCCTAGAAAATCCCATGGACGGAGGAGCCTGTGTACAGTGCAGCCTGTGCAGGCTACTGTCCATGGGGTCGCAAAGAGTTGGACATGATTGAGTGACTTCACTTTCAAGAAAGATTAAGTTATTTCTCTTCAGTTATATTGTTTATTGGTTTCTGAGCTCAGGCTTTCCTCTGTTGCACTTGATATGCTTATTTTTGTTGTTTGATCACTCAGTCATGTCTGACTCTTTGGAACCCCATGGACTGCAGCATACCAGGCTTCCCTGTCCACCATCTCCTGGAGCTTGCTCAAACTCATGTTCATTGATTTCGTGTTGCCACTGAACCATCTTGCCCTTTGTTATCCCCTTCTTCTGCCCTCAATCTTTCCCAGCATCAGGGTCTTTTCTAACGAGTCAGCTCTTTGTATCAGGTGGCTAAAGTATGGTTACATACTATTTTGACTCTGACACATTGTTTGAATTTGGTTGAATTATTCCTTCTAGGTAAATTACTGCAACAGCAAACCCAAATCTCAGGAATTAACAGAAAAGTGGGAAAATTGAGATGAGAAGCAAGTAATTTTTACAAGGTTATTCAATTAGTAAATGATGAAGTTGGAAGCCACATAACAGTCTGTTTATTCTCAACCACTGTGGACACTGTATGGTGAGAGAGAACCATGCAAATAACTCTCTAAGATGATTCGTCCTGAAAATGTGTCAAAAAGGCATTGCATAATTCCACATTCCTTCTTTTTTCCTCTATTCTGGCTGAAGTGAGAGGACTTTGAGACCACAGAGACTGGGAGAGGTACAAGATATAAGCAGAGGTTCCTGAATGACGACACAGAAGACACCCAGCCTTGAATTCCTATAGAAGGAGAAATAAGCTTGATTTCTTACTTCAGTTTTCTCACTATTTAAATAAGGATGCATGCGTGCATGCTCAGTCTTGTCAAACTCCTTAGGACCCCACCAGCTTCTCTGTCCATTGCCCCTACAAGAGTACTGGAGTGGGTTGCCATTTCCTCCTCCAGGGAAACTCCCTGATCCAGAGATCAAATTCCTGTCTTCTGGTCTCCTGCATTGGCAAGTGGATTCTTTACCGCTGTGCTACTTGGGAAGCCCCAAATAAGGATATTATCTAATTGACGGGGCTATTCTAATCAGTGTTAAGCACAATCATTTTTATATTATTAATAAAAAGCTTAAAATTCTTAATATGTCACTTAAGACTATTCTATCTAACTCTGATATATTTTAATAAATGTATTTTCCAAGACCCTGAGTTTTCAACATATGGGATTATTTGCTAGCCTTGAAACATTTTAATATTTTCTGACTTTATTTATGGTTGTTTTACTTACTTGAAATGCCTCACTCTTTTTTTCTTTATTTGAAATCATTCTCAAATTATTAAGGCCCATTTTAGGCACTATCCACTTAATGAAATTTTTCCAAGTGTACTGGTTAGGATTGATATATATTTCTCCAGTGTTTCTATAGCATCTGTTTTTTCACTGTTAACAAAACTCTTAAAACACTGCCATATCACTGATGACAGTACTTTTACTATATTTATTTATATTTAACTATTTTTTGAAATAAATATTATTTTAATTCCAGTCATATAATTTTAGACAGACTTAATCACTCAGTCTTTTCCTGAAGAAGACCATGCTGAGTTCTTCAGATTTCTAGTCTGCTATTCCCACTCTGGTTTCTCTCCCAAATGACATGGATGTATGATTGGGGAAAAGTAATTTAAGAAGTCTCATGACTGTTGGAGTGATAACAACTCAGTATTATCTTGTATACTCTTGCTGACCTGGTCAGTGAAATCAGATGGTTTGTGCTGCTCATTGAACTGCCTTAACAAAGTATTACAAATAGATATGACGTAACAAAACTTTATTCTTATCTAGGTCTGGTACCTGGAAATCTGAAACAAAGGTGTCAGCAGAGTCATGCTCCTTCTGAAACCTATAGGGGAGAATCCTTCCTTGCTTTGTCCTGGCTTATGGTGCCAGCCCTAGATCCTTGTTATTCCTTGGCTTGGGACTGCATTGCTCCAGTCTCTGCCTCTGTCATCACATGGTATTCTCTCTGTATGAGGATACCAATCATAGTAAACTAAGACCCACCCTAATGATTTTATCTTAACTTGAGTAAATCTGCATAGAACTTTTTTTCAAATAAGACCATATTTATAGATATTGGAGGTTAGGAATTCAATATATCTTTTTAGGGAGAACAAAATTCAACCTGTAACAGTAATCATTATGAAATACACCCAGAACATTCAAGAGAAAAGTCTACTATTCAGGAGAAAGGAGTTTCCTAGAGTCTTATCAAAACTGAGGAAAGGGAATTCCTTCCATCTCAGGCCCTTTGAGCCTTCTGCTTCACCTAAGAGAAAAAACAATAAAACATGTTCAACAGGAGTAATGGCTTTCAGAGAATAGACTGGAAATGCTGTAGCCAGGAAAGGCAGTTGGGGAAAAGGGGAACAAGCTATTCTCCTGGAGAAACATTTGTGAAGGTCACAGTCCCAAGACACAGGCTTACTAAAAGACTGAGATTTTAATCAGAGGATTAAGGAACAGTCCCCTTCTCACACACTTTGTCACGACACCAATAGGGCTCCAGTATAATAACAGTGGATTACAACTTAAAAAGCTACCAGACACAGACTCCCTCTAAAGAGGAATACTTGAGGAAGCCCAAAGTCTAAAGAGGAGACAAAAACCAGGACACTAAAAGAATCTGAATCTTCTGGCACTTACTGTTACAGCAAACATTAAACCTAACGCAACTCCTAGCCAGATTAACATAAATCCATACACTAAAGGCCTATTTATCTCAGTGTCTATTGCCCAATAAACATATCCAGCTTTTAGAGCATGCCAAAAGTAAGAATAAACACATGCTGAAGAGACAATCATCTTCAGAGCCATCCTCAGAATTTAGATATTGGAATTAGAACATACGAAAAAGAAAATAACCATGATTAATATGTTAGGAGTTCTAAGGAAAAAGTAAACAAAATGCATGGACAGATGGGTAACATAAGCAGAGAGATGAACACACTAAGGACCAAAGGAATTTCTAGAAATAAAAAACACTGTACCAGAAATGAAGAATGCCTTTTGGCTCATCAATAAACTTGAAACTGCTCAGGAATAAGTTAGTTTCAAGAGAGGCAAACAGAAACCTCCTAAAATTGAATTCAAAGGTAAAGAGGAATACAAAAGACAGCGAGAAGAAAGAAAGAGTGAGGGAGGGAGGGAAGGCAGGAAGGAAGGATGAAGGAAAGAAAAGCAAGCAAGGAAGAAAGGAAATAGCAGAACCACCAAAACAGTGGGACACTGTCTTGAATACCAGGAGGAAAAAAGAGAGAATAAAAAAGGAAAAATAATGTGAATAATGACTGTTGGTCTTTAGTAGTGCAGTCATGTCCGACTCTTTGCCACCCCGTGGACTACAGCATGCCAGGCTTCCTTGTCCTTCACTATGTCCCGGAGTTTGCTCAAACTCATATCCATTGAGTCGATGCTATCCAATCATCTCATCTTCTGTGGCCCCCTTCTCTCCCTGAGAATTTATCAAAATGAATGTCAGGCACTCCAAACCACATATGCAAGAACTTCAGAGAATGCAGAACAAGATAAGTGATAAACAAACAGACGAACATATGTTCATGTACACCTTTAAACATATCATGTTGAAATTCAGAAAACCAAAGGAAAAAATAAAATCTTGAAAGAAGTCAGAGAAAAAACAAAACCAAAAAAAGGATAAAACTTCATCTATAGAGGAAAAAGGGTAAAATTATAACAGACTTGTCATCAGAAACCAAGCAAGCTAGAAGAAGTGGCAAGCATGACATTTTTAGCTTTGAAAGGAAAAACAAAACAAAACAACTATCCTAGAATTCTATATCTGGAGAAATTATGCTTCAAATTTGAGGGAGAAGTAATGATTTTTCAGACAAAGAAAAATCGAAGCAATTCACTGCCAGCAGAATGTTAAAATGCCTGCAAGGAATGTTAAAAGAAATTCTTTAGGTAAAGAGTAAATGATAACAGATCAGAACCATGGATCTACATAGAGACATGAACCAAAGTTCCAAGGCAAATCACTAATTCTAGGACAAACACATGTGTGCTTGCTCCATCATAACTTTGTGCAACCCCACGGACTGTAACTAGCCAGGCTCCTCTGTCAATGGAATTCTCCAGACAATAATCCTGGAGCGGGTTGCCTTGCCCCCTCCAGGGGATCTTCCCAACCCAGAGATCAAACCGGAGTGTCCTGTGTCTCCTGCATTGGCAGGTGTGTTCTTTTACCACTGCTGCTGCTGCTGCTAAGTCGCTTCAGTCGTGTCCGACTCTGTGCGACCCCATAGACGGCAGCCCACTAAGGTCCTCTGTCCCTGGGATTCTCCAGACAATAATCCTGGAGCGCCAGGGGATCTTCCCAACCCAGAGATCAAACCGGAGTCTCCTGTGTCTCCTGCATTGGCAGGTGTATTCTTTTACCACAGGAAAATATAAAATAAACCTGGAGCATCTGGTAGTGCCAGGAAGTAAGGAAGTGCTCAAAAAAAAAAAAAAAAAAAAAAAAAAACAGAAAGGAAGAGGCATGTCAAAGGAACAGAGAAGCGAACCTGAGTGTACTTTCGATGGACAAACCTGGAATACTTTGAGCAACAAAACAAATAATGCAGTTGTGTGTGTGTTAGTTGCTCAGTTGTGTCCAACTCTTTGCAATTCCGTGCACTGTAGCCAGCCAGGCTCCTCTGCTCATGAAATTCTCCAGGAAAGAACACTGGAGTGGATTGCCATTCCCTTCTCCAGGGGATATTCCCGACTCAGGGATCGAACCTGGGTCTCCTATATTGCAGGCAGATTCTTTACTGTCTGAGCCACCAGCAAAACCCAAATAATGCCATATGGGACTACAACTGAAAGTATAAAATAGCCTAAGTCCATACTGATATGTGTGAATGATTAAATAGATAAATAAATGGGAGAGATGAAACAAATCTTCTTTATATAAGAATTTCAAATAATATACGTAGATACATCTTCTTCCAAAAAACACAGGTTAATTCCCTGCTTCTTGAATGTGGGCTGAACTTAGGAATTTGTTTCTGAATAATAAAGTACAGAAAGGAAAATTATAGTAACTTTACAGAGGAGTACTTGGTGGGCTCTAACTTAATGAAGTGATGAAGGTTAACATCACCACCTGTCACTTCCTTCCTGCTGAAAGTGATGAGAAGCACACTTCACCTATGTCGTATTAATAATTTTCTTCAAAATCCCAAATCCCTATAATTATGTAAAATTATAATAATAAAAAAGCCATAAGACAAGCACATATTGAGGGACATTCTGCAAAATACCTAATTCTACTTCCTGGGAACCCAAACTGTGAAAAAGGCCCAAACTTGTTGGTTTACATTGTTCTTATTTAGTTGGAGGTCTCCTATAAGGAACTAACATGCCTGAAGTTTACCATCTTGCCCCACCACAATGCTAGCCTCATCCATGGTTACGTATCTCTTACCTAAGGTACTTAATTTCTAGGTAAAGTATCTATTAAAGTTAAATATACACATATATTTCAGGGATACACTTAATTCAAATGCATCTGTATGTCCATAAAAGACACATAGTAGAATGTTCCGGAGAAGGCAATGGCACCCCACTCCAGTACTCTTGCCTGGAAAATCCCATGGACGGAGGAGCCTGGAAGGCTGCAGTCCATGGGGTCACTAAGAGTCGGACACGACTGAGCGACTTCCCTTTCATTTTTCACTTCATGCATTGGAGAAGGAAATGGCAACCCACTCCAGTGTTCTTGCCTGGAGAATCCCAGGGACGGCGGAGCCTGGTGGGCTGCCATCTATGAGGTCGCACAGAGTCGGACATGACTGAATCGACTTAGCAGCAGCAGCAGCAGAATGTTCATAGGTGTACTATTCATAATTGTCAGTAACTGAAAACTGAAAATACCTGTCAGGAGTAGACTAGATATATACACTCTGGTATAGTCCCACAATCCCACGGATGGAGGAACCTGGTAGGCTGCAGTCTATGGGGACGCTGAGTCAGACACGACTGAGCGACTTCACTTTCACTTTTCACTTTCATGCATTGGAGAAGGAAATGGCAACCCACTCCAGTGTTCTTGCCTGGAGAATCCCAGGGACTGGGGAGCCTGATGGGCTGCCATCTATAGGGTCACATATGCTGCCGTCTATGGACACGACTGAAGCGACTTAGCAGCAGCAGTAGCATAGTCCCACAATAGAATATTCTACTTCAATGAGAAAAAATATTCTAAAATTACAACCGGAAATATGGATGAATCTCACATCAAGATGTTGAGTGAAAGAAGCCAGACACGGGAGGGCATGTCCATTATTTAATATAACATTTTTCATGGGACAAAGCAAAGAATATTTATCCTTAATGTCAGGATGGTAGTTATCCTTGGGTAAGGGGAAAGTAACTAGAAGAAAGCACAGTGAGATGTCTGAAATTCAAGCAATATTTTGGATGCTGAGTGTTCATTTCATAATAGTCATTAAGTATAGTTATCACACATGCTTATCTGCATGCATGCATAATATATATGCCAATGCAATAATATGTTCCATACAATACTCTGGTAATATAGTTCCAAAAAGTGTTTCCAAACATAGGATTTTTTGAGCTTCTTGGAACTGATGACACAGAGACCATTATCAGTTTTAGTTCAATTCAACTAAGATTTTTTAAACCCCTCATGCATGCCAGGAAGAGAGAGAACATTGAATAGTAAGATATAGTCTTTTCAGTTTAAAAAAAATGAAAAAATTTACTGTGAGAGCATATGACTATAAAGCACTACAGAATTTTGGAAACTGAAGGGACCCCAGACATCACCACCACTCTCTTTTGTTAGATGGGGGTGTGGCCAAGGGCAGGGACTTTATTGTGGCCCCAATTTGGGTTAAACTTCTAGGTCCGACACAATCACTGGGTAACTCTGGGGGGAGGTTACTTACTCTCTTTCTGCCCCAGTTTCTTGAACTGAAATGCAGTGTTAAAAATATATACCCCAAAGCATGGCTCTGAGGGTAAAACTTTAAAATCTGGGAGCACACCAGGTACAAATCTATTGTACCACACAACTAGTTGTTCCAAGATAAGTCACTCTCCCTCCCCTCAAGGTGATCTGAGGTGAGTGGCTCAAAGTCCAGCACCCTTTCTAGAATGCTTTTCTGCTTCTCTAAATACATAGAAACAAGATGGAGAGGGTTAGGTATGCTGAGAGTGTGAGGGACATGCCGAATAAGCCCTGTCCTCTTTCCAGGGAATCGGCCCAGGGAGCTTCTGTGTTCCGTGACCTGTGGCTGTGGGGAATCTCCGGTCCATCGGGGAGGCAGGGACTCTCCCTGGTGTTGACGGCATGGCTGAGAGAGGACAGATGAATAATCCTTTCTGGGAGGAAAGCAGATACCACAGCCTGGAAAGCACACGTCCGGGGAGGCTGAGTAGGAGAAGGAGCTTAGATGAGCAAAGACCCCCATCCCGGGTGTGTGATGCAAAGCCTGGGGAATGTGGCTGAAGCCAGCCCAGTGGCCATCCTTACCATGCTCTGGAACCCTCTGAGCCCTGGCAGCTGCTACCGTGACTGATGTGTGACATCCTGACCTTTGCTGACACCATCCTTCCTTCTTGTTTTTCATCCCCTGCTGTCCCTGTTTTCCACACAAATGTGGATGGCATATAGGTGTATAGAACTACTTGGGGAAAAATACCTCAGACTCCTGGGTACTTGTCCTAGGACTGCAATTAGCCACTTGTTCAGGAAATTGACAGAAACCCCCATTCCAGTAAAATCTGCTTGTTTCTATGCAGGAGTTCCTCCTCTGCACTTTCCCTATGCCTAGAAGGGAGGGCCAGATGCTTCAAACTCTATTTCCCACCCATGAGGATGCTCCCTTATATTTTATGAATCATATTCATATCTAGTATTTCATTTGCTCCTCACAACAAACCTTTGGGATGACCCCAAGTTACCTTTTCAGTGAAGAATAAAGTAAGGTTCGGAGTGGTCTCCTGAATTGCAAGAGAAGGCAATGGCACCCCACTCCAGTACTCTTGACTGGCAAATCCCGTGGACGGAGGAGCCTGGTGGGCTGCAGTCCATGGGATCACTAGGAGTCAGACACCACTGAGTGACTTCACTTTCATTTTCACTTTCATGCATTGGAGAAGGAAATGGCAACCCACTCCAGTGTTCTTGCCTGGAGAATCCCAGAGACGGGGGAGCCTGGTGGACTGCCGTTTATGGGGTCATACAGAGTCGGACATGACTGAAACGACTTAGCAGCAGCAGCAGCAGCATACAGCAAAGCAAGTGGCTGTCAAAATTAGAACTTGTGTCTCCTGAAAACCAGCCCACTGCCTGCCCTGTGCTGTCTCTCAAATCCACAGATATCTGTCCTACTGCATAGCAATCTGTTCTTCCTTGATATGAACTTGTTCCCAAAAGGCTACCAGAAAGAAGAGCTCTCTCCTGTACTCATCATATTCCATGAAAGTGAATTGAGGAAAAGGAACACATGCCCCAAATGGACCATATGAAGTTGTTTTAAGAATCAGTTTGAGCATCCTCTCTAGGAAGCCGTATCTGACAGCCACAATCTGGGACTCCATCCCTCCCTTCCTTCTGTTCTCATAGAGTCCTATGCACACATTTGCCTTGTACTTAAGTTACTTACTTAAGCATTTTTCTCCCTTCCTTACAGATAGCATCCTTGAGTTCAGGGACTGTGTCTTAATCATCTTTTTATTTTCTGGTACCTGAACATGGTGAACGCAAATGTTTGATTGAATACAAAATAATGTAGTCGGTGGTATTGAGAGTCAAAGGATGTCTAAAAGGTAACATACTTTGACCCTCATTTTTCTGAAGAAGATAAGAGAATGAAGAGATCAGAAAGAACAAGATGCATGCGTTTTCCAAACGCTCGTCTGGGCTGCTCAGTCAGTCCTGCATTTCTGTTGGAATGCTCATGTTCCCTCTCTTTCCAAATCACCCTGTTTGGTCTTATATGAAGATAATTAAGTCTACATTGCTGGAGGTGTCACCCCCTCTAGCAGTATCCCTGAGAACTTCTTGGAAATTTTTACATGTTCCAGTTACCCAGACTGTGGCTACCTCCCGCTCTTTGGTTCACCCCCTGCAATCTCACAGTCACTTTTCTGGGCTACTCATCCTCTCCCCTTGCTGATTTCTCTGATCATGAACACGTTCTTTTACTATTCCCTAAGCATGGGCCGTGAGGTGCAAAACATTTAGCAAAGATATGCAGATGGAAACAGAGAATTGCAAAGCCAGAATTAGAAAACTGGATATGGACAACAAGGATTCCTGGAACCTACCTGCTACATCACATCAGAAGGAAATACAGATGTAGAGAATGGACACCAAGGGGAAGAAGGGGGAGTGAGATGAATTGGGAAATTGGGATTGACATATATACAAAATACTATTTACAAAACAGCCAACTAATGAGAACCTACTATATAGCACAGAGAACTCTATTCAATGTTCTATGGTGACCTAAAAGAGAAGGAAATTTAAAAAAGAGGGGAAGTATGTATACGTATGGCTGATTCACTTTGCTTTACAGTAGAAACTAACACAACACTCTAAAGCAACTATACTCCTTTTTTTTTTTTTAAGAGTGGGGCTATGGCTCCTGTGTTTGTCCTCAGCTTCTGGATGGCCTTCCACCACATTGCAAGGGTCTCTACCAGATCCATTCCCTGAGTATTAGTCCCCTGCCTCCAATTCTGGTCCTTAGTCCTGCAAAGGGAAACCTAAAATGAACCTTTAATAAAGAAAGAAAAAACAAATCTTCAAGAACTTCTCACTCTCCATCCCCCAACTTCCATGTTTCATTAAGCAAAATCTGCCAAGGCAGGGCTGAAGAATTTGCATGTGTGTCTCTTCACTAAAGACCAAAGAGTTGGTACTTATGTCCGTAATCAAAACTTTCCCAGAAGAGATAATAGTGTACCTCAAAGAAACACTCTTGCTTCTTCGCAGAATATCTGTTTTGCTCCAGTTTTCATCAATCAAATATTCAGGTGTCCAGCCCCAGAGCACTTTTCTCAAAACTTGGAAACTCTCTGACCAGGTTACAGCTAGTCAATGGCAAAGATTTGCAAAGTGTGTATTATTAACAATAATTAACATTTATTGAGTGGGTACTATATGCCAGGGACTGTGCTTAGCAGTTTACATGAATTTTTCTTATTTAATCCTCCCCAAATCCTATGAAAAAGGCACAATGATGTGTTCTGGGTGTGGTTTAGGGTGCGGCTGGTTTGGTGCCCAAATCCAAATGGTAATTCATCCCTCCTCTTCTCCAGAGTTCCCAGCCAAAGAGCATATTCATCAAAGAATTAGCAGCCAAGTAGGAAAGAAACTGCTGATATTAAAAATGTCTGGGAAAGTCCACAAAGGAAAGCTCTTATGAAACAGAATTGGAGAACACAGCAGAGGCCTCAGGCTTAGGAGAAGCATACCCAGTGTCTACTCACCCAGCCTTCCTCTTGAATAAAGGTTAGAACAAAGTACAAAGTGTGGTTGGCTTCCTACACAGATGCCAAGAGAGGGGAAAAAAGCATCATGAAATTTGATTTTGAGACATTGCTATTCTGCCTAAATATCCTCTTAAATCCTGACCAATGAGATGAACAATTCCTGTTCCCTAGGAAAATTCCAATGAGGTCAGACAGAGGATTGTGATGTAAGAGAAACAGTAGAGTTGCCCTCTGTGTGGATTGAGGCAAGTTAGTGAATACAGAGAATAGAGAGCCAACCATCCATCCCCTTTTCTTATTTTATAGAGGTTCAAGTAGCTAGAAAGTGGTCTTCAAAGACACATTCTTAGTTTCCCTATCCTTCACTTTTCACGACTGCCTATTATCACCTATTGACTCTTACTATCTTCTAATGTATAGGACCTAAACTCTAAGTTCTCCCCATTATTTCTAGGAACCTCCAGGGACTAGCTCTCATTTGTGTTTATGAACCTGGCTTGCCTTCATCAGATCACACCTGTCACTGCTTGTTTTTTCGGCTCTAGCATCACAGAAGATGTTACTGTATTTGAGGCTGCTAACTTTCACTTTTTCATGGTGTCTGCAGACCTACTGGGTTTCTCTGGGATCCATCTATACCTCTTCTGGCACATACACACTACACTTTTCAAGGGGCCCAAGAGGTCTAGAGTCTGCTTTCACTAAATCCATTTTGGTTTCTTTGCAGAAATAGGGACAATTCCCTCCTTACTTTTTCTTTGACATAGGCTCTGAGGAAGCACCACAGTGTCTCAGCATTTTGGAGAAACCTGTCCTAGAGTTTCTGTTTGCAGAGTTGGACAGTGCCTATAAGATGGTTAGGATGACCATGATCAAGGCAGCGTGCTACTCAGCCACCCCTTCCTATTTTTGTGTTAGGTATTTTTAATCAAATGCCCTTGTAATTTATTTCTTGTGCCAAGACTTCACAATTTTAAAAGACACACATTAATTCCAAGAACAAACCCCCTTTAATTCAACATGTCTCATTATTTTTTGTTTCATTTTCCTCATCACTTTTATTTGTTTATTTTTGTCTGCACTGGGTCTTCGTTGCTGCGTGCAGACTTTCTCTAGTTGCGGTGAGTAGGGCTGCTCTGTTGTGGTGTGCACGCTTCTCATTGCTGCGGCTTCTCTCATTGCTGAGCAGCCCTAGGGCATGTGGGTTTCAGTAAGTGTGGCACCCAGGCTCAGTAGTTGCAGTTTGAAGACCCTAGAGCAGGGGCTTCAGTACTTTTGGCACAGTGGTTCAGTTGCTCCATGGCATGTGGAGTCTTCCTGGACCCATGTCCCCTGCATTGGCAGGCGAATTCTTATCCATTGTGCCACCAGGGAAGTTGAACCTCTCATTATTACTATACAAGAAAGGGGAAAATAAATGTGAAGGGCCCATGTTGTTACTGGCTCTATGAGTGCCACTGACTCTCCTATACGTCATGCTTGGGGAGCGTGTGAAAGGCAGCCATGGGCAATACTGGTTCTCTTGAATGGTTGCTGAGGATTGGACTTCTGACTTGCCAGAGTCTCTCTTACTGCTCATCACCTTGTCTCTATTACCTAGCTCTGTCCTTATAATGATCTCTTGCTCAGGGTGCCTCACTGTATAGATACACACTTTCTCCAAACACACAATCAACTCTCACCGATGTGGTCACCCATACTTCTGAATTAGAGACTTTTATATCATTCTCTTTGTTGGATGAACTCAATGTCTCACAGCCCCACAAACAGGGAAAGAGTTATTATCTACTTCCAGTGTTTGAATGCTCAAGTTTTTAACCATTTTCTGATCCATAAACAAAATTAATGACCCAGATTTCTGGTATATCACATCAGGATGACTTAGAAATGGAAAGAGCTATTTATGAGTAGTAAGTTCTTTCAGTCCTCTCTTGCTAAGCACCTACTTGATAGAAGCTCTCACTGTGTAATGGTAGTAGTGAGCCAGGAGATCTGTGTAAGACACAGGGCTTCAAAGAGTACTAAGTGAGAAATAGGCACTGAATCCTGTTAAAAATCATGCAAATGGATGCCTTGATATGTACCAACAACAGGAGTAAACACAATTAAAGCCAGTATGATGTAAGGGCCATTAAAATGTATAAGAAATCACTTATTCTAGTTGAGATGATGAGGAAGCATCTGGGATATTTTGATTGCTTTTTGACACATGATAACTGGAGAATGATATCATTAAAACAAATGGTATTATTCTTGCAAGGACTGAAGTATTTTCTAGTGGAGACCTGAATTTGGGGTTGAGTTTGACCTGAATGTAGAATTTGTCTAGAAAAAATGACTATAAGCATAGACACGCACTCTGGATATAGAAATTGAAAACTTAGTTTCTGATATCTAAAATTTCAAACTCCATCTCATAGGCAGTGAGAGAATCTTTGAAGGGTTCTGATCATGGAATCCCCTGTGATTAGAAAGTTAAAGAAAGAAAGAAAGTGATTTTAAAGAACCTATTGGCAGTATCAAGAATAAACTGGGAGGAACAAGGAAAGAGGCAAGGAGAGTGGTTGGAATTCTCTTTGAATAGCAGCCTTGTGTTCATGCAGAGATGAGGGATAAGCCTTTATAACAAACAACAATCGTGTGTTGTCTTTTTATAAAATACATTTTATCTTATTGCAAAAATTTGGAAAAATACTGAAGAAAATAAATTTAATCCATAACTCCCCAATTAAAGGAACACAATAGTTAATTTTTTGCCTATTCACTTACAATCTTTTTGTCTGTGTAATTAAATTTTCCATGGTTGAGACCGTAGTACATACTTAATATGTTCTTAAACTTAATGCAAGCATTTTCCATATATGCTATTTATTTTCTTAATTATCTTTTAGAAAAATGATAGAAAATTGAATAGAAAAATTTTCTTAAGTGATTATAATTTAATCATGATTTTAAAAAGTTGGAAAATATAAAGGCACAGGAAGAAAACAAAATTCATCTATAAAACAATCATTTAAAGAAAAGTAACAATGAGTTTCCTCGAAGCATAAAAATATGTTAAAATTTGGAAAAATGCTGTATAAAATGGTTTAGAAATTTTTGCTTGTGATGAAAAGCTTAAAAAGCATTTAAAAAGATTTGTGTTGTGTAATATGACATCATAGAGATAGATCACTATTTATTCATACATGAAAATAGCTGTAATAATTTATTCATTGATTCAGAGTCAAAACTACACTCAAATGCAGACTATTTCTTACTGCTTTTCTTGTAAATCAAAGAGGGAAGTAACCAAGTATAAAAGATAGTAAGTTAGATAAACACTAATAAAATGAACTTGAAAAAAGTATTAGAAAGGATTAAATGGAGATTAAATCAAATACCAGTGGGTTGGGAAACAGGAAATCAGTAGACTTAATAATAAATAAATTTATTAATATTGTTCTTTCAAACTAGCAAATTTTGGTCTTCAGTCTGGGATTCTTCTGGCTCCACTGACACCTGTCTCTGGAGAAGATCCTTAGCCAGGCCTAGTCCCTGGCTTCCCTTATTCCACTCCATATCAGTGACTTTAACAAATTACTAATAATCCATATATATGTAATGCGTTTGATGGATATTAAATATGTTGAGCTTTTGCAAAATTAGGATGTTTTTATTTCAACTTAAAAATAACTTAGCCTAAATTAAAATATATCTTAGGAAAGTCAAATTTCATGTGTGAAAGTTACATATCAACATCTCAATAATATACCCTGGAGTTATGGGCCCTTGAACAGGCTGTAAATCTGGGGCAAAGTCTTAAATTTTCTTCTTAGATTATTCTGTGAGGAGCAAAGTAAACAGATGAACAGCCTTTCACAGACGAGCAGCTGGAAGTGTGGTTTAGTCGGGGTATCATAACATGAGTCCAGTGTAAAGGTCCATGCCACCTCCTGCTTTCATATTGTTTCTCTATCACTTATTGCCCCGTGGACTTGGGTAAGCTGTTCTCTCTGCACCTGTTTCTTCAACTGCAACATGAGACACTGAGGATGCTCTGCTTCCAAAAGACTCTGGAAGACAGGAAGAGAAAGAACCATTTGGAAAAACATTTATCAGCCATCACTTTCAATGATTTTTACTATCCATGACATTCATCTTTCCTTCATATCCTGTTTTTTCTTTTTTTTAATCTTTACAAGACTAGCCTGCTGGAATTTACAAATTAGATTTCGACAGGACACTGAGAACCAGACTAGTACAAAATCACATTTGGATTCATGAAAGTGGTCCGTGGGTATGATGTGACTTCTTGCCTCTTAATATTTGAGGCTTCATAGTTCTCCACACCCTGACTCAGATCTTCTTTATTGAGATTATACTTTGAGATCAGGAATTTTTCTATGAGAAAAAGGCAGTCATGACTAAATCTTTCTTAGGTTTAACCGCAAGAAACTCATATGCTTATTAGTCATTCATTCAGAAAACATAAAAATTTGCATGATTATACAGTTCATTTAGTGCCTTGCAAGATATAAAAAAAAAAACAAAAAAACAAGACATGGTTTCTGCCCTTGACTTTTACAACTTAAAAATGAAAAACTCAATATAGACCCCAGAAGAAAATAGAGATGGCTATTCAGAAAAAGGTTTCGAATGAATTGAAGCTGGGCCACTTCTTTGGGAAAGTGATAATTGAGCAGTAGTTTGAAGGACGGTGACTTGTAGGAGTTTTGGGGGATGGGAGAGGGCATTCATGCTTGAAGTCAGGCAGGCCTTGAAAGCCTTGTTCCATCTTTCTAGGTGGTGAGGGTGTTTTAGACTCACATGAACACTTGCAACATGATACAACCTGTGTTTTAGGAATATTTTGGCCCTCATGTGAGGGAGAGGGGACAGGAAAGTGATGATGGCATAGATCCCTCCCTTCTAGGGCAGAGACGGGGCCTGGAGAGCCTGGAGAGGAGTGATACTGTAGAGGAGCCTTGGTGTGTTTAACAAATGCTCCCCACAGAGAGTTCTTTCATTAATGCTATCTCAGAGATGTGAAGCTCAGTTTACTGGCATGGATGTGCCTTTATTTACGTTCTCTGAAACAGCTAGCAGGTTCCATACGAATGATATCTTCTTGGCAAGTTAGATTACTAAGACATTTTCTTCCCTCAGTGAGTAAACAGTCATGTCTGGCTAAGTCTGGGAAGTCTGGTTGCCTGACTGCAGAAATGCTTTCCACAAAAGCCTTAGATGTGGCCATGCGCTTGTATCTTTGTAATTGTCATTGTTGTTGTCATAAAATCAAATGTGGTGCTCACTCTGGAACACACCCAACCCTCTGCCTAGCTGTAAGTTTGTGTGAGAAAACACCACCACCTATCCCCATGGAAAATCTGGGAGTTTATTTGATGCTCAGATTAGAAGCCAAATAATGTTTGAGCAATTTAGACAAAATGGCTATTTTTAACTATGGTATCAGTAGAACCTTTTAAAACATCATTTACAGGGAAATGGTTGCAGTGTATTTTAGGAGTAATCAGTTTTATCCTGAGTACAGATTCATTAGTTTTGAAGTTTGAGCCTTGCTTTTTTCTGAGTTTTCTTTCTGTGCCAACCTGTAGCTAATACTGTGCAATGTTTAGTGTTTGCTTTGCCATATTTTTGTCTGATCTAAATTTAGCAATGAGTATAAGAAAGAGAATATAGAAATATTTATTAATTTGTGTATTCATTCATTTCAAAAGATAATTCATGACTCCTTACCAAGTTCCAGGAATTGTACTGAATACCAGATGTGGAATTAACATGGCCTTTGCCCCCCAGACCTTACATTTCCATAGGAGTCTAAAAAATGCACACAAGCATCTCTACTATAATTCCTAATGTTATGTGGGTCTATGAACAAAATACTGGAGCACAGAGAAGAGGATATTTCATTAGAATAATGTAAAAAATATTCAGAGCATATGACATTGTGGATGAGCCTCAGAAATGAGTGGAACAGGTAGAAATGGAAAGAAGATTCCAGAATGAAGAAAGAGTATAAAGAAGTGAAAGTGCAAAATGTCTTTAGGAAGTCAGCATGAGCAAGTAGGAGGAGCATGCAGATACAGACTATGTCTGAGTCCTACTCACCCTTCTGAGACCTGAGGTGTTCTTCAGCAAGTTGCCAAATCTCTCTTGAAAACTGAGATAATACCTTTGAATACCTTTGATAATAGCTTTCTTTGATTAAATAAGAAAATATATGTGAAACACCTGGCACCCTGAGACTATTTGATAAATGTAATATGATGCTATTCCAGAGGAAGACATGTTTCATTGAGGTAGAACATAGGATGTGTGGATAAGGGTCGAGAGGGGCCTTAGATTGGAAACATTGGTTTGGACCAAATCAATCAAAGGTGAGGTTAGATTTTATCCTGATGGCAATCAGTAGTCACCTACTTTTGGAAGAGGTCTTAGTCAAGGTCAGATTTTTGTCCTACAGAGATCAACCTGGGACAGGAAGAAGAAGAGATTGAGGGAGAATGAAGCTAAGTTTTGATTGGAAGGCTGTGGAAGTGATCCTGGTCAGAGAAACTAGAATTTAAACTTGGCACTGAATGTGTGTTACAAGCAGCAAATGGACCCACAAGAAATGTCACCCACATAGAGATATGAGATTGGAAGGGTTTAGTGACCACTGAACATGGAAGTGAAAAATCTCAAAATATCTTTCAGGGAAAATTTGAGAAATGTAGGCAACTTTGTATTTCCTTCTGCAGTAGAACCTAGACATCTGCTTACTTGTCCAGCTGCTTGGGATTGGAAGAAGCTAAATCCACATTGAGAGGAACATGGCTATTTTCTGCTGCTAAGTCATTCCTAGGCACGTGGGAGTGTAGAAAGAATTTTATTGTGCCCTCTCCTAAACCTTTGGTATTTATTGACAGGTTCTTGACTTATTGAGGGAGGGAGTTGACTCATCGAGTGGATTCCTCTTATTTTACACATCAAGAAACTGAATTCAGAAATGAAAAGTGACCTATCTGAGAATCAGAGGGTATACAGCACCAGAGCCTGAACTCAGACTCAGGTTTTTATTTTTGACCCTTCACATTCTTTTTACTTCTTTGATATGATAAACTGCTGAGAAAGCAAGCAGGCATTTCTAATAGCTGAGGGGTGAACATTAGCTTTGTCCATCCCCTTCAACACAGAAACAAATTGCTTAGCTTTTCTTCTGAAGCTAAGTACCAGTTGAAGATCAATCAAGTAGAGCTGAAACATCCTGTAGTTTATGTATAAATTAAAAGGAAAATTTAGTTGATTTATGGAAAAATGCAAAGCTACAGATGAGAGCTCTACAGAAAAATGCAGAGCTACACCTAAGTTTCCCAGGTGGCGCTAGTGGTAAAGAATCCACCTGCCAATGAAGGAGATGTAAGAGATGCGGGTTCTATCCTTAGGTCAGGAAGATCCCCTGGAGGAGGGCCTGCT
Organism: Bos indicus; assembly: GCF_029378745.1. Taxonomy (NCBI): domain Eukaryota; kingdom Metazoa; phylum Chordata; class Mammalia; order Artiodactyla; family Bovidae; genus Bos; species Bos indicus. The sequence continues at coordinate 78,453,785 of NC_091760.1, read as the reverse complement.
AACCTACTCCAGTATTCTTGCCTGGAAAATCCCATGGACAGAGGAGCCTGGCAGGCTACAGTCCATAGCATCAGAAAGTTGGACATGACTGAAGCAACTTACTACACACACACAAAGCTATAGGGCTACATGGCTGGAATCAAGTTAGTCAAAAATATTTTTTTAGTTTTTTTTCTATTTTTGATAATAAATTCATGGGGACATTTTTACAAAATGAACAACAGTTTCCAATTAAAATTAGCACAAGGATTATTCTCCACAAATGGAAAATGTTAATTGTCCCCAATTTAAGGTATATTAGCAACAGAACTATTATTAAAACACACTTTAGCTCATTATTTATCCTTTTTGTTTGGGAACAAAATACTGTATGAACATGATTCTAAATTATTGATACTTATCTTTTAGACGGCCATTTAACCAAGCATTTTGGATGTTAACTATTTTACCTATTTCTTATACATTATATTTGGGAACCACTCCAAATGGGTCAGAATTGTCATTATGAATATAGAATTCACCAAATTTTAGATCTTGAAGTGTCTTTAAATAAGATCTACTACTTGTGATCCCCTGTGTAATGAACTCTATATGGTATGGGGATGAGGTCTTCCGGTAGGATAGGTAGAATGAATATCAACTTACTTAAGTCCTTTAGTCCAAAAGTGGAGCTATTTCTTGTATCCTCAGGGAGTTATAACCACAACAAATGACAGGGAGCTAAGAGTATTTAATGTGGAAAAAATTTTTAAAGTGGGCCAAATGCAAAGTATAATACAATAAAAAGAAATATTGGTGTCTAGGGCAGAGAAGAAAGCAATGGACTTGAGAAAAAAGAGATCTGCTTTCTAATTCCAGTTTTGTCACCGCCTTAGATTAAGTCTGTCTATATGGTGTTGCTGTTGTTTTTCTTTGTTTGTTTCCTCAATTACCTCATTTGTAACCGGGTGATCACTATGAATGTCCCTTTCAGATCTGATCCATGATTGTCTAATGCTTCTGTTGAGGGTGGGTTCCTTTATACAGAGCTCAGGATAGGCAGAGTAGCCCAATTTAATTCAAAAATCAAACATTCAAATTCACTCTCATTTCAACCTGTTTTTATTTTAAAGTGACATTTAGTGAGCACTTACTAAGTGCCAGAGTATGTGCAAAGCACATGAAATGTGTTCACTCATTAAATCTTTCAACCCTATGAAGTAGGTTCTTTTTGGTCTTTGCGACTTCTTAGCATCATAGGATATTTTTGTCATGTATCTAATAGGAAATTCAAGCAGGCTTGCTAGTGTTACTGTAAGCAGGATGTGAATCCAAGACAGCCATCTGAAAGCATTACCAGAGCATCTTTCTTGACTAGAGAGAGCTCATTGGCCACACAGGTCCCTGCTCTGACCAATGGTACACACTCCTGTCCAGAGTTACCAGTATCACTAGGTTGGAAACAAGTCTTAGGAAGTTTACATCATCCCTATATTTTTGAAGTTACTAAATGTGAAAAATATCATGACCTCAGTGTTCCCTTGCTGAGCCAGATTCATAGCATTACCACCACCTGCTCTTCCAAAGGTTTCCATTTAATGTGGGTTTAAAAATAAGGGCTCTGAACTCTGCCTTGCTTTCTTTAGAGAAAAGGTGTAAGTCTGGCTGGAGTGTTTAAGAAATTCCAGGATGATGCAGTGGAAAGAACTTGTCTCGGCTCTGCCACATGACCTTGGGCCAGTCAATCGCATGGGCTTTTCCTTTCTCTATCTCTAAAGCACGGGTTGAATAAGGCAGTTTGGCTGGATAAGAAGTAAATGATTAGGTTATTTGTCAGTTTGTTGATCTTTAACAACCACCAGTTTTAAAATTTTTTTAAATGAAAATGTTTTAAAATCTTTAAAAACTAAAATGTCCCCTCTTTGTATCTTCCTCAGGTATTCCAACGGTAAAGAACCCACCTGCCAATGCAGGAGACGTAAGAGACTCGAGTTTGATCCTTGGGTGAGGAAGGTCCCCTGGAGGAGAGCATGGCAAACCACTCCAGTATTATCACCTGGAGAATCCCTTGGAGAGGAGCCTGGCAGGCTATGGTCCATAGAATCACAAAGAGACAGATGTGGCTGAAGTGACTTAGCACACATGCAAGCATAACGATATATTTCACATTTTTTAACTACTGCTCTAACTGTGATGAATTATAAGGGGCAAGAGTAAAAGCAGAAAGGCAAGTCAGAGAAGATAAAATGAGTGTTTCAGGAGAAAATCCAGGAACATGGGAAAGGCAATATATCAGAAGGCTTGATGGAAGAAGTGAAATTTGAAAGGGAAATCTGGTTTGAATGTATCCAGTAACAGACAACCTGTATTATCTTCTAAGACAGTCTACTCTATTTGAGACAACTCTCTCTCTCAGAAACTGCATGCTACATTCAATCACAGTATACAGTAAGTGCTCTGTAAGTGTCATTTCTCCAATTTTTGCCCCATAGCATTCATGCATGCATGTTATATTCATCCTTTGTGGTCACACAGTGATTCAAGGACCCTAATTAAAATCCACTGACTATACAAAGACTGACTGAATATTTCAGTTTCCTTTAGTCAGTCTAATTGCATACAACTTCATACTCACTTAGTGAGAGAGCCATTACCCTTCCCCCACAGCCTAATTACCATAAGTATACAATTTTTGTTTCGCACATGCTAGGGATTGTGTTGTGATTAAATGGTCATGCTGCTTTGTGTATTCATATCTACTGAGAAGGGTCTGGGTTCTGGTGGCTTTAGCCTGCTAGTTGCTAGAGAAAGAAGAATATCCCTCAAGCTAAACCAAGTGGATTGGCCTTAACCAGCATCAGTCACAGAGTAACAGAAGACAGCATGTGCGAAGGAAAATGGGACATGGTTCTCCAGCCATATGGAGGCAGATGGGGTTCTGGAAAGCAAGATAGCTAGGTAAGAGGCCAAGACCCTATAGCTGCAATACAGCTGAGCTGGAACAGGAGGTGGAAGTGACTCAGGGCTATAGTTTTTAAGAACCCACTAACACAGTATCATCAGATATCCGTACTATGTAAATTAGACTTTTTGTTTGTTTGTTTACTATTTTTTAATTTAAATTTATTTATTTTAATTTGAGGCTAATTACTTTACAATATTGTATTGGTTTTGCCATACATCAACATGAATCCGCCACGAGTGTACACGTGTTCCCCATCCTGAACCCCCCTCCCACCCGCTCCCCGTACCATCCCTCTGGGTCATCCCAGTGCACCAGCCCCAAGCATCCTGTATCCTGCATCGAAACTGTTTGTTTGTTTGTTTCTTGTCCTTTGTTCTCTTCCAGTTGGTGTTTAGTATTAGTAAAGTGATTTTGAACAATCTATCTTGTCTCAGCTATTTATCAGGGTGCCAAGAGATGGGGGTATGGGCCTAGAACATTAACAGGAAAGTTCCTCATCACTGAGATGTGGCATTAAGAGGGAAGGCATCAACAGGAGTCCCCGAGGGCATGGTGAGAGAATCTGGTGGTCCTTCTCTCCGTTCTTTTTCAGGAAAAGGTTCTGCTTGGATTCTTACATCTTGTGCTTTGTTTTACGTAAGTGAATACATCTCCCTTGTATCCTCACTATCCCGGTTCCACCTTCTAAACAGATACTCCAATTCAGTTGCTTTCAACAGCGTGGTCCCCAAGCCAGGAGAATCAGCAATATCTAGGGATTACTAGAAATGCACACTCTTAGACCCTAGCCAGACTTTCTGAAAGTGGCACTCTTGGGATTAGGGCTTGGCAGTTTCTGTTTTACATACCTCTCCCGATGATTCAAAAACAAATTAAAGTTCAAAAGTCCCTGCTCAAATTGGTCTTAAAATGAGGAATGCAGAAGAGATTCATACTTCTCCTGGATGAAGTAGAGCAAGATTTACTTCACTTAGTACAATTTTGAGGCCACTCAATTTGCTCCAAATGTCATTATTTCATCATTTTTTATGGTTTATTCCATAACCTCTTTATCCATTCAGCTGGATGGACACTTAAGTTGCTTCCATATCTTGGCTATTATAGTAAAAAAAAAAAAAAAGTATGGAGGTTTTCTTAAAAAAAAAAAAAAAACTAAAAATAGAGTTACCATGTAATCCAGCAATTCCACTCCTGGGCAAAAGAAAAAACTAATTCAAAAAGAATCATGCACCCACCCAAATGTTCACAACAGTATGAGTTAAAATGAAATAAGTTATTATACTGTGAACATTGGGAAAACTTGTGTTTACCAAACGTTAAATGGTGGAGGAATAAATTGGGAGCATAGGATTAACAGATGTAAACTACCATGTATAATATAAACAGCACAGGGAAATATATTCAATATCTTGCAATAACCCACAATGGAAAAGAATAGAAAAAGATACAGATTTATACATATATGTATATATGTATAACAGAATCACTTTGCTGTATATCTGGAGCTAACACAATATTATAAATTAACTATACTCCAATAAAAAATAAACTAAAAATTATGTTTCCAAATGATATATATTGATAAAAAATATACTAAAAATTATAACAGCAAAATATAAAATTGTATATGTTTGTAATGAATCTAATGTTTTAACCAAATATGACTGGAGATTGCACTAATAAGATGTATGTGTAATAAAATAGAAGACAATGTACCCACATTGTAAAAGCATTAATCTCAGAGTAATAAGAGTTGACTCATTGGAAAAGACTCTGATGCTGGGAGGGATTGGGGGCAGGAGGAGAAGGGGATGACAGAGGATGAGATGGCTGGATGGCATCACTGACTCGATGGACATGAGTTTGAGTGAACTCTGGGAGTTGGTGATGGACAGGGAGGCCTGGTGTGCTGCGATTCATGGGGTCACGGAGAGTCGGACATGACTGAGCAACTGATCTGATCTGATCTAATAGTTTAATGGTGAGTTTTTCTTCTTGCTTTTTTCATTGTTGAACAGTTCTTCAATGAAGTAATTTTTTTAACTTCATTATTAAAAAAAAAAATCTCAGATGTGCATATCTTACCAGGCATACCCATACTGGTTTCTTATTTCAATATTAGTATTCAACTGCTGAATACGGTCAGGAAACCCAACCTCTCTCTCTGTGTTCTTGTGTCTTCAACCTTATCTGGGATCTTAATCCATGAGTGCAAAGTGGTTTATTTACATAAAGAACTCTGTCAGTGTGAAAAACCATTGTTAAATATGATTATTAACTATGAAATTTCTTGTTTCCAGTTACATGTCTTAGCAATATTAAATTCTAAAAGGCAGGAAGTTGGAATTTTTTCACCAAATAAATCCTAAATTGCTGTGTTTTTGCATATTTAATCTTAATTTACAACAGTAACAGACAAATCCTTTAGGGATTATCAAGAGCTTCCTTCTCATGATTCCCTAATCAAGTCCTTTTCTTTTTCAACATGACTTAGCTAAAATCAAAAACAATGTTTTGTTTTCATAATTTTTAAGAAACATATGTAAAAACTATTGTCCAATATCAAATAATAAGAATTAGAATAATAATAATAAGCATTACTACTATCAGGAGAAATGTTAATACCTACAGCTCTACTTCATCCATATACCTACAGTCCTCATTAAAAAGAAAGAGAGTAAAAGTGAATAACAGAAAGACTACTGTGAACTACTGGAAATAAATTCTTTCATTAATTCAAAAAGTATTTATTGAGTGTCCTATTAGTTGAATGGGTCTAGGAAGACCTACAAGACCTTTACTTACTCCTTGGAAGGAAAGTTATGACCAACCTAGATAGCATATTCAAAAGCAGAGACATTACTTTGCCAACAAAGGTTCGTCTAGTCAAGGCTGTGGTTTTTCCTGTGGTCATGTATGGATGTGAGAGTTGGACTGTGAAGAAAGCTGAGCGCCAAAGAATTGATGCTTTTGAACTGTGGTGTTGGAGAAGACTCTTGAGAGTCCCTTGGACTGCAAGGAGATCCAACCAGTCCATTCTAAAGGAGATCAGCCCTGGGATTTCTTTGGAAGGAATGATGCTGAAGCTGAAACTCCAGTACTTTGGCCACTTCATGCGAAGAGCTGACTCATTGGAAAAGACTCTGATGCTGGGAGGGCTTGGGGGCAGGAGGAGAAGGGGACGACAGAGGATGAGATGGCTGGATGGCATCACTGACTTGATGGACGTGAGTATGAGTGAACTCCGGGAGTTGGTGATGGACAGAGAGGCCTGGCGTGCTGTGATACATGGGGTCACAAAAAGTCAGACACAACTGAGTGACTGAACTGAACTGACAAGACCTTTTAGAACTAACACCCCCAAAAAATGTCCTTTTCATTACAGGGTACTGGAATGCTAAAGTAGGAAGTCAAGAAACACCTGGAGTAACAGGCAAATTTGGCCTTGGAGTACGGAATGAAGCAGGGCAAAGGCTAATAGAGTTTTGCCAAGAGAACACACTGGTCATAGCAAACACCCTCTTCTAACAACACAAGAGAGGATACACATGGACATCACCAGATGGTCAACACCGAAATCAGATTGTTTATATTCTTTGCAGCCAAAGATGGATAAGCTCTATACAGTCAGCAAAAACAAGACTGAGAACTGACTGTAGCTCAGATCATGAACTCCTTATCTCCAAATTCAGACTTAAATTGAAGAAAGTAGGGAAAACCACTAGACCATTCAAGTATGACCTAAATCAAATCCTTTATGATTATACAGTGAAAGTGAGAAATAGATTCAAGGGACTAGATCTGATAGAGTGCCTGATGAACTATGGACTGAGGTTCATGACATTGTACAGGAGACAGGGATCAAGACCATCCCCATGGAAAAGAAATGCAAAAAAGCGAAATGGCTGTCTGAGGAGGCCTTACAAATAGCTGTGAAAAGAAGAGAAGCAAAAAGCAAAGGAGAAAAGGAAAGATATTACCATTTGAATGCAGAGTTCCAAAGAATAGCAAGGAGAGATAAGAAAGCCTTCCTCAGCAATCAATGCAAAGAAATAGAGGAAAACAACAGAATGGGAAAGACAAGAGATCTCTTCAAGAAAATTAGAGACACCAAGGGAACATTTCATGCAAAGATGGGCTCAATAAAGGACAGAAATGGCATGGACCTAAAAGAAGCAGAAGATATTAAGAAGAGGTGGCAAGAATACACAGAAGAACTGTACAAAAAAGATCTTCACGACCAAGATAATCACGATGGTGTGATCACTCACCTAGAGCCAGACATCCTGGAATGTGAAGTCAAGTGGGCCTTAGAAAGCATCACTATGAACAAAGCTAGTGGAGGTGATGGGATTCCGGTTCAGCTATTTCAAATCCTGAAAGATGATGCTGTGAAAGTGCTACACTCAATATGCCAGCAAATTTGGAAAACTCAGCAGTGGCCACAGGACTGGAAAAGGTCAGTTTTCATTTTGATCCCAAAGAAAGGCAATGCCAAAGAATGCTCAAACTACCACACAATTGCACTCATCTCACATGCTAGTAAAGTAATGCTCAAAATTCTCCAAACCAGGCTTCAGCAATATGTGAACCGTGAACTTCTTGATGTTCAAGCTGGTTTTAGGAAAGGCAGAGGAACCAGAGATCAAATTGCCAACATCCGCTGGATCATGGAAAAAGCAAGGAGTTCCAGAAAAACATCTATTTCTGCTTTATTGACTATGCCAAGGCCTTTCACTATGTGGATCACGATAAACTGTGGAAAATTCTGAAAGAGATGGGAATACCAGACCACCTGACTTACCTCTTAAGTAACATGTATGCAGGTCAGGAAGCAACAGTTAGAACTGGACATGGAACAAAAGACTGTTTCCAAATAGGAAAAGGAGTATGTCAAGGCTGTATATTGTCACCCTGCTCATTTAACTTATATGCAGAGTACATCATGACAAATGCTGGGCTGGAGGAAGCACAAGCTGGAATCAAGATTGCCAGGAGAAATATCAATAACCTTAGATAGGCAGATGACACCATCCCTATGGCAGAAAGTGAAGAGGAACTAAAAAGCCTCTTGATGAAAGTGAAAGTGGAGAGTGAAAAAGTTGGCTTAAAGCTCAACATTCAGAAAACGAAGATCATGGCATCTGGTCCCATCACTTTATGGAAATAGATGAGGAAACAGTGGAAACAGTGTCAGACTTTATTTTGGGGGGCTCCAAAATCACTACAGATGGTGACTGCAGCCATGAAGTTAAAAGACGCTTATTCCTTGGAAGGAAAAATTTTTTTTTTTTGGAAGGAAAATTATGACCAAACTAGATAGCATATTAAAAAGCTGAGATATTACTTTGCCAACAAAGGTCCCGTCTAGTCAAGGCTATGGTTTTTCCAGTGGTCATGTGTGGATGTGAGAGTTGGACTGTGAGGAAAGCTGAGTGCCGAAGAATTGATGCCTTGCGAGTCCCTTGGACTGCAAGGAGATCCAACCAGTCCATCCTAAAGGAGACCAGTCCTCGGTGTTCATTGTTCATTGGAAGGACTGATGCTGAGGCTGAAACTCCAATACTTTGGCCACCTCATTGGAAGAGTTGACTCATTGGAAAAGACCCTCATGCTGGGAGGGATTGGGGGCAGGAGGAGAAGGGGACGACAGAAGATGAGATGGCTGGATGGCATCACTGACTAAGTGCACATGAGTTTGGGTGAACTCCTGGAGTCGGTGATGGACAGGGAGGCCTGGCGTGCTGCAATTCCTGGGGTCGACTGAGAGACTGAACTGAACTGAATTAAGGGCCTGGTACTGTGCTAAGCATTGCTGTTAAAGTGTATCACACGGTTTATAGTTAACAGAAGTTATAAAACATTATTGGACATTAATCATTGGAACTCAAATGGAAGTAGAAGAGAAAATTGGATCAGAAGAGAGATGTAGGTTATGAACATTTAGAAGAGAAATGTACTTTACCAAGAGATTTGAAATTTTGAGGGGAATTCGGTGTTGGAAAGATGATGAAGGGGAAATATTTCTGAAAGAAGCATAGGCAAGGATTTTGGGGTGGAATAATGATGTTACATACATGGAAAACACAAGTGGTTTTCTTTTACTAGAGAACAGATCCTCCTTTAGAGTGCTATTTTCAGATTTACCAATCTAGAACAGTGTATATTCCATCCTCAGCACATTGAGACTTGTGATGACTACACTGTTGTTGTTGTTTTGTTGTTAAGCCGTGTCCAACACTTGTGACCCCATGGACTATAACCTGCCAGACTCCTCTGTCCTTGGGATTTCCCAAGCAAGGATATTGGAGTGGGTTGCCATTTCCTTCTCCAGGGGATATTCCTGACCCAGGAATTGAGCCCGTGTGTCCTGCATTGCAGGCGGATTCTTTACACCTAAGTCACCAAGGAAGCCCATAGTAACCTGGAGTAGATCTAGTTGGGAGAGAAGAGGGATACAGCTTGGCTGCCCTGAGGGCTGCTTCTGCCCATCCACACATTCTGAGTCCCAAACCAACCAAAGAAACAAACAAAAACATTCAACTTGAAATATTCTTTAAAAAATGTATTTTTAAAGTATTCTCTTAAATAGGTCCTAGAGGAATTTCCATGGCCCATTACATACTGAAATTTCCAGAAACGTTCTGACTCTTGCTCCCTTTCTTCTAGGTCCACCTTCTTTGAGTGATGGGTCTCCTCTTCACCATGAGAATGAGCAGGAAGTAAAGTTGGCTCCTTCCATTCCTCATCCCCCCTAAACCATCTGGAGCAGGGATTTCACCCCAGGAAATATTCCTATGCTACTTTGGTGAATAAAAGTATCTGCTTTCTCTAGAAAAGGAGCAGAAAGAGAGGTAGAGAGGGAAATGGGGAGTGAACAAAAATGTCTCCTATGATGTGCTGGGCAAACCCCAAGGAACAGTACTGTGTTACTTATTCAACCCTCCCATCGTGCAGTAGGTGGTGGGGCTAAGACCCAAACTCACCTACATCTTCCTTCAGAACACTTTTTAAAGAGGTAAATGGAGAACCAGAGTTTGGGGGTAGAGAAATTGAGAATTACTGTGAAGGGAGGGAAAAAATTTGATGACTGATTTTTCTTTTTAAGTCATAGAATATACTGATTGGTGACCATCTCTGACCTTTCATAGAGTACAGTGGAAGGATAAATAAGGAAGGATAATACAGGAGGCCAGCAAAGGAAATGAGGATCATAATTGTGAGGGCTTTTCCAGGAGTTTCCAAGCCAAGGAGAGGTTGTTTTGGCAGGATAGCAGCTCCAAAGAAAGGTTTGCCACCTCTGATTTCAGATGGGAAAAATGGGTCTCTTTGTGAGCCCAGGGAAGTATTCAGACCCTCTAAAACAGTGTTTTCCAATCTAGGCCATAAGTTAGAATTCTGATGGGATTCAAAAAACACAAACGCCTATCTCTACCCCAGCTTCTCTTGTAAGGCATCAGGGGTTAAGCCTGGCCTTCAATCTGTTCTAAAGCTCCCTACATAATTCTAATGTACAGCTAGTATTGAGAACCCTGCCTTAAAGGGGTGGAAGAATCAAAAGAAAATTGAAATAATAATTAAGACAGTCAAATATTTATGAGCAAAAGAACAAATAATTTTCTGATATTTATCAGAAATTTTACATATACCCCAAATACTTATATAATCCAAAAATATTTGTTTTCATTTTTATTTCAGTAGTATTCCTGATGGTAAAAATTGTTTAAAGAGAATGTGACAAGGTAACAGATGTCTTTGGGTGATTGTATATAGGTGAAGTTCTTTTTTATTTTTGTTTCTTTGTTTCTGTTGGTTTTTCAGAAACAGATTTAGAATGTGCTAATTTTATCAGAAGATATAAATAAGACACAAAGCAAAAATCTACATACTGAATCATTTTACCTACTGTCTATAGAAATGTATACCTATAATTACATGATAATTTGACAGAGATGTTCATGTAAGAAAAGATTCTTTAAACATAATAGCAATTCAAACTATAAAAAATTTCACCACTGACTTCAGATATTATTTGCTTTTCTCAAAAAAAAAAAAAAAATCCGTTCACATAGTCACCAAATGTTATTGCCCACTGAGTATTTTCTGTTCATTGTTTTCATCTACTACAACTCCTGAAGGTTGGTACTTCAATTAGTCCGGTCTAATAAGTGAGTAAACAAAGGCACAGATGGGCTAATTAACATGTCCAAGATCAAGAGACTACAAAACAGCAGAGGTAAGATTGAATCTCAGTGTTGCTTCATAGTCTAGACAGTATGCTGGACTACTGGGTGCTGAAGTGCCACTTGAGTTTTGAAAGTCTTCAGAACTCCCATACATCTGGGAGGTCAGTTATCATATCATTAGGCAGTCTTGCCAACTTAATTTAATGGCCAAGCGGGCACCTAACTGTGCATGTTACCAGGTACTCAGCAGAGCTCCTTATCTGAAAGAATCTTTAACAATTTAACCTCAAATCTATACAATAGTTTATGAATCTTAAACTAATCATGAATTGGATGTTCAATGTAGAGAGTTCCAAGTTATTTTCCACTTAAATAGCAATCTCAGGAGGAGGTGGTGATCTGTCTTCATTAGTCCTCACTTTAGTATAATAGCCATTAGTGACAACAGAGATAAATTTTATAGGTGCTAATTGACCCTTCAGGAAGCCTTTGAAGTTCTCCCACTAGTTGAGGACTTCTTTGAAGTTTTCTTTTAGCTAAAGTGCCAAGTCAAAGACCTGGGAAAAATGTATATTAGAGAAATAAATGCAGATACGAAACCTTTGCAGTGTATGAGTAATTGCAAAACTGTGGTTTAGTGACTGTGACCAAAACAAACCTGAGCATAAAAACCTTGACATTAAAGGAATCCCCAAACTGCTCTAAGTTTTCTGAGGAGGGGCGTAAGATTTTTGCTTGTGTTACCACTCTTTCTCATAACCATACCAAGAGAGAAAAAAATAGTCAGCATATTTATAGTGCTCTAAAGCTTTCACAACTCATTTGATTCACATAAAAACACCATGAGTAAATGCGAAGCTTAGGAAGGTAGAGTAATTTGCCCAAGGTTTCTCTGCTAATGAGTAGAGAAATTGGAAGCCATTCAGGTAAATGGTGCAGGATACCTTTCTCTCCACCTTAGCTGCCTCTATTCTTGAGTTGGAGAAGTTGAGTCAGAATTCACGTTAGCAGAGAGGAAACCCTGGTCTAGTCATGGGTGTCATAAAGAAGTGAATAATTAAAAACAAGAAAAGTACAAAGTTCAAGAACTTACATTCTAGTTAAGCTCTGCATCGACTAATTTCCAATCAAAAGCCAGGCATAATGTGAACAAAATAAAAGTGTATATAAGAGTCTGCCATTGGACTCAGGAAAGGTTCTTAGTCTGCTTTCTATCCATCTGCTTCCTTTCCCTCTGGTCACTAGCTCTATCATTTAGAAGGTGTTGAACTGGGAAGATGAGAAAAAGCAAAGTCCTCAGGAGGCTGGTACAGTCAACAAGTTACCAAAAAAGCACATCAGACATGAAGACTCTCTGACAGGGGCTCAAGTGATGGTGATGGCTGGGTGTCAAGGATGAGACAGAAAGAATTATTAACACAAAGACACAAACTCAAGGTAGGTTGGCAATGAGTTTCCCTTGAGGTAATACTCTTAAGGTGAACTAAATCAACAACATGGCTAGGGCTGGGACTGATGCCAGAGCTCTGAGCAGGGCCACGTCTGTACCCTGTAGGTAGGGGTGGGGGCTTCAAAAACTGTGACAAGACAGATAAATGTCTGAGGGCATTCATTCAGGTAGCCTTCATGTTGCTGGGTACCTGCAACATGATCCTTCATTAAATTAAAAGTGGAATCCTTTAAAAAATTTCCTTTTAGGTTTCCAAATAGAATCTTACATTTCAATTTAGCATTATTAATTTTTTTTTAATGTGGAACTTCCTTAGGGAAAGAAGTGGGGAAAACTGATATCTACTGAGCTCCCTGTAACTCAGGATAGTGCTTGGCTACTCCATGTCTCGCATGGCAGAGCAGGGGCACATGGGCCTCACCTCTAGTGTCAGAAATATGAGGTAGCTAGAGAAATATTATTCTTAGTATTAAAGTTATCTGGCCAGGTTTCTAAGGATCATAAGCTGCTCTTCCCCAGAGTCAAAGGAGCTGACTTAAGTGGGAGACAGGCATCCTTGGTGAAAAAGGAAACCAAATAGATGGGGAGGATGAGAGGAGAGGCACCAGCTTAGCAGTAGTTAGCCTGCCCAAAGTTCCACCTGGCTCTTGAACTTATGATAGGAGAGTGCATTAAAATCCTGTCCCAGCAGAAGCATTGCTGGTCAAAAGTCCCCTAGGCAAAGGGAGAATGGCTGGATAATGATACTCTGAAATGGTGTAGCACTGACTTTGTCCATGGGATAGAGAGAGATATGGCTTAGTTTCACTGTAACTCTGTCTGAAACCAGAAGACTAGAAAGGGTGACCCTTCACAGCCACTGCCACCGGCCTGATTTTATATGCAGAATCCTTGCTCTTTTTTCCCTTGGAATATTGGAAAACTTCCAAAGACAAGTAATCTTAGCACATTCTGTGTCTTTTGAGAACTGTGGATGAAAGGGACACATAAATTTTGGTTATGATTACTTATGTGCGGTAATTTTAGTTGGATTTCCCTGACACACCTTCTCCTTTGTAATTTTTTCTGGGACTATGTTTATATGTGAGAGTGTGTGTGTGTCTAAGTGGCTTTGACCCTAGGGCTCTCTTTGATTTATAGGCAGCTCTATAAGTTTTGCTGGGCTGGTTTCAGAGCCTGTTTGTTCTGGCATCCCAATAAAGACTTCCTTCCCATGGCAACATCAGCCTACGAAGCAAAGCCTAAGGGGAAATACAGTTTTTGTTGCCAGAATGAGGCAATAGCACTTTTGGGGTGCTATTTTGTTGGGTGGTGTATTATTTCTCAAGCAACCTCACTAATGGAAAACGAAAAAACCTAAGCACTGGAATATTACTGCAAGAAGCAGTAATCTCAGTTTTCCTCAAACAAATTGAGTGATCTTGTGCAACTTTATTTAGTTTGGAGGGGGTTTCAATTTGTCCTCTACACAGAGGCAAGACTGTGGGGCATGACCCCTATGAGTAGACCCAAAATAGGCACATTGCTTTCCAAATATTCTTCCCTTTTATATTTTAGAGTCAAAGTGGAACTCCAAGGTCAAGTCTGTCCCTGTCACTGACTGATGCCCTCCTCTGCTTACTTTCAGAAGAAACCTGTGTTTCTCAGTCATAGCTGCACATCAGAAACCCTTTGGGAACTTTCAAAAACACCAAATTCCAGACTGCACCAGCAATCAGAGATTCTGATTTCCTGGTGTTGTGAGGGCAAGGCTTGGACAACACATTTTTCAAAGGTCTCCAGAGGATTTAGATGTATGGCCAATGTGTAGGATGTGCAGGACCAACTGATCTGCTTCAATCCTTTTGAGATTCTGAGAGGGGTTATAACCTCCTCAAAATCATGCAGCAAACAGGCTGTCTTTTTGACCACACATATTGATTCATAGTTCATTAGAATTCCTATATGTAGTTAGTTGTACTGTTCTTATCTAACTAATTTTCCAGCTATTCACAGAGCAGATCAGCAATCTGTAGCAGTTGAGTACTGAAATATAAGGTGCTGACTCCCATTGAGCTCTGCACCAAACCAGAATTGGCTGATTTGCTATAAAGAATGTGCTTATGGCTGAGGGAGGAGGAAAGATAGAGTTGAAGTAGACTATACTGCCACACCCTTCTGCCTGAAGAACATCTCCTGACAGCATATGTCATCTGCACTGGAAAGGTGACTCCTGGGTATTTTAATCCATTTATGCTTAGTATTGCCTGGTGATAAAAATTCCTTACTGGGCTCTGTACTCCTACCCTCACTTCTTGATAGTTCAGGTAGGTGTGTACATGTCACAAAGTATGAGATGGTGGCAATTTTCTCAGCAAACTGGTTTGTACTGATGCGAACTTTGTATCCAAGGGCTCTCAGCTTATAGGTATGGGTTGTATTTGAAACCAAAAACCTAGGCACATTTTATTTTTTGTTGCTGTTTCTACGTGATGTTCACTAAAAAAGAAGAGTCAGTTTTGGTAGTGACCTCTACCTTTTCAGTGAATTTTAGTGCCAGACTTAGAGTATCCAGAGCACAGGAAGGGTGAACCAGAAGTCCCCAAAAAGAGAAGACTCACATTAACACTTTGTTTCCTGTTGCCTCTATGCTTGCTGTTCATCTGCTCTCGGCAAATACACAACTTCACACACAAAGGAGGGGGCTCCCTGGAACTTCTACTGTGGCTGCCATTGTCTCTGTCTCTCTTTACTCTCATCCTTTATTATTTGTCCAAATAACCTAGATATTTCTAAAAATGGAGATATGCGTATTTAGAAAGCTATTCACATTCCTAGCTCACAGTATGGTAGAACTAAAAGCATTCTTAGAGGAATGTAGTATAAAATCTCTCCTCTTTCCCTACCCTACCATCTGCCCCCATTTCACAGGTGAAATCATTGAGGCTCATTGCAATTAAATGACTTGCTAAGAGCCATAGAGTAAAATTAAATAGCAAAGCTGAGATGAAATAATAGGATTGAAAATTCCAACTCTACAATTTCTATCCATTTCACCCTTCAAAATTAAATAAATCATAATATAATACTAATTAAATATTAAAGGCAAGAGCTCCAACATACTTTTAGGGATCATCTTATGAGCATAATATGTGTATACGAATCCTGTGTCCATAAGCATCCTTGTTTAACTCTTACTTATCTATATACTAGAGACAGCAATAATCTTGATAATCATCAGTCATTGAGAGTATAACACAAAAGAGCAATAAAGCTTGAAGGCACATCCAACATCACTGCACCAACATCCCTATTCCCAGGAACATGTACACCTAGAAAAGGCAAATAAATTTCAAGATCACTTACATAAGGAAAGTTTGTGGAATACTATAAGCAATCAATCCTGATTTATTTAGCCTTAATATTTACAGAATTCTATGATAAATATGGTTAATAGTGTGATACCAAGCATAACACAAGAGAAAAAGGGAAAATTTCTAACAAAAGCTAAAGTAATGTGACTTGAGCTTTCTTAGTGACATTTGACAAAGTTCTCCTCCTCTCTGCTTGTCAGCTCTGCTGCTGCTGCTGCTAAGTCACTTCAGTCGTGTCCGACTCTGTGCGACCCCATAGACGGCAGCCCACCAGGCTCCCCCGTCCCTGGGATTCTCCAGGCAAGAACACTGGAGTGGGTTGCCATTGTCAGCTCTACTGACTATCAAATGAAGCATTAAAGCAGAGGATCTTGAAGGTTCTACCTTTGTCTGAATGGCCTTATTTTCTGTGAAACTGGTAAAGACCAGCTAGTTGACAATGATTACTGAATAAATGAAGGGGAAAATCTCTTCAAGTCATACATTGCCTCAGAGGTGTTTTTGCCAAGTTGAAAAGGGCTACAGAAGAAGCTAATGAGAAAGAAGGGATTTTAATCCCTCGAGTCCATGAAAATGTGTGGGCTTTCCCTTTTAGCTTCTCTAGATAAAAGATATGTGAGTCTCAAAAGTACAGGAAAGAGAATTAAAGAACAAGAGAAGCTATTGAAGTTAAAAAATCATATACATAATACACATATTAAGTGTATGGAGAATATTCTGTTCTTTAAAAGGAAAGAATTTTAGGAGCGGCCTCTGTATAAGTAGTGTCTTTGGGGGAAAAGGGTTACATGAACACACAAAGTTCCCAAATGATAAATAACCTGGAGACTATGTTCTTACAAGCTCACCTCACCAAGGGTAATGAGGAAATACCTCCTAATTTTCATACTAGGGTTGACTTGGACCCAGAGCTCTTGAGAAAGGATGATAGGTGTAACCTAGTCTGGTTGACTGGTTCTTCATGGAGTTTTAAATGGCTGCAGGGGAGAAAGGGCAGATGGCAGCAGCCCCACCCATGGTGCCCAAGCTCACTCAGAGTTTCTACTTCCCATGGAATTTTCTAAGGAAGAGATCCTCCTGTGATCTGCAAAGCAACTTTAAATGTCTAAATGTACCTACCATGCTGCTGGTGGGAAATGCGCTTATAACACTGAATGCAAATCAGATACCTCTGCCTCAGCTCCTCATCTAGGACCAGCCATCCTATCAATTCAACGAATTGCATTCTGGTTTCCTGACTACTGAGGATAGGAAAAATAAGTGGTTCCTCCCACCCCAATCTCCAAAGCATGGAAGAGTTTTTGACTTAGGAAGCCAGATCCATCTCCCTCGTGTAGACGGAGGGTAAGTGTAGGTGTTTGCTTTATGTTAGGATGACAAGCAATGCATACCTTTCTGAGGCGAGGTCTGGGTGTAGTGGGGAGTGTCCCAGAGGAAGTCAATGTTCACAGCTTTATTTTTTTTTGTGTGTGAGCTATTCAGTTTAATTATACCCATGCTGCTAGCTGACTTTTTATTATTACTCTTATTCATTTTAATATCCACTTTTCTTGGCTAAACATAGAGAAAAGATTCATTTATTATTTGAACAGTTTCACATTTATGATGCCCTATTAGTTTGCAAAGCTGGAGACTCCACTGTAAATGTGCTTAATAATACTCAGCGAAGATGAGCTCTAATCCAGCTTCTAGCTTAGGGCAGAGGAGCTTCAGAATTGCTCAGAATTGAAAGGCACTTGACTGACATGAGGTGGGAGGAGGGGAAGGGGGATAAAGCAGGGCAGGAGTGCGGGGACTGGGGATCAGGAGCAGGATGAGCCGAATGAGACTGACGGGGCATATGTCCCTGTTCAGTTTTAAGTTGGTAAGGAGAATAACAGATTATACTTGACATCTCGAGAACAGCAGCTGTCAAAACTGTCAGTCAGTGGGAGATTGATTCCTCTCAATTACTTGTAGAACCAAGAAGTTAAGAGACAGAAAAGATCTATGAGGCCATGCAGCTCACTTCAAGTCCCACAGCATTAGCACATTTACTTGTTCAAATCAGCATCTGAGGCCACAAGGCAAATTTATTATCATTTTCTGTTGATGTAACAGAAAGATGAGGAAGTGCAACATCTACTCATCCATTCCCTCATTTCACTCATTTACTCAACAATCTTCCCACCCTCCTCCACCAACAATGTAGCGCTGAGTTTGTGCCAGGCCAGGTGCTAGGTTCTGATGATACAAAGATGTGATAAATGCTACACACTGGTCATTCAAAAGTGGTAAGAGTCAATCCCTGCCCTCAAGGAGCTCACCAAATTCTTTGTGAGTTAGATAGCAGAGCCAGAGATGCAGATGCCCTGTGCTGGGTGCACTCATAGAAAGGTGTATGCCAGATACTGACATGAAACAACAAAGAATGAGGTAGTCACACCTTATGATGTTTAGAGAAGGTACCCCTTTCCAAAGGTAGAGCTGCCAATCTGGATCTTAGAGGAAGAGGAGGAATACACTTCTTGTTCCTTGTTCCAACAGGGTCAGAATCTCTCATTACTCTCAAGCCAGGAGACACTGAATAAGCATATCTCACTTTACTATTTCAGAGTTGGAGGCATTTTAGAGAAATAATCCAACTTCATCATAATCATCTGGGAAAATTTAGGAAATACACATTCCAGAACTCCCAACTCCAACACAGTTTTTGTTTCAGTAGATCCGGAGGAGATTTCAAGAATCGGTACTTTTATGTAGTTCAAGAAGTAACACTGATGTGAGTTCACATTTGAGAATCACTATCAGACAATTATTCTTAAAATGTGTTCCCCACACCAGCAATATCACCATAACCTTGGAATTTGTTAGAAATGAAAATTCTTGGGCTCTATCCAAAACCCGTTGAATCAGAAATTTTGAGGGTGAGGTGCAGTAGTCTGTTGTTGAACAAATCTCCCAGATAATTCTGATAAAAGTTACAGATTCAGAACCCCTGGTCTGAGGCAACCAACCAGCTCATCAGATGATACTCCTCAGTTTAGTCTCTCAGTCATGTCCGACTTTTTGTACCCCCATGGACTGCAGCACGCCAGGCTTCCCTGTCCATCACCAACTCCCAGAGCTTGCTCAGACTAATGTCCATCAAGGTCATCTATCATGATACTCCTACATGATAGCTAAAGAGAGTTTACTAAATGAACTGTGTGTATAGTTATGGACAATTTTAGGAGAACCAACAAGGGATGAAGCAGCCTCAGATTAGCAACATTTAAAGTAGTTACCACCCTACACCCAAAAGGGACGAAAGGAAAAAATGATGTCATAGGCATCTGATAAGAGATAGAATATAAAAAGAGGGTTCATGTAATAAGACCTGCTCTCTCTGATCCTAACGGAAGTAAGGAGGTTATGGTAGGAATGGGATAAATGCACAACGTGTTCTTTTCTTTCACTTTTCAAATTCTTAGCCGTGTCCTCCACTTTGCAAACCCAGCTTGAAGTTAAAGGGCAACTATGCCCAGTCTATAAGTTCTGGGGAGATCAATTTCCTAGGGCACAAAATGAAGCAAATAACTAACAGAGAATGAATTAGACATAGGAGCAGAAAACAAAGTATAACCAGCATATACCAATCTCCCAGATTCTCCTCCCCTACCACTCAACTGCCAGTGTTACCTTTTCAACATTTTAAGTCACCTGTACTCTATCTCTCTCTGGATTCTGCTTTGTCTACACAAACTTTGGTGATAGGAAACTCACTATTACTGGAGAAGAGTTACAAAGTCTTCCTTCCTATTACTTGTATCCACTTTTCAATGTTTTTCTAGTTGGAAGATATCCAGTTCATTACTTATTTGAAGATGCCCATCTCATTCCACCAATATCATTAATTCCTTGAATTGAACACCTGCATTTCTTTTATTGTGCCTCTTCTGACAATGTTTGGAATATCTTCAAGTGTGGTTACCCTGGTCACAGTTGAATTTGTCATGCTTCTCTGATTATAAAGATCTCCCTTGATTTACAGTGGAGTTACATCAGGATAAAGCCATCATAAACTGAACATATAAGTCAAAAATGCATTTAACCTATAGAACATTAGAACTTAGCCTTGCCTAACTTAATCACATTCCAAACACTTAGGATAGCCTACAGCTGAGGAAAATCATCTGATACAGAGTCTATTTTATGAAAAAGTGTTGACTATATCATGTGCATTTATTGACTTTACTGAAAGTGAAAAATCAAATGGTTGTAGGGGTACAGAATGATCGTAGGTGTATTGATTGTTTACCTTTGTGACTGAGTCACTGAGCAGGAGCTATGGCTCCCTGCCCTTGCTCAGAACAGGGGAGCACATTGCTGCACTTGCAGTTAACCCTGGGAAGATTGAAATCCAACATTCAAAGGGCGGTAACTGCTCAATGTGTATTGCTTTCATGGCATGGCAAAGTTGAAAAATCGTAAGGCAAACCATGGTTAAATCACAGACCATCTGTACTTGGAAAACTCTTCTTTATTTTTCCCAAGGAAATCTACATAGACCAATCTGATTCCATAAGCATTTGCCCGTCACTCAGTACATGTCAAGAAATATGCTTAAACAAAGGAAGAGATTTCAAAAGCTCTGACTTCAGGCTCTTCACTGTAAGACCTGTGCATAGCAAATGTTTCTAAATTGTATCTCGCTTCTTAGGAACTATGAAAAACCATGATTTGCATTATTTCATGTGTCTCTCTAACATTCTAGTGAAGTAAAATCAGTAACTAATATTATGTCATATTTTATTTGAGGGTTGCAACTTTCAGTTAAATACTGTCTTGCCAAGAGTCGTAGTAAATAAGAACATAGCCCTGAGTTCTGCTGCTTCTGTTTTGGCCAGCTGTGGCTCCAAGTTGAACCACAGAAAGGTTAAGTGAATATTATTTTAAGAAAGAGAGATATTGCATGTCGCTCCCTCACATCTTGATGCCTATGGTTTCTGTAGGCTGGTACCTGGATTTCTCTGCCACTAAAATAGAAAAGATTAGCACCTACTTTCTTCATAGAGCTTGAAAACAAATGAATTTGTGTTTTGAGGAGTCCAAACTATCCTTAAAATTACTTGAAAAAATGCAATTCATCATGTCTATAACATGATGGATTCAGAATCTTAAGGCTGGAAGACCTTTAAAACAGTTTTGATCCAATCATCCTTAAATTTTCTGGATGCATCAGTATCACTTGAAGGGTTTCAAAAACTATGTATCAGGCCTTAATCCCAGCATTTCTGATTCAGTAGGTAAAGGATGAGCCCTGACTTAATGCAGATATAACTGGTCTAAGAACCATACTTTGAGAACCATTGATCTAGTTTGTTCCTATATTATAATGATAAAATCACTAAAGCCCAGAGTAACAGGGAAAGTTACCTAAGAAGACACGGCCATGACCAAAACATGAATCTTTCAATTCACTTAAAAAAAATTTTTTTTTGATGTGGATTATTTTTTAAAGTCTTTATTGAATCTGTTACAGTATTGCTTCTGTTTCATGTTTTGGTTTTTTGACAATGAGGCATATGGAATCTTAGGTCCCTGACCAGGGATCGAACTCACACCCCGACATTGGAAGGTGAAATCTTAAACACTGGAAAGCCAGGGAAGTCCCTACTTCCCATTTCAAGTTTTCTTCCATTATAAAACTGCTTCCCTGTTCAGAATGGCCATTTCATTTAGGTTATTCATATCAGTTTTAAGTCATCAGTAGTACCAAGGCACTGCCATTCCCCCAGCCTACCCCAAATAGATACACAATCAATTAAAGACTGAGGTTTTACACAATAGATTCAAGACAAGCCTCTTGTCTGCCTTTTAGCCAGATTCTCAGTCAACAAACTCCTCCTATAGAGAAACCTTGGAACCAATATTCTTTCCCTTTTCTAGCTTTAATAAAGGACTAGTGACTTAGTTTACTTCTGTCCGATGGCAGACACTTGAAAACTGATTGGAAACTTTGAGAAATTCATTTAATCTCCCCCATGTTTCTGTTCTCTCCGTCTGTAAAATGAGGTCAGCTGTATTGTACCTCATGTGCAAATCTGTGTGCTGTGAGGTTTAGCGGGTAAGTGACTGCAAAACATGTTGCAGATGGATGTGTTATGGAGGAATGCTTAATATCAAAGTGAGATGTCATTTTCTTTCACTCTGCATCTGTAGTTTGTAAAACAAATGCTTCTAAATTCACAGTATTTTTCTCACATGTACTATTTTTTCCAGAGTGATATTTTCCCAAAGACTCATGCTGACTTAAGCTTCTGGAACCTTGTGGGTGGATCTGCTAAATTAAAGACTTGTATTTAAATTTTCTGCATAACACTGGTGGGATGAATGCATCATAGCGCCTGAGGAAAGTAGAAAAGATTTCTAGTCCTGAGGGACATGAGTAGAACTCTGTGGGTCGAAGGTCTGTGAGTCTACCAAAATGTATAAACAGAAGTATCACTGGTACCCTGGAAAAGCCTCAAGTGTAGTCAACTATAAGGCTAGCTTGTTGGATGATAGAAGGATAAAGATAAATAGATAGACATAGATGATATAAATATAGATATCAGGCACAATAACTTTTCAGAAATAATTAAATGTATACAGGATTTAAGTTGTGATGATCCAGATTTCAATTCTGGTTGTATTAGTTTATATGTAATATTCAACATGAATCTGAATTGCACTTTATTGATGTTTAAAATGGGTTAATAACATCTTTCTTGGAGAAGGCAATGGCAACCCACTCCAGTACTCTTGCCTGGAAAATCCCATGGACAGAGAGCCTGGTGGGCTACAGTCCATGGGGTCGCTAAGAGTCGGACACGACTGAGCGACTTCACTCTCACTTTTCACTTTCCTGCATTGGAGAAGGAAATGGCAACCCACTCCAGTGTTCTTGCCTGGAGAATCCCAGGGACGGGGGAGCCTCGTGGGCTGATGTCTCTGGGGTCACACAGAGTCAGACACGACTGAAGTGACTTAGCAGCAACATCTTTCTTGCCTACTGATAAGCCTGTTATAAGGATCAAATGAGATAATGGAAGCTATTTGTAAACTGCTCTCCATATGAGAGCTATTCTTATTATCAATATTCTGCATCACTTAACCTTTCTCCATTTTCTACATAGAAAACTTGATATTTTATATTTTGAATACCCTATGACCACATGCTGAAACTGTCTTTAAAAGAATAACGGTGATCGAAACTAAGATGTGGAATTCCAATAAGGATATATATCTGTGTGTGTACTTGTTTGTGTATATAAATCTGTGTGCATGTTTGTGTATATATACACAAACATTCAGAAGTTATTTTCAGCCCTATAAGTATTTGTGGCAATCTTACCTGGAGATAAAGAGAGGAAAGAATGGTCTGTTCCAGGTTGAAATAGACCTGGTAGATATATCTACAGAGATGTTGCCTCTTCTATAACTGAGGCTTCATTTATTCAAATGAAGCCCCTTTTACCATTTTCTATACTTTAGGATTTACAAATTGAAAGGTTAACATCTTACATAATGGAGCATCTTCTGTGAAGGTGCTTTTTAGAATATGTGTTATTGATTCCCCTTAACAGACATGGATTTTTAATTCATAATCTCAAGGCAGCCTCAATCATGAGTACAACCTGGTTCTCATTATGCCTTAACCTACTCTTGAGTTACATCAAATCTATTCTCAGAATTTCACTGTCATCTAGAAAACATATACACATACAGAAATATACAGCTCTATATGAAAGCTGAATTACATTTAAACAACTCAAAATGTTTGGTGATAGTACTTTCTGAAAGTTGAGAAATTACTGGTGATCTTGTATGCAATTATTTACAACACACTGTAGCCCTTCCTCTCATATTTAGGAAACAGCAGACAAAGACCTGAAGAACTGCAGTGGCCTAGTGCGGAACTCCCTTGGTCTGATATATTCTCTTAGACTCAAAGATGTCAGTTACAATCTGTGGACATGTATTATCGAGAGAGTTAAATGACCAAAACATATATAAGGCACCTGGCAAAAAAAATACAAGTTTGAGGATATTTCTTCTCTCTTTGATAAGTTTGTTCAGAAGCATTCCATCTACAATTCCTAGATTCTTCTCACTCAGAACAGAGAGAGATAGGGGAGATCAGATGGAAAACAAGTTAATTTATCATACACAGCTGAATTGAAGTGGCCTGGTGGTGAACATAAAGCTTCAGAAAAATATTTTGGTTTTTGCTAGGAGGATAGGGATGATGGAGGTTTTTTGTTTTTCTTACCAGCAAGGTTTGGGTGACAAGAAAAAAAAAGCAGCACAAGATTTTAACAATGACCCTAGTATTTAAAACTATCAAACCTTCAAGTGTAAGACTCTCCAGACACACTGACTGAACAATAAAGAAAGAACATTAATTCTTCCCTATTCAGTGTTCTACTCTTCATTAATAAATAACTATACCTCACACAGAGTTTAGAATTTTATGACACTTATTAAAATCAATTCTTTATATAAACAAGAACCCATAAAATGATTTAACTGAGGTTCTACATACCCAAGGGATATCTGGTCATAACTGTCCTCTCCAAAGTGACAATTGTGTCCCACGATGGTGACTTAAGAGGAGGAGTGGCATTATTTGCTATGGATCATGAAATCGCAAAGTCTTAGAACTACTGCATTAGAGCAGAAAGTCCCAGGGTTCATTCAGAATGTCTACAGTCCCACCTTGATGCTATATTGGTCTCAAAAGGTTTATACTTGGAACGCAGCCTAACATGAAAGAAGTAGAGACAACACCCTGGTCTAAACTAAGTACACATTTCTTTATGATCTTACTGAGTCAAGAAATTGACTTTCCTCAAGCAACATTTTAGAACAGCAGTACCAATTCATTTTAGGATAAAAAATCCTTTTTGTAAAAGAAATCTTCAGAAAAATCCCAATATATTGAAAGGTTAAAATGGGGGTGATGGGTTCTAAAGTGGGACTAGATTCTTCAGAGAAGAACTGCATCAGCCTCTGAGGCTTCTCTAGGAGAACATACATATGAAGATACTGGATTATGGATGTAGCTTAAAATGTCATAAGCAAATAAAGAGACTTTGGAAGCTTCTGAAGATATTCCATGTCTATATCCTCTTGAATTAGTTGCATCCATGTGTGGAGTGAAGGTTAATTTTAAGAAGTGACTTTGAGAAGCTTTCAAGGGTCTTTGGATGATACCTTGATCTGGGGACCTTACACAAGACTTAATAAATCAGTATGATACAAAGCATCTTGATCACCAGGATAATATTTCTCCACTTGTCCCCATCGAATGACTTTCTGGTACTTAGTTCTCTCAAGGATCCATTTCTCAGATTCTACACAACAGAAGTTCTCCTCTGTTCTGAGTTATCTAGTGTGTCCTAGTAGCGAGAGATGAGTTGTCTTAAATCCCAAACCAACTGCCTTTGCCAGCCTAGTGTCTTGCATCTGCGTGCTAGTTTGCTCAGTCATGTCTGACTCTTTGTGACCCCATGAACCATAACCCACCAGCCTCCTCTCCTCACAGGATTTTCCAGGCAAGAATACTGGAAAGGGTTGCCATTTCCTCCTCCATGGGATCCTCCTGACCCCGGATCGATCGAACTCCAGTCTCTTGTGTCGCCTGCATTGCAGGTGGGCTCTACCTGCTGAGTCATCAGGGAAGCCCTTCCTTGCTCCTAGCTCTGCCTTTTTCTCCTTTATTCTCTTTATCCATCCTTAATTTTTGTTCCCTCATCTCTGGATGCAGAATGCATGTTTTTCTATATCTATTTTGCAAAACAGATACAGAGAATCTCAGAAATCTCTCAATTTTTATGGGTGTTGATTTGACAGTAGTTCAACAACTTATTTTTAAGGTCAAGAACAACATGATATCTTTTATCATAAGCATTTCATTTGACAGACCTCTTGTCTTTGTTGGACTTCCCTGGTGGCTCAGATGGTTAAATGCCTTGCTTAAAATGCGGGAGACCTGGGTTCGATCCCTGAGTCGGGAAGATCCTCTGGAGAAGGATATGGCAACCCACTACAGTACTCTTGCCTGGAAAATCCCATGGACAGAGGAGCATGGTAGGCTACAGTCCACTGGGTCGCAAAGAGTCAGATACGACTGAGTGACTTCGCTTCATCTGTCTTTGTTAAAGATTAAATCATTCAGCTTTAAGTAGTTCCACTGACAATCTTCACCTCCATTTTTGTCTTTCCTGGAGGCCTACACTATTAATAGAATACACAAAAAGCACCATTTATTAACTAATGTGTTATTACTTAATTTATTAAATACAGTGCTTTCTGATGTTTTTATGATTTTAATCCCTAAGAACAACAATACGTTTCTGCATATGCAGTAAATTTAATGGATTCTCAGATCTATTTTACTGAAAAAAAAAAATCTATCTGTCATCTAACAATTATGTAAGATGAGATCCCAAGATTTCTGTTCCAGAGGTCTGCTGCTGCTGCTGCTAAGTCGCTTCAATCGTGTCCGACTCTGTACAACCCCGTGGACTGTAGCCTACCGGGCTTCTCGGTCCATGGGATCTAGGCTAATTATTTTAGAATTTGTTTTTGGTGGAAGCTACCATCTTTCCTTATCCATTGAATGAGAAGCTCAAACTTGGAGACTGAAAGTTAGTTCCTTGTTATCTTTTTAGTAATCACTAGAGTTATTCATGAATATTCTAGGCACACAGTATAACTGCATTTCTTTATGCTCTTGAAATAAGACGTGCCTTTTATGCTAGCTTTGGCCAATGGAATATGATCGTATTGATATATGATATATGTGGTTTCCAGGCAAAAGTCTTTACACACTGGCACCTGACTCCTTGTGATCCTTTCTGCTTGTCATGGTAACTGCTGATGTCTAGGCAACAAAGCCTCTGTCCGCTTGCATATCTGAGTCAAAGTGATGTAGACAAGGGCCATCAATATATCCACAGTGGATCTACATTATGAATGAGAAAACTTTTGCTGCTTAAATCATTCTTTGTAAAGCAGCCTTGATTATTCTAGTTGTATAATCATCAATGTTATTCACTCTACGACATCAGCATAGTTATGGTAATGTAACACAATTTGGTAACACAGCAAGTGTGTTAGCAAATTTGTTAGACTTCTAGTGGTCCTCTTTAGTCAGGACTGGTGCCGAGTGGGTAAAAATGAATGACGGATCCTGTCATTATAAAGAAAGTAGGATGTGTATCAAAAACTATGAAGAAAAGCAATATGTATTCAGGGCCTTAAGGCAGGATGAAAATGCTAGGAAATTTTGATTCCTTCCTGTCGGAATGTCATGGAAACTTCCAAGAAGATATGAACATGGAGCAAACCTTAAAGGGCAGACAAGGGTTTCCCTGGTGGCTCTTACAGTAAAGAATCTGCCTGTAATGCAGAAGGCCTGGGTTTGACCCCTGGGTCAAGAAGATCCTCTGGAGAAAGGAATGGCTACTCACTCCAGTATTCTTTCCTGGAGATTTCCATGGACACAGGAACCTGGTGGGCTACAGTCCATAGGGTTGCAGAAGCAGACACGCTGAGACTAACACTTTAAAGGATGGACAGAATTTGAATATACAAAGATGATGGTGATGGAGTCCCCACAGTAGGATGCAGGATGAACAGTGCCAAAGCAAATCAATGTAGGGCATGCTCCAGAAGGGTGAATGTGATCGCCTACCCAGGTGAACAAGTGTATTATTGACACCTTGGGGTCAGAGTCTCAGTATAGAAGCCAACCTCTCCTTTGGGATAAGGAGGGCTGCTCCTCAAGACAAATCAAGTTCTGCTGGTTTTTTAAATGACAGAAGCACCATATATATGGATCTGTCTTCTTCTTGCAGCAGGGTAAGACATTATACTCAGTGTGGCACAAAATCAAGACAACTTCTTTCTTTTTTTTTTTTAATTTTATTTTATTTTTAAACTTTACAATATTGTATTGGTTCTGCCATATATCGAGATGAATCCACCACAGGCATACACGTGTTCCCCATCCTGAACCCTCCTCTCTCCTCCCTTCCCATGCCATCCCTCTGGGTCGTCCCAGTGCACCAGCCCCAAGCATCCAGTATCATGCATTGAAACTGGACTGGCGACTCGTTTCATATATGATATTATACATATTTCAATGCCATTCTCCCAAATCATCGCACCCTCTCCCTCTCCCACAGAGTCCAAAAGACTGTTGTATACATCAGTGTCTCCTTTGCTGTCTTGTATACAGGGTTATTGTTACCATCTTTCTAAATTCCATATATATGCGTTAGTATACTGTATTGGCGTTTTTCTTTCTGGCTTACTTCACTCTGTATAATAGGCTCCAGTTTCATCCACCTCATTAGAACTGATTCAAATGTATTCTTTTTAATGGCTGAGTAATACTCCATTGTGTATATGTACCGTAGCTTTCTTATCCATTCATCTGCTGATGGACATCTAGGTTGCTTCCCTGTCCTGGCTATTATAAACACTGCTGCAAAGACACCTTATTTCAACAAGTGGCTGCATATATACTTTTTTTGAAATAATTGCTTCTGAGCTCAGTTTTCTTTTCATCAATTTACAGTGTCTAATATAGTATTTTATCTCTCAACATAAGTTTCTTGACATTTTCCCTTGCAAAGGCAGAATTAAGCACCTTTATTTGCTCTCCTTTATTTCTTTCTTTCTGTTACACATTTACCAATAGTCTACTAAGGTCAAGTATTTTTGCTTTTTCTATGGGATTTCCCCCTCCCTCTTGTCGGACTTAGCAGTTTCTACTTTGTGTCATGCCTAGCCTAGAGGATAATATTCACACCTTATTCATCTTTGTATTTCCTTGCCATTTACAACCCCTACCCAACACAGACATTTCCAGTATGTACTAGATATTTGCTGAATGAATGGTTTTTTCCTCTTGTTTCCTTTGGCTTTTCTTTTTAACTCAAGCATGGACACCACCTCTATTGTATCTGCTCAAAGACAGATTTGACCACTTTGACCACAGTGGGCACCTAGTCATTAGAAATCTTTCCTTCCCCGTGCTTACTAGGGACTTCAGCCATCTAATTTCAGCTGTGTAAATGAAGAGTCAGATCACAAGACTGCCAGGATATTTGTGGTTAAACCACTCGACCACCTTGGGATTGTGTTAACTCTGTATTATGGTTTGAGGGAGTGTGTGTGGGTTGGGATTGATTTGACTTAGCCTGCTTTTTTTTTTTTTTTTTTAAGAACTGTAACAGGATAGTGTGCTTCACGTTCACTTTGTTAAAATAAAGCTAGCAGCTCTGAGAAATGATTTTGTTTGCTTTCTACCACTGTTTGGTATCAAACTGGTGCCTGAGTATGGTGAGGGGCCTTGGAGGCATTCTACCTGAGGAGGAGGCAAATTCCTTTCTGGCGTACAGGTTGAATGTAATCTGAAGAGTCCTTGAGATAGGCAATAGTGAGGAAATGGGAGGAGGAGTTGATTTCTTTTAAATTTAATGTTTGCCAGAGGATGTGAAGATTTCCTGTTAGAAGCAATTCTGGTAGAAAGAACACAGCAGCCCTGTAAAAGGTTTATCTGGAACACAGAGGCAGTTAATAGGTTTTGATTCCTCAATAATACTTTTACAGTCTTGGGCTCAAATTTATAGATCAATCTTGTTATGAAACTGGACTCTCTATCTCCTTTTGTTTTTGACACTGTTTTCTTTGAATAGAGAAATGATAGGAACTCTGTGTATGCTGTCCTTTAAATGGGAAGTTGCTGATCTACCACTGATGGTACCTTCTGGCAGTGTGAGCAGATGCACATTTAATCATTTCAAAGATCTTTCAATAAGATCAATAAATAATTTAGGCATGAAATCTGCCTCGTAGAACAGAGAAAGTTTATGACAAGTCCTAGAAATGTTAAGACTGGAAAAGTTTTGAAGGTTATGGTGTCCAACCCATGACAAATGAAGAAAAAGACATTATAGATGGAGAAAGTACCTTTCCAAGACAATACAGCTTTTCAATGGCATATCCAGTTCAGTTCAGTCTCTCACTCATGTCTGACTCTCTGCGACCCCATGAACTGCAGCACAGCAGGCCTCCCTGTCCATCATCACTCCCAGAGTTTATTTAAACTCATGTCTATTGAGTTGGTGATGTCATAAACCATCTCACCCTCTGTTGTCCCCTTCTCCTCCTGCCTTCAATCTTTCCCAGCATAAGGATCTTTTCAAATTAGTCAGCACTTCACATCATGTGGCCAAAGTATTGGAGTTTCAGCTTCAACATCAGTCCTTACAATGAATTTTCAGGATTGATTTCCTTTAGGATGGCCTGGTTGGATCTCCTTGCTGTCCAAGGGACTCTCAAGAACCTTTTCCAATACCACAGTTCAAAAGCATCAATTCTTTGGTGCTCAGCTTTCTTTATAGTCCAACTCTCACATGCATACGTGATTACTGGAAAAACCATGGCTTTGACTAGATGCACCTATGTAGGCAAAGTAATGTCTCTGTTTTTTAATATGCTGTCTCAGTTCAGTTCAGTCGCTCAGTCATGTCTGACTATTTGCAACCCCATGAACCGCAGCACGCCAGGCCTCCTAGTCCATCACCAACTCCCGAAGTCCCCCCAAACCCCTGTCCATCGAGTCGGTGACACCATCCAGCCATCTCATGCTCTGTAATCCCCTTCTCCTCCTGCCCCTAATCCGCATGAGGTGGCCAAAGTATTGCAGTTTCAGCTTCAGCATCAGTCCTTCCAATGAACACCCAGGACTGATCTCCTTTAGGATAGACTTATTGGATCTCCTTGCAGTCCAAGGGATTCTCAAGAGTCTTCTCCAACACCACAGTTCAAAAGCATCAATTCTTCCGTGCTCAGCTTTCTTCACCATCCAACTAAACATCCATACATGACTATTGGAAAAAACATAGCCTTGACTTTTGTTGGCAAAGTAATGTCTCTGCTTTTAAATATGCTATCTAGGTTGGTAATAACTTTCCTCCCAAGAAGTAAATGTCTTTTAATTTCATGGCTGCAATCACCATCTGTAGTGATTTGGGAGCCCGGAAAAAAAGTGTCTGACAATGTTTCCATTGTTTCCTCAACTATTTCCCATGAAGTGATGGGACCAGATGCCATGATCTTCGTTTTCTGAATGTTGAGCTTTAAGCCAACTTTTTCACTCTCCTCTTTCACTTTCATCAAGAGGCTTTTGAGTTCCTCTTCACTGCCATAAGGATCGTGTCATCTGCATATCTGAGGTTATTAATATTTCCCCCAGCAATCTTGATTCCAGCTTGTGCTTAAATCCAGCCCAGCGTTTCTCATGATGTACTCTGCATGTAAGTTAAATAAGCACGGTGACAATGTACAACCCTGATGTACTCCTTTTCCTATTTGGAACCAGTCTGTTGTTCCATGTCCAGTTCTAACTGTTGCTTCCTGACCTGCATACAGATTTCTCAAGAGGCAGATCAGGTGTTCTGGTATTCCCATCTCTTTCAGAATTTTCCACACTTTATTGTGATCCAAACAGTCAAAGTCTTTGGCATAGTCAATAAAGCAGAAATAGATGTTTTTCTGGAACTCTATTGCTTTTTCATGATCCAGTGGATGTTGGCAATTTGATCTGTGGTTCCTCTGCCTTTTCTAAAACCAGCTTGAACATCTTGGAGTTCATGGTTCACATATTGTTGAAGCCTGGCTTGGAGAATTTTGAGCATTACTTTACTAGTGTGTGAGATGAGTGCAATTGTGCGGTAGTTTGAGCATTCTTTGGCATTGCCTTTCTTTGGGATTGGAATGCAAACTGACCTTTTCCAGTCCTGTGGCCACTGCTGAGTTTTCCAAATTTGCTGGCATATTGAGTGCAGCACTTTCACAGCATCATCTTTTAGGATTTTAAATAGCTCAACTGGAATTCCATCAGCTCCACTAGCTTTGTTCGTAAGGATGCTTATTAAGGTCTGCTTGACTTCACATTCCAGGATGTCTGGGTCTAGGTGAGTGATCACACCATCATGATTATCTGGGTTGTGAAGATCTTTTTTGTACAGTTCTTCTGTGTATTCTTGCCATCTCTTCTTAATATCTTCTGCTTATGTTGGATCCATACCATTTCTCTCCTTTATTGAGCCCATCTTTGCATGAAATATTCCCTTGGTATCTCTAATTTTCTTGAAGAGATCTATAGTCTTTCCCATTCTATTATTTTCCTCTATTTCTTTGCACTGATCACTGAGGAAGGCTTTCTTATCTCTCCTTGCTATTCTTTGGAACTCTGCATTCAAATGGGTATATCTTACCTTTTCTCCTTTGCCTTTTGCTTCTCTTCATTTCACAGCTATTTGTAAGACCCCCTCAGACAGCCATTTTGCTTATTTGCATTTCTTTTTCTTGGGGATGGTCTTGGTCCCTGTCTCCTGTACAGTGTCACAAACCTCTGTCCATAGTTCATCAGGCACTCTATCAGATCTAGTCCCTTAAATCTATTTCTCATTTCCACTATATAATTATAAGGGATTTGATTTAGGTCATACCTGAATGGTCTAGTGTTTTTCCCTACTTTCTTCAGTATAAATCTGAATTGGCAACAAGGAGTTCATGATCTGAGCCACAGTCAGCTCCCAGTCTTGTTTTTGCTGACTGTATAGAGCTTCTCCATCTTTGGCTGCAAAGAATATAATCAATCTGATTTTGGTGTTGACCATCTGGTGATGTCCATGTGTAGAGTCTTGTGCTGTTTTGTTGGAAGAGGGTGTTTGCTATGACCAGTGCATTCTCTTGGCAAAACTCTATTAGCTTTTGACCTGCTTCATTCTGTACACCAAGGCCAAATTTTCCTGTTACTCCAGGTGTTTCTTGAGTTCCTACTTTTGCATTCCAGTCCCCTATAATGAGAAGGACATCTTTTTTGGGTGTTAGTTCTAAAAGGTCTTATAGGTCTTCATAGAACCGTTCAACTTCAGCTTCTTCAGCATTACTGGTTAGGCCATAGACTTGGATTACTGTGATACTGAATGGTTTGCCTTGGAAACAAACAGAAATTATTCTCATTTTTGAGATTGCATCCAAATACTGCATTTCAGACTCTTTTGTTGACTATGATGTTTACTCCATTTCTTCTAAGGCAAATCCAAAAGACAAAAACTGAAACTGTGCTCTATTTTCAAATGTGTCAATGTCATGATAGTAAAAGACTGAACATCTTCAAGTAGATCTTTGTTCAAATAAAAGAAACTGGTGTCAATGTCATGATAGTCAAAGAAAGACTAAAGACCTCTTTGGTTCCATTCCAAAGAGGAAGGGTTCCAGAGTGAAAGAAATGAAAGAGAAAAGACAACTAAAGGTAATATCTTTGAGTGGATCTTTATTGGAATAAAAGAAATTGTTGGAGCAATTGTGTAGAAGATGAATGGGGTCTGCAGATTCGATGGTCATAATGATTCAATGTTCATTTCCTCATTTGAATTAATATATTATGATTTATAAGAGAATGTCTTTGTCAGAGTTACATCCTAAAATACTCAGGGATGGAGTGGTCTCATGTAAGCAACATCATTTTTAGTAATTCCAGGAAAAAACTTTATACCACTCTTGAAAAAATTTTTGTTTGAAATTAGGTTTAAAAATATAACAAAAAGAAAGACTTCATAATTTTTAAAGATGCATTCCTGTTTCTTTGAACAATAAAGAAAGATGTGTCAAAAGACACTCTAGGATTACCCAACAGATTGCAGCCCTTTGAATTCCCCTACTTGCAACTGTCTATCAATAGCTGTTAGAGAATCAAAGTGCCTTTCCTTAAGATAATAATCGTGGGCTAGGACCTTTCTCTTTTTCTTCCTGTTGACATCTTTCATCCACAATGGAATAGCAGCTCATTAAAATATCCCTTTACACAGTACTCTGAGGTAAAAAAGCTCTTTTATTACATTGTGCCAATGCTTTTGGTTTTCATCTCTTACGTCTCTTTCAGTTTAGTGTAGCCTCTCCTTCCCACCTTGTTTTTAATGCCATTTCTTTGGCATAAATCCAAGTCAGTTCTCCAGCAGACTGTTCCTCATTCTGCATTTGATACCCATGTGTTATCACTTAACATTTTCCTTGCAGGTGAAGGCAGGAGTGAAACAATACCCATTAGCTATGTACAAAGTTTACTTAGTAGCTCCAGCCTGGTTTAATAATTCAGTGACCATGTTTACTCTGGTTTTATTTCAGGATATCTACCTACTGCAATATAGTTTGAGGGAAAAGATAGGAATATCTATTCAGAATTCTTTAAATCCCTTAAAATTAATGGCTTAGTGGAAAGATAGTGATAACAGCATGGTTTTTCAATCTTGTTACTAGAGCAACTAGAAAGCAAAAGCAAAACAAACAGTTAAAACACAAAAACCTGTGAACAACATTTACAATTAAATTGGATGACAAAGAAGCTCTACAAATGCCAGAATACTAACTGGTCAAAAATATCAATCTCTGAGTGGATAAAGAGAGAAAGACTCTATATGACAGACATAAAAAGAGGAAAATCCTCAAACAGACCATGAATATTCACTGTAAATCACAGTGGGCCAATTTGAGAATAGCACTGAAGCTGGGAGGGGTTTATCTGGTCCAATATCAAGTGAGGGCAAGGAGTCTGTGATAAGTAGGATCAGGAAAGGATGGAGCGGTCTAGCCCCTTGTTAAATCATGAGCCAGCCAGGATTCCTTTCCAACGGATCCTTATGCAGAAGGGAAATGACAATCAAAATTGAGCATGATGGTACAGGAGAGGCAAAAGAATGAGAAGAAGCAGATAAATGTGGGGAGGGAATCAGAACCAGGAAGTCTCAGAAAGCAAACCAATGACATTTTTGGGTAAGCACAAGAAAATAGCAGAAAATTTGACTTATACTAAACATTTTGACAGTTTCACTTTATGCCCAAACAAAATGGGGAGTATTTTTAAGAAACATAAGCTGAGGATTTTATATCTAGCACAACTGACTTTTAAGTAGAAAAGGCAAGCAAAGTTATTAATATTTAAGAACTCAGAGAACATTTTTTTCCCATGAGCCTATTCTGAGGAATTGCTACAGAATAAGCTTTTCAAAGTCAAAATGATTAAAGAGACATCATCATAAAGTCTGGGATTGATGATTAAATAAATCATCAATTTATCAATTACTAGGAGAGCTAGCTGTAAATGAGGCTTAAAAGGGAGAGCATACAGTAGGTAATGGACACATGTTCAGACAGACAGAGTAGATATGGCACAACCATGATACATAGGGAGAAAATAGGCAAGATGTTCACCTGTCCTCAGGTTCTGTATTGTTTGTGGCAGCATTAGTATTATTCTGAGGCAGTTATATATGTAATGAATGAAAAGGAGATAAATAATTGTGGGCTATGTTATTTCTATCAGCTCCTATGCCACTGAGAACCAGGGTTCTCCTTTGAAAGAAAAAAGATACATAGTACAGAAGAGGATAAATAAAAACACTGTAACCTTGAATATGAATTGCAAGGGTCAGCATGATCTCATGAGGTTATTTACTTTAAATACATGGTATATTTCCTAGGTTTTTTCAAAATAAGCCTAAAAAAATGAAGTAGCATTAAAACTTACTAGTACCCTAGGTCGGAGAAGGCAATGGCACACCACTCCAGTACTCTTGCCTGGCAAATCCCATGGACAGAGGAGCCTGGTAGGCTGCAGTCCATGGGGTCGCTGAGGGTCCGACAGGACTGAGCGACTTCACTTTCACTTTTCACTTTCACGCATTGGAGAAGGAAATGGCAACCCACTCCAGTGTTCTTGCCTGGACAATCCCAGGGATGGGGGAGCCTGCTGGGCTGCCGTCTCTGGGGTCGCACAGAGTCGGACACGACTGAAGCGACTTAGCAGCAGCAGCAGCAGTGCCCTAGTTGTGATGCTGAAATGCCTTTTTTGACCAAAAGAAACCGGGGAATTTTGGAGAAATGGGTAAGTCCAGGTCTGAGACAAGAAATGTAGATGAGTCTGGAACATTTTATCAAAACAAAGAAGCTATGCCATGTGAAAATCAGGGATAGAATTTGGGTGGAATAATTTCAGTCCTCTAAGCATCTTCCATGGACCATATTCAGCCACTCCAGTGCAACAATGAACTTCCTCCATAGAACTTGCCTAGATTACATGCAAATCTTTGTTTAGAGGCTCTTTCAGTCTCTGACCTCTCTGGTTCATAGTTATGGCTAATTTTATGGCAGGGACACCTGTTCCTTGGGATCTGAACTCTAATCCACTGCAAGCTCCCTGCATATTGGCAGCAGTGATGTCCAGTTCCTATCTACTTGGGATAGATCCAAACAGGTGTCTTAGAGGCAAAAGTCCCCTTATCACATTACAAAATGCTTGTCATGTGGTAATGTCCATTAATGAAATCCTTCTTGAATTGGTGCATGCTAGATGCCAAGATCTCTTTAAATAGGGGGTTTGAAAGCTCATGTTTGTGTCTTGTTTGCTTCATGCATTAATCAGTCAATTAATTAATTTGATAAACTTTACTTAACACCTACCATGAATCAGGCACTGTGCTAGGCTTTAAAGAGAAAACAAAAAGCAAAAACATGTTTGAGTCCTACTCTGATTAGTCGGCAATTCTTTCATCCTGACCATCATAGGGAAACTCATAGGGTGAGAAGAGTTTATTCATGATAGGTAGTGCTGGACAAGCTCTATTAGGAGTCTCCTGGGAATACAGCTGCAAAATTGGAACCACAGATCAGCAATTATCTCCTTGAGAGAGGCAGGAAAATGATTTTTCCCTAAAGAATTGTGACCCGCATCCTCCACCCCGGACCTCTCTCCCACACATACTCAAAAGTATGGAGTAAACAACACAGAAGAGAACAAGTTGTATGTCACACACATTTTTTAAATCCTTTCACTGTGTTTAAAGATACACTAAACAAAATTAATATATTTAGCACAGTGTATGCGTGTCAAATTCCTGTGAATTTGTTATAGTTTGATAGGCATTTGAACAACTGCCATATTAATTCCACATTGATGCCCTCTTTCCAGCTGGGTCCCTAGTATGTGGTCACTTGTTCTTCCAATCACAAAGTCTTCCCAAGGTAAGCCCTAATAGCTTTAATTGTCTATTCAAATCTGATATTTCATGTCTTAATTTTGTCTCTTAATTTAAAGGTAAGGACATGAAGATGAATGTGTCCACGGTGTTGGGCAGATAATAAAATGACAAAAAATATGTTTCTTAGGAAATGCTCAATGCATTAAGGAAGATCTTTTGGAAATAATCTTATTTTGGGTTTCTCTATAAAAAAAATAATGTGTTAGTTGCTCAGTCATGTCTGATTCTTTGCCACCCCATGGATGGTAGTCCACCAGGCTCTTCTGTCCATGGAATTCTCCAGGCAAGAATACTAGAGTGGATTGCCATTTCCTCCTCCAGGGATTGTCCTGATCCAGGAATTGAACACTCAACTATTGTGTCTTCTGCATTGGTATGTGGGTTCTTTACCAGCTGAGCCACCAGTGAAGCCCATTAAAAAAATAAGGAAAATACAAATATATTTTCATTAGTTATTTAATTTCATGCCATGTTTGCTTAAAATTAAGAGCATGAATTTCTTCATGCAAATTGTAAGCATAAAATTTATTATCCAGCATATCACCCCTCTTAGATTTTGTTAAGCCATGTAAAAGATGTAGATGTTTCACTCACATAAAGGCCTCCTTCCTCCTTTCCTTTGTTTTCTTTCAAGATAAAACAAGGGCCTTGTTTTTTTTCTCTCTTTTTTGGCAGACAGCATTAAGAGTTTTTTGAAAAATTTAATCTGAGGTCTGTATCTTTTCTTATATTTATCCGGCTCTATATCTTTTCACAAAGAAAGATTTGTCTATGTTCTTTAGAAATTGGTGACTGAATGTCTAATTTTTTGTTGTCTCAAGAGATTACAGAGCATTTTAGCATTTTTTCAAGTCAGACTTTATTTCAATATCTATTATAGTACTTTGTATAATAATAATAATAAAAAAGGATCTTCTTTGTTGAATAAGAGGTACAAATATATCAATAAGAGCTTGTAATCTTTAAAAGCCAGTTAAAACAAGGTTGTCCTGTTTTGTAGCTGCACTGAATTTAAGACACCATGGCAGTGGGTAGAAAATAAATGAGAACTGAAATATAGTAGATATCTAGTGTTTGACCAACACTCCTAACACTTCTGCAAATGCTTTTGGATATAGTTTCTTTTAAGAGATACAATTATATTTCCTCCTCCGCCATCCCCAGTGTAAGTTTAAGGCTTTGGCTTTACAGAAAACATTACTGCTCTTCGGCTCTCTTCTTTTCCTAACTCTTCCCTTTCCCCTCCTCACTTCTTCCCCCTTTTTTCTCTCTTCTTTCATTCCCCTTTTCTTTCTAACTAAAGCTTACAGAGACATTGAAATTTCTCCTTCAAAAATATGGTATGACATCCCTTACACTGTAATCTAAAAATAAATGATACAAATGAACTTACTTACAAAAGAAGAAAAGACTCATAGACTTAGAACAAACTTATTGCCAGGGAAATGGATGGGGGGAAGGGCTAGTTAGGGAATTTAGGACGGACATGTACACACTGCTGTATTTAAAATGCATAAACAACAAGGACCTACGGTATAGCACATGGAACTCTGCTCAATGCTATATGGCAGGCTAGATGGGAGGGGGCTTTGAGGGAGAATGGATACATGTTTGTGTATGGCTGAGTTCCTTCCCTAAAGCTATCCCAACAGTGTTCATTGGTTGTATCCCCCCCCAAAAAAAAGCTTAAAAATTTTTTTAAAAATTTCTCATTTCTTTATCCTCTTCATTTTTCTTCCCAAAGTAACTTAATTACTGTCTAAATTTGGTGTATGTCCTTATACACACTTTTGTACTTTTCTCAGTCATATCTGCCTTTGAATAATCAGTTCAGTCTCTCAGTCATGTCTGACTCTTTGTGACCTCATGGTCACATGGCAGCACAGCAGGCTTCCCTGTCCATCACCAACCCCTGGAGCTTACTCAAACTCATTTCCATCGAGTCAGTGATGCCATCCAACCAACTCATCCTTTGTCATTCCCCTTCTTCCTCCCACCTTCAATTTTTCCCAGCAACAGGGTCTTTTCAAATGAATCAGTTCTTTGCATCAGGTGGCCAAAGTATTGGAGTTTCAGCATCAGCATCAGTCCTTCCAATGAATATTCAGGATTGATTTCCTTTAGAATGGACTGGTTGGATTCCTTGCAGTCCAAGGGACTCTTAAGAGTCTTCTCCAACACCACAGTTCAAAAGCATCAATTCTTTGGCCCTTAGCTTTCTTTATAGTCCAACTTTCACATCCATACATGACTACTGGAAAAACTATAGCTTTGACTAGATGGACCTTTGTTGGTAAAGTAATGTCTCTGCTTTTTAATATGCTTTTGAATAACAGGAAAGTATTACTTTTGTGTCTTTAAAGTTTGCCTAATTGGTGTGACACTTTCTGGGTCTGTTTGCAGCTTGCTCTTTCATCCAACTTTGTGATTGGTTGTGTTATCAGAGTGGGTGTTTCAATCACGACCCAAGTTCCTTTCTGAAGTTTCCGGAGGAGAGCACAATACCCAAGCTGAAGTCACAGTGCAATCCTGTTTTCCTCCCCTCGGTTGCTGAGTCCAAGGCTGGAGTGACCAATTGGAATCATATGTTTTAATTTGACTCAGTGCCCCTACAGTGGCAAAGCAGGGAAATGTAGCTTGGGATTTGCTAGCAGCCATGTTTCTAACAAAGTGAAAGGGGCATGTGAACTGCATGAACAGGGCACCAATCAGAATGAAGCAGAGAGCAAAGATGGAGAGAGGACTGACGGAACTCAAGTCCTTGGTACCAGTCACCTCCGAGGCTGACTGCTTCTATAGTTTATATGGGCAGTACATGTTTCTTTTTAATCCTACTTGATTTGCATTGCTAGTTTCTGAAATTAGCAATCAAGTTTTTTGACTAATAAGCAATATATATTCTTTATTTTATGAGAGAAAGAGAGAGAACCAGTATTTGTCGAAGGCCTACTATGTGTTGTACATTGTATAATGAACTATATGCAATGTTTCAAGTAATCCTTATAGCAGTGCTACACAGTAAATATTATTATTTACAATGAAGTGATGTATAACTGAGAAGCTGAAATATAGAGAATTTGCTCAATTCAAATACCTAATACATGCCAGAGCCAGGATTCACATTCAGGTTTTTCTGACTTTGGAATCTATGCTCTTTTGCTGTTTTCTATTATATCATGCTAACCAGAAGGTAAATCAAAATTAATTGCCAAATCTCTAAGTAAAGTCATATGATTTAGTGGAAACATGTCATTTGGTCAGGAAACCGAGTTCTAGCTCTCTCTTTTCCTGGCTGTGTGATGCTGGACAAGCATGACTTTTCTTTGACTATCTTTGTTCCCCTATAGCAGTTTATCTTATGCATAGATGTGTTCTATACCCACCATTTTATTAATATAAATGTTATTTTCCAAGTATGGCATGGATTTCCAGAGAGCTTCCCATAATCTCTAGCTCTTCATCCAGGGTCAAGTATTTTTAGGACAGTGGGGAAGGGGTGACATTTTTGTCTGTAGTTAAGAACAAAAATAAGCTAAATGAACTATTTAAGGATTCAGGACATGGAACAACAGACTGGTTTCAAATAGGAAAAGGAATACATCAAGACTGTATATTGTCATCCTATTTATTTAACTTATATGCAGAGTACATCATGAGAAATGCTGGACTGGAAGAAACACAAGCTAGAATCAAGATTGCTGGGAAAAATATCAATAACCTCAGATATGCAGATGACACCACCTAGATGGCAGAGAGTGAAGAGGAACTCAAAAGCCTCTTGATGAAAGTGAAAGAGGAGAGTGAAAAAGTTGACTTAAAGCTCAACATTCAGAA
Organism: Bos indicus; assembly: GCF_029378745.1. NCBI lineage: Eukaryota > Metazoa > Chordata > Mammalia > Artiodactyla > Bovidae > Bos > Bos indicus. Next base: position 78,412,893 of record NC_091760.1, on the reverse strand, counting down.
AACTAAGATCATGGCATCTGGTCCCATCGCTTCATGGGAAATAGATGGAGAAACAGTGGAAACAGTGTCAGACTTTATTTTTGGGGGCTCCACAATCACTGCAGATGCTGGATGCAGTCATGAAATTAAAAGATGCTTACTCCTTGGAAGGAAAGTTATGACCAACCTAGATAGCATATTCAAAAGCAGAGACATTACTTTGCCAACAAAGGTCCATCTAGTCAAGGCTATGGTTTTTCCTGTGGTCATGTATGGATGTGAGAGTTGGACTATAAAGAAAGCTGAGAGCCGAAGAATTGATTCTTTTGAACTGTGGTGTTGGAGAAGACTCTTGAGAGTCCCTTGGACTGCCAGGAGATCCAACCAGCCTATCATAAAGGAGGTCAGTCCTGGGTGTTCATTGAAAGGACTGATGTTGAAGCTGAAACTCCAATACATTGGCCACCTAATGCGAAGAGTTGACTCATTGGAAAAATCCCTGATACTGGGAAAGATTGAGGGCAGGAGGAAAAGGGGATGACAGAGGATGAGATGTGGCTGGATGGTATCACCAACTCGATGGACATGGGTTTGGGTGGACTCTGGGAGTTGGTGATGGACAGGGAGGCCTGGGCGTGCTGGGGTTCATGGGGTCGCAAAGAGTCAGACACGACTGAGCGATTGAACTGAACTGAACTGAATTGAAAGCTTTTGGGGCCAAAAGGGTATGATGTGTGCTAATGTTTAGCATACATCAAAAGTAATTTGAAATTGCTCCATTATAAAATTGTATGGTATTATTTTGTTCATATTTTATAGACGAAAATAGACTTTCTAATACATCATATTAAAAAGCAGAGACGTTACTTTGCCAACAAAGTCCGTCTAGTCAGGCTATGGTTTTTCCAGTGGTCACATATGGATGTGAGAGTTGGACTATAAAGAAAGCTGAGAGCTGAAGAATTGATGTTTTTGAACTGTGGTGTTGAAGAAGACTCTTGAGAGTCCCTTGGACTGCAAGGAGATCCAACCAGTTTATTCTAAAAGAGATCAGTCCTGGGTGTTCTTTGGAAGGACTGATGCTAAAGCTGAAACTTCCAATACTTTGGCCACCTCATGAGAAGAGTTGACTCATTGGAAAAGACTCTGATGCTGGGAGGCATTGGGTCAGGAGGAGAAGGGGACAACAGAGGATGAGATGGCTGGATGGCATCACTGACTCGATGGACGTGAGTTTGAGTGAACGCTGGGAGTTGGTGATGGACAGGGAGGCCTGGGGTGCTGTGATTCATGGGGTCGCAAAGAGTCGGACACGACTGAATGACTGAACTGAACTGAATACATCATAACCTCCTTTGGCAGATTCTGAGGCAAAATTTAACTTTCAGGCAAGATTTGGTCCTATCCAACAACATAAGAAATAAATCTTAAAGTGTTTTTAACTGTTCAAAAAAAGTCACACTAACAAAGAAGAAAAATGTCTTTTCCTCAGAACTGCTGTTTATCTGAGGACTTTGTAGGTGTAGTCAGGTTTTTCACACATCCCACATTCACCTAGAATTGAGTGAATATTAATATTTCTTCTTTTTTTCTACTATAAATACTGTGTTATGAGATTCACAATTGGTTGAGCTTTTATAGTTTCTTTTTAAACCCATTTGAATATTTTGATCCTGTCAGATTTTCTCTTACTGAAATGATGATGTCAACACATACAAGGCTGTATGAAGAACAAAGGCAGAAAGGTAGTTAAATCCAGTCAAACCACTGGCTGGTTACTTATCGTCAAAACTGATGCAATGGTTAAACTTTCAAATCTAATTCACCTCCTTTTCCAGATTCATGACAAAAAGCAATTACCAAATTTTTAAATGCCCTTGTCTTTCCACAGTTCAGTCCAGTTCAGTTCAGTAGCTCAGGCATGTCTGACTCTTTGCAACCCCCCAGACCGCAGCATACCAGTCTTCCCTATATATCACCAACTCCTGAAGCTTTCTCAAACTCATGTCCACTAAGTAGGCGATGCCTTCCAGTCATATCCTACTCTGTCGTCCCCTTCTCCTCCTGCCTTCAATCTTTTCCAGCATCAGGGTTTTTTCCAATGCGTCAGTCCTTTACATCAGGTGGCCAAAGTATTGGAGCTTCAGCTTCAGCATCAGTCTTTTCAATGAATATTCAGGACTGATTACCTTTAGGATTGACTATTTTGATCCCTTGAAGTCCAAGATCCCTTAAAGACTCTCAAGAGTCTTCTCCAACACCACAGTTCAAAAGCATCAATTCTTCCGGGCTCAGCTTTCTTTATGATCCAACTCTCAACATTCATACATGACTACTGGTAAAACCATAACTTTGACTAGATGGACCTTTGTCAGCAAAGTAATGGTTGTATTTTAATGTGCTATCTAGGTTGGTCATAGCTTTTCTTCCAAGGAGCAAGAGTCTTTTAATTTCATGGCTGTAGTCACTATCTGCAGTGATTTTAGAGCCCAGGAAAATAAAATCTGTCACTGTTTCCTTTGTTTCATCATCTATTTGCCATGAATTGATGGGACTGGATGCCATGATCTTAAGTTTTTGAATGTTGAGTTTTAAGCCAGTTTTTATACTCTGCTCTTTCACTTTCATCAAGAGGTCTTTAGTTTCTCTTTACTTTTTGTCATAAGGGTGGTGTTATTTCCATGTCTTTCCACTGGACAACAATATTTTAGGTCAGAACTGTTACTGCCTATCCTTTATGTGTAGAAAAATCAACAGAATCTCACACACTAGGACATACCTCTCTTGTCCTTTTAAGCCACACAGAAAAATAAACCCATGACATTTTAAATTAAAAGACATTTTATTTCATATCTATATGAATTTTCAAAGTTTTTTACTGAAGAGTCTTAGGCTACCCCAAATTCTTACTGTTGGCTCGAGGTGCTTACCAATGCAATAGACAAAACATTTCAGCCCCATGAGTTCCTACTGAAATCAAAGGTAGTCATCACTTAGGTCCTTTATAACTTTCTTTTTAATAATGAACTGAACCTGCCTTCACTGATCAAACTCTCTTGAATGTTTTTACAAAAACTTGTACATTCTCCAAGGATCATGTAGCCTAAGCAATGAATGTTTCCCAAATTGTCTTTCAGAAACTTGGAGTCAGCTGTGTCTAGTTTCAAACTAATATAACATTGTAAAGCAACTATACTCCATTAAAAAGTAAGAAAAAATTACAAAATAAATGTACATAAACTTTAACTTATATAAAAGGTTTTCTGTTCAATGATATACAACACAATTACTTACTGTGTCCTGGGAACTTGCTAGGACACTGATCTATGAAAACCTCATTCTGACTAGTATATATGAGATATATGGTTACTGGCCACCTTAATTAAGAGGAAGAGTTGAATAAAATCACAGAGTTATCAAAATATATCTCAGTATATATATATATTATATATATATATATATATAGTTTTTAAGAATAAAACAACTAAAGGTAAAACCGTCATTAAGAATGAATTCCTAAATTGAAGGTTTAGTATAAAAATTGAGTTACAGAATGATTTATTTATATAAAAGTTTGTAAATAGAATACCATTTATGTAAATTTTAAAGCACATAGAACAACATTAAAAGACTGATACACATATTTAATAAAAAAGAGAGTGCAGTTTGAATGGATATACACATACATACATACACACACATACATACACTAACTTCACTATAGTAGTTTCTTCTGCAGAATAAAGTAAGAAAGGGCTGGCTTAAGAGGATCTATATAATTTCATTTTATAATGTTAATGAGAAAGAAAGAGAGGTAGATCTGTAACACATTAAATTAAAATCTTAAAATTCATGAATTCTAAACGGGATATGTATGGGTATTTCTTATATTATACCCCCACTTCTTTGTATACTTGAAATATTTATCAGTTAAAAATAGAAACTAAAATAAACTAGCTGCATGATCTCACTGAAAAAAGAAAGGAGAACAGAAAAGAAAATTAACACAGAAAACCAGGGTGGTGACGTAATGAAGCAAGATCCACAACTCCAGAATCTGGAGATGTATGGATGGTGTTGGTAATTGAGAAGTATGTTGAGCCTTAGATTCTTTCTTTATACCTTCGATTAAGTACTTTGACGGTACTTAAGAGAGCAAGTCGGAGAAGGCAATGGCACCCCACTCCAGTACTCTTGCCTGGAAAATCCCATGGGCAGAGGAGCCTGGTAGGCTGCAGTCCATGGGGTCGCTGAGGGTCGGACATGACTGAGTGACTTCATGTTCTCTTTTCACTTTCATGCATTGGAGAAGGAAATGGCAACCCACTCCAGTGTTCTTGCCTGGAGAATCCCAGGGACGGGGGAGCCTCGTGGGCTGATGTCTATGGGGTCGCACAGAGTTGGACACGACTGAAGCGACTTAGCAGCAGCAGCAGCAGCAAGAGAGGAAGTAAACTCAAGACCTTCAGAAACACAGTTACAAAGATGATAAACATTGTTGGGAAATACGATACAAAGAATTCTAGAAAATTTTGGCAACATAAAATCTATGCTAATGACCAAAGACTGGGATCAAAATAAGTTTTTAAACTTAAATATTTAATATATATATATCAAAAATATCAATAAGAGAAAAATAAAGCAATGTAGCAAGCAATATAAAATTTCCAAAACCAGGTGTTTACATATATCAGATCTTGGTATGTGACAGAACTATCTTTGCTTATCAGTAAGAAAATTAGACTCCATTCAATAGATGATAATGAATAAACAAATTGACTATGAGAGAAATAAAATAAATGGACTTAATTTCTCTACCTGAAACCATATACAAAATCCTTTCTAGATTGATTAAAAACTCAAATGTTAATGGTAACACTTTAAAACTTGTGAAAGGAAAGAGCAGAAGATACAAAAATAAGAAAAAGTATAAAATATAAAGAAATGTTGATGTATTTTATGACATTAAAATTAATATATCTGGCTCTTGCCTCTGATCAAGACAGAGTAACAAGAATCTGGATTTCCCATCCTACTTGAAACAGCAACAACAGAACAGACGAAATACATAAAATGGTAGCAATCAAGACGCTGGGCATATGAAATAAAGGACAGTGACCCCTGAGAGATAGGGGAAGTAGATGAGGTGAGCCCTATAATTATCTCAGCTTACTGTCTTGAGAGTTTCCAGGCTACACTGCAATAAAAGCGATCCAAACAGAGCTCAAAGTTCTCCCTGAGTTGAGCAGATGGAACTGGGTCTGATGAAGCCAAGGAAGCTAGAGTTCACAGGGCAGAATGCCAGATAAAAAGAGGGCTGCAGGGGAAGAGAGCTTTGGAGGGGTGCAGATGGTTTCCCCGCAAGCATTCACCAGAGAGCTGATTGGCATATGCAAGTGAGGAAATTTTTTGAAGCCAGGGGTGGAAAACATCTGAAAGTATTATGAGGGGGAAGTAATTAGAGCTTATAAGGAGGGATAGTGTCTGTTCCCAGCAAGCAGAATGAAAATCCTCACAATTTCGAAGGATAGAAGACTGCTAAGAAGGATCTTGTCTCAGTAGTACAGGAAAATTAACCCTAGACTAAATGCTGGGTAAGTCCCACCAAACAGCTTACAAGTTTACTGAAGAAGATGAAATTGTTTCCCAATAACTTAACTTTATCAGGACAAAGCCAGTGTGCATATTTGTTTAGAATACAAAACTATTCAGTATCAAGCAAGGTAAAATTTACAATAAAAAATTGCAGAACAAGCAGAGAAAACCAGTTAATCAAAACTAAGAGATGACAGAGATGATAGAAATAATACACACACATACAAAATGTTAAAATGGTCGTTACCACTGAATTTCTGAATAGTAGATAGAATAAGTAGATGATCAATAAGGATATGGACTATTGAGTACTTTATCAAGCAACTTGACTAAAATTACATTTCTAGAATACTCCACATAGCAACAACATAACACATTCTTTTCAAGTGTGAATAGAGCATTTACCAAGATAGATCATATTCTAGCCAGAAAACGAGGATTAATAAATGTAAAGGACTTGGTTCTTATAAAGTATGCTTTCTGATCAGATGGAATTAAATTATAAATCATAAACAGAAAAACACTGGAAAATTCTAAAGCTTTTGGAAACTAACAAATGTCTAAATAACACACTTCTAGTCATTTCTAATGAGTCAAAGAAGAAATAAAAATCAAAATTAGAAAGTATTTCTACCTGAATAAAATGAAATCATGACATATCAAAATGTGCACTAAACTAAACTCGTTAGTTGTGTCTTACAGTACAAATGACTTACAATTGGAGAAAAAAAGACATCAAATCAATGACTTTAGCATTAACTTTAAGAAACTAGAAAAAGAAGAGCAAATTAAACTCAAAGTAAGAATACGAAATGAGATAATGAAGATCAGAGCAGAAATCTATGAAACAAAAATCAGAAAAACTATAGAGAAATTAACGAAACTAAAAATTGATTCTTAAATCAGGACATGTATAAACTTCTAGCCAGACTTATTAGGAAAAAAAAAGAAAAAGAAACACTAAGTACCAATATCAGAAATGAGAGAGATAATGTCAATACAGATTTGGCAGATAGGATAACAAGAATGTATTATGAAACATCTGTGCCAATACTTTCAACAACTTAGATGAAATGAACAAATTCCTTGACAAATACAAACAACACGTGTATACCTGTGGCGGATTCATTTCAATATTTGGCAAAACCAATACAATATTGTAAAGTTTAAAAATAAAATAAAATTAAAAAAAAAGGAAAAATGTATAACCTGAATATATTTCATAACTCAAAAAAGAAATTTATTTATTGAATATTCAATAAAAGACATTGAAATTCTCATGAAAACCATCCCCTCCAAGTTCCCACATATAAATACACTCTAGGTCCAGATACCATCACTGATAAAGTTTATCAAACATATAAGAAATAATATGTTCAGTTCAGTTCAGTCTCTCAGTCGTATCCGACTCTTTGAGACCCCATGAATCGCAGCACGCCAGGCTTCCCTGTCCACCACCAACTCCTGGAGTTCACCAAAACTCATGTGCACTTAGTCAGTGATGCCATCCAGCCATCTCATCCTCTGTCATCCCCTTCTCCTCCTGCCCCCAATCCCTCCCAGCATCAGGGTCTTTTCCAGTGAGTCAACTCTTCTCATGAGGTGGCCAAAGTATTGGAGTTTCAGCGTCAGCATCAGTCCTTCCTGTGAACACCCAGGACTGGTCTCCTTTAGGATGCACTGGTTGGATCTCCTTGCAGTCCAAGGGACTCTCAAGAGTCTTCTCCAACACCACAGTTCAAAAGCATCAATTCTTTGACGCTCAGCTTTCTTCACAGTCCAACTCTCACATCCATACATGAACACAGGAAAAACCATAGCCTTGACTAGAAGGACTCTTGTTGGCAAAGTAATGTCTCTGCTTTTGAATATGCTATCTAGGTTGGTCACAACCTTCCTTCTAAGGAGTAAGCGTCTTTTAATTTCATGGTTGCAATCACCATCTGCAGTGATTTTGGAGAGAAAAATAAAGTCTGACACTGTTTCCACTGTTTCTCCATCTATTTCCCATGAAGTGATGGGACCAGATGCCATGATCTTAGTTTTCTGAATGTTGAGCTTTAAGCCAACTTTTTCACTCTCCTCTTTCACTTTCAAGAGGCTTTTTAGTTCCTCTTCACTTTCTGCCATAATATGAATGCTATACAAATTCAGAAATTTGCAAAAGGGGAAATATTTTCTAGCATTCAATGGCATTACCATATCAAAAAGACAAAGACATTACAAGAAGAGAAACAACTGACCAATGGTCCCCCACAAAAACAGATTGTAAAAGTTCTAAGCAGTAGTTTGAAATTTAGTTCAATGCTATATAAGAAATTGCATCATGACCAACCAACTGGGATTCACAGTCCAGAAATGTAAGACTGGTTTATCATTCATATAGTAATCACTATAATTCACCATATTAAGTAATTGAAAGAAAGGAAAAACAAGATTTTATCAACAGATGTAGATAACACAATTTACAAGAACTAATACCGATTCTGGATTAAAAATATTCAGCATTCTAGAACAGAAGAGAACTTGCTAAAAGGCATCTAGGTAAAACCTACAGGTAATATACTTAATTATGAAGGACTGCGTGATTTTCATCTAAGATAAGCAACAAGACAAGTTCACTGCTCTTATTATTTCTATTCAACATTATATTGAAAATTCTTATCACTGCAATCAGGCAAGAAAAAATAATAGAAGCCATACAGATATAAAAGTAAAATTGTCTTTAATCACAGAGACTATGCTTATTTAGAACACTTGATGCAAAGTACAAAAAACTATTAAAACTAATGCAGGAGTTCAGCAATATTGCATAGTCAATATGGAAATAATCACATGATATATGATCAATATACAAAAATAGATAAATAAATGCCTTAACAATGGCCAAACAAGTTGAAATTAAAAAAATTATAATGACATCAAATATATGAAAACTAAAAGATAAGCTTAACAAAAGTCATACAAGACATATACTGAAAAGTATAAAACCTTAAAAATGCTGAGAGAAATTGAAGAACACTTAAATATGTGAAGGGTTATATTATGTTCATGTGCAAGAAGTCTCTCTATAGCATTAAAACATCAGCTCTTCCCAAATTGATATGTATATTACAATCAATATCCTAGGGTAATTGTTGTTTTTATAAATTGAAAAATGGATTCTAAAGTTCATGTGGGAATGCATAGGACTTACAATAGCCAAAACAACTGAAAACAAAGATCAAAGTTGGAGGACTAAAGACTATCTGATCTCAAGAATTATCATAGTTCCATAGCAATTTAGAGGATGTGGCAATGTAATAAAAATAGATAAATAGATTATCAAGCTGCCGGATATTAAGGTAGTCAGTTAGGACAATAAGCCAAGTAACAATCAAATTTTTATTCACTTACTATGACAGTGCAAGCAAGAGGGACAAGAGATTAGAGTTGACTCCCAGTTACCTATTCTTTCCCACAGAAGACACTGGCCAAGGGTCAGATGATATGCAGCACAAATGAGAGGAATAGGAATCATCCCACTGCTAAGGGGCTCTACACAAGAGGCTCCTGCCTTTTCATGCACCTAGAGTGCAGAGTTGGGAGGTAGGAAGAACTAGGAGTGGAAAAGTAAGGAGTCAGAGTGAGGAAAAGTCCCCCAGCCAAGCCCACTAATCTTCGTATCCACCCCCATTAGTAGGTCTCAGTGGATGTACTTAGGAAGAACCTCAGCAAAAGCCTTGATGGGAAGAACTCTAACTATAAGTGGCAGGGCTAGAAATGCAGATATGCATATGGATGGCCCAGAGCAACTGTATCTTTAACTGCAATCCCCCCCCAGAGACTACAGTCTAATGTGGAGAGGGAAACTTCCCTCATAAGACCTATCGAGCAAAGCCTGTAATTGCCTACAGTTGAGCCCCAAGGATCACACATAAAATTGTTCAGCCTGCAGCTGAACTCATAGATCAATGGACTAGAACAGATATTCTGGAAATAGACCCATAATCAGACAGATAACTATTTTTTGACAAAAGTGCAGAGGTACTTAGTACATACTTAGTACATAGTACACTTACTGAGTATATAGTAAGTGCAGTGGCAAAAGGATAGTCTTTATGAGAGAGATTATTGAAATAACAAAATATCCAGCTGTGAAAATGAACTAAGAAAGTGAACCATATACAGAAATTAACTCTAAATGAATCACAGACCCAAATGTAAAGTCTAAGTGATATTTATATATAAGTCAATATATATCTATGTATGCTTAATCGCTCAGTTGTGTCCAACTCTTCATGACCCCATGGACTGACTGTAGCCCGCCAGGCTCCTCTGTTCATGGGAATTCTCCAGGCAAGAGTACTGGAGTGGGTTGCCTTGTCTGCTCGAGGGGTTCTTCCCAACCCAGAGATTGAACCAATTTCTCCCACATTGTAGGCGGATTCTTTACTGTCTGAGCCACCAGGGAAGCCCATATATCTATATATTAATAAAGATCAAGCAAATTGAAATTAAGTAAAACCTAACCTGATAAGATTTATGGGAGAAAACATAGGAGGAAATATTTGTTGTATTGGGTTAAACCAAATATTTTTTAGTTATCACAATGCAATCATAAAAGAAAAAAATATCAGAATTAAAAACTCTGTCCCCTGAACAACACAAATAAGGGCAGAAAGACAAGAAACAGATTTCAAGAAAATAATTTCAAATCACATGTCTGTTACAAACTCGTGTATAAACCTATATGCTTTTAAAGATTAAAAAAATCAAAAAATCTACAAATAATAAATATAGGGGAAGGTGTAGAGAAAACAGAACACTCTTACACTGCTGGTGGGAGTATAAATTGGTGCAGCCACTCTGGAGAAGAGTATGGAGTTTCCTTAAAAACCTAAAAATAGTTACCATATGATCCAGCAATCCCACTCCTGGGCACATACTAGAAGAAACTCTACTTTAAAAGCCATGTGCACCAGAATGCTCATTGCAGCGCTGTTTCAATAGTCAGACAAGGAACCAACATAAGTGTCCATCTACAGATTAAAAGACAAAGAAGATGTCCATACATATATGAAAACTACCCAGCCATGCAAATGAATGAAATAATGCCATGTGTAGCAACATGGACAGATCTAGAGATTATCATACTAAATGAAGGAAGTCAGACAAAGACAAATGCATAGTATCACCTATACATGGAATCTACAAAAGTAAAACAAAGGAAGTTATTTACAAATGAGAAATAAACTCACAGACACAAAAAACAAACTTATGGTTACCAAAAGGGAAATGGGAGGAGGAATAAATTAGGAGCCTGGTATTAACATAGACACACCACTACATATAAAATAGCTAATCAGTAAAGACCAACTGTATAGCAAAGGGAACTATACTGAATACCTTCCAATAAGCTATAATGGAAAAGAATCTTAAGAAGAATATATGAATCATCTTTTATACATCTGAAAATAATACATTATAAATCAACTATACTTCAATAATTTTTAAAAAAGTAAAAACTGTACAAAAATAGGCAAAATATTGAACAAATAATTCACCAATGAATATATGCAGGTAACAAATAAGCACAGGAAAGGATACTCAATCTTATTAGACATAAGCAAAAGGCAGGTGAAAATGAAAATGTAGTAAAGCTACATACTACACCACCATTACTCAAATTAAAAAATATTGACCATATTAAGTGTTTAAAAACACACAGAAAAACTGGAACTTATATACACAACTGGTGGAAATGTAAAATAAAACCTCTTTGGAAAAAAGTTAAGCTGTTTTTTTAAAGTTAAATAATTAAAGTGGACAACTATAATATAATCCAACCATTAGACTACTTATTCATCTGAGGCATGTAAACACATTTTCACCCTAACACTTGTTATGAAACTTCATGTCAGCTTTTTGTTTTGTAATATCCGAAATTGTAAACAACAAAAATGTTCATCAAGAGAAGAACAGAAATAAAAGCAACTTTCAGTATATCCGTACAATGGAACACTATTCAGAAAAAAAGTTACTGATATATGCATGCAACCAAATGAAATCTCAAAATAATTATGCAAAGTGAAAGAAGTCAGACAAAAAGAGTACATACTATATGATTGCTAAAATGAAAACTTATCTATATTGTCTTAGACCAGATCACTGGTTGTCTAGAAAGGGCACTAAAGGTTGTAGGAGGCGGGACATGAGGAATGTATTACAAAGGAGCATGGAGAAACTTTTGAGACTAATAGAGATGGTCATTGTATCAGTTACGGTGTAATGAGTGTTGGTGTATAGTGTAATGGGGAATGAATGCATGCCTGTGTGCTAAGTCATTTCAGTTGTGTCCAACTCTGCAACCCTATGCAGCCCACCAGGCTCCTCTGTCTGTGGGGTTCTTCAGGCAAGAATACTGGAGTGGGCTGCCATGCCATCCTCCAGGGGATCTTCCAGACCTAAAGGATGGAACCCATGTCTCTCATATCTCCTGCACTGGCAGGCACGTTCTTTACCACTAGTGCCACTTGGAAAACCCAACGACTATATAGCATATGTCAAAGCTTAACAAACTATACATTTAAGGCATGTATAGTTTACTGTATTATCAATTAAATTGCCATAATGCTATTTAAAATTATTTATATATTAATGTATATACATATATATATATATATGTATATTGCAGATAATTAGAAGAGTCCTGAGCTTCATATGCTTTGAATGGCAAAGAAATTAAGCTAAGAACAGATTACTTGGGGAATTCCCCAGGATGATGACTCAATCTGTAAATCTGATCTTTACCCCCTTACAGAGTCTTTCTGGCTCTAGAATATCACTTTCTTCTGCGGATCACCTCGTGATGTCTCAAAACAAAAAATGTTAGCTCACACTTTACCACTTAACCCTAAACTTAGTCAAAGAAACAGACTTTTCTGAAGGCTTAAGGACAATTGATATAAACTGTGAAACAAAAAAATCTGTAAAATGAATATGTTATCGCTCTCAGGGGAGTGCTGAGCTGGCTTCTACTGGCCCATGAAAGTCAATTGTTAAATGTTCAGCTATTTTACAAACTAGTGGTTAAGCACAGATATCATTAAAAATTAAATTATATACTTTTACAATTAAATAATATTTAAAGCAAAGGTAACAAACACAAAAAACTCACCGATTCCTAATTAATTTATTATCTGTTCTCTTGAGATTTCCATTTCTCCCCAACTCCATAATCAGTGACATCATATTTATAGTTTGAATTTGGTCAGGGTATGAATATTTATACCATGGAAATCAGCAAATACTACAAATCAAAGCTTGATTTGTTCTGTTGATAGTTAAGAAAATAATGGAAAATGCAAATAATACCGATTAAATAAAAAATTATGTCTGTAGTCATCATATTGTGATGCTATTATCAGATTCAGCAAGTAAATTTGCCCTGGTTTTTGACAAATCAAAGTTGTAAGAAATGTCTTTTTTGTTTCACTTTTGTCTTAATACATTAACAAAGGCAAAAGTATCAACCAGTATTCATATTAAAACCACATTCATTCATCAGTTGCAAGCATGAGTTGGCTATACAAGAGTTTAGCCAAAATCAATGGAAGTGTTCCATTGTATATTCTGTTACTATGTAAGCAAAAATATTATACCCTTAGTATTTATTGTAAACTTAAGTACAAGAAAATTTGCTTTCATTTTTCCTCAGAAAGTCAACAGCAAAATACTTAGCAGGATATCACAGGACTCCCTCCACAGTTCATAAAGCAGACCCTATTTAGAGGTTTTCCTTCTGGGCATCTCTGTCTTGACCCATTCCAATCACTAGGTTATAGGTGCCAGTTGACTTTCCTGCAGTGGAAGCTGCCTATCCATGAAATATGAACCGTGAATAAGGATATTTTATTTATACCTCTGTAACTAATCACTTCTCTGGAGTAATTTTCTCAAAACAAAGCAGTTCTTAACTCTTTAAGTGACAGTTCTTTTCTAGTGCTGATTTTTCTGCTTCAAAAGGAATCCTGTTATATAGGTTAGACACCAAAGGCAGAAACTACATGAATATACATATAAATTTACTACTTTAAAAAGCAAAGGGGTTATTATGAGATTATATGAAATCATGTGTGTGAAACTTTTGAAAATCATAATGTGCTGTAGAATTTAAAGAATCTTTCATTCAACAAAAAACAATTTTAAAAAAAGCATTGCTTTTGTAGTCTAAGAAACATGACTTATACAGTTAAAAAGCTAATGATAAATTAGGAAAGTAGAAGCAGTGAATATTTCAAAGAGTAGTATCTTTAATCTGTAAATAATTTTGCATATCTATAAGTAAAAGATGATATTATAGCAGGAAAAAGCAGACAAAAGTCCTGGACAGAATTTCACAAACAAATCCAAATGGCCAATAAAATACAATAACTGTCTCATCAGTAATAGCAATTAAATCTAAAGTAAGATATAATACTCACTTTTAAATCTGAAGATATTTAAATTATACTCTTGGAGAAGATAGATGAAAGGGGAAACAAAGGGTCTCTCAAATACTCTTTAATTTTTTTTAATTTATTATTATTTTTTTGGCTGTGCTGGGTCTTAGCTGAGGCATGAGGGATCTTTACTTGTGTCATGAGAACTCTCAGTTGCCGCATGTGAGATGTAGTTCCTGGGTGATAAGACCTAGGCCCCTGCATTGGGAGTGTGGAGTCTTAGCCACTGCACCATCAGGGAAGTTCCAAATATGCTTTTGTATAAATAATTGTATTTAGTTAGTTAGTTTTGGCTGCTGGGTCTTCATTGCTGCACAAGCTTTTTTCTAGTTTGCGATGAGCAGGGGTTTCTCTCTAGTTGTGGAGTGTGGCCTCTCACTGCAGTGGCTTCTGTTTTTGCAGAGCACAGGGCTCTAGGGCAAGTGAGCTTCAGTGGTTGCGGCTGTGGGCTCAGGAGTTGTAGCTCCTCGGTTCCAGAGCAAGGCTCAGTAATTGTGACACTCAGGTTTAGTTGTTCCACGGCATGTGGGATGTGGGATCTTCTTGGATCAGCAATCGAACCCATGTCTCCTGCATTGGCAGGTTTCTTTATTTTTGAGTCAACAAGGAAGCCCCCAAATACTCTTGATGGAAGTAAATTGGTAAACGCTTTCCATAGGTCTCTTTGATACTATTTTCCATGCCTCTTGATCTTGCAGTTCCACTTCTAGTAATTTATACTGAGGTAGTAGTTGTTGACATGTGGAAAGATATAGCTAAGAGGAGGTTTGTTACAGCTTTGTTTTAATAACTTTATATATAAATATACTACTACAATATTTAATAACTATATTAAATTCAACATATATTCAATATAAACTTTGTTTATAATAGTTTAAATAATTTATAAGCCTAATGATAATGAATTGGTAAACTACTTATTTACATACTGAATACTAAGCAACTGTAAGTATTATGTAAAGAATATAAATAAATACCTAATGGGATAACTAATAGTATACATTTTTTTTATAACTTTGGTGCGAAAAATAGAAAATTTAAAAACTATATGCACCATCATCTCACCTTCAACAGAAATTTATATATATATACACACACACATACATTTGCACAATTGAAGGATACACTAAAGAATATTAATAGAGCTATTATTTCATGTGGCTTTAGTTCCTTCTTGTTAGCTTACTTGTGTTTAATTGTTCTGCCCTGAGCATGAATTACTTATACTAAAACCCATCTTTACACTATTTCAGCACTTTATGAGTTTCATAACCAGGTGATTCAAGGACTTAGTGCTCAGAGTCTTTGGAATTGCAGCTGTTTTGCTTAGAGATGCACTTTGAAGCAGCTCAGGAGGGTAAGTATGCCCTAAGAGGGCAGTCCTGGGAGGAGGAGAATTCCTTGTGTTTGCACTTTTTTGGGGCTATACAAATGCTGTGCTTACTTGAGCAGCCCACAGGTGGCTGCTCTCTGGGTGTCTTGGTGTGGAAATATGAAGAGACTGACTCATTTTACTGAATCATTTTACTAGGGATGTAACTCTGGGTTTGGTAACCCACAGGCATTTTTTTTTTCTCCAACTGAATACCTTTGGGTAGGGTTTTCTTTCTTTCTTTTCTTTTTTTTTTAAAACATGTTAACAGAGGTTTTTCTAGTCCAAGTGAGAAGTTGTGAATGACAGGAAGGAAGACCACACCCTCTCACTTATATCTGTTTACAAGAATTGGAGCAGCCTGACCTAGGCTTGTGCCCTTCTTGGAGTCTCTGGGCAGAAAGCCTCCGGCTTCTGACTACAAAGTTCAAATGTTGGCTGCAGGACAATGTGCATGCATGCTAAGCTGCTTCAGTGTGTCAGACTGTTTGCAACCCTATGGGCTATGGCCTTCCAGGCTCCTCTGCCATGGGATTCTCCAGGCAAGAATACTGGAGTGGCTTGTTATGCTCTCCTCCAGGGGATCTTCCTGACTCAGGAATAGAACCTGGATCTCTCATGTCTCCTGCATGACAGGGTGGTTCTTTACCACTAGAGCCACATGGGAGACCCATGCAGGACAATGGCTTATATTTAAACCATAGTAAAGTAAAAAAAGTATAGTAAAATCACTATATTTTTACCTTTTAGGATGATCCAAAAGAACCTTCTATATATCTGTCAAGAAAGATCCCACGCAAAGGTTACTTTTGAAAATAAGAGAATGTGGAATTTGCTGCCTAAGACATTGGGAAGGTTTCTTTCACTTCTAAATGTGAAGTCCCCATTTGATAAGCTCTTTGTTCTATGCTATGAACAATCTTCCCATCATTTTTTCTAATATATCAACAAAAGCATCATTAGAGCAAGCAACTTAACATTTCAGTTTGACAACTTATACTGAACTATAAAAATGGCCCAGGACCCATACTAGATTCTGAGAATAGGAAAGTGAATTAGATAAAGTCTAGAGGTCAATTCAGGTAACAGAGAGTCCACAAAGGACATTGTGTGAATAAATACAGAGTGACGATAAAGTGACGATAGGAAAATATGTATAAAAATATACACATGATGTCAAGGACTTCTCCAATATATAAAGCCAATAATGTAATATCATCTGTGTCTCCAGACTTTAATAGACACTTTATTGAATATAAGTACTGTGGAGACAGTATGGAGTCAGACCCTAGATTCCAATGAATAATTGATTCTGCCTGGAAGAGACAAGTCATGGAAAAAGACAAAGAGAAGGTCACATTAAATAGGGCTTTGGAAAATGAGTATGTTCATAAGATGAAGGAAATGAGGAAAGGTATTCCATGTAAAGGTAACAGCACTGGAAGTAGGAACAGACACAGAGGTCATAAGAACTTTCAAGGAAGTAGACATTCAGGGTATTGTTTATTGGGGTTGGGAAGCTAAAGTATTGAAAAGTAACTGGAGAGATCACAGTGCCAGTTTCCTTCCATTAAAGACCCTTTCACTGGCAGCCAAAGGTTTGACAGTCATCAGATGGATACTGGTAGGAAACACAACCAACAAATGTTCAGCGAGTGGGCTGAGCAGTTAGCAGCTTGTATTTATACAGCATTAAGGGCAGATTAGAGATGTGCCTGCCTGATAAACTATAGCGGTATCCAATTGTACCAGATTCATGATGAACACTCACAGTGCCTGGCATAGTCCTTTGCAGGGCTGGAGTCTAACTAGAGAATTTCTAGAGCCAGTGTTCTTGAGCCTGAGACCTGAAGGCTTAATCCAATCAAAGACCACGAGGAACACTGCAGTTGAATAGAATCAAAGCCTAAGTACGGAGTGAAAGGTAGAAACTGGTGGAGAAAAATCTGAGACTCACCTGGCATCACTTGGAAGCTTGTTAGAAATGCAACTCTACCACATCCCAGGTCTAATGAACACAAATCTGCATTCAACAAGATTGTCAGGTGACTCTGTGCTACTGGTCTGTAGAACGCATGTTTTGAATTTTAAGTAGCAAGGATCTAAACTGCTTGTTCTCTAATGTGGATGTGCACTGAAATCATGGAGTTTGAAGAAATACTGATCTCTGGGACATACCATCAGATACTCTGATTTAATAGGTGGAGTTAGCACATCAAGTGTTAATTGCTCAGTCATGCCCAACTCTTTGTGACCCCATGGACTGCAGCCCACCAGGTTCCTTTGTCCATGAGATTTTCCAGGCAAGGATACTGGAGTGGGTTGCCATTTCCTTTTCCAGGGAATCTTCCCAACCCAGGGATTGAACCCGGGTCTCCTGCACTGCAGGCAGATTCTTTACTGACTGAGCTACAAGGGAAGCCCTTGAACATCAAAGGACAGGTATATCAGAGAGGTAATCAGGAAAATTTATCACCAAGAAACAGGTCCTTGCTGTCAGAACTAAATGGAAATTTGGATTGACTGGATGGGTGTACAGAAGAGGTTAGAGGACTGTGAAATAAACATCTGCAATTTGTTCAGAATCTTTAAGTTGTGTTCCCTCTTGATAAGCTTGGGCCAGCATTTCACACAGAATTAATTGCAGACTAAGAGAGTCAGAGAAGGCAATGGCACCCCATTCCAGGTACTCTTGCCTGGAAAATCCCAGGGACAAAGGAGCCTGGTGGGCTGCAGTCCATGGGGTCGCTGAGGGTCAGACACGACTGAGTGACTTCACTTTCACTTTCATGTATTGGAGAAGGAAATGGCAACCCACTCCAGTGTTCTTGCCTGGAGAATCCCAGAGATAGAGGAGCCTGGTGGGCTGCTGTCTATGGGGTCGCACAGAGTTGGACACGACTGAAGTGACAGCAGCAGCAAGCAGCAACTAAGAGTACATATTTTATTTTATTCTTTTGGACTTTTTATTCTGTATTGGGGTATAGAAGATTAACAGTGTTGTGATAGTTTCAGGTGAACAGTGAAGGGACTCAGTCATACATATTCATGTATCCATTCTCCCCCAAAACCCCCCTCCCATCCAGGCCACCACATAACATTGAGAAGAGTTTCATGTGCTATACAGTAGGTCCTTGTTGGTTACCCATTTTAAATACAGCAGTGTGAGAGTTCACACTGTACACACATTTTAAAATGTAGATTTTGGCCACATTGCCCATCTTGAATGATCGTGTTCAGAGGTGAGACCAAGGAATCTGAAAGTAATCTGAATTTTCTATACATGCTTAAGGAGAACCTTATAGGTACTAAACTTTAATAAGTGTTTATGTTGATAGAGTCCTGGCTAACTGTAGAGGGGCAATCTCAATTTAAATATTTCTCCTTGAGAGGGTTCTTGGTATTTATTTGGATAGGACAATTCTTCATTGTGTAGTATTGACCCACACATTGGAAAAAGTTTAGAATCCCTGGCTCTGACTACTAAATGCTAATAACATGCCCTAATCTTTGGGACAACCAAAATACCTTCTCTTACATTTATAAATGGTACCTCTATAAACTGCAAATTGTTTCAGACTCCTAAGTTCCCTGCCAGGATCATGTGAGAGATTGATAAAATGTATGGAGGATTGCCCGTATCTAAACTATACTATGTCAAAGACTGAGTTTGTGCAAATCAAATTACACTTCCTGAAGCTGTGGACACATGCATGTGAGTGAAGTGTAAAGAGCTCAATCTGCCATCAGTAGACTTGTATCTGAGACCCCTCTCTAGCTGTGTACCATCGGGTTACTATCTCTTTTGCCTGGGATTTCCCACTCTATAAGATGGGAATTAAAAAAAAAATGGTTTAGTGTCTCATAGAACTGTTAGGAGATGATAAATATAAAAACACTTTAGATATCATACATTTTTATTTGGATAAAACAATATTATTCTAACTAATTCACTGTTATCTCTGTGATATACGAAGTCTCCAGAGTGGGTATCAGCTTATACCTTGACAGCACCACAATACTGTGTGTTTTAGAAGTTCCTCTGCATCTCTGTCTGCCAGCCAACAAGTCCTTTCATGGGTTAAAATATGTGTATCAAGTTGCTCAAATAAAAATAAACTGCAGCTGCAATTTTAAAACTTGTTTTTGTTTCTAGCTCCTGCATCCTAAAGCCTCTTAGAATTTCCCCCATACACATTCAGGAGCAGGTGGTCAATGGGAAATTCCCATAAGTCCTCTGCATAGCTGTTTTTAGCCTGCTTTCGATAGTGAGTTTCTGCTCTATCAATTTCTTTTTGCTATCTCTTCCTGTATTTTTCTTTCTTGCTCTCATACACATTGCAAAATCATAATATGCCTTTGTGCCAGATATCATCCTTTCCCCCTTTCATATCAGCTCTCCATCTGCTCTTTGCTCCAGAAGTCTGGTACCATGGACCACATAAACATGCCTTCTACTTTGCAGGTGAGTTCAGCCAGTAGGTAGTTCCAGTAAAAAGTCGGAATGGAGAGGAGAGTGAAGTGAGCCTCTTCATTTATCTGGTTCCCACTTTCTGTAAAATTTACTCAGCCTAGCTGTGCCCCTTCACAGATGGTCACCTGCTCTTTTGAAGGCAGCTTCTCTGCAGGTTTTTCCTTTTATAGGTGAATTTCTCCCGTCTTGGGATGGGATCTGCCACTGCTGCTATTCTGCTTCCACGCTGACTCTTGTGTTTCCCACACACTCTGCTTAAATATTTGCATTTATTCTTTTTGCCAATAAACCCACTTTGAATTATCCTGTTTTGAGTGGGACATCAATGACCTTTTGGGACCTGTTACTGATATATTGCCTCCCCAAAATACTGGTTGGGGACCAAAGTTAGCCATGTCTCTGCCAATCACTTGCCAATGGACTTTCCTGTTAAGGCTTTGGTCTTCTTCACATATAATAAAATATAAATTTTGAATTATGAGATCTTGAAGGTACATTCCCCAGCCTCCAACTATAAGTTTACAATAGAATAGAGTAAAAGAAATTATTGTACAGGTGTAAAAGTTTCTATGATTATCATTAGCTAGAATTTGCATACCTGTGCTCTCTTCAGTGTCATTTCATCAACTGGGACTTGTGGCATCTGTGCAGGTGGAAAAGGAGCTTTCTGATGTTTGAATTATTTTGACACATTAATGTACGTGAGTTCTAGTGGGCGGTGGTTTTGATTGTTGTTTGCATATTTGGATATGCTGTGCACATTAAATTTAGAAATGTCTGACTGTTGGCCTATGTTGTCCAAATTTGAATGGTTTCAAAAAGGAAACACAGCATTCTGTTCTTTTAGATAACATTCATCATCATCTGTCAATCAATCAACTAGCTGTCTTGGAACACTTACTGTCACTCATGCTGATGCCAGCTTCTCAGTTACCATTGTTTTGACTCTTGGGAGGCAAAGAAAAGCACCCCGAGTAAAGGAAATGACAAGCAATGCTTGCCCATGGCAGCCTTTCATTTGGAGACAACAGCGACGCTGTCGGCTCCCTTCAAAGCAGTGCTGCTATTTTGTCATGTTACAATTTTTTAGTAAACCTCCCTTGAAGGAACTTAAATCAGAAAACTTGTAGCTTGTTGTTGTTGGCTCTCAAGGATCTATTGAGCTGATAAGGTGACCTGTCAAGACTCATTCGAGAATAAAATCCCACTTTCATTTCAGTCATTCCTAGGGAATTCAAGTCTAGTTTATGTTGCTCCTTTGTTGTTGTTCTATAAAAGGACAATACTTGACATCTTGCAGAGTTTTGTTCTTCATTATCTTACTTCACACTTATCATTCTCTTGTGAACTTTGGTTGCAGTGACTTTTGGTAAACAGCAGCATCCAGACATAAAGCTATATTTTCTGATACAAGACAAATACTGCATTTCACTGTACTGTAGATGCATTTCTATTCTCTACAGAGTATTGCATGCTGAGAGAAAGAGCACACACAGCTGCCTGAATGAGACAGAAGAGAGAAATGTGAAGTCACCTGAAATGGCAGATGTGAGAAAAACTTCTGTCTTTTGGCAAGAGGTAAGAAGACAATGGCACCCCACTCCAGTACTCTTGCCTGGAAAATCCCATGGATGGAGGAGCCTGGTAGGCTGTAGTCCATGGGGTCGCTAAGAGTTGGACACGACTGAGCGACTTCACTTTCACTTTTCACTTTCATGCATTGGAGAGGGAAATGGAAATCCACTCCAGTGTTCTTGCCTGGAGAATCCCAGGGACGAGGGAGCCTGGTGGGCTGCCGTCTATGTGGTTGCACAGAGTCGAACACGACTGAAGCGACTTAGCAGCAGCAGCAGCAGCAGCAAAGCTCCCCAAGCCAAGAAGTAAGTCAACTTTAAGTCTAATTCAAGCTTCCATTCAATTCAGCCATCATCTCTACACCTCATTCCTGTGTAAAAAAATGCCATCTCACATCTTTTTCAGTAACCAAGCTCTGTGGACTCTAACTCCACAATGTCATATATAATCAGTGTTTCTTTCCATATCTGCAGCATTTTCTACTCCCTAGATCTTTATTATCTGGCTCCTTTACTTCACAGTAAACTCAATCTTAAATGGCACCCATGTCTATCCTCACAATGCCATTCAATTTGTCTTCCTGTTGTCACAATGCTCACCAAAGATCTGCATGAAGAAGCTAATCTGTTTGTTTGAAGAATATGAGTACAGAACATGATAAAGACAACAAAGAAATATTACAGAAGTACTACAAGTTGACCCAATGATAAATATTTCTGGATAAGATCTAAGGAAGCTCCTCAAAGAAATTTTACACCATATTAGATTATGTTAATGCAGTGCTTTCACTGCACACTCAGTATTTAAGTTAGGATACTCTTCTAGTCTGCTGCTGCTGCTGCTGCTAAGTCACTTCAGTCGTGTCTGACTCTGTGCGACCCCATAGACGGCAGCCCACCAGGATCCGTTCCTGGGATTCTCCAGGCAAGAACACTGGAGTGGGTTGCCATTTCCTTCTCCAATGCATGAAAATGAAAAGTGAAAGTGAAGTCGCTCAGTCATGTCCGACTCTTAGCGACCCCATGGACTGCAGCGCACCAGGCTCCTCCATCCATGGGATTTTCCAGGCAAGAGTACTGGAGTGGGGTGCCATTGCCTTCTCCATTTAGTCTGCTAGGGTTACTGTTAGTAGCATACCACTAATTGGAAGCCTTAAATAACAGAAATTTATTTTCTTTCAGTTCTAGAGGCTGGAAGCTTGAGATCAGTGTGCCACTATGATTGGGGTCTGATGAGAACACACTTTCTGGCTATTAGATAGCTGCTTTCTTGCTGAGTCCTAAAATGACCTTTCCTTGGTGTGTGCCCATGGAGAGAGAGAGAGAGACTGAACCCTCTGGTATCTTTTTTATAAGGGCACTAATTCACTAAAGAGGTCCCCACCCTCATGGCTTCATCTACCCCTAATTACCTCCCAAGGGTCACTCTTCAAATACTATCACATTGGTGATTACAGCATCAATGCATGAATTTGAGGAACTTCGAACATTCAGCTCAAAAGAAAATGCTTTGTCTTTTGGAAGAGATATTACTTTAAAATTTTATGGTGTCAAAACTTTCCTGCTATTATGATGGCCTTGCCACCAGTCCTTCCAGACTGTACATAGCATGGTCATGGCTATGCTCCCTTTCTGGTTGACTACTCTCCAGTCTTTGTGTATGTCACAGTACTTTTCTAGGCTTAACTGTTCTTCATTATCTGATACTCAAGGCCTTCACCCTGAAAATGCATACAGCCCCTATTCTTGAGTAGTGAGAGAACTGGCATTATTCAATCCTGTCATCTGCCAGCTGAACCCTGGCCTTCAAGCAATGTAATTACAATTCAGGGAACTACAGTTGGAGGTGATTTGAAACTGGGGTTTCTTACCAACTAGTTCTATGGAACTGGCAATTCACAAAGGAATAATTTAAAATATTGATGTTGGAAAGTCAACTGCTTTGATTGATTTTTAATTTTATCCTGGAAATTATTTCCCTACTTATGAAATAATCACAATAATATCTGCCTTACCTACATTAATCAACAAATTTGTGAGAATAAAATTTAGTAATATACATTTGTTGACCTAAAATGAACAGACTGCTAGTTGTTTCTCAAGGAAAAATGGGTTTATTTGGGATCAATGAAGACTTCACTTCCAGGTTTGCTCTTATGGCAAGCCACATGCAAGTCCTCAGTAAAAATGGAGAGGAGAACTCTTTTAAAAAGGTGAAGAGGAATATAGCAAGGCTTCTCTGTCCATGGAATTCTCCAGGCAAGAATACTGGAGTGAGTAGCCATTCCCTTTTCCAGGGGATCTTCCAGACCCTGGGATCAAACCCAGGTCTCCTGCGTTGTAAATGGATTGTTTACTGTCTGAGCCACCAAGGAAGCCCCATAGTGAACAAAGAATATCTTGGAGAAATTGAGAGTTCAAACTACAGTGACTTTTCATTGACTGAGTTGTGACAGTCTCTCATTGGCTGAGCTCTTGCCAGACAGGAAGAGGAAGTTTTTCTTCTTCCTATTGGGCTCTACTATCTTCATAAGACATGAGGCCTCCCACTTCTGACATCCCAACTCTATTTTAATTGAGGTTTTCCTCATATATTAATTTTTACACATTAAAGTGACATAAATTAAAAAGTCAAGTACAAATGTCACTTGTGACTATTATTATAAATAAAAATGAAGAGAGAAAAGATGTTTATTTCAAAATAACATGCAGTCCCAAGTCAGTGAGAAGTACAAAGTGAAAACTGAAAATTTCCTTTGAGCAGCCAGTATTCAGTTTGGGGTTCAAGTACCCCTAGAAGTACACAAAGAAGTATAAAGGGCACAGAGAATGACCAATGTTTAGTAAATCAATTTCTAAATCCTCAATATCCACATTTTTTTCCTTTCTCCATAAGAAAAGTCCAGGAGCTGAGACCTTCAGGCAGTTACCCTGTCATCCTGGCCCTTTTGTTCTGACCTTTCTCTCACTAACAACAACAAAAGATAAGGTCTCACCCATCTTCCTGTGGTGCATTGCCCCAAGGTATAAAAATCCATAGGGATACTAAAACAAAGGAATAATTTAAAATATTGATGTTGGAAAGTCAATTGCTTTGATTGATTTTTAATAACAACTGTTGAGATAATCAGAAGTAATATTTTGGCACTAAAGTCATGTTTTTAAACTTATATGTTTTATTGCATGAAAGTAGAACTGAGACTACTTTCAGTTCTTTCTGAAAGCCTAAAGACTACTTTTAGACTTTCAAGGAGAAAAATATATTACAGGAGCATATAACTCTATGAGGGCAATAGAATAATTGAAAGGAGAAAATAGAATTATATATTGTTTCCAAAAATTAAGGATGAACTTGCTAATATATTCTTTGTAAATGGGTCTGCATATCAAACTACTATTTATATCCTATTGAAATTAAGTTTTATTTAAAGGCAATGATTTTATTTACAATGTCAATGCATGCAATGCTTTTTAAAGTATGACATTTGCAACAAATCCAACTTATGACAAATTTTTTGATGTAAAATTTAAACTGCAAAAGAAGGTAACATAATTTTTCAAATTACATTGAGATATGCTTCAAAATTTTGAAGACCAATGCTTTAGTTAGTGATTTCAAAGGTTTGGTCTCCAGGCTAGCCAACAGCAGCATCAGCTGTGAATTTGTTAGGAATACAAATTCTGGAGTCCCAGGGGACAACAGAGGATGAGATGGTTGGAGGGCTTCACTGACTCAATGGACATGAGTTTGAGAAAACTCGGAGATAGTGAAGGACAGGAAAGCCTGGCATGCTGCAGTTCAAGGGGTCGCGAAGAGTTGGACACAATTTAGCAACTGAACAACAACAATCTCAGACTTACTGAATCAGAAGCTCTGGAGGTGGGGCCCAGCAATCTGTATTTTAGAAAGCCCTCCAGGTGATTCTAATGCTGGCTAAATATTGACAAATCTTTTCAAACTCTTGCAGATCTCTTCCCTGGGATATTTGCCATTCTCTTCTCTTGCCTTCCCTTTTCAGTATCTCTTTTCTATGTGTGTGTTAGTCACTTAGTCATGTCCAACTCTTTGCAACCCCATCACTGTAGCCCGCTTGTTGCCTCTATCCATGGCATTCTCCAGGCAAGAGTACTGAAGTGGATTGCCATTCTCTTCTCCAGGGAATCTTCCCAACTCAGGGATTGAACCCAGGTCTCCTGCATTGCAGGCAGATTCTTTACCATCTAAGTCACCAGGGATTTTTAGAAATATTTGTGATTTATAAAGTATCTGCCTGGGAAAAACCAGTCATAGCTATAGGCTGAAGTGTGAAGATGAGGTGATAAAGAATCTAGACTCTAAAAGCAAGTAGTTGTAGGTGCAGCCAAGCTGGCAGAATTGGGAGACCCTGAGCTCACCTCCTCCCACAGGCACATCACATTACAAGTATTTATAAAGCCCTATTGATGAGAATGACCTGAAGACTACCAGAAAATATTTTTCTACAACTAAAGAGACAAAGAAAGAACCATAACAATATGGGTAAAAGATTCAGGGATGTGGTATAATTAAGACCCATATACCAAGAGGTGACCACGAACAGGAGGATAATCACAATTACACAAATATTCTGAAAGGAATGGGGAACCTGAGCTCCACAATGGGCTCTCCAGGCTAGGAGT
Organism: Bos indicus; assembly: GCF_029378745.1. NCBI lineage: Eukaryota > Metazoa > Chordata > Mammalia > Artiodactyla > Bovidae > Bos > Bos indicus. The sequence goes on along the minus strand of NC_091760.1, from coordinate 78,386,757 downwards.
CCTGCAGCCGAAAGATGAGCCCTCAGGAGGTTTGGTTTTGAAGACCAGCGGAGCTTACAAATGGGAGAACTGGAGGGTTGTAGAAAACAAAGATTCCAGTCTTAAAGGATATGCACAAAATCTCACATGCTGCCAGCAAGAAATGGTCAGAAAGTGTTTGTCACTCAGTTGTGTCTGACTCTTTGTGACCCCATGGACTGTAGCTCACCAGGCTCCTCTGTCCATGGAATTCTCCAGGCAGGAATACTGGAATGGGTTGCCATTTCTTTCTCCAGGGAATCTTCCCAAGCCAGGGATTGAACATGGTTCTCCCGCAGTGCAGGCAGACTCTTTACCTGCTGAGCCACCAGGGAAGCCCAGCACAGAGGCAATAATTTGAAAGGAACCTGAGTCAGACTCATTTACTGATCCTGAAGAGTCTTTTGGAATGGCAGGAGGCAAATGAGACTCCCTCTGGGGACAGGCATTTTGGGGAGCTCGTTCTGCTATGAGAACACTGGTGCTGGTAAGCACCACTTTGGAGTCCTTCCTTTAGCTTATTAGCACCAGAGGCTTACACATGCATGAGATCTGGGGCATACTGGGCCCCACAACTGGCTATTCCAGGAATGGGCTGTGCCTACCAGTGCACCCACTGTAACCAGGCCTGTCGCAAGAGAAGGGCCCTCAAAGCTCACACAGGGGACACTGCTGGAGCATCTAGCTCTGGTGATCAGAAGGCAGTGTGCTTCCTTCTGTACTTAGCCATTAAAAAAAAAAAACTTGCCATTTACAACAATATGTATGGATAGAGGGTATTATGCTAGATGAAATAAATCAGACAAAGACAAATACCACGTTGTCACTTATATGTGGAAATCTAAAAGAAATGAAACAAAATGAACAGAGACTCATTGATACAGAGAACAAATAGATATCAGAAGTGAGGGGTTGTGGTGGGCAAAATGGGTAAACTGAAGTTTCAAACCTCCAGTTATACAGTAAAGTCCAGAGGTGTAACATATGGCACCTAAGTATGGTCACCAATACTGTAATGACTTTGTATGGGGCAGGTGGTTGCTAGACTTATTGTGGGATCATTGTATAATGCAGAAAAATGTCAAATCACTAAGTAGAACACCTGAAACTGACATAATATTGTACATCAACTATCAGATCAGATCAGTCGCTCAGTCGTGTCTGACTCTTTGCTACCCCATGAATCACAGCATGCCAGGCCTCCCTGTCCATCACCAACTCCCAGAGTTCACTCAGACTCACGTCCATCGAGTCAGTGCTGCCATCCAGCCATCTCATCCTCTGTCATCCCCTTCTCCTCTTGCCCCCAATCCCTCCCAGCATCAGAGTCTTTTCCAGTGAGTCAACTCTTCGCATGAGGTGGCCAAAGTACTGGAGTTTCAGCTTTAGCATCATTCCTTCCAAAGAAATCCCAGGGCTGATCTCCTTCAGAATGGACTGGTTGGATCTCCTTGCAGTCCAAGGGACTCTCAAGAGTCTTCTCCAACACCACAGTTCAAAAGCATCAATTCTTCGGTGCTCACCCTTCTTCACAGTCCAACTCTCACATCCCTACATGACCACAGGAAAAACCATAGCCTTGCTGTTAAAACAGTAAATAACAAATTACACATATGTAAAATAGGGTGGTTTGGCAATCCTTTAATTCTCATAGTGTTGTTGAAAGCTGATTGAAAGATCCAATGGTTGTACATCTGGTTTTTTATATAAGGTAACTGGCTAATTATTTTAAATTGTCCCTTTCAGTCATGACAGTGTGTTAGCTATTGCCTTGAGCATTTAATCAGAGTCTTGACCATACTCTAAGGCATATGCTAATGTCATAATCAGCTAATTGGATAATGAGAGGCTACCCTCATGAGAGGATGAGAAAGCTGATTGGGCCTGGGAGAGTAAGGACAAGGCTACACCTCCTGATACACAGTGTTTCATAGGCATATCAGTCATTCATGAGCCATTCTCTCAGGAGGAATTTCAATAGTTTCACTGCGCTACCTTCACTGATGGCCTCCACTTACTATCCCGTAACTTCCAGAACTTCTGCAACAAATCCTAGTGATTAAAAAAAAAAAAAAAAATACTCTCTCTTAAGCACATTTGCATTGTCTTCATTTTCACCAGACACAATTATCACTGCTATCTATCCTTAACTCTTGCACATTTATTTGTCTGTTACTATGTCCTAGACACTGTACTAAAGTGTTAGCTATATCAATTTGGTTGATACAGCAACACTTTGGATTGTACTTGCTTTATGTCCATCTCAGAGATGAGAAATTTGAGGCAGAATAGTTAAATAACTGGTCCATATTCACACAGGCTAAAATGTTAAGGCTAAAATATATACCTGGACAGGGCAACTTGTATGCTCACTAAATATGTATTTGAGAGACATGAATCAATTTGTATTCATTATTTAATTGCAACCTTACACCATTATAGAATGTAGATTCTTTCATTATACCCATTTTACAAATAAGGAAACCAAGTCAAGTCAAAATCAGATCATTTGTGTTTGGCAAAGATCAGATTGAATCTAGGTCCATCCAATTCCCAGCTCTTGCCATTTGCCACTATGTTTCCTCCATATATTTGCTGATTCCCATGCCCAGATATGCCTCATTAACTTAGAGAAAACAAAAAAGATCAATACATGGCCATCTATATTGTCAACTGTAGGCAATATGCATATGGACAATGTTGAATATGTCAATGGCCACAGCTGAATTTTTCAGACTCTGATTTTTTCAGATTCTGTGATTCAGTGTTTTTCAGACTCTGATTCCCAACATTTCACCAAAAGCCTCATCCTGGATCCTGGGAAAATTTGACTTTTCCTTGACTTCTGTAAGCTGGATTCAGCCACAGTTTCTAGACTCCAATTTATTTCTTTCTGAGGAAAAGGAAAAGAAAAGAAAGAAAGAAAACAAAGGAAGGAAAGAAGGAAGGTAGGGAGAAGAGGGGGTGGTAAAGAAAGAAGGAGAGAAGAAAGGAAGAACTGTTCTCTTTTCCAAGATTTCTCCCTTCTTGTCCTGAATTCTGGGTATCAGTGACATGGAAACTTTGCCCCTCCCTCACATGCCATGTGCTTCCACACCTCAGTACCACTATACATACACACCTCAATACCTTCTACCCTCTTCTCCATGATTAAAATCTTCATTATCACTCAGGAATCAGTTCAAGCATTTTACTGATTATGTTCCCTTTCTACGTAGGAACTCTGTAGCACCTCACTATCACCTCTACTATGTCACTGAATCAAGCCTACCTTGACTCATTTTCTTAAAGTCCTATTCTAGACTATTAATCCCTCACAAAGAGGATTATGTGACACAGTTAAATTGAGGAAAAAATAGAATAAATCCATCTATTAAAAGATTTGGGAACATTTGAAGATGGTTTATTAAGACTCTGATGAGGAAGTAATTTTACAGCTTTTAATAATTATCTGATTATATTAGTTTCCCAGAGATGCTATAACAAAGCATCAGACTGGGTGTCTTAAGCAACAGAAATGAATTTCCTCACAGCACTGGAGGTTAGAAGTGTAAGATGAAGATGTTGGTATGGTTGGTTTCAGAGTTTTTTCTTCTTGATTTGTTCAGTTCAGTTCAGTCACTCAGTCATGCCCGATTTTTGCGACCTCATGGACTGCAGCACGCCAGGCCTCCCTATCCATCACCAGCTCCCAGAGTCTACCCAAACTTATGTCCATTGACTCAGTGATGTCATCCAACCATCTCAACCTCTGTCGTCCCCTTCTCCTTCTGCCTTCAATCTTTCCCAGCATCCAGGTCTTTTCCAATGAGTCAGCTATGCACATCAGGAGGCCAAAGTATTGGATTTTCAGCTTTAACATCAGTACTTCCAACGAAAACTCAGGACTGATCTCCTTTAGAATGGAGTGGTTGGATCTTCTTGCAGTCCAAGGGACCCTCAAGAGTCTTCTCCAACACCATAGTTCAAAAGCATCAATTCTTCGGTGCCTAGCTTTCCTCACAGTCACATCCATACATGACCACTGGAAAAACCATAGCCTTGACTAGATGGACCTTTGTTGGCAAAGTAATGTCTCTGCTTTTGAATATGCTGTCTAGGTTGGTCATAACTTTCCTTCCAAGGAGTACGTGTCTTTTAATTTCATGGCTGCAGTCACCATCTGCAGTGATTTTGGAGCCCAGAAAAATAAAGTCTGACACTGTTTCCACTGTTTCCCCATCTATTTGCATGAAGTGATGGGGCTGGATGCCATGATCTTAGGTTTCTGAATGTTGAGCTTTTAGCCAACTTTCTCATTCTCCTCTTCCACTTTCATTAAGAGGCTCTTTAGTTCTTCACTTTCTGCCATAAGGGTTGTGTCATCTACATATCCAAGGTTATTGATATTTCTCCCGGCAATCTTGATTCCAGCTTGTGCTGAAATCCAGCCCAGCGTTTCTCATGATGTATCTGCATAAAAGTTAAATAAGCAGGGTGACAATATACAGCCTTGACGTACTCCTTTTCCTATTTGGAAACAGTCTGTTGTTCCATGTCCAATTCTAACTGTTGCTTACTGACCTGCTTACTGATCTACACTAATCTATATAGATTACTTAAGATGCAGGTCAGGTGGTCTGGTATTCCCATCTCGTTAAGAATTTTCCACAGTTTGTTGTAGTCCACACAGTCAAAGGCTTTGGCATAGTCAATAAAGCAGAAATAGATGTTTTTCTGGAACTCTCTTGGTGGCTCAGAGGGTAAAGTGTCTGCCTGCAATGCATGAGACCCGGGTTTGATCCCTGGATTGGGAAGATAACCTGGAGAAGGAAATGGCAACCCACTACAATATTCTTGCCTGCAAAATCCCATGGATGGAGAAGCCTGGTAGGCTACAGTCCTTGGGGTCTCAAAGAGTCAAACACGATTGAGTGACTTCACTTTCACCTTTCACCTTTTTGGAACTTTTGTTTTCTCGATGATCCAGCAGATGGTGACAATTTGTTCTCTGGTTCCTCTGCCTTTTCTAAAACCAGCTAGAACATCTGGAAGTTCATGGTTCATGTATCGCTGAAGCCTGGCTTGGAGAATTTTGAACATTACTTTACTAGTGTGTGAGATGAGTGCAACTGTGAGGTAGTTGGAACATTTTTTGGTATTGTCTTTCTTAGGAATTGGAATGAAAACTGACCTTTTCCAGTCCTGTGGCCACTGCTGAGTTTTCCAAATTTGCTGGTATATTGCATGCAACACTTTCACAGGATCGTCTTTTTTTTTTAATGTATAGCCTCTCCTGTTCTTTTTTTTTTTTTTTTAGTTTTTTTTTTAATTTTATTTTTTAACTTTACAATATTGTATTGGTTTTGCCATATATCAAAATGAATCTGCCACAGGTATACATGTGTTATTTGAAATAGCTCAACTGAAATTCCATTACCTCCACAATCTTTGTTCATAGTGATGCTTTCTAAGGCCCACTTGACTTCACATTCCAGGATGTCTGGCTCTAGGTGAGTGATCACACCATCGTGATTATCTGGGTCCTGAAGGTCTTTTTGGTACAGTTCTTCTGTGTATTCTTGCCACCTCTTCTTAATATTTTCTGCTTCTGTTAGGTCCATACCCATTTCTGTCCTTTATTGAGCCCATCTTTGCATGAAATGTTCCCTTGGTATCTCTAATTTTCTTGAAGAGATCTATAGTCTTTCCCATTCTATTATTTTCCTCTATTTCTTTGCACTGATCACTGAGGAAGGCTTTCTTATCTCTCCTTGCTATTCTTTGGAACTCTGCATTCAAATAGCTTTCCTTTTTTCTGTTGCTTTTTGCTTCTCTTCTTTTCACAGCTATCTGTAAGGCCTCCCCAGACAGCTATTTTGCTTTTTTTGCATTTCTTTGCCATGGGGATGGTCTTGATCCCTGTCTCCTGTACAGGGTCACGAACCTCTGTCCGTAGTTCATCAGGCACTCTTGTCTATCAGATCTAGTCCCTTAAATCTATTTATCACTTTTACTGTATAATCATAAGGGATTTGATTTAGGTCCTACCTGAATGGTCTAGTGGTTTTCCCTACTTTCTTCAATATAAGTCTGAATTTGACAACAAGGAGTTCATGATATGAGCCATAGTCAGCTCCTGGTCTTGTTTTTGCTGACTGCATAGAGCTTCTCCATCTCTGGCTGCAAAGAATATAATCAATCTGATTTTGGTGTTGACCATCTAGTGATGTCCATGTGTAGTCTTCTCTTGTGTTGATGGAAGAGGGTGTTTGCTATGACCAGTGCATTCTCTTGGCAAAACTCTATCAGCCTTTCCCCTGCTTCATTCTTTACTCCAAGGCCAAATTTGCCTGTTACTCCAGGTGTTTCTTGACTTCCTACTTTTGCATTCCAGTTCCCTATAATGAAAAGGACATATTTTGGGGGTGTTAGTTCCAAAAGGTCTTGTAGGTCTTCACAGAACCATTCAACTTCAGCTTCTTCAGCATTACTGGTCAGGGCATAGACTTGGATTACTGTGATATTGAATGGGTTGCCTTGGAAATGAACAGAGATCATTCTGTCATTTTTGAGACTGCACCTAATTACTGCATTTTGGAGTCTTTTGTTGACTGTGATGACTACTCCATTTCTTCTAAGGGATTCTTGCAAGGTAGTAGATACACTGGTCATCTGAGTTAAATTCACCTATTCCAGTCCATTTTAGTTTGCTGATTCCTAAAATGTTGACATTCTCTCTTGCCATCTCCTATTTGACCACTTCCAATTTGCCTTGATTCATGGACCTACCATTCCAGGTTTCTATGCAATATTGCTCTTTACAGCATTGGACCTTGCTTCCATCACCAGTAACATCAACAACTGGGTGTTGTTTTTGCCTAGGTTCTGTCTCTTCATTTTCTCTGGAGTTATTTCTCCTCTCTTCTCTGGTAGCATATTGGGCACCTTTTGACCTGGGGAATTCATCTTTCAGTGTCCTATCTTTTTGTCTGTTCATACCATTCATGGGGTTCTCAAGCCAAGAATACTAAAGTGATTTGCCATTGCCCTCTCCAGAGGACCACATTTTGTCAGAACTCTCCACCGTGACCCATCTTGGGTGGCCCTACACAGCATGGTTCATAGTTTCATTGAATTAGACACAAGGAACACACACTAGTGAACACACACAGGGACAGGGGCTCTGGGTGAAGCAGACTTGGGTATGGCATAAGCCCTCTTGGAGGAGGTCACCATTCACCCCACCATAGAGCTGCAGAACTTATACAGGACTGGGAAATAGACTCTTGGAGGGCACAAACAGAGTCTTATGCACCAGGACCCAGGAGAAAGGAGTAGTGACCCCACAAGAGACAGACCCAGACTTGCCTGTGAGTGTTCAGGAGTCTCCAGTGGAGGTGCAGGTTGGTGGTGGGCTTGCTGCAGGATTGAGAGCGCTGAGTGTAGGAGTACAAGCATGGTATCTTTTGAAGGAGGTCCCATTATCTTCATTACCTCCACCATAGTTTGGCCCCAGGTGAGGAGGACTTACAAATAGCTGTGAAAAAAAAAGAGAAGCAAAAAGCAAAGGAGAAAATGAAAGATATTCATATTTCAATGCACAGTTCCAAAGAATAGCAAGGAGAGATAAGAAAGCCTTCCTCAGTAATCAGTGCAAAGAAATAGAGGAAAATAATAAAATGGGTTAGACTAGAGATCTCTTCAAAAAAAAATTAGAGATACCAAGGGAACATTTCATGCAAAGATGGGCTCAATTAAGGACAGAAATGGTAGGGACCTAGTAGATATTAAGTAGATATTAAGGGACCAGAAGATATTAAGAAGAGGTGGCAAGAATACACAGAAGAACTGTACAAAAAAGACCTTCACGACCCAGATAATCACGATGGTGTGATCACTCACCTAGAGCCAGACATCCTGGAATGTGAAGTCAAGTGGGCCTTAGGAAGCATCACTATGAACAAAGATAGTGGAGGTGATGGAATTTCAGTTGAGCTATTTCAAATCCTAAAAGGTGATGCTGTGAAAGTGCTGCATGCAATATGCTGGCAAATTTGGAAAACTCAGCAGTGACCACAGGACTGGAAAAGGTCAGTTTGCATTCCAGTCCCAAAGAAAGGAAATGCCAAAGAATGCTCAAACTACCTCACAATTGCACTCATCTCACATGCTAGTAAAGTAATGCTCAAAATTCTCCAAGCCAGGCTTTAGCAATATGTGAACCATGAACTTCCAGATATTCAAGCTGGTTTTAGGAAAGGCAGAGGAACCAGAGATCAAATTGCCAACATCCGCTGAATCATCAAAAAAGTAAGAGAGTTCCAGAAAAACATCTATTTCTGCTTTATTGACGGTGCCAAAGCCTTTGACTGTGTGGACTACAACAAACTGTGGAAAATTCTTAACGAGATGGGAATACCAGACCACCTGACCTGCATCTTAAGTAATCTGTATGCTGGTCAGTAAGCAACAGTTAGAACTGGACATGGAACAACAGACTGATTCCAAATAGGAAAAGGAGTACATCAAGGCTGTATACTGTCACCCTGCTTATTTAACTTTTATGCAGATACATCATGAGAAATGCTGGGCTGGATTTCAGCACAAGCTGGAATCAAGATTGCCAGGAGAAATATCAATAACCTTGGATATATAGATGACACAACCCTTATGGCAAAAAGTGAAGAAGAACTAAAGAGCCTCTTAATGAAAGTGGAAGAGGAGAGTGAAAAAGTTGGCTTAAAGCTCAACATTCAGAAACCTAAGATCATGGCATCCAGCCCCATCACTTCATGCAAATAGATGGGGAAACAGTGGAAACAGTGTCAGACTTTATTTTTCTGGGCTCCAAAATCACTGCAGATGGTCATTGCAGCCATGAAATTAGAAGACGCGCACTCCTTGGAAGGAAAGTTATGACCAACCTAGACAGCATATTCAAAAGCAGAGACATTACTTTGCCAACAAAGGTCCATCTAGTCAAGGCTATGTTTTTTCAAGTGGTAATGTATGGATGTGAGAGTTGGACTGTGAAGAAAGCTGGGCGCTGAAGAATTGATGCTTTTGAACTGTGGTGTTGGAGAAGACTCTTGAGAATTCCTTGGACTGTAAGGAGATCCAACCACTCCATCCTAAAGGAGATCAGTCCTGAATGTTCATTGAAGGGTCTGATGTTGAAGCTGAAGCTCCAGTACTTTGGCCACCTCATTGGAAGAGTTGACTCATTTGAAAAGACCCTGATGCTGGGAAAGATTGAGGGCAGGAGTAGAAAGGGATGACAGAGGATGAGATGGCTGGATGGCATCACCAAGTCAATGGACATGAGTTTGGGTGGGCTCTGGGAGTTGGTGTTGGACGGGGAGGCCTGGCATGCTGCACTTTATGGGGTTGCAAAGAATCCGACACCACTGAGTGACTGAACTGAACTGAACTGAAATAGCAGAGAGAGAACACAGCTCCACCCATCAATAGAAAATTGTACCAAAGATTTACTGAGCATTGCCCTGCCCATCAGAATAAGACCCAGTTCCCCCTCAGTCTTTCCCACCAGGAAGTTTCCATAAGCCTCTTATCCTTCTCTATCAGAGGGCAGACAGACTGAAAACCACAGTCACAGAAAACTAACCAATCTAATCACATGGACCACAGCCTTGTCTAACTTGATTTGTAGATGGCTGTATTTTCTCTCTGTTTTCAAATAGTCTTTTCCTCTGTGAATTTCTTTGTTCTAATTTCCTCTTCCTGTACAGACACTAGTCATATCAGATTAGAGATCGCTCATATGGCCTTATTTTACCTTAACTACCCACTTAAAGTGTCTATCTCCAAATACAGTCACATTGTGAGGTAGTGTGCTTTGGAATTTTAACATGAAACATCTCCGCATGCTTTTGGGGGACATGCACATCAGCCCATAATATGGATGAATTGAAGTACTCATCTCCATATCATAACTTTCCAAAGTCCAATCTTTCAGCATAATGACTATGTCAGGGTTCTTCCAACTTTTTTCAACTTATTTTTATAACCAGATCCTTATAATAAATGTTCTCTGTTGAAAATAAGTATAATAAGCATCAGTTCAGTTCAGTTCAGTCTCTCAGTCATGTCTGACTCTTTGTGACCCCATGAACCTCAGTATGCCAGGCCTCCCTGTCCATCACTAACTCCTGGAGTTCACTCAAACTCACATCCATCAAGTCAGTGATGCCATCCAGCCATCTCATCCTCTGTCATCCCCTTCTCCTCCTGCCTTCAATCTTTCCCAGCATCAGAGTCTTTTCCAATGAGTCAACTCTTCACATGAAGTGGCCAAAGTACTGGAGTTTCAGCTTTAGCATCATTCCTTCCAAAGAACACCCAGGGCTGATCTTTAGAATGGACTGGTTGGATCTCCTTGCAGTCCAAGGGACTCTCAAGAGTCTTCTCCAACACCACAGTTCAAAAGCATCAATTCTTCGGTGCTCAGCTTTCTTCACAGTCCAACTCTCACATTCATACATGACCACAGGAAAAACCATAGCCTTGACTAAATGGACCTTTGTTGGCAAAGTAATGTCTCTGCTTTTGAATGTGCTATCTGGGTTGGTCATAACGTTTCTTCCAAGGAGTAAGCATCTTTTAATTTCATGGCTGCAGTCACCATCTGCAGTGATTTTGGAGCCCCAAAAGATAAAGTCTGACACTGTTTCCACTGTTTCCCCATCTATTTCCCATGAAGTGATGGGACCAGATGCCATGATCTTAGTTTTCTGAATGTTGAGCTTTAAGCCAACTTTTTCACTTTCTTTTTTTTTTTTTTTTTTGCTTCTGCATTTTCTTTTTTTCTCATTTTTTTCTTTTTTCTTTTTTTCTTTTTAAACTTTACAAAATTGTATTAATTTTGCCAAATATCAAAATGAATCCGCCACAGGTATACATGAGTTCCCCATCCTGAACCCTCCTCCTTCCTCCCTCCCCATACCATCCCTCTGGGTCGTCCCAGTGCACTAGCCCCAAGCATCCAGTATCATGCATTGAACCTGGACTGGCAACTCATTTCATACATGATATTTTACATGTTTCAATGCCATTCTTCCAAATCTTCCCACCCTCTCCCTCTCCCACAGAGTCCATAAGACTGTTCTATACATCAGTGTCTCTTTTGCTGTCTCGTACACAGGGTTATTGTTACCATCTTTCTAAATTCCATATATATGCATTAGTATACTGTATTGGTGTTTTTCTTTCTGGCTTACTTCACTCTGTATAATAGGCTCCAGTTTCATCCACCTCATTAGAACTGATTCAAATGTATTCTTTTTAATGGCTGAGTAATACTCCATTGTGTATATGTACCACTGCTTTCTTATCCATTCATCTGCTGATGGACATCTAGGTTGCTTCCATGTCCTGGCTATTATAAACAGTGCCGCGATGAACATTGGGGTACACGTGTCTCTTTCCCTTCTGGTTTCCTCAGTGTGTATGCCCAGCAGTGGGATTGCTGGATCATAAGGCAGTTCTATTTCCAGTTTTTAAAGGAATCTCCACACTGTTTTCCATAGTGGCTGTACTAGTTTGCATTCCCACCAACAGTGTAAGAGGGTTCCGTTTTCTCCACACCCTCTCCAGCATATTCCTGCTTTCTGGAGAGTTTTTATCATAAATGGATGTTGAATTTTGTCAAAGGCATTCTCTGCATCTATTGAGATAATCATATGGTTTTTATTTTTCAATTTGTTAATGTGGTGTATTACATTGATTGATTTGTGGGTATTGAAGAATCCTTGCATCCCTAGGATAAAGCCTACTTGGTCATGGTGTATGATCTTTTTAATGTGTTGTTGGATTCTGATTGCTAGAATTTTGTTAAGGATTTTTGCATCTATGTTCATCAGTGATATTGGCCTGTAGTTTTCTTTTTTTGTGGCATCTTTGTCAGGTTTTGGTATTAGGGTGATGGTGGCCTCATAGAATGAGTTTGGAAGTTTACCTTCCTCTGCAATTTTTTGGAAGAGTTTGAGCAGGATAGGTGTTAGCTCTTCTCTAAATTTTTGGTAGAATTCAGCTGTGAAGCCATCTGGACCTGGGCTTTTGTTTGCTGGAAGATTTCTGATTACAGTTTCAATTTCCGTGCTTGTGATGGGTCTGTTAAGATTTTCTATTTCTTCCTGGTCCAGTTTTGGAAAGTTGTACTTTTCTAAGAATTTGTCCATTTCTTCCACATTGTCCATTTTATTTGGCATATAATTGTTGATAGTAGTCTTTTATGATCCTTTGTATTTCTGTGTTGTCTGTTGTGATCTCTCCATTTTCCTTTCTAATTTTATTGATTTGATTTTTCTCCCTTTGTTTCTTGATGAGTCTGGCTAATGGTTTGTCAATTTTATTTATCCTTTCAAAGAACCAGCTTTTGGCTTTGTTGATTTTTGCTATTGTTTCTTTTGCATTTATTTCTGCTCTAATTTTTAAGATTTCTTTCCTTCTATTAACCCTGGGGTTCTTCATTTCTTCCTTTTCTAGTTGCTTTAGGTGTAGAGTTAGGTTATTTATTTGACTTTTTTCTTGTTTCTTGAGGTATGCCTGTATTGCTATGAACTTTCCCCTTAGGACTGCTTTTACAGTGTCCCACAGGTTTTGGGTTGTTTTGTTTTCATTTTCATTCATTTCTATGCAAATTTTGATTTCTTTTTTGATTTCTTCTGTGATTTGTTGGTTATTCAGCAGCGTGTTGTTCAGCCTCCATATGTTGGAATTTTTAATAGTTTTTCTCCTGTAACTGAGATCTAATCTTACTGCATTGTGGTCAGAAAAAATGCTTGGAATGATTTCTATTTTTTTGAATTTACCAAGGCTAGCTTTATGGCCCAGGATGTGATCTATCCTGGAGAAGGTTCCATGTGCGCTTGAGAAAAAGGTGAAATTCATTGTTTTGGGATGAAATGCCGTATAGATATCAATTAGGTCTAACTGGTCTATTGTATCATTTAAAGTTTGTGTTTCCTTGTTAATTTTCTGTTTAGTTGATCTATCCATAGGTGTGAGTGGGGTATTAAAGTCTCCCACTATTATTGTGTTATTGTTAATTTCTCCTTTCATACTTGTTAGCATTTGTCTTACATACTGAGGTGCTCCCGTGTTGGGTGCATATTTATTTATAATTGTTATATCTTCTTCTTGGATTGATCCTTTGATCATTTTTTTTAAATTTTATTTTATTTTTAAATTTTACATAATTGTATTAGTTTTGCCAAATATCAAAATGAATCCGCCACAGGTATATATGTGTTCCCCATCCTGAACCCTCCTCCTTCCTCCCTCCCCATACCATCCCTCTGGGTCGTCCCAGTGCACTAGCCCCAAGCATCCAGTATCGTGCATCGAACCTGGACTGGCAACTCGTTTCTTACATGATATTTTACATGTTTCAATGCCATTCTCCCAAATCTTCCCACCCTCTCCCTCTCCCACAGAGTCCATAAGACTGTTCTATACATCAGTGTCTCTTTTGCTGTCTCGTACACAGGGTTATTGTTACCATCTTTCTAAATTCCATATATATGCGTTAGTATACTGTATTTATGTTTTTCCTTCTGGCTTACTTCACTCTGTATAATAGGCTCCAGTTTCATCCACCTCATTAGAACTGATTCAAATGTATTCTTTTTAATGGCTAATACTCCATTGTGTATATGTACCACTGCTTTCTTATCCATTCATCTGCTGATGGACATCTAGGTTGCTTCCATGTCCTGGCTATTACAAACAGTGCTGCGATGAACATTGGGGTACACGTGTCTCTTTTCCTTCTGGTTTCCTCAGTGTGTATGCCCAGCAGTGGGATTGCTGGGTCATAAGGCAGTTCTATTTCCATTTTTTAAAGGAATCTCCACACTGTTCTCCATAGTGGCTGTACTAGTTTGCATTCCCACCAACAGTGTAAGAGGGTTCCCTTTTCTCCACACCCTCTCCAGCATTTATTATTTGTAGACTTTTGGATCGCAGCCATTCTGACTGGTGTGAAATGGTACCTCATATTGGTTTTGATTTACATTTCTCTGATAATGAGTGATGTTGAGCATCTTTTCATGTGTTTGTTAGCCATCTGTATGTCTTCTTTGGAGAAATGTCTATTTAGTTCTTTGGCCCATTTTTTGATTGGGTGGTTTATTTTTCTGGAGTTGAGCTGTAGGAGTTGCTTGTATATTTTTGAGATTAGTTGTTTGTCGGTTGCTTCATTTGCTATTATTTTCTCCCATTCTGAAGGCTGTCTTTTCACCTTGCTAATAGTTTCCTTTGATGTGCAGAAGCTTTTAAGGTTAATTAGGTCCCATTTGTTTATTTTTGATTTTATTTCCAATATTCTGGGAGGTGGGTCATAGAGGATCCTGCTGTGATGTATGTCAAGGAGTGTTTTGCCTATGTTCTCCTCTAGGAGTTTTATAGTTTCTTGTCTTACGTTTAGATCTTTAATCCATTTTGAGTTTATTTTTGTGTAAGGTGTTAGAAAGTGTTCTAGTTTCATTCTTTTACAAGTGGTTGACCAGATTTCCCAGCATCACTTGTTAAAGAGATTGTCTTTAATCCATTGTATATTCTTGCCTCCTTTGTCAAAGATAAGGTGTCCATATGTGCGTGGATTTATCTCTGGGCTTTCTATTTTGTTCCATCGATCTATATTTCTGTCTTTGTGCCAGTACCATACTGTCTTGATAACTGTGGCTTTGTAGTAGAGCCTGAAGTCAGGTAGGTTGATTCCTCCAGTTCCATTCTTCTTTCTCAAGATCGCTTTGGCTATTCGAGGTTTTTTGTATTTCCATACAAATTGTGAAATTATTTGTTCTAGCTCTGTGAAGAATACTGTTGGTAGCTTGATAGGGATTGTGTTGAATCTATAAATTGCTTTGAGTAGTATACTCATTTTTACTATATTGATTCTTCCAATCCATGAACATGGTATATTTCTCCATCTATTAGTGTCCTCTTTGATTTCTTTCACCAGTGTTTTATAATTTTCTACATATAGGTCTTTAGTTTCTTTAGGTAGATATATTCCTAAGTATTTTATTCTTTCCGTTGCAATGGTGAATGGAGTTGTTTCCTTAATTTCTCTTTCTATTTTCTCATTATTAGTGTATAGGAATGCAAGGGATTTCTGTGTGTTGATTTTATATCCTGCAACTTTACTATAGTCATTGATTATTTCTAGTAATTTTCTGGTGGAATCTTTAGGGTTTTCTATGTAGAGGATCATGTCATCTGCAAATAGTGAGAGTTTTACTTCTTCTTTTCCAATTTGGATTCCTTTTATTTCTTTTTCTGCTCTGATTGCTGTGGCCAAAACTTCCAAAACTATGTTGAATAGTAATGGTGAAAGTGGGCACCCTTGTCTTGTTCCTGACTTTAGAGGAAATGCTTTCAATTTTTCACCATTGAGGATAATGTGAGCTGTGGATTTGTCATATATAGCTTTTATTATGTTGAGGTATGTTCCTTCTATTCCTGCTTTCTGGAGAGTTTTTTATCATAAATGGATGTTGAATTTTGTGAAAGGCTTTCTCTGCATCTATTGAGATAATCATATGGCTTTTATTTTTCAATTTGTTAATGTGGTGTATTACATTGATTGATTTGCGGATATTGAAGAATCCTTGCATCCCTGGGATAAAGCCCACTTGATCATGGTGTATGATCTTTTTAATGTGTTGTTGGATTCTGATTGCTAGAATTTTGTTAAGGATTTTTGCATCTATGTTCATCAGTGATATTGGCCTGTAGTTTTCTTTTTTTGTTGGATCTTTGTCAGGTTTTGGTATTAGGGTGATGGTGGCCTCATAGAATGAGTTTGGAAGTTTACCTTCCTCTGCAATTTTTTGGAAGAGTTTGAGCAGGATAGGTGTTAGCTCTTCTCTAAATTTTTGGTAGAATTCAGCTGTGAAGCCGTCTGGACCTGGGCTTTTGTTTGCTGGAAGATTTTTGATTACAGTTTCAATTTCCGTGCTTGTGATGGGTCTGTTAAGATTTTCTATTTCTTCCTGGTCCAGTTTTGGAAAGTTGTACTTTTCTAAGAATTTGTCCATTTCTTCCACATTGTCCATTTTATTTGGCATATAATTGTTGATAGTAGTCTCTTATGATCCTTTGTATTTCTGTGTTGTCTGTTGTGATCTCTCCATTTTCGTTTCTAATTTTGTTGATTTGACTTTTCTCCCTTTGTTTCTTGATGAGTCTGGCTAATGGTTTGTGAATTTTATTTATCCTTTCAAAGAACCAGCTTTTGGTTTTGTTGATTTTTGCTATGGTCTCTTTTGTTTCTTTTGCATTTATTTCTGCTCTAAGTTTTAAGATTTCTTTCCTTCTATTAACCCTGGGGTTCTTCATTTCTTCCTTTTCTAGTTGCTTTAGGTGTAGAGTTAGGTTATTTATTTGACTTTTTTCTTGTTTCTTGAGGTGTGCCTGTATTGCTATGAACTTTCCCCTTAGGACTGCTTTTACCGTGTCCCATAGGTTTTGGGTTGTTGTGTTTTCATTTTCATTCGTTTCTATGCAAATTTTGATTTCTTTTTTGATTTCTTCTGTGATTTGTTGGTTATTCAGCAGCGTGTTGTTCAGCCTCCATATGTTGGAATTTTTAATAGTTTTTCTCCTGTAATTGAGATCTAATCTTACTGCATTGTGGTCAGAAAAAATGCTTGGAATGATTTCTATTTTTTTGAATTTACCAAGGCTAGCTTTATGGCCCAGGATGTGATCTATCCTGGAGAAGGTTCCATGTGCACTTGAGAAAAAGGTGAAGTTCATTGTTTTGGGATGAAATGTCCTATAGATATCAATTAGGTCTAACTGGTCTATTGTATCGCTTAAAGTTTGTGTTTCCTTGTTAATTTTCTGTTTAGTTGATCTATCCATAGGTGTGAGTGGGGTATTAAAGTCTCCCACTATTATTGTGTTATTGTTAATTTCTCCTTTCATACTTGTTAGCATTTGTCTTACGTACTGTGGTGCTCCCATGTTGGGTGCATTGACAGGAGCTCATCAAACGCCTCCATACCAACACAGAAACCAAGCACCACACAAGGGCCAATAAGTTCCAGGGCAAGACATACCAAGCAAATTCTCCAGCAACAAAGGAACACAGCCCTGAGCTCTAAGATACAGGCTGCCCAGAGTCACCCCAAAACCACAGACATCTCATAACTCATTACTGGACATTTCATTGCACTCCAGAGAGAAGAAATACAGCTCCACCCACCAGAACACCGACACAAGCTTCCCTAACCAGGAAACCTTGACGAGCCACCTGTACAAACCCACACACAGCGAGGAAACGCCATAATAAAGAGAACTCCACAAACTGCCAGAATACAGAAAGGACACCCCAAACTCAGCAATTTAAACAAGATGAAGAGACAGAGGAATACCCAGCAGATAAAGGAACAGGATAAATGCCCACCAAACCAAACCAAAGAGGAAGAGATAGGGAATCTACCTGATAAAGAATTCCGAATAATGATAGTGACATTGATCCAAAATCTTGAAATTAAAATGGAATCACAGACAAATAGCCTGGAGACAAGGATTGAGAAGATGCAAGAAAGGTTTAACAAGGACCTAGAAGAAATAAAAAAGAGTCAATATATAATGAATAATGCAATAAATGAAATTAAAAACTCTCTGGAGGCAACAAATAGTAGAATAACAGAGGCAGAAGATAGGATTAGTGAATTAGAAGATAGAATGGTAGAAATAAATGAATCAGAGAGGATAAAAGAAAAACGAATTAAAAGAAATGAGACAATCTCAGAGACCTCCAGGACAATATTAAATGCTACAACATTCGAATCATAGGGATCCCAGAAGAAGAAGACAAAAAAAAAAAAAAAAGACCATGAGAAAATACTTGAGGAGATAATAGTTGAAAACTTCCCTAAAATGGGGAAGGAAATAATCACCCAAGTCCAAGAAACCCAGAGAGTCCCAAACAGGATAAACCCAAGGTGAAACACCCCAAGACACATATTAATCAAATTAACAGAGATCAAACACAAAGAACAAATATTAAAAGCAGCAAGGGAAAAACAACAAATAACACACAAGGGAATTCCCGTAAGGATAACAGCTGATCTTTCAGTAGAAACTCTTCAAGCCAGGAGGGAATGGCAAGACATACTTAAAGCGATGAAAGAAAATAACCTACAGCCCAGATTATTGTACCCAGCAAGGATCTCATTCAAGTATGAAGGAGAAATCAAAAGCTTTTCAGACAAGCAAAAGCTGAGAGAATTCTGCACCACCAAACCAGCTCTCCAACAAATACTAAAGGATATTCTCTAGACAGGAAACACAAAAACGGTGTATAAACTCGAACCCAAAACAATCAAGTAAATGGCAACGGGATCATACTTATCAGTAATTACCTTAAACGTAAATGGGTTGAATGCCCCAACCAAAAGACAAAGACTGGCTGATCAAAGGATCAATCCAAGAAGAAGATATAACAATTATAAATATATATGCACCTTTGATCATTATGTAGTGACCTTCTTTGTCTCTTTTCACAGCTTTCGTTTTAAAGTCTATTTTATCTGATATGAGTATTGCTACTCCTGCTTTCTTTTGGTCCCTATTTGCATGGAAAATCTTTTTCCAGCCCTTCACTTTCAGTCTGTATGTGTCCCCTGTTTTGAGGTGGGTCTCTTGTAGACAACATACGTAGGGGTCTTGTTTTTGTATCCATTCAGCCAGTCTTTGTCTTTTGGTTGGGGCATTCAACCCATTTACGTTTAAGGTAATTACTGATAAGTATGATCCCGTTGCCATTTACTTGATTGTTTTGGGTTCGAGTTTATACACCGTTTTTGTGTTTCCTGTCTAGAGAATATCCTTTAGTATTTGTTGGAGAGCTGGTTTGGTGGTGCAGAATTCTCTCAGCTTTTGCTTGTCTGAAAAGCTTTTGATTTCTCCTTCATACTTGAATGAGATCCTTGCTGGGTACAATAATCTGGGCTGTAGGTTATTTTCTTTCATCGCTTTAAGTATGTCTTGCCATTCCCTCCTGGCTTGAAGAGTTTCTACTGAAAGATCAGCTGTTATCCTTACGGGAATTCCCTTGTGTGTTATTTGTTGTTTTTCCCTTGCTGCTTTTAATATTTGTTCTTTGTGTTTGATCTCTGTTAATTTGATTAATATGTGTCTTGGGGTGTTTCACCTTGGGTTTATCCTGTTTGGGACTCTCTGGGTTTCTTGGACTTGGGTGATTATTTCCTTCCCCATTTTAGGGAAGTTTTCAACTATTATCTCCTCAAGTATTTTCTCATGGTCTTTTTTTTTTTTTTTTTTTGTCTTCTTCTGGGATCCCTATGATTCGAATGTTGTAGCATTTAATATTGTCCTGGAGGTCTCTGAGATTGTCCTCATTTCTTTTTAATTCGTTTTTCTTTTATCCTCTCTGATTCATTTATTTCTACCATTCTATCTTCTAATTCACTAATCCTATCTTCTGCCTCTGTTATTCTACTATTTGTTGCCTCCAGAGTGTTTTTAATTTCATTTATTGCATTATTCATTATATATTGACTCTTTTTTATTTCTTCTAGGTCCTTGTTAAACCTTTCTTGCATCTTCTCAATCCTTGTCTCCAGGCTATTTATCTGTGATTCCATTTTAATTTCAAGATTTTGGATCAATGTCACTATCATTATTCGGAATTCTTTATCAGGTAGATTCCCTATCTCTTCCTCTTTGGTTTGGTTTGGTGGGCATTTATCCTGTTCCTTTATCTGCTGGGTATTCCTCTGTCTCTTCATCTTGTTTAAATTGCTGAGTTTGGGGTGTCCTTTCTGTATTCTGGCAGTTTGTGGAGTTCTCTTTATTATGGCGTTTCCTCGCTGTGTGTGGGTTTGTACAGGTGGCTTGTCAAGGTTTCCTGGTTAGGGAAGCTTGTGTCGGTGTTCTGGTGGGTGGAGCTGTATTTCTTCTCTCTGGAGTGCAATGAAATGTCCAGTAATGAGTTATGAGATGTCTGTGGTTTTGGGGTGACTCTGGGCAGCCTGTATCTTAGAGCTCAGGGCTGTGTTCCTTTGTTGCTGGAGAATTTGCTTGGTATGTCTTGCCCTGGAACTTATTGGCCCTTGTGTGGTGCTTGGTTTCTGTGTCAGTATGGAGGCGTTTGATGAGCTCCTGTCAATTAATGTTCCTTGGAGTCAGGAGTTCCCTGGAGTCGGGGTTTGGACTTAAGCCTCCTGCTTCCAGTTATTGGTCTTATTTTTACAGTAGTTTCAAAACTTCTCCTTCTATACAGCACCATTGATAAAACATCTACTTTAAAGATGAAAAGTTTCTCTACCGTGAGGGTCACTCAGAGAGGTTCACAACATTACATGGAGAAGAGAAGAGGGAGGAGGGAGTTAGAGGTGACCCAAATGAGATGAGGTGGAATCAATAGTGGGGAGAGTGGGCTAGCCAGTAATCACTTCCTTATGTGCACTCCACAACTGGACCACTCAGAGATGTTCACGGAGTTATACAGAGAAGAGAAGAAGGAGGAAGGAGACAGAGGTGGCTAGAAGGATAAAAGGGGGGAATGAAATGGAGGGAGACAGATCCAGCCAGTAATCAGTTCCCTAAGTGTTCTCCACTGTCTGGAACACACAGAAATTCACAGAGTTGGGTAGAGTAGAGAGGGGTTAGGGAGGAGACACAGGCGACCTGGTGGAGAAAAAGGAGAGTCCAAAGGGAGAGAGAGTAGTCAAGCCAGTAATCTCACTCCCTAGTGAAAAATGGGTACTGAAGATTGGGTTCTTAAAGGTACAAAATTGGTAACAAATACATAAAAGTAAAATTTTAAATCTAGAGTAGAGTTTGGAATTTCAAAAATACGATGTTAAAGAAAAGAAGAAGGAAAAGAAAGAGAGAAAAAGCGAACAAACAAAAACAAACAAGGTCGCGAAAATTATAAAGAAAATATAGGTACAAAATTGATAACTAATACCAAAAAGCTAAAGTTAAAAATCTAGAGTAGAGTTTGGAATTTCAAGAATAGAATGTTAAAAGAAAAGAAGAAGAAAAATAAAGAGAGAAAACAAACAAACAAAAACAAACAAGGTCGCAAAAATTATAAAGGAAATACAGGTACAAAATTGATATCAAATACCAAAAAGCATAAATTAAAAATCTAGAGTAGAGTTTGGAATTTCAGATATACAATGTTATATAAAAGAAGAAGAGAAAGAAACAGAGAAAAAAAAAAGTCACAGAAATTATAAAAAAAAAACTATAGGTACAAAATTGATAACATATACCAAAAAGCTAAAATTAAAAATCTAGAGTAGAGTTTGGAATTTCAAAAATACAATGTTAAAGAAAAGAAGGAAAAAAAAAAAAAAGGTCAAAAAATTATAAAATATATATATATATATGAAGTTTGCTGAAGAAGAAAAAAATGGGGTCTTTTTTTTTTTTTTTTGCAAAGTAATAGGTTATAAAAGTGAAAATTAGAGGAACAATAGAGGACTTAAAATTTTTTAAAAAAATTAAAAAAAAAAAGAATGATCGTAAAAATAGTAAAAATATATCTAGGACTTTCTCTGGTTTTGTGTGAGTATTGTGGGTTCAGTTCATTTTTGGCTAGTTCCTTGGTCCAACTTAGATTTCTCAAGATCTATAGGCCCCTTCCTATGTAGTCCGTAGTAACCACAGGGTTTTAATCTATTGCCTGTAGCTTCCAAGGTGTTTCCCTCTGTTATAGCTTCTTCTGTTTGCTGGTCTCTTCAGTGTCTGGTTTCCACCCTGACACAAAGGGGACGGTGGAGGACACTTTTTTTTATTTTTTATTTTTAGGCTCACTTGTTCAGTCGCGCTGTGGGGAGGGAGGGAGGGATGCTGCAAACAAATAACACTGGCGTGCGCTCGCAGTGCCTCAGCCACACTGGGTCTGCCCCTGCTCACGGTGCGTGTAGCCTCCCTGCCCACACTGCTCGGGCTCTAGGTTGTTCTGCCAGGAACCATCCGAGGCCGGCCCTGAGCTGCATGCAGCTCCCAGGTCCAAGCTGCTCAGGTTCAGGCACTTGGGTAGTCCTCAGAGGCGCAGACTCGGTTGGGCCTGCGTTTTGTGCTCTTCCCAGGTCCGAGCAGCTCAGGTGATGAGGTGTTTGGCGAGCGCCATTGCTGCGACTTATCGCCTCCCCGCCACTCGGTTATCTGGGTGTACAACCCGCGCACCTTCTCAGGCAGATGTTGACCGTCCAGACCCCCAAGAAGTTTTAGTTAGCACAGAAGCCTGCTTACAGTTTTATAGATAATGTCTCTCTGGGGCTGCGATTGTCCTCTTCTGGCTCTGGCTGCCTGTCACCGGAGGGGGAAGGTCTGCAGCCAGCTATCTCTGTTCAGTCCTTTGTTCCGTGTGTGGGCCTGGTGGTGTCTTAGGTTAGGGCTGGCTTTTCGCGTGGTAGACATCCCACAGTCTGGTTTGCTAGCCCAAATTATTTCGCTCAGATAGCGTTCAGGGTATTCAGGCCAGGTTCTTACTCTAAGTGATGCAGCTCACGCCACGCCTCCCTGCCCAGCCCCCGCTTGCTAATGGCATGTGCAGGCGTCTGCGCTGCTTCTCCGCTGGGGGAGTTACCATAGGGCTCGCAATCTGCGAGTTTCAATTGTTTATTTATTTTTTCTCCCTGTTACGTTGCCCTCTGTGCTTCCAAAGCTCAGCACAGATTCGGCAGTGAGGAGGTTTCCTGGTGTTTGGAAACTTCTCTCTTTTTAAGACTCCCTTCCCGGGACGGAACTCCGTCCCTCCCTCTTCTGTCTCTTTTTTTGTCTTTAATATTTTTTCCTACCTCCTTTCGAAGAGTTGGGTTGCTTTTCTGGGTGCCTGATGTCCTCTGCCGGCATTCAAAAGTTGTTTTGTGGAATTTACTCGATGTTTAAATGCTCTTTTGATGAATTCGTGGGGGAGAAAGTGTTCTCCCCGTCCTACTCCTCCACCATCTTGGCTCCTCCCCCTTCACTTTCCTCTTTCACTTTCATCAAGAGGCTTTTTAGTTCCTCTTCACTTTCTGCTATAAGGGTGGCATAATGACTCCTTATTTCCTGAATGAGCCCTTTCCCTTGTACATTAGAGACTGCTGCCTGAGCAGGAACCCAGAAACCCACATGTGTTGCCATTGCTGTTGCCAGGGCATGAGGCATTTCCAAACACGAGGTAAAATAATCTTTTCTGCCTTCTGCTTTCCAGTTTTGCACCAATGCCTCCCATTCACAGAACCTAGGTAGCTGTCAGCTGACAAAGCAGTAAGGAAGTGTTAGCTTCTGGTTTCCTGTGTTACAGAAGGGGCAGGGATGGAAAAGGGACAATAATGTACACATTTATTCTTCACTAACTAAAAGTCCCATGATTCTAGTGATTTTGACAGTGTTCTCCCCATCATTTTCTTAGTTTTAGAACCAAGAGTAATGATTAATATCAATACATTTTTGCTTAATAAGTTATCACCATTTTTATATGAAGAAATTTATTTATTTGTTACCTGGGTAGCAAGTCAAGGAGACAGAATTCAAACTGTTGACATAAAGTTGCATAAATTTTTTATTTGCATAGGAGAACTATTATGATAGCATTCTACAGCTGATAAAGTAGAGGGATAGAAAAGTAGACTAAAAATAGCCCTTGAATGGAAGTTAAGAAACTTAGGGTCTAGATTGTACTCTACTTTCTTTACTGTGTGACTGACCTCACTTGACCTTTCTGGATCTTAATCATTGAGTCAACAAATTTTCTTCGTAAGTGTCTTCTTTATGTCATATTACATGGGTCTGGTAGCATATAGCATAACTCATCTTTTCCAAAAATTCATCAAGCTCTGTTGATTCAAAATGTATTCCATATCTCTCAATGACACTTCATCCCTTCTGCCAGGACCCTAGTCTAAGATACAGTCATCTTCCCTTAGATTATTGCAATAGCTTTCTAGCTCATCAGCCTGCTTCTGATCTTAGCTCTTTCTAATAGGCTGCCATAAAGGAGCCAGAGTAGCAGATCATTTTTAATGCAGAAGTGATCATCATATTTTCAGGCAAAAATAAAAACAAACAAACAAACAAACAAAAAACCATCTTTAGATTTCCATTCTTTATATGATCTTCAGAGCTTCATGATCTGACCCCAGCCTAACTCACTAACCTTATTTTATACTACTTTCCCCCCAACTCTAACTAGAAATTAACCAACTCATTTTTCTTTTCTTCTCAAAATTTCCTATGCTATCATCCTTTCTACCTCATGGGCTTTTATTCCCAGTCTTTGTCCCACCCTGTTTTACATAACACTCTTCATTTGTAGTACTTCTTGGTCAGTTTATAACTATATTTTGTAATCATTTGTTTAATGTCTTCTTTTCTACAAAAATGAAAGCTCCACAAGAGAAGGAAAAGTATGTTTTGTGCAGAATTAAGTCTCCAATATACAGCCAGATGCTAGATAAACATCTCTTGAGTGAATAAATGGTGAGGAAGTTATTGGAGAATTTTAAATAGAAAAGAGGCTTGATCTGATGTATAATCTTTCTAGATAATTACACTAGAATTTTAGTTTCTTCAATGTAAAATGAGGATTAGATGATATATAAAATCCCTACCATTCTCATATTCTATAATTTTGATTTCTAAATCTGAAGCCAAACATTCATCTGATATTTTATTTATTATGCCTTGCTTATGGCATGGGTAAAAAAAAAAAAAATTGGTATTAGAGCTCATGACAAGCAAGCTAAGGTCTGAATCACTGAACACAGGATTATGGATGGAAAGCAATGGATGACATGAATATGATCTTGTTGATTTCCAAAATGGACTCCTATCCTTCTTTGGGATTCTTTTGAATCAAAATGATTGGCAAGCTTAGAGAGACATTTCAAACTCTTCAACAATGCCCTCGAATGTAGGCCCCACATACTTGATTTAGATAACTAGAACATTTTACATTTTTGTTTGATCTCATTAGCCTGGGGACATGCAAAATCCAAGATTAACAGAGGTCTGGAAATAAATTTAACTACCTAGATTAGATGATATTTTCAGAGAATATTAAATTTTGAAGTGGAAATTATCCAGCCAAAGTCTATCTTGTAGCTATGCATTTGCTGACTCTGAAAACTTTTTTTTTTACCACACATCAGACACTGTGCTAGGTACTGTAAACATGCACATACTACATATGGGGACATAAGGAGAAAATAACTTTTCCAGGGTGAAATTTTGTTGATTAGAAGAGTTAAGAACAGAAATTTTGAGACTTAATTTTTGGTCTCTTTTCATGATATAAACAATGGCTTACGCCCCAAATCTGGCCAGCCTCTTTGTTTACAAATAAAGTTTTATGGCACACAGCCCTGTCCATTTGTTTGTGTATTGTCTATAGCTGTGTTTATGCTACCAAGGCAAGGTTGCAACAGAGGCCATGCTGTCTGTGAAAAATGTTCACTCTCTGATCCTCTATATAAAATTTGCCAGTTCTTGTGCTACAGCACAAAAACTGTTCATGGGCTACTTCTAGATAATTTTCAGGTGATGAGCTTGAAAGTGGTGAGAAGTACTATCTTTCCTTTCTATACTGAAATTTCCATAAAATATTCCTTTTCTTGTCCAACAAAGACAAAAACTGATGGAGTTGAATAGGATGTAGAGGTTGGTTGGAAAAAGCCTAGGAAATTCAGCAGAGTCCTTCCACAATTCCTTCAGAGTCACTCCACAATTATTCCTTCAGGCAGGAAGAGTTACTTGCAGTCATTGTATGCTTATATGATTTGAGCTCTGTTTCTGAATTCAACTCAATTTGGATCAGTTTGACAGTAAGAGTTTTGTTTCTGATGTTGTACTGGTAAGAGCATAAGGACCTGGGCCTAGTTATTGCATTCACACTGCAACTGCCCTCCCTGAACCCGCCCTCAGCCAAGGACTGAACTCTGCAGGTACACTGAGGCAGGCTTATTCCCAGGTGATGAGGGCTTCTAGATGAGCAGCTTTTATTTAAGGATTCCTGACAGCTTTCCTTATTAGTCATACCTCTACCTTTCTTCTTTTTTTTTCCTTCTCAGTTCAGTTCAGTCGCTGAGTCGTGTACGACTCTTTGCAACCCCATGAATCGCAGCACGCCAGGCCTCCCTGTCCATCACCAACTCCCGGAGTTCACTCAAACTCACGTCCATCGAGTTGGTGATGCCATCCAGCCATCTCATCCTCTGTCGTCCCCTTCTCCTCCTGCTCCCAATCCCTCCCAGCATCAGAGTCTTTTCCAATGAGTCAACTCTTCGCATGAGGTGGCCAAAGTACTGGAGTTTCAGCTTTAGCATCATTCCTTCCAAAGAACACCCAGGGCTGATCTCCTTCAGAATGGACTGGTTGGATCTCCTTGCAGTCCAAGGGACTCTCAAGAGTTTTCTCCAACACCACAGTTCAAAAGTGTCAGTTCTTCGGCGCTTAGCTTTCTTCACAGTCCAACTCTCACATCCATACATGACCACTGGAAAAACCATAGCCTTGACTAGATGGACCTTTGTTGGCAAAGTAATGTCTCTGCTTTTTAATATGCTATCTAAGTTGGTCATAACTTTTCTTCCAAGGAGTAAGCATCTTTTAATTTCATGGCTGCAGTCACCATCTACAGTGATTTCGGGACCCAAAAAGATAAAGTCTGACACTGTTTCCACTGTTTCCCCATCTATTTCCCATGAAGTGATGGGACCAGATGCCATGATCTTAGTTTTCTGAATGTTGAGCTTTAAGCCAACTTTTTCACTTTCCTCTTTCACTTTAATCAAGAGGCTTTTAGTTCCTCTTCACTTTCTGCCATAAGGGTGATGTCATCTGTGTATCTGAGGTTATTGATATTTCTCCCAGCAATCTTGATGCCATCTTGTGCTTCTTCCAGCCCAGCGTTTCTCATGATGTACTCTGCATATAAGTTTTTCCTTCTAGCTTTATTGAAATATAATTGACAGAATTGTAAGATATTTAAAATGTACATTCAAATGATTTAACATAGCGCATACATTGTAAAAGAATTCCTCCCATCTAACTAATTAACACACCCATCACTATATGTATTTGATGTGAACATACAAGTTCTGCTGTCTTTGCAGATTTCAATGATACAATACAGTGTCATCAACCATAGTCACCAGTTAAACATTAGATCCTCAGACCCACTCAACCTTTTCTCCTTTCTTCCCTCTCTCATTAACTTGAGGTTGAATAGAATTATGCAGAAAAATTCATTCCAAAGTAAAAGATATATTGCTGCATGTTATAACCCATCCTGCAAAGAAGGAAGCACAGCATATAGTAGACCTCCTTTGGGTTCTGTAGACAAAATCTTATACACTTAGAAATAATACTCTTGCCCATATACCATGAGATATAGAAGTCTGCCAGCCTTAAGTAGGGCCTAGAGCAGCCAACAGTTTTGCAGCTGATCCAGACCTCAATAGAATCAGTCCTGCCACTTGCATCAAGTGATCCAGTAGAATCTATGGTGGTGGAACTGTCAATGGTGGAAAAAGACACAGTATGGAGCTTAAGGCAAATTTCAGTTAAAGAATTGCCACACAGGCCCTTTACATTCTGAAGTAATGCTGTGTTCTCAGCGATAGAGAATTCTAGACCCTTTAAAGAATATCTCTTGGCATGTTACTGGTCCCTGGTAGAGAAAAATAGTTTAACTACAAGTTACCAAGTTATCATGAGTCTAGAACTATCAATTATGAGTTGAGTTCTCAGACATCCACCAAAATGAAATCAGATGGGCCCAGCAATAGTCATTATAAATTGGCATTGAACCTGAGAAGTACTGAGAATATGATAAATTGCATAATATATAGTCCAACTTTCTCCATCACCCACCACAATTGTACCAGTGCTTCTCCCCTGGTTTACATTTACAATCTTATGTGTGTGCTAAGTCACTTCAGTCATGTCTGACTCTGTATCCCACTAGGCTCCCCTGTCCATAGAATTGTCCAGGCAAGAATACTGAAGTGGGTAGCCATTTCCTCCTCCAGGGGATCTTCCTGATCCAGGGACTGAACCCTGGTCTCCTGCATTGCAGGCAGATCTTTATCATCTGAGCCACCAGGGAAATGGTGATCATATGGGGGATCCTAAATAAGGAGGAAAAAAACCCCAAGCTTGGTTACAGATGGATGAGCTTCAGTTCAGTTTAGTTCAGTTGCTCAGTTGTGTCCGACTTTTGTGACCCCATGAATCGCAGCACACCAGGCCTCCCTGTCCATCACCAACTCCTGGAGTTCACCCAAACTCATGTGCATCAAGTCAGTGATGCCATCCAGCCATCTTATCCTCTGTTGTCCCCTTCTCCTCATGCCCCCAATCCCTCCCAGAATCAGGGTCCTTTCCAATGAATCAACTCTTTGCATGAGGTGGCCAAAGTATTGGAGTTTCAGCCTCAGCATCAGTCCTTCCAATGAACACCCAGGACTGATCTCCTTTTGGATGGACTGATTGGATGTCCTTGCAGTCCAAGGGACTTACAAAAGTCTCCAGCACCACAGTTCAAAAGCATCAATTCTTCAGCACTCAGCTTTCTTCACATTCCAACTCTCACATCCATACATGACCACTGGAAAAACCATAACCTTGACTAGAGGGACCTTTAGGTGGCTTAATTATAAATAGATGAGCTTGGGTTTGTATGGATACAAGCAGAAATAGATGGTGCTACATTACAATTACTTTCAGTGGTAGCCCTGAGGGTCAGTTGAAAAGAAAAGTCTTCCCAATGTGTGGCGCTGAGCATGAACCTATTTGGAAGGAGATGTGACTCATGAGTGAATACACATAAAGCCCTGGGTAGTGGCCAATGGCCTAGATATCTGGTCAAGAATATTGGAAAAAAAGATCTGGGATATGGATCTAATGGAGTATGGGAGTAGATACACAGGAGTGGACATAAATAGTGAACATTTTTACATCACATGTTAAATGTCTACCAGACAGTTTAAAGAAGCAATAAACAACCAAACAGACAAAATAATTTGGCCAATTGAATTCAGGCAGCTTTTATGCTTGACCACATCAGAATGGACACAAAGGGTTCAAGAATGGAGTGGCCATAGAGGCAGAGATGAAGTTTACTCGAGGTTCCACCAACACAGACTTCCACTTCCCAAAACTGACTTAGCTGCTGCCTCTGCATGTTCAATATTTCAGCAAGGGAGACCAACACTAATCCCTTAATATGGCAATCTTAGTCCAGGAGCCCAATTAACCATTGGTGGTAGGTTGACTATACTGGGCCCCTTCCACACTCAAAGGGCCAGCAGTTTGTCTTACAAAGAAATATATGTCTTTCAGGCAAGGATTTACTTTTTCTAAATGTGGAACCTCGGCTAACTCCAAAATGCCTTATACTCTCGTGAAGTCACGCACCCTCCATGTGGTAGGTCTTTCCTTGATGCCCCATGGCTCCTTGGCATACCCCAATTATATAGAGAGCATGGTGAAGATATTTACTTGAATGACAATTTAGGGCTAATAATTTTTATTTCCTTTAATTCTCAGAATAAATCTCTAAGATAAGATACTATCCCCGTTTTAGAGCTGAGGAAACTGAGCCTATAAGAGGCTGACCAGTTTCCCAAGATCTTTAGCACTGTAGCAGTAATTTGAATTCCAGTGGTCTGACTCCAATGTCTGTGTACTTAACCTTGGTGGGAATTATCTCTATTGTAATTGCTAATTTATATATTTTGTACCATATGAGTTTAAGCCCATTGTCACTAGCCAGTACAATGCACCACACATAGTACTCCAAGCAGGTGTATTGAATTTATAAAGAGAAAGGAAAAAAGGGCCTGGACTTGCAGAGTGGCAGTTGATTTCTGGATTTTGGGGGGAGACTGAGTAGATAAGGTACAGGACTTGTAAATTTTAACTTCTAATTTCACTGAAGAAACAAACAACAGGTTTCATGGCATTATAGTTACCCCTTTTCCTAGTTCTTTGTAATTTTGTATTCCTGTAATCTATTGCTAAGTGACAAATTACCCGAGACCTAAGTGACAAAACAATCACCCTTTTATTATATCTCATGATTTTGAGGGTCAGGAATTCTGGAACAGAGTCAACTGAGCAATATTTCTGCTCCACATGGTGTTAACGGAGGTCATATGATAGTGTTAAACTGGCAGATGGTTGGTCTAGAGGCCCTTAGACAGCTTTATTCCCATGTCTCATACCTTGGCAGTGATGGCTGGCAGGCTAGGACTAGTTAGGACTATCGACAAATGTACCCACATAGGACCGTACCAGCATGGTGACTCCTGGGTAGCTGATTTTCTTCATGGAGAATCAAGGGCTCCCAGAGAAAATATTCCAAGAAGTCTAGTTTCAAGACTTTTAATTACCTAATTTTACAATTCCCAGAATGTCATTTCTGTAAAATTTATTGGCAAGTCACTAAAGCCAGCCCAGGTTCAAGGAGAGAAAACTTAAACCCCATCTTTCAGGGGGAAAAGTAGCAAATATTTTATGGTCATTTCTAATTAACTACACTTGGTATTATATCTGAAAAAAAGTTTTATCTTTTTTTTAAACTTCTTGTCGGCTGGTGCTTTCAGGTCTCCCATTAGATAACTGTTGACTACCCAGTCCACTCCAGTATTCTTGCCTGAAGAATCCCATGGACAGAGGAGCCTAGGAGTCTCCATGGGGTCGCAAGAGTTGGACATAACTTAGCGCCTAAACCACCACACCACCACCTGTGTAAAGAGACAACAAAGAAGATCTTCCTCATATAGCCATAAGGTTCAGTGATCCTTGGGCGAAGTTCCTTAGGAAGAAGCCACCTCTCATCCTTTCATTTTGACACCTATTGTGTTCCTACTGGGGCTTCCCAAGTGGTGCTAGTGGTAAAGAATCCACCTACCAATGCAGGAGACACAAAAGATGCAGGTTTGATCCGTGGGTCAGGAAGATCCCCTGGAGGAGGGCATGGTAACCCACTCCAGAATTCTTGCATGGGAAGTCCTATGGACAGAAGAGCCTGGCAGGCTATAGTCCATAGGATTGCAAAGAGTCTGACACAACTGAAGGGACTTAGCATGCAGGCACGTGTTCCTACTAGGGACAGAGTGATGTCTAGAGGCAGTTGGGCAAAGTGAAGACTGGAACTGTAAACTTGAGTAAATTGCTTAAATGCTTTGAGCTTCAATATTCTAATCTGCAAAAAAGGGACAATAATACATACTGAGTTCAAAAGTTCTTGTGAAATTCCAAAACAACTAATCTCAAAAATATACAAGCAACTCCTTCAGCTCAACTCCAGAAAAATAAATGACCCAATCAAAAAATGGGCCAAAGATCTAAATAGACATTTCTCCAAAGAAGACATACAGATGGCTAACAAACACATGAAAAGATGCTCAACATCACTCATTATCAGAGAAATGCAAATCAAAACCATTATGAGATATCATTTCACACCAGTCAGAATGGCTGCGACCCAAAAGTCTACAAATAATAAATGCTGGAGAGGGTGTGGAGAAAAGGGAACCCTCTTACACTGTTGGTGGGAATGCAAACTAGTACAGCCACTATGGAGAACAGTGTGGAGATTCCTTAAAAAACTGGAAATAGAACTGCCTTATGATCCAGCAATCCCACTGCTGGGCATACACACTGAGGAAACCAGAAGGGAAAGAGACACGTGTACCCCAATGTTCATCGCAGCACTGTTTATATTAGCCAGGACATGGAAGCAACCTAGATGTCCATCAGCAGATGAATGGATAAGAAAGCAGTGGTACATATACACAATGGAGTACTACTCAGCCATTAAAAAGAATACATTTGAATCAGTTCTAATGAGGTGGATGAAACTGGAGCCTATTATACAGAGTGAAGTAAGCCAGAAGGAAAAACACCAATACAGTATACTAACACATATATATGGAATTTAGAAAGATGGTAATGATAACCCTGTATACGAGACAGCAAAAGAGACACTGATGTATAGAACAGTCTTATGGACTCTGTGGGAGAGGGAGAGGGTGGGAAGATTTGGGAGAATGGCATTGAAACATGTGAAATGTCATGTATGAAACGAGATGCCAGTCCAGGTTCAATGCACGATGCTGGATGCTTGGGGCTGGTGCACTGGGACGACCCAGAGGGATGGTATGGGGAGGGAGGAGGGAGGAGGGTTCAGGATGGGGAACACATGTTTTAAAATTATTAAATTAAAAAAAAAAAGAAAGAAATTCCAAAAGTATTATTAATGTATGGAAAAATATTATAAAGTATTTTTAAAACAGCCTTTATTAATATACCTATTAAGTCAAGAAAATAAGACACAACTGAAGTCAGATATAACCCAATTATATACATATACACACAAAATCTAATATGGGGTATGGTGGCTGCCTTAAGCTAGCATAAACCAGAGTCATGTTGTTTTGAAGGAGAGAAAGATTATATCTGGTTGCAACAGTAGGAAAACTATTATTATTATTATTCAGTGGTTCCACTGTCTCAGCTATGCAGGAATCTAATGAGTGATATCATACTAGTTCAGAGATGTCAAAAAGTCTCTTTAGCCCAGCCATAACTGGAGTTTTCTGGAATGATGCTGCACTGGGTAGACATGGCTTGGATTCTGAAAATGCATCTGGAAAATTCAGAGCTGTTATTTGATTTTCTCTTTGTCTTTAATGCTACTAATAAGGCCTACAAAATGATCTGATGAAGAAAGCTAAGGTATGCAAGATTTCATCAGAGCAGGCTGCACCCATGGCCTCTGGAAATTTTCATACTGTGGTTCTGAATGCTGGATGACTAGCTAGAAATTAAGAGCCCCAGTACCTCCGTCATCAACCCAGCTCCACATGGCAAGGGAACATGTTTCCTACATTAAATACACAATGCTGCAGTCAATTGACTCAGATGTGGTATTTTAACTGGCATTAAATAGAATTATTATTTAATTAAAGCAGAAGCTAATTAATTTTCTGAGTCATTGTTTGTGCAGAAGATGCTATATTCCATTCACAACCAATTTAACTGAATAACATCAAATACTCAATTTGGTGCCTTCAGGAGGTCTATTTTGTGTTTTCTATTTTCTTATCCAAATGGATGTTTTTATTAGGAATAATTTTTAGGTTCATAAAATGTCACAGTGGAAAGGGACTTTATAAAATCCCTAAGCTTGGACGTTATATGGACAGGAAAACTGACACCTGGTGTGTGAAAAGTAGTTCCCCAGAAGCACACACCTAGTCAGACCTGGGTCAGATCTGGGAGCGGTGGCTCCTGCTCCCCATACCCACTCTACTTCAGAGCAGGAGAGGACCGATGGCATGCCAACATGAGGAGCAACCTCATAGACTGTTCTTCCATAACCAACACTTTATCACCAGGGAAACTGAAGACCAGTGGAAGGGTGGGTGGAGACTTACCATAGTCTTGCAGGTAAGTTAGGATGAGACCCACTCTGTTAATCTGTCCACCTGGTCTCTAGAGTCAACAAGAGAGTACAATGATGACCCTACTGTGGAGAAGAGAGTGGATGTGCCTGGAAGAATCATTTTTGTGATTACTGTACATTGTAAAATAAAGACTTTGGAAAGAAATCTTGTAAAATAAAGACTTTGGAAAGAAATCTTTTTATAATATGAGAAAAAAAAAAAGTTTGGGTCATGTATAAGGCTGACCCATAATCTTCTTTAGGCACTAGTGCTCTGCCTAAGGGAGGCCTTACTCCTTCAGAGGTCAGTTTTCCTGTGAAGACCTCCATGGAGACTAGGTCCTACAGCCATCCTTCCCTCACTGAGTGTCCCCATGGCGCTTAGGTTCAGTCTCATCTCACCCTGCAATTCTGAACCTAGTTATGCATTCCTTGCATGTAGTGCTTAGTAATTGGTTTAAAACCTCTCAAAGAAAGGGCCTCAGCTGTCTTCTACTTCTGTCACATCCTCTCAAGTACATGATACGTGAACAGCACTCATTACATACTCAGCATAAACTCACTACAAAGATTTCCCAAGGACCTGGGATACAGTGGATTAACAAGAGATCTAGATTATGAAGGTTACTTACTCAGTGTAGAATAGTCAAAGAAGGAGCAAGATTTGAATCCAGATTCTTGTACTTGCTGGTATTCTGAGCCTCAACTTCCTCATCAGAAAATAATCATTGTACTATTTACTTCACGTGTTGTTGTAAGGATGAAATGAGGCAAGTGTATAAGCCATTTGCCCAATGCCTGGCAAATAGTAGGTACCCAGGCAATAAATCCTAGCTTCCAAGTTGCCTCAGATATTCCAGGTAAAAATGCTTTGTAACTTCCTTGTGCTTGGAAGGCAAGGGCCTCAACATTCCTGGTGAGATTTTCATTCTTTGCAACTTTGCCAAATATGGTGGACAGATAGAGAGAACCATGCTCAATGCTTCTGTTGTGCCCTACTCTTTGTCAGAAATGTCCTTAGCAACATGCAGTTCACTGACTGTGTTTTAGGAAGAAGTGGCTTCTGAAAAGTCCATGCGTTTGTCTCCATTCTACTTTAGGATGCCATTTTTTCTGACTAAATCAAGACAAGGAAGGAGTGAATGGCAAGCCACTGTTGAAAGCTCTTGGGCATATTTCTCTCTTTCACACAGAAGAAGGAAGGTCAGTGTGCTCCTGTTAAGGTCAGGGTGGAGCCAGCAGTCTGTTCTGTCAGGAATTCAGCTGGAGTGGAGAAACCCGCCCTTGCCTGAAATTGTTGTCTTCATGCATTTACCCTTAGCAGTGAGTTATTGGTTATACATAATGCCCCACCATGCCCTGGGGAAGGAAGGGCTGCTGCCAAGTCCTCCCTCCAGGACCACATGTGTGACTTCTGGACAGCATATCAGGCTAAGATGTGGGTGGCTGGGTGTGTGGTGAAGAGAAGTAGGTGAAATCTGTCAGCAGCTGTTGCATCAAGAAAATTACAGTTTTCCTATACCCAGACCTTCCAAATTTGGGTTTGCTGAATCTTCTGGGTTTATTTAAATGATCATTCTGCATCTGCAGGTATCCACCTAGGTCTCGGGAGACACCACAACTGCTGTACCAGGGGAAATAGCACTTAGTGAACTTCAGTGACTACCCCAGGAGGAAACGGAAGTCTTCCTCAAAGGGCCTGACTCATGCTTATGCATACTCAGTCATGTCCAACTCTCTGCAACCCCATGGATTATAGCCACCAGGTTCCTCTGTTCATGGAATTTTCCAGGCAAAAATACTGGAGTGGGTTGCCATGCCCTTCTCCAGGGGATCTTCCCAACCCAGGGACCCAGGGATTGAGTGTCTCTTGCATCTCCTGAATTCTCAGGCAGGTTCTTTACCACTAGTGCCAACTGGGAAGCCCCCTAAAGGCCTGAGGGTGATTTTAAAATCCAGGGTATAGTGGGTGGAAAGTGAACTGTGAATTGATCTACAGACAAACAAGGGCAAGGCTGGAACAAAAAAGGACTCTTCTGGAGAAAGGTTTAGCTCCTCAGACCCAGACTCAGAAAGCAAGGGAGGGACTTGACTATTCCCAACGATAAGACTATGAATCCTGATGTCCCAGAGTGATTCTACCAGAAAGGGTTCCCACAGATGAGACAAAGCTGGATCAGAGTGTTTCCTGGAAGGGTGAGGAAGACCTAGCTGCTCCTTGCCAATCTGATCTAGGGTGATATCTCACCTCTTATCCTGCACCCACTCAAAGAGGAAGTATTGAGACTTTCCTAAGGGCAGGAACCAAGAAGCCTCCACTCAAGTAACAAAGCAAAGTAGACAAATCATGAGTTTTGAAATAAGGGGAAAAACCAGGTTTAGGGTTAGGGTTAGGGTTTTCTCAGGAACAAAGGAAACATTGGATGAAATTAATAGTGCCACACTTTTTCTCTGTGTTTTATATGTCCTATTTCATTTGATTCTTACAAAAACCCTTTTGAGTGAGTACATCCATTTCCATTTTACAGATGAGGAAACTGAACCTCAAAGTCTAGTTATTTACTCAAGGTTTCACAGTTAGCAAGTAGAGAATCTTCACTCTGCTGCCTTAAGCAGTTCACAGTTCCTTTGGGATGACAAAGCAAACATGTATAACTCAGGACTCTAAGAAATTGCAAAGGAGTGAGAAAAGGAGGAGGGGTAATTTAAGTCTTCCTGGAGGAAATTTGAGGTGGATTTTGAAGAGTATGTAAAATTTGGGCCAGTTCAAGAAAGTAGGAACACAGTCCAGACCTTGGAAAAAGAGTAGACAGAGCTCTTTGTGAGAAATCCCTACAGAGGCTGCCTTGATGTGTCTTGGGGAGAAGAGAGATTCCATCACTTCTGCACACACATTAAAAAATTAACTTATTTAATTATTTATGTGCATGAGTAATATTTTAAGTTTGAAACCACTGATCTAAGAATAAACTACAGTCTTTTGTAGAAGGAAGAACAAGCTCAGAGAGGGAAAAATAATTTGCTCCCTCTGTTTGGAAACACCCTGCCATAATTGTAGCCTACATTTTCACATTTTTTTAGGTGATCGCACCAATGTAGTTAAAAAAAAAAAAAGGCTAAATCATTCACCTGTGCTTCTGCTAATTATATTACTCTCCATTTATGCTTTTGCATTTCTATTATGATCCAAATTCAGAGAAATTTAGTTATCCTTTTTAATTTTTGAAATATTAGATATGGCTTGTTTTTCTATCTGGGAACTTCTTCTTTTCCCTCAATGTGTTATTCTCTATGTGATCCTTTGTTTATCTCTGAGTTTATCCTTCGTAATTGTAGGTTCTCTGTTCTCTTTCTAGTCATCAGTAAGCTTGCAGCAAAACTTTGATTTTAGACAATTAGCAACGAAAAGAGTCAGAGGAGATGGGAGTAAGGAAGGGGAATGTGAATAGAAATGTCTTCCTGCCAAAATAGAGATTTTGCCAACGGCTTCTGCTTCTTGCTGTTTTTGATGAATCGAACTGATTCATCAACTCATTTAAGATATGAGGACATGAGGGTTTCACTTCTCTCCTATCTAATTTTCACTCCATCTGCACTAATGACAATAATAATAATGTTGTGACCACCTGGAAATCATTTCACATCCACATAATTATCATCTCCTCTGTAAACCAATTTTGTGAACTCAAGTTTCTTCTTCGGGAGAAAATTTCAAGGATGTGCATTGCAGGGAATTTGCTTGCTCTCTTAAAATATTTTAAGGGCTATCAAGGGGAAGGATTAAAATGTTACGTTCAAGAGGTAGGATTAAGAATTTTATTGGGTAGAAATTACAGTGATATATGTTTCACTTTAACATAGAGAAAATAATTCCACTAGAGTCAGTGCTATGTGTAAATGTTGCTGGTTGCCTTCTGAAAAGCTAAGTTCCCTATAAAAGAAAGTGCTGAGGCAAAAGCTGGGTTTTACCTCAAAGGTTATGTAGAAGATTTTGCATTAGAAAAACATTTGATAACATTTCTTATAAGATACTTATCAACCAGATATTCAAGAACTCTGTAGGGGTAGACGTACAGGAAAGGAGAGGAAAGAATGTTTTTACATATCTTTGTTGTCGTTTAGTTGCTAAGTCACATCTGATTCTTTTGCGACCCCATGGACTGTAGCCCACCAGGCTCCCCTGTCCACAAGATTTCCCAGGCTAGAATACTGGAGTGGTTTGCCATTTTCCCTCTCCAGGGGTTTTCCATACCCAGGGATAAAATCCTGCTTTGCTGGCAGATCCTTTACCACTGAGCCACCAAGGAAGCCCTTTACATATCTTCAGTTCAGTTCAGTTCAGTCACTCAGTCATGTTAGACTCTTTGGGACCCCATGAATCGCAGCATGCCAGGCCTCCCTGTCCATCACCAGCTCCCGGAGTTCACCCAAACTCATGTGAATCAAGTTGGTGATGCCATCCAGCCATCTCATCCCCTGTCATCCCCTTCTCCTCCTGCCCTCAATTCCTCCCAGCATCAAGGTCTTTTCCAATGAGTCAACTCTTCGCATGAGGTGGCCAAAGTATTGGAGTTTCAGCCTCAGCATCAGTCCTTCCAATGAACACCCAGGACTGATCTCCTTTAGAATGGACTGGTTGGATCTCCTTGCAGTCCAAGGGACTCTGAGGAGTCTTCTCCAACACCACAGTTCAAAAGAATCAATTCTTTGGTGTTTAGCCTTCTTCACAGTCCAACTCTCACATCCATACATGAAGACTGGAAAAACCATAGCCTTGACTACATGGACCTTTGCTGGCAAAGTAATGTCTCTGCTTTTGAATATGCTATCTAGGTTGGTCATAACTTTCCTTCCAAGGAGTAAACGTCTTTTAATTTCATGGCTGCAGTCACCATCTGCAGTGATTTGGGAGCCCAGAAAAATAAAGTCTGACACTGTTTCCACTGTTTCCCCATCTATTTCCCATGAAGTGATGGGACCAGATGCCATGATCTTCGTTTTCTGAATGTTGAGCTTTAAGCCAACTTTTTCACTCTCCTCTTTCATTTTCATCAAGAGGCTTTTCAGTTCCTCTTCACTTTCTACCATAAGGGTGGTGTCATCTGCATATCTGAGGTTATTGATATTTCTCCCAGCAATCTTGATTCCACCTTGTGTTTCTTCCAGCCCAGCACTTTTCATGATGTACTCTGCATAGAAGTTAAATAAGCCGGGTGACAATATACAGCCTTGATGTACTCCTTTTCCTATTTGAAACCAGTCTGTTATTCCATGTCTTGCTGCTGCTGCTCTACTGCTAAGTCACCTCAGTCGTGTCTGACTCTGTGCAACCCCATAGATGACAGCCCACCAGGCTCCCCCATCCCTAGGATTCTCTAGGCAAGAACACTGGAGTGAGTTGCCGTTTCCTTCTCCAACGCATGAAAGTGAAAAGTGAAAAGTGAAAGGGAAGTTGCTCAGTCGTGTCCGACTCTTAGCGACCCCATGGACTGCAGCCCACCAGGCTCCTCTGTCCATGGGATTTTCCAGGCAAGAGTACTGGAGTCGGGTGCCATTGCCTTCTCCATTCCATGTCTTAGCATCAGTGAAAATATACTTACTACCTTTGAGAGCCCCTGACTTTCATGATAACAAAATTCTAAGCTCAAGAACAGCCCCAACTACATCCTCTCTGAAGAGTTACAGGAAAAATGTTCAGCATTACCATGCCAGGAGGACTATTTCAGTAATACTGAATAATAGACTTCCTCCTTCCACCTTCCCTGAGGCCTGGAGCTAGTTGGAGGGGCAGGAGAACCAGACTGGCAGAAAGCTGGCTTTGATAATCTGCAGAACTTAACATTGGTTTGTTTGTTTTTCTACCAATATTTTCTCTCATTCCTTATGTGCATGAAGTGAGTGGACAAAAGAGCTATGCTCAACACAGACACTCGGGGACAAAGGCTGATAGAGGCTATATTTTGATTCCTGCTTCCCTGATTGCAGACACAAAGAAGGAAGAACATGGTGAATCATGTCCTGACTCTTTAAACTTCTGTTCAGATTCTGAGATGATAGCAGTGGTGTCTTGCCACTCAGTTTTGTCATCCTCTGCTTTTTTTTTTCCCCCCTAAGGGATTATGAAGCATCCCAGACAGAATATCTTTTATATTGCAAGAGAAATATTATCAAAGAAATCTGTTTTCTTTTGTGACTCAGACCCATAAAACAGCATCAGTCAGAATTTACATGTTCAATTCTCCCAACTCTAGAAATGAGAAACAGTATATTTTCTCCACACATTTTCAGTTATGAATTTTGAATCCTAGAAAGTTAGATCTGGAAGGATCCTTGGCAGTAAGTGTGGAGACTATGGCTTGGTAAGTGTGGAGATTATGGCTCAGCAAGACTGACTGCAGAGGAGCATGAGCGCTAGCAGTGGAGACGTTATGACACGGATCATGCTATGCTCTTCCCAGAGCTCATTGTAAAATACCTGTTATCCAAGTTCAGCACTATGGGTAAATGTGATCACAGAGTGCATACTTGTTGTTGTTCTGTCGCTAAGTCATGTCCCACTCTTTGTGACCCTATGGACAGCAGCACACCAGACTTCGATTGTCCTTAACTAACTTTGGAGTTTGCTCAAACTCATGTCCATTGAGTCAGTGATGCCACCCAACCATCTCATCCTCTGTTGTTTCTTTCCCCTCCTGCCCTCAATCTTTCCCAGCATCAGGGTCTTCACCAATGAGTCAGCTCTTTGCATCAGGTGGCCAAAGTACTGGAGCTTAAACTTCAGCATCAGTCCTTCCAATGAATATTCAGGGTTGATTTCCATTAGGATGGACTGATCTGACCACTTTGCTTCCCAAAGGATTCTCAAAAATGCATACTCCCTACTGCATAAATGTAAAAAGTAACTGAGATTAGTTGGGCAAGTCACAACTGTACAGAGCTACCTACAGGACCTGTTTTTCAGTTTTTGGTGGTTTTGGCAAGGTAAGTAAAGTACAAGAGGACATCAGACACTTGAGTGGGAAGATTACCATTAAATGTGAAACAAAGATCAGAAAAGAAAAAACAAAAAAGCCAAGGGGAAAGAGCAAGCTAAATAATGCCACAGGGACACTGGGATCAAGTCTTCTGACTGTGCGTGTCAATGGGAGCTGTGGGCAACGGTATTCTGCCATGCGCACACAGGCAGCCTGATTGGAACATTGTCACTGAGCTGAATGATACATGGTAGCATACTTTGCATGTTTATGAGCTATTGTTGATGCTGCCAACTTGATTATAAAGGAGCTTTGTTCCAAAGGCTTTGTTAATTGAGGCATCACTGTAATGTTACAGATGGTTTATAAAAGATGCTGATGAAATTGAAAAGTATAGTATCAAGATGCCTGGTTCATCACCCAGCAAACTCTGCAAATTCCACAGCTGGAGTCATATAATTCTGTCTGTGAGGTGAGCACTGTCCGAATGTCTGGGGCCAAAAGTCATTCACATTTTTTGTGTATTTATCCATCCATTCATTCAACAAGTACAACCAACTTATGTTAGACACTCAGCTGCATCCACCAAATGGCAGGAGAGTCTTACACTGGCTTGTAATTAATTTGACCAGATTCCTTTTATGTAAAGACTTTCCTGGTGGCTCAGACCGTAAAGAATCTTCCTGCAATGTGAGAGATCTGGGTTCAATCCCTGGGTCAGGAAGATCTCCTGGAGAAGGGAATGGCAACCCACTCAAGTATTCTTGCCTAGAGAAGTACATGGGCAGAGGACCCAGGTGGGCTACAGCCCATTGGGTTGCAAAGAGTCAGACATGACTGAGTGACTAGCACACACACACTTCTATGCAATCTTTCTGATAGTGATGTTTTCATATCTTGATGCCAGTCTACCTACATCCTTGTTTCTAAGGTTTATCAGATTAGTATTATACATATATGGTGACATTTCCTCAATGCCTTTAGATATTATGATTAAAAATTAAATACATAATGAAGTAAGTGTGGATTGAAGTTCATTATTTTTATTGTACTTATATTTCTAAAGGTATAAGAAATATGTAACAAAAGAAAAAATAGCAGAAATTTATAATATCCTTTAAGTTTTAGTAGCTATTAGGCATTGTCATCTGTTGTCAATGCAAACACATATATATTTATTGTGTTGTTATGTAATGCCATCACCTTGGCTATTAATGTAGGTTGTAAGGAACTACTTTGGCATTTTAGATAAAGCCTTTATAGATAATCTCGCTAAAATATTTTATTTAAAAATTGCATATTATGAAAAATTTTATTTTCTCTGTAAGTAGATATATGCTCTTTTCTTTTTGAAAATGAGATTTATATATTAGATAATATTTCCTTTTTTGCCTTAGCTACCTGTAAACAGTTTCAGATGTAATACTATGCTTTTTCATAGAAACATATCAACTCTTCTGTTTTATATGTTTATTTACTTCATTTTTACTTAGTACTGAATTTTTTGTTGTTGTTTTTATTTAGTAAACAAATTTTACAAATGACTTTTTTCCCCTAAGTCATCTCAAAAAATCTAAAACTGAAAATAAATTAAAACGTATAAAGATTATAAAATAAACGTGTTTACATTTTTAAAGTCGTCTAATAAACTTTGGATTTTAGCCATGATAGACTAGTTTTCATTAGCTGCACTGTAGAGCAGCTATAGGTAGGTGGCATAGAACTTAAGTAGAAAGCAGTAGTCTTACTAGGAAGAACAGCCAGAGATTGGAGTTCATGGCTATCAAAGTGACAAGGATTTAAGGTGAAAAAGCACAGGGAAGAGGAAACCCTACAGATGAACTCCAACCTATAAATTTTACTGGAATGTTGACCAACTCCAATGCTGGGCATGTGCAGGACTAGAAATGCAGAAGAAAAAAAATGCAAAAGAAAACAGTAGCTTGGAGACTATAGACATGGTCAGAAATTTAAACAGCCAAGAAGAGTTGGGAACTTGGAGATTGGGACTCAAACCCCACCAAGAGGGAAGAGCCTTGGTAAATACTCAGGCTTTCAGTTGAGAACCCAGAAAGGAACATGACTAGGAGAAAGCTCTAGGGTTGTGCCTTCAAACTATGTGTGGACAAAACTGAAGTAGATCTGACCAAACAAAGTCCAAAACCAGTACTAGCAGGACCGAGGTGATGTGTAGATATTCCATCTGCCTGCCTGAGAAAATTTGACTCCTCTTTGGAGAAAAATAACATTATTCAGTATCTCTAAAATGCTTTACTGAAATAGCTGAAATTAAATTACAAAACAAAGTAAAAACAGAATCAAATGACCAAAATCTTAGAGATAAAAGTAGATAGTTGAAAAAAGCCATAGCATGGTTATCAGATTGGGGCTTATAGCTAGGATTAACATGTAAGAAAATAGATGAAATATTTCAACTTAAAATTTATGAAGTGATTGAATTGCAATTGTAGACCTGTAAAATATTAATACTAAACTAAACTTACAAGTTCAATAGACCAGATTGGTAGCAGATTAGAAGCAAAATAATGGAAGATATTGAACTAAATAACAGTAGAAAATATCCAACTGAAGCACTGAAAGGAGAAAGATGAAAGATACAGATTTTTAAAAAAAATATAGCAAATGAAATATAGAAGGAGAAATGATGACAGAGGGAAAGAAGGAGAGGACAAGAGAGAAATAAACATAAGCAACACTGGAAGAGACATTCTAGCTACTTTTCAAAATAAGCAAAAGGAATGAAACCACAGATTCAATAAGCTCTATGAACCTCAAACCAGATAAAGTCAAAGAAGAATATCTTATTTACACAGAAGGAAGCACAAGGCATATAGTACATAAGCTTATTTCAACACTAAGAAGCATTACATAACACCTTGAGACCAGGACATAAGCCTGGCCATAAAAAAATCTGCAGCGATGCCATCGGTAAACCACCATTTCCTTATGGTTGGCTCTAAATGAGAATTCCAGAATTTGTGGGGGGTATAGATCCAGCCTGGCCTATTGTTTGAGGTGTATAAAGTCAAAGAAACCTGAAAAACCATACGCAGGGGTAAGGCATTCATCTGAATAATCTGGACAGAGGCAGAAATCACACTCATAGAACACCATAAATCTATGGGATGGAATTGAGACATCTTCATATCAGATCAGATCAGTCGCTCAGTCATGTCTGACTCTTTGCGACCCCATGAATCGCAGCACGCCAGGCCTCCCTGTCCATCACCAACTCCCGGAGTTCACTGAGACTCACGTCCATCGAGTCAGTGATGCCATCCAGCCATCTCATCCTCTGTTGTCCCCTTCTTCTCCTGCCCCCAATCCCTACCAGCATCAGAGTCTTTTCCTATGAGTCAACTCTTAGCATGAGGTGGCCAAAGTACTGGAGTTTCAGCTTTAGCATCATTCCTTCCAAAGAAATCCCAGGGCTGATCTCCTTCAGAATGGACTGGTTGGATCTCCTTGCAGTCCAAGGGACTCTCAAGAGTCTTCTCCAACACCACAGTTCAAAAGCATTAATTCTTCGGCTCTCAGCCTTCTTCACAGTCCAACTCTCACATCCATACATGACCACAGGAAAAACC
Source organism: Bos indicus (assembly GCF_029378745.1). Taxonomy (NCBI): domain Eukaryota; kingdom Metazoa; phylum Chordata; class Mammalia; order Artiodactyla; family Bovidae; genus Bos; species Bos indicus. The sequence goes on along the minus strand of NC_091760.1, from coordinate 78,342,721 downwards.
ATAGCCTTGACTAGACGAACCTTTGTTGGCAAAGTAATGTCTCTGCTTTTGAACATGCTATCTAGGTTGGTCATAACTTTCCTTCCAAGGAGTAAGCGTCTTTTAATTTCATGGCTGCAGTCACCATCTACAGTGATTTTGGAGCCCAGAAAAATAAAGTCTGACACTGTTTCCACTGTTTCCCCATCTATTTCCCATGAAGTGGTAGGACCGGATGCCATGATCTTCGTTTTCTGAATGTTGAGCTTTAAGCCAACTTTTTCACTCTCCACTTTCACTTTCATCAAGAGGCTTTTGAGTTCCTCTTCACTTTCTGCCATAAGGGTGGTGTCATCTGCATATCTGAGGTTATTCATATTTCTCCCAGCAATCTTGATTCCAGTTTGTGTTTCTTCCAGTCCAGCGTTTCTCATGATGTACTCTGCATATAAATTAAATAAGCAGGGTGACAATATACAGCCTTGACATACTCCTTTTCCTATTTGGAATCAGTCTGTTGTTCCATGTCCAGTTCTAACTGTTGCTTCCTGACCTGCATACAAATTTCTCAAGAGGCAGGTCAGGTGGTCTGGTATTCCCATCTCTTTCAGAATTTTCCACAGTTTATTGTGATCCACACAGTCAAAGGCTTTGGCATAGTCAATAAAGCAGAAATAGATGTTTTTCTGGAACTCTCTTGCTTTTTCTATGATCCAGCGGATGTTGGCAATTTGATCTCTGGTTCCTCTGCCTTTTCTAAAACCAGCTTGAACATCAGGAAGTTCACGGTTCACATATTGCTGAAGCCTGGCTTGGAGAATTCTGAGCGTTACTTTAGTAGCGTGACTGAGTCAACTCTTGGGAGACACCAAATAGAAGTCAGATCTTGGAGAGATTATGCAAGGTTAATAGGCATAACTGCTAAGAATTTGTATAAGGTACCATGATTTAGACTACAGCAAAGCAGAAACTGGAGCGTTCAAATAGGTTAACACAGTGCCCAAATGTCCCTCTGATTCCCTCAGCTCCCTGATCCTCTCCCAGCTGTCCAGTCTTCAAATTTGGAACTGACTTCAACATTATATTCACCTTGTGAGATCTCAGTCTCCCTCTCCTCACCTTTATTTCAGTTTTTGCATGCATAATTACCTTCCTGATTGGTTTCTATTTTCCTAGTCTTTGTCCTTGGAATTTGCCTCATGTTAACATTTGACAAATTTCCTGCTGCTAGCAGCCACTTCACTGCTTCAACTTTATACTTGTGTCCAACTTGGCCTAAGTAGAATCCCCAGGCTTGGATTTCAGACTCTGTGAACTCTCTGGACCCATCAATTTTCATAATTTGCCTGGGCACTGGACTTATACTCTGTGGCCTGATTTCTCAGAGATTCTCTCTGTTCATTTCAATGAGTGTTCATTTCAATCACACTTATTTTGAAATGGGAGTACTCAGAGAAAATCATGAATGAATAATCCTTCTTTCAGAGGTGGAAGAATATGCAAGGTGAATAATAATGAGAAGCCAAAACAGCAAGAGCAAGAGCAGCAGTAACAACATTAGTAGCAGTAACATTCAATGAGGCCTGGCAGTTTCTTCCTTACGAGCCGTTTCTAGGGTTGGAGATTAAGGAGTTTACCAAATTCAAGTCATTAATCGGTTCTGTGGTGCTAACCCATGTTTTACAGTCTTGTCAAATGAGTTTCCAGTCTCCAGGGACACAGCAAGGCTCCGCATCTCAGTTTTCTTGGTAGCTGGTTTTGTCACTGTCTGGGTAAAATATTGAACTGTTTACCTAAGTTTGTACTTTCTTTGTTCTTTCTTCTTTTTTGAATGTATTTATTTCCCTCAACAATGCAACTCCTTCACATAATTCATTCACATAAGCTTCCTGGGACTATTGTTGAAACAGGAGTTTTTCCTATTTCACAAATAGGTAAGATCTCATTCCAAAAACACATAACTGAGAAATGGTAGCATGTTGAAGAGATCATCTGGAGTCATAAGACCCTATGTTTGAGAATTAAATTTGTCCTTTGTCCTCGTATTAGAAGAAATGCTGAGAGAACCCAATCCTAAAGTTTGATAATACTTGTTTAATTGAATAAATGCAAATAACTTAGCACAGAACTATTGAGGAGGGTGGTGGAACAAGGGAAAAAGGTAATGGGTCTTAATTCTAATTCTACCTTTAATTTACATGACTTTGAATAATGCATGTAACCTCTCTAGGCATCAGTATTTTATCTTGTGAAATGAGAAGGCTGACTGGTTTAAAAGTTAACATGTATTAAACACTTACTACACGTCAGATATTATTCTAAGCACTTTCTATTAAAATTATGTAATTATTTACAATAACCCAAAGAGGAATACAGTTATTGTACCCATTTAACAGATAAGAACACCAAATGCATAAATTTTAATCAATTTGCCCAAAGTCTAAGCAGCAGAGCCCAGCAGAGCTGGGCAATTACATATTAGTATTTAATTTTCCTATCAGATTTTGAGGTCACCACAAGTAAATTTTTTAAGATCAGCACATACATAAATTCAACTGTCCATTAGGAAACATACATACCATCCTATGCAGCTGTCTCTGCTATATAGAGAACCTAATTGAATCTCTAATCAGTGTAACACGTGTTGAATTTTACTGTTCTGTTTCTATTACTTTGTGATTTGAGCTTTGCACTAGAAATGCTGGGTGAAAAGCTTATGCTTCATTTTCTATCTAGAAAGTTGGTGCTTATTTTTGGTTCCAGTGTTGATGTTTCAAACCCTTCTTCAGTTCAGGTTTCATTTTTAGACTTTCAGGGTATTTTTAGACTTTGCTCTTAGATATGAACTTCAGTCTTGTGAGTAGCTAGAATTCGTGCTTTTATGAAAGATCAGGAATTTTTGATGAAATTTCTAAATTGTTTTTCTTTAGCACCCTTGGAAAAGCCACATGCACTAATTTACTTTTTTTCCAGAAATGCCCAGATGTAGCTTCCAGAAATCATTCCCTCACATGCTTCATATGTCTTGTTGGAGTATATTCAGATGTCAAGAACTACTTGTCTAACTGAAGCCTTCTGCTTTGAGACTGCGGTGTATCATCTCGAGCCTTCCTGGGCATCTAAGCTCCTATTTTGCTGCTGCTGCCGCTGCTGCTAAATCGCTTCAGTCGTGTCAGACTCTGTACGACCCCATAGATGGCAGCCCTAATTTGCTGGTTGCTTTTAAAACCATAAATACTTTGTAGCCAAAAGATTCATTCAAAAATTCTGAATTTACCACCATGAGTAAAAGCCTTCATTCTATCAGACGACTCCCCGTTTTCAGAATATTCAAAGAGTCATGCGGGGGGAGTCTTGAAAAGTAGCTAAGCTTTTTCTCATTCCTGAGTTGTGTTCATGCACACATTATTTAAGTTCAGAGATGAAGATGGCATTGTGATCCAAATTGTGTTATTTTTCTGGGAATTCATGTATCTATTTCCCATAGTCAGTGACAGTCTAGTGGATGATGAATAAATACCTGCTTCCTGGATGGGCTGGGGGAGCTCTGATCTGCAATGTGTGACTTTTGTACTCACCACCATCAACTTCAAGCTACCAATAGGAGTCACTGAACCTGAGGTTGTAAAGAGTGGCCTACAATTTGCTCTTGTGAGGCACTGTGCACTGACTCTGGCACACCCCTGCTATCCTAATAAGTTAAATACTGCTTTCAAATGATGCATGACAGTAATGACTGTGAAGGAGTGGGAATCAATATCAAAAGATGTGGTTTTAAGCCTTGCTCTGCTATTGACTGACTGTGTCACCTAAAAATAACCCTCTAAAATCTCTGTATCTATCCTCTCCATTGAAAAATGAGAACAAAAACAGCTTTCTTGTAGGGTTATTGGGAGGAGTTTGAGTTTCTTGAAATGATAGCACTGAAGATAAAGAAAATAAAATAACTAATTAAAAATTATTTTTGGTGAGAGAGGAAAGCAGTTGTAAGGAAAAAAAAAAAAGTATGTTAACTAGGTTTATGTGATCATCTTGCCATTGAATCATTATGTTGTATACCTGAAATTAATACAATGCTGTATCTCAATTATAGCACACTTTTAAAAATGGTTAAATTTTTTTAAAAAAGGAAAACATTTGTGAACAGGAAGTTACATATGACCATGGGCGTTGGAAGAGTTAGTTGGACAGAGTGTATATAATAAAGTAGAAGAGAATTAATCATAAGAGGAACAATCTCAGACACTCCAGTCCAGACCTTCTGAGATGATCAGAGCATCACGGACATTTTCTTGGTTATTCCAGTGTACCGTTGAAGGGAGAGTTCACAGGCCAAGAAAAGGAGGGAGGAACTCAGAGCAAGCCTGCCGTGAAATCCCTCAGATCTTTTTTACTGGTGGGAGTTGTGAAATGCTTTTTGCATCTATAATTAGAGAATGAAGTGGAACAGATGGCTACAGAGCAATTATAATTAAAGTATAATGCACAGTAAAATCACCTTGTGCAGCCAGTGATGCGTTCATGCCAGAAAATATTAATTCTCTTTGACTGTGCTTTTCAGCCTCTTCTTTGGGCTGCAGGAAATGGCTGTTGCATCATGACACTGATTTCACACACCCTTTTTATACCAGAAGTTCCACTGGCAAATTCTGGATTTCCCTGTATTCAATTATATAGCTATAGAGACTGCTATCTCGTAATGAATACTCTGTAGTGGCACACGCTTCTTTTTAAAGCACAAAGCTAATGTGCTGCCTTAGATATACGTTTCTTAGTTAAGAAATCATTTATATGATTTTCAGCTATACTATGCATTAGCTATAAAGGATAAACATATGATGCAAAGGGATGGTGTCTCTCTCTTTTTTATTTTCCTGGGGCTCAGTTGCTAGGAATAGAAGAAGCTTGAAAATCAGTTATATAGGAAGACAGGCACACTTGCAAATTCCTAAAATTCTGTGTGTGCATTTCCCTTCTCTTTTGCATAAGCAATAATGCAGTGGTGGAAGGATCATTGGGCTGGAAGCAGATGGCTGTGATGTTAATCCCAATTGGATTTCTAATTCCTGTGTATTCCTTCCAGTCACTCTCCCTCTCTGAGACTTCTCACCTATAAACTGAAGAATTTGGACTGCATATCATTGCTGGCTTTTCAGGTTCCTTCTTTTTTTTTTCCACTGAGTTTACCGTAAGACACATTTCATCTATAGTAAGTAGATGAAAGGGTCTTCCCTGGTGGCTCAGATGGTAAAGAATCTGCTTGCAATGCAGGAGCATGGGTTCAGTCCTTGAGTCTGGAAGATCCCCAGGAGAAGGGAATAACAACCCACTCCAGTATTCTTGCCTGGAGAATTCCATGGACTGAGGAATCTGGCACCCTACAGTCCATGGAATGACAGAGAATCAAATACGACTAACACTTTCCCTTCACTTCACTTTTAAATATACTAATTCTAATTTTTCTGGAGAGAACCATGGTAGGCAGGAGGGTTTCTTCCTTTGAGAGTTTATTTTGTTTTGTTTGCCAAAGGAGGTGAGACATTAGTGGCTCAAACTGATTTTTGCTTTTCTTTCATCAGGAGCCATTGGACACCATGTAAGCAACATGTAGTCACTTTTGGAGATTTTATTCCACCCTAGTTGTTATTGCTTCCAAGGTAAAAGAAACACTGTTTTGAAGTATCAAATTTTGTCCCTCTTTTCTCTAACTTATTTAGATATTTCATCTATATATTTTTTATTTAAATATTAAACCAGTTTTTTGCTATTATAACAAGTGTATAAGACTTACCTTGGAGATACTGTGGATTTAGTTCCAGGCCACTGCCAAAGTTAATGTTTACATGAATCACACAAATATTTTAGATTCCCAGTGCATATAGAAGTTATGCTGACACTATACTGTAGTTTATTAACTGTGCAATAGAACTAAATTTAATAACATAATGTGCCTGCATGCTAAGTCACTTCAGTTGTGTCTGACCATAGATCACGTGGCTCCTCTGTCCATGGGATTCTCTAGGCAAAAATACTGGAGTGGGTTGCCATTTCCTCTTTCAGGGGATCTTCCCTACCCAGGGATCGAACCCATGTCCCTTGTGTCTCCTGCATTGGCAGGTGGGTTCTTTACCACCAGTGCCACCTGGAAAGCAGTGTAAACTACTCTTTTTGCTAAGAAATTCTAACCATCCATCTGAGTCTTCAGCAAGTTACAATCTTTTTGCTGGAGGATGTCTTACCTCAGTGTTGATGGCTGCTGACTGATCAAGTTACTGAAGGTTGGAGTGGCTGTGGCAATTGCTTTAAAAAAGACAACAATGAAGTTTGCTGCATTGATTAACTCTTTTCCATGAACAATTTCTCTGCAGCATGCAATGCTATTTGATAACATTTTACTTACAGTAGAATTTCTTTCAAAATGGAGTCAATCCTCTCAAATCCTGCTGCTAGTTGGGCCACCTAAGTTGATATAATATTATAAATCCTTTGTTGTCATTTCCACAATCTTCATAGCATCTTCACCAGGAATAATTTCCATCTCAAGGAATACTTTCTTTGCTGATCCATAAGAAACCAACTACTCATCTGTTCAAATTTTATTAAGATATTGTAGAAATTTAGTCACATCTTCAGGTTCCAGTTCTTTTTTTTTTTTAACTTTTTTTTTTTTTTTATATTGGAGTATAGCCAATTAACTGGAGAAGGAAATGGCAACCCACTCCAGTATTCTTGCCTGGAGTAGCCCATGGACAGAGGAGCCTGGTGAGCTATAGTCCATGGGGTTGCGAAGAGTCAGACATGACTGAGCAACTAACACACATAGCCGATTAACAATGTTGTGTTAGCATCAAGTGGACAGAGAAGGGACCCACAGTCTCCATTTCTAATTCTCATTCTCTTGCCATTTCTACTACATCCTGCAGTTACTTTGAGGGGCTTCAAGAAGCCTTGAGCCCCTCAAAGTCATCTGCATGTGTTGGAATCAGTTTCTTTCAAATGTCTATCAATGTTAATATTTTGACCTTATCTTGTGGGTTACAGATGTCCTTAATGGCATCTACAATTCTGAATATTTTCCAGAAGGTTTTCAATTGATTGCCCAGATTAATCAGAAGAATCCCTATCTATGGCCACTATAACCTTACAAAATAATTTCTTAAGTACTAAGATTTAAAAGATTTTAAAGTCTAAATTACTCCTTGAACCAAGGGTTGCAGAATAGATGCTGTGTTAACTAATGTGAAAATAGTATGAATCTCCTTGTATATCTCCATCAGAACCCTAGGCGCTCCAGATGCGTTTTCAGTGAGCAGCAAGATTTTGAAAAGAATCTTTTTTTTTGGAGCAGAAGGTCTCAACAGTGGGTTTAAAATATTCAGAAAACCAGGTTGTAAATAGATGTGCTGTCACCCAGGCTTTGTTTTTCCTTTTATAAACACAGGCAGGGTAGATGCAGTACAATTCTCAATGGCCCTAGCATTTTCAGAATGGTAAATAAACACTGGATTCAACATCACGTTGCCAGCTGCATTAGCCCCTAACAAGAGAGTCAGCCTGCCCTTTGAAGCTTTGAGCCAGGCATTGACTTTTGTTCTCTAGCTGCAAAAGTCCTAGATGGCATCTTCTAATAGAAGTCTGTTTTGTCTGCATTGAAAAATCTGGTGGTTGGTATAGCCACCTTCACTAATGATCTCAGCCAGATGGTCTGGATAACTTGAAACTTCTGTATTAGCACTTGCTGCTTCACCTTGCAATTTTGTGTAATGAAGGTGATTTCTTTCTTTAAATCTCATCTTCCTCACCTCTCTCAGTCTTCATAGAATTGAAGAGAATTAGGGCCTTGTTCTGGATTAGGCTTTGGCTTAGGAAGTGTTGTGGTTGATTTGATCTTCTATCCATTAAAATACTCTTCAAATCAATAATGAGCCTGTTTCAATTTCTTATCATTCTTGTGTTCACTTGAGAACTTTAATTTCCTTCAATAACTTTTTCTTTATATTCCTAACCTGGCTAACTGGTGCAAGAGGACCAGATTTTAGATGATCCTGGCTTTCAACATCTTTCCTCACTAAGCTTAATCATTTCTAAAGTTTGATTTGAATACCATGTTCATGGATCGGAAGAATCAATATAGTGAAAATGAGTATACTACCCAAAGCAATCTATAGATTCAATTCAACGGTATTTTTCACAGAGCTAGAACAAATAATTTCAAAATTTGTATGGAAATACAAAAAGCCTTGAATAGCCAAAGCAATCTTGCGAAAGAAGAATGGAACTGGAGGAATCAACCTGCCTGACTTCAGGCTCTACTACAAAGCCACAGTCATCAAGACAGTATGGTACTGGCACAAAGACAGAAATATAGATCAATGGAACAAAAAAGAAAGTCCAGAGATAAACCCACACACCTATGGACACCTTATCTTTGACAAAGGAGGCAAGAATATACAATGGAGAAAAGACAATCTCTTTAACAAGTGGTCCTGGGAAAACTGGTCAACCACTTGTAAAAGAATGAAACTAGAACACTTTCTAACACCATACACAAAAATAAACTCAAAATGGATTAAAGATCTAAACATAAGACCAGAAACTATAAAACTCTTAGAGGAGAACATAGGCAAAACACGCTCTGACATACATCACAGCAGGATCCTCAATGACCCACCTCCCAGAATATTGGAAATAAAAGCAAAAATAAACAAATGGGACCTAATTAAAAGATAGTGCACAACAAAGGAAACTCTAAGCAAGGTGAAAAGACAGCCTTCAGAATGGGATAAAATAATAGCAAATGAAGCAACTGACAAACAACTAATCTCAAAAATATACAAGCAACTCCTGTAGCTCAATTCCAGAAAAATAAACGACCCAATCAAAAAATGGGCCAAAGAACTAAATAGACAATTCTCCAAAGAAGACATACAGATAGCTAACAAACACATGAAAAGATGCTCAACATCACTCATTATCAGAGAAATGCAAATCAAAACCACAATGAGATACCATTTCACACCAGTCAGAATGGCTGCGATCCAAAAGTCTACAAGCAATAAATGCTGGAGAGGATGTGGAGAAAAGGGAACCCTCTTACACTGTTGGTGGGAATTCAAACTAGTTACAGCCACTATGGAGAACAGTGTGGAGATTCCTTAAAAAACTGGAAATAGAACTGCCATATGACCCAGCAATCCCACTCCTGGGCATACACACCAAGGAAACCAGAATTGAAAGAGACACGTGTACCCCAGTGTTCATCACAGCACTGTTTATAATAGCCAGGACATGGAAGCAACCTAGATGTCCATCAGCAGATGAATGGAAAAGAAATCTGTGGTACATATACACAATGGAGTATTACTGAGCCATTAAAAACAATACATTTGAATCAGTTCTAATGAGGTGAATGAAACTGGAGCCTATTATACAGAGTGAAGTAAGCCAGAAGGAAAAACACCAATACGGTATACTAATGCATATATATGGAATTTAGAAAGATGGTAACAACAACCCTATATGCGAGACAGGAAAAGAGACACAGATGTATAGAACAGTCTTTTGGACTCTGTGGGAGAGGGAGAGGGAGAGGGGGATGATTCGGGAGAATGGCATTAAAACATGTATAATATCATATAAGAAATGAATCGCCAATCCTGGTTTGATGCAGGATACAGGAAGCTTGGGGCTGGTGCACTGGGATGACCCAGAGTGATGGTATGGGGAGGGAGGTGGGAGGGGGATTCAGGATGGGGAACATGTGTACACCCATGGAGGATGCATGTTGATGTATGGCAAAACCAATACAATATTGTAAAGTAAAAAATAATAATAATAAAAAATAAGAAAAGAAACAAAAAAAAATGAAGTGAGAGATGTGTGATTCTTTATTTGAAATACAGAGGCCACTGTGGGATTATTAATTTGCATAATCCAATATCATTTTATTACAGGAAATAGGGAGGCCCAGGAAAAAAGAGAGATGGGGGGATGGCCGGTAGATAGAGCAGTCAGAACATACACATTTATTGATTAAGTTCACCATCTTACATGTGTGCCCTGAACGATTACAATAGTAAAGTCAAAGATGACTGATCACAGATCACCATAACAAATGCAATAGCAATAAAAAAATGAAATATTGTGAGAATTACCAAATGTGACACAAAGACACAAAGTGAGAAGGTGCTGTTGAAAACAATGGTGCCAGTAAACTTGCTCCATGCTGCAAACCTTCAGTTCTAAAGTGCAAATAAAGCAAAACACAGCATCACTCACTGTCTCAGGATTTCAGCCCTCACTTGGAAAAGATGTTCTCCTTTTTATTCTCCCATCAGAAAAACTGAACAAAAAGAAACCTGAGACAAAAGAAACAATAAAAAGCCCCTCTTTCTCTTTCTAAGATGAGCCCCAACAGTTAATTTTCCAGCCAAGTCTCTACTGACAATTTATCTTAAATTAAATGACCAGCTACTGATTGAATATATTAATGGAGCACTTGAAAATAATAAGTCTGTTTTCCTTAGCAAAGAATGAGTAGAAAAGACAAACTTATTTTACAGTCATAAGGAAGCATTGAGCAAAAGACATAGTCTTTGAAGTGAGAGTCATGTGTCTGAATTTTAGATATGACAATTTACTATGCCATGGTCCTGGGCAAGTGTTTTCACTTCTCTGAGTTTCATCTTCCTCATCTATAAAAGAGGAAAAAAAATGAAACCTAGACTGCAAGGTAAGTGAGAGGTTTAGAACCAGGAAATATGATGTGTTTGGCAAACAAGCACTCACTGAATTCTATTATTTACCTCTCATCTAATAGACTTTTTAAAATATGCTTTCACTCTTCTTCACCGCCACCCTCCCACCCAAATTCTTACCCATCTAGCCAAATTGGGGGATTTCTTGGTAAAAATTAAAAAGTAGAATGAGGGCTGAAAATTTCCCACATGCATTCAGATGTGTTAAGGAGAAACCCAGGACTCTGCTAATTTCTTTTCTTGGCTATTTAGCTGAGGATAACCTCCAGGGAGATGTAAACAAAGTTTTGGTTAAAGTATGGTGAGACAGGATCTCTAGGTTACCAAGAATCCAAATCTTAACCATGAGTTAGCAACATTTAGATTTCTTGTAAAGATATGGGAGGAAAGTTGGGATTGAGTTTGAGAAATGAGGCATTTAATTTAACAATATTTTATTATGCTACTTCCTAGACAGAATATGAAACAAAATTGAGAAAACCACATTTACACTTTGTAAAGCTTTTAAAGCTTTTACATTAATTATTTTAATTGATCCTCTAAAAATCCTGGGATATAGTTAGATAAGAAGCTTGTTTTATGTGCTTTATTTGCCTGGGAAGCAAAGAGAATATGCTATTAGAGAAGTAAGCAAAAGTACTTTCCTTAAACACATGCCTCCAGACATCCTACTTATCTTTCCATTGAACCATGCCAGTGACCACGTTTCCCCAGTGACTCCCAGTCAGTATCTCAGAGCTTTCTAGTAGCTTCATTCTCTTCTAGCAGTATCACTTGTTCTCACTGAGACAACACAGCGAATTAACAACAAAAAATGTGACCTCCTGGGGGCTCAATTTCCTTCAAATAAAATGAAAACAAAGATGACTGCCTAGTCTACTGACATCAAAGCCATGAAGGAAACTCTGGCTAATGTTTAGACTACATAATGTTAGACCACTGCTTATTACAAGTCAATATACTATAAATATTTCATTGAAATTTGACAAGAAGTTTCATATAATGAGTAAACATTTTATCAGAAGTGCATTTTTGTCAAAGGTTTCTCACTGTCATTTGGAGAAAATGCAAGTTATCCTTCAAAATATGAAAGCTAGGTATACACTTTGAACTCCCATCATGGCTAAGTTATTTGTACCTGCCTCTGTGCCCTCATGCTGCTGCCGCCAAGTCGATTCAGTCGTGTCCGACTCTGTGTGACCCATAGACGGCAGCCCACCAGGCTCCCCCGTCCCTGGGATTCTCCAGGCAAGAACACTGGAGTGGGTTGCCATTTCCTTCTCCTTTGCATGAAAGTGAAAAGTGAAAGTGAAGTCGCTCAGTCGTGCCCAACTCTTAGCGACCGCATGGACTGCAGCCTACCAGGCTCTTCTGTCCACGGGATTTTCCAGGCAAGAGTACTGGATTAGGGTGCCATTGCCTTCTTCACTGTGCCCTCACAGTAATACCTTTGCCTCAATTAAGAATTTACACTGTATGTGTCACAATTTATAACATTGTCTCCCTCCTAAACAGAAAACTCATTGAAGATAGAGCAATGTCTGATCTTCCAAAGCCCAGTATGGACCTAATATCATATCTATAATTATTTTTTTCAAGAAAATGAAGAACCATGAGAAACCCTCAAGTTTCTTTTCTGATAATGTGATGGTTAAGAAACTGAATACAATCTCACTGAATAAAACTAAGTATCTTAGAAAAAATAATCTTATATGCATCAGTGAGCTAGAGAGCAAGTAAAATATCCTCCTGATAAAGCAATAAGTAAAAGTAGGAACACAGGGCTATGATGGAGTACCAAGGATAAATTTTACACTGAGGGTGTTTATTGACCAGTATGAACTTGCACTTCAGTGTTCACAGTTTCAGAGGGCATAAAGAATGAGATGAAATATCTACCCAATATAAAGAGTCTACAAGGATACCATCTTGCCATTAACCTGGGGTGCCAGACACCACACGCAATACAAAATGTTGAAACAAAACTAAACATATATCTCCTCTCACTAGGATGATGTTAGGGAAATCAACAGACCTGAACTTTAATAAGTGTAAAAAAGAAAACATCATTATTCATAATTTCTAATCTTAAGCTAATTCTTAGACCAGTTTCTGTCTAAATTCATGTAATCTTATTGGTTCCAACATGTGGAGATGAAAACTTAATTGCACATTAACTGATAATTCCCATAGGCAACTGATAGAAGCAAATGTGAATCCTCTCTAGAGAAATTCACCTTCGTTCCAGATCTCAAAACAGTTGTTTTGCCACAAATAAAACTGATTAAATTGAAATGTTCACAGTAAAAACTATCAAAGCACACAAGGAGACAAGGCTCCATGAGTGAGAAGCAATAAAAGCAACAGAGCAGATCTAGGACTGACAAGAGTGAAATTTTTAGGTAGTCTATAAAATAAGTGTTCAGTTGTGTTAGGTTTCTGAAATGGTGTTCAATTATAGTATACACTTTCTTGTATCTTTCTCCCCTTGAATGGGAAAGCTAGATGTGATGACTTACTCAGAGAAATAGAACACATCAAAAGTGATGGAACATTGTTTCCATGGTTGTGACTGTGACTTCAGTCTTACTAGCATATTCTGTCTTATATCTCCTTGACTTGCTTGCTTTAATGAAATGAACTGCAATGTTAAAGAGCAACTGAGGGTGACCTCCAGCCTACTTCAGTGAGAAACTGAAGCCTGTAACCCAACAGCCTGCAAGGAAGTGAGTTCAGCAAACAATCATGAATCGATCCTCAAGATATACCTATAGCCCTTACTGATACCAGGAGTGCAACCTTGTGAGAACCCCTGAAGCAAGGGACTCAGCTGGGTTGGACATGGATTCCTGACCCATAGAAAATGGGAACTAATAAATGTATGTTGTTTCAAACTGCTAAGTCTTCAGGCAGTTTGTTATGCAATAGATAATTAATATATTACTATATTTAAGGAAATGAAAGAAAGCTTGAAAAATATATGTGGGGGTAAAAAAGCTAAAGAGGAACGAAATATTTTTGAAAAAGTACCATATAAATCTTTATAGAAAGTAAAAAGTTATACAAAAAATACAACAAAAGCTCAGAATACGAGCTTTGCAGGAGACTGCAGATGAGAGAATTTAAAAAATGGGAGAAAAAAAAAACTGGGAGAAAAGCTTGAATAAAATGCAACATAGAGAGAAAGACATAAGAAATAGCAAAAAGAAGTTAAAAGAAATGTAGACTGGAGTACAGTCAATATTTTAAAACATATTGGCTGATAATTTTTCAGAACTAATGAAAGACATCAACCAAAAGTGTTAAGAAGATCATTAGTATAAAAATTGGTGGATCTGTCTAGAGTCTATGGTTTAGTAATGTTAATATTTTGAATCTTAACAAATGTACCATGGTAATGCAAGATGTTAACACATGGGAAGCTGGGTGGGATGGTACATGGGAACATCTTTACTGTCTTTGCAACTTCTCTGTAATAATCAAAATTATTTCAAAAAAGTAAACTCATGAAAGGTACTTGTGAGAAGGTATTCATAGTAGCCTAATTTTTTATTACATATAATTTTTCCCAACTGTGAAAAATAGAAGAAAAGATAAAATTTTTATGATAGTAAAATCGTTAAGTGGGAACATATTAAGCCAATAGACATGAAGTAATTTAAACTGATTATTATGACTTCGGTGAGTATGTAAAAATTTCTTCTGTTACAAGTTTAAGTTGAAAAGCAGAATATATATATAATGATAGCGTAAATGTTGTAAGAATATATACATACTTACATATACCTAAAAATCTTGCACATACATAAGTTTGTATGCTTTTAAACAAAGTCTAGAAAGAAATGCCAAAACACAAAATAGTGGATAATAATGTTTTTCACTTTAGTGTATTTATATAATTTTTAAGATAAGTATAAAATGTTTTCAAATACCACATACAGTCTCTCAAAGCAGTAAAATTTAATGAAAGGTTACAAACATAGCTCAAAACTTCCTTTGACTTGAAGAAAAAGTGAATTTGGAAGATTTAGTCCTTATGAAAAGAGGGAAAAGCCTTAAATTGCTTAAGATATAAAGATCTCTAACCACAACAGATTCATGGGTGATGGATTGATTAACTGCTATAACATGGCTTTTTAAAACAAGATGATTTTGAAACTATCAAATTCCTCTTTCTAATTAAAGCAAAGAAGAAAAAGATGCATACATGTGTGTGCATGTGTTGGGGTAGGTGATGTGGATACTCTTGAAAATCCCTGAAAGGTGTTGGGGAAAGACATTTATTAAGTATAACATCAGGATAAGTGAAAAGGGCTTGTAAGGAATTAGAGTGGTAGGCAGAGTCCATTGTAAGAACTTCAGTTCATTAATTCTGATCTTATCAACTCATTTGTCATCAGAGTTCTAGAAATGAGTTTCCCTGTGATTCATTCTTCAGCTCATGGGCCTCAATTCTTAGACATTTCGATAAACCAAAATGTCTAAGGTTACTGAGGCTTACTGAGGCCACGTGTCTTTCACAGTCAGACGTACAAATTGACAGGCAATGATTAAGGTGTAGACCATGACAGGTTCAAATCTCAGAGTGCAGGGCTTTTTATGTAAAAATGATTTTATATATTTTACTCTCTTGGGATGTTTATTTTGCTTGACTTGGTTCATTTTGTCCTCATTTTCAAACAAATTTAAGGCAGAATGTGGTTTAAATACACTATCAGTTATTTACATAAATCATCCTTGAAGGTATGTATCTTTTTTTCTTTTAACTTGAAGTTAGAGTTCCAATCAGAAATGTCATAATTGGTTACCCAAACACTAAGTCCTGATTATTCTGTCAGCATTATAATTATTTTAATATCTTTTGAAAGAAGCCCACATTCACAGCACTTCAATACTAAAATCAAAGGAGTATATTTTTAAAACCTCACAAGCTTCCTCTCTCTAAGGAATATACAGTAGTCTTTCCTTCAATATTTGGAACATCAAGAATGTATTTAATGAGTGGGTACAACTACCTTCAGTCTTAGAATTCAGGGGGAAAATGCTGCAGGTTCATATGATGATTCTTTTTCTTTGCCCTTTTCTTCCTATCTAGTTGAGGTACTGCCAGACTGATTGTGCCATTGCATTTCTCTATTTTCTGAATTCATAACCATTAAGTGCAGATTTCTGATGTAAAGTGCTCACAAACCATAAATGAGAAATCATTTTAGCATAAATTTTAATTATCTTAAAACTCTCTTTAAAATTCTTTCTGTATTTAAGTGACAGGTGAATTTCATGTAGCATAGAACAAATTTTTGAGTCCAGTTTATCAAAGTGAATGTTTCTCCTTTTTTCTCTTGGAAAACAGTAATATTCAATGTGTTGACACCATTAACAGAGAGTAAAGAAGAATTGGATTATGTTTTCAATGAAGTGGATATGTTATTATTTCTCATTGACAGCTTTTATGAAGAGCAATCAAGTTGACTAAACTCAGGGTTGGCAGATGGGCTTGGGGATTCTGTGCTCTTTGCGAAAGTGTTGCCTTATGGCTGGCACTCCAGGCAACCTTGCTGGCTCAACAAAGCTAAGTGGGAACTTATTCCTTTCTTTTTTACTGCATTCAGCCCCTTGTAAAAAATTTTATGTCTAGAGATATATGTACACACAGAAAGTTAATTCTCTTCATGAGTTTGGTTTTCTTTATTTCAATATGGGTCTTTGGGTGAAAGCTCATGTAGAGGAAATTTAATCTACAATTGACTATAGAAGTTGGCTTTCAAAAGATAAGATATAGGCAGGGGGTGATGTCTGAGGGGCTATGGCACAGCAGGTAAGCTCTTAACATTAAATCTGTACTGATTCTGCTGGACTGTAAAATAACATACCACATATATTTTGGGAACCGCAGTTGGTCAGAATGTCAGACACTATACTGTCAGTTCTAAGAGGGAGGTGGTGTCATCCACCTATACAGCTACTTCCCACTCAAGGATAGACCATGCAACCCATTTACACGGTTGATAAAAGCCTGTCTTGATTCGTATTGGTATTAATTTACATGACTGCAGTACCTTCCTAACTAATCTTCCCATCTCCCTCTTGTCCCACCTGCAGTTCATTCTTCACAGACAGGAAAGAATAATAATAACAAAAAAATCATTAATTGGATCACATCACGACTCTGTGTGAAACCTTTCAGAACTGTTTATTACTTCTTAGAACAAGACCCAAACTCCTTTCCTGGCTTGCTATAATTTGGATGCTAAATATCTCACTCTCCTCTTGTGCCATCTCCCTTGTTCACCCTAGTCTGGTTGCATGTCTTCTTTTGATCACTTTATTCCAATCTCTTTCCCACCTCAGAGTCCTGCATATGCTATTCTAGCTGGCACACTTCTCCTCCACTTCAACTGATTCACTCCTTGTCGCCCAGGTCTCAGCTGAAATGCCAGTTCTTCAGAGGGACCTTTCCCATTCCTTTAATCTAAAGTAGCTCCATATCACCGCTACTCCCTCTCCCTCCCATTATTCATAATTCAGTCTCTTCGCTGGCTTCTTTAATGGCACTTGTCACATTTACATAATTTTATTGATTTACTTGTTTGCTCTTCTTTCCTGAGTTCCGATGGAAGCTAGCATGTGATACAAAAATCTTCACACTCTGTGCCCAGTTCTGTCTCTCCAGGCCTTTGCTCTAGACCTCCTTTTCTCCAGTCTTCCTGCTCTTTTCTTTCCAGACTTCTAACCAGATAGTCAGGCCATTGCTCACTTCCTGGGTATTTTTTTACATCTATTTATTTCATTATTTCAAGTCATTTCTCCTTCCTTACAAAGTAAATGACCAGGTTTACCTGTCACAACTCCACCCTTAAGGAAGCTTTGTCCTCTCTAAAGGCTTCAAATCCAATTTCAAATGTGGTGGAACTTGGCCCTCATTCACTTACCCAGCTCATAAATAACATTTTATCATGGAAGAGGAAAGCAGCCCCTGACAGGAACTGGTTGGGCACCACCAGCCAAACCTTGGTGTTTCTAGAAGCTGGCCTGGAACTCATATCTATGCCTTGCTATCCTCCTGTTAAATACTGACATAGTTTTGCAGAGCATCAACATTGGACAAGGGCTTCCCATGACTGTGATGGATCAAGACAAAATAAGACCAGTCTGTAATCACTTATAAACACTGTAAAAAAAAAAGATACACATAGTTCAAACCATAAAAAATGACCACACAACCTCTTATCATGGCTGAAATGATTGATTGTGGCTTCTTTGCCCAAGTATAGCTTTAGCTTCACTTCATTCATCTTGTCTTACAGATAAGCTTTATCAAGATGCCCATTCGTAGAATCGTCTCACTTCCTGATATCTTCAAGTATACAGTAAAGTCCCAACCCTTTGAACACTCCCCCAAACAGGGTAACATAAACCCAAATTCTATAGTAGGTCCTTTCTAACACTCTCTTACTGAGATGCTCCATAGATTCCCACGATCTTGTTGTAACAATAAGTCCTACTTGTGCAGCTACAGGACTCTGTCATCTGTGGCTAGAAAGCACTGACAGTCTCTTTCATCTCCTTCAGCTTGTTTTTGGTACAAAGTCAAGGAGGTTAGCTGGTACAACAACTGTAGTTGACAGGGGTGTCTGAGTTACCTGCTCATGCTGCTGACCAAGGGTGTGTGTCATGCACGGGCCCAATCTGGGTATACCATTTTCATCTTTTGCTTGACCAATTCTGGGCTGACTCAATGATTTAGAAGAATTGAAACAATCCAGCTGATGTGAGGTTATAGTTACATGGCCATTTAGTACTCCATGGTCAAGTACTCTGTGACCATCAAGACCTGGTAACACATCAGGAGCTGTTCAGTTCAGTTCAGTTCAGTCACTCAGTCGTGTCTGACTGTTTGCAACCCCATGAATTGCAGCACACCAGGCCTCCCTGTCCATCACCATCTCCTGGAGTTCACTCAGACTCACGTCCATCGAGTCAGTGATGCCATCAGGAACTGATAGGTTGGTACAAAAGTAATTATGGTTTTGCAATGTTGAATTTTGCCATCCAATATTAGGATGCATTCTTAAATCAATGTAGTTATGTTATGCACCATTTTAATGCATTTAATGTACATTTCTAGCTTTATGTTTTTTTTCTAAGCTTATTACTTGCTATTAATTTTATATTTATTTTAGACTATAGAGATGATGTTAGACAAAAGCATATTCAAGTCTTTTTTTATTCAAGTTCAAAAGGGGTTGTAAAACAGCAGAAACAACTCTCAGCATCAACAATGCATTTGGCCCAGGAACTGCTAACGAAAGTATAGTGCAGTGTTGATTCAAGAAGTTTTGCAAAGGAGATGAGAACCTTGAAGATGAGCAACATAGTGACTTGCCATCAGAAGTTGACAATGACCAATTGACAGGATCATCACAGCTGATCCTTTTACAACTACAAGCGAAGTTGCTGGAGAACTCAACATTGACCATTTTATGATGGTTCAGCATTTGAAGCAAATTGGAAAGGTGAAAAAGTTCACTAAGTGGGTGCCTCATGAGCGGATCAAAAATCCAAAAATATATCATTTTGAAGTGTCATCTTCTTTTAGTCTATGCAGTAACAGTGAACCATTTCTTGATCGGATTATGCGTACAGTGAAAAAGTAGATTTTATACAACAACCAGTCATGACCAGTTTAGCAGCTGGACTAAGAAGAAGCTCCAAAGCACTTCCCAAAGCCAAACTTGCAATTAAAAAAAAAAAAAAAGGTCACGATCACTATTTGGTGCTCCGCTTCCCATCTGATCCACTACAGCTTTCTGAATCTTGGCAAAACTATTACATCTTAGAAGTATGCTCAGCAAATCAATTAGATGTACCCAAAACTGCAAGGCCTGAAGCCAGCACTGGTCACAAGAAACGGCTCAATACCACTCCACAACAACCCCTGACTGCACTTTGCCCAACCAACACTTCAAAAGTAGAATGAATTGGGCTACAAACTTTTGCCTCATCTGACATACTCACTCAGCCTCTCATAACTGACTACCACTTCTTCAAGCATCTCGACAACTTTTTGCAGGGAAAATACTTCCACAATCAGCAGGAGGCAGAAAATGCTTTCCAAGAGTTTGTCAAATCTCAAAGCAAAGATTTTTACCCTACAGGAGTGAGCAGACTTATTTCTCATTGGCAAAAATGTGTTGATGGCAATGGTTCCTATTTTGATTAATACAGATTTGTTTGAGTCTAGTTATAATGATATAAAATTCATGGTCCAAAATGGCAATTACTTAGGTACCAACTAAATAGTTTACCAAAAGATATATTATTTTATCTAGAACATCAAGGTTTGCATTGTGATTCTCTCACTGGGGCTTGCCATAACTTCCACACTGCATATTTTTTCCATTAGATGCCTGAACTTTTCCATGTTATCCAATATATGGGCCAGATCACTATTCCTAGACATGGGGCATATTTTTTCCAAAACCCAAAAAGAGCTATCAGACTCCCTTGATTCCTTCTTTGTGACAGGGAATGTAAGATGCAGCACTTTCTTTTTGGAAGGCTTATTTTGGCAAACTCCTGACCACTAGATCCCTAAAACTTCACTGAAAGTATCAGGATTCTGAATCTAGGGCTCCTCCCCGTGCCCTGGAGTACATGTAATTTATCAAGTTTTCCAGCAAGGCCATCTCTTGTTTGTCCTGTCTGATCTACACAATGTTATTGATATAAAGCACCCATGTGATCTTCTGTGGGTTGATCAGGGAGCCCAGATAACTTCATTCTATAATACAACAAAGAACAGAGTCAACATAGCCCTGAGGCAAAACTACAAATGAATATTTTTGCATGTCCCATGTAAATGTGACCTATCTATTATCTTCCTTTATAATCAGAATGGAGAAAAATGCATTTACCAAATCAATAACTGCGTATCATATACTTAAGAAGTTGTTAATCTATTTTAGTACAGATATCACCTCTGGCATAGCATTGCAATCAGGGCTATTACTTAATTGAGCTTTTAATAATCTAAGTCTGCATATCCCATCTGAGTTCTGCAGGGACCACGTTGATAAATCAGACTTGTGATCAGGATATTCCTTCAACTTCTGTTCCATTCCTTAAGCTATTTAATGAGGTTATTAATTACTATCCTTCCTGGAATGTGATACTACTTTTCATGTACTCCTGTGGCCAAATGAAGTAGAGGGCAGTTTCAGAGGTTTCCACTTGAACTTTCCCATTCTGATAGTTCTGACTCCACAAGATAAATACCCACTGTGGGTATTATTCTGTCAAGTATATGAATTTCAATCACTTGATGACTGGAAAAGTGACCGCTGGATGAGTCTCCAGATTCATTGATTCATTGGACTCACTTATACAATGGTTTCATTCTCAGTTGGATTTGAACCAGAATTCCATTTATTACCTGATTGTGTGAGCTTCCACATAAACAGGTTACCCTGCTTATGACTTAAGGTCTCTGGGTATTGATGTCAGCTCAGATCTCCTGTACCCAGGTCAATAGCTGTAGGCAAGACTGTCTCTACAATTTGCAAGGTCCTAATGAAAATGTGGGGCCACTTGTTTAAAAATTTCAAGAGGGTGATGATATAACCTTAAACCAAGTTATAAACCCTTCCAAATAGAGCACACCCTTGTGGCTGGTCCTGGCTCTAGGTCTCTTCAGGGGAGCCTGAAGGCATTGTCCTGGTATATGCATGTTGGAGTACTAGACATTTCTATTTCCCAGGAATCCAACAGCTCTTCAGTCAACAGATTCTAGATGCAAAAATTAACTCAGGTTTCCACAAATCAAGTAAGAAACTCTGACTTTGACCATCTACTGACCATTTCCACAACTTCCTGTGGGCCAATCCCCATTGGCCACACCTCCAACCTTTCTGGTCATTGTCATACATATGATCTCCTAGAATCTGACAGTGGAGAACCATCAGCTGGACTCTATTACCTGGCGGTGAATGGACATCATTGCTCTGAATATCATTGATCCCACTGAGTTCCCTAGTCCCTTCCATCATATGAGAACACAAAGAGAAGTTTGTAACCCAGAAGACAGCGCTTCCATAACCATACTGGGACCCTGATCTCAAACTTTAAGGTTCCAGAATTGTGAGAAATAAATGTATATCATTCATAAACCATGTAGTCTGTGGTACTTTGTTGTAACCATCTCAACTAAGACAAAAAGTCTACAGAACCAACTACCAGAGGCATTCACTTAATGTCTCCAGCCCACATTTCAGGGTCTCAGGTATTTCCAATCAGCCTTGTTCAACCATTTAAATGTCTCTTGAGCTCTGCATTCAGGAAACTAAGATCATGGCATCTTGTCCCATCACTTCATGGCAAATAGATGGGGAAACAATGGAAACAGTGACAGACTTTATATTGGGGGGTTCCAAAATCACTGCAGATGGTGACTGCCACCATGAAATTAAAAGGTACTTGCTTCTTGGAAGAAAAGTTATGAACAACCTAGACAGCATATTAAAAAGCAGAGACATTACTTTGCCAACAAAGGTCTGTTAAGTCAAAGCTATGGTTTTTCCAGTAGTCATGTATGGATGTGAAACTTGGACTATAGAGAAAGCTGAGCATCAAAGAATTGATGCTTTTGAACTGTGGTGTTGGAGAAGACTCTTGAGAGTCCCTTGGGCAACAAAGAGATCCAACAATTGCATTCTAAAGGAAAGCAATCCTGAATATTCATTGGAAAGACTGGTGCTGAAGCTGAAAATCCAATACTTTGGCCACCTGATGTGAAGAGCTGACTCATTGGAAAAGACCCTGATGCTGGGAAAGATTGAAGGCAGGAGGAAAAGGGGACAACAGAGGATGAGATGGTTGGATGGCATCACCGACTCAATGGACAGGAGCTTGAGCAGGCTCTGGGAGTTGGTGATGAACAGATAAGCCTGGTGTGCTGCAGTCCATGGGGTCACAAAGGACACAACTGAGTGACTGAACTGAACTGAACTGAACTCTGTGCGTTGATCAGGGGCTCGGTCTGCAGCTTATCTTTGTTTTTGCAAAGAGGCCCTCACCTCTTTGTAAGCTATCTAAGAGACACTCTAACTCTCATACTTAGCCTTTAACTGCTTGTTAAGAGCCCTTCAGCTGAAACTGAAGCTGAAGCTCCAATTCTTTGACCTCCTGGTGAGAAGAACTGACTCATTGGGAAAGACCCTGATGCTGGAAAAGATTGAAGGCAGGAGGCGAAGGAGACGATAGAGAATGAGATGGTTGGATGGAATCATCAACTCGATGGACATGAGTTTGAGCAAGATCCAGGAGTTGGTGATGGAGTGGGAAGCCTGGCATGCTCCAGTCCATGGGGTCACAAAGAGTTGGGTATGACTGAATGACTGAACTGACTGAAGAGCCTTTAGTTTCTCAATATCCCTCTGCAGCATGTCAGTTCAACCTAACAGTAACCATACAATATACTTCCTTGTATGAATTATTTTCCTTATCTTCCTAATAGCCTGAATCTTAGAATCTGCAAGTCTTCCCCTAAAATGCATATTTTCCAAAGTAAACATTGATGAAATCTATAGCAATTGGGCCTCCATTTTGGAGCAGAAACAATCCCCACTCCACATAACTCTGATGCCATCCTGCTTGCTTGATATGTTGAGTGAGTCAGTTCTAAACACCTAGCTTCTATCTGCATTCTTGAACCATGCTTAGGGTTTCATGTTTCACTCTGTGTTCTGTGAGAAACAGACCTCAAGATGGAATTGGATGTGCAAAAGATGGACTAGGAAGAGTGCTTTTAGAGGATAAAGATGAGAAAACAGAAGGGGACTATGTCAGAGGGTAATACAAACAATTTCTGATGAAGAGAAGAAAATAAAAAGAATTCAGCAGAGTTTCAGACCAAAGTGCAGTTTCAAGATAGGTTTAGTCAGGTCAGTGAGGTACTCTTGAGTCAAAATCACCCACTGAAGGTGTCCTATGTGTTGACAGAATAGTGCTGGTTTTGTAGCCCCACTAGATTCAGTCCTTTGCTGGGAGGAAGCTGGATGTACAATGGCCTTAGTGATGAAGGAATAAGGATGGAAAGGTAGCACCTGTGGCTGTCAGTCAATGATGTGCTCTACATTAGAAGGGCTGAGCTGTGTATTTCCATGACCACCATGATCTGCCTCACAAATGTCTCACAAAAGCCCTTTTTTCCCCCTCCTGAGCCAATGGTTGGCAATGGACAAAATTCACTGTGAAACACTGCGCCCGGACCTGGTAACCCTGGGCCACATTCTTCCACTCTCATCCAACCAACCCATGTGAACTGTTTGAGTTCCATTCAACCTCTAATGCCACACTTCAGGCATATTTCAAATCAGAGCAATCATTTATTTCCCACTTCTTAGCAGAAGTTCTTCGCATAGAAACAAATCCATCGGAAAATTGAGACATATTCTTTGGAGTCTATTTCAGTTCAGTTCATTTGCTTAGTCATGTCCGACTCTTTGCAGCCCAATGAATCACAGAACGCCAGGCCTCCCTGTCCATCACCAACTCCCGGAGTTTACTCAAACTCATGTCCATTGAATCGGTGATGCCATCTAGCCATCTCATCCTCTGTCGTCCCCTTCTTCTGCCCCCAATCCCTCCCAGAATCAGAGTCTTTTCCAATGAGCCAACTCTTCGCATGAGGTGGCCAAAGTATTGGAGTTTCAGCTTTAGCATCAGTCCTTCCAATGAACACCCAGGACTGATCTCCTCTAGAATGGACTGGTTGGATTTCCTTGCAGTCCAAGGGACTCTCAAGAGTCTTCTCCAACACCACAGTTCAAAAGCATCAATTCTTCAGTGCTCAGCTTTCTTCATAGTCCAACTCTCACATCCATACACGACCACTGGAAAAACCATAGCCTTGACTAGATGGACCTTTGTTGGCAAAGTAATGTCTCTGCTTTTGAATATGCTGTCTAGGTTGGTCATAACTTTCCTTCCAAGGAGTAAGCGTCTTTTTATTTCATGGCTAAAATCACCATCTGCAGTGATTTTGGAGCCCCCCAAAATAAAGTCTGACACTGTTTCCACTGTTTCCCCATCTATATCCCATGAGATGATGGGACCCGATACCATGATCGTAGTTTTCTGAATGTTGAGCTTTAAGCCAACTTTTTCACTCTCCTCTTTCACTTTGATCAAGAGGCTCTTTAGTTCTTCTTCACTTTCTGCCATAAGGCTGGTGTCATCTGCATATCTGAGGTTATTGAGTTTTCTCCTAGCTTGATTTCTCCTAGTCTTGATTCCAGCTTGTACTTCTTCCAGCCCAGTGTTTCTCATGATGTACTCTGCATATAAGTTAAATAAGCAGGGAATTTTTGTCACCCTCTTATTATGGACACCTTCCAGAGACAAATTCTACATAAAGGTATTTTAATGGTCATTTCCCATAAATTTTTATTTTATACATTTAGTATCAAAATGAAGCATTTTTATTGTACACAATCCAAAAATTACAAAAATGTATTGGAGCAGGAAAATATTTTCTTCACTCTATAATCTCATCTACTCAGAAATACTGTTAAGAGTTTATTAACTTCCTTTCCCTTGTTTTACTCTTGTGATAGTGTCCATATAAATTTCCCACATGGTGAGAATACACTGCCTACATTGTTTTATTTCTTCCATTATCAAGTTTTTTAAATTTACTTTTAAAATAATTTTGCCTTAGTTTTTTGCCTTATCAGATAGAAAATAAGCAAATTAGAGAATGTTGTCTAATAAATACTCTCTGTATATAATTATCATGTATATATTAATATACACTTATTGTTGTTGTTCAGTTGCTAAATCATGTCCGACTCTATGTGACCTCATGAAATGCAGCATGCCAGGTTTCTCTGTCCTTCATTATCTCCCGGAGTTTGCTCAAACCCATGTCCATCGAGTCGGTGATGTCACCCAACCATCTCATCCTCTGTCATCCCCTTCTCCCCTTGCCTTCAATCTTTCCCAGCATCAGGGTATTTTCAGATGAGTCAGTTCTTCATATCAGGTTGTCAAAGTATTGGAGCTTCAGCTTCAGCATCAGTCCTTCCAGTGAAAATTCAGGGTTTATTTCCTTTAGGATTGACTGGTTTGATCTCCTTGCTGTCCAAGGAACTCTCAAGAGTCTTCTCCAGTGCCATAATTCAAAA
The DNA here is from genome assembly GCF_029378745.1 of Bos indicus. NCBI lineage: Eukaryota > Metazoa > Chordata > Mammalia > Artiodactyla > Bovidae > Bos > Bos indicus. The sequence continues at coordinate 78,316,800 of NC_091760.1, read as the reverse complement.
TATATTATATATATGCATATTTCAGGTAATATTTTAAAATATACACATATATTTGTATATTATCATATGTATACATTTATCTCTTTATAAATGTCATCACTATATCTTGTGGCTCTCTCTCTCTTCCCCCTTCACATATTTCTCTTTATGAATGTATAGGAAGGATCTTACAATCTGAAATAGAAAGATGATTTTTACTTTGAAAATATATGTCTTTCAATTATTATCCTAACAAAAATAGTTATCCCGGCCCATGGGGAAGATTACTTACTCTATTCAAACATGTAGTGTAAGTGACACACGGAGAGATACATATGGTCTAAAACGCTCAGTGGCTGAGTGGAAGAACAGCATGTTACCTACCCAAAGGCAGCCAGGAGTAGTTATGCTCTCAGACTGATGTTATTTCTCCAAGGTCACACTTTAAACTGACTCCTTAGTAACTTGGCACAGAGATGTCACTGTAAACAAGACCCACTCAAGGGTTGTCCCATGTGGATTCCCTGTAAGAATTCTCTGAGAATTCACTTCCATCTCACAGAAACATTTTATCAGTGCATCTACTCCCACATGCTTAAACAGTGTGCACAACCCAGATTTCAAAATAAGCAAAGTTAACATTCTTGACTCCCAGCCCAAATGTGGGTGCTCATCATGAGCTCATGCCTTCCTTTGGGGATTGGCATTCATGGTACTTGTGTTATCACAGGCTGACTGGCCCAGGAAAAAGACACCAAGAGACATGTGCTAGAGATCTTGCATAGATCTCTAAGACATAAAAGTATGCACAATTCATTCTAGATCTTTTTATATTTTGGGGGGGGGGAGTGTCAAAAGTATGGTGATAATTTCAGAGAAACAGGCTTACCTGAGTTCCAACCACAGCTCCATCACTGCCTGGCTGGATGATTAAGGCAGAGTCACTATCTCTTCCTCTGTACAACAGAGGTAATAACACCTCTTTTGTGACCCCAATGACTGCAGCCCACTAGGTCCCTTTCATGGGATTGTCCAAGCAAGAGTCCTGGAGTGGGTTGCCATTTCTTTCTGCAATAACACCTAGCTTGCCTAATCCTAAAGTTTTTTTTTTATTGATTATCTAGATAGATAAAGGACATAAAATATTTAGTAAATGCAGCAAGTGCTATAAAAATGCTAGGTTTGTATATGTGCTATTAGGAAAGAAGAGACAGGATTTTAATTATCTTTATTTTCCCAAAGTCTGGCATAATACCAGGCATACCACAGGCACCTGAGTCATGATATTTTATTGAGCAAATGAACTAATGTCTAGAAGTAAGTGAAGCTGGATCCAGTGCAGGCCACTGCCACTGTGGGTTATATGATTGTGTGACTGTGTTTCTCAAGCTTTCTCACGTACACAGTGGAGGAAATGACACCACTAATCCTAGCACATCTACGTGACATTTGGGAGACTCAGATAAGAGAATGTCTGTGAAAGTGTTCTGCAAAATTAAAGCCACTATGCACATGCTTGTTATTTTTAAGCCATTTGCTGGGACTTTTTCTAAGCAAATGACCTCTAAATTCCTTTTGAACTTTGAATATAGCTAATTTTCAGAAAAAAAAAAAAAAAAACTATTATAAATGTCTTTTACTTCCTCTTTTGGGAGCTGTGCTGCGTTAGTAAACGACATATCTCACAAAGGGCTATATACCAGAAAAGCACCCAGTGGTTTAGAAAATCTTGCCCACAGCTGTTGGTAGTCACAAGTTTATACAGATCAGGTCTTTTTTTCTTGGCTCTCACCCACTCCTCCTCCTCCCACAAATGATGGCTTTTGTGACTTCCTGATGGTCAGTACTCAAACAATAAGGCACAAATTTGTGACTGTGTATCTGAAGTAAAGTTCTGCCACAGCCCTCTCAGGGCTCAAATCCCAGGAAAGTAAGTAAGAATGCTACACTCTATCCTCTCCCACCTACATAATGTTTCATGCACTCTAGTAAACATATTGTTATCTCATCAGTTTAATCAGGCACCAGATTTCCTAGTGGGCAAACTGGTCATTGTGTTTCATTCAAGTCCTGGGTGGTCATTGGAGGGACTGATGTTGAAGCCGAAACTCCAATACTTTGGCCACCTGATGCGGAGAGCTGACTCATTTGAAAAGACCCTGGTGCTGGGAAAGATTGAGGGCAGGAGGAGAAGGGGACGACTTGCTTACTCATTTACCTACATATTTAATTTTTAAACTTTTTGATTATGGTAAAAAACACATAACATAAAATTTACCAGCATAACCAGGTCTAAGCGTACAGTTCAACAGTGTTAAGCTAAGTCGCTTCAGCCGTGTCCGACTCTTAGCGACCCCATGGACTGCAGCCCACCAGGCTCCTCCGTCCGTGGGATTTTCCAGCCAAGAGTACTGGAGTGGGGTGCCATTGCTGTATTCATATGCGCAATGATTCCTGAACTTTTTCATCTTGCAAAACTGAAACTCTGTACCCATTAAACAACTCTTTGTTTCCTCCTCTCAGCCCCTACATATGTATTTTTAAATCTTCTTATACATATTTTGTAAGCAACATCCAATCACTCTGGAACAAAATGATTTTGTGTAGATAGATAGATGTAAATGTAGCCTACTAGTTTTTGTTTGTTTCTGGCCATGCTGGGAGGCTTGCACAATTTATTTCTCCAACCAATGACTGAACCTGGAATACAGAAGTGAAAGTGCATAGTCCTAACCACTGGAACTCCCTTAGCTTACAAGTTTACAGTATTGAATCATGGATTCTCAGGGTTGGACAGAATCTTAACATCACATATTCAGCCTTGTCTTCTGCAGCCCTAAACTAAGGTTTGACAGACACACTTGCTGTTTGAAGCACTGCCAGGCGTTGTGTTCCTACAAACACATACAGTATAAGCATAAATTCTATTTAGTGCAACTGCCATCAAAAAAGACCAAATAATGTATGGAGCATTTTAATTGTATATGCTGAATAACAGACGGGGGAAACCTGGTTTCGATTTTGATTCCTCTGTGTTCAAGTTTGTATGCCTGATAAAAAAAGAGGGAAAAGTTTCCACAGAGTGCATTTTCAACTCTGTTACTCCTCCACTAGGCACACATTTTTCATCGCTGTTATTGTTGGAGATATTCATACTGTGATTGATCTGCAACCCAAGTTTTTAGTGACACTATGTCTAGTGTCATAGGCAAGAGGAATACTGTTGGAAGCCTTTCATATACCAAGATGAATAGCAATAATTTAACTCTATACAACCCTAACCCAGGCCACATTAATCTTTCCTTCCAAACCCAAACTAAAAGTATACTGTATTCAACTAGCCCATACTTGGATCCTAGAAATCATATGGCCTCTCCATCACCATTCTGTGCAAAATGAATGGTGATGAAGGGGAAAGTGAAGCAGAAAGAGATGGTAATATTAGAGGATTGTGGTTAAAATAGATCACATATGTATATTTTACAGAAATGTAATGGCCATGTACACATACTACTAAAATAGTTCCTAGGACCTTAGAGGGTTTCCCAGGTGGCTCAGTGGTAAAGAATCTGCTTGCCAATGCAGGAAATGTAGGAGACATGGGTTCAATCCTTGGGTCAGGAAGATCACCTGAAGGAGGTAATGGTAACCGACTTCAGTATTCTAGCCTGGAGAAACCCACGCACATGAAAGCCTCATGGGCTACAGTCCATGGTGTCGCAGAAAGTCAGACATGACTGAGCATGAGCACATGAATGCATGCAGGACCTTAGAAGGGACTGCTATATAAGTAAGAGGTTTTAACATTCAAATTTTCTGTTCCTGAGATGAGGCCTGGAGAAAACCCTCTGAAGGGCTTTAAAAACCAAGCATTTCCTGATATGATGTACAGGATGTACACAATATCATAGTATCACAGATGTTTCTGCCAAAAGTAGAAAACTCAATCTAATCATGAGAAAACATCAGTCAAACCTAAACTGAGGTTCAGTCTACAAAATAACTGGCCTGCACATTTCAAAAATATCTGTCATGCCATAAAGAACAGATTTGTGGTTGCCAGGGAAAGAAGGGACAAGGGGAGGTTGGATTGGGGATTAGCAGATGCAAACTATTGTATATAGGATGGATAAATAACAAAGTCCTACTGTGTCATGTGGGGAACTATATTCAATATCTGGTACTAAGCCATTTTGGAAAAGAATATGAAGAAGAACATATATATATATATGAATCACTTTGTTATACATCAGAAACTAACACAACACTGTAAATCAACTGTACTTCAATTAAAAAAAAAAAAAACTGTCATGAAATACAATGACTGAGGAAATGTTCCTGATTAATAAAGGCTAAAGAAATAGAACAACAGAATGCAATGTAAAATCCAGGATTTTCTGTTTGCTATAATAAGCATCATTGGGACAATTGGCAAAGTCTGAATGTAAAGAAGATAATCATGTTATATCAGTGTTAATTTCCTCATTTCTTTATTGGATTGTGATCATGTCAGAGACCGTCCCATTTTAGGAAATATGCACTAAGACAGTCAGAATCAAGGTGTACCATATCTGCAACTGACAAATGGTTCAGGAAAAAAATCTGCAAAGTGCCAAATAAGGACTTCCTGTGTCTCCTTATTTATCTCTCACTCACGTGGGCATTGAGCAAAGAAGGGGTGGGAGTGAGGAGCCCCCACACAGCTGTTCAGGGATGTCTGGAAAAGAAGCCCACCCACATTGCTCTGGGACACTGGGTGTGACTTGGAGGGTATCAGGTTTGTCTGTTACGGACACTGCCAACCTCTTCCTTCTCCAATTGCCCTCTGTGTTTCCTTGCATGCCCTCTGAAGAGACAAGTATCCCTTTCCTCAGACACTTCCCTGAAGCATCTTCTTTTTTTTCAGTAGACTCTGAGACACTAGCTTTATGCATTTTTTCCCCCTATTTGATGAATTCCAGTGACCTGCAAGGTGGTAGAGGTCAAATCAAAGGAAAAACATGGCTAAGCTTGCAAATTACTGGCTTTTTCATTGATATAAAAAGCATTTGACCCTAATCCAGCATGCTTAAATTCTAGGCCCAGCTTTACTTCCACTAGATGCCCTACTTCAGCAAATATTATATTCATAGAACATAAAGCTGGAAGTGTTGGGAGGATGCCCCGCCTCAAAAAAAAAAAAAAAAAATATACAGAACCTGTTTCTACTTCTGTGAAACAGAGATTGTGGAGTTGAACTGAAGTTATATCCAGGAAAGTATCTCAAAACTAAAAATCATGAAACTCTTCAGTCCCTTTGATGTAGGTGACACTTGATGAATTTGCCGCTTCTTTTCTAGAAAGTTCTTTCTTGATCCCCATATTGTAAAAGAGGGGCAGGTCAGGATGACTTGGAGAGGACAAGACCCTGACAAGAAATTTAGCTCCTTCAGTCACACAGCCACAGCCAGCCAGAGCTCTTAGGAATCTGCGCGCTCATCCACTTTAAGCCCCTCCTGGTGGCATCTGTTGTTTTCTGCTGCCCTGAACCTAATGCCCTTTCCTAGCTTAATGGACCTTCTATTTTCTTTCAGAAATTCTCTTTGGCCCAGTCTTGGTAGGACTATATCAATCAAGACATATTCAGATTTCTCCTGGCCTAAAACGACATCTTCCTTCTGAGAATTTGAAGGTAAATGTGTATGTGCGTGCTTTTTATTCAGTCTTGTCTGATTCTGTGTGACTCCATGGACTGTAGCCTGCCAGGCTTCTCTGTCCATGTAATTCTCAGGCAAAAATACTGGAGTGGGTTGCCATGCCCTTCTCCAGGGGATCTTCCTGACACAGGGCTCGAACCCCTGTCTCTTGTTTCTTGCTTCTCCTGCACTGGCAGGCGGGTTCTTTATCACTAGAACTACCTGGGAAGCTCTCTAAGGTAAACGATTCAAGCTTAAAAAAAAAAAAAAAGAAGAAGAAGAAGAAGCAAAGAATCCTGCTGGGTTTGACTTATTTCTAAGGTGGCACTATCAAACTGACTCTATTCATTCCTGTTACTTAGATCCCTGCAGATCTTCTGGTTCTTAGCCCCTTCCCAAATCTTATTTTTCAACTTTCTCCTTCAATCTGTGAACTTTCATATTTTAACCTGTTTTTATATTCTTAGTTTTATTTAGTGGGAGTTACTTTACATTTTTAGTAACAAAGGAATCCTCATCGACACATCCTTCCTCTTAAAGAGCAAGAATGTAAGGTCCAGGACTTCCTTGGTGGTCCAATGGTTAAGACTGCCTTGCAATGCGGGGAACATGAGTTTGACCCCTGATCAGGGAACTAGGACATCACATGCCTCAGGGCAACTAAACTCTCATGCCACAACTAGAGTCCACATGCCACATAGAAAAATTCCGCATGATGCAATGAAGGTCCCGCATGCTACAACAAATACAAGTAGCCAAATAAATAAATAAAAAGAAGAATGTAAAGCCCGAAGAAAGTAGGCTTCTTGTCTAAAGTCAAGGAGGAAATTGTGACCAGAACCTTGACCAAACCAAGGTTAGTCAGTTTCTTTCTGTGTCTTCTGCATCCTCTAGAGCTACAGCAACCTGGGAGAGAATGAGCTAGTCCACATCACTAAGGGACTTAATGGGATGGGTTAGTATTTGCTCTTAAAAAGTCTATTGGACTTCTGCTTCTGGCTCTAATTAGGAATTTGAGACTAGTTTTTATATTAATAATGAAAATTAGGAACAATCCACATGTTCAACAGCCATAAAGAAAAACCAGTCATAGACGTACATAAGAACATGGATATATCTCAAAAGCAACACATGAAATGAAAGAACCTACCAGACACAAAAGAATAGAAGCCGTATGCTTACATTTATGTGACATTCTAGCATCATGCTGTCCAACATGGTAGCCACTAGTCACATGTAGCTATTTAAATACAAGTTGACCAAATTAAATAAAAATTAAAATGCAATTTCTTAGTTGCATTAGCCATATGTGGTTAGTAACAACCATGACAGACAGAGCAAATGTAGGTATTTCGTTCATCACAGAAAGTTCTATTGAATAATGCTATTCTAGAAAACATACATCTGATACATGCTGACAAAAAAGCAAAACAAGAGAGTGAGTGTTTAGGGTCAATGGTGAGGAAGGATTAATTGCAAGGGGAACTTTTGGGGTAATAGAAATGAGCAGGTTTGGGGAGTAATGAGATATTCTATATCTTGGTTTTGGTGGAGGCTACGTGGATTATAATATGTCAAAATTCCTCAGATGGAACAGTAGAATAAGTGAATTTCATTGTATATACATTATACCTCAATTAAACTGATTCTAAAAAGTCAAGTGCTTCACACAAGTTCTTTTTAACCACTTATGATAATAATTAGATGTGTTTTTGCAAGGGTATAAACAAGTTATTTGCCACTAGACCATACTTTGCTCATCCCTGGAGACACAGAGATAAATCAAATCTCAAACCCACTCTCAAGTTGTTCACCATCCAGTACAGGAAATAGTCTTATGCAAAAGTAGCTCAGATCTAGGAAGGAAATAGCAGGCGCCCTTTCACAAGTTAGAACATCATGATTTAAGAGGGAGAGGGTAGCTTCCTTTTACCTGGAAGGATGAGAAAGGCTTCCTGTTCTTTCACGTGTTTGTGAGATGTGGATATACACACGTGGGATTTAAAAGCATTCTGGATGAAGGACAAAGCATGCTCCAAGGCAGGGAGGAACAAGAAAAGCACGTGACCCAGTGGATAGAGTACATAATGGGGAGCTGTTAAGATATAATTCACATGAATGTAAATGAGAAAGGTTTGTGTTTTGAATACCTGAGTTTGGCAAAGTACACATTCTTGGCTACTAGCCACTGAAAGGAAAAAAAATATCCTTTTATCTTACAGTGAGTCCAGGGTTCCAGGTCCTGAATACTACTGTTTCCCTAAGCTCATTACTTCTCCTCTTCCTACAAATCAAAAATCTTCACCAACAACATCATTCAAAGATGTAGGACATGGTCAGAAAGGCAACTTCCTTCTCTCAGGCTAAAGATAAACTTATTCTATTACAATCTCTACCTAATAGACCTAACATGTTGGAAAAGCATCTAACTTTCATAGCAAAGAAATAATTTATGCATTTGTATATTAATCTGAGGGCTTTCCTGGGTGGCTCAGTGGTAAAGAATCTCCCTGCAATGAAGGAGACTCAGGTTCAATCCCTGGGTCAGGAAGATCCCCTGGAGCAACCCACTCCAGTATTTTTGCCTAGAAAATTCCGTGGACAGAGAAGCTTGGTGGGATTCAGTCCATGGGGTCGCAAAAGAGTCAGACATGGCTTAGCAACTAAACAACCACAATGTAGTCACCTGAGCTCCCTGGGTGAAGAGGGATGTAATATAAATAAAAGTGGCAATTTTGGTAATTACTGTATAATTGTCATGTATTTTCCCCAGGTTCTGGATGGTGGGGGCCATTGGTGTGTTGTTGAGTACTGGAGAGTCTTCCTTTTGCCCTTGATCAGGATAGCTCTCTGCATTTATTTTCACAAAGCAATAGGAGCCAGTATGTTTGATAATTATAAATTATATATATCAGCTCAGTTCAGTCTCTCAGTCGTGTCTGACTCTTTGCCACCCCATAGACTGTGACCCACCAGGCTCCTCTGTCCATGGAGTTTTCCAAGCAAGGATACTGGAATGGGTTGCCATTTCCTTCTCCAGGGGATCTTCCCAACCCAGGGACTGAACCTTGTAGCTCCTACATTGGCAGGAGGATTCTTTACCACTGTGCCACCTGGAGTGGGGTAATATATATATGTATGTACATATATATATTACTATTTAATATCTGTCCCTCTTAACTTAATAAATTTAGGATTTTTAAAAAAATATCATTGATGTCAGGGCATACATTTTAAATGGTCTTTTTTAAAAATAAATTAAGCTGTAAAAATTTGAAATGCAAAGCATGTTAAGAATGCTTAAAATTAATAATTTATTAATATTTGGAAACCGAGAGCCTCTGATAGTAATTAAAATATTTGCAAGGGTTATGGTTATTTCCTAGAAGTATATAAAAAGCAGGCCTGAAAACAGCACTGGGTCTTTATACTCAAAGTGTGATGCTAAAGCCAGCAGCAGCCATCACCTGGGAGCTTGTATGAAATGAAGAGTCTCAGGCCCCATCTGAAACCTACGGGACTAGAATCTGCATTGACAAGATTTCCAGGTGACTCGCAAGTGCTTTAACATTTGAGAAGCACTACACTTGAGATCACTATTTCACCTCCCATTTTATAAATGGGAAAAGCCAGACACAGTGTGGTGGGACTTGGCCATGCTCAAAGGATATTGAATATTTTAAATTTAAGAACTCTGTATATTCTGGTCATCTGTATTTGCTAATAGCAGGGAGTAAAGCCAAACACTTTAACTCCAATTAACAAATCTATAATTAATTAGTAAAATGATCTTCCCTCAAGTTTCCCATTTTGTAGAACAAGCTGTTTAAATTGGCTGGGGCTCAGGCCGGCATATTTGTGAATTTCACAATTCACAGATGTTAGACACTCTCAGGCTAAGTAAGGAAGAGAATGTCAAGTTTTAAATAGCTTCTCCCTTCTATCCTGGCTGCAGCAACAAATAAAATATTTTTATGAAACACATTTTGAACCAAATTTTCTCAAAAGGAAATGTCAAACTGCTCTGAAAAGGACTTGAGATTATCTCACAACTTTGACAACTTCTGATATCACCAGTTTACAGGTGACCTGTGATTAGGGGTGAATGGAGGATGTGAACTTACCTTGTTAGTGACACTTGGACACACTTGTTGTTTGTTTGTTTGTTTTTTCTGTTGGAGTCTATTTTAATTTAGCTTCTGAATCATATTTCATTCAATTTCCAAATCCACAAAACCATGATTGGTTTACAGCCTGTATTCAGAAAGGAAGTGAATTATTCTGTATGTAGACTTTTGATATATTGTTTTGGATATATGAACAAGTTAATGGTTTTACTCCAAAGTAGCTCGAGCTAAAAACCAGCCAAAACAATAGACATAAATAAAAAAGTGGGAAAGACTGAGAGAGACAGAAAGAACTCAAATGTTTGCAGTAACAGGCAATTTGAAATAATTTTGTAAGCTTCAAAATAGTCAAAAATACTAAATTATTTTCCATTAATATGCTTTAAGAAAATTATGTGTGTGTGTTTGAGGTAGGATATTTTAAAAATTCAATAAAGGTTTTTTTTTTTTAATTTAGGGAAGGCAATACTAAAGGGATGTGAATGGGTATCTCTTTTAGTTGAGACGAAGAGTGAGTTCTAGGTTAAATATAATCAAGGAATTTCCCCGTCTTTGCTATTTGAGATTGTGACCACAACAGGCGGTTGGCTGAAAGGGAGAATGAAGGGGGGGGGGGGGGGGGGGAGGGGAGGACAGAGAGGTGGAGATGAAGAAGATAAAAAAAAAAAAAAAGCTCCCTAAGCAGCTCTGTGAAATACTTAGTTCCAGAAGCAGTCACAGAAGTCCTCAAATTAAATCAGTATGCAGATACGAGGAAGCATTAATTAGTTGGAGCAGGGTGGACATTCATTAGCTCTGCTCTGTTGTGAAAGTCCTGGCTGCTGAAATTAAACTCTGATGCCATTCATGCCAGCATCCAATCACCAGAGAGACCAGAAGTTCAGAGATGACTCCAAATTGCCAACGAGTGTGGCCACTATACATGAAGGACTCTAAAGCCGTAGTAGAAAAGGAAGAACAACTTTAGAGAGGATGCCCAGCTGGTAAGATTCGACTGTTTCTGGTGTTTTAATCACTTGATGAATCTCATTGGTTCAAATCGAGAAACGCTCCGCCTCTTTTCAAATATGTGTGAAGGGGGAAAGTGTCTACACGTCTATGTCTGATAGCATTTGACCCTATTGCTTTGAGCCTCCTGGCTCGATATCTATGCATACACAGGTATATGTGTATATGTTATATACTTTTCTCCATTTATTGATATCAAAGAGAGGTGAAGGAAATGAATTTTGAAACTTCACGGTGTGCCACCCTACAGTACTGTCCCGACCCTTACATCCAGCGGTGAGTTTAAACGTGAGATAAACTTCTATCAAAATTTAATTGGAATGCCTTGTGTATGATGAGTGTTTCTGCTGTATTCAAAGAGCAGCCTCTCTTTGTTTATGAGCACAGTGATATTATTTTGCACTTTCTGTGGACTTAAAGTGGTCTGTGGGCATCTCTTCTAGGTTTCCTTTTTAGTTCCTATCTGAATGTACAAAGTAACAAAGTCTGAAGACAGTCTTCCCATGATGTCTCAGAAAATTGTCACACCATTTTAAGATGTTTAAAATCTGTTATTTGCCAGGCTCAGCACTCACCCACCCAAGTAGAAGACATTTCATTGGACAGGGACATAATAGACTGTGAGTGATCTTCAAGTCAAAATAAACACAGAATAATTTTGATTTATGCAATAAAAAATAGATAAATAGCCATTGTTATACTAAACAGATTGTGGCTTGTCATTTTGGCTCTATAGCATATTTTCTTCTTGATTTGTTTCAAAACAAACATCATCTTTTGACAAATCCGACTTTTAAAACTTATAATTATCCTGAATTGTATTTCTGCTTATAGGAAGTAATGTTTGCCTAGCACTAAGAGGGAATATTAGTGAGTGTGCACAGTGTGTGTGTGTGTACGTGTTTCAAATTAGAGGCTGCTATTTTTAAACTGGTAAATGAAATCTGAACAGTGTTTTTCCAGTCATAAAGTTATGGGAAATATTCCAGTTGTATGTAGCAGTGTGATGTTGTTAATTTAACAGCATGAGATTTGATGTTGGAATGTCATACTTTATTTTCTGAGACTAATGAGGGAGGTCCTCTGGCTGTTGAAAACGGTGTGGTTCCAAAAGGGTTAACTTGTCATTCACCACGAGTGCCTAGGAGAGAATCAGTTCAGCAGCAGAGTAGGTTCTCTGGCCAGGACTCACTGTCCAATTGCCCAGGCAATTAAAGAGGCCATGTGATCTTTCTTTATTAATATGAGTTATTACCATGTAAACAATAATGTAGACGATGTGTTGGCCAAAAATTTCGTTCAGGTTTTTCCATAACATCTTACACAAAAATCCAAATGAACTTTTTGGCCAACCCTATGAACGCAACTTCTTTCCCTGTGATATTTCTGGTGGACTGTGTGAGAAGGCAGAAGAAGGAAAGAAAGGGAGAAACGTGAATGGAATGGTGGAGAGAGTAAGAGAAGAAAAGAAGAAAAAGGAAAGAGAGAGAAAGCAAGTTCGTTGTTCTCCAGGTTGAAGTGAGAAATGTGTGTGGTGATTTGATTCCTGCCTTGCTGTGCATTGCAAACAATAGTAGCAAAAATGAATGGCTCTAGAATTCATGTTCTTATATAAGATTTTGTTGGCATTGTGGAGTGAGTGGATAAAGAGAGAAATATTAAAGATTTTCCAGTTCTCAAAATTTTTCCAGCCTCAACATTTTATACTTCAATAAAATCTTTGGAAGAATATTTCTAAGAGGATAATTCTGGTGAAACATTAGCTGTATAATGTGTCCCCTGAGGACATCTTTTTTAAAGTAGGTGCTTGGATCTACCTCAGCTCTAGAAGAAACTTTCTTCTATCGACTAGCAACCTGCATGTCAGTCACGAAGACCTCTGTCCAGGTGTATTTCTAATGATTGATGAGGGAAGCCTGTAAATATGAATACACAAGGAAATTGCTTTTCAGAGTGTCCTACCAATCTGCCCGTTGATGGAGCAAATATCATCTCAATTTTTGACAGACTGTAAAATTTAAAATAATAATAGTACTTTAAAAATGTTTTAAATTCTGCTGAATCTCTGAACTTAATGGCAAGAGTCACTTTTGGGGAAAGGGGGTTCATGTTGGGCAGCTGTGAGATGGTGGTGCTGAGTGATCAGTGAACATTTATTTGCCAAATAAATTGTTTTAGGTAAGATTATCTACTTCCCATTTGTCATTAAAACTTAATTGGAAAATAAACTAAAGAAAAATGTTCCTTGCCAACCATCTACTTACTCTGATCAAGGCACTGGAAATACAAAAATGAACAAGGTATGGCTGTAATGTTTAACTCTACAATACTTACATATTTAATAACGAACATTTTCCTCATATTTTTAACCACCGTCAGATATTTCAAGTTCTGAATTATTATATTTTTCTGTCTAGACTTTTAGGGAATAAATGAATGAATAACTGGAATATCACTATAAGAAAGAATCAAACAATATTCTGTTTGATTCCTCAGGAGTGAATGGGTTTGAGCTGGTTTTTCTAAGCAGACAATCCTTGTAGTTCTCAGTTTACAAAATCTATTTTAAGTAAGACCAAATTTAATCATTCCATAATCATAGTCATCTACATAGTTAAATTTGTCTTTTTCCTGACCTTGTCTTTAGAAAAAAGTTATAAAAGAGAATTTTCATAAAAGGAAAGAACAGGATTTCTTGTTATTTTTAGCTGTAAGCTACCTTAATGCATGAATTTCCTTTTATCAAAGAATACAATAAATGAGAGCTGCTATTATCATTTATTACTGAATGTTAATGCCATTTCCCCAAAAGCCAGTTTTAATATACATTTCAAAGTATGATGGTAATCATTCTCTCGGTTAAAATTTAGATTTCTAAGTTTTTTTTTTTGCTTTTTTTGCCCTTTGCACCTGAACATATTAACATATTATGCATTTGGTTGTGCTCTGATGTGGATGCTAATTTACTGTAGTTTTTACAAAAACTTTTCTGAAAATCAAAGATATGGAAAGATACTGAAACTATCTAAGCTATATATAAGAGGAAAAGGTAGACAAATCACCAGTTTTGTGACTTTATTGCTACCTTAATTTGTTAAAAAAAATAGATGAAATTGTGGAAATTAATAAACAAGAGCCAAACGGTAAAATACCATTTCCTTATAAATTAAAACCATAATCAATGAGTTCTGTTTATTTTTTATTTGTAAATATTCAAAATGAATCTAAATTTTAGCATTTTAGGAGTTAAATTTTGTTAATTTATCATTTGGGTTATAATTTGGGCCTTTTTTCATAATTAGTTTTGGAATTGCCACCTCATTTTTAACATAGATCTCTTTAACCAAGTAATTCTAAAAGACAGATTGAATTCCTCCAAATGTCATTTTGAAGATTAACCAGTTAAAATGATAAAAAGGAATCAAGATTAAATTTTGAAACATTATGATAGCTGAGGACTAAAATAAGAGAAAGTAAAACATTACAATTTGAACCACTGGTAAAATGATTTTGAGTTTGTTTCTTTGTGTTTTTTTTGTTTGTTTTTTTTTTTCCCCCGTCACCCTCTACTCAAAGACGTTTAAACTGTTAAAGTACTCTATGGATGAGTAAGAAGTATTTCCTGTGTAAATTACATATTGATTGTGAATTTTATGCTTTACTGGCTTAAAGGTCAATTTTTTAAACTGTGTTTTTTAAATATATCCCAAAGGACAAGGAGGGCTGTGGATGATAATGAATTTACAGTGGAGGATCATTTTATTTGTCAAATACAATCTCATAAAGACAGATGCAGTGTTTGTGTAGAGTGTCTTCAATTTGCTTCTCCACATCCGTCCTACATCCTTTTGTTCTGAATCCCAGGAAGCTGACTTATGAAGACTTCCTTATGAAGCAGTTCCTTTCTCTTCTGTTTTCTCTTGGGTTCTATCAGTGGGTACCTCTAGCAGGAGATCAAAGGACAGGAAGAGGATGAATTGGGGGTTTATGCTTCCCTGTTTCTCCGTGGGGTTTTCCACTAAAGGTTGCAGGTCTACAGGGGCTCTTACCACAGGTGTGGGTATCTTGAGTTTGAGTAACTTCTCTCTACTCTCCTTTTCCTTCAAACTTAGGGGTGTAACAATTTCTAGTCACTGCTAACTCCAAAAAGTCATACCGTATCTCTTCTCCCTTCATCAATAGTCCCTTTATTAAACTCTCTTAATTTACCTTTTTCAAATGCTTTTTCCTTTCAGGATCACATCCAGTAGAAAAATGGAAAATGTGCCCATAGTGTTCTTTATGTACACGTGGAGACTTTGAAAATTAATAAATCATTTAATAATATAATTTTGATGCCATTTTAGGATGTATCCATCCATTTCAACGAGCAAACCATTTTTAATACAGCTAATCCATTAATTTTAGCCAGTTCCATAATCACTCAGTTTCTGTGTCTGACTGAAAGGAATGAGCCAACATGCTGCAATCTGTATAGCTTTTACATCAGTACTTGAAATGAAGAAAGGCAGAGGGCAGGGAGAATTGATTCATGAAGTACAATAAAGATGCAGTTTATCAACAGGGACTAATGTAGTCCCCAATTGTAGTCAAGAAAAATCTGCCTCCAACCCTTACAATTTTCACTAGAATAAATGTCAAAAGACCTTTATGACCCATGGTTGTTAGCCAAGAGTAAAATGTTCTATAATTCTGTACACAGCTCCTGAACTGTGAGTGCATTTAAATGGTAGAGAGGCAGGGAAGTGTGTCAGCTGAGGGCACATAGGACTTACCAAAAGATCTGGGTAATAGTCTTAACGCCACCACTAACTGATCATGTGACTTTCATGGAACCCACTTTAGCCATCCAAATCAAAGTTTCCTGATAAGTTACCTAGGGATAACAACTTCTAGTCTACTGTTCATAGCTAAAATGCTGAGAATTAAATAATAACCCACTAAACTCTTAAATGCATCCACTTAGTGTACTTCTAGGTTCTACTGTTGTGTATATAGGGGCTTCCCTGGTGGCTCAACGGTAAAAAAAAAAAAAATCCACTTGCTGTGCAGGAGATGCAGGTTCAATTTCTGGGTCAGGAAGATCCCATGGAGAAGGAAATGGCAACTCATTCCAGTACTCTTGCCCCGAGAATCCCATGGATGGAGGAGACTTGCAGGTTACAGTCCATGGTGTCACAAAAGATTTGGACATGATTTAGTGACTAAACAACAACTAGTGTGTGTACAGCACACTGGTGAACTAGAATTTCCTTCCCAGCAACAACTGTGTCCTCATGCAGGCATACCTAGCTTTTATTTCACTCTGTATGATCTTTAAGCACAAAGATGATTATGAGTCCTGCCCCATGATGTTGATTTATCTCCATTCTTCTGCTTTAGAATTGAGAAATTTAAAACCTAGAGAGGTTAAGGGACTTGCCTAAAATCACATACAAAAACAGTAGCAGAACCAAGCCTAGAATCCAAGTCTCTCCCCCATTCAATGCTTTCTACCACAGAACATTCTATTTTATTAGATCCATATAGAACTTTATGAGTAACAAAGTGTTATTCAACACGTTATGTAGCTGATTCAGCAGGATAGATGAGGCAAGCAAAATAATGGTCTCTAGCAACAGTCGTGTCTTCTTTTTTTATTTTGTATTGAGGTACAGCTGATTAACAATGTTGTGATACTTCCAGGTGAATAGCAAAGGGACTCAGCAGTACATATGTATGTATCCATTCTCCCCCAAACTCCCCTGTCATCCAGACTGCCATGTAATGTTGAGCAGAGTTCCATGTGCTATACAGTAGGTCGTTGTTGGCCTCCCATTTTAAATATAGCAGTGCATACATGTCCATCCCAAACTCCCTGTCTATCCTTTCCCCCCATCCTTCCCCCTGGAAGGATAAGCTTGTTCTTGAATTCTTTGTGTCTATTTCTGTTTTATAAGTTTATCTGGATTATTTCTTTTTAGAAGATTTAGATTCTTCTTTATTCACTCCTCTGTTGATGGACATTTAGGTTGATTCCATGTCTTGGCTATTTTAAACAGTGCTGCAGTGAACATTGGAATGCAAGTATCATTTCAGATCATGTTTTTCTCCAGATATATGCCTAGGAGTGGACTGCAGGTCATATGGTAGCTCTATTTTTAGTTTTTTATGGAACTATGTTATATTACACATGATTATATGTTATATTACACAGCAAAGAGATATTAGGTTGCATATGGAATTAAGGCTGCTAATCGGCTGATCTTATAATAGGTAGATTATCTTGGACTATCCAAGTGGTATATAATCACAAGACTCCTTAAAAGTGAAAGTGGGAGGTCGAAAGTCAAAGTGATATGAGGTGAGCGAAGATTCAATGGATTTTGTAGATGGAAGGGGATCAGGAGCCAAGGAATGGTGGCTGTCTCTAGAAATTGGAAGAAGCAAGGAAACGGATTTTCTTTAACAGCCACCAGGAGGAACACAGGCCTGCCAACATCTTGATTTCAACCCAGTGAAATCTGTCTCAGGCTTCCAACCTGCAGAACTGTGAGATAATACATCTGGGTTGGTTTAAGCCACAAGTTTGTGACATTTTGTTACAGCTGCAATAGGAAACTAATTCACTAGGTAATGAATTTTTATCATCAAATTGTAGATATGGAACCTAAACCTTTTTTTGTTTTGTTTTGTTTTGATTTGTTTGTTTAACTAAAATATTTCATGAGCTTATCTATTTTTCTTGGTGCTGAGTGGGAAAGATAAATGGTATGAGTAGGATACAGTCCTAGACCTCAGGGCTTTAAGGAAGAACTTCATGCATCGAAATACTACAGTGAGGTACAAGAGAGGGTAGAAGGCCCTGGATGTGCAGCCTGAGAATTGCAAATACAAAGCACCCACCATGAAGGCTGCAAGTTGGAAAAGTGACTTTGGTTAGTAGCATCTGTTGAAAAAAAGTGAAAAGTGAAAGTTAGTCACACAGTCCTGTCTGACTCTTTGCTGTCCCATGGACTGTAGCCTGCCAGGCTCCTCAGTCCATGGAATTCTCCAGGCAAGAGTACTGGAGTGGGTTGCCATTTCCTTCTCCAGGGGATCTTCCTGACTCAAGGATCAAACCTGGGTCTCCTGCATTGCAGGCAGATTCTTTTACCAACTGAGCTACTAGGGAGGCCTCTGTTAAGGTTCCTCAAAAAGGTTTTTAGGGAAATACATTTGACTTTCAGGAAGTAACTGAAACTGACACCCAAATTCACACTCAGGAAAACTCAGTAATATGTACATTCACTTCTGATGCTGTTAGGAATTCAGAGAGCCGAGACTCAAAAACCTGAAACTATAACTTGGTAAGTCTATCTGGAGCCTTGGAATTTCACTGTAAACAAAAATAATTTTGATTCATGTACTTCTCAGACCACTCGGGGGGAAATAGTTGTAGGCCTTCTGTGCTATAAGGTTCCCAGTTAATTTTAGGTTTCCAGTTACACTGATGGCACCCTCTGAGAAACTGAGCATGAGGGGAAGGCATGCAAAATGCAGCATTTTTATCGAGCACCCCAGAAGATTTGCTTGTATACACACCCAGTTTTGAGAACCACTCTATGCAGGGAGGAGAACTTGGACTGAATATCCCAGTTGAAGCTCATAAAAAGGTACCCAGTGATATGAACAATGGGAGATGCATGCCTTTCCAAAAAGAGACTTCATGTTCTCACTCTACTTAAAAGCCAAATGGATTGTGAGATTAAAGTGGCAATTTTCAATCTGTTTCAAGTCAAGAGAGCCAAGTTTTTGATTAGCTGTTTGCAGCTCAAATTTGTCCTGACAGGGTTTCTATCTCCTTTAAAGAATTCACCAAGAAATAGTCCTCAAGCAACAAGTGATGGATGGATAAAGCACTATAATTATGATCAAAGTCCAAAGACTCCAGTCTATGTAATTATGCACTTCCCAACCTCTGAAAGTCACTTTGTTCCATTTAAAATAGGATGAGACATGGACATGGGGTGATGTGTACTTTTTGGTTTTCACGGTTTGGGAAATGACAGTTATTAACATTTCTGTTTTACCTTAAGCCATAATATTTGGGGAATAATTTAGAGGGAGAGGATTGTCACTCAATTCTTATTGTTTGCCTTCCATTCTCCACTTATATCTGTCTCTCTTTTTATTATAAATTAGCCTCTTTGAAGTTCAGAATGAAATCATTAAGCTTAGAAGTCAAATTATAAGGACTCAAAAATCTCCTTGCCACTTTCTAATCTCTTATACCTTTTTCTGTTGTTTCAAATGAGCAAACTTAATATATCAAGTTGAATAGCAAACACCCATTCTCACTTTCCATTAACTCAAGCAGTTCTTTTATAATTGAGGGCAATGCCAGCATCATAATAATAAGTCTGATAAAGCATTTTTAGTTGAGAAGTACAAAACTGAAAATTGTTGTGACAATTTAATCAGCTGCATGGTTACCTAGAGTAGATTTTCAATGTAAGGGTTTTGTTGTTGTTGTTGTTGGGTTGTTTGGCTGTTTGTTTTCTTTTGTTTTAAGTATAATGGTATAGATTGAGGCAGTATAGATTTGGATAGAATACATACAAATTCATGGTGGGGATAATGCTGCGATCAACACTTTTGTTTCTTAAGTTAAGTATGTTATGTCTTAAGATTATTGATTGAATTTAATTTATCCTCCAAATACATTTGACATTTCATCAAGGTGGTCAATTTTTAGAGCTTCCTTAAAAAAATCAAGTCTTAATTATTTTTATTTGAAATTCAGCATTAGCTTTTCTTTTTCCTTTCTGACTCAGGGAACTTCCATTTTTATGATTGAACTTAGTAGTGTCACTTCTTAACTATGTAATTTTATTCATTGAAACTTTCCATGAGAAAGCTCACTTTCTTCCAAATTTTTCATCACAACCTCCCCTAAATAAAAAGTGCTAATAAGATGTATGTTTCCATTTTATTTTTCTTTTAAACCCTCTTATCTCAGGCAATGAGTGAAAAATTTTCTTATAGGATTTTCAAACTAATGAATTTTTTCAGGATCCCAGTTGATACTATCTAAAATGATAAGTCTTTGCACCTGCATAATCTATTTTGTAGTATACTGTAGAGGTTGATATGGCTTGAATGAATATTTTCAGCTTAGTGAAGAGCTCTCGGTGGATGACTTCGCTTCATGTTAGCACTGGTGTGAAGGTAGGCCATCCTAGGTGTTACATTTGCACTAACACATTTGATAGACCCTTAGGTTAAATCATGTCTTCACCGAGTGAAAGTCTTGTCTCTGAAAGCACTGCTTGCTCTTCTGTCATTTGAGGACCCATCTTATCTTTCCACATAAAATGTATATATAATTTTTACATCAAAATCTTGAATCATTTCCCCTCCCTACTTTTCCTTTTTTAATAGATGTTCTATATACCTTCACTTCTTGAGAAGACAGAATATACCTGAGAAAGCTTAAATACCACAAAACACTTTAAAAAAATAGTTAAACTTTGCTCTGCAAAAGTAAATTTAGGGCAGTTTGTGAGAGAAATTATGATAGCCACTATCAAAAAGAAAAACACCCAATAAAACTGACAAAATATGTAACATATGGATTTTATGAAAAGTGTTTTTTTATCTGGTTTGCCAAGCAAATTTTGAAGGAGTTTTATAAATTAGCAAATATTTAAATAAATTGATAAATACTGTTGGTTGGCGTGACAAGGAGGAATAGAAAAAGGGAAATTATAAAGTCTTAAAATGTCTAAGCTTATTTGAAATGAAAAAAATATTCATTAATGTTCAGTAAATATTTACTAAATTAATACATAATAATAAATTTAAAAATTCAAGGTTTTTAAGTATCAGTTTTTACTATAGATCTTTTAGCTTTATCTGAATTAAGACCAGGATAAAGGAAGATCTTTGAAGATAAATGTCAGAGCACCTTAGGTATTCTCAAATGAAACACTCAGATAAAAGTACTTGTGATTTGATATTAATGATATCAAAAATTATCAGACAAATGCCATGTTCTCAACAATATTAGAAGCCAGCAAAACAAATCTAATAAAACAGTTGTTTTCCATATCACCTTCTAGCTCCATAATTTTTATACTTAACATATAATCATAAAATAATTTCAATATTTTATTATATAAATTACATAAGAACTTTCCATATACAAATATGGACATTTACAAATAGCCAAGAATACAAGAGAAGTGAAAGGCAAAAGATGAAAGATATATCCATCTGAATGCAGAGCTCCAAAGAATAGCAAGGAGAGATAAGAAAGGCTTCCTAAGTGATAGATGGAAAAAACAGAGGAAAATAAAGAATGGGAAAGGCTAGAGATCTCTTCAAGAAAATTAGAGATACCAAGGGAAACTTTTATGCAAAGATGGGCTCGATAAAGGACAGGAACAGTATGGACTGAAAGATATTAAGAAGAGGTGGCAAGAATACAAGAAGACTATACAAAAAAGATCTTCATGACCCAGATAACCATGATCGTGTGATCACTCATGTAGAGCCAGACATCCTGGAATGCGAAGTCAAGTGGGCCTTAGGAAGCATCACTATGAACAAAGCTAGTGGAGATGATGAAATTCCAGCTGAGTTATTTCAGATCCTAAAAGATGATGGTGTGAAAGTGCTGCACTCAATATGCCAACAAATTTGGGAAAACTCAACAGTGACCACAGGACTGGAAAATGTCAGTTTTCATTCCAATGGCAAAGAATGTTCAAACTATCACACAATTGTACTCATCTCACACATTAGCAAAGTAATGCTCAAAATTCTCCAAGCTTAGCTTCAATAGCACATGAACTGAAAACTTTCAGATGTTCAAGCTGGATTTAGAAAAGGCAGAGGAGTACACATGTCTCTTTCAATTCTGGTTTCCTCGGTGTGTATGCCCAGCAGTGGGATTGCTGGGTCATATGGCAGTTCTATTTCCAGTTTTTTAAGGAATCTCCACACTGTCTCCATAGTGGCTGTACTAGTTTGCATTCCCACCAACAGTGTAAGAGGGTTCCCTTTTCTCCACATCCTCTCCAGCATTTATTGCTTGTAGACTTTTGGATCGCAGCCATTCTGACTGGCGTGAAACGGTACCTCATTGTGGTTTTGATTTGCATTTCTCTAATAATGAGTGATGTTGAGCATCTTTTCATGTGTTTGTTAGCCATCGGTATGTCTTCTTTGGAGAAATGTCTATTTAGTTTCAAAAAAAAAAAAAAAAAAAGAAAAGGCAGAGGAACCAGAGATCAAATTGCCAACATCTGTTGGATTTTAGAAAAAGCAAGAGAATTCCAGAAAACCATCTACAGCCTTTGACTGTGTAGATCACAACAAACTATGGAAAATTCTTCAAGAGATGGGAATATCAGACCACCTTACCTGCCTCCTGAGAAATCTGTATGCCTGTCAAGAAGCAACAGTTAGAACTGGACATGGAACAACGGACTAGTTCAAAATTGGGAAAGAAATACGTCAAGGCTGTATATTGTCACCCTGCTTAGTTAACTTATATGCAGAGTACATCAAGTGAAATGTCAGGCTGGATGAAGGCCAAGCTGGAATCAAGATTGCAGGGAGAAATATCAATAACCTCAGATATATAGATGACACCACCTTTATGGAAAAAAGCAAAGAAGAACAAAAGAGCCTCCTGGTGGAAGTGAAAGAGGAGAGTGAAAAAGTTTTAAGTGGGCTTAAAACTCAACATTCAAAAAACAAAGATCATGGCATCTGGTCCCATCACTTCATAGCAAATAGATGGGGAAACAAACAAAACAGTGAGAGATTTTATTTTCTTGGCCTCCAGAATCACCGCAGATGGTGACTGCTGCCATGAAATTAAAAGACACTTGCTCCTTGGAAGAAAACTTATGACCAACCTAGACAGCATATTAAAAAGCAGAGACATTACTTTGCTGACAAAGGTCCGTCTAGTCAAAATTATGGTTTTTCCAGTCGTCATGTATGGATGTGAGAGTTGGACCATAAAGAAAGTTGAGTGCTAAAAAACTGATGCTTTTGAACCATGGTGTTGGAAAAGACTCTTGAGTGTCCCTTGGACTGCAAGGAGATCAAACCAGTCCATCCTAAAGGAAATCAGTCCCAAATATTCATTGGAAGAACTGATATTGAAGCTGAAACTACAAAACTTTGGCCACCTGATATGAAGAACTGACTCACTGTAAAAGACCCTGATGCTGGGAAAGACTGAAGGCAGGAGGAGAAGTGGATGACAGAGGATGAGATGGTTGGATGGCATCACCGACTCGATGGACATGAGTTTGAGCAACTCTGGGAGCTGGTGATGGACAGGGAAGCCTGGCATGCTGCAGTCCATGGGGTCACAAAGAATCATACATGACTGAGTGACTGAACTGAACTGAACATTCCATACATTTTGTATTTATCAAATATATAAGTAATGCATAAGAATTATATCATATTAAGGCAAATTATTATAGTACATTTATTTCCTTTATTGGACATTTAGGTTGGCTATTATAAATTAAAAATAGTATATAGCCACCTTTTAAACTTATTTTCTTGGGATCATTTAATGAAACAAATATTTAAAGAAAGCAAACTAACACATGCTCAATCTATACAAATTACTGTATAATCTACCAATGTTGGGCTTCCCTGATGACTTAGACAGTATTACAAATGAAGAACTAAGTACTGAGAAATTAAGTTTGCCAAGGCCTCAGAGCTAGAAAGTAGGAGTGGAATTAAAATCCAACTGGCTTCCCTGGTGGCTCAGATGGTAAAGAATCTGCCTGCAATGCAAGAGACCCAGTTTGTAGACGAGAGACTGATGCTCAAAAAAATAATTAACTTAACCAAGATGACTTAACTAGTATGTGGAAGGAAGTCTTTGTATTTTCATTTTTATCTGAGTCAGAATTTAAACCAGGACTATCTAATCTAAACACTTTGCTGTTTCACCCAGAATATGCTGCCACCTAAGAAGTAAGAGGATGGGCATATAAAAGTGTATATACTTTTTCAAGTTTTTGGAAAATATTGCTCTTTACAAGGGTATGTCTATACATTTTTCTTGAGTTCCTGTTTAGATATTATTTTAAAAATTTGCTAATTTAATAGATGACATGTACTTTAATTAACACTTTTTCATTAACTAGGATAATTATAAAAATTACAAATTTTCTAAGATTTCAACTTTTAATCCTGTATTTTTAGAAAATGAGGATGACAGAAACCACTAAATACCGAGTATTTATGGAATTCTTATTATGTAGCTATTCACTTTACATATTTAATTTTACTCATTTAATTCTCAAATTACCTTAAGAGGTACTTACTAGTATTATCTATTGCTACCCAAGAGACAGCAGCATAATGTTTAAGAGGCTGGATTTAGTGACCAGGATGCCAATCCTGCCAATCAAATTCTCTGCCAATAGTTAGATCTCCTAGCAATCTCTGTGTTTGTTCTCTCATGCATGATGATAGTCTACCTATCTGACTGAGTGGCTTTGAGAATTAAATGAGTGAATTTCACAAAGGACTTAAAGACAACAACTGGCACATAGTAAGTATAGGTGATAGCTTCTATCTTTACAGATGAAGACATTGAGGCACAGAGAGGCTCTGTAATCTGCCCAGGTTACAATGGCTAGACACTGGTGGAGATAGGTAGGCTCCTGATTACCACAGCATTATTTTTCTATAGTCATACCTTAATTCTCAGTAGACTCTTACTGGCTCAGATGGTGAAGAATCTGCCTGCAATGCAGGAGACCCGGCTTTGATCCCTGGATTGGGAAGACCCCTGGAGAAGGCAATGACAACCCTCTTTAGTATTCTTGCCTGGAAAATTCCGTGGACAGGGGAGCCTGGCAGGCTACAGTTCATGGGGTCTCAAAGAATCAGACACGACTGAAGTGACTGAGCATGGCATCTGTGTAGGGATGATTTTTGTCCTAATTTTTTTTTAATGTTTAGAAACACTAAAAACTATTTAAATTCTAGAAAAATGGTTTGAATCTAAAGACAGAAAGTATGGGAATTCCCTGGTAGTCCAGTGGTTAGGACTCTGCATTTTGACTGCTGTGGGCTCAGGGTTTAATCCCTGGTGGGTGAACTAAGATCCCACAAGCCTCCTAGCACAACCAATAAATACATAAATGGAGGAAGTGTTCCAAAGATTATTTTTACCGTTAAAATAACCCTGGAAAAATGTTGGAAACAATCTATTCTGCCTCTGGATATAAATGAGTTTCAACCATCCTAACTAGGACCTCACAAACAGGGATTCAACTTTGAAAGCCTGGAATTGCGCAGTTTGGAAACTCAAGATCGCTTAACCTCAAAAACTCTCTTTTAATTCCTTTTGTTGTTTATTTTGAATCTCCACTTTTGCTCCCCCATTGCTGTTAGTAACTCACAAACCCCTCATTCCCTAATTCCTGTTTTGAAATTTACTGATTTAAACGTAATCCTCTTCCACGTACTCTCAACTCTACCCAAAATTAATTCTGCTATTTTCCTGTTTCCACTCTACTAATGTGATATCTTTTGCCAGTGTGATATTTTGACCTTGACATTTCTTTCCTTTTACTCCCCCAGGTAGCTTGTCTTAACTGAAAGCCATTCTTTCCCTGAAAATACCCACATTGCCCGTTGTTCTTCAGTAGAAGCAAAGCCTTTTTATTGAGAAGGTCAAGAGATGGACCTAATATATTTCATATTCAGCACCACTGTTTTCAGATCAGTGTTTACCCACTATCACTCAGCAATTTCATGTGTTTAGAAACCTCTTCATCAATGTGATTTACTGAACCCCATGACAATACACTGACTTTAGGAGCGTCTCCTCTGTAGCTTGGCTCCATTTTCTTCTTTACTTATGCCAACTCTGGAAACTTCAATATCCTTTTGATGTCTTTCCTATAACATAGGCTCACATTTCCTTGGCTTCCTCAACTTGAGGAGCTCTCATTTCTGTTCTGCTCTAGTTACTGACCCACATAACTGGGTCTTGGACTTCCTTGTTACCTGAAGTTATTACAGTCCAAAATCATAGCACCTCACACTTCTATTTCTGCTCAAAATCTATTGTCTCTTCACCGTTCTCACACTCCCAGCCTTCACTGAACCTGTACTGTATGTTCACTCTTACAGGTTCCCCGGCAAAAAACCTCTCTCTTCTTCAAAGTTTGTCTCAATTACTGTTCAGTTCATAGTGTCTTTTGTACATATTTCCTTACAAGTGTCTGTTCACTTATTAGACCCTCACTACTCAAAGTGAGGTACCTGGAACATTACAGAATTTGGGCTCCTACATCAGTCCTATTAAATGAAAATTTGCATCTTAATGAGAACTCAAGTGGGATAAAGTCATGAACACTAAATTTGACAAGCATTGGTCTAACCAAGTAGTTCTCCATCCATAATCCTGAAAACAGAGCAATGGTAGCACCTGAGGATGTGATATAAATGCTGATTCTCAGGCCTTGTGTGAGCCCTGCTGCTGCTGCTGCTAAGTCACTTCAGTTGTGTCCGACTCTGTGCAACCCCATAGACGGCAGCCCACCAGGCTCCCCTGTCCCTGGGATTCTCCAGGCAAGAACACTGGGGTGGGCTGCCATTTCCTTCTCCTATGCCTGAAAGTGAAAAGTGAAAGTGAAGTCGCTCAGTCGTGTCCAACTCTTAGCGACCCCATGGACTGCACCCTGCCAGGCTCCTCTGTCCATGGGATTTTCCAGGCAAGAGTACTGGAGTGGGTTGCCATTGCCTTCTCCATGTGTGAGCCCTACCAAATCCAAAAAACCTGGAATTGTGGCCCACATATTAACATAAAATTTTAACATATTTTTCAGGAGATTCTGATGCACACTGAACTTTGAGAACCAACTTATAAAACTTTCAAGGGGAGAGATAGTCTTGTTTACTTTGTTATTCATTTAGTGTATATGGTAGGTACTTTACAAATGCATAATAAATGAATGAGTGAATAAAGCTTTTTTTATCATCACAAATAATGTTTTATTTTTCTTTTCTGATATGCCATAGAACTGTATGCTTCTCTAAAGGTATTTATATTTACTTACTTAAATAGCTAAGTTCTTACTTATTTCTGAATAGATAGTCAATACCATGTCTAATACTGAGTAGTGGACTTAATAGGTATTTGACAATTGTTTATTTCAGTTGGAATGTTTTTGTTCTACACTTTCATGTTTGTGTTCTCTCCCCCTCTCTCCTTATCCATCTTTCCATCACTTGATACATTGTTTCAGATCAAATAAAGGACCAAATAGGAGACAGAAAGCAGGCAGGAACCTGACATATTGGAGTTCATATCCAGATAGCAACAGAAATAAATCTTAGGGGGAAAAGCTGAAGAAAGTGAGAAAGGCAAATGAATTGGGTTTGAGACTGGAGGTGCTAGCTGGCCACATCCATAGTCTATCCAACCCTTATGGATAAAATGTATTTGTTCGTCATGCTAAACCATCTGAGAACATGTGTAGTGCAAACACTACTGGAAACCAGAGGCAGTTGGGATCTAAAAGACCCAGTCCTAAGGGAGCGTCATGATTTTTACTACCTAAAGAACTCTGTTCGGTCTCAACCAACAAAAACCCTAAAATGAAATTGTCAGGTTGGGTAACTAATACTACTCTTGGCAGCTTCAGCCCAAGGATCCTTTTCATTGAACAGGGACAGACTATAAATAATAGTGTTTGTGTCACATTTTGTCACTTCCAAGAACTCCAGAAGTCTTGACAAATAGATGCCAGTGTGTTCTATGCCAGCTTGCAGGTGGATAGTTTTTAGTACTCAAGGAGGAGGGTCACTGTAACCAGATAGCAACCAAGATGATATGGTTCTTCAGTTCAAGACTTCTGGCTAAAAATAAGTGCACTGTCATTCTGGAATTTTTCTCAGTTAGGGACATCCCCCAAATCAAGTCTTTACTGGAGCATTAAAATTTTCTAACATTGTAAATGTGAAAGTGTTAGTCTCTCAGTTGTGTCTGACTTTGCGAATCCATGGACTGTAGCCCTCCAGGTTCCTCTGTCCATGGAATACTCTAGGTAAGAATAATACTGGAGTGGGTAGCCATTCCATTCTCCAGGAAATCTTCCTGACCTAGGAATCGAACCCGGGTCTCCTGTATTCAAGGCAGATTCTTTACCATCTGAGCCACCAGGGAAACCTCTGGTGACACTGTGAGTAACTGTTGAAAAAATTACTTACTTCTTTGTATGCCTCAGCTCTGTGATAAATGGTTGGCCAAAGTCATTAAATAGGACCCACAAGCTAATTTCAATGACCTCCCTCTTAGAGGGCCCAGCTCAACAGGTCTTCCTTGGTGGTTCTTCTAGTCACATACAATCCAGAAAGCAGACAGAGAGGATCAATTGATTGTGTTTGCCTAGACAGTCATTTTAGTCTCTATGTGGTTGTTCTTAGGAAACCTAACATCCCTTTTGCCATTTTCCTGATCCTCCAAGGTAGAGTTGCCTGGTCATTGTGCATGCAGCCCCACCATAGCAAGGCAAAAACCAAATAATGGGACTTTTTCTTATATTAAAAAACACCTCTGTCTTTTTGTCTTTTCTCCACCCCTTGCTTTAGTAGTTTTTAAGAATAGAAAAGTTTGCACTAAAAACCACAAGTTTCAGAACAGCTGAACTAAAGAATAGGTATGGGTTTTAAAGATATTACTATTTATTTCATTTGCAATGGAAATAGTGTTTCGTTTAAAGAAAGCAGTACTAAGAAACCCTATGAGATTAACTCCATTTCATAAGAAACTTACAGATTTCTGCATGAAATAATTAAATAACCAATTTCAAAGGTTTTTACAACAATATTTCTTCAAATATTTATTATTATAATAACTAATCCAGTGGAACTACATAGTTTCTATAATTTTAAGCAAAATATATTTATAATATCAAGTTTTTGATCAAAAAAAAGATAAAGGCCAAGGAGGAAGAGAATTCTTTCAGTGATAATGTATGCTCACATGTCATGGTCTCTTAATTAATTGCAACCTCAACCTCTTCGCTTCCACATTTCTAAGCCCCAGTTCCTCACTGTACTATTTTGTTCTTATAAAACACATCACCTTCCAAAATGCTACTTCATTTACTTATGTTTGTTGTTTCATACCTGTCTCTTCATAGTGAAAGGTAAGGATATTTATGAGGGCAGGATATTTGATGACTTTGTCACCTGATTTACCCCAAAAACCTAGAAAAGAGTCTGGCACATGTGGATGCTTAGTGAATAACTTGTTGATTGAATGAATTATGGAGAAGCAGTTAATAATCCTTACTCAGGGATGCTTTTCCTGATACTAAGATACAGTTTCTTTAAAATGAGTGAAAAAATCTGATGGAAAAAAGAAGTTTCTTTTTCTTTCATCAGGACTATGAGACTTAAAAAGATTCTGACTCAAAGTTACAGAGCTGGTCAGTGTGATAAGCCTGGATACCTTGTTTATCCAAATCTCTTCTAATTATTTGGGGTTTAATTATGCAAAACCCTTTCAAATGTAGTATTTGAACCACAAAGCTATTATTAGTTGCATTTTATAGATAAACAATCTGAGGGCAAAGACAAGATCAGATTCCTAGAAGCTAAACAAGTAGCCTTTATTATTACACATTTCTCTTGCAACTTTTGATTTTAAAAATGTACTGGGTACCATCTATGCATCAAGTCCTATTCCAGGCACTAATGAACAAAAACTCATCCTTACTGTCATGGAACTGATATCTTTAGTTCACAAATAAGCACATGATATTTTGGGTAGTGCTGAGTCTCTGCATAAAACTGAGGCAGGATAAGGGGTATGTAGTGATAATGACAGGTTGGAGGGAGTGTTACATTAAATAGGATGCCATATAATAAGTCCTCTCAGACAAAGTGACCTTTGAGTAGAGAGATCTGAAGAAAATAAGGAAGAAATCTGAGGGAGAGAGAATTCCCCCAGATTTCCAAGGATACTGGAGTGGCTGGAACAGAGTGGGCAAAATGGGGAGATAAGAGATGAGATCAATTGTTAGGGAGCAGGGCTGCAGAGTGTACAAGGGTTGACTTTCTCTCATAAGAATGTTATTGTCTTATATTTTAAAGGATTACTTTGGCTGTGTGCTATGTGGGAAACAGATTGTAGAGACCAGGTCTGTGGCTGTTGTTCTGAATGAGAATTGATGATGCTTTATACTAAGGTGATAAAAAGTGGTAGTATCAATGATACTACTATTTTAGATCAATGATCCAAAGATGACTAATAGAAGTGTTGAAGTTTATAGAAAAGGACCTTATTTGGGACCTGGCTGTCATCCATAGAAGGGCATCTGGTTTCCACAGTAGGGCATTACCTAAGTGAATATATGTCAACTCAAAGCTAGCTCTCAAACTTGAAAGCTTAGAGAGCTGATGTTTTAGCACAAGATCATTTCTTGGTTAACACTAGGATTGATGATGAAAATGAGAAAGCCAAGGTATCATCTCTTACAGTGGGAAATATGGCCATCTTGAATACCGTTGGCTGATGAGCATATTTTTCTCTTGTAGACATATTGTAAAGAATAGCAAATAGATTCAGGATGTTGCTCGATGAATATGCCATAGCAGAAAAATGGAGGTCAGTGAATAATTTGATAGGTTGATATATCCATCTCCATACAGTTAACTCCATAAAGATAAACACACTGAAAGAACCATATAGATACTTGTGTTCTTGGGCCAGAATATACACGTGCCAGGATGGAGCTGAAGATCCAATAGAACATACCCTCTCTTCTTGCTCCTCAGCCCTGACAGTGAGCAACAAACTCTACCCTACCTTGGTTACACATTTTTCCTTGAGATATGTTACTATAAATGATTAGATTTCACTCTGTTTTTGTCCTGAGATCATTTCTGTCTTTTTTGTGACTTTGCCAATGAGATCAAGTTTATTTTTGCTTTACTCACAAAAGGCATTTCATGTTATTTCTCAGTTTCTGAGTTGTCCTATTATATGTCACTATTATAACTACCTTATAGAATTCTCCTAAAATTCTTTTCAATAATTATCTGCTAAATGTAGGCCAGTTGAATCATAACAAGCATAGATTTCTTTTCACATCCTGGAACCTGCTGGTTGTGGTGGCAGTGGGGGCATTCTTATTATTAATTGCATGCCTGCTCAGTTGCTAAATCATGTCCAACTCTTTGAGACCTCATAGACTGTAGCCCACCAGGCTCCTCTGTCCTTGGGATTTTCCCAGGCAAGAATGCTAGAGTGGGTTGCTATTTCCTTCTCCAGGGGATCTTTCTGACCCAGGGATCAAACCCACATCTCCTGCATTGGCAGGTGAATTCTTTACCACTGAGCCACCTGGGAAGGCTGTTATAAAATACATTTATATTAAAAAAATGTTAAATAGCCTAATTCCAAAAGTCTCTGTTGAATCTACTTCCACTAGACCTTTTTGGATATATGGTATGATAGCTTTTATGAGCTGTAATTATTAAGCAAAAATTCTTGTAATTTTCTTAAACCTTTTGCCCCAAACAATGTTTCATTTATAAGATGCTTGCCTAGTTGTCTATAATTTTTATAGACAACTATAGACAAATATAATATATTATATTTTATAATATAAGTTCCTTATATTTTTCAGGAATTAAATATAAACACATTCTGAGTCTTTGTTATTTTAACTCCAAAAGAGTATGTTAGAGAGAAGCATCTCAAGTCTTTCATGTGGTTCTTTGTGCTTGGGGAAGAAATGGTTGAATTTAAGCCCACCTTCCCCTAGGGCTAAAGAGATTAAATAATCAAATGATGATTAGATCCTCTATTTATGCATGTTTCTTATTAATGTGAGTGTGTGTTTGTGTTCAGTTGTGTGTGTGCCTGCTTAGTCATGTATGACTCTTTGCTACCCTGTGGACTGTAACCCCCCAGGCTCCTTTGTCCATGGAATTTTCCAGGCAAGAGTACTGAAGTGGGTTGCCACTTCCCAATCCAAGGTATCTTCCTGACCCAGTGGTTGAAACTGCATCTCTTGAGTCTCCTGAATTGGCCGGTGGATTCTATATCATGGTGCTACCTGGGAAGTCCACTTGTTATATGTAGAAAATGATATATATATAATCTCCCATTTACTTGAGACAACTTTGTGCTTATTAGCTAAACCTGGGAAAGCACGAGCTCCATTTGCCAGCAATGTGTCTTGAAGTACAAAACCAGTCGAAGTATCCCAGTGAACATAAGAAATATTTACTTAAGTAAAAAAATGTTAATGTGAAGGTTTTGATTTTTCAATTTATTAGCATTTCAAAGAAACAAATGACAAAAGTTCATTCATGACAAAGTGAAAATATAGATTATTAAAATGAAAATGTATATGAAACAAGATGTTATATTTTCTTTCACATGCTATAGGTCAGGAAAATTACTTATTTTAGAAATAAAGTATGATTATTTTGTTTACTGCCTTTGATATTAGAACATGAAAGTATCCGAGGTTACTATTTAGAATATTTACTAAAGGGTAAAAAGCTATTAAGCTTCCTGATGGCTCAGCAGGTAAAGAATCTGCCAGCAATGCAGGAGACTTAGGAGACTGGGTTCAATCCCTGGGTTGGGAAGATCCCCTGAAAGAGGGCATGGCAACCCACTCCAGTATTCTTGCCCAGAGAATCCCATGGACAGAGGAGCCTGCATGCTACAGTCCATAGGGTCGCAGAGAGTTGGACACAACTGAAGCAACTGAGCACATATATACACAGCATATATATATGTGTGTGTGTGTGTGTGTGTGTTTTATTTTTGAATAAAATAATTTTGCTATTGTTCAGTCACTAAGTCATGTCCAACTCTTTGTCACCTCATGAACTGGAGCACTCCAGGACTCTCTGTCCTTCACTATCTCCTAGAGATTGCTCAAACTTATTTCCATTGAGTTGACAAGTAATTTTAAGAAGTATTTTTCAGCTGAATCTTTGTGGGAGAGATATATTACCAATGCTTACCTTCCAAGAGACTAGAATTCTCAGATATGCCAATGTTGCAATGGCTTTTTTTCAAAAAATATTTATCTAAAAACATCCTAAAAATGGGCAATAGAATAAGTTGGAAAATTTAAAAATCACAAAGTCCTTTCATATTTGCATTAATGACCTACTTATTTAGAAATTTCATGTACTGAGATTTCAACTCACACTCAGTTCAGTTCAGTTCAGTCTCTCAGTCATGTCCAACTGTTTGCGACCCCATGAACCACAGCACGCCAGGCCTCCCTGTCCATCACCAACTCCCAGAGTCCACCCAAACCCATGTCCATTGAGTCGATGATGCAATCCAACCATCTCATCCTCTCTCGTCCCTTTCTCCTCTTGCCCTCAATCTTTCCCAGCATCAGGGTCTTTTCCAATGAGGCAGATCTTCACATCAGGTGGCCAAAGTATTGGAGTTTCAGCTTCAACGTCAGTCTTTCCGATGAACACCCAGGACTGATCCCCTTTAGGGTGGACTGGTTGGATCTCCTTGCAGTCCAAGGGACTCTCAAGAGTCTTCTCTAGCACCACAGTTCAAAAGCATCAATTCTTCCATGCTTAGCTTTCTTTATGGTCCAACTCTCACATCCGTACATGGCTACTGGAAAAACCATAGCCTTGACTACATGGACCTTTGTTGGCAAAGTAATGACTCTGCTTTTTTAACATAAAATTTCCCACACCCACTCTTTCATGTCATGTCCTCTTATTTTCCATTGTCTCATGCCCTCAACATAATTTTTTGTTCAGCTTGATGAGCTAGAAGGGATCTTAATTGAATTAGTGGAGAGAAGCCAAATTTTTGCTTTTACATTCCACTGAGAACACCTGAATAGAAAGATCATGCGATAGCTCTTGAAATGTAGCCCCCTGCAATGAATTTTATACTGATTTCAAGCAAGAAATCATAATTAGTTAGCAATAAATTTCATAGTTAACATTTGTATAGACTTACAGAATTTGTGGAAGTGAAAGTAATATTGTCATAATTTTTAAAGCCATCTTTAGTCTCAAAGTCAAAGTGTTAGCTGCTCAGTCATGTCTGACTCTTTGCGAGTCCATGGACTGTAGCCCACCAGGTTCCTCTGGCCATGGGATTCCACAGATAAGAATTCTGGAGTGGGTTGCCATTCTTTTCTCCAGGGGATCTTCCTGACCCAGAGATCGAACCTGGGTCTCCCACACTGCAAGTAGATTCTTTACTTCCTGCCACCAGGGAAACCCATCTTTAGTCTATTGGAACACAATTAAATGGAAGTTAAGATATCTGCTTCTACAAAATCTTTAAAAATTAGAGAGACTACTGGTTTAATTTACCTCCAATACACAGGGAGCTCAGAGGATGTAACTTCTCTTACAAGACAAAGCTGGACTGAAAAATCAAAATATTTTATTGTACCCATTAGAAAAATGGGGTTGCAGAACAAGCAGCCACCATAAAACCTGAAGACATAGGTTCATGTCAGAGAGAGACATAGTAGAGATCTGCTTAGCTGCAGGAAATTTCATAAAGTGGTGGGATCATTTAATTAATTAAGTGATCACTTTAGTTGAGGCAGTGTCCACTAGCTTACCAGACTGTTCTGCAGTCTTAGAAGAGACCCATACTTGCCTAGGCTTCTACTTGAACCCAGACTTTTCTGGGCTTCTACCTGGAACCTCACTATGAGGATCTGAGTAAAAGCCCCCATTGAAGGGAAAGGGAAGAGAAGCCATTGTGAAATAAAGTGTTCTCTATAATCCCATGGACTGGCGGGCTACAGTCCATGAGCCTGGTGGGCTACAGTCCATAGGGTTGCAAAGAGTGGGACATGATTGAAGCAACTTAGCATGCATGCACACAAAGGTAATGCAATGGAGTAAAGATAATCTTTCAACAAATGGTGCTAAGATAAACAAACATCCACACCTTTTATAAAAATTAACTCAAAATGCATCATAGACCTAAATGTAAAACTTAAAACTGGGAAACCTCTAGAAAACAACGGGAGAAAATCTACATGACCTTGGTATGGGAATGAATTATTATGTAGAAGACCAAAGGCATGATTCATTAAATAATTGCTAAGCTGGACTTCATTAAAATTAAAACTTCAACTCTGTGGAAGACAATGCCCCAAAAGATGAGAAGACATGTCACATACTGGGAGAAAATATTTGCAGAAGACACGTCTGATAAAGGAATGTTATCTAAAATATACCAGTGACTCTTAAAGCTCAGTATTAAAGTGAATAACCTGATTAAAAAGTAGGTAAAAATCCTGAACAGATACATCACAAAGAAAGACATACGGATGGCAATTAGACATATATGAAGATGGTCAACATTATATGTTATTGTGGAGTTGAAAATTAAAACAGTGAGATACCACTGCACATCTATGAGAATAGCTCAAAAGCAAAACACAACACCAAACACTGGCAAAAATAGGAGGCGGCATGAACTTTCCTTCATTGCTGATGGAAATACAAAAATGACACAACCACTCTGGAAGATAGTTTGGCAGTTTCTTACAAAACTAAACATTCTCTTAAAACATGATCCAGCAGTTGTGCTCATCTGTATTTTTTCCAAATGGTTGAAAATGTATATGCACACAAAAATCTGCATAGGCATGTTTATAACAGTTTTACATTCAGTTCGTTCAGTTCAGTCGCTCAGTCGTGTCCGACTCTTTGCGACCCCATGAATCGCAGCACACCAGGCCTCCCTGTCCATCACCGACTCCCGGAGTTCACTCAGACTCACGTCCATCAAGTCAGTGATGCTATCCAGCCACCTCATCCTCTGTCGTCCCCTTCTCCTCCAGCCCCCAATCCCTCCCAGCATCAGAGTCTTTTCCAATGAGTCAACTCTTTGCATGAGGGAGTCAAAGTACTGGAGTTTCAACTTTAGCATCAGTCCTTCCAAAAAAATCCCAGGACTGATCTCCTTTAAAATGGACTGGTTGGAGCTCCTTGCAGTCCAAGGGACTCTCAGGAGTCTTCTCCAACACCACAGTTCAAAAGCATCAATTCTTCGGCGCTCAGTTTTCTTCACAGTCCAACTCTCACATCCATACATGACCACAGGAAAAACCATAGCCTTGACTGGATGGACCTTTGCTGGCAAAGTAATGTCTCTGCTTTTCAATATGCTATCTAGGTTGGTCATAACATTCCTTCCAAGGAGTAGGCGACTTTTAATTTCATGGCTGCAATCACCATCTGCAGTGATTGTGGAGCCCCCAAAAATAAAGTCTGACACTGTTTCCACTGTTTCCCCATCTATTTCCCATGAAGTGATGGGGCCAGATGCCATGATCTTCGTTTTCTGAATGTTGAGCTTTAAGCCAACTTTTTTACTGTCCACTTTGACTTTCATCAAGAGGCTTTTTAGTTCCTCTTCACTTTCTGCCATAAGGGTGGTGTCATATGCATATCTGAGGTTATTGATATTTCTCCTGGCAATCTTGATTCCAGCTTGTGCTTCTTCCAGCCCAGCGTTTCTCATGATGTACTCTGCATATAAGTTAAATAAGCAGGGTGACAATATACAGCCTTGACGTATATTTCCTTTTCCTTTTTGGAACCAGTCTGTTGTTCCATGTCCAGTTCTAACTGTTGCTTCCTGACCTGCATACAGATTCCTCAAGAGGCAGGTCAGGTGGTCTGGTATTCCCATCTCTTTCAGAATTTTCCACAGTTTATTTTGTTCCACACAGTCAAAGGCTTTGGCATAGTCAATAAAGCAGAAATAGATGTTTTTCTGGAACTCTCTTTTGCTTTTTCCATGATCCAGCAGATGTTGGCAATTTGATCTCTGGTTCCTCTGCCTTTTCTAAAACCAGCTTGAACATCTGGAAGTTCACGGTTCACATATTGCGGAAGCCTGGCTTGGAAAATTTTGAGCATTTCTTTACTAGCATGTGAGATGAGTGCAATTGTGCAATAGTTTGAGCATTCTTTGGCACTGCCTTTCTTTGGGATTGTAATGAAAACTGACCTTTTCCAGTCCTGTGGCCACTGCTGAGTTTTCCAAATTTGCTGGCATATTGAGTGCAGCACTTTCACAGCATCATCTTTCAGGATTTGAAACAGCTCAACTGGAATTCCATCACCTCCACTAGCTTTGTTCATAGTGATGCTTTCTAAGGCCCACTTGACTTCACAGTCCAGGATGTCTGGCTCTAGGTGAGTGATCACACCATCGTGATTATCTGGGTCATGAAGATCTTTCTTGTACAGTTCTTCTGTGTATTCTTGCCATCTCTTCTTAATATTTTCTGCTTCTGTTAGGTCCATACCATTTCTGTCCTTTATCGAGCCCATCTTTGCATGAAATGTTCCCTTCATATCTCTAATTTTCTTGAAGAGATCCCTAGTCTTTCCCATTCTGTTGTTTTCCTCTATTTCTTTGCATTGATCGCTGAAGAAGGCTTTCTTATCTCTTCTTGCTATTCTTTGGAACTCTGCATTCAGATGCTTATATCTTTCCTTTTCTCCTTTGCTTTTCGCTTCTCTTCTTTTCACAGCTATTTGTAAGGCCTCCGCAGACAGCCATTTTGCTTTTTTGCATTTCTTTTCCGTGGGGATGGTCTTGATCCCTGTCTCCTGTACAATGTCACGAACTTCATTCCGTAGTTCATCAGGCACTCTATCTATCAGATCTAGGCCCTTAAATCTATTTCTCACTTCCACTGTATAATCATAAGGGATTTGATTTAGGTCATAGTGGTCTAGTGGTCTGAATGGTCTAGTGGTTTTCCCTTCTTTCTTCAATTTAAGTATGAATTTGGTAATAAGGAGTACAATATCTGAGCCACAGTCAGCTCCCGGTCTTGTTTTTGTTGACTGTATGTTCTCCATCTTTGGCTACAAAGAATATAATCAATCTGATTTTGG
This sequence comes from Bos indicus, assembly GCF_029378745.1. Lineage (NCBI taxonomy): Eukaryota > Metazoa > Chordata > Mammalia > Artiodactyla > Bovidae > Bos > Bos indicus. The sequence continues at coordinate 78,279,083 of NC_091760.1, read as the reverse complement.
TGTTGACCATCTGGTGATATCCATGTGTAGAATCTTCTCTTGTGTTGTTGGAAAAGGGTGTTTGCTATGACCAGTGCATTTTCTTGGCAAAACTCTATTAGTCTTTGCCCTGCTTCATTCCGTATTCCAAGGCCAAATTTGCCTGTTACTCCAGGTGTTTCTTGACTTCCTACTTTTGCATCCTAGTCCCCTATAATGAAAAGGACATCTTTTTTGGATGTTAGTTCTAAAAGGTCTTGTAGGTCTTCATAGAACCGTTCAACTTCAGCTTCTTCAGCATTATTGGTTGGGGCATAGACTTGGATTACTGTGATATTGAATGGTTTGCCTTGGAAACGAACAGAGATCATTCTATCGTTTTTGAGATTGCATCCAAGTACTGCATTATGGACTCTTTTGTTGACCATGATGGCTACTCCATTTCTTCTGAGGGATTCCTGCCCGCAGTAGTAGATATAATGATCATCTAAGTTAAATTCACCCATTCCAGTCCATTTGAGTTCGCTGATTCCTAGAATGTCGACATTTACTCTTGCCATCTCTTGTTTGACCACTTCCACTTTGCCTTGATTCATGGACCTGACATTCCAGGTTCCTATGCAATATTGCTCTTTACAACATTGGACCTTGCTTCTATCACCAGTTACATCCACAGCTGGGTATTCTTTTTGCTTTGGCTCCATCCCTTCATTCTTTCTGGAGTTATTTCTCCACTGATATCCAGTAGCATCTTGGGCACCTACTGACCTGGGGAGTTCCTCTTTCAGTGTCCTATCATTTTGCCTTTTCCTACTGTTCATGGGGTTCTCAAGGCAAGAATACTGAAGTGGTTTGCCATTCCCTTCTCCAGTGGACCACATTCTGTCAGATCTCTCCACCATGACCCACCTGTCTTGGGTGGCCCCATGGGCATGGCTTAGTTTCACTGAGTTAGACAAGGCTGTGGTCCTAGTGTGATTAGATTGACTAGTTTCCTGTGAGTATGGTTTCAGTGTGTCTGCCCTCTGATGCCCTCTTGCAACACCTACCATCTTACTTGGGTTTCTCTTACCTTGGGCATGGGGTATGTCTTCAGGGTTGCTCCAGCAAAGTGCAGCCGCTGCTCCTTACCTTGGACAAGGGGTATCTCCTCACCGCTGCCCTTCCTGACCTTCAACATGGGATAGCTCCTCTAGGCCCTCCTCTGTCCATGCAGTCACTGCTCCTTGGACGTGGGGTTGCTCCTCCCAGCCGCCGCCCCTGGCCTCGGGCGTGGGGGTGTGGGATAGCTTCTCTCGGCTGCCGCCCCTGACTTTGGACTTGGGTAGCTCTTCTGGGACGTTCCTGAGCCGTTGCAGCATGGCACTCTTGGCCCCGGCCCCTGACCTCGGACGTGGGGTAACTCCTCTTGGCTGCCACCCTTCAGGCATGGGGTCCTCCCGGCTTCTGCCCCTGATCTCAGACATTGGGTAGCTCCTCTCAGCCGTGCTTAAGTGTGCCGGTCACAGCCGCCCATGCAGTTTTACGTTAGTCTTATTCATAATTGTCAAAAACTGAAAACAACCAAGATGTTCTTCAGTAGGTGAGTTGATAAACAGTGGTATATTCAGGCATGGAATATTATTAAATGCTAAAGAGAAATGAGCTATCAAGATACGGAAAGGCATGGAGGAATTTTAAATGTATATACCGAGTGAAATTAGCAAATCTACAAAATAATGTATGATTTCGACTATATAATGTTCTGGCAAGCGCAAAATTGTGAAAATATGATGAGAATCAGTGGTGACTAGGATTTTTGAGAAGGGAGGGTAGAAGAGGCAAAGCACAGAAGATTTTTAGAGAAACGAGAGTATTCTGTATGGTACTATAATGGTGGATACTTATCATTATATATTTGCACCAACTCATAGAATGTACACAACCAACAGTGGACTTCAATATAAACTATGGGCTTGAGTGATAATGTTCCAAGTTAAGTTCACCATGTCACGTACGTATTACTCTGGTTGACAATGAGAGAGACTGTGCATATATAGGAATAGGTGGAAAATTTCTATACCTTCTGCTCAGTTTTGCCCTATACCTGAAACCACTCTAAAAAATAGTCTTAAAAGTAAACAAACAATCAAAAAACCAGTAGGACAAGGATGGGCTCATCAGTATACTCACCAATAGCCCACAGCCAGGGAAAGAAGCAGTGAACTAGAAGATGTCAAAAGAATCTTCTCAAACTGAAATTCAAGGAGGAAACAAATGAAAAAAAAAAATCCAAAAAACAGGTCATCCAAGAAATGTGAAATAATGTCAGAACATGTAACATATTTATAATTAGAATACAGGAAAAGAGAACCAAAAGGAAAAAAAATATTTAAAGCAATAATGGCTGAGAACTTTCTCAAATCAATGGAACAAAGAATGGCAGATTTCAGAATCTGAAAGAACAAGAAGCAGGATAAATGCCAAAGACCAAACACACACACCATCACCACCACCCCTTAAGAATATCATATTTAAATTGTAGGAAACCAAAGACAAAGAGAAAATCTTTTTTTTAAAGTTTTTATTTTTTTAAATTTATTTATTATTATTATTATTTTTTTTACTTTACAGACACCGAAGGGGCAGGGAACATGGAGAGAATCTTCTTTCCTATAGAGAAACAGGAATAACAATTGCAATATACCTCTCAGGAATCATTCAGGGAAGAAGTAGAGTGAAATACTGAAAGTGCTGGCAAAAACTGCAAACCTAGAATTCTACATCTAGTATCCTTCAAAAGTGAAAGAAAAAGGCTTTTTTCAGACATAACCAGACATATAAAAACCAAGGGAATTCATTGCCATCAGACCTGCCCACAAGAAATGTTAACAGAAATTCTTAACATAGAAGGGGCTTCCCTCATAGCTCAGTTGGTGAAGAATCTGCCTGCAATGCAGGAGACCCTGATTTGATTCCTGAATCAGGGAGATCAGCTGGAGAAAGGCTAGGCTACCCACTCCAGTATTCTGGCCTGGTGAATTCCATGTACTACAGTCCATGGGGTCACAAAGAGTTGGACATGACTGAGTGACCTTAACTTTCACCTTCAACATAGAGAAAAAATAATATAGGTAAGGTGTTTAAATGAAAATATTTTTTCTACATGAAGAAAAAAGGAGGATTGGGGAAAGAATAAATAAAGGTAAAGTAAAATATTTTTCTTACTCTTAATTGGCCTCAGTTCAGTGCAGTTCAGTTCAGCCGCTCAGTCATGTCTGACTCTGCGACCCCATGAATTGCAGCACGCCAGGCCTCCCTGTCCATCACCAACTCCCGGAGTTCACCCAGACTCAAGTCCATGGAGTCGGTGATGCCATCCAGCCATCTCATCCTCTGAGGTCCCCTTCTCCTCCAGCCCCCAATCCCTCCCAGCATCAGAGTCTTTTCCAATGAGTCAACTCTTCATATGAGGTAGCCGAAGTATTGGAGTTTCAGCTTTAGTATCAGTCCTCCCAAAGAACACCCAGGACAGATCTCCTTTAGGATGGACTGGTTGGATCTCCTTGCAGTCCAAAGGACTCTCCAGAGTCTTCTCCAACACCACATTTCAAAAGCATCAATTCTTTGGTGCTCAGCTTTCTTCACAGTCCAACTTTCACATCCGTACATGACCACTGGAAAAACCATAGCCTTGAGAAGGTAAAGTTGGAATCTAAATTTGACTACCATTTACTAAAAATGAATTCTGGAGTTCATTTTTTTCCTGTGTAAAATGAGCATATCTGAGTTCATTGCATGATTTTAACCTAATATGTGGTTTTTGTAAGGCCTCTGAAATTGCAGATTGAGCTATTGTAAAATGGACATTTTTCTGGGATGTCAGTTTATACTTTTGACCACATTGTTAGATGTCTATTACTCATAAAATGACTAAATCTCTCTGACCCCACTGATTTCTATAGATTGAACATGCATTCTGTGGAAACCTGGAAGATGGTACTCTTTTTTTTCAAAATTTTTATCTGTTTATTTTGTTTTAATTTTTGTTGGAGTATAGTTCATATATTTTCTGCTATACAGCAAAGTGAATCAGTTATATATGTACATATATTCACTTTTTTTCTGATTCTTTCCCATATAGGTGATTATAGAGAACTGAGTAGAGTTCCCTGTGCTATACACTAGGTCCTTATTAGTTATCTATTTTATATATAGTAGTGTATATATGTCAATCCTGGTCTCCCAATTTATCCTTCCCTCCTTCCCTTCTGGTAACCGTAAGTTTATTTATTACATTTGTGACTCTATTTCTATTTTGTAAATAAGTTCATTTATACCCTTTTTTAAGATACCACATATAAATGATATGACATTTGTCTTTTTCCATCTGACTTATTTCACTCAATATGACTGTGTCTAGCTCCATCCATATTGCTGCAAATAACATTATTTTGCTCTTCTTTTATGACTGAGCACTATTCAGTCATATATATATATATATATTCAGTCATATATATATATATATATATATATATATATATATATATATATATACACCATGTCTTTATTCATTCCTCTGTCGATGGACATTTAGGTTCTTGACTAATGTTTATAAATATCAGTAGGTACCAAAATGACTTTTAAAGTGCTATTTGAGTTCTTTCAGTAGTGATTGTGATTATAAGTATAGAATAGAATCTGGATGGGCTTCAGAATTTGAAAACACCCTAGGTTTCAGGTCTTTTAAGTTTGGTTTTATCAATGGAGAAAATTAAAATTCAGAAAATGGATTTACAGAAATATCAAAGGATCTCAAAACTTCTGCCCTGTTCTTCACATTCACAAAGATGAGTGACTGCAGATCTAAAAGAATGTCTGGACCAGTTCTAGGCAAGATGAACTAATTATCTCATTCATAGTTTGTTTCATTTTATTCATTCTTTCATTCACTTATGTATTCAGCAAACAGTAAGTTTTTAATATGGGCCAAGCATAGTGTTAGGTGCTTTGGATACAGAAAAAGTACATATATTTTAGGTACCATTTCTTGAAAGCCTATTAAGTGATTTCGTTCACTTAATTCTCAAAACATTCTAAAGACCTGGCAACACGGAGACTCAGAGACATTACTTGGATATTCTTGTCCAAGGCTATACAAATAGTAATCTTCACCTTACTTTAAACTCAGGTATGATGCCCCTCTAAGACTGTAGACCTTCACGTTCCCTGCCTCTCTCTCTCTTAATATCTGCCTTTCACAAACCTAAGAGTTTTGGGAGGAAAAATAAACACATAAGGCAATAATATACATGTCAGCAACAATAACAGTAATACAATACCTAGTGAAAGTACCTAACATAAATTAAACAAATAGTGTTTTTTTTCAATATTTATTTGCTTATTTGGCTTATTTACTTATTTGTGCCAGGTCTTAGTTGCGGCACACAAGATCTTCATTGCGGCCATGGAATCTTTTAGTTGAGGCCTGGGACATGCAAGCTCTTAGTTGAAGCCTGTGGGATTTAGTTCTCTGACCAGGGATCAAACCTGGGCCCCTTGCTTTGGGAGCTCAGAGTCTTAGCCACTGAACCATCAGGTTAGTCCCCACCAAATCACTTTTTGAGGGCCTATTTCATTACTCACATCCTTTTTGTAAGCTAAAAATAGGAAGTTCAGAAAAGCTATACTCAAAGACATGCAGAAAGGTTGTTTTTTTTTTTTTTAAATCACAATGGAAAACTTTAAAACTAGATGAGACCTTCCAGTTTACCTATTATCACTTCCTTATTTTCTCAGAAAAACCTACACCTGCAGTGCGGTAGGTCTTGACCAGAACACACAGGAAACAGAGCCAGCTTGAGGAACATTGACTGCCAATTTAAGATTTCTGAGTCTGAAGTTTATTCAAGATGTCAGTTTCTTTTTCTTTTGATCTAATATCTGTTAAAAAACACAACAGGACTTTTCTTATTTGTGCTTTTTCATTCTGTTTTAGTTTATGAAATATTTTAGTGTTCTTGGGTTATTGCTCAATTTTCTGCATTGGATAATAAATATAATAAAATTTAATCTACTTTCATATGAATGTAATATTTCTCTTTGTATAATGTTTAATAAAATCTTTACCCTTTTGTGTATGTATGTGGTATAGGGCTATAATTTTAATAAAGGTAGAAATGAGATGACTTATGGGGACACAGTGGTGTGCTGGAGCTGGCTCATATTTGTTCAGAAGAGCTGGGTATATTAAATTTTCAGGAATTTTGTAAATCACTTATTAAATACAGCCATTGTTTAGAAATAAAGCCAATTGACTGAAGGCAATTAATAATCAAAACTCATTGCTTTTTAATTATTTTACTATTAACTATAATCCATGTTCTTTAGTTTTATATTAATTGCATCTGTGTAGTAAAACTACTCTTTTTTAAGCATGTGCTACCACCCATCTCTTCTCAGTTCTTCATTCAATGGCATCATTTTTATAGCTTAAAACTGGCCACAGTGGGAGTATTTACACTACGGAAATTGGCACATGCTACAAATCAGGGCACCACCCTTATGGCAGAAAGTGAAGAGGAACTAAAAAGCCTCTTGATGAAAGTGAAAGAGGAGAGTGAAAAAGTTGGCTAAAGCTCAACATTCAGAAAATGAAGATCAAGGCATCTAGTCCCATCACTTCATGGGAAATAGATGGAGAAGCAGTGGAAACAGTGTCAGACTTTATTTTGGGGGGCTCCAAAATCACTGCAGATGGGGATTGCAGCCATGAAATTAAAAGACACTTACTCCTTGGAAAGAAAGTTATGACCAATCTAGATAGCATATTCAAAAGCAGAGACAAAACTTTGCCAACAAAGGTCCATTTAGTCAAGGCTATGGTTTTTCCAGTGGTCATGTATGGATGTGAGAGTTGGACTGTGAAGAAAGCTGAGTGCCGAAGAATTGATGCTTTTGAACTGTGGTGTTGGAGAAAACCCTTGAGAGTCCCTTGGACTGCAAGGAGATCCAACCAGTCCATTCTAAAGAAGATCAGTCCTGGGTATTCTTTGGAAAGACTGATGCTAAAGCTGAAACTCCAATACTTTGGCCACCTCATGCGAAGAGTTGACTCATTGGAAAAGACTCTGATGCTGGGAGGGATTGGGGGCAGGAGGAGAAGGGGACGACAGAGGATGAGATGGCTGGATGGCATCACCAACTCGATGGACATGAGTTTGGGTGAACTCCGGGAGTTGGTGATGGACAGGGAGGCCTGGCGTGCTGTGATTCATGGGGTCGCAAAGAGTCGGACACGACTGAATGACTGAACTGACTGACTGACAAATCAGGGATATTTTGTTCCCAGAGATTTAGTTGATAAACATATATCAGTATGCATTAAGAATAGAGGAATATCACAAATATTGATCAACTACTGCTAACCACATAATCAAGCCTACTTTGATATTATAATCTTATGTTTACACCTTTTAAACTGGTTCTAGGTCAGGTTCTAGCTTCTCTGGTGGTTCAGCAGTAAAGAAACCCTCTTCAGTGAGGGAGATGAGGGTTCGGTCCCTGGGTCAGGAAGATCCCCTGGAAAAGGAAATGACAACGCACTCCAGTGTTCCTGCCTGGGAAATCCCATGGACAGAGGACCTAGAGTCCATGAGGTTGCAAGAGTCAAACACGACTTAGTGACTAAACCACCTATCACCACCAGATCAGGTTCCAGTTCTGTATGTTCTTTGAAAACATTCCAAACAGATTGGAGTTGAAGCAACATGAGGATGAAGTAAATGTGATACCTGCTGTCTCTATATCTTACTTCAAACTATGAGGGAGCATATTTGAGGGCATAAACCAATGCAGAGCAGGAAGAAGGGAAAAACTTTAGTTCTTGATGATGTTATTGACCTACTGAATTAATTGATCCTAGAATCACACTTCAGCATCTTGCTATGTAAAAAATATATTATTTTAAAGCCACTGTTAATTGGGTGTCTGTTACTTACAGCAGAATATAACTTAACTAATATACCAGTTACCTACCCTTTTTATAGATAAAAGTCAGCTGATTCCTACAGCTAAGACAGTTAGGAAAGTTCACTTAAGGTCTAATTAGTACTTCTATTTTAAAGGCTTCTCTTTTTTATTTTTAATTTTATGTACAACTTTGACTTAATTATAGCCTCCAGTATATGAAAGGGTTATTTGAATGTAGGTCCTTTATGTGAAAAGTAACCATAAGGAAACATTTAAAAGTATGAACACTCTAAGTATATGTTCATATAATTATGACTACTAATAACTATGGTGAATATCTGAAATACAACTTAATATAAATATAATTTTCCTTAGCAAAGAAAGTGACAGCAGAAACCACTTATTCCAAGATTTATTAAGCCTTTCTTATCTTTGGAAGTTATTTATAGCTGTAACATATTTATTGAATATATTCTCAGCAAGCATGCATCCAATTATAAACTAATGAGTATCATTTCATTAAATACCATTCTTTCAACTGCTTGGATATTCTAATAATTATAGATACAACCCCTAGTGATCTGATTTTTCACTATCAAAAATGTGACCCTTTAATGGAGAAAGTTCAGTTTGGTTGAATGAAGAAGTAAATGCTTTCTTATAACTCCAAACTCCCTAAGAGTGTTACACAAAAATAAGACCAACTAGTGTAAAAAGATAGATTACAAGAGGTCATTCTTTGTATGCAGTGGAGAGACAGAGTATCGTGAGATAAATTTCTCTGATAAATATGATGCTTCATATTCTACCCAAAACAATAAAATTGGAACTGTTCAAAGTCAACCTATGAATATTGTAGTGAAGGAAGAAAAGGAGGAAACTAGAGGAAGAGAGAGAGATGAATATTAAAAAATGATTTGAAATATGTAAACAGAGTAAAATAATAATAGATGATGCAATAGTGGTTAATCTACTATTTGATTTACCCTGTAGGATGTCAAGGATATGGAGGGAAGCTGAAGAAATTCTTTGCAGCTTCTAAGAAGAATAGAGTGACGCATTATCCTAAAATCAAGCTTATTCTACACAGGCAGTTCTCTACTAACCTAATTTGAGTATAATCCTCTAACTAGCTCCCAGTTCTGGAGAAGGCGATGGCACCCCACTCCAGTACTCGTGCCTAGAAAATCCCATGGACGGAGGAGCCTGGTAGGCTGCAGTCTATGGGGTCGCGAAGAGTTGGACACGACTGAGCGACTTCCCTTTCACTTTTCACTTTCATGCATTGGAGAAGGAAATGGCAACCCACTCCAGTGTTCTTGCCTAGAGAATCCCAGGGACGGGGAAGCCTGGTGGGTTGCCGTCTATGGGGTCACACAGAGTCGGACACGACTGAAGCGACTTAGCAGCAGCAGCAGCAGCAGCTCCCAGTTCTCCCACATTGCAGGCAGATTCTTTACTGTCTGAACCACCAGGGAAGCCCAAGAATACTGGAGTGGGTAGCCTGTCCTTTTTCCAGGGGATCTTTCTGACCCAGAAATTGAACCAGGGTCTCCTGCATTGCAGGCGGATTCTTTAATAGCTGAGCTACCAGGGAAGCCCCTAACTGGCTCAACATCTATTAAAAGGCAAAAATGTTTCATGTTTTCTCAGTCATATGCATTCGCAAATATATAAATATCTATCTATCTATCTATCTATATATGTTAAAGTGACAGCAGTAGAGGAACTTATGTTTGTGACAATATATAACACTTTGACACTGGACAGAACACATGAGAAAACTGTTTCAGATATTGGACAACAAATACTGCAAGCCTGCAATTCTTAAAAGAAGGAAAACTTATGAAGTATGTTCCATGACTGTCCTGGCTCTCTGCCTGGCAACAATTTTCCTCAAGTGTCACAGAAGGGGCTGAAGCATCAGCAGATCACAGAGTTCCCACTGAAATTAGAGCAGAAATCAGAATAGAGTTGCTGCATCCACTGGAATATATAGAAAAGGCACCAGGGAGGAGGGAATTGAGCTGAGTGGAGATCCCAGAAATTTAATGGATGCTTCTGTCAAGTCTCTGGCCAAGAGCTGAGCTTACTAAGCTCAGGAGGAGACAATGGTTAGCTTACAAGGAAGCAAGCACCAAAGAAATGAGGACAAAACAGAGAAACTGAAGGTTGCACATTCTTGGAAGACATTGATGCTCCAAATCCAGCCAGAGTAGGAAAGCCTTGTTCATATCCTGAGCATTCAGCTGAGACATCAGAAAGACCATGCTATAAGAGTATGGATCTTGTCCGAGAGCAGACATCAATAACGTTTTTCTGTAAAGAGCAGGAGAGCAAATATCTTAGTGTCTCTGCTCAATATGGTCTCTACTGCAACTACTTAATGCTGCTGTGGTATAAAAGCTTCTATAGATAACATAGAAATGAATGGGTGTTACTGTGTTTCAATATATCTTTATTTACAAAATAACTAGGTTTTGAGCCACGTTTGACCCATAAGCCATAGTTTGCTGATTCCTGTATAAGTAAGTCTACTCTAGACTGACATTTCTAAAACTGAGCTTTGATTATCACAAAGAAAGGAAATGCCAAAGAATGTACAAACTACCACAAAATTGCACTCATCCCACACACTGGTAAAGTAATGCTCAAAATTCTCCAAGTCAGGCTTCAACAGTACATGAACCATTAACTTCCAGATGTTCAAGCTGGATTTAGAAAAGGCAGAAGAACCAGAGATCAAATTGCCAACATCCACTGGATCATTGAAAAAGCAAGAGAGTTCCAGAAAAACATCTATTTCTGCCTTATTGACTTTGCCAAATCCTTTGACTGTGTGGATCACCACAAGCTGTGGAAAATTCTTCAAGGTATGGGAATATCAGACCACCTGACCTGCCTCTTGAGAAATCTATATGCAGGTCAGGAAGCAACAGTTAGAACTGGACATGGAACAACAGACTGGTTCCAAATAAGATAAGGAGTATGTCAAGGCTGTATATTGTTACCCTGCTTATTTAATTTATATGCAGAGTACATCATGAGAAATGCTGGGCTGGAGGAAGCACAAGCTGGAATCAAGATTGCTGGGAGAAATATCAATAAGCTCAGATACGCAGATGACACCACCCTTATGGCAGAAAACGAAGAAGAACTAAAGATTCTCTTGATGAAAGTGAAAGAGAAGAGTGAAAAAGCTGGCTTAAAGTTCAACATTCAGAAAACTAAGATCATAGCATCCAGCCCCATCACTCCATGGCAAATAGATGGGGAAACAATGGAAACTATGAGAGACTATTTTTGGGGGGCTCCAAAATCACTGTAGATGGTGACTGCAGCCATGAAAATAAAAGATGCTTGATCCTTGGGGAAAAAAGCCTATTACCAGTCTAGACAGCATATTAAAAACAGAGACATTATTTTTCCAACAAAGGTCTGTCTTGTCAAACCTATGGTTTTTCCAGTAGTCATGTATGGATGTGAGAGCTGGACTGTAAAGAAAGCTGAGCACCAAAGAATTGATGCTTTTAAACTGTAGTGTTGGAGAAGATTCTTGAGAGTCCCTTGGATGCAGGGAGATCCAATCAGTCAATTGTAAAGGAAATTAGTCCTGAATATTCATTGGAAAGACTGATGCTGAAGCTGAAACTCCAATACTTTGGCCACCTGTTGAGAAGAACTAACTCACTGGAAAAGCCCCTGATGCTGGGAAAGATTGAAGGCTGGAGGAGAAGGGGACAGCAGAGGGTGAGATGGTTGGATGGCATCACCGACTCAATGGATATGAGTTTGAGTAAACTCTGGGAGTTGGCGATGGACTGGGAGGCCTGGCATGCTGCAGTCTGTGGGGGTCACAAAGGGTCAGACAAGACTGACTGACTGAACTGAACTGAAGCTTTGATAATATCCACAGAAGATAAACAACTTAGATGTAAAATCTAACCAAGTTAGAGAAGCTTGAGAAACACTTTTAGGCCTTATACAGATATGTCCTAACAAAGCATAAAATAAATAGAAGCATAAACTTAATACAAGTTTAAGATAAATAGTCAGTAATTAAGCTGTTTGTTTGAACAAAAATCCATAATCTTAAGGGAAAAATAACAAAATCCTGTATATCTAAATCCTATCACCCAGATTTTTTTAGTATAAAATAACACAATTATAAAACAAGAAGAATGAACTCAATATAAACAGACTTTGAGATAGCTTTGAGTTTTTATTTAGCAAACATAAACTTTAAGAGAGATGCTGAATAATCTCAAGAGCTAAAAGCAAAATATAGTCTTATTAATAGACAGATGAAGAATCTAAGCAGAGAAGTAGAAAATAGAAAAGAAAATAGAAAATCTACAATTAAAATGTATTCAATATAATAACCAAACTTTAAAAAATCTACCATCTGAGCTTTACAGAAAACTGAATATGGGATAAGAAAGTTTAAATGAGCTTGAACCAAATAGGGATGATCTAATAGGAAGAAAGAAAAGTCTTGAAGAAATGTTAAGAGCACCTCAAGAGTGTATGGAAAAATATCAAGGGATATTACAAATGTTTAATTAAAATCCTAAAGAAAAAATAAAATGAGAATGAGTGAAAAAAAAATTCAAATAAGTAACAGCTCAAATTTCATGAAAAACACTGACTTTCAAATCCTTAAGAAACCCAGAAATGCAAAATAGAAAAAAAATACAAAGAAAATCATATCTAGGCATATCATAAATACATGTATGAAAGCTAGAATTAAAAACTTGAAACACAACAAAGAAAATGAAAAAAATGTATTTCCTGAACAAACAGTACAAATGATGGGTGATTTCTCACTAGAAAAAATGGAAGCCAGAAAACAATGGGAAAACTTTTAGACAGCCTAAGAATTAGCAAAACTAACTAAAAGTCAAACAAAACTAAGCTAAAACAGGGTTCTATATCCAATGAAAATATCTTGGAAAAACAAAGGTGACATGAAGATATTTTCAGCAAAGCAAAAAAGTAGATTATTTGTTGTTAGCAAGCCTGAACTATCAAAATTAAATAAATAAATAAAAGTTGAAGAAAATTTTTGAACCAAAGGAAGTTATACCCAGACAGAAACTCTGATATATAGGAAATAATAAAGGGCTCCAGAAATGGCAAATAATTGGGATATATATATACACACACACACACACACACACGCACACTACAGAGGGATATACTACATACCTACACACACAGAAAACTCTAGTCCACATAGTGTAGTAGTGATGCAATCAACAGTTAAGCAACACATGATACCAATCTTATATAAATTCTTTCAGAATATAGAGAAGGAAAGAACTCTTCCCAAATCATTGTAAGAAGCCAGCAATGTGGTACAAACATTCCAAAAAAAGAAAATACCACACCAATCTCTGTCAGGAACATAGATGCAACATCTGAACAAAATATTAACATATCAAATCTCTCAGTATATAAACAACAACATAAAATGACTAAGTTATTTTACTAGAAATTCAAGGTTTATCCAAATTTGAAAAATCAATCTGTTTAATTCACCATCTTATTAGAATAAAAGAAAAAAAGTAATGTTATCATCTGAATAGATGCAGAAAAACTATTTGACAGAATATAACGATGTTTTATGGCCATAACTCAAAGAACTAGAAAGGAAGAGATCTTTCCCAGTCTGATAAAGTCAGTTCAGTTGCTCAGTCATGTCCAACTCTTTGTGACCCCATGGACTGCAGGATGCCAGGCTTCCCTGTCCATCACCAACTCCCAGAGCTTGATCAAACTCATATCCATCAAGTCAGTGATGCCATCCAACCATCTCATCCTCTGTCATCCCCTTCTCCTCCTGCTTTCAATCTTTCCCAGCATCAGGGTCTTTTCCAATGAGTCAGTTCTTCACATCAGGTGGCCAAAGTATTGGAGTTTCAGCTTTAGCATCAGTCCTTCCAATGAATATTCAGGACTAATTTCCTTTACAATTGACTGGTTGGATCTCTTTGCAGTTCAAGGGACTTTCAAGAGTCTTCTCCAACACCACAGTTCAAAAGAATCAGTTCTTTGGCATTCAGCTTTCTTTATAGTCCAACTTTCACATCCATACATGACTACTAGAAAAACCATGGCTTTAACTAGATGAACCTTTGTTGGCAAAGTAATGTCTCTGCTTTAATATGGTGTCTAGATTGGTCATAGGTTTCCTTCCAACTGTCTCATCCTCTGTCATCCCCATCTGCAGTGACTTTGGAGCCCAAAAAGATAAAGTGTGACACTGTTTCCACTGTTTCCCCATCTATTTGCCATGAAGTGATGGAACCAGTTGTCATGATCTTAGTTTTCTTAATGTTGAGTTTTAAGCCAGGTTTTTCACTCTTCTCTTTCACTTTCATTAAGAGGCTCTTTAGTTCTTTGTTTTCTGCCATAAGGGTGATGTCATCTGCGTATCTGAGCTTATTGATATTTCTCCCAGCAATCTTGATTCCAGCTTGTGCTTCATTGAGCCCAGCATTTCCACAGGCAATGGAAAAGGTCAGTTTTCATCCCAATCCCAAAAAAAGGCAATGCCAAAGAATGTTTAAACTTGTGGATCACAACAAAGTGTGGAAAATTCTTAAAGAGATGGGAATACCAGGCCACCTTAGTTTGATCCCTCGGTCAGGAAGATTCCCTGGAGAAGGAAATGGCAACCCACTCCAGTACTCTTGCCTAGAAAATCCCATGGATGGAAGAGCCTGGTGTCCACGGGGTCACAAAGAGTCTGACATGACTGAGCGACTTCACTTTCTTTACCTGCCTCCAGATGAATCTGTATGCAAGTCAAGAAGCAACAGTTAGAACTGGACATGGAACAGACTGGTTCCAAATGTGGAAAGGAGTACATCAAGGTTGTATATTGTCACCCTACTTAACTTATATGCAGAGTATACCATGTGAAATGCTGGGCTGGATGAAGGACAAGCTGGAGTCAAGAATGCCGGGAGAAATATTAGTAACCTCAGTTTGATAAAGGGCAAATACAAAAAACTTTCAGCTAACATTCCACTTAATGAAACTTAGAATTGTTTCTTCATAAGTGGCAACAGGAAAGTTTGCTCTTGCCAGTTATATCCAACATTTTTCTGGAGGTGCCAGACAGGGCAGTAAACTCAAACAAACAAATTAAAAATTTACAGTAGAATAAAAATAAAACCACAAAATACTTCAAAATAAATTTAACTAAAGACAGACAAGACCTCTGTAGTGAAACACAGATGAAAAAAATTTAATCATATGTAATAGAGTCTGACATTCCTGAGTAAAAAGAGAAAAATCACTATAATTTTATTACCTACAGCTCTTTCATTCTTGCAATTAACTTAGTTTAAATTCAGTTTTATTACTAAAATTCATTTTTCATGTGAATTGTTAAAAGAATTAGAAATATAATGCATAAAGCAATTAACATAGATCCTACATATGAGAGAAACTGAGAGAATGGAAATGATTTTATTGTTGTTATGAGTAATAAGATGCACACTGAGATGCTTATGTTTATTACTTTAGTGATAAAAAAATTATAGGCAAAACTTTGAATAAAGCCAATGATATATAATTGATTTTATGAGTGAGAATTTATTTTCATAATGGTGAGAAAACCAAGCTTCTTTAGCTCTGTATTTGCTGATAAATTCTGAAGACAAGGAAAATGCCATAAAAGAATGAGAGCTTCTGTTCCCAAGAAAATGAGAAAGCATGTTCCATGACTTCAAATTGGGACGAGAGAGAAAGAAAGATAAATATCGTATCAGTTCAGTTCAGTCGCTCAGTCATGTCTGACTCTTTGTGACCCCATGAATTACAGCACACCAGGCCTCCCTGTCCATCACCAACTCCCGGAGTTCACTCAGACTCACGTCCATCGAGTCGGTGATGCCATCCAGCCATCTCATCCTCTGTCGTCCCCTTCTCCTCCTGCCCCCAATCCCTCCCAGCATCAGAGTCTTTTCCAATGAGTCAACTCTTCACATGAAGTGGCCAAAGTACTGGCGTTTCAGCTTTAGCATCATTCCTTCCAAAGAACACCCCGGGCTGATCTCCTTCAGAATGGACTGGTTGGATCCCCTTGCAGTCCAAGGGACTCTCAAGAGTTTTCTCAACACCACAGTTCAAAAGCATCAATTCTTCGGCTCTCAGCCTTCTTCACAGTCCAACTCTCACATCCATACATGACCACTGGAAAAACCATAGCCTTGACTAGACGGACCTTTGTTGGCAAAGTAATGTCTCTGCTTTTGAATATGCGACCTAGGTTGGTCATAACCTTTCTTCCAAGGAGTAAGTGTCTTTTAATTTCATGGCTGCAGTCACCATCTGCAGTGATTTTGGAGCCCCCAAAAATAAAGTCTGACACTGTTTCCACTGTTTCCCCATATATTTCCCATGAAGTGATGGAACCAGATGCCCATGATCTTCGTTTTCTGAATGTCGAGCTTTAAGCCAACTTTTTCACTATCCACTTTCAGTTTCATCAAGAGGCTTTTTAGTTCCTCTTCACTTCCTGCCATAAGGGTGGTATCATCTGCATATCTGAGGTTATTGATATTTCTCCCAGCAATCTTGATTCCAGCTTGTGCTTTCTCCAGCCCAGCATTTCTCATGATGTACTCTGCATATACGTTAAATATATGCAGGGTGACAATATACAGCCTTGATGTACTCCTTTTCCTATTTGGAACCAGTCTGTTGTTGCATGTCCAGTTCTAGCTGTTGCTTCCTGACCTGCATATAGGTTTCTCAAGAGGCAGGTCAGGTGGTGTGTTAGTCCCATCTCTTTCAGAATTTTCCACAGTTTATTGTTATCCACATAGTCAAAGGCATAGTCAATAAAGCAGAAATAGATGTTTTTTGGCATAGTCAATAAAGCAGAAATAGATGTTTTTCTGGAACTCTCTTGCTTTTTCCATGATCCAGCGGATGTTGGCAATTTGATCTCTGGTTCCTCTGCCTTTTCTAAAACCAGCTTGAACATCTGGAACTTCACTGTTAACATATTGCTGAAGCCTGGCTTGGAGAATTTTGAGCATTACTTTACTAGCATGTGAGATGAGTGCAATTGTGCAGTAGTTTGAGCATTCTTTGGCATTGCCTTTCTTTGGGATTGTAATGAAAACTGACCTTTTCCAGTCCTGTGGCCACTGCCGAGTTTTCCAAATTTGCTGGCATATTGAGTACAGCACTTTCACAGCATCATCTTTCAGGATTAGAAATAGCTCAACTGCAATTCCATCACCTCCACTAGCTTTATTTGTAGTGATGCTTTCTAAGGCCCACTTGACTTCACATTCCAGGATGTCTGGCTCTAGGTGAGTGATCACACCATTGTGATTATCTTGGTCATGAAGATCTTTTTTGTATAGTTCTTCTGTGTATTCCTGTCACCTCTTCTTAATATCTTCTGCTTCTGTTAGGTGCATACAATTTCTGTCCTTTATCGAGCCCATCTTTGCATGAAATGTTCCCTTCGTATCTCTAATTTTCTTGAAGAGATCTCTAGTCTTTCCCATTCTGTTGTTTTCCTCTATTTCTTTGCATTGATCACTGAGGAAGGCTTTCTTATCTCTTCTTGCTATGCTTTGGAACTCTGCATTCAGATGCTTATATCTTTCCTTTTCTCCTTTGCTTTTCACTTCTCTTCTTTTAACAGCCCTAACACATATATATGCAATCTAGAAAAATGGTACTAAAGAATATATTTTCAGGGCAATGGAGAAACAGACATAAAGAATAGACTTATGGACATGGGGAGAGGGGAGGAGAGGGTGAGATGTATGAGGAGAGTAGCATGGACGCTTACATTACCATATGTAAAATAGATAGCCAGCAGGAATTCCCTATATGTCTCAGGAAACTCAAACAGGGGCTCTGTATCAACCTAGAGGGGTGGAATGGGGAGGGAGATGAGAGGGAGGTTCAAAAGGGAGGGGGTATATGTATACTGCAGTCAACATGGCTGATTCATGTTGAGGTTTGACAGAAAACAACAAAATTCTGTAAAGAATTATCCTTTAATTAAAAAATTAATTAGAAATAACTGGGACCCATTGGATCCTGGATCGTACCAGCTAAATCTGCATGTCTCCAAAATTGCAGCTGCCATTGTTGTTTGGAATGATGATCTCAAGTACTTTCATTCAAATTCTGTCAAAAGAGGAGACTGAGATAAGATTTGAAGACTGGTAATTTATTTGGGTAATGATCCCAGAAAGCAAGAAGGAAAAAGCAGAGCACAGAAGCATCAATAGAAAGTGACTTAGTGAAGTTACCCTGTGGGCACTGGGAGCTTGTTACCCCCATGATCTCCAGAGAAACATACAGAATACCTCAAGAATTTTCTATTAACAGAACAGAAGTCTAGAGTGTTTATTTATTCACAGTCTCCATTAATTGAAGATTATTTAGGGGGCATCAACATTTCCCTGGTGGTGGCTCAGTGATAAAGAATCTGCCTGCAGTGCAGGAGAGATGGGAGACAAGGGTTTGATCTCTGTCAAGGAAGATCCTCTGGGGAAGGAAGTGGCAACCACTCCAATATTCTTCCCTGGGAAATTCCATAGACAGAGAATCCTGGCAGGCCATAGTCCATGGGATCACAAAACAGTGTGGCATGGCTTATCAACTAAAACAACAAGAAAACCACCTTAATACTCTGCTTAGCCAGCCTGTGCTTATACTAGACTAAGCAGATTCTTGGAGCATCAGAGAAGGACTTGAAGGAGAATGCAAGCAGTGACATAAAATGAGTCTAAAATGAGACTCCATTAATGTGTGGGTAAATCTGAACCAGCACGGAACTGCACTCTGTAGCTGGGATTGAAATCAGAAATGATTGGTAATAATAATGTCAGGTTGAAAAACCCATCAATGATAACAGCTTGAAACACTGGTTAGGTTTTGTTTACTCTACTAATGCTGGGAAGTAGAATTAGTAGATTTTCATCTGGAAAGATTTTCAAGGGAGAATTATCAAATTAGAATATTTGATTGTTATGCTGTACAGAAAAATTACTATGCTCAGAGTTCATTATTCAAAATTATATAAAAACATAAGGAGCTCAAAAATGTATCAATCAGAAATATTATCTAACTTTAATTCTACTGAAGTCCAGATGGCCAGTGCTATTTGACCCAGGTTACAATAACTTAGATATCAGAAACATTCCCCACAGTCTCAATCTATAAATATTTCCACTACTCTGCACAGCCTGTATCCATATCACCTTCTGTTTGCCTGAATTGATCTTGACCTGCAAATAGGTTTAAATGGAAGGATTCCATGTACAGCTGTATCCTTCTTCTCCCTCTCTCCCACCACTGATTTGGATGGGCCATATCAGAGGAAATGAAACCAATTATATCCTGCACCAAAACCATCCTCTCACTTCCCATCCTAGACTGGGATTCTTTGAGATGATGAATTTTTTTTTATCCGTGGAGTCTCAGTTACTGAATGATACATAGAGCGTATTATAAATGTTATTAATGAGCACTCAGATATACTAGGAATCATGCCAGACAATTCCATATGCTATTTCATTTAAGTTTCACAAAAATCTTGTCCTTTAGATGCTTTTATCATTTCCATTGTACAGATGATAAAATTCAGAATCAGCAGTTAATTAATTTGCCAAGTCCATGTAGCTATTAAATGGTTATGATGCAAACCTACATTGATCATAATCCACAGATCTAACTTTTAATGATTATAAATACATTATCTAAAAGAATAATACAGTGAAAGTTGCTCAGTTGTGTCCAACTCTTTGTGACCCCATGGACTACACAGTCCATGGAATTCTCCAGGCCAGAATACTGGAGTGGATAGCCTTTCCCTTCTCCATGGGATCTTCCCAACGCAAGGATCAAATCCAGGTCTCCCACATTGCAGGTGGATTCTTTAACAGCTGAGCCACAAGGGAAGCCCAAGAATACTGGAGTGGGTAGCCTATCCCTTCTCCAGCAGATCTTCCTGACCCAGGAATGGAACCGGGGTCTCCTCCATTGCAGGCAGATTCTTTACCAACTGAGCTATGAGGGAAGCTCAAAAGAGTAATGTAAACATCTAGCTTATAATAGATAACTATGTGCCATGTATTAAGTGCTTTATATGTATCTATTTAAGCTTCCGTGCTTTATATGTATCTATTTAAGCTTCCCTGGTGGCTCAGTGGTAAAAAAAATCTGCCTGCAATACAGGAGACATAAGAGACACAAGTCGATCCCTGGGTTGAGAAGATCCCCTGGAGGAGGGCATGGCAACCCACTCCAGTATTCTTGCCTGGAGAATCCCTTGGACAGAGGAACCTGGCAAGCTACAGTCCATTCTGTCACAAAGAGTCAGATGCAACTGAAGTGACTTAACATGCACACACACAGTTATCTATTCATTTAAACTTAATGACTTCATGAGGTATATATTACTATTATACCCATTTCACCGATGAGAAAATGGGCACAGAACAATTATATAAGTTGTCCAAGGTCTGATGACTACTGAGTAACAGAACTAGAATGAAGCTACATGCGTTACCCTTTGCTCTCTTGTAAAGTTTTACCTTTTGTGTGTTGATAACAGTTTATACCACATGGCTTTCTTTAAAGACAAATCTTTCTTTGAAAGCTCAGTCACTGAAATATAAGATGCCAGGGCAGCAGGCACAGTAGGAAGCATGAGAAATGCCACTTCTGAAACATGAGGGGCTACATTTCTTCCTTAGCATCTGATGAATCAGTTTCATTCCCTATCATATTTAGGATATTGAATATCCCACTATATAGTCAGACAACTTTAGTTCCCAAACACAGCCAAAAATGATGACTTCATCTTCTGTTCTTTCATTGGAACACGGTCTCCTCTTTATACTTGAACATGAAGTCATCACAGTAGCCCGCCAGTCATACCCCCATCTCACTACTTCTGAATTTGTAGAATCTCTGTTTTGCATGACCTGGAATAACAACAGTTCAGCACCTGCTCTCAAAGTGTTAAAGCACTCAATGTTCTCACCAGAAGGAAATCTGCAGAATTCAGACATGTCACCTAGAATGAAAAATAGGTTCAAAGTTTTAGGGACTAACAAGATGTGATTATATCCTAGACATGTGCAATTTCAACAACTGCAAGATAGCAGTTGGTGAAACATCATTCTGACCGCCACATGGGATGTAAGTGGGTGAGAAGAGCCCACAGAACAATGTAGTCTTCCTCTAGAACTGTGACAATGTCTCTAGACTATATGGCCATATTGCCCAAAAGAAATTCTTTCATTCTCTATCTCCCATTTAGGAATTCAACATTTATTTGGTACCTTAGATTTGCCTGGTACTTTCCTGGGTGCCAGGAATACAAAGCTGTGAAAGATGTATTCTGTCTTCAAAAACCTAACATCCTGTAGAAAAGAGAGAGTTCATCAAACAATCATCTTACATATTATAAATGTGGTGGTAGATGGCTAGACAGGGAGTTTTGAAGGTATTAATATGGACAGAGTGACCAGCCCATTTTAGGAAGTCAAAATTATGGAAAATGTATCTAATAATGCAGGGACTGCATGTAAGTAAGCATAAAAGTGAGAATAAAGGCCATATTTTGAATATTGTGGAGCGTTTAGTGTGTCCAAGGCTGATGGCAGGAAATGGAATAGATTACAATGAGAGGGAAATATGCCATCTTGTGGGTAAGGCTAAGAAGTTTAGACTTAATCTGGGCATCCATGAAAGTGAAAGTCGCTCAGTCATGTCCGACTCTTTGCGACTGTACAGTCCTTGGAATTCTCCAGGCCAGAATACTGGAGTGGGTAGCCGTTCCCTTCTCCAGGGGATCTACCCAACCCAGGGATTGAACCCAGGTCTCCCACATTGCAGGCGAATTCTTTACCATCTGAGCTACTAGGGAAGCCTGTGCATCCTTAGGGCATTTACTCTCAGGAAAGGGAAGTATAAAGAAATGTAGAGTAGAAGTAAAAATCAAAAAGTGTTGGTTAATAATGCTGACTGTGAGGAGATGAATGGTAGTATGGGTTAAGGCAAGGCTCTCATATCTTCCCTAATAGCTCAGTTGGTAAAGAATCCACCTGCAATGCAGGAGATCTTGGTTCAATTCCTGGGTTGGGAAGATCTCCTGGAGAAGGGATAGGTTATCCACTCCAGTATTCTCTGGCTTCCCTTGTGGCTCAGGTGATCAAGAATCCACCTGCAATGCAGGAGACCTGGGTTCAATCCCTGGGTTGGGAAGATCCCCTGGAGAAGGGAAGGGCTACCCACTCCAGCATTCTGACCTGGAGAATTCCATGGACTGTATAGTTCATGGGGTCGCAAAGAGTTGGATATGACTGAGCAACTTTCACTTTCTCTCATGTCTTGCTCTATCATCTTCCGTATCATTTTAACTTTTATGGTGAGAGTGTACTAATGCATTATGTACATAATGAAGACAATCCAATAAATAAATACGGAGAAAAACAGAAGTGAATAAAGAACATCGTTAAGTATGATGGGTCTTAGGAAAACTGGAAATGAGGAGAGCTGAACAGATTGTGGAGAAAATAAGACTTTCCTAAAAATCTATAAGATTATTTTCAGTATAGCCAAAGATAGGAACCAGTGAATAGATTGTCGTACCCCAGAAGAGACCTCAGAAAGGTCAGGAGATTGCTGGTGGGGTGGCGGGGGAAGTCAAGGAGGAAAGGGAGCGAAGAGGATGTTTAGGGACTTGGATGGGTTCATTCGTAAAAACCAAGCACAAAATGGACTAAAGATGTCTTTTTTTTTTTTTTTGGTCTTTTCTTCCATGTTTTTCCCTGATTTTGTCCCCTGCATGTGTTTCTTCCTCTGGATTACTTTTTTTTTTTTTTTTTTTTTCCACTACACTGTGTAGCATGTGGGATCTTAGTTTCTTGACCAGGAGTTGAACCAGTGGCCCATACAGTGGAAGCACAGAGTCTTAACCCTAGACCACCAGGGAAGTCCAATGGATCATTTTGTTTTGAATAATTTCAGCAGTTTCTTTGTCTTCAGTGCTCTTCTCTTTTCACTTCTCCTGCCTCTGTTCTTCATACCCTCCTTCTTCTATACTCCAAGGCCCAATCAAAATGAAGCTTTATAGAGCCCAGTTCTTTTAGGTATTTTTCCTCTGAGTAACTACAGCACCTTCTTTTGAACTTCTCTTGTTGTGCATGGTTTCCTATTTACTCCATAATAGCATGAAATTGTTATATAATAACCAACATGAGGCTTATTTCTAGCACTGGTTCATAGTTCACCTTCAGTAAGCTTGTGTTCAATGGAAGAATAGGACAGAGTAAAGAAGTTAAGAAAGCTCTTGCTCTCTCAACTGGTGTTTCTATGGAATTAGAACTGTCATAGTAGTGTCCATCTAATGCATTTGTCTCTTCCCAGTGGTCTTATGTTTACAGAGTTGAAGGATGTATGAGAGGTCATATATTTCTTCTTCAAAAAAACAACCACCTCGAGAAAATGTGAACTAAAAAAAAAAAAAAAAAATCAAATGAACAGGGAGAAGGAGAAAAGATCCATGAGAGGAACCCTGCTTTGGGATTTGGAAAATCCATATTCTAGCCTTAACCTTGTAGCAGATAGTGCTGCAGCCTAGTATGTTGCACTTCACCTTTCTGAGTCACAGTTTTTCCCCTGTAAAATGAGTTTGACTCTGAAGTCTCTGAATTGTTTGATTTTGTGGTTAGAAGGACAGGGCGAGAGGGTGCAAGCTATGACTAGTCCTTCCAGGAGAGGAAATTAAGTCAGGGGAGATTGGGTACTTGAAGGTCCAGGTCCAGATCCATCCCAGGTGATGCTTTCTAAGTCTGCCCCTTTAATCTATTTCCTTTATGAAACACATAATGTTTGGAAGCTAGTATTTGCAGCTTCTCCCAACACAGGCTAGGAATGGAAAAGAATGAGTGAGTGAGAAATGATCTAAGCAAGAGTGTCTGGGAAGGGAACTCTCTCAGAGGCAAGGTGGTAATGCCAAGCAAAGAAACTGAGATGAGGTATAGCAGAATGTCTTCAATTATTTGGGACCGTAGATATTCATGTGCTGGCTTTCAAAGAGTGATTAACATGTGGCATTGATTGTGGCTCCTTCAGAAACAGATTCACGGACTTCTAGACCTAAATAGGATTTTAGAATCCACTTTATTAAAAACAAATAAATAACACTCAAGAACTAAAAAACATTACAAAGTTCACTAACTTTGCAGGTAAGGGAGCAAATCACTACTGAAAATTTCACTAACGGTATTAAAGATTCAAGAAATCAAGGAATTCAAGATTGTTAAGTAATAGAGAAATTTCCTAGTGATTGGGCTACTGAAAGAGTGGAAATTTACCTTCTGGGTAAGGGAGAAGTAGTATATAGGTCTGTACACAGTTGGTCAAAGTAAATCTCATTGTTTATTGGTCAGGAAAGAGTCTTCTGTAAGATTTAATAGAGTTTGGAGATGCAGGATCACTCAAAGTCTGTGATCCCTTACTGGCTCATTGGGTTAGAATAAGTTGTGATGAAACAGAACTGTTTTGACACTTCCTAAACTAAGGCTAGATAGCATATTGAAAAGCAGAGACATGACTTTGCCAACAAAGGTCCATCTAGTCAAGGCTATGGTTTTTCCAGTGGTCATGTATGGATGTGAGAGTTGGACTGTGAAGAAAGCTGAGCACCGAAAAATTGATGCTTTTGAACTGTGATGTTGGAGAAGACTCTTGAGAGTCCCTTGGACTGCAAGGAGATCCAACCAGTCCATTCTGAAGGAGATCAGCCCTGGGATTTCTTTGGAAGGAATGATGCTAAAGCTGAAACTCCAGTACTTTGGCCACCTGATGTGAAGAGTTGACTCATTGGAAGAGACTCTGATGCTGGGAGGGATTGGGGGCAGGAGGAGAAGGGGACGACAGAGGATGAGATGGCTGGATGGCATCACCGACTCGATGGACATGAGTCTGAGTGAACTCCGGGAGTTGGTGATGGACAGGGAGGCCTGGTGTGCTGCAATTCATGGGGTTGCAAAGAGTCGGACACGACTGAGCGACTGAACTGAACTGAACTGAAACTAAGGCTTTCCAGGTGGCGCAAGTGTTAAAGAAACTACTTTGGAATGCAGGAGATAACGTGGGTTTGATCCCTGGGTCAGGAAGATTCCCTGGAAGATGAAATGGCAACCCATTCTTACCTGGAGAATTCCAGGGACAGAGGAGCTTGGCAGGCTACAGTCCATGGGGTCTGCAAAGAATCACACAACTGAAGCGACCTAGTACATATGCACACAAACTAGTGGTCATATAAATGCAAGGCTTTCCTTTTACCAATCCAACCCCTTCATTTTAGAGATGGGAAAACAAAGACAAGAATTAGGAAAGCATTTGCCAGGTTTGAAGGGGCTCATCTCTGTGTCAGAAATCTCTGTCTTTTACCCTGGATGGCAGCCTGTTGCAGAATTTTGATGACCTCTTTATTGGTCATTCTTCACTGATATAATATTTACTTCCTTTGTAAATTAGGAACCTGATTTTTGCTCTGTTTGTATAATTTCAAAGGAATTTGGAATTAAGCATGAAAATGAAATGGGTTACTACGAGACGTAGTGAGACTGTCAGTGATCTGCACTGCCCAGGGGACGAGATGGTGGCAGGCCGACTATAAAGACATATCAAGCTTCAGATGGATGGTTGTACTAGATGGTCTTTAAGATGCCTTCAAATTCTAAAACTCTATGTAGAGGGACTGTGAATATCGTGTTTCCTTTATCTCAGTATTTTTTCTCCTACCAGGAGAATGTTAAAAGCAGAAATGGTGTCTTATTTACAATGCTCTGGAATGTAGCAGGCATCCAAAAAATGCCTGGCAAATACAGTGAACATGTAAACTGCGAAGCAGACAATCAGATCTCTTTGAAACTATTCATACATCTATCAGTATTAAAATGTGTTTCTTTATTTTCTTTTCATTTCAAAGAAGTTCTCAATGCTGTGTGGTCTGAAAGTTCTAACTTCTTCATTTATTATAGCTCTGCAGTTTTATTAGAGGCAAAGCAAAACAATATATCAAATGTCTAAAAATATGATCCAGTGTCTGGTTCTTACAAGAAACTGGAGGTTAGGGGTATTGAGTTTAAGGAAATATTTTCATTTCGGGAGAAATACACTTGTAAAATGTCTTAGAGGCATTGTATACCCTCCCCATGTCGCCTGTCCCCTCGCCCCCTGCCATTCTACAGAGATGAGTAACTTGAGGACTAGAAAATGTATATAATTTAACTCAAGTCTCCAGATCTCTAGGTCTTCCAATATTTAGAAATGTTATCAGTAAATGTGAGTACAGGGTGTGATCTTTCCTAAGACAAGAAATATTTATTTTAATCCTTTTGTGCCTGGGGAAAATTCCTTGATTACAAACACTTGGTTGCCTAAGAGGATGGTGTTTACATTCATTTCTGACACTGGAAGTATTGGTTATAACATCCTTATGTCCAAGAAACAACTGTTTTGTTTCCTTTTGTTCAGAAGTTATTTCCTGATCCATTCACTCCCTACAACCAATTGAGTCCTTATCACTGTGCTCTTTAACAAATGAAGATATGACTGTGGATAGGGCTCAATCAGTAGGAGTTTATGACTCCAAGTTTGGAAAGGGAGCTGATCGAGAAACTGATATCCACGGCTACAGCATCCCCACTTACCTGTCACATCCTATGATTTAGTCAGGGACAAGTGTGATATCTTGCTTATATAGTGGTGTCTTGAAAGGTTGGCAGATTTTCTGTTTAGAACAGGTGAATATAGCTCAAAATACTTATTAGGGAGATGAAGCTCTTTTCTGCTCCATATAACGTTTCCCAGATTAAGAATCTCAAAATATTAGAGGTGAAAGGTACCTTCCAGGTCATCATATATTAATCTCTCACTCTACAATTGATGGAGACTAAGCCCCAGAGAGGCAAAATAAACCTCCTTGAAGCAAATATCTGCAATGACTCCTAGAGTACCTTCCACTGTACTCTGCTGCATCCATCAATAACATGGAATGACCACTGTGCAAATCCAGTTTCTTATAGGTGGACAAACTGAGACACTGAACTACACTTAACTTGTTTAAGGCCATACGTATACCTAATGGCAGAGCTCATTCTTAAAATTTCTCGCCTAAAGAAGTTAAGGTTCATTGATTGGTTTCTGAGCTTTCCATGCATTGCTTGTATATGAAAGTGTGTCAGAACTGTGTGAAAATATGTGCCTTTTTCTGAGAGTATTGATAGCTTTCATCAAATTTTGAAAGGATCATAACCCCAGAAAGGATAAGTATGTCCTCGGTTACCCACTGTTTGTGGCAATTAAGATTTTCTTTTAATATCTCAAGACCATGCCTAGGAGAAGTTTCTGTCTTGAATTTTTGGAAAATTCTTTCCAGTAGTTCATCTCTTTGTTAAAGTGATATTTATACTGAATGGTCCATTTGAGATATTATCAGCTACTTTATGGGATGAGGAACTGAAGAAGAAGATGGTGGATATTGAAAACAGGTAGGGCTGGTTTCTCTTCTAAACTTTAATGTATTGTGTCTATATTTTTATCAGGGAAAGCCCTTGAGTTTTTCATCTCCAATGTAATAGCCCTTCCTTCTTTTCTTTACTTTGTGGCCACTCCCCCTGCCACAGTGAGTCACCCGACCAGTTAAATATCTTGCACCTGGAATGAGAGGGCATGGGTTTTAAATTCAGGCTCTGCCACTTGATATTTCTATGACCTTGGGAAAGTTGTTTTTCTTTTTAGACTTCCAATTTCATGGAGGAACTTTCAGTCAAATGAAATAAAACACTTTCTACTATGTGGGTAAAATCAACTAACCTCATATACAGAACCCAATAAAGATCATGTAGATTAGGTCAAGTACGTATTACCTTAATCTGCCATCCCACCAATGAGGGTCAGGTTATCCTTGAGAGCAGGATTCTGGCTCTGCCATAAATTGTGGTTTGTCATTGGACCAGTCACTCTCTCCACCCCCAAGTTCAGGACCACTGTTTCCTTACCCAAACAATAGGATCATTTGAAGAAGCAATTTCTCCTTTATTTCTAGCTCTAACACTCTGTGTTCTTTCCAGCTGTCAATGACGTCTCCTTGGATCTGTGAAAATTACTGTTGTTCCATGATTCACTGGTAGCTGCACCTTGTATAACTTCCTACAGACACTTTTCTTTGAACTAGTCTTGGGTGATACCCTCACAACACAACAACTAAGCTCCTTAAGAAGAAGCCCAGTCCTGGCTGGAATAAGGGGTGTGGGATGAGGAATGAGGCCTTAGGACTATTACTGGCACCCTTAACTGTTCTATTATTCTTCTTAGCCTGTGTCCAGATCAACTCATTGTATTACCCATTTTTTAAAAAAATTAAATTTATTTATTTTAATTGAAGGATAATTTCCTTACAGAATTGTGTTGGTTTTTGCCAGACATCAACATGAATCAGCCATAGGTATACATATGTCCCCTTCTTCTTAAATCTCCCTCCCACCCCTCTAGGTTGTTATAGAACCCAGGTTTGAGTTCCCTGAGTCATACAGCAAATTCCCATTGGCTCTCTAATTTCATATGGTAGTATAAGCTTCCATGTTACTTTCTCCGTACATCCCACCCTCTCTTTCCTTCCCAACCCCCACGTCCATATGTCTCTCTATGTCAGTGTCTCTATTGCTGCCCTGCAAATACTGTCATCAGTATCATCTTTCCAGATTCCATATATATGTGTTAGTATACAATATTTGTTTTTCTCTTTCTGACTTACTTCACTCTACATAATAGGCTCTAGGTCCATCTACCTTGTTAGAACTGACTCAGACGTGTTCCTTTTTATGGTGGAGTAATATTCCATTGTACAAATGTACCACAGCTTCTTTATCCATTAATCTGTCTATGGATGTCTAGGTTGCTTCCATGTTCTAACTATTGTAAATAATGCTGCAGTAAACACTGGAGTACATTTGTCTTTCTCAGTTTTGGTTTCCTTGAGGTTTATGCCTAGGAGTGAGATTGCTGGGTCATATGGTAGTTTTATTCCCAGTTTTTGAAAGACTCTCCATACAGTCTTTCATAGTGACTGTATCAATTTACATTCCCACCAACAGTGCAAGAGGGTCCCTTTTCTCCACACTCTCTCCAGCATTTATCATCTGTAGACTTTTTGATGATGGCCATTCTGAGGTGTGAGGTGATATTTCATTGTAGTTTTGATTTTCCTTTCTCTAATAATGAGCGATGTTGAGCATCTGATCTTGTGTTTGTTAACCATCTGTGTGTCTTGGGGGAAATGTCTGTCTAGGTCTTTTTCCTGCTTTTTGATTGGGTTGTTTGTTTTTCTGGTATTGACTTGTATGAGCTGCTTGTTTGGAAATTAATCCTTTGTCAGTTATTTCATTTGATACTGTGCATAGAAAACCCTAAAGATACTATCAGAAAATTACTAGGCCTAATCAGTGAATTTAGCAAAGTCATAGGATACAAAATGAATACACAAAAATCACTTGCATTCCTATATGAAAAATCAGAAAGAGAAATTGAGGAATCAATCCCAGTAACTACTACAACAAAAAGAATAAAATATCTAGGAATAAACTTACCTAAGGAGACAAAAGAACTGTATACAGAAAACTATCATACTGATGAAAGAAATAAAAAATGACATAAACAGATGGAGAGAGATTCCATGTTCCTGGGTTGGAAGAATCAATATTGTGAAACTGACTATACTACCAAATGCAGTCTAGAGATTCAATGTGATCTGTATCAAATTACCAATGGCATTTTTCACAGTGGTAGAACCAAAAAAAAAAAAAACACAAGTCATATGGAAACACAAAAGACCCCAAATAGCCAAAGAAATCTTAAGAAAGCTTTGGGGGAATCAACCTTCCTCCTGACTTCAGACTATACAACAAAGCTACAGTCAGTCATCAAGACAGTATGGTGCTGGCACAAAAACAGAAATATAGACCAATGGAACAAGATAGAAAGCCCAGAAATAAACCCATGCACCTATGAGTACCTTATTTTTTGACACAGAAGACAAGAATATACAATGGGACAAAGACAGCCTCTTCAATAAATGGTGCTGGGAAAACTGGACAGCTGCATGTAAAAGAATGAAATTAGAGCATTTTCAAGCATCATACAAAGATAAACTCAAAATGGATTAAAGACCTAACTGTAAGACCAGAAAGTACAAAACTCTTAGAGGAAAACATAGATAATACACTCTATGACATAAATCACAGCAAGATCCTCTATGACCCACCTTCTAGAGTAATGGAAATAAAAACAAAAATAAATAGTGGGATCTAATTAAACTTAAAAGCTTTTGCACAACAAAGGAAATTATAAACAAGGTGGAAAGACAACCCTCAGAATGGGAGAAAGTAATAGCAAATTTATTTTCCATTTTTATAGACTCCCTCTATTCATGTAGTTTCTAGCAATTACAGAATGATTTTTAGAAGCATAATTAATTCTTCTGTATGATCTTTTTTACTTTCAACTAGGATTGGAACACACTTACACATGTTTGAAGTTTGTCCTGATGTCGTTTGTTTGATAAGACTCTTGAACTCAGTGTGTTATATAATAGAAAACTGACTGCTGTTGACACTATCATGAATTTTTAGTCTCTGCTCTATCATAACAAATAAAATACAAAGTGATTTAAATCATTCACAGTATATTTGTTAATATAACCTCTGACATATAAAAAGGTAACAGCTGTCTGTGGCAACTCAGGGTCCCTCAAACTTCGTGTTCTTGCCATTTGGAGCTGGAAGAATCCGCCTGTAATGCAGAAGACTGTTCGCAATGCAGGAGACCCGGGTTTGATCTCAGGGTTAAGAAGATCCCCTGGAGAAGGAACTGACAACCCACTCCAGTATTATTGCCTGGGAAATCCCATGGACAGAGGAACCTGGCAGGCTACAGTCCATGAAGTCACAAGAGTCAGACACGACTTAGTGACTAAACTCCCACCAGTTCTTTGCTGTGGGGAGCTCTTCTGTGCATTGAAGGATGTTCAGCAGCATCCTTGGCCTCGTTCTATTAGATGCCAATAGTATAACTATTCCCCAAACTGTAACAACCAAAAATATTTCCATACATTTCCAAATATTTCCTGGGTGACAAAAATCACCCCTGGTTAAGAAGCATTGCCTTAAACCATCCCATTTTCTGTTTAACATTCAGGGCTCCCATCTGTAAAATGAAAGCAGCCTCCCTCTCAAGGAGTCTGAGATTCCATCACTGTTTTCCTGGGTCTACAGCACTAGATGGTCCCCTGTTCTGCTGATGTCATCATTTGGGTTTCTATTGCCATTACTATATAAACAAGCAATTTTAAATTGAATGGCTAGTAGAAGTATATAACTGCAGAGCTAGAATCATTTAAGTAGATAATCTTGCCCAAGACACTCATGTTTGAGTGTGAAAATCAAGACCAGGGATAGAAAGTGATCTGCACAAGCCAAATTTCTTAATACTAGGACTGGAACACAGATTTCTTACCCTTTATTTCTGCCATAATTCAATTTTTTTACTTTTCTGGATTGTCATCTTTAGAAGCATCTTACCATAGGGTGTTATTTTTCCCTTTCTTTTATTTGATTGAAAAATACAGCTTGTAATTTGATTCTGAGGTGACTATTTAACAAACTTATTGAGTTCTTGTCTACATACTAGCATTACTTTTTCCCCAGCTTTATTAAGATATAATTGGCATGTAATTGTAAAGGGGCCTGGTAGCTCAGCAGTGAAGAATCCTCCACCAGTGCAGGAGACACAGAAAAGGCAAGTTTCCCTGGGTGGGGAAGATCCCCTGGAGAAGGAAATTGCAACCTACTCCAGTATTCTTGCCTGGAAAATCCCATGGACAGAGGAGTGTGGGAGTCTACAGTCCATGGGGTCACAAGAGTCAGACATGACTTAGCAACTAAACAACAAGATTGTGCAAGTTCTAGTTGTACAATATAATGATTTGATGTGTGTGTATATTGTTAAATGATTACTACAATAAGTTAACATTCATCACCTCCCATAATTAGAAAAAACTTTTCCTTATGATGAGGAATTTTGAGATCTACTCCCTGAGCAACTTTCAAATATACAAAACAGTATTGTAAGCTATAGTCATCATGTTATACATTATATCCCTAGAATTTATTTAGCTTATAACGGGATGTTTGTTTCTTTTGACCAGCTTCACCCAGTTCCTCACCCCCACTTCTGGCAACCACAAATCTTATCCCTTTTCTATGCATTTGTTTTTTCAAAATTGTTTCCTTAGGGACTTGACATTCACTTCAACAAATATAAAATATTTTTGAAAGTTTGGACATATCCTTCCTATTTTGTGTTGAGGTGGGAAAGAAAGCTGGACATGGCATTTAAATGATTCTAAAACACTTTTTTTTTTTTTTTAATGCAAACACCAATAATTAGTTATCCAGTTGTCTGTTGCTTTTTTCCAAGGCAATGATATAAAAAATTCAGAATGACTAAATGTTGGGAAAGTAGGACACGGCTATAACTAATCAATACAGATTTGATCTTTGAGATTAAAAAGTAGTATTATATATATATATGAAAAATTCAAGAGTTTTCAAAAATATAAATCTAGGTATTTTGACATAGCTTATACATAATAGCATTGATTTTGTTGAAAGTCACCTCTGTTATTATAGAGAGAATTTTAAATTCCTTCCTTTACCTAAAAGAAAAAGAGAAAGAGAATTAACCTTCATATTTAAACTTTTAATGTTAAGTGAGTTAATTAAGGCTTGAGCTATGATACCTTACACAAATGTTTACCAACTGGGATTCTAGCTACTAAAGGAATGTATTTTAAGGCATCCCAGTTTAGACAGTATCTGATTTTAGATACAGAAGAGTTATGTGTGCTGACGCGGTTTGGTGACTAGGGAGCACTTGTCTGATTGCAGTGCTGAGTAGATAAATCCCCTTGTACCTTTCAGAAGACTTAGTGGCTTAATCTACGCGGACATTTGAAGTGTCTGGAGTGAGACCTGATAAAAGGTGGATCAACAGGTTGTGCAGTAACTTGAGGTTAAATGCCTGCCTAGAGGCTCCTAAAGATGATTCTTTTGATTTTTCTAATTGAGGTTGTTAGTGGCTGTAGGAGCAGCACTATGCTGAGCGAACAGTAGCAGGATGATTTTCTGACATGTCTCCGTTTTAAGTAATATAGTCTCTATGAAAAAGTGATGCCATCATTCACAGATTTTGTTTCAAAAAACATTTATTGAACACCTTACGCTGGGCTGGAGAAAGCACAAGCTGAAATCAAGATTGCCGGGAGAAATATCAATAACCTCAGATATGCAGATGACACCACCCTTATGGCAGAAAATGAAGAAGAACTAAAGAGCCTCTTGATGAAAGTGAAAGAGGAGAGTGAAAAAGTTGGCTTAAAGCTCAACATTCAGAAAATGAAGATCATGGCATCCAGTCCCATCACTTCATGGGAAATAGATGGAGAAACAGTGGAAACAGTGACTGACTTTATTTTTCTGGGCTCCAGAATCACTGCAGGTGATGGTGCATTGCATTGATGGTGACTGCAGCCATGAAATTAAAAGACGCTTACTCCTTGGAAGGAAAGTTATGACCAACCTAGATAGCATATTGAAAAGCAGAGATATTACTTTGTCAACAAAGGCCCATCTAATCAAGGCTATGGTTTTTCCAGTGGTCATGTACGGATGTGAGAGTTGGACTATAAAGAAAGCTGAGCACCGAAGAATTGATGCTTTTGAACTGTGGTGTTGAAAGAGTTGGAAGACTCTTGAGAGTCCTTTGGACTGCAAGGAGATCCGACCATTCCATCCTAAAGGAAATCACTCCTGAATATTCATTGCAAGGACTGATGTTGAAGCTGAAACTCCAATACTTTGGCCACCTGATTCGAAGAGCTGACTCATTTGTAAGGACCCTGATGCTGGGAAAGATTGAGGGCAGGAGGAGAAGGGGACGACAGAAGATGAGATGGTTGGATGGCATCAGAGACTCAATGGACATGAGTTTGGGTAAACTCCGGGAGTTGGTGATGGACAGGGAGGTCTGGTGTGTTGCAGTTCATGGGGTTGCAAAGAGTCGGACACGACTGTGCGACTAAACTGAACTCTGGGTGAGGCACAGTGCTTGGTGCTCTCTTGCACTGTTTCATTTGGTTCTCACTACAGTGCCGTTAATTAAGCATTATTATTATTCCCAAAATTACAGAGAAGAAATGCAAGCCCCATATGCTGCTGCTAAGTCACTTCAGTCATGTCCGACTCTGTGCGACCCCATAGACAGCAGCCCACCAGGCTTCCCCGTCCCTGGGATTCTTCAGGCAAGAACACTGGAGTGGGTTGCCATTTCCTTCTCCAATGCATGCAAGTGAAATCACTTAGTCATGTCTGACTCTGTGGGACCCCATGGACTGCCGCCTACCAGGCTCCTCTGTCCATGGGGTTTTCCAGGCAAGAGTACTGGAGTGGGGTGCCATTGCCTTCTCCAAGCCCCATATGAAGACCAATAAATAACATTCCGATTTTCTAGTTCCAAATATAGAAACTCCAGTACAGTATTCATGTCTTATGCCCCTTTGATGTTGTCAGGGAAACCATCCGTTGTCATCTTTCACCTGATGTGCTCTAATGAAAAGAGTTGACACACAGAGAACTTGAAACAGGACCATCTAGTAGCACTGACTTTTTCACTTCTTGAAGTTCAGATAGTGAGTTATTTTATACCCCCTAAATCTTCCAGATGTAATTTTAGGAATGATTATGGTTATGATGGCACCTGCAAGGTGGTAAAAACTCTGCCTGCGAATGCAGGAGATGCAAGAGATGCAGGATTCATCCTTAGGTCAGGAAGATCCCCTGGAGAAGGAAATGGCAACCTACTCCAATATTCTTGCCTCAAAAATTCCATGGACAGAGGAACCTGGTGGACTATATAGTCCCTGAAGTTACAAAGAGTCATATATGACTGAGCTCAGTGAAGACCATGGTAATGGTAATAATCATATTATTCCATTCTAGGAAACTATGAAGGCCTGGGTCATATTAGCACATTGCAAATTTCTTTGACAATTAATATAGCACAGAAGTGATGTTATAAATTGTGGTTAGGTAGATTACCAAGGTCCATCCAAACCAGAATCTGTGATTTCTGACTTCATAAAGGGTAGGTAAAAGTGGTTCCCAAGTTTTCTAAAAAGAAGAATAGACTTTACAACGATTGCAACTATGTTTACGAGTAAGGGGAGATGAAGTATGGGGTTATTATCTTTCCATGGTTTATGATAAAGTGGATTAAATAAGACTCTAAAGGTTAGTCAACTTTAAAACAACTTGCTCCCTCCCTCCATTAGCTTATTAGCTGCTTAGAGTAAGTTATCACTCTAGACTCAGTTTCTTCAGTTGTAAAAAAGATAAAATAAATTGTACCTCTCTTAATACACTTAATGTGAAGACTAAATGGGCAAATGTATACAAAGTCTTTAGAATCTAGAACAAAATAGGTCCCAGTAAATATTATTTATTACTGGCAGTAGTATTAGTATTGAACTGTACTTCAGTAACTGCTACTGCTGCTGCTAAGTCACTTCAGTCGTGTCCGACTCTGTGCGACCCCATAGACGGCAGCCCACCAGGCTCCCCCGTTCCTGGGACTCTCCAGGCAAGAACACTGGAGTGGGTTGCCATTTCCTTCTCCAATGCATGAAAGTGAAAAAGTGAAAGTGAAGTTGTTCAGTCGTGTCCGACTCTTAGCGACCCCATGGACTGCAGCCTACCTGGCTCCTCCATCCACGGGATTTTCCAGGCAAGAGTACTGAAGTGGGGTGCCATTGCCTTCTCCAGTACTTCAGTAAAGCTTTTGTATTACAGGGAGATGACTCTAGTAATTGCTCCTAAAGGGTTATGTGTGTAAAAAGGGAAATATAAATTTGTCTATTTCTGTGAAGATGTGAAGGCTATGAGAATTCCTCTCTTGGCATTTCTAAAAATCATGATAAATGACCAGTGAGTCATTTAAAGGATAAAACAGAATTTTAAGTGAGGCAGACCCAACAGGAATAGAAGATCAGGGGAAGTCTAACTGATTATGGAAAATCATCTTTCAGGAAGACAGAAATAAGGGTGTATAGGATTTATAGAAATATAAGGATATGTATCACTACAAACAAAGCTAGTGGAGGTGACAGAATTCCAGTTGAGCTATTCCAAATCCTGAAAGATGATGCTGTGAAAGTGCTGCACCCAATATGCCAGCAAGTTTGGAAAACTCAGCAGTGGCCACAGGACTGGAAAAGGTCAGTTTTCATTCCAATCCCAAAGAAAGGCAGTGCCAAAGAATGCTCAAACTACCGCACAATTGCACTCATCTCACACGCTAGTAAAGTAATGCTCAAAATTCTCCAAGCCAGGCTTCAGCAATATGTGAACTGTGAACTTCCTGATGTTCAAGCTGGTTTTAGAAAAGGCAGAGGAACCAGAGATCAAATTGCCAACATCCGCTGGATCATGGAAAAAGCAAGAGAGTTCCAGAAAAACATCTATTTCTGCTTTATTGACTATGCTTTATTGACTGTGTGGATCACAATAAACTGTGGGAAATTCTGAAAGAGATGGGAATACCAGACCACCTGATCTGCCTCTTGAGAAATCTGTATGCAGGTCAGGAAGCAACAGTTAGAACTGGACATGGAACAACAGACTGGTTCCAAATAGGAAAAGGAGTACGTCAAGGCTGTATATTGTCCCCCTGCTTATTTAACTTGTATGCAGAGTACATCATGAGAAATGCTGGACTGGAAGAAACACAAGCTGGAATCAAGATTACCGGGAGAAATATCAATAACCTCAGATATGCAGATGACACCACCCTTATGGCATAAAGTGAAGAGGAACTAAAAAGCCTCTTGATGAAAATGAAAGAGGAGAGTGAAAAAGTTGGCTTAAAGCTCAACATTCAGAAAACGAAGATCATGGCATCCGGTCCCATCACTTCATGGGAAATAGATGGGGAACAGTGGAAACAGTGGCAGACCTTATTTTTGGGGGCTCCAGAATCACTGCAGATGGTGACTGCAGCCATGAAATTAAACGACGCTTACTCCTTGGAAGGAAAGTTATGACCAACCTAGATAGCATATTCAAAAGCAGAGACATTACTTTGCCAACAAAGGTTTGTCTAGTCAAGGCTATGGTTTTTCCTGTGGTCATGTATGGAGGTGAGAGTTGGACTGTGAAGAAGGCTGAGCACCGAAGAATTGATGCTTTTGAATTGTGGTATTGGAGAAGACTCTTGGGAGTCCCTTGGACTGCAAGGAGATCCAACCAGTCCATTCTGAAGGAGATCAGCCCTGGGATTTCTTTGGAGGGAATGATGCTAAAGCTGAAACTCCAGTACTTTGGCCACCTCATGCAAGGAGTTGACTCATTGGAAAAGACTCTGATGCTGGGAGGGATTGGGGGCAGGAGGAGAAGGGGACAACAGAGGATGAGATGGCTGGATGGCATCACTGACTCGACAGACGTGAGTCTGAGTGAACTCCGGGAGTTGCTGATGGACAGGGAGGCCTGGCGTGCTGCGATTCATGGGGTCGCAAAGAGTTGGACAGGACTGTGTGACTGATCTGATCTGATCTGAAGGATATGTATAAATTTTAAGCTGAGCAGGTAATGTGGAATAATACAAAACAGTGATTATTTGGATACTGTTTACATCTATGGAGAATAAAAATATTTTAAAATTAAAAAGAATTCACAAGTTCACAAGGCCCAATGGAACAATGGCTAGACTTGAGCTTGCCCGTAGGAAGCCTCAATCCCTTTTCTGTCATTTACTAGATAATAAAATTGGTTGGGTTGCTCATAGTCTGTATACTCATTTTCCTTTTTTGCAAAGCAAGGTTAATACTGCCTGGCAGAAAAACCTCTCTTGATTTGATGCTAGGGTTTCTTTGTTTTCTTTTTCTTCTTTTCCCATACAGATCAACACCACATGCAGGATTTACCCTTAATTAGCTGAGTAAGTGGGTAATCTCTTGGGAGGCTTGAAATTTCTAACTGTGATGTATTATTTTATGGAGCATCCCTCATAGTATAGCTTTGGCCAAAGAACTCTCCTCAAATTATCCTGGGGGACCTATGCTTGAGGATTAGTCCTGTTGAAACGATCTTTGGGGGTTCCTTGGATCTGAAGCTGCATTAGCAGTTTGGTTACTAAG
The DNA here is from genome assembly GCF_029378745.1 of Bos indicus. Lineage (NCBI taxonomy): Eukaryota > Metazoa > Chordata > Mammalia > Artiodactyla > Bovidae > Bos > Bos indicus. The sequence continues at coordinate 78,240,835 of NC_091760.1, read as the reverse complement.
CTTCCAAAGGGCTGCTTGTTGTTTTAGTAATTTCCCTTGAAGAATTAAAGGTTTTAACTGAATGTTAAACATCAGACAGAAACTATAGGGAAGATTTATTGACAATGAATTTCAACTTTCCCAAAAGTTCACTTGAAACCAACTTCCTTCTCATTCAAAATGATTCAGATTTGAAACCCTCCAGGGGCCTCTCTGGGACTTCAGAGCATTAGGGAGCTTTTTTACTGGCTGTCATAGATTATCTCTCCATTGTTTCTTGACTTATTGAGGAGAGATTTCATTGGTAAACCGCCTCTTCCCTAGGGCCTTAAATTCTTTACTCATTCAGAAGATAAGTAGGACTCCAACAATACATTCCACAAAGCTTTCTCCCTTGCCTGGATCCCAAGGCAACCAGCCCAAGCCATGCCAAGGGTATAAGGAGCAGGACAGATGCCACATGGAAAGAGCAAAAGGAGACAGATGAGGCAGAATAGTTGGGGTTGCTATGACTGTTACTCTGTTTTTAACTCAGCACAGAATCAGGATTGAGTAGAGCAAAAAGCACAGACTTTCATTTGAATCTTTGCTCTTTCATTGGAACTGTGATCTTGGGAAACAATAAACTTCTTTCATGTTCCTTTTTCCTCCTTTGTAAAGTGCACTGAATTATTTCTATCTTGAAGTTTTGCTGATATTATTAGAAATAATATATGTATAAAGAATAGTTGGAAATTAACAGATCATATCATTAACAACAGGTGTTGAGCACTGACTCAGGCAATGTGTTCCAGGCACCGTTTATGTGCTCCATATGTATTTTCACATTTCAGCCCCTTGAAATCTACAAAGTGGGTATTATTGTCATTTTCGCTTTGCAGATAAGACACACTAGAATCGGTGAAGTTCAGTAACTTTTTCTCCAACCCTCTAGTGAGTGGTGCTGCCAGAATTAGAACCAGGCCTGACTCCAAAGCCTATCTCTTGTCCATAAGCCCTTTTCACCATGGCTATTTCATGAGGCCCAATTCAAAGTTCTGTCTGTATGAAAAGGAAAAGAATAGGCACGTTGCTCCCTGTCTCAGTAGTGTTAGCATGTGATGAGATTCAAAGAAATGGGAGAGAGCAGGGTTTTTAAAGCTTTAAATAAAAGTAGTTTTCAAAATCCAGCTCCTTAAATCCTAAGCAGAGAAGAGCCAGGAATGCTATGTTTTGTCACACAGTCATCAATGATTCATAGTAAAATTAAGAGTTCTGCCACTAGCACTTCTTTCTCAAAAGAAAAATAAGCAGAGGTTCAGAAAGTGTTCGTGGCTTATCCTGAGTTAGGTAAGTCAGTTTTTGGCAGAACAATTTACACGCTATTTGTAACTTCATTCTGACCTCTAATGGAGGGACTGCAATTAATGAGATAACCTCAAGATCTCTAACAAAAGTTTACTCACTGATAGGAACCTACTAGCTATCACTTACACTTCAGTGTGAATTAAAGTCACTCTGTTGTTACCTGTCCTGGAGAATATTTCTCTGGGTTCATATTTGGACAGCCAAGCCACATGTCCTCTTTCTACTTACCAACCAGATTTTACTTACAGCTTAAGCTAGTCCTGTCCAGTAGGCTGGAAAAAAGAAGAGCTACAGTGGGGACAAAAGAAGGTGGTCAGGGTGCCAGAGTGTGTCATCCGTGGATGCATATGTGTGAGTTTCTATCTTGCTCTCACTTAAAAGGTTAAGTGATGAGGTCATTTTGACTCATGCTGTTTTTTCCCCAGAATGTTCATCTTCCGGTTCTCTATGTGGCAATATTGAATTAACTTTGAAAACCTCGGTTCCCATGATTTCCCCTGTGAAATCACCCACCACTTAAAAAATGGTCTCTTTAGCTTTCTAGATAGCCCAACATATACATAACACCTCCCCATGTTTCAGATGCCAGTTTTAATTGTCCCTTAGAGAGATATCTTGATCAGGTTCAGGTCCCTCTAATGCATGTTTTTTGTCTTCTATTCCTTTCTTCTTGTACTTGTCAGAGTTCTATGAGTGTTGCTAGGTCTGACTGATGTCTGTCTCCTCACCAGACCATAATTGTAAGGAGGGACAGATCTCTTTGGTCCAGAGCTCTAGTTTCCTCAGGACCTAGTATGGAATCATTCAGTAAATATTTCTCAATTGAATGAGTATTGTGTGTCCCGTTGTATTGTACATAACCTTTGCATTTCTGGCACTGTCATTGAATTTTGTTTCCTTGGAATTTATTACAAAGTTGGCACTTGGAAAATACTTAAATTTTTTTAAAAACCATTTTTGAAACATTAAAACATGTTTTTAAAAAAACATTTTTGAAACATTAAACATGTTTTTAAAAACCATTTTTGAAAGTAAAATGAATAAAATAGGTTCAAATCCCTCCCCCATGGAAGCTGTATAAGTTTCGATAAATCCATGCAGCTAGAAAAATTCCTTGGAGTGACATTTTCCTTTGGGAGGAAAAATATAAAACTTACGGAACTCTACCGTCCCAAATATTTATAAAATATCATGATTTTTAGATTTACATTTATCCAGCTGTATGACTTTTCTCAAGAACTGTCCACATTGGCATCAGGTTTTTATATATAAAATGTGGTCATTACAAATGTTATTTCATGATTGACAGTCCAGATTTTTCTACTCGCAAGCTGTCTGGGAAGGTATATAGGAAAGACTCAAGGGCATGGACTTTGGTATAAAGAATGCATTCATTCTCAGCTCTGTCACTTTCTGGGTGTGTTCTTCAGGTCAGTTGTCTAACCACTCCAAGCTTCAGTTTCCTCATATGTAAAATAGGGATGATAATAATAGCACCAATCTCACGGGGATGGTGTAAGGGTTAATTGGTACTAAAGGCTAATAATGCACACTGTCTAACATACGGTAATAAGTTTGGTGAACAAGTTTAAGCTGAAGAAAATAGAGGTATTTAGCTATCTCAGTTTCTCAAAAAATATTCTCCAATAGTAGAATTTTATTACTTTAGAAAATTTGAGTGACTGTTGTTTTTAAGGCTTTAAGATCAGAAAAGAGGAGGCCAGGAATCAAAAAGATATGTTATATGTCTCAGTATGTATGAAAAATATCTCCAAATAATCAATATTATATCAAAAATGAATCATCCATAAAATGATTCTATATGGTGATATCCTAATTTGTAATTGTTGTTGTTCAGTCGCTCAGTAGTGTCCGACTCTCTGCGACCCCACAGACTGCAGTACGCCAGGCTTCCCTGTCTTTCACCATTTCCTGGGGCTTGCTCAAACTCTTGTCCATTGAGTTGGTGATGCCATCCTACCATCTCGTCCTCTGTTGTCCCCTTCTCTTCCTGCCTTCTATCTTTCCCAATAAGTTGTCTTTTTCACATCAGGTGGCCAAAGTATTGGAGCTTCACCTTGTAATAAGAATATCAATACCACAAGAGTAGTATCATCATTTCTAGGTAATTGGTTTAAGAATTTCTGACTATTTCTACTGAAGCAGAGGAGTAACAGAAAAGCACTCCTTGGAAGCAGAAAAAACCCTATGACCAGGGAATAAACTGGATTTGCTCTCACTTAGACCACTGCAACCTAAGACAAAGAAGTATTCCTCTGGTTGGAGCGGGGGTCTCAATTTGATTTTTGAAGAAAAGCTATGGCTAGTTGGTCTGTTTTTTTTTTTTTTTTTATCTTCCTTCCTTTTTAATTCTGAATTTTTTTTCAAATGAAAATTTACTAGGAAGCAAAGACAACAAACAAATACAAGCTGAACTACTATTATTGATGGGAGTGGAGAAAGAAGCACAGATGGAAAAGGTTATCTCGAAGGCCCTTTGCCCTCTAACATTCTGTAGCCTGTTAACCTAGAAAGTTCCCATCCTTGGCTACACATTAGAATTGCCTGGGGAGTTGTGAAAACTGCTAATGTCCTGACCTAACACCTACAGATTCTGATTTACCGAGTCTAGGGTGGAGCCTGTGCAGTGGCATATTGTTATATATAAGCTTATATGTATATATATATATTTAGCTTATATGTACATTTCACAGCTTAAGCCAAAATTATTAATAATTCTCAATTCTCAGACATATCCCTTCTGCACAACCTCCCCATATCAATTTAAAGATTAAACACTTAGGTGACTATTTGGTGACTTAGGTGGCATATTTCAGTGAAACAAATGGAATCATTTTAACATCTGTATACTTTCCTATAGAGGAAATGACTGTCTTGATCTCATAGAAATTTTTGTCATATATATTTATTTATGTGTATATATGTGTATGTTTTTCTGTCATATATTTATTATAATAAATATATACTTATTTTTATAATAAGAAATAATAAATATATACTTATTTATAAGACATACATATATTTATGGGCTTTCCCAGTGGCTTAGTGGTAAAGAATCCTCCTGCTAATGCAGGAGATGCAGGTGATGGGGTTTCAATCCCTGGGTTGGGAAGATCCCCTGAAAGAGGAAATGGCAACCCACTACAGTATTCTTGCCTGGATAATACCATGGACAGAAGAGCCTGGTGGGCTACAGTCCATAGGGTTACAGTCAGTCACAACTAAGCATACACATACACGCACATATATTTATATACATTTAATATGTTTATATAAAATATATATATTTTTTCTCTCCACTTTCACTTTCATCAAGAGGCTTTTTTGTTCCTCTTCACTTTCTGCCATAAGGGTGGTATCATCTGCATATCTAAGGTTATTGAGATTTCTCCTGGCAATCTTGATTCCAGCTTGTGTTTCTTCCAGTCCAGCATTTCTCATGATGTACTCTGCATATAAGTTAAATAAACAGGGTGACAATATACAGCCTTGACGTACTCCTTTTCCTATTTGGAACCAGTCTGTTGTTCCATGTCCAGTTCTAACTGTTGCTTCCTGACCTACATACAAATTTCTCAAGAGGTAGATCAGGTGGTCTGGTATTCCCATCTCTTTCAGAATTTTCCACAGTTTATTGTGATCCACACAGTCAAAGGCTTTGGCATAGTCAATAAAGCAGAAATAGATGTTTTTCTGGAACTCTCTTTTGCTTTTTCCATGATCCAGTGGATGTTGGCAATTTGATCTCTGGTTCCTCTGCCTTTTCTAAAACCAGCTTGAACATCAGGAAGTTCACAGTTCACATATTGCTGAAGCCTGGCTTGGAGAATTTTGAGCATTACTTTACTAGCATGTGAGATGAGTGCAATTGTGCGGTAGTTTGAGCATTCTTTGGCACTGCCTTTCTTTGGGATTGGAATGAAAACTGACCTTTTCCAGTCCTGTGGCCACTGCTGAGTTTTCCAAACTTGCTGGCATATTGGGTGCAGCACTTTCACAGCATCATCTTTCAGGATTTGGAATAGCTCAACTGGCATTCCATCACCTCCACTAGCTTTGTTTATAGTGACGCTTTCTAGGGCCCACTTGACTTCACATTCCAGGATGTCTGGCTCTAGGTGAGTGATCACACCATTGTGATTATCTGGGTTGTGAAGATCTTTTTTGTACAGTTCTTCTGTGTATTCTTGCCATCTCTTCTTAATATTTTCTGCTTCTGTTAGGTCCATACCATTTCTGTCCTTTATCAAGCCCATCTTTGCATGAAATGTTCCCTTGGTATCTCTGATTTTCTTGAAGAGATCCCTAGTCTTTCCCATTCTGTTGTTTTCCTCTATTTCTTTGCATTGATTGCTGAAGAAGGCTTTCTTATCTCTTCTTGCTATTCTTTGGAACTCTGCATTCAGATGCTTATATCTTTCCTTTTCTCCTTTGCTTTTCACTTCTCTTCTTTTCACAGCTATTTGTAAGGCCTCCCCAGACAGCCATTTTGGTTTTTTACATTTCTTTTCCGTGGGGATGGTCTTGATCCCTGTCTCCTGTACAATGTCACGAACCTCATTCCATAGTTCATCAGGCACTCTATCAGATCTAGTCCCTTAAATCTATTTCTCACTTCCACTGTATAATCATAAGGGATTTGATTTAGGTCATACCTGAACGGTCTAGAACATTCAGAAAACGAAGATCATGGCATCAGGTCCCATCACTTCATGGGAAATAGATGGGGAAACAGTGGAAACAGTGTCAGACTTTATTTTTCTGGGCTCCAAAATCACTACAGATGGTGACTGCAGCCATGAAATTAAAAGACACTTACTCCTTGGAAGGAAAGTTATGACCAACCTAGATAGCATATTCAAAAGCAGAGACATTACTTTGCCAACAAAGGTTCGTCTAGTCAAGGCTATGGTTTTTCCTGTGGTCATGTATGGATGTGAGAGTTGGACTGTGAAGAAGGCTGAGCAGCGAAGAATTGATGCTTTTGAACTGTGGTGTTGGAGAAGACTCTTGAGAGTCCCTTGGACTGCAAGGAGATCCAACCAGTCCATTCTGAAGGAGATCAGCCCTGGGATTTCTTTGGAAGGAATGATGCTGAAGCTGAAACTCCAGTACTTTGGCCACCTGATGCGAAGAGTTGACTCATTGGAAAAGACTCTGATGCTGGGAGGGATTGGAGGCAAGAGGAGAAGGGGACGACAGAGGATGAGATGGCTGGATGGCATCACTGACTCAATGGATGTTAGTCTCAGTGAACTCCGGGAGTTGGTGATGGACAGGGAGGCCTGGCGTGCTGCGATTCATGGGGTCGCAAAGAGTCGGACACGACTGAGTGACTAATCTGATATGATCTGATCTGATACACATTTTTACTCCAGCATTCTGGTTTTGTTTTTCATTCTTAGCTCACAGTTTGTGTCACCTAACACATATAATTTCCGTAACTGAAGTTTCACTTTAACACAGAATTGCTTTTCTGACCTGGAGAGATCGTGCCTCCCACTCTCAACTTGAATCAGAACCTCTAGTAGGCCTGGAGAGCATGTAGAGTTCATAAAATCAGATTTAATATAAGATAGCGTATCATACTTGGAAAATGAAAAAAGAACCTATTGCTTTCAAGACTCTGGGTAAAGGAAAATCCTCCTGGGGGGGGTATATTGGATATTTCAGGTGTGTGAAAGAATTTTTATATGTCAAAAAACAATTCCATTGCTGGGCATACATACCGAGGAAACCAGAATTGAAAGAGAAACATGTACCCCAATGTTCATCGCAGCACTGTTTATAATAGCCAGGACATGGAAGCAACCTAGATGTCCATCAGCAGATGAATGGATAATAAAGCTATGGTACATATACACAATGGAGTATTACTCAGCCATTAAAAAGAATACATTTGAATCAGTTCTAATGAGGTGGATGAAACTGGAGCCGATTATACAGAGTGAAGTAAGCCAGAAAGAAAAACACCAATACAGTATCAGTTCAGTTCAGTTCAGTCACTCAGTCATGTCTGACTCTTTGCGATCCCATGAATCGCTGCATGCCAGGTGTCCCTGTCCATCACCAATTCCCGGAATTCACTCAGACTCACATCCGTCGAGTCAGTGATGCCATCCAGCCATCTCATCCTCTGTCGTCCCCTTCTCCTCCTGCCCCCAATCCCTCCCAGCATCAGAGTCTTTTCCAATGAGTCAACTCTTCGCGTGAGGTGGCCAAAGTACTGGAGTTTCAGCTTTAGCATCATTCCTTCCAAAGAAATCCCAGGGCTGATCTCCTTCAGAATGGACTGGTTGGATCTCCTTGCAGTCCAAGGGACTCTCAAGAGTCTTCTCCAACACCACAGTTCAAAAGCATCAATTCTTCGGTGCTCAGCCTTCTTCACAGTCCAACTCTCACATCCATACATGACCACAGGAAAAACCATAGCCTTGACTAGACGAACCTTTGTTGGCAAAGTAATGTCTCTGCTTTTGAATATGCTATCTAGGTTGGTCATAACTTTCCTTCCAAGGAGTAAGTGTCTTTTAATTTCATGGCTGCAGTCACCATCTGCAGTGATTTTGGAACCCAAAAAAATAAAGTCTGAAATAAAAAATAGAAAATAAACACTGTTTCCCCATCTATTTCCCATGAAGTGATGGGACTGGATGCCATGATCTTAGTTTTCTGATTGTTGAGCTTTAAGCCAACCTTTTCATGCTCCTCTTTCACTTTCATCAAGAGGCTTTTTAGTTCCTCTTCACTTTCTGCCATAAGGGTGGTGCCATCTGCATATCTGACGTTATTTATATTTCTCCCAGCAATCTTGATTCCAGCTTGTGCTTCCAGTCCGGCGTTTCTCATGATGTACTCTGCATATAAGTTAAATAAGCAGGGTGACAATATACAGCCTTGACGTACTCCTTCTCCTATTTGGAACCAGTCTGGTGTTTCATGTCCAGTTCTAACTGTTGCTTCCTGACCTGCATATACTAACGCATATATATGGAATTTAGAAAGATGGTAACAATAACCCTGTATGCGAGACAGCAAAAGAAACACAAATGTATAGAACAGTTTTTTGGACTCTGTGGGAGAGGGAGAGGGTGGGATCATTTGAGAGAATGGCATTGAAACATGTATAATATCATATAAGAAACGAATCGCCAGTCCAGGTTTGAGGCAGGATACAGGATGCTTGGGGCTGGTGCACTGGGATGACCCAGAGGGACAGTATGGGGAGGGAGGTGGGAGGGGGGATTCAGGATTGGGAACACGTGTACACCTGTGGCGGATTCATGTTGATGTATGGCAAAACCAATACAATATTGTAAAGTAATTAGCCTCCAATTAAAATAAATAAATTTAAATTAAAAAAAAAAGTGTAAAGGAACACTGGTTTAGACCTAAAATGAGATCCACTTGCCACTTGAGTTTGTTCATTTAGGGAGAGCATATCAGTTAGCTGTGGATTAACCATGCCAACAGCCTTTTCACAGTAGCTATGACACTTCAGGGCCTAGGAGATCTGAAATGAAGGCAAGCTTGGCTGACTTGCAGAACTAAGGAATAAGTCATTAATTCCATATTTCACATTCAGACCCTATGTCTACATGGAATGGACTGCTCTCACCTTGCTCTGAAATGTGCTTTTTAAATAGAGATCCTCTCTATATCACATTGTGTCATTGTGTATGCTCTGTGTGTGTGTGTACACAGTGGCTCAGTTGTGTCCAGCTCTATGCGACCCCCTGGACTGTATCTCATCAGGCTCTCTGTCCATGGAATTTTCCAGGAAAGAATACTGGAGTGGATTGTCATTTCCTACTCCAAGGGATCTTCTTGATCCAGGGATCGAACCCACATCTCTTGAGTCTCGTGCTTTAGCAGGCAGATTCTTTACCACTGAGCCTCCTGAGAAGTTATATCATCTTGCACTATGTCACAATTAACCCCCTAGTATCATCTCCACCTTCCCCCTTTGCATACAAGATGAGAATCACAGACATTATCTTGGCAAGAAAATGGATGTTTGCTGCTGTGACCATAGTCCTTAACTCTGGTTTTTGCCCTGGAGACTCCTCCTACTTCTGCTTGTGGGACTTCAGCTTCTGTGACATCTGGCCATACATCTGATCCTGGTGTGCTTCTCATCTATCCAGTACCTATATATCAGATAGAGGATTACCTAGATCCTACATATCAGCCAGGTGAAAAGTAAAGCTCTCTAAGACCACTTGGAACATAGGTCATCACCAGCTTTGATTAATAGATAAAGGAGGGCCTGAGAAAGGACTTGAAACATTGCTAAAGCAGTAGCAGACCCCTGCTGCTAAGATAGAAACCTTGAATAGGCCATCCAAACCCAGGAGGAATAAACCCTCCACAAGCTGCATAATTTCTTCTACATGCAAAAAGATCCTCCAACCACATGCAATGTCTCAATTCATTTTGTTTCCTTATGGTTCCTTGAAAGAACTCTTGCTAGCTCACTTTCATTATATTTTAGCAATATATAATGTGGATGAAGCATTATACCTGCTGATAGTTGTCAACACTGATGCATTTTAGAAATATACTATGATAGTATTTAATAGCACAGGTTTATAATATCAGCTAAAAACAGAATTTTTTAAAATACCTCTGTGTTTTATCACTCCTGCAAATTAATCATTTCTAGTTTCTAAGTCCCTTCTGATATCCAGATTGCTGCTTGTATAATATTTTAATCACTGTAATCACAGCACATATAAAAATGTATTACATAAATGTACCACATATGCATTTTTCTGAATTTGCCTCAGAGTAATCATTTTAAGGACTGCATATCAATGTGCTGTGTAGATTTACCAATATATACTAAAAAATAATCTTTTATATTGATTTTAGGTAAGTTATATATGCTATGCTTAGTTGCTCAGTTGTGTCTGATTCTTTGCAACCCTGTGGACTATAGCCCACCAGGTTCCTCTGTCCTTGTGATTTGCCAGGCAAGAATTCTGGAATGGGTTGTCATTCCCTTCTCTAGGGGATCTTCCTGGCCCACAGATTGAACCTGGGTCTACTACACTGCAGGACAAAGGTCAGTCTAGTCAAAGCTATGATTTTTCCAGTAGTCACATACGGATGTACGAGTTGGACTGTAGAGAAAGCTGAGCGCCAAAGAATTGATGCTTTTGAACTGTGGTGTTGGAGAAGACCCTTGAGAGTCCCTTGGACTGCAAGGAGATCCAACCAGTCCATCCTAAAGGAAATCAGTCCATCCTAAAGGAAATCAGCCCTGAATATTCATTGGAAGGACTGATGCTGAAACTCCAATACTTTGGCCACCTGATGCAAAGAACTCATTTGAAAAGACCCTGATGCTGGGAAAGATTGAAGGCAGGAGGAGAAGTGGATGACAGAGGATGAGATGGTTGGATGGCATCACCGACTTGATGCACATGAGTTTGAGTAAACTTCGGCAGTTGGCAATGGACAGGGAGGCCTGGCATGTTGCACTCCATGGGGTTGTAAAGAGTCGGACACAACTGAGTGACTGAACTGACTGACTGAGCTACCAGGAGAGCCCATTTTATAGACAGTAGGGTATATATGTCAATGCCAGTCTTCTATTTTATCCCCTCCCATGTTTTCCCCTGGTAACCTTAAGTTTGCTTTCTACATCTGTAACTCTATTTCCATTTTGTAGATATACTTTTTGCTATTATTAACAATTCTGTAGTCATCATTTATCTACTTTCATATATTTTCCTTATTTTGGAAACTTTTCTTTGGAAATAGCCTCAGATGTAGATTTGTTATATCAGAGGGAAAGGATGCATTCATGGTTAGAGCATATGCAAACTTTTGCTCTTTTTTATATTTCATAGTAAAACCTTATTAGGCAGAATGCTACTAATTTGAAATTTATGTTATTACCCTAGAAAATGATTAATCTTTAAAAGGCATAAATATGAATATAATATTTCATAATATATACCCAGTATATTATATATCCATATATATATTTCATAATATACGAAATTAAAAGATGCTTACTCCTTGGAAGGAAAGTTATGACCAACCTAGATAGCATATTGAAAAGCAGAGACATTACTTTGCCAGCCAAGGTCTGTCTAGTCAAGGCTATGGTTTTTCCAGTGGTCATGTATGGATGTGAGAGTTGGACTGTGAAGAAGGCTGAGTGCCAAAGAATTGATGCCTTTGAACTGTGGTGTTGGAGAAGACTCTTGAGAGTCCCTTGGCCTGCAAGGAGATCCAACCAGTCCATTCTAAAGGAGATCAGTCCTGGGTGTTCTTTGGAAGGAATGATGCTAAAGCTGAAACTCCAGTACTTTGGCCACCTCATGCTTAGAGCTGACTCATTGGAAAAGACTCTGATGCTGGGAGGGATTAGGGGCAAGAGGAGAAGGGGACGACAGAGAATGAGATGGCTGGATGGCATCACCAACTCGATGGATGTGAATTTGAGTGAACTCGGGGAGATGGTGATGATGGACAGGGAGGCCTGGTGTGCTGCAATTCATGGGGTCGCAAAGAGTCGGACACGACTGAGCGACTGAACTGAACTGAACTGAATACATATCATGATATATATATATATATATATATATATCATATATATTATATGAATATAATATCCTAATACTATAACTACTAATGCTATAAATTAAAATTCTGAAATGCAAATCAAAACCATGCGATATTATATCACACCTGTAGAATGGCCATTATCAAAAAGATAAGAGGCAACAAGTATTAGTGAGCCTGTGGAGACAAGGGAAGACTTCTGCACTGTTGGTGGGAAGATAAACTGGTGCGGCCATATGGAAAACAGTATGGACATTCCTCAAAAAATTAAAAATAGAGCTACCTATGATTCCACAGTTCCTATTATGTATATTGTTCAAAGAAAATGAAGACACTAACTTAAAAAGATACATCATTCCCATGGTCGTTGCAGTATTATTTAAAATAGTCAAGATACAGAAACAATCTAAGTGTCCACTAGTGGATGGAAAAAGAATACACACACACACATACACAATGGAATATTACTCAACCATAAAAAGGTGTGGACCCTTGTTGTTAGTGACAACACGGATGGACTTTGAGCACAGTATGCGAAGAGAAATAAGTCAGGCAAAGAAAGACAAATGCTGTACAATCTAAAGCACGCAAGCAAACAAACATAAAACAGGCTCTCAGATACATAGAACAGATCTGTGGTTACTAGAAGTGGTGGGTGGGGTGGACAAAAGGATTGAAATGAGTCAAAATGTACAAACTTCCTGTTACAAAATAAATAGATATAAAATAAATAAATAGGTCATGGGTTTGGAATGTATAACATGGCAACTATAGTTAATAATACTGTACTGTATATTTGAAAGTTGATAAGAGAGTAAATCTTAAAACAAACAAAACAAACAAACAAAAAAATTCTGTAAGTATGTAGTGATGGGATGATGACTAGACCTACTGTGTTGATCATTTTTCAGTATATATTAATATCAAATTATTGTTTTATACCTGAAAATAATTAATGTTTTATGACAATTATCTTTCAATTAAAATTAAATTGAAAAAATCAGCAAAGCAGATTTAAAGCCTATATCTAAAACTTTCAAAAGTTATATTGTACTTATATAAGTAGAAATTCATTGCTAAGTAAAAGTGGATCATAACTATTCTTTAGAGTGCATGCATGCTCACTCCTGTCAAACTCTTTGTGACCTGACAGACTGTAGCCCACCAGGCTCCACTGTCCAGGGGATTTTCTCGGGAAGATTACTGGAGTGGGTTGCCATTTCCTTCCCCAGGAAATCTTCCCAAATCAGGGATCAAACCCACATCTCCTGAACTGTAGGCAGATTCTTCACCACTGAGCCACTGGGGACGCCAGTTTATTAGAGTAGCTTTCTAATATTTTTGATCACTAGAAATAATACAAATATGTGGTTTAGGTAGCATATGTGCACTGTGAACACACGTATACTTACATAGACACATACTTACCCATACTACATGCAGCGGGATCTGATATATTCCATTTGTTCCATTGTGATTTATTCCATTTGTTCCATTGTGATTTATTCCAGAGTCATCTATTACATGCCCCGCTACCTTTCCTTAAGGCTTCCTTTGTGGCTCAGCTGGTAAAGAATCCGCCTGCAATGTGGGAGACTTGGGTTTGATCCCTGGGTTGGGAAGATCCCTTGGAGAAGGGAAAGGCTACCTACTCCAGTACTCTTGCCTAGAGAATTCCATGGACTGTATAGTCCATGGGGTCACAAAGAGTCAGACACAACTAAGCAACTTTCACTCACTCACTCACCTTTCCTTAAGCTAGCTGCAGCCTGCTGAATGGGGCTTCCCAGGTGGTGCAAGTGGTAAGGAACCCACCTGCTAATGCAGGACACAGAGATGCATGTTCCATCCCTGGGTCAGGAAGATCCCCTGAAAGAGGGCATGGCAGTCCACTCCAGTATCTTTCCCTGGAGCATCCCATATACAGAGCAGCCTGGTGGGCTACAGTCCATAGGCTCACAGTGAGTCAGATATGACTGGAGCGACTTAGCACAGCACAGCCCACTAAACTGATTCCATGATTTTGATCAGGAGATTAATAAATACTTTTTGGAAGGAGCATTGATGATTTACACTATGTAGAACTTAAAAATGATTTACTAAGGTTAAATTTAAATATCTATATATATATTGTCTTAGAACTTCGTATTTGGAACCTACAAATAATCTCTCAGCAGTTATAGCAGTCATGAGAAATATATTTGCTTAAGGAAAACCAATTTGTTATTCTGTGAACAAAAGTGTAGAATAAATCACAATTTACCTTTGTATTTCCTCTTTTGTTCACTAGCTAGAATCTGATATTTGTTTCTGCCACTTGTACATTTTATACAGAAATCTAAACTCTGACTCATGACATATAACAACATTCAGTTTGGTTGATTAATTTTTTCTCTGGCCTGACTAAATACAAATGGCATATACTTACTGAGATATGGTATGTGAAAGTAGCTAGTAATGCCTGGCAAAAAGGAGATCTTTAAAGCATGTTTTCTGACCATAAATGAACAAATTATTAAAGGCCATGTATACAAGAATATTTAGAGCAGGCTGGCTAGGGCCATAAAACCTGAAGTCCAACTGACACTTGAGATCTAGTCATTGATTTGTTTCATTGTCCACTATTTTACCAGGCTAAAATGAACATTGCTTAAATTGCTAGATAGTAGAACAACCAAGATAATCATGATGGTGTGATCACTCACCTAGAGCCAGACATCCTGGAATGTGAAGACAGGTGGGCCTTAGAAAGCATCACTACGAACAAAGCTAGTGGAGGTGATGGAATTCCAGTTGAGCTATTTCAAATCCTGAAAGATCATGCTGTGAAAGTGCTGTACTCAATATGCCAGCAAATTTGGAAAACTCAGCAGTGGCCATAGGACTGAAAACGGTCAGTTTTCATTCCAATCCTAAAGAAAAACAATGTCAAAGAATGCTCAAACTGCTGCACAATTGCACTCATCTCACACACTAGTAAAGTAATGCTCAAAATTCTGCAAGCCAGGCTTCAGCAATATGTGAACCGTGAACTTCAGATGTTCAAGCTGGTTTTAGAAAAGGCAGAGGAACCAGAGATCATATTGCCAACATCTGCTGGATCATTGAAAAAGCAAGAGAGTTTCAGAAAAAGATCTATTTCTGCTTTATTGACTATGCCAAAGCCTTTGACTGTGTGGATCACAATAAACTGGAGAATTCTGAAAGAGATGGGAATACCAGACCACCTGACCTGCCTCTTGAGAAACCTCCATGCAGGTCAGGAAGCAACAGTTAGAACTGGACATGGAAAAACAGACTGGTTCCAAATAGGAAAAGGAGTACGTCAAGGTTATATATTGTCACTCTGCTTATTTAACTTATATGCAGAGTACATCATGAGGAACGCTGGACTGGAAGAAGCACAAGCTGGAATCAGATTGCTGGGAGAAATACCAATAACCTTAGGTATGCAGATGACACCACCCTTATGGCAGAAAGTGAAGAGGAACTCAAAAGCCTCTTGATATAAGTGAAAGAGGAGCGTGAAAAGGTTGGCTTAAAGCTCAATAATCAGAAAATGAAGATCATGGCATCCGGTCCCATCACTTCATGGGAAATAGATGGAGAAACAGTGGAAAAAGTGTCAGACTTTATTTTGGGGGGCTCCAAAATCACTGCAGATGGTGATTGCAGCCATGAAATTAAAGACGCTTACTCCTTGGAAGGACAGTTATGACCAACCTAGATAGCATATTGAAAAGCAGAGACATTACTTTGCCAACAAAGGTTCATCTAGTCAAGGCTATGGTTCTTCCAGTGGTCATGTATGGATGTAAGAGTTGGACTGTGAAGAAAGCTGAGCACCAAAGAATTAATGCTTTTGAACTGTGGTGTTGGAGAAGATTCTTGAGAGTCCCTTGGACTGCAAGGAGATCCAACCAGTGCATTCTAAAGGAGATCAGTCCTGGGTATTATTTGGAGGGAATGATACTAAAGCTGAAACTCCAGTACTTTGGCCACCTGGTGCAAAGAGTTGACTCATTGGAAAAGACTCTGATGCTGGGAGGGATTGGGGGCAGGAGGAGAAGGGGACGACAGAGGATGAGATGGCTGAATGGCATCACCAACTCGATGGATGTGAGTTTGAGTGAACTCCGGGAGATGGTGATGGACAGGGAGGCCTGGCATGCTGCAGTTCATGGTGTTGCAAAGAGTCGGACACAGCTAAACGACTGAACTTAACTGAGCATAATATGCAAGGGATAATATTCACTTAGAGTATTTAAAAATGCTATTACTACTCATAGAATTTTTACCCACAAATTGCTTTATGGCTTAAAGATATGGACATAAAAGTGATTGTGAATCTTTCCATTGTTCAAGAAATTGTAGAGTGCCAACTATTTTTTTCCTGTGTTCCTAGAAAAAGAAGTCATCTCACATATGCAATATGTAAGTTATTGCAGTATGTCTTATTACATTCTCTGATGTAGTTACATGTTCTCATGTAGTTATTTAGTGTTCTGCCCTTTTTTTTTTCTTCACGTCATTTTAATCCATTATAACACAGTACATTATTTATCTTGAACATAATTTAGATTTAAAATTCACCTGAAACATAGATTTTTCATGTGATTAAGACAATGCTGCTGCTGCTGCTAAGTCGCTTCAGTCATGTCCAACTCTGTGTGACCCCGTGGACTGCAGCCTACCAGGCTTCTCCATCCATGGGATTATCCAGGCAAGAACACTGGAGTGGGTTGCCATTTCCTTCTCCAGTGCATGAAAGTGGAAAGTGATAGTGAAGTTGCTCAGTCGTGTCTGACTCTTAGCGATCCCATGGACTGCAGCCTACCAGGCTCCTCCATCCATGGGATTTTCTGGACAACAGTACTGGAGTGGGGTGCCATTGCCTTCTCCTGATTAAGACAATAATTAATATTTGACTTTTATGGAAAACAGGAAGATACAATATTAAATAAACTACTACTTTCCCCTTTTTGGTAGGAGTTAAATTTGCTTTTATAACAAATTATTATGACATTTTCCTACTATCAATCTAAATAGACATTTTATTCCAAAGAGCTAAATTCATGAAATAGTTATAGCTTTGCTTCAGAAGACTTTAGCAAACATCAAGATTATTTCTTTCTAACCTTTTATCGTTCTTTTGTCTTAATTTTTTCTTTTTCCATTATAGAGACAAAATATAAAACTGAAGTATAATGTTAAAATTTTGTCTTTATTTAAAAATAGTCTTTACTTAATATAGCCTTATATTATTAACTCTTAATGGAAAACATAGTGGTGAGAACATGGTTTTTATTGCTGTTGTTGCTTTATTTAAACATTATAGCTGCTTTTTTATTTACAGTGTCTTTAGTAAATATTTCTGTGGATCGTTGGCCTTGTCTTCGATTTATAACCCAACAGAGGATACTTTGAACAATTTCATAAAGGGAAAGCTACAGTAAGGGATTACCTAACTCTAAGGGATTAGAGTTCTCCTTTAAAGAATTTGGCCATACAGCTTAACCTTTATTCTCATTTTCTTTATTCACGTGATGGGTGCCTGTGTCCTTGCTTATACTTTGCAGAAATATTTTGAAAATAAATATATGTCAATAATTGCTTTGAATTCTTGAAATAGAGACACTTTTCATGTCATTAACTTAGTAATAGCAGCAAGAATGTATTGTGTGATACCCAGATATCCAAGTACTTACTTAAATCTATTATGTTTTAAAAAGTATCTACTTTTCACTAGAATTACATTGTACTGTTAAGTCATGGAATGTGTGTATGTGTTGGGGGTAAGTGATGAAGGAGAAAAAGAAAAAGAGAAAACACACTAACTTGTCTTTATAAATATACTTTCTCAGATCAGTCTCCTAACAACCCCACTGTTATATACTATTATCCCCATTTTGTAGAGGAGGAAAATAGAACTCAGCAAGGCCAGATACCTTGCCCACGCCTCCCAACTGATGAAGTCTTGAACAAGAATTTGAACCTAACTATAAAACTCAGCTCTACAGGACACCACCAGGTTTCTCAAAGTTCAAATTACTGTGCTGGAAACTTCTGTTTATAGCTAAAATAGAAAAGGGCAGGGCTAATTTAATTAAAAGAAATAATTTATAACATTACCCAAAGCAGTTTCTTTTTTAGCTTCTCCCAATGTTTCCGTGACAGTTATAGCTGAAGATTTTGATCATTTCTTATTTTGTCTTGCTGGTTTGCCCAATTCTAATTCCTGGACTTAACAAAAATATACTTGCTAAACAGGAATGAAAGGGCAGATCTTACACTGCCATTTCTCTGCTTGGTTATTTGTGTAGTTAACATGGTCATTTCAGAGAGGGACTGGAGGTTGATGGAAGGAGGGGTGGCTTGACAGGGAAATTCCAGATGACAGGGATTGCCAGATTTCCTTCTGGCCCTTTATTGCCAAACTCCACCTCCTACTCTTCTTGCACAGCTGTGTGCTTCATTAAATAGTGATGTCTACAAATCACAGCAGTGTTAAAATGCAGAGCAGGGGGAATTCCTGGCTGCTGGCTGCTGCCAAGTTCCTAGAGTTTTAACAGCACATTCACCAAACTGCTTCCTCCCCCTCCAAGAACTAAGTTCAATATCAAGAGTGTATTCATCAAAGATAGTGCCTCTCTGTTCTCTTGGAGAATTTGAAATATCTTGTAGGCAACATGGTATGGGCCTTGTGTTGTCAGAGATAAGACTTCTGACATTCATATGGCCATTAGTCATCCCATTGCATCAGGGACCGTTATCTAATTATTTGAAACAGATTTTCCCATTCACAGTTTAGGTATAGTGATTGTCAGAAACCTGCCTTATGTGATTTAGGGCCAAGAACCCTGTTTCTACTGCTCAGGGGAGGGATAAAAGGGATGTGACTTAATTCAACAATGTATATTGAGAGTTCGGCTTCACTGGTGGCTCAGACAGTAAAGAACCTACCTGCAGCACAGGAGACCCAGGTTCAATCCCTGAATCAGGAAGATCCACTGGAGAAGGGAATGGCAACCCACATACACCAGTATTCTTGCTGGGAGAATTCCATGAACAGAGGAGCCTGGTGGGCCACAGCCCATGGAATCACAAAGAGTCAGACATGACTGAGTGACTAACACACACACACACACACACATTGAGAGTTGATGTATGCAAAGCACTGTGCTGACTGAAGTAGAGGATGACAACATAAATAGAAAAGGTTAATATATACTGGTAGGGGTAGTGTGAGGGAAGCTCTGATGAGTGGTATACTAGAGGTTTTAAAAAAAGATGAAATGGATATATGGGGGAAATTGCAACTTTTACTTTGATGGATTAGAAATGTTTCAAGTGAGAGGTAACACTGGCTCAAGACTTTGAAGGGCAGATGAAAATGGAGGCACTTCCAATGGAGAAAAAAAATGAGTAAAAAATGGTACAGAGAATGGAGTTCAGTGGATTACTAGAATGGCTTATTCCCCTGTGTTAAATGGTAGCATTATGTTATTGAATTATAATACAAACAGTATTATTTATCTAGCAATTAAAAAATAATAATGTAATTGTCTTCACATGGGCATTTTGTCTCCAATCAAATCCATCTTCATCTTATCTTATACCAGCTGGATTCTTGCATTTATGTTATGTGGCTTGCATGTATAGGCATTTGAATCTGTGACCCTTGGGGCTAGAATAAAGAATATGAGAGAGACAGGCAGACTTATGGAGCTTCTTTAATGGAAGGTTACTGATAATGGTTGTTGATGGCTGATAATGGTCAAAGAAGAGAGGGTCTGGAGGCCCCTGTAAGAAATTAATAGTAGCTGGTAGGCAGAACTCAAGTCTATCTTCCTTTGGGGAGTTTCAGTACCCAACTTAGACAAGAAAAACAGCAATTCAAGTTAATTGCATTCACTGAGTACATACTTAGATGAACAGTACAATAGGCACAGTGTTGGTTATTGAGATAGAGTAATACATTGCCCTTGTCTCCAACTGCAAGGGACAGAGGCAGATAGACATGGAAGCAATTGTTGCACAAGATGAAGTTCAGCAAGAACTAGCAGTTTCCCATGGAAGTATGGAGGAAGACAGATTCATTTTGATCAGGGAGAAATAAGAAACATTTAGGAAGCATTACATTTGAGGTGATATATAAAGACTAGCTGGGTTGTTGATTAGTAAACACATTTGGAATGGTATTTTTGATTCAAAGAAGTAGTAGTAGTGTTAGTCATTCAGCTGTGTCCAACTCTTTGTGACCCCACGGACTGTAGCTCACCAGGCTCCTCTGTCCATGGGATTCTCCAGGCAAGAATACTGGAGTGGGTTACCATTCCCTTCTCCAGAGGATCTTCCTGACCCATTGATCAAACCCAGATCTCCTGCATTGCAAGCAGATTCTTTACCATTTGAGCTACAGGGAAGATCCTTGACTGAAAGAAAGAGTAAGCAAATAAAGACACCATAAATGCAAATACTATTTCAAAAATTAAGGCTAGGATATGAAATATATTTTTGCTTTGACTGTGTGGATCACAATAAACTGGAAAATTCTGAAAGAGATGGGAATACCAGACCACCTGATCTGCCTCTTGAGAAATCTGTATGCAGATCAGGAAGCAACAGTTAGAACTGGACATGGAACAACAGACTGGTTCCAAATAGGAAAAGGAGTACGTCAAGGCTGTATATTGTCAACCTGTTTATTTAACTTATATGTAGAGTACATCATGAGAAACGCTGGACTGGAAGAAACACAAGCTGGAATCAAGATTGCCGGGAGAAATATCAATAACCTCAAATAGCAGATGATACCACCCTTATGGCAGAAAGTGAAGAGGAACTCAAAAGCCTCTTGATGAAAGTGAAAGTGGAGAGTGAAAAAGTTGGCTTAAAGCTCAACATTCAAAAAATGAAGATCATGGCATCTGGTCCCATCACTTCCTGGGAAATATATGGGGAAACAGTGGAAACAGTGTCAGACTTTATTTTTCTGGGCTCCAAAATCACTGCAGTTGGTGACTGCAGCCATGAAATTAAAAGACGCTTACTCCTTGGAAGGAAAGTTATGACCAACCTAGATAGCATATTGAAAAGCAGAGACATTACTTTGCCAACAAAGGTTCATCTAGTCAAGGCTATGGTTTTTCCTGTGGTCATGTATGGATGTGAGAGTTGGACTGTGAAGAAGGCTGAGCAGCGAAGAATTGATGCTTTTGAACTGTGGTGTTGGAGAAGGCTCTTGAGAGTCCCTTGGACTGCAAGGAGATCCAACCAGTCCATTCTGAAGGAGATCAGCCCTGGGATTTCTTTGGAAGGAATGATGCTAAAGCTGAAACTCCAGTACTTTGGCCACCTCATGCAAAGAGTTGACTCATTGGAAAAGATTCTGATGCTGGGAGGGATTGGGGGCAAGAGGAGAAGGGGATGACAGAGGATGAGATGGCTGAATGGCATCACTGACTCGATGGACGTGAGTCTGAGTGAACTCCGGGAGTTGGTGATGGACAGGGAGGCCTGGCATGCTGCAATTCATGGGGTCGCAAAGAGTCGGACACGACTGAGGGACTGATCTGATCTGATCTGATGGATCATATTTTATTATGAGTTGAGATTAGGGTCAGATCATTAAGTGTCTTCAAAGTCATTCCTTTAAGTTTGGACTTCAGACTTGATCATTGAAGATATCTGAGATGTGAAGTGAAACAGGTCTATGAATAAACTCAGGGGTGTTGAGTGGCTGCATTATTGCTGCATCTTACAGCTCTAAGAAAGAGCTAGGCTTGTCTGAGAATTCCCCAAACCACCACAGCATAAGGAAATAGTATTGATAGTATTCAGTATTGGAATTATTGATTATTTGACTTAAGGGTTTGATATATATTGAGATGCACAAACCTAGCTCTTAATATGGGTTTTATGGCCGCTCTTTCTCCAGCCCAGGCTGTTTCTGTGGGCTCTCTCTTCTCTTTGATTTATTTTCTCCTAATTCACTGCCTGGTAAGTAATAGGCACTCAGTAAGTATTTGCTGAATGAACAGACTTCTAACTTGTTCTAACGAGTGAGGCAGAGCCTGGTGATCAGAGCTTGGGTAAACAATCTGTGCATGAACATCTGGTTTTGAGCAGAACAGAAGACTAGCTTTTGATTCCTTTCTTTTTCCCCTTGAGTGCCTAGATAAATCACTCATCTCCTGAGGTGAGTCCCTTTCATATGAAACCATTAGGGAATGTCTTAACTGTGCTGTGCCATCAATGAACTGACCCAGTGGCAGATTCAGGAGTCAAACTTCACATATTCCTGATTTATTTCCTTTTTTGAAAGGATCAGACTTTGAATACTGCAATAAAACAAATAAATATATTTCAAAAAATACTATCTTATAAATAACAAGGTTGAACAGATAATTTACAATTTCCTGTATAGAGCTAATTGGCTGAGACAATTATTAAATACCTCATATAACAACAGACTGGTTCCAAATTGGGAAAGGAGTATGTCAAGGTTGTATATTGTCACCCTGCTTACTTAACTTATATTCAGAGTACATCATGTGAAATGCCAGGCTTGATGAAGCACAAGCTGGAATCAAGACTGCTGGGAGAAATATCAATAACCTCAGATATGCAGATGACACGACCCTTATGGCAGAAAGCAAAGAAGAACTAAAGAGCCTCTTGATGAAAGTGAAAGAGGAGAGTGAAAAAGTTGGCTTAAAACTCAACATTCAAAAAATGAAGCTCATCGCATCTAGTGGTCCCATCACTTCATGGCAAATAGATGGGGAAACAATGGAAACAGTGAGAGACTTTATTTTTGGGGGTCTCCAAAATCACTGCAGATGGTGACTGCAACCATGAAACTAAAAGACACTTGCTCCTTGGAAGAAAAACTGTGACCAACATAGACAGCATATTAAAAAGCAGAGATATTACTTTGCTGACAAAGGTCCGTCTAGTCAAAGCTGTGGTTTTTCCGGTAGTCATGAATGAATGTGAGAGTTGGACTATAAAGAAAGCTGAGTGCCGAAGAATCGATGCTTTTGAACTGTGGTGTTGGAGAAGACTCTTGAGAGTCCCTTGGACTGCAAGGAGATCCAACCAGTCAATCCTAAAGGAAATCAGTCCTGGATATTCATTGGAAGGACTGATGCTGAAACTGAAACTCCAAAGAACTGGCTCATTTGAAAAGACCCTGATGCTGGGAAAGATTGAAGGCAGGAAGAGAAGGGGACGACAGAGGACGAGATGGTTGGATGGCATCACCGACTCACTGGATGTGAATTTGAGCAAGCTCCAGGAGTTTGGTGATGGATAGGGAAGCCTGGCATTTTGCAGTCCATGGGGTCACAAAGAGTTGGACATGATTGAGTGACTGAACTGAACTAAGCTAATTATATTATGTATATATTACCTCAAAATATTTTTACCCCTTTTCATAATTGTGAGTAATGCTTTCATAGCATATACAATTGCTTAGTATATTAATAAACAAGTCAATAATAATATAATAGGTACAAGTTAATCTCTAAGCCTTTTGAAAGACATTACAGATCACTAGTTAAGAAACATTTGATCAAGTGAAACGTTTTGTCCACTGTGGAAAGAGTGGGTAAAGCCTAGTCTTCATTCTCTACAAAGTATACTTTTAATAGTTCCCATTTTTGCTTGACACATCTGAAATCCAAAAGCAATCTGGGTAAACAACTCTCCAGTTCACATGATAATGATATATCATTGTTACCTATAGGCACATTAAAGACACCATGTAAGTGGAATTATGCACGTGTATCTGAGAGAGATGTATAACATAGATCCTTCATAAGTTGGGATGTAGAAGAGGCACTGTTAAACTTTTAAGTGTTCACTCTTCAAGTTCTGGGCTCATCTTTTCCCTGCCATGCCCTTGTGAAGGATGGTCATATCCCCAGTGTTTTCTCCTAACCCTAGTGCTCTGCTTGTCCTGAAAGCTTTCAGAGATACATGCAAAAAGATTAGGAACTCAGCTCTGGTCCCTTAAAATAGTGTAGGCTCATTGTTTAAGCTGTAGAATATACCAGAGAACAATGTAGATATAGCAACAATCAAAGGATAAGTATAGAAAAAAATATTGCTTTGGTAGTGGTTTAATAAGGCATACGTTTATGGTCAACTGCCTAGAAATTCTGTACAATTTAGTGCTATTTAAGTGACTTGTGTCTTGGAGACCTCTCTTTTAAGTCTTTCTCTCTCCTTGGTGTATATCACAGTCTTTGGTAGATTCCCATTGGTTGAGGATCATCCTTAAACCTTTCCAAAGTAATTTAAAAAATGAGAGGGCACTGGTTTCTTGGGAGAGAATATGAGAGAAAGGGATAAATAAATGCCCAAGATTTCCTTCAGCATGCTTCTCAGAATTAATGAGTCAATTTTACACACACACACATGCGCACACACACACACACACACACACTTATATTCACACACCTCTTTATTTATGTAAAAGACATTTTTTAAGAGTACTATCTAAAAACCAAAACTGAAAAAAAAAATCCAAGAAAAAGCTTTTTATCCGTGTCCAACAAACTGTTATTATTTTCCATTTAGGCATAATATATGTTCCAGTTCCTTAAAGTTAGATATGACCTTGTGACTTTGTTCTAACCAATACACTATGAGCAGGAGTGTTGCATGCTACTTTCAGACATCCTAAGGTTACAGTGAAAGTTAAATGCGTAAATCACTCAGTCTTGGGCACCTCTTTGCAGCCCCATGGACTGTAGCCCTCCAGGCTCCTCTGTCCATGGAATTCTCCAGGCAAAAATACTGGAGTGAGTTGCCATTCCCTTCTCCAGGGGGTTAAGATTGAACCGGAGTCTCCTGCATTGCAGATTCTTTACCAACTGAACCACCAGGAAATGGGATCTTCTTTTGCTTGCTCTCTAACCTTCCCTTCCCCTCCTCTCCCTCCCCTCCCATTATCTCCTCTCTCCTCCTCTCTTCACTTCCAGGCTGGATAGATTAGGCTCAGAGGAAAATTTTTGAGCCATAGATGAGATGGAAGAATTCAAAATCTCTGTCTAGAAGTTGTAGGAAAGCTGCACCCAGGTGTAGGAAAGAGTTACCCCAAAGGAAATATCCTCCTATGATGGTATGCTGCTGCTGCTGCTGCTAAGTCACTTCAGTCGTGTCCGACTCTGTGCGACCCCAGAGACGGCAGCCCACCAGGCTCCCCCATCCCTGGGATTCTCCAGGCAAGAACACTGGAGTGGGTTGCCATTTCCTTCTCCAATGCATGAAAGTGAAAAGTGAAAGTGAAGCCGCTCAGTCGTGTCCGACTCTTAGCGACCCCATGGACTGTAGCCCACCAGGCTCCTCCATCCATGGGATTTTCCAGACAAGAGTACTGGAGTGGGGTGCCATTGTATAATGAGAAGTAAACTTTGACTATGTCATTTGTTTTGAAATTATGGCATTTATTTTTCACTGTAGTTAGCTTTTACTCTAAAAAAAAAATCAGGTAAGGTATGTTCTGGTCAGCTAAAAGACGAAGTTCTCAGGGAAGATACATTTGACCTACCTACAAATGTGTTACTTTAATTCTTCTGGAGAATATGTCTTGATCAACAAAGACCTACTAGGTAAGTCAGCAGACAGTTGTTACAGTTTCCTACTGCCATTTATGGTAAATGACTTTATACCCTTAATAAGGTCATAAGTACTGAGTCTGACACCATCTCTCTGGTGGTTTGCAGTCCAGCCACTATGGCATATAAATCTGGTGCTAAAAATTAGAACAGTTAGCCATGTGAAGAATTTGGGTTCTGCACCTAAACCACAATGAACCCTAATGCAGAATAGTAAAGATTTATTATTGTATAAGTTTCTATGCAACAATTTGATTTGTTTGTTTTTCTTTTGTTAAAAAAATCAAGAGACCATAAAGTTGTCTGAGAAATAACTCAGTGCCTCTATGAATACTGAGGCTCCTGGGAACTGAATCACACCCCTCAGTATAACCCCTGTGATTCATCACTCCCAGGGGGATGAGGGTTTAACTTTAGACCACAGTTTACAACAGCGATAACCATTACCTCCCTTTTATTGAGTGCCTTCCAAGTACTGTACTAAACACTTTACTCTTGTAGCAACCTAACACATCATGTGTTTGTATCTCTGTTCTCCAAATAAGAAAACTGAAGTTTAGGAAGCATACGTAACTTGTTCAAGGTCAACCATCTGTATTGTGGCAAAACCAGAATTCCCAAATTCCTGTTCCTACTAGTGTTCCAGGCTCCTGTTATGGACCTACGGAACTTTAGGTTCTGTATCTTTAATTGTATTGGATAGCTCCTTTTTATGTATAATGCTCCCTTTCATGAATATAGATTTTGCCACTTTTATTTTATTATTGAAGTATAATTGATTTACAATGTTGTGTTAGTTTCAGATGTATAGCAAAGTGATTCAGGTATACATTATTATATGTATTACAAAATATAGGTTATTACAAGATATAGGTTATTACAAATCATTGAGCATAGTTCCCTGAACTGTACAGACGGTTCTTGTTGGTTAACTATTTTATATATAGTAGTATGTGTAGGTTAATCCCAAACTCCTATTTTATCCTCCTATCCTTTTCCCTGTTGGTAACCATAAGTTTGTTTTCTATATCTGTAGGTCTAGTTCTGTTTTGTGTATAAGTTCATTTGTATTATTTTTTTAATTCCACATATAAGCAATATAATATGTCTGTCTGACTGACTTCACAGTATATTAATCTCTAGGTTCATCCATGTTGCTGCAAATGGCATTATTTCATCCTTTTAATGGCTGAGTAATATTCCACTGTATGTATAACCACATCTTTATCCATTCATCTGTCAGTGGACATTTAGGTTGCTTCCGTGTCTTGTCTATTGTAAATAGTGCTGCCATGAACATTTTGTTGTAATGAGTTTACATCCTAAAAGTTTTCTCAAATTCTCAGTCACTGGACTTTGGACACACTGTGGAAACAATGTGATCATTTGAACATTTTATGTCCTTCCTCAATTATTTTGAATTTTAATACCTATGGCTGATTTATGTTGAGGTTTGACAGAAAACAACAAAATTCTGTAAAGCAATTATCTTTCAATTAAAAAATAGATAAAAAAGAAAAGGAACTTTTTCACTTTAATATCATTAAACACTGGAGATGCAAGAAATCTATGACTCTTATTGTGACTAGACTGAGTAATGTTATGATAACTTGAATTTTGCAGGTGAACCTTTGAAAATGACCCCCCCAAAATAACAGTGATCATATTAACATTCTTTTCCCATTGTGACACAAATCTATTTTTTTTTTTTGCAATTTTTATTCTCTCCATCTACCTACCATTCCACTTGTTTCCTCCCAGAAAGAGTTGTAAGAATCTCCAAGTATCATTAGCTCTATTTTAAACCATAGATCATAATAACCTCTGAAATATAACTGTACACATGCACCAAATCAAGAAATGTGGACATACACACATAATGTTTTCTGCACTAAAGCTACTTCCATATTTCAGCATCTGTGAAATTCAATAATTATTACTACTATTCAATAACCTTCCTAATACACAAATACCTACTATAATGTGGGCCAATTATAGATAATCTCATAACAAAGATGCATTAAGTATTATCTTTCACATGGATCAAATCATGTATTCATTTGAGACAGAGTGTCATTGTAATACTTGTGACCAAGGTAATAACTTTCAAAAATAAGTAAATGAATAAAGTTTTTGAAAACAAAGATGTGGAGTTCATAAGTAGAGATAACAGTTTACTGCTTCTAAAAGGATTTGGATGAAATAAGAAATGGAAACAGATACACTGCTTTCATATAACTGTAGCTATAGCTTTTTAAACACAAATAAGCTGAATTTAAATTTTCCTAAGCCTGGAGAATCCCATGGATGGAGGAGCCTGGTGGGCTGCAGTCCATGGGGTCGCTAAGAGTCGGACATGACTGAGCGACTTCACTTTCACTTTTCATTTTCATGCATTGGAGAAGGAAATGGCAACCCACTCCAGTGTTCTTGCCTGGAGAATCCCAAGGATGGGGGAGCCTGGTGGGCTACCATCTATGGGGTCACACAGGGTCAGACACGACTGAAGCGACTTAGCAGCTTAGCAGCAAGCTCAGTACACTAACAACATGACCTCACAAGCCTGCAGGTCACAGAGAATATCTGAAGCCAGGCTGACAAATATACTGTTTAAATGAGGTTGATCTCATTAATCAAAAGTAATCATGATTGTCCAATTCCTAAAGTCTTTATTGTTTCCATAAAATTTGGGAATTAGGTCTGAGGATAAATATTCTGCACTGGATAAGTCCCTTTCTTTAGAGTAATTTTTTCTGTTTTGTTTTCCTGTTAACTTAAAATTAGATCCAGCCTCCAATCAGTGGCTCAGTTGGTAAAGAATCTGCCTGCAATGCAGGAGACCTGTGTTAAGTCCCTGAATATGGAAGATCATCTGGAGAAGGAAATGGCAACCCACCCCAGTACTCTTTGCCTGGAGAATTCCATGGACAGAGAAGCTGGGCAGGTTACAGTCCATGGGATTGCAAAAAGTGGGACACGACTGAATGTCCTTTCCTTTCCAAAGAGAAAGTTTTCTCTTTCCAAAAGTCAGTCTCCACCTTAAGTTTGGAAAGGGAAGACATAGAATTAGTAGAAAGAAATGAATACATTATATGCAAGGGAACAAATTAAAAAATGTATTAATGTAGAAAAGGAGAACACTCTTTATGTCTGCTTTTCCCCTCAGGCTCCAGGAAGCTAAAATCAAAAATCGTTAAATGCAGATTAAAAACACAAGGGGATAATTAGATGGTAGGTTATGCATGTTAGAATAAAAGAAAGTGCTAATTTATAAGAGAATAAACTACAAGGAGCTGTCATAAGCAGATCTAGAAATGGACTTCAAAAACATTGATTTCCAAGTGTCTGGAAGAAATAACCAGAGACAACTTTGCAGTGACCAGAAAGCCATGGTTGAAGAAAACGCAAACTCCTGGAATAAGAGTGATCTTATGTTTATTTGGAACAAAATGTTTACAGGGAAAAAAAAACCTGAGAATACCGCATAAGTGACATTAAACAGGCTGCGTAAAAGATCCTTGCTGTATTATTTAGAAATCTACTAGAGAAAATAATCACATGGTTAAAGAAACATACCATTTTGAAATCAGCCAACGAAGAGTGATTTGGCTTTCCATGGGGACAGAGAATCTATGAATGTGAGACTGAATGTGGAAATACTTTTGAAATTTACCTTGAATTTCTTATCAGAAAGGGGGAAAAAGCACCTGTTGCAGACAGCTATGAAAGAGGCATATTTAACATAAACAGAAATATGGGAAGGATTTAGATAAACAAATATCTCTTATTTAAATGTTCCTTATGAAGAACTTGGATGTCTTTCAGCCATGCTGCTGCTGCTAAGTCGCTTCAGTCATGTCCGACTCTGTGCGACCCCATAGACGGCAGCCCACCAGGCTCCCCCATCCCTGGGATTCTCCAGGCAAGAACACTGGAGTGGGTTGCCATTTCCTTCTCCAATGCATAAAAGTGAAAAGTGAAAGTGAAGTCATTCAGTCGTGTCCGACTTTTTGCGACCCCATGGACTGCAGCCTACAAGGCTCCTCCGTCCATGGGATTTTCCAGGCAAGAGTACTGGAGTGGGGTGCCATTGCTTTCTCCAGTCTCTCAGCCATAGATGTGACTGAATGAGAAAAGGAAGATTTCTCAATTGCTAGAATTGAAGAGGATGGGCAAGAAAAAAATAGTGGCAAAGGCAAAACCCGTAGGTGCAAAAGGGAAAAACCAGTCCAGAAAATAGTGTTTTGATGACTAACTTATACACACTAATATGTATAAAATAAATAGGGACTTACTGTATAGCACAGAAAACTAATTAAATGTCTTATAATAATCCATAGTGGAAAAGAATCAGAAAAATAATACATATATATATATGTATATGGCTGAATCACTTTGTTGTACACTAGAAACTAACACAAAATTGTAATTTAATTATATTTCAAAAACTGGTTATTGAAAAAATAAATAAAAGTTTTCTGAATTGGTTTGGTGGCAGCGAGGGGACTTGTACCTAGAGAAACTGTACTCCTCCTGGTAATAATTTTTTTTTTAATTTGTGCTTATCACCTAATTTAAAACATATCTGTAGCTTTTTTGGGCTGGAGGAGGGCAGTTGGCTTATTCTGAGTCCTCAGTTTCCTAATCTGTGTGTACAGCCCCCATCAGGCTCACCTGTCCTCCTTTGGTTACATGCCCGTACTTCACGCTTCATGGGTGCTCTTTCAAGTCTAATTTATCTGAAATCCTGTTATGTCCTCATATCATTTTTATAAACATTCTATCTGATACGCACTTACCCCATCTCCCCTTTATAACTTGAAATATTGAGGATTATGCAGTTAAAATTTTATTTTGTAGGTCTGGGTCAGCAAAATTTTCCTGTAAAAGGTCAAATAGTAAATATTGGCAGCCTTGCAGGCCCCACAGCCTCTGTCATAACTTCTCAGCTCTGGCAGAGTGGTGTGACATTGTCCATATATTGCACCTAAACAGGGCTGTGCTCCAAAACCTTCATTTACAGAAACAGGAAATGGTAGATTTGTAGATAGTAGTTTATAGACCTCTTTTGTAGATGAAACCCTTCCATTTTTCTTAAGTAAAATTTCCTTTGAGAGTCTTTTTCTATGGAATTATGGCCTCTTCTTTTCTTACTGTTTTTGAAATCTTTCCTGAAATTTAGATAAATGCCTTTAATATAATTTTCATTTCTTTTATTTGTGTCTATGACCAGCCTGGATTTGATCTCTAAGTGGGATGTCATTTAAGAAGCACAGGGTCATCAAGTAGAACTTAAAAGAATTTTTATTCATTTCATTTCTTAAAATTCTCATTTATTCTTTGTCTCTAGAAGGATATTAAAGAAGACACAATCCATAACCTTGAATGGCAAGTTCCTTTCTTCTTTATTCTTCCCACATTTTCACATATTACACTTTATTCATCTTTTTTGCTATCCCAAATCCCCCTACCCCAGCAAGCTCAAATTATAAAGTTTTCATTTTTAACACTGTCTCCTCTGACTCAGAGCACTTTATTTTGCAGATTGATCAAACTACCCATGCTAAATTAGTTAGTTCTTCCTTTTTTTCCTTCTTCCATTCCCAAATTCAGAAGTAAGAACTTCTGAATTAGGGCAAAGAAGGAAAATCTAGGCTACTAAAAACCAGGTCAAAATCCATCAACATTCCTGATTTTATTTTTTTTAAATCCAGTCAAATATTACCTGTATGATTTTTATTACCATTATTAGCTTAAGTTTATTGCAATTATTTGTAAAATACACATATTTATACACAGTACCCAGAAAGGATATCACTGTAGACAGCCTCAGAGGCCATTCTCCCTTCAACTCCTTTATATAGTATACCTCGTCATTAAAGACTGGAAGAAGGCAGGGAGAGGAAAGGGAGAGACTCCAACTACCACTTCTCTGCTTCATATTCACCATTGCAGCACCTCCTCATAGACTTGGCCCTCTCACACTAAGACAAAGCAAGCAAATATCCAAGGCTCACCTGGCAAAACTGCCACCACTCTGTAACCACCTTCTAAGCAGGCCTGGGCAGCTGCAGGGGGAGAGAAAGGGCCTATCCATAGACAAGGCGGTCTCTCCAAGTCACATTCATGAAGGCAGGCTGCCTATAGGAATTGGGAGGCCCAGAAGCAAAGGAGGAGATTGTTATCAGGTGGGGATGCTATCAGAGAGCACAAGAAGGAAAACTTTTCTGGAGGGGAGGCCTGAACTGCAGTTGGGGCAGCAGTGGTTCTTTCCATAGTGAGGGAATTTGAGGCACAAAGTCTTTGCAGCCCTGTCGTTGACTTGCAATGGGCAGTCTTCCCCAAGGTCAGAAATAGCTCTGTGTCGAAGTCAGCTGAATGTAGCAAAACTGGGCCTGGTTGTATAATAGTCAAGGAACAATAGGGTTGGAGCCTTAAAACAGTAGAATAATAAAATAGGAAGGAAGCTGGGTGATTATCTAGTAATCCAATAACCTTCCTCTTTACATATGGGGGAAAATCAAGACTTGTAAGAAAAAGGGGTTTCCCCCAAACTTACCCAGCCAGTAGTCTACAGCAACAAAAGAATATGCATATTACCCTTGAGTGCTTTTTCCTCTGCATTGTTCTTTATGATTAGAAATGTTAACTTGGAGCAAGATGCAATAGGAGCTTTGGGTTATTCTGTGAAGATGGATGACAGGAAAGCGGAGTGAACCATCTTGCTTTAGAGGTTCAGCTAGAACTTTGCTTCTTGAAGGAGTTTCTCTAGATCTCCTGTAGGCTGTCCCCTTGTTTGCTTTGCATGTCCAGACTTCCCTCTCTAGGAGTCTGGGTCAGCCAGCAGCTCAGGTGATTCTGATTTGCTTATTTTCCCCACTGTAGAATCCCTGGAGCTAGACGCCAATGGTTCTTAACCAATGCCTCCCGTTAGCAGCTCTTGTGGGACTCTTGAATTTTTAAATAGTAGTCCTGGCCAGATTCTACTCTGCCGAATTTGGATTTAATTGGTTTGCAGGAGTGCCCATCCATCTATATTTTGAGCATCTCATGTCTTCTATTGTGTAACCAAGTTTGAGAAATACAAGACTAAAACAAGATGAAAGATTCAGCCTCGAATAGGCCAACAGCACACAAGTGGAAAGGTAAGGTGGACAACTTGGAGAGATGTTACTGAGGATGAATTAGGCCAGAAGAGGGCCGTTGCTCAAGAGGAGAGGAAAAAAAGAGCAAGAGGCTAGAGGCCTATTTGGGGAGGGTAATGAGGTTTGAAGGGACTCAGGTGGAAGCACTCTGCTAGCCTGATTAAGCAAAGGCTTTAGGGTTTCGAAGGAAACTGTAAAGACAGATCTACAGGCTCTGGGCTGAAAAATATTTGGTTTCCTCAGCAAGAAGGAATGGCAAAGGACAGATTACTCAGAAGGAAGTTTTTTTGAATTGGCAGGTAAAGTAAAGATAATAATGGGACAGTTCTAGAAGTGGGAGTGTTTTACAGTCAGAATTTCTAAGGCCTTGGTCCGTCAGATAACAAGGTCAAAAGCCTCCTGTAGAATGAATAATGTAATTTTGGATCCAGAGGACCTTAGAGATCATCAGTGTCAGCCTCCTCACTTCACAGAGGAGGACTGTAAATCCCATAGAGGGTCAGAAACTTGCCCAAAATCACCTGTAAGCTGGAGCTCTGACCTCTGTCCTGGTAGAGTCCTCACAGTGTAATGGTAAATAGCACAGCCTGCAGAGCCTGCTGCCCTCTCTTATCAAGTGTGCATCTTTGGGGAACTTACTAGTTGTCTGTGTGCCTCAGTTCCCTCATCTCTAAAAATGAGGATAATGATAGTCCACTTTATTATGGGTAATTGGGTAGATTATAAGCGTTGCTATCTGTAAAACATTTAGAACAATGCCTAACATGTGATATGTGTTCTATAACAGTAATTATACTTATTATACCATACTGTTTTACTTGAGTGATAAAAAAAAAAAAATCCTAGTGAATAAGACTGTGATAATACCTATTTAAGGATACAGATTTGGAGAAAATGCAGATTTCTCAGGGTGCTCTATTTTTGATAACTACTGCAACAGAATAGATTTCAGGAGATTTGCAAAGCTGTGTGTTTTCATGTGCAGTTTTGTTAAAGTGTAGGTTCCTGGACCTCACTCCGGATTATCTGAACTAGACTTTCTTGGAGGTATGGACAGGGACTCTGTATTTTCCAAATACAGACCTGTAGAGCAGTGAAGTTTGACACTTACTGCTCCTTGCTGGGGAAGTGGAATAACCTCCTAAAATCAGGATCCGAGGCTTTCCCTCTCTATGAGAGATAGGTACTCTTCTCTTTTCACTGTGACAGATATAGAAATTGAGGCTCAGAGAGGCTGAATAACTTTCCAAAAATGACTGACTTTGTAAATAACAGAATAGAGCCTCTGAAGTCAAATCCTTAAGACCTGTTTAGTTGCCATCTTCCCAGTTACCATGTGATCTTGAGGAAAAGCATGACTAGGTTTCGGTTTTCTTATCTGGAAAATGGGGTAATATTGGTATTTACATGATATTATGAAGATTAATATATGCCAAGTATGTTGCAGAGTACCTTGCCCATGCTGCTGCTCTGTGCGACCCAATGGACGGCAGCCCACCAGGCTCCCCTTCCCTGGGATTCTCCAGGCAAGAACACTGGAGTGGGTTGCCATTTTCTTCTCCAATGCACGAAAGTGAAAGTGAAGTCACTCAGTTGTGTCCAACCCTCAGCGACCCCATGGACTGCAGCCTTCCAGGCTCCTCCATCCATGGGATTTTCCAGGCAAGAGTACTGAAGTGGGGTGCCATTGCCTTCTCCATAGACGCAATCAAAAATTAACTGTTATTTCTGCTCTAGATATCGGCACTGCTATTTTTACTCCAACTTTCCAAATACTTACTTCAATAAGTATTGACTTGGCCCCCACCCAACCCTTGTACCAGATACTCTGCTATACTGTGAAGCCACAAAAGCTAAAAACTGAAATAAATAATGTTCTTATCTCAAACAATCAACCAACCACTCAATGGAAACTAAATAAAAACTAGAATCTAACAAAAGATGTGATCCTGATCAGACAGGAACCACAAAGGGCCATAATGATTTAGCAAAAAAAAAAAAACTTATGTAACAAGGATCCCTTAGAAAATATGTCATTCCACGTAGGTAAGTTTTTTAGATAAACTGTTTAAATAGCATTTTTTCCGTTTTATATCATAATGTAGATATTTCTGAAAATAAGGCATACACACTCTGCTGTCCTTCTAAACCAAGAGTAGGGCTTCCCTCGTAGCTCAGTTGATAAAGAATCTGCTTGCAATGCAGGAGACCTGGGTTTGATTCCTGGGTTGGGAAGGTGCCCTGGAGAAGGAAATGGCAACCCACTCCAGTATTCTTGCCAGGAGAATCCCATGGACAGAGGAGCGTGGCAGGCTACAGTCCATGGGGTCATAAGAGTCAGACCACCACCAAACCAAGAAAGTGTGTGCCATGAAAATGCTTGATGACTCAGAGTTACCACTGAAAACCTTATTCATTGGGTTGTATCATTACAGCAAAGTCCTCAGGGGCTTCTGAGGATATACCCATCTCTTTGTTTGCATTCTTGGTTTTGAATTTTTTTCTGTCTCTTGTATTGCTACAAAACATCCACTTCCCTCCTTTAGAAATCTTTGTGATTTGTCATAAAGAGTGAAGACTTCAGAGTCAATCTGATCTGTATTTGTATACTAACTATGCTAGTTTGCATGAACCAAGGCCATTCATTCATTCATCAAATGTTTATAAATGCTATATTATTATGTCAGGAATTCTGGTACTTGTAGGGGTACAAAGACATAGTCATGCAATTTTCTGTCTTGGGAGACTATAATGTGGAAGTTTCTTACTCATTCATAACTATAATTTTCTCACATCTCTTAAGTAGAGCTAAGGCAATAACCAACATTGAAATATTAGAAATTTGGAGGAAGTGGTAGGCGAGGGGTACAAAAATACCTATATCAGTATGGCAATGACTTTTTTATTTTCTTAAAAATATTTTTGTTTGTTAGTTTATTTGTCTACTCTGGGTCTTTGTTGCAGTATACAGGGTCTAGTTCCCTGACCCGGGATTGAACATGGGCCCCTGGCATTGGGAGCATGGAGTTTTAGCCACTGGACCACCAGGAAAGTCCCTATGGCTTTTTTCTTAAAAGCAAAAAAAAAGTTTTTAGATTTCTTTCATGAAAACCAATACTAACATAGTTCTTTAGTAGTGGCGAAGTGGCATAACAAGAACTTTCAGAAAGGAAAGGATATTCTTTGCTTATGAAACCTTATGAAAGGTTTCATAGGAATGAGATATTTTCAGAAAGCAGTGGAAGCCTACATTTCCAGATGCTGTAATAGGTTCTGGGGATGTAGAAGCAAACAAAGCAATGGTTGCTCCCAGTAACTTTGCATTCTGATGGAGAAATGTCAATAGACCAATAAATATATAATACAGTTGCAGATAAGTGATTGAAAAAAATATATAGAAGTTTATAGAATGATTTTATTGAATTTATTGGTCTAAATTCAATCTAGTGCATTCCTCAATATTAAGAAAATTCCTCTGATTCAATTTCCCCACAGTCCTTCTAGACCTTTATACTCATATGGGACTATCAATAAAACCCCTGTGAGTCCTCATTTATAGAAAGTATAGATGCTGAGAAATAAAGCCCTTTCCAATTTTTTTGTTGTCATTGTTGTTCTACAACTCTGTGTTGTAAAGAACCAGGAAATTAATAACGTGGTTCTTGACTTCCAATTCCTTACTTGTTAGTTGGGCCAATGCCATTTCAACATGAGTAAATTATAAAAGAATTAACTAAGGAAAGAGTACTTGAAGTGTGCCAAATTGAGGAAATGAACTCAAACACACAAAAAAATATTGTCACTGGCTTAACCCATCCAGCAGCTATAACAAAATACCACCAAATGGCTTATCAACAACAGAAATTTATTTCTCACAGTTCTGGGATCTGGTAAGTCCAAGATCAAGGCACCAGCAGGCTCGATGTCTGATGAGGTCTCACGTCCTTGTTCATAGATTGCTAACTTCACCACGTAGTGAAAGGGGCAAGAGAACTCTGTGGAGCCTCTTTTTGAGGGAACTAATCCCATTCATGAGGACTTTACCATCATTACCTAATTACCTCCCAAGACCTCACCTCCAATAAGTTTCAACATATGGATTTTGGGATAGACACAAACATTCAGTCTATTTCAGTAGTCCTTCTGAGCTGAGTTTTCTACTGAATGTTGGTAAATGTAAACAATAAAGCTTGTGGGAAGATAGTGGAATATAAGAGATCATGATCTGAAAAGATTCTTGGCTGAAAACACGCAAGATGTAGAATGCAGCTGGCTGAATATTTTAGAAAAGAGGGTCTTCTCAAAAGAATAAAGAGAATGATGGGCCAGAGCTGATTAGATTTTGTCTAGGGCACAAAGATGAGTGGCTGCAAATTCTGAGTCAGGGAAAAGTGACCTGATAAAAATGCTGTCTGGGAAAGACTGATGGTCATATGCAGGTTAGAAGAGAATTCTGACAAGTGAAATGAAGGTAAGAAGAAAGTTCAGTGGGAACTGGGAGTGTAAGAAAAGATTTCTCTCTATAAATCAGAGAAACCTTACCATTAAGGCAGAAAATGCCTATGATTCAAAGAAGGGCACAAAATACGAGTCTTAGAAGATTCAGTACTTAGAGGGAAGATCACCTCAGAGTTAAAAACTGGTGAATTGACATTAGATACATTGACTCTAATGAGAAAATTTGGGGGCTGGGCATGCTATAGAGTAGGTCCTTGGTGGTTATCTATTTTATAGGTAGTAGTGTATGTATGTTAATCCCAAACTCCTAAATTATCTCTCCCACTCTTTCCCCTTATCCATTTAAGCTTTGTTTGTCAAAAGTGAAGCTGGAAGATGGGTTTGGCTTTAAGAGAAGGAACAGACTGGTCATTTTTCAACATGAAGTTGAAAAGAAAATATTTCCTTCCAAAAAAAAGTTCTTAATGGGCCTGCTTTAGATTATGCGGGTGACTTCCAGGAAGTGAGTTTACCTCAAGTATTTGAATAAATTTACTCCTCCAGGGCTCTTGGGCACTGTTGGGTTCAATAAAGAGGCAGTTTACTAAAAGACATCAAGGTGCTCTTCAGCATCCTTAAAATTAAGCATGACAATTAATAATGATATTATTATTTCAGAGTAAACTGAAAGCAGGGGAATGTTTCTGAACTAAAAATACAAAAGAAATTTTGTGATTTGGACTGCTCCTGAGGCCAATCAACACCCAGGGATTGAACCCATGTCTCCTGAATTTATTGGCAAGCAGATTCTTTATCACTGAGCCACCAGGCAAGCCCTGAATTAATACAGAGATTTCACCCAAAGGCAAACCATTAGAAGATAGGTAAGACTTACTTCATTCTTCTGATACCAGCTGATCACTTCCCTTCCTTTCTCTCAAAAATGTTTTGCATGTTTATTCACAAATGGAAATCAATATTGGGTTTGCAGAAGAGAGACCCTGGAGATCCTTAAACCTAGACAATTGATTTTTTTTTTTTTTTTAAACAGAATCCTTATTTCAAATGAAATCTTGCTCAGAGCCCTAATACATGGAAAACAGACAAAAGTCAAACTTCATTGTATTAAGGACAGGTATGTTTCTGGACATCTAGTGATATGGCCATTTAATTACATATGTGAGTACACTGAGGCACCTAGGGTTTCATGAAATAGTTTGATAACCACCAGTCTGTACCACACCCCACCCTCATCATTTTAAATAAAGCCCTCTTGATGCTTGAGGGCCTGAGGGAGGAAGCTGCCCAATTTAATATTGCAAGCTTGAGACAAAGGTGACCTAGAAGAAAATGAGAGGTGATAGGGGTGTTGTTTTGGTCCAAGGATACAGATACAGAATGCAAGATTTGAACTGAATTGAAATGAGGGATGATTCCAGTTTAACGCAATTATCAATACGTCTATGTGACACTTTTGCAACTTTAACAAACCTTTCAAATACACTATTTAGGTAGCATAGTTTAGTAAGTATTGCCTGGATACAAATTATATAGTATTTGATCTAATAGAATCAGTGTATTAATTATGTAAATACAATCATTGCTTGTGTAAACAAAAACATATAACACATTTTCTATAGCTAAACCTTTCAAGTAAGGCCTTCAACCACTCTGTGAAGGAAGCATAGCTGAAAAATGTATGGTACAAAAATATGAAGTAGCATGGCCATGGCTTCATAGAATGTCAGCAGTAAAACTGAGATTTGAACCCAAGTCTGTCTCACTCCAATACCCATGTTCATTCCACTCTAACCTCAAGGAACTATCAAACTGCAAAGATGGAGATCTAGGCTTAGCCTTCAATTATTTAAAATTCTTTGTCATTCGTTACACAAGTAAAAAGCTAGCATTTGCGAGATGCACCAAGAGGCCAAGAATATTTAAAGAAAAATTTTATTCCAAATAAGCAACCAGGAAATCTGCTGTGGGCTGGAGAGCATTGAGGTCTGGGCAGGCTTTTGAAAGGCAGCAGAGTAGAGATGATGATCTTTATGTAACATTCAAGAAAACTGAAGCTCACATAACTGAGGGGCATTTTCAAGAGGATGGAGCTGGTTAGCTGTAACATCAGAGATACAGGGAAGATCTTCTTAGAAATCAAAGAGAAACTAAAGGGAAAATATGAAACAAAAGAATATCAGAGTTAAGCATGAGAGAAACCAGAACTTCCATGTAGAAATAGTAAAAGAAGTAGAAATCCTAAGTTACTATGGAGTCAATGATATATTTTCTCTCTGTTTCAGAGGGGAGTGACAGTGTCTAACTTCCATCTAAGCTCCTTTCTTCTTTTTGAGTCAGCCCCATACTGTCTGTTATTTAAGATCTAGGTTATGTTAACTGTCAGTCTCTTAGAAACTATAGCTACATTTCTGCCATCTTTAAGAAAAAACTTGTACTAATTTTCATATTAAATGTCACACACTGAACATCACTGAGAATCTACTTCGTGCTGCTGAGTTTACCTTCTAGTACTCACCTGGCTGTCAGGTTACCAATAATGGTGTTAAAGTGTTTGAATATTAGGGATGTGCTTGTGGGTCCATGTACATTTTGGAGTTTGAAATAATTCATACATTTGTTTACCTCCATTTTTTTTCACTGCTTAGGAATTGTTTTTATTTTCTCCACTTCCTTCTCCTTCTGTCTTATTTGAAGGAACATAAACATATTCAAAAGTGTCACCTGTGGGTGAAATCTTAACTCTAAGTCAGTATTAGATTTATTAACTTTCACTTCCTTTCTACTCACTAGTTGGGAGTATATAAACCAAGTCTGGATCCTTTCCCCAAAAGAAATAAAGAAAATGAATGTACTCTGTTGATGTAAAGATATTGGATTTTCAGATGCTCTTCTAATTATAGACAGATTTCCTAGATGGGCCCATGAAAAACGTTGTAAACTTTCATAGTCCACTCTTATTTCCACCTCCATCAGGTTAACTTTCTTACTCTTTGTACCTGCTCTGCCTATGCTATTGCATCTGTTCTCATGGATTATTTTCACCCTATGATGAGGATTTCTGTTTCTAAACTTCTGGCCTGTTTCTCTCCCATAAGGTTTATTCAACTGAGTGCTACACTTTTAATATATCCCATTGGTACCTCAAACTTAACATGCTAAGATGGAACTCATCATCTCTCCTTTCTTTCCAAGCCAGATATTCCAACTGTATTCATTGGTTTAGTTGATGGAATCATCAACCACTGAATTCAATAAGGTTGGAAACTTGAAGTCATCTTTGCCTCTACTATTCCTTATTCTTCCATCAGTAATATAAACAATATGTGATTTGATCTTTTCACTAATTATTAAAATTGTCCCCATCTTCTCCACCCCCACTTCTATCGTCCTGCTGTCTTATCTGGACTTATACAACAACCTCATAAATAACTTTGTCCATAAACCGATAAGCTATAAATCCTTCCTCCATACAACTTATAGATTTATCAATGTAAGACATATTCTGGGGCAAACTCATGCTTCACATCCTTTAATACTGTAGAGATGGCTACAGTAACCTACGTATGTGATAAAAAAAAATTGTATAGAAATGAATACACACACATAGATACAAAGGAAAGTACAATCATATTAGAATTTCTGAATAAGATCATATCAATGTCAATATTCTAGTTGTGATATTATATGACAGTTTTGTAAGATGTTACTCCTCATTGGGGAAATTGGGTAACTGGTACGTGGATATGCTCTTTATTTTTTATTATAACTGTATGTGACTATAATTATTTCAAAATATAAAGTTTGCTTAAAACTATCTTACAAAATTCTTCAACATTCACCAGAAGAATTTAAGCTTTTAAAACAACATGTCACAACATGTTGCTTTCCACCTTTATCTCCTGGCATTCTCGGCCCCAAATTTTTACACTAGGCTAATAGCGTCACACACTGCTCACTCTGTAACTTTAGTCCTTATCTGGCCTGACTAATTTCTTCTCATCATTTAAGGCTTTTTCCTTGATCTATCAGATGAGATGTATATATCATCATTGTACTTTTACAGTGTTATGCACATTGTATCACATTTATTAGAGATTTTCCCCCTGTTTTAACTTCTTTACCAGGACCTTTTAGTGGGTGAAACAGTCTTATTTACTTTTATTTCCAGTGCCCATTAATTTCCTGACAAATAATAGATGTTCTCTGTATATCTGACTTTAGAAAATGAATGTGCCTCTCTGTAAGCTTGAAAACCATCAACTAATGTTATTATCTTCTACTATATAACTAGACTTAAAGCATTCATTTGCAAATTTAAAATGATTGACTATCCTACTATTTCTTTAACTCTTTATTATACTAACAGTAATGATTAAGAGCTTAGCTAAATTCATCCTGGAGTAAAATTAGTCTACTGATAATCACAATGAATCACATACATTTAAGGTGAGATATGCAGATAGAATGCAGATTTGGAGACTATATCACCTGAGAAAGCTGATGTTTTCCTTCACATGTATAAGGATCAAGTTTTCTTTTTTTTTTTTAAGTAAAAGCAAACTTGAGGACCCTATAAGAAAATGAAGCAAATAGAAATATCATTCATTTGTAGTATATTCAAATGTTTGCTTATCCCTTGGTCTGACATAAAATTCTACACTCCAATTAAAAACCACCCACGCATACATTAAGATGTGTAACTGGTGATAAAAAAAAAAATTGAATTCAAAAGTTTGAATTTATTGTCCCTGGGCCTGATTCTAAGATGGAGTTATGAGACGGGTAATTATGCTGAGGGTAAAATTTAAGATTTCTAAACTCATTTTTATTTTCTGATTTTTCTTTTTACTTGCTGGAGGCTGAATGGGCAGATAATCAATTGAGACATTTGTGAAATGGGCTTAATAATAGGTTAGACTCACTGTCAGACTTAGTGAGGGAATGTTTATTTTCTTTTTGAAATCTGCAGGATGTAGATTTTGGATAGTGGAGGTGCAGAGTGTAATTTTTCTAGTTAAGAAATAGACCTTTGATAGAAGTCTTGATTGCCTGATTTTAATGGCAAAACGGGATCCTTGCCACTGCTTAAAGAGATACCAGTTGCTTAACTCGTAAAATTTGCTGTGTATACCGGCATGTTTTTGAAACTTTACTCACTCCACTTTTTGATTGACTATGTTTTAATTTTAATATTCTGTCTCATTAATACAGAAACTGTAACCCTAGTTTCATTTTTATCCTTTTAAGGTTTGTAGAAACCCCAGCCCATTTCTCTTGGAAAGAAAGTTATTACCGATCCACTATGTCCCAGAGCACACAGACAAGTGAATTCCTCAGTCCAGAGGTTTTCCAGCACATCTGGGATTTTCTGGAACAGTAAGTATCAAATAAGCAAAAAAGCTGTTTTACGTGAACTGTTATAAATAGGTAGTGGTGGATAGTCGAAGTACTGCTTATGAAGGCATGTTTTTAGAATGAATCTCCTACCTAACCCAAAATAACTTCCCCAATGACTCTCTGATACTCAAATTCATTCCTTTGGGTTAAAGACTCTCATATACTTTTACTGTAAATAATCTCTGAGAAAGTGAAACACTAAATTTTATTGTTCATTATACCTTGCTGGGAAAAGGATTATTATCTCCTTAAGATTAGGCTGGGACACCTAACTAAATTAAGGGAAAGATGAAACGATATCAGAGTATTGGGGACCCATACGATTAGTATACATCTCTGACTCGTTCCTTCTATTCTGTGTTCCACCTAGTGATTCTTTGATGAGGGCAGTGATTTTTACTTTACAAATGGAGCTTAGATTTGGAATGCCAGAGGTTTCACATCTCGTAAGTATTTGAGCCAGATTTCATGCTGAGGGTTTCTGACTCCAACCAATGAGCTTTGCCAATTTTAAAGCAAAAAGAGCTCATTGTTACCAACTGAATGAGTGTGTGTTAGTCCCTCTCCACACCTAACACACTTTTGTTTTCCTTTATGGCAGACCCATCTGTTCAGTTCAGCCCATTGACTTGAACTTTGTGGATGAACCATCAGAAAATGGTGCAACAAACAAGATTGAGATTAGCATGGACTGTATTCGCATGCAGGACTCGGACCTGGGTGACCCCATGTGGGTGAGTGGCATGGGCTTCCCCTTTAAATCTGTGGGCCATGCTATCCACTTCTCTTATACCTCTTCCATGGCACATAAAAAAGCAGGTGACTCTGAATGGTCAAAGCCATTGGAAAGAGAGTCATTGTGGTCAGCAGAGAAATAGTTAAGAGCTGTGGATTCTGAGTATGCCTCAATTCTGCATAATGTATATGTTTCCTTTGGTGTGGAGAAGAGGATTGGAAGTAATTCCTTGCATTCTTTATCTGAATTGCTCCTCCCAGTGTTTCACAGCTGGTGGAGACAGAACCAAAGTCAAGTCCTGAATTGTATCCAAAGCACTTTCTTCTATGGCAAACTGCCTTTCTTATAGAATTATCCTTTTTAAATGAAGGAGGATGAAGTAAATTCTACACAAATACACAGATTCAAGTACCTGGTAATAGAGTAAGAGGAGAGAAGCTAATATCTAAAATAGGCTCTCTTTTTTTTTTTTTTTTTTAA
The DNA here is from genome assembly GCF_029378745.1 of Bos indicus. NCBI lineage: Eukaryota > Metazoa > Chordata > Mammalia > Artiodactyla > Bovidae > Bos > Bos indicus. The sequence goes on along the minus strand of NC_091760.1, from coordinate 78,197,066 downwards.
CTTCACCACTGGGTCACTCATGACCTTAGACCTCAGTTATGAAATGGTAAGAACTTACATGTACACACCTCCCAGGCAGCTAAGGAGTATACAGGTTAAGGATAGTAAAACATTTTACTGAGGTACTTAGGTGGACTTTCTTGTATTTGTGCAATCCATCATGCTAACTGGTGTGTTTTCTTTTCTTTTTTTTAATCATTCATTCATCCCACAAGTGCTACAGGCTTTTATACAGGCTACTTTTCCTGTATAAAAGCAAACAAAAACCTGTAGAAAAATAGAAAGTAAAAGAGAGAAAGAGGGTGGGGTGTCATAGAGTGTCTGCTGATGTGATTAAACAGAGCGCCTTATAATGTACCACGCCTTTCCTTTTTGGAGTTGGGGACGATTACCAGGTAACTTCATTTGAAGGAATGGTACAGATGAAAGTGTTTTGGTATACCCTCGCCTTTCTGATTCAATGTAAGATTTTACTGGAATTCTCACTGTGTACTTTTTTATATAGATTGTACTTCTTAATATTGGAAAAAGAGGAGGTTGGGGGAAAAGAGAGGAAATGGCCAAAAATAGAACATTGTAATTTTACAAATACACTGATATTTTGTCGCCAAATTGATAAATGAAAAATACACTTCTTCATTGGCCCATTCCATCTTAATATGGATTCAGTTCTCAATTATCCTTGATCTAGTGAAAAGAGACTGATAGGTAAATCGAAGGTTAAGTAATTCAAAGCTTGGGAATGTATGATAATTAAGCATAAATATTTATAAATATATAAATTCTGATTTGACAGTGATTTAGAAATTAGGATAGTCCTAATTCATTGAATAATATCACCTTTTACGCTGATAGGTTTCCCTAGGTTGGTGCTCTGTGTCTTCTTACATTCTCTCCAGGCAAGGATTTTCTGTTTCTCATAAAAGCAGGTCAAAGTTATTTAATTTAAAATGCAGAACGAAGTATTTTCATTTACAGTTCCTGTTATTATTATCTTCTCACATACGGAAGCACATGGGTTTTTAATGTGCCATGCTGTTTCTCCTTTGCTATTAGACATTTTCTCCTTGAGAACATCTCATTTTTTCCACCTCGTATCTAGCCATTTCCTCTCCATCCCTCAGCATCAAACTGGCCTTACCTTCTTTAGGAAAAGATTCCATACCACTGTTCTCTACCAGTCTGAATTAGAGATTATTCTACAGAAGCAATCTAGGTATAATTTTAATCATAAGACTTATTGTATAATATTAATATGATATATTATTTCTTTCTCCATCTCTAAAGGGGACAAGTGGCATATTTTGTCATGCACAGTATTTTTTTTTTTTGCCATGTTTTGCCCATAGTAGGCCCTCGGGAATTTTTAAAGTCATAAGAAATGAGACTTGGGAAGTTATCTAAAAAAGGTAAAATGTTCTCTTTAAGATTGCCCTGTCCAAAAGATTTTTTTTTCAATGACTATAATGTCCTATATTTCTATTCTTCAACACAGTAGCCATTAGCCATGTGAATCCTTTGCGCGTGTGAAATATGGCTAGTGCAAATGAGGAACTTAATTGTAACTTTAGTTAATTTAAATTTAAATTGTTTCGTGCAGCTAGTTCGTAGTGTATTGGGTAGCAAAGTTCTAGAATACCAGCAATCAGGGAACCATTCTCTGCTTCAGCATTCACATCAGCAAAACTTTCTGTCCTGTTCTTCTCTTGTATTCCTTCCATTTTGATTATAGTAGATCAGTATAAAAAGTGTCGTGCTCCTTTACCTCCGTTGTTTCCCCACTTCTGTTTGAAAGTACTCAGATTTGCCATTTGAGTTATAAAGATTCAGTCATTTAAAGTTTATTTTGGTGCTTTGGGGGCTTCCCTGATGGCTCAGACGATAAAGAATCCTCCTGCAATGCAGGAGACCCTCGTTTGATCCCGGGGTTGGGGAGATCCCCTGGAAAGGGAATGGCTACCTACTCCGGTATTCTTGCCTGGAGAATTCCATGGACAGACGGTTCTGGCAGGCTGGAGTCTATGGGGTCACAAAGAGTCAGACATAATTGAGCAAATAACACTTTTACTTTTGGTGCTTTTACAAAAGAGCTAAAGGAAACTTTGGAGAAAACCTAGTTGAGTATCTAAGGAAGAATCAGCTAAGTTATACAGTGATCTTCTAAGAGGGTAAGGAGGAAAGAGAGAAAGGCAAGGAAAGTCATAGATATAATTGCTCTTGTAGCCAGTGTCTTATTTAGCTAAGACGGGACTGCCTTGTTTTTTAGGTTATTATTATTTAAGAAAAGTTTGAGAGGATTATTCATTTATATTCAAACTTTTTTTCCTGAGCATTGGCTATGAATCTATATGCCTGATGTTGATTCTTTTTAATTGATTTTTTTGATGCTCATTTATCCTGGTGCTCATTGAAACTGAGAGTATTCCATTTGAAAGTGATTTAAATGTTCCCCTTAGATGTCAGAATTACAAATTTTCTTGGCTTCAATATCAGATGATGGTTAACACATCTAATATTTTATTTAATCCTTTCTGGAACTTCATGAGTTAGAAATTATTATCATTGTTTTGATAGAATTAATAATTTAAAATTAATTAAATTTAATAAATCAAAAGAAAAAGTGGTTAAAACCCTTTTCTAGGATGATATGCATAGTCATCAGCAGTGTCAGTATTTTGCCCACATTATTGGATGCAATCTTTTCTTATTCTTTTTCTATGGTAATACATTTGAGTAATATTTGGCCTCTGTTTCTTCTTGAGTACCTGTTTCTATGAGATTGAGGTTTACCTGTGTGGGAAAGCCTCCACTCTTCAGCCAAGAGAGAGCCATACAGTAGAGAGTCTCCATACCTTTCTTTCTTCTGGGGAGGCAGGCACAGGACACCACTGCTAACTAGGAATAGTGAAACAGAGTGCTGCTCTCACTCACCAGCAGCTTAGAGCTTGAAATTAACTGTGTCAGATTGAAGGTAACAAGAAATCAGGATATAAGAGCAGAATAGAAGCATTTGCAAGGAGCAGAGAATTGAAGTGATTTAGGAAAAACTGGAAAATACAATGAAATGGAGTTTTGCCAGTATGGGAAACAAAATAAATCATTTGGAAACAACTGTATTGAAAGGAATGTGCAAGTAGAGTGAGATTGAACTTATTACATACATTTGCCTCTCTGTGGTCTTTCTGTTTTATCTCCAAAGAACTAAGGCATTGCTATTAAAGTATAGTTCTGCATGAATCCTGGGTTTTCCCCTGACTTAGGACAATTCTGACATCCTCATAGGCATCCATGTGAAGAGGCCACATGGGTAAGACTAGATAATAATGGTAGTCCTTAGCTAAATGAATGACAAAATGGTGGACTAACTCAGGATGTAATAGTAACTGGTGTTCTGGTTTAGAAAGTAAGAACTAGGATCCTCTGAGATTCCTTGTCCTTCTAAACTGAGAGCTGTTGCAACTGGTGTGAAGCTCTTTTAGTCCATTACTTGATAGCATATTTTCACTTTTTTGTATATAAGTTAATAGCTAAATAGTTACAAAACTCTGCACATAAATTGCTTTTCTCTTGCATATAATAAAAAACATTTGGGATCCATGCCAAACCTTTTCTCACTATGCAAGAAATATGAATCTGTGAACATGAAATTACTTGTCAGATTATCAAGGACAAAACTCTTGAAATTGAGAATGTCATCACATTTTTATTGATTTTTAAAACTACCTTCACCTTAGAAACTAGTCATGAAGTGGAGTCATAATATTTTGCTCTTATATGAACAAAGAGAACTTGAATTGCAGAGAATATGTGCCTTCTTCATTAGGATGATTTTAGTGTCACTGAAGAATGAAATACATTGGATTAACAAATGAATTGAATGAGATTTCTCAAAAAAGTGTTATAATTTAGACTATGCTTCCAAGATCCTTATTAGTTCTTCATCCTATTGTCTATTGTATTACTTTATATCTCAGCTTTGCCTTATTTATCAACTGTCTAAGCATGCCTGTCATGTCCTTAAGAGGTGGATAATGATATCGACACTTAAAGGTTTTCCTGGAATGATGGATGGGAAACTATATGACATTTACTTTTGCATTTCTTTAGTTCTTTGTACTTTGAAGAAAACCCTGTTTAGTTGAATTGGGTTTTTCCCTAGGGATTTTTAGAAATTATTATCTAAGACCATGATTTGTTCCAGGGCTTCCCAGGTGACACTAGTGGTAAAGAACAGGCCTGCCAAAATACAGTGGAAGTAAAGAGATGTGGGTTCAATCCCTAGGTTTGGAAGACCTCCTGGAAGAAGGTACGGCAACCCATTCCAGTATTCTGGCCTGGAGAATCCCTTAGACAGAGGAGCCTGGCAGGCCCCAGTCCATAGGATCACAAAAGGTTGGACACAACTGAAGTGGCTTATCATGCACACATGCATGCTTTATTCATCTGTATTAAAAAGACCATAGCATACATAGGACTATCCATTTTTGTAAATTGTTATTATAGCATCCAGTTATAAATGAAGAGTCTTCAACCCTACATACCACAAAGCAGATAGTGCTTTTGTATTTGGAAAGACATAGGCCACAGCAACCTGGAGAAGGGCATGGCAACCCACTCCAGCATTCTTGCCTAAAGAATCCCCATGGACAGAGGAGCATGGTGGGCTACAGTCCATGGGGTTGCAAAGACTCAGACACGCCTGAACAACTAACAAAATATAGGCCCCAGCACATAGCATACTACCCTGTATCTTCTATAACCCAATATTATATCAGATTTCAAATAGATTATATATATTAGCTCTAGTCATAAATATTTCTTTAGAATTTACTTTCCTATATATGCTATGTTCTTTGTAATACAGCTGAAAAAATCATGGTCTCTAGCCTTGAGAAGACCAGAATATAGCAGAAAGGCAAGTATGTACAAAATAACTTTTGAAAAATACTCATATATATATATATATATATATATATATATATATTTCAGTTCAGTTCAGTTGCTCAGTCGTGTCCAACTCTTTGTGACCCCATGAATTGCAGCACGCCAGGCCTCCCTGTCTATCACCAACTCACTGAGTTCACTCAAACTCATGTCCATCAAGTCGGTGATGCCATCCAGCCATCTCATCCTCTGTCATCGCCTTCTCCTCCTGCCCCCAATCCCTCCCAGCATCAGAGTCTTTTCCAATGAGTCAACTCTTTGCATGAGGTGGCCAAAGTATTGGAGTCTCAGCTTTAGCATCAGTCCTTCCAAAGACCACCCAGGACTGATCTCCTTCAGAATGGACTGGTTGGATCTCCTTGCAGGCCAAGGGACTCTCAAGAGTCTTCTCCAACATCACAGTTCAAAAGCATCAATTCTTCGGCACTCAGCTTTCTTCACAGTCCAACTCTCACATCCATACATGACCACAGGAAAAACCATAGCCTTGACTAGACGAACCTTTGTTGGCAAAGTAATATCTCTGCTTTTAACATGCTATCTAGGTTGGTCATAACTTTCCTTCCAAGGAGTAAGTGTCTTTTAATTTCATGGCTGCAGTCACCATCTGCAGTGATTTTGGAGCCCAGAAAAATAAAGTCTGACACTGTTTCCACTGTTTCCCCATCTATTTCCCATGAAGTGATGGGACCAGATGCCATGATCTTCATTTTCTGAATGTTGAGCTTTAAGCCAAATTTTTCACTCTCCTCTTTCACTTTCATCAGGAGGCTTTTGAGTTCCTCTTCACTTTCTGCCATAAGGGTGGTGTCATCTGCATATCTGAGGTGATTGATATTTCTCCCGGTAATCTTGATTCCAGCTTGTGCTTCTTCCAGCCCAGCGTTTCTCATGATGTACTCTGCATACAAGTTAAATAAGCAGGGTGACGATATACAGCCCTGACATACTCCTTTTCCTATTTGGAACCAGTCTGTTGTTCCATGTCCAGGTCTAACTGTTGCTTCCTGACCTGCATACAGGTTTCTCAAGAGGCAGGTCAGGTGGTCTGGTATTCCCATCTCTTTCAGAATTTTCCAGTTTATTGTGATCCACACAGTCAAAGGCTTTGGCATAGTCAATAAAGCAGAAACAGATATTTTTCTGGAACTCTCTTGCTTTTTTGATGATCCAGCAGATGTTGGCAATTTGATCTCTGGTTCCTCTGCCTTTTCTAAAACCAGCTTAAACATCTGGAAGTTCACGGTTCATGTATTGCTGAAGCCTGGCTTGGAGAATTTTGGGCATTACTTTACTAGTGTGTGAGATGAGTGCAATTCTGTGGTAGTTTGAGCATTCTTTGGCATTGCCTTTCTTTGGGATTGGAATGAAAACTGACCTGTTTCAGTCCTGTGGCCACTGCTGAGTTTTCCAAATTTGCTGGCATATTGAGTGCAGCACTTTCACAGCATCATATTTCAGGATTTGAAATAGCTCAACTGGAATTCCATCACCTCCACTAGCTTTGTTCGTAGTGATGCTTTCTAAGGCCCACTTGACTTCACATTTCAGGATGTCTGGCTCTAGGTGAGTGATCACACCATTGTGATTATCTGGGTCGTGAAGCTCTTTTTTGTACAGTTCTTCTGTTTATTCTTGCCACCTCTTCTTAATATCTTCTGCCTCTTTTAGGTCCATACCATTTCTGTCCTTTATCTAGCCCATCTTTGCATGAAATGTTCCCTTGGTAGCTCTAATTTTCTTGAAGAGATCTCTAGTCTTTCCCATTCTGTTGTTTTCTGCTATTTCTTTGCATTGATCACTGAGGAAGGCTTTCTTATCTCTCCTTGCTATTCTTTGGAACTCTGCATTCAGATGCTTATATCTTTCCTTTTCTCCTTTGCTTTTCACTTCTCTTCTTTTCACAGCTATTTGTAAGGCCTCCCCAGACAGCAATTTTGCTTTTTTTGCTTTTCTTTTCCATGGGGATAGTCTTGATCCTGACTCCTGTACAATGTCACAAACCTCCATTCATAGTTCATCAGGCACTCTATCTATCAGATCTAGTCCCTTAAATCTATCTCTCACTTCCACTGTATAATCATAAGGGATTTGATTTAGGTCATACCTGAATGGTCTAGTGGTTTTCTCTACTTTCTTCAATTTAAGTCTGAATTTGGCAATAAGGAGTTCATAATCTGAGCCACAGTCAGCTCCCGGTCTTGTTTTTGCTGACTGTATAGAGCGTCTCCATCTTTGGCTACAAAGAATATAATCAGTCTGATTTCGGTGTTGACCATCTGGTGATGTCCATGTGTAGAGGCTTCTCTTGTGTTGTTGGAAGATGGTGTTTTCTGTGACCAGTGCATAATCTTGGCAAAACTCTATTAGCATTTGCCCTGCTTCATTCTGTATTCCAAGGCCAAATTTGCCTGTTACCTCAGTTGTTTCTTGAATTCCTACTTTTGCATTTCAGTCCCCTATAATGAAAAGGACATCTTTTGGGGTGTTAGTTCTAAAAGGTCTTTGTAGGTCTTCATAGAACCATTCAACTTCAGCTTCTTCAGCGTCACTGGTTGGGGCATAGACTTGGATTACTGTGATATTGAATGGTTCGCCTTGGAAATGAACAGAGATCATTCTGTCGTTTTTGAGATTGCATCCAAGTACTGCATTACGGTCTCTTTTGTTGACCATGATGGCTACTCTATTTCTTCTGAGGGATTCCTGCCTGCATTAGTAGATATAATGGTCATCTGAGTTAAATTCACCCATTCCAGTCCATTTGAGTTCGCTGATTCCTAGAATGTCGACGTTCACTCTTGCCATCTCTTGTTTGACCACTTCCAATTTGCCTGGATTAATGGACCTGATATTCCAGGTTCCTATGAAATATTGCTCTTTACAGCATCGGACCTTGCTTCTATCACCAGTCACATCCACAACTGGGTATTGTTTTTGCTTTGGCTCCATCCCTTCATTCTTTCTAGAGTTATTTCTCCACTGATCTCCAGTAGCATATTGGGCACCTACCGACCTGGGGAGTTCCTCTTTTTGTACCCTATCATTTTGCTTTTTCATACCATTCATGGGGTTCTCAAGGCAAAAATACTGAAGTGGTTTGCCATTCTCTTCTCCAGTGGGCCACATTCTGTCAGACCTCTCCACAATGACCCTCCCATCTTGGGTGGCCCCACATGGCATGGCTTAGTTTCACTGAGTTAGACAAGGCTGTGATCCGTGTGATCAGATTGGCTAGTTTTCTTGATTATGGTTTCAGTGTGTCTGCCCTCTGATGCCCCCTCACAACACCTACCATCTTACTTGGGTTTCTCTTACCCTGGTCGTGAGGTATCTCTTCACGGCTGCTCCAGCAAAGCACAGCTGCTGCCCTTACCTTGGACAAGGGGTATCTCCTCATGGCCACCCCTCCCGATCTTGAACGTGGAGCAACTCCTCTCAGCCCTCCTGCACCCGCACAGCTGCCGCTCCTTGGACGTGGGTTTGCTCCTCTGGGCCGCCGCCCCTGACCTCGGGTGTGGGGTAACTCCTCTCGGCCACGTTTCTGCAAAGCCCTGACAGCCAGTGAGTAGGATTCCACTCTTCCGCTGCATGAGGGATGGGTTCAATCCCTGGTCAGGGAACTAAGATCCTAAAAGCTGCTTGGCTCAGACCAAAAAAATAAGAAAAAGGTGAATCTCCCCCTTTGGCAAAGAGTGTAAGTAGTTCAGAGGTATTTAATAGACATAAAATGTTCAACTTTTCTAGTAATAAAAAAAAATTGTGAGTTGAAACAATGAGTTTATTCATCCATTTGATCAGCAAAAATTTAAATGATTAATATCCAGTGCTGGTAAGATTGTTGGGATACAGTCTTTTTATTTCTAGTAGAAGTATAAATTTGGATGGCAATGTTCTCATTCTCTTTTATTTAGTTTTCAATGTACTTATCCCTTGGTCTGTAAATGCCTTTTTTAGACTATTTTTCTATGAAATTATTAAAAACATTTACATAGGTATATATAAGAACACATACATACACACACATAAATGAAAGTTTCATTGCATCATTGTTTGTAATATACAAAATGGTACAACCAGATAGAATTCTTTATACTTAAAATTTTTGGACTGTGCTAGATAGAAACTACAGTTTAAAGCCCATGAAGATAAGCCCACAGTGAAAGATGGTATTACTAGTTATGATGTGTGATCATTTTCATCTTGGCAATCCTATTGCTCATGAACCTCAGTGTGATTTTTCTATCTGTGCTTTGTGAGAGGCATCCTTTATATTCTGAGAAAGATTATGTAGAGCTGATGTTATTTCTTATTGTTTGGTGAATTTTCTATTGAAACCATCTGGGCCTGAATGTTTAATTTTTTGGGAGTTCTTTCATTACAGATTTAGTGTCTTTAGTAGTTATAGGACTATCGAATGATCTATTTGATCTTGGCTAAGTTTTCGTAAACCACGGGGGAACTGGTTAAATTCAAAGTTTTTGAATTTATGTATGCAGAATTGTTTGGTGTAGTCCCTTACCCTTTCAACATCTGTGGGATCTGTAATATCCTCTTGTTTCATTTCTAATATTGGTAATTTGTGTTCTCTGTTTCTCTTTCTAGAGACTTATCAGTTGTATCAATCTTTCAAAGAATCAGCTCAGCTTTTAGTCTTTTTAGTTATTCTCTGTTGTCTTTCTGCTTTTAACTTTGTTATTTTTGGTCTTATTTTATTTTCTTCTGCTTCTTTGGGTTTATTTTTCTCTTCTTTTTAAGTTGTTTCTATTGAACATTTATATTACTGAATTGAGATCTTTTATCTCTTCTAATGTTTATTTATTTGTCCTTTGTTCTGTTTTTCTTTTTCTGCTACCATTTAGATTATTTGACCTGTTTTTAGTATTTGATTTTAATTGTTCTATTTTGGTTCTGGCTCTATCTCTTTGAATAGTTTTTAGTTATTGCTCTAGAGATTGAACTATTCATAATTTTTCACTGTCTATTGAGAATTAATATTTTACCACTTCAAATGGAATGCGGAAAATTTACCATAATATTGATTTCATAACATTTCCCATGATGTTATAGTTTTCATATATATTACATCTATATATCTTGAATGCTACCTCAGACAGTGGTATAATTTTTACTTTCAACTGTCAAACACATTTTAAAGAACTGAAGAGAATAGTCTGTTTTATTGAACAGGATATTTATCATTGAAATTGTTCTTCCTTTGTACCAAAATTATAGTTCTGATTGGATAGTATCAGAAAAAAATAAAGAATTCCATGCACTCTTTTGTTTATCAGAATGATTTTTTTTCAAAGAAAAAGAAATACTTGCATTTTCTAAGCAGAATCATAAACCACATCAGAACTTTAATTTGATGAATTTTTATTGATCAAAAGTTTGTAAACATTCCCTCCATGTCTCCCTCATCATTTCCTCCCTCCCTGCCTTTACACACACACACACACACACACACACACACAGAAACACACACAGACACACATTGACTCATATAACTCAATTTGAACAATATCTGCAGTTATTTTTCAACATTATAGAATTGTGTCAAAATGGTCTTTGATAGGCCAATATTTTTGTCTTCATTTAATAAATTCATTTGTTATACATGTTAAGAACATACTGTGTGAACAAAACATTTTTAAGTAAGTCACTCCAGTCAAGCTGCCAGGGGCTGGGTACATTGCTACATGAGTCACACAAGCATTCTAAATCTTCCTTCTTACACGTCTTCTCCTGGCTCAAAAAGTAGAAAGGCTGTATAATACAAATAGCAGTAATTTTCTGTGTCTATGTCTCTTAGGTACCAGAGATACACAATGCACACCAACTCTAAGTCTGACACTAATGTCAAGAGCTCACATCAAGCTATTTCCCTTCCATTCTCCTCCTTCTTGATCTCCTTCAGACTTCCAGAGCCACCCTCACCACCATCCTCCTATTGTTCCTCCTATACATTCCCTTGGCCCTTTCCAAGGTTCCTGCCTCTTCCCATTCCCACTCACTTTCCCCCCTTTTCTGGTCTTTTCAAAAACCAGTAGAGTTAAGTGCAGACAGATTTAAACAATGGCTTTTATTTTTCACTTTGATGACTGACTACCTGATATTTAATATAGGGCTTTATAATTTATTACTTACTTTAGATTTATACACGGGTTTCCCAGGTGGCGCTAGTGGTAAAGAACCTGCCTGCCAATGCTGGAGACGTAAGAGACAAGGGTTTGATCCCTGGGTTCAGAAGAGCCCCTGGAGGAGGGCATGGCAACCCAGTCCAGTATTCACTGGGGCTTCCCTGGTAGCTCAGCTGCAATGCAAGGGAGCCCGGTTGCATCCCTAGGTTAGGAAGATTCCCCTGGAGAAGGGATTGGCTACCCAATCCAATTTTCTTGGGCTTTCCTGGTGACTCAGGTGGTAAAGAATTTACCTGTAATGCAGGAGACCTGGATTCAATCCCTGGGTTGGGAAGATCCCCTGGAGACAGCATAAGATTTGTAATCAGACATACTAGAGTTGGAATTCTGTCTTTACTAATTTTAGCTGTGTGAACTTGAAAATCTCTATAAGCCTCTCCTTCCTCTTTTCTATGGATGGATATAATATTGATCAGCAACTTTAAGAATTATGAGTTTTTTCATTATCTGATTTGTTTTTATTCATAGTTCCTGGCTTATAAATATGTTGTTGCTGTTCAGTCACTAAGTAGTGCCCAACTCTCTGTGACCCCATGGACTGCAGTGCAGCAGGTTCCTCTGTCCTCCACTATTTCCTGGAGTTTGCTCATATTCATGTCCATTGAGTTGGTGATGCTGTCTAACCATCTCATCCTCTGCCACCCCTTCTCCTTTTGCCTTCAGTCTTTCTCAGTGTCAGAGTCTTTTTCAATGAGTCAGAATGATTAATTAACTATAATTGATTGAAGTATAAATATATTATCAATTAAAAATGATTATTTTTGTTGTTACTTGTCCATCTATGCTGATTTTCACAATTCTGTAAGACAGATCCATATGCATTACATTTTATACTAAAGGACAAATTTAAAGATTGCCCTGATTATTAAAGTAATCAGATCAGATCAGATCAGATCAGTCGCTCAGTCGTGTCCGACTCTTTGCGACCCCATGAATTGCAGCATGCCAGGCCTCCCTGTCCATCACCAACTTCCGGAGTTTACCCAAACTCATGTGCATCGAGTCAGTGATGCCATCCAGCCATCTCATCCTCTGTCATCCCCTTCTCCTCCTGCCCCCAATCCCTCCCAGCATCAGAGTCTTTTCCAATGAGTCAACTCTTTGCATGAGGTGGCCAAAGTACTGGAGTTTCAGCTTCAGCATCATTCCTTCCAAAGAAATCCCAGGGCTGATCTCCTTCAGAATGGACTGGTTGGATCTCCTTGCAGTCCAAAGGACTCCCAAGAGTCTTCTCTAATACCACAGTTCAAAAGCATCAATTCTTCGGTGCTCAGCCTTCTTCACAGTCCAACTCTCACATCCATACATGACCACAGGAAAAACCATAGCCTTGACTAGACGAACCTTTGTTGGCAAAGTAATGTCTCTGCTTTTAACATGCTATCTAGGTTGGTCATAACTTTCCTTCCAAGGAGTAAGCGTCTTTTAATTTCATGGCTGCAGTCACCATCTGCAGTGATTTTGGAGCCCAGAAAAATAAAGTCTGACACTGTTTCCACTGTTCCCCATCTATTTCCCATGAAGTGATGGGACCGGATGCCATGATCTTCATTTTCTGAATATTGAGCTTTAAGCCAACTTTTTAACTCTCCACTTTCACTTTCATCAAGAGGCTTTTGAGTTCCTCTTTACTTTCTGCCATAAGGGTGGTATCATCTGCATATCTAAGGTTATTGATATTTCTCCCGGCAATCTTGATTCCAGCTTGTGTTTCTTCCAGTCCAGTGTTTCTCATGATGTACTCTGCATATAAGTTAAATAAGCCGGGTGACAATATACAGCCTTGACGAACTCCTTTTCCTATTTGGAACCAAGTAATACATTTTTAATTAATTAAAAAGAATTTTACAAATTAGTATCAGAAGTATATAGAATCCCTACCTAAAGATAATAATTGTGAAAGTTTTAGGTGTTTTTTCCAGTTGTTTTCTTAGAAGAAATAGATTTTGCAAAACATATTTGGATCATGCCATATATAAATTTTGTAATCTGCTTCTTTTTCTTTGCATTCTATGGTGAACATTTATCTCTTATCCACTAATCTTCAAAACAACATTAATCAGTGTATTTTAAATTATTATATAGGTATGTAATGATTTGTTTACCTGTTTTTCTACTCACAGATTTTTATTAAGAATATTTGCATTCAAAACACTTTTTGTTCTTGCTGCTTAGAAGTATAATTTTTGAGTAAAGTATATGCACACCAGTTATGGATACATATTATCAAATTTCTTTTAATAAACTTTTTTCCCAACTCACACCAAATGTGCAAAACTGTCCATAAAGTGGAAATCAATTTTGGTTATACAATCTCTTCTTTAAAAAGTTGCAAATATGTCTAAGCACCTAAAGGAATTTCTGTTGTTGTTACTTAGTCTCTGAGTTGTGTCTGACTCTTTATGAGACCATGGACTATAGTCTACCAGGCTCCTATGTCTGTGGGATTTCCCAGGCAAGAATACTGAAGTAGAATACAATTTCCTTCTCCAGCGATCTTTCTGACCCAGGAATTGAACCCACAGTTTCTGCATTGGTAAAAAGACTCTTTACCACTGAGCCACCAGGGAAGCCCCAGTTGTTTGCAAATCAAGATGAAATAATCCCTCTTTATACATTTTTAAGTACCAATGGATAGTAGTGTTGCCTGGAGATGAGTAAGACATATTAGAGAATGGTGCATCTATAAGTGGGAAGAGTAGGCCTAATTGGAATGAGAAACGTGTGAGGAAAGAGGTGATAAAAGAGGGATATACAGAGTATATTTATAAACTTTACTTTAGGATTAACGCAGAACATTGCTATGGGCCTATTTCCTCCTCTGCCATCCAGCACGTCGAAACCTTGCTTTTAGTATCCCTAACCCTCTTACTCATTGCTGCTGCTGCTAAGTTGCTTCAGTCATGTCTGACTCTGTGCAACCCCATAGACGGCAGCCCAGCAGGCTCTCTCATCCCTGGGATTCTCCAGGCAAGAACACTGGAGTGGGTTGCCATTTCCTTCTCCAATGCATGAAAGTGAAACGTGAAGTCGCCATAAAAAAAATCATCAATCATCAGTTTTCATTCCAATCCCAAAGAAGGGTAATGCCAAAGAATGTTCAAACTACTGCATATTTGCACTCATTTCACATGTTGCTGCTGCTAAGTCGCGTCAGTCGTGTCCGACTCTGCATGACCCCATAGACAGCAGCCCACCAGGCTCCACTGTCCCTGAGATTCTCCAGGCAAGAACACTGGAGTGGGTTGCCATTTTCTTCTCCAATGCATGAAAGTGAAAAGTGAAAGTGAAGTTGCTCAGTCATGTCTGACTCTTCGCGACCCCATGGACTGCAGCCTACCAGGCTCCTCTGTCCATGGGATTTTCCAGGCAAGAGTACTGGAGTGGGTTGTCATTGCCTTCTCCGCATTTCACATGCTAGCAAGGTAATGATCAAAATTCTTCAAGCTAGGCTTCAACAATATGTGAACCAAGAACTTCCAGATGTTCAAACTGGAATTAGAAAAGGCAGATGAACCAGAGATCAAATTGCCAGCATCTGTTGGATCATAGAAAAAGCTAGAGAATTCCAGAAAAGCATTTGCTTCATTGACTATGCTAAAGCCTTTGACTGTGTGGATCAGAATAAACTGTGGAAAATTCTTAAAGAGATGGGAATACCAGATCACCTTACCTGCCTCCTGAGAAATCTGTATGCAGGTCAAGAAACAATAGTTAGAATCGGACATGGAACAATGGACTGGTTCCAAATTAGGAAGGAGTATGTCAGGATGGGATATTGTCATCCTGCTTATTTAACTTACATGCAGAGTATATCATGCAAAATGCTGGGCTTGATGAAGCATAAGCTGGAATCAAGGTTGCAGGGAAAACTATCAATAATCTCAGATATGCAGATGATACCACCCTTATGGCAGAAAGTGAAGAGGAATTAAAGAGCCTTTTGATACAAATGAAAGAGTAGAATGAAAAAGGTGGCTTAAAACTCAACATTCAAAAAACAAAGATCATGGCATCTGGTCCCATGACTTCTTGGCAAATAGATGGGGAAACGATGGAAACAGTGGCAGACTTTATTTTCTTGGGCTCCAAAATCACTGTGGATGGTGACTGCAGTTATGAAATTAAAAGATGCTTGCTGTTTGGAAGAAAAGGTATGACCAACCTAGACAGCATATTAAAAAGCAGAGACATTACTTTGCCAACAAAGGTCCGTTTAGTCAAAGCTGTGGTTTTTCCAGTAGTCATGTACAGATGTGAGAGCTGGAAAATAAAAAAGGCTGAGTGCCAAAGAATTGATGCCTTTGAACTGTGGTGCTAGAGAAGACTTTTGAGAGTCCCTTGGCAACAAGGAGATCAAATCAGTCAATTCTAAAGGAAATCAGTCCTGAATATTCACTGGAAGGACTGATGCTGAAGCTGAAGCTCCAGTACTTTGGCCATCTGATGCAAACTCATTGGAAGAGACCCTGATGCTGGGAAAGATTGAAGGCAGGAGGAGAAGGGGATGACAAGGGATGAGATGGTAGGATGGCATCACTGACTCGATGGACATGAGTCTGAGAAAACTCCACGATGGTGAAGGACAAGAAAGCCTGGCATGCTGCAGTCCATGGGGCTGCAAAGATTCTGACATGACTGATCAACTGAACAACAGAGCTTTTATGTATTAGTTCTATGAACACTAATGAAACAAACAAGAACATATATTCTGTATAGCAAAAGCACTCTAATTTTTGGAAAATGGGTTTGCAGGTACTCATGTTGCTTATGAGGTGGCTCAATAATCACTCAGTTTAGACTAAATTCATGTGTCCCCTAAAGAGCAGACTGTTTTTCTGTTCTGTTCTTTGTACCATGTAACCAATCGGAAGGCATTACTTTGTTCAAGAGTGCCAAGCCAGAGACTTTACCTTAAACCCAAGTATGCATTTCAAACCTTGAACAAACAGTCTGCTTAATAAAATAAGGGAAAGGGTTTTCTTTTTCTCTCTTCTCTAGAAACTCACAAACATCACTTGACAGGTGACAACTCCTCCATTACAAAAGGGGCTGTTTGCTTTTTGCTTTGGTGTTTGGGTAAACTGCAGCATGCACTGGCAGAGAATTTATTGCCTAGGGGAAAGTGTTTGTAGTTGCTGTGTTTAATCTGAAAAGAAACCTTTTTCCTGCTCTCCCCTCCCTTGGTTTTGCAGGAGAGAGAGCTGGAAATGATAGCCCAGGGGGAAATAGTTCCCCTAACACCTGTCTTTGGTGTAACCTCAGCAATGTTACTTAAGACACTGTGCTCAGTGTGTATGCATTCAAGATGACAAAGTTGAAGAGGGCAGATAAACAAAAAGGGATTTCAGCAGAAACACTGGAACTGATTCTGACCTTGCATCCTCTTAAAAACCAATCAGGTTGAAATCCTAGCATGCTGGCTTAAGGAGAATCTGATTTGTTTGAAGTAACACCCATCCTATTAGTCACTTGTCCTGCTTTTGATCACCAGTTTATTTCATTTAGTTTTAATCTATAAAACTTGAAATAATCTAGTTTATTGAATTTAGGAAGTGTAGACACGATCTAGTCCTAGTCCAGCCTTCTTCTACTAGATAGAAAAGCGAAGATCCAAGTTGATTACTATTGGCTCCACCAACGTTTCCATTAGAGTTTGTGGAAGAGTCAGGGCTAACCCAGTTTTCTGTTTTTCTAAACCTGCCTCTCCTTCTACTATTAGACATATATTAAGAGTTATAGCTCTGCAGGTATATGACTGCCTGCATTTGAATCCAATTCTGTCATTCACTATGGTGATTTTGGTTAAATCTGGTATGTTTCTGAGCCTCAGTTTCCCCAGCTGTGAAATGAAGATGATGCTGTTGGTAACATACCGTAGAAAAGCTATTTAGAGAATTGAGAGAAGACAGTCTTTCAGTCTTATAAAGCAGTCGGCAAAATACCTTGCATGCTATCGGTTTTCATGGGTGGTAGTTTTTGCTATTACACTCTTGAATGTGATAATCTTGCAACCAGAAATTATCATTTTAAGTAGAGCAATTACTGATACAGGAAAAAGAAATAAATTTGCTTAGATTTGTATTCTTGTATTTCCATAAAAAGAAGGTAATATTTGAAGATAGGCTGGCATTCTGTAAAATCTGTCTAGACCATCCTTTTCCACTTGAAACTGGATAAAGTTTTCTTTAAGTTAAAATCAAATGGTGAAGCATATTTCTTTTAAAAACTGAAGAATTCAAAGAAAACATTTCACTTTAATTATTAAATATTAATATTATTTTAGTTATTTGGCTGCCATTCAGTAATCCTAAGAAAATAAAATATTCCTTTTGCCAGTCTACTAGCTAAAACTGTGCACTTAGATATACCTGGGTTTGAACTGCAGCATGATAATGAAGTCAGAGCTCCTAGGACTCTCAGACATTTTAATTCAGCGGTTCTTTAAGTGTGGTCTCAGGTCAGCAGCATCAACCTTACTTAAGAGCTTATTAAGAAATGCAAATTCCTGGGTTCTACTCTAGATCTATTAAATCAGAAACTAGGAGAGGGAGGGCAATAATCTTTCAATAAACCCTCCAGTTGATTCTGCTGTTTGAGAAACACTGGTAGAATTCAGTGTTTCAGCAAAAACATATTTTTATGGATGAGGGAATTTGGGCTCCAAGTGTAGGTAGAGTGACTTGCCCAAGGGGACACAGTCATAATGATAGAGAAAAAAACACATAAGCCAGTCTCTACTTTAAAATAGATATATCTAGCTGTGATTCATCTGTAAACATGTAGAAAGCTCTTCTGGGTTATATCACTTGAAAAATAAAAGGTAGAATGTAATACTTCAGAAGAAGTAATTAAATATATTTAACTGGTTGGCTACACATCTTTATTAGTAACATGTTATTAAACAAGATTGCACACCTGTTTGTTTTTTCAATTGTAAAGACAGTTCATAAGAATCTTTACCTTGGCAAAAAGACAAAAATTTTTAAGCTTATGTTCTTATCAATTCATCAATAATTTACCAATTATTTACTAAGTTCAAGATATTTTGCTCTGGGTACAGCTTTAATAAAAGAGCTTGGGAAAAAATTGCTGAGTCTATTACTACCTATAACATAGAGTTGGCGGGGGAGACAGATATGAAATTAATGAACTAGATTATAAATGATCTAAATGATCATACCTATTGAGGGATAAATAGAAAAGACATTGAACACCAGACCAGAGTTTAGTCATCAGCACTGACTGCTGGCTCTGTAACTGCAGGGGCAATGTTTATATCACACTCTGTATGAAGGATAACTCTTAGGCATTATGTAGCTGGTGTTCCTGCCATCTAGTTAACATTTGGTGGATGTCATACTTGAGAAAATCTGGGGGATTAATGAATAGACAAAGAGCACATTCTTATCTCCCAAACCTCCCAGTTTATTATGGGACAGGAGACACAAACCTTATCAAGATAGAAATGGTAAGCACCAGAATATGAATTTCAGCAGGAATTCTAATGATCATTTCTACTTGAGAGCTCAGGAGATATATTGGCTATATGAAAAAGAAGGGAAAGAAAGTATTCTTGGTGAAGAGAAACCATTTAAGTTAGTTAAATTAAAGGCTTAATTCTGTGAAACATTCAGTGTACGAGAATGGGATACTGTGATGCTTAGAACAACACTTGCCTCACTAGCATAATGCAAATTATTGTTTTTTTTAATTCCCTGGACCGCAGAACATATGTATCCACTATCAGTTTGAGACTCCTTGATGTAAGTATAGACACAAATTTGGTGAATTTCATCATGGGAAGAGGGATAGTTTGATTTAGCTGAAGCCCAGCAAGCAAAAGGAATATGGGAACAGATAAACAGTTGAGTTGAGGTCACTTTAAGGAAAACTGTAGTATGTTCTAACCTGGTGGCCTTGCTGAAGTGATGATAGGGTACAGAGTGTGGGTGACTAGAGGATCAGAGACTGGAGGCGTGGAGGTGTTGGCACACATCAGTTCAGTTCAGTCACTCAGTCGTGTCGTACTCTTTGCGACCCCATAAATCGTAGCATGCCAGGCCTCCCTGTCCATCACCAACTCCCAGAGTTCACCCAAACTCATGTGCATCGAGTTGGTGATGCCATCCAGCCATCTCATCCTCTGTCGTCCCCTTCTCCTCCTGTCCCCAATCCCTCCCAGCATCAGGGTCTTTTCCAATGAATCAACTCTTCGCATGAGGTGGCCAAAGGATTGGAGTTTCAGATTCGAAATCAGTCCTTCCAATGAATACCCAGGACAGGTCTCCTTTTGGATGGACTGGTTGGATCTCCTTGCAGTCCAAGGGATTCTCAAGAGTCTTCTCCAACACCACAGTTCAAAAACATCAATTCTTTGGCGCTCAGCTTTCTTCACAGTCCAACTCTCACATCCATACATGACCACTGGAAAAACAATAGCCTTGACTAGATAGACCTTGTTGGCAAAGTAATATCTCTGCTTTTTAATATGCATCTAGGTTGGTCATAACTTTCCTTCCAAGGAGTAAGCATTTTTTAATTTCATGGCTGCAATCACCATCTGCAGTGATTTTGGAGCCCAAAAAAATAAAGTCTGACACTGTTTCCACTGTTTCCCCGTCTATTTCCCATGAAGTGATGGGACCAGATGCCATGATCTTAGTTTTCTGAATGCTGAGCTTTAAGCCAACTTTTTCACTCTCCTCTTTCACTTTCATCAAGGGGCTCTTTAGTTCTTCTTCACTTTCTGCCATAAGGGTGGTGTCATCTGCATATCTGAGGTTATTGAGATTTCTCCCGGCAATCTTGATTCCAGCTTGTGCTTCTTGCAGCCCAGCGTTTCTCATGATGTACTCTGCATATAAGTTAAATAAGCAGGGTGACAATATACAGCCTTGACATATGCCTTCTCCTATTTGGAACCAGTCTGTTGTTCCATGTCCAGTTCTAACTGTTGCTTCCTGACCTGCATACAGGTTTCTCAAGAGGCAGGTCAGGTGGTCTGGTATTCCCATCTCTTTCAGAATTTTCCACAGTTTCTTGTGATCCACACAGTCAAAGGCTTTGGCATAGTTAATAAAGCAGAAATAGATGTTTTTCTGAAACTCTCTTGCTTTTTTGATGATCCAGCGGATGTTGGCAATTTGATCTCTGGTTCCTCTACCTTTTCTAAAACCAGCTTGAACATCTGGAAGTTCATGGTTCATGTATTGCTGAAGCCTGGCTTGGAGAATTTTGAGCATTACTTTACTAGCATGTGAGATGGGTGCAATTGTGTGGTAGTTTGAACATTCTTTGGTGTTGCCTTTCTTTGGGACTCTAATGAAAACTGACCTTTTCCAGTCCTGTGACCACTGCTGAGTTTTCCAAATTTGCTGGCATACTGAGTGCCACATCATCTTTCAGGATTTGAAATAGGTCAACTGGAATTCTATCACCTCCACTAGCTTTGTTTATAGTGATGCTTTCTAAGGCTCACTTGACTTCACATTCCAGGATGTCTGGCTCTAGGTGAGTGATCACACCATTGTGATTATCTGAGTCATGATGATCTTTTTTTGTACAGTTCTTCTGTGTATTCTTGCCACCTCTTAATGTCTTCTGCTTCTGTTAAGTCCATACCATTTCTGTCCTTAATCAAGCCCATCTTTGCATGAAATATTCCCTTGGTAGCTTTAATTTTCTTGACGAGATCGCTAATCTTTCCCATTCTGTTGTTTTCCTCTATTTCTTTGCATTGATCACTGAGGAAGATTTTCTTATTTCTCCTTGCTATTCTTTGGAACTCTGTATTCAGATGCTTATATCTTTCCTTTTCTTCTTTGCTTTTCACTTCTGTTCTTTTCACAGCTATTTGTAAGGCTTCCTCAGACAGCCATTTTGCTTTTTTGCATTTCTTTTCTATAGGGATGGTCTTGATCCCTGTCTCCTGTACAGTGTCATGCACCTCCATCCATAGTTCATCAGGCACTCTATCAGATCTAGTCCCTTAAATCTATTTCTCACTTCCACTGTACAATTATAAGGGATTTGACTTAGGTCATACCTGTATGGTCTAGTGGTTTTCCCTACTTTCTTCAATTTCAGTCTGAGTTTGGCAATAAGGAGTTCATGATCTGAGCCACAGTCAGCTCCTGGTCTTGTTTTTGCTGACTGTATGGAGCTTCTCCATCTTTGGCTGCAAAGAGTATAATCAATCTGATTTCGGTGTTGACTATCTGGTGATGTCCATGTGTAGAGTCTTCTCTTGTGTTGTTGGAAGAGGGTGTTTGCTATGACCAGTGCATTCTCTTGGCAAAACTCTATCCACCATGCCATGTGCTTATTGTCAAGAGAAGTGAGTGTGTTGGGATTATGATTAAATCTCTTTGGATGACTGTTCTTGTCAGATAAGGACCTGCTCACTGTCTACTTTTTCTTCCCCAACATTTATTGAGAATATACCAGAACCAGCTCTTGGAGTAGGAATAGAGATTAAAATGAGAGTCCTTTCACTCTATAACCTGTGCTGTGCTGTGCTTAGTCACTCATTAGTGTCTGAATCTTTGCAACCCCATGCACTTAGCCTGCTAGGCTCCTCTGTCCATGGAGATTGTCCATGCAAGAATACTGGTGTGGGTTGCCAGGCCTTCCTCCAGGGGATCTTCCTCCATCGAACCCAGGTCTTCCACATTGCAGACAGATTCTTTTACCATCCAAGCCACCAGGAAAGGCCACTTTATGACCTGATGACAGGTAAAGCTATACATCCACTAGTTAGAAAACAAGAACCATGACAACAAAATGTTGAAATAGAGATATAAAACAAAGCTGATAAAATCATAGCTGAATTGATTATTTCTAATTAGAAAGATTATGAGACTCTTCATCTGGTAAAAGGTAAAAAGTAAAAAGTATGTGTGTGTGTGTGTGTGCTTGCACACACATGCGAGAGAGAGACAGAGGGAGAGACAGCTTTGTAGTATGAGCCTCTCACTTCCTTTGTGGATAAAGGTGAGTTGAGTTGGGTGGCCATCAGAAGTATATTGTCTGCAGTGATGTGAGTTTGCTTTTGGTCTTTTTTGTCTATCCAAGTCATTCTTTGTTTAGGAAAGACATGTAATTCACCTATAGATTAAAAAAACAGTTCTTATTTCATTGTGTTTACTTATCGTCCTCCCAAGAAGCTGAGAGCTCTTAATGGGTATTATTCAAGCCATTTCTCACCACACCCTCTTAAGGAGGTAGAAAGAGAGCATGTATTTTGCCATCTCAATTTTGTACCTCCATAGCAAAGAGTGGTGAATCAGAAACTAATTTAGAAACCAAACCTATATGATTTGTCTTAGAATTGGTCATAGTTTGTTCTGAAGGATAAGACTACTTGCTTCCTTTCAAATGAGAGCTAGATGGCCTTATAAAATATAGTTTTTAAAAATAGCCCTGTCTTTCAGTGGTTGGGTGGAGTACCAAGATGATTTTTCTATAATCTGAACTTTAATGGAACATTATGGATTTAGTGATGTTAACTTCCCTAGAGGAAGGGGATCTGCACAAACCATCTCTGCTATTGAATTAGGTCAGTCAGTTCAGTTCAGTTCAGTCACTCAGTAATGTCCGACTCTTTGCGACCCCATGAACTGCAGCACGCCAGGCCTCCCTGTCCATCACCAACTCCCAGAGTTCACTCAAACTCACATCCAACGAGTCAGTGATGCCATCCAGCCATCTCATCCTCTGTCGTCCCCTTCTCCTCCTGCCCCAATCCCTCCCAGCAGCCAAAAGGTATTTTATTTGTCTTTCAGCAAATTTGCCTGTTTAGAAAAAGAGACAGCTCAGTTGTAATTCATTGATCAGATCGAAGGAAAACTAAGGAGGATATAGAAGAAGAGAAGCAATCTATTTTTGTGAATAATTGATACTGGGAAACAAATGTATTCCAGTATGTTGTCCCTTTTTCTTGAGATTTAGGAATTAACACATCACATGTAAAATTAAGCTCTTTGGAGATCCTTTG
Source organism: Bos indicus (assembly GCF_029378745.1). Lineage (NCBI taxonomy): Eukaryota > Metazoa > Chordata > Mammalia > Artiodactyla > Bovidae > Bos > Bos indicus. The sequence continues at coordinate 78,173,921 of NC_091760.1, read as the reverse complement.
GTGTAGGAAGGAAATTTAGGATTTTAAGTATGAGGCTTTATAAATTTAGTATTCTTATTATGTTGAAAGGCACTCAGACTTATAGCAGTCATGAGTTTTAGTGATAAAACACTGGTGTGGGAGTCAGGAGTCTTGGCTTCTTGTCCTCATGCTGCTGTCACTAACTGGCTTTCTGTTGATGGGAAAATAACTTCCCCTCTCTGGTTTTAGTTTTCTTATGTGTGAAAACACGGAACTGGACAACTGTGTACTCAATTCTCTTATCCACTGTAATAGATAAATCACCAATTCCTTGGTTCTGAATTCAGCTTTGCTAGGACTCCTGTTGTGTCTTAATGTGGGAACATAGCACAGGCAAGCACATATTCCAAAACAATTCCTGAAAGGACCTGTGAGCCAATATGTTCTGTTTGAAACTTAGAACAAAACCTGTTCTACATTGTGGTTTGCTGTATATGGAATCTAAAGGCTTTGTGAAAAATCTTTCTTTTATTTTTGCTCTCTAAGGGCAAGGAGGTTGAGGGGATTTGGCAAAAATCAAACACAAAAGCAACACTTTTATATCTGAGAAAATGAATACTTCCTAATCGTTGCTTTTTGTGGAGGCAAGGTGGGCTGTGAGGGATTGCACTCATAAGATTAGTCATAAATGTGAATACTCTCTGGAGCTGGTGAAAGGAGAAGTAACCCACTCCTGTTCATCTCTCACTCCCTCTAAAGTGTTACTTCTATCTTCCTCACAAGTCCCGAGGCAGTGTTCCTTCCAAACAACTACCTGCCTAACCAGTTCATTGGAATGTCTTTCTGCAGACCAGACCATCTCCTCATTCAGATTTCCTCTGCAAATGAACCTCTCTAAAACCATAAATCACATTAAAAAAAAAGTGGTAAATGTTGCCCACAAAATCTCTCCTTTGGTTTTAAAAGTGCACAAACCCACTACCTTTGTCACCTGAAAACAGCAAAAGCATTTAGGACAACAGTTGCCTTACACTTTTTAAAGAGAAGACTTTTTTCTTGATTGCATTTATTCTTTGGGGTGACAAGAATTAAGCTCTTTTGATGCAATCTTTCCTGTTTGTCACATGCACATCTTGTGATTCTTCATCCTGCAGCCTACGGGAGATTTTATGGAAATATTAACTCTGCTGGCATTTTTATTTTAACAGACAATAAAATGCAAAGCAGCAGTTATAAACTATCAATTCAGTTCAGTTCAATCACTCAGTCGGGTCCAACTCTGCGACCCCATGAACTGCAGCATGCCAGGCCTCCCTGTCTATCACCAACTCCTGGAGTTTACTCAAACTCATGTCCATTGAGTCAGTGTTGCCATCCAACCATCTCATCCTCTATCATCCCCTGGTCCACCTGCCTTAAATCTTTCCCAGCATCAGGGGCTTTCCAAATGAGTCAGTTCTTCACATCAGGTGGCCAAAGTATTGGAGTTTCAGCTTCAGCATCAGTCCTTCCAGTGAATATTCAGGACTGATTTCCTTTAAGATGGACTGGTTGGATCTCCTTGCAGTCCAAGGGACTCTCAAGAGTCTTTTCCAACACCACAGTTCAAAAGCATCAATTCTTCAGTGCTCAGCTTTCTTTATAGTCCAATTCTCACGTCCATACATGACCACTGGAAAAACCATAGCTTTGACTAGGTGGAACTTTGTTGGCAAAGTAATGTCTTTGGTTTTTAATATGCTATCTAGGTTGGTCATAACTTTTCTTCCAAGAAGCAAGCATCTTTTAACAAACTATGGATGAACACAAATCTTGTTTTCATATAAACTTATAAAAAGTCTTAATCTGTGAGAGGAAATTTAATAATTATTGAGTATGTACTTTAAAACTTTTCTTCTTTGTATAATGTTAATAGCATCTTAGGCAATAACCAAGGTATTGGTGATTTAATTTCTTTGTGTGGTTTTTTCTTTTCGATCTAGCTGTCTATCTAGTCCTACAAAAAAATCTCTAGTAGTAAGGATTCAAATAATATTTTCTTATTCTGATCGTGTACATTTCCTAACTATAATAGGGATAGTTTGCAACTTGGATTCATGGGGGGAAAAAAAGTAAAAATATGCCAATCTCTCAATTTCTGTAGTGAAAGTGGGAGGCTATTCACAGTATCCTAGAGGTTGATTTTTTTCATGTATCTGATGAAAGTCTGAATGGTGAAGGATAAAATAAGCATTTTCTTTGCTGATTTTGTCTTTTAAGGAATTCTCCAAATCATTTGAGGTTTGGCAAATTTGAAGTGTAGTTTTCATTTCTAATTCCCCTCATGTAACAATATAATAAAATTATCCTTATTCATCTATCAAGAAGTTCATCTAAAAAGTAATTCATGGTTGGAAAACCATAAGTCTCAGTTTTTAACATGTGGAGTATAGGGTGCTAAATTGTCTGATAGGCAATAGAAATAAGACATTATTTTATGAAGAAAGAGACTCTTGGTTCAAATATCCATATCGAATGTATAGTCTATACCAAAAAAGCCTGTTGTACAGAGAGGAGAATGCTACCTTAGAAGTTTAGAAATTTAAATTCTGGTCACAAATTCTATACAATTTAGCTGAGTAATCTGACACATATCACTAACCCTCTCTAGTTTCAATTGCTTACTTATAAATAGTCTAGATAACTGATATTCAAACCTAGATATCTTGTTGTCTAGATTGAGATATTGAGGGTTTCTTAGAATAACCCACAAAACTGAAATCTCAGGCTAACACATAAAACAAGTCAAGTAGTATTTTATTATTAGAGTTTTATTTCAAGGGCTAAATACTTTGGGCTCTTGATTCAAATATCCTGGTAATATGAGTAACTAACCCTCCCTAAGCTTTCCCTGGTGGCTCAATAAGTAAACAAATCTGCCTGCAATTCAGGAGACCTGGGTTCTATCCCTGGGTCGGGAAGATCCCCTAGAGAAGGAAATGGCAATCCACTCCAATATTCTTGCCTGGGAAAACCCATGGACAGAGGAGCCTGGTGGGCTGCAGTCTGTGGGGTCACAACAGTTGTACTCAACTTAGTGACTAAACCACCACCAAGCTTTGGGGTTTTTGTTGTTATTGTTTGTTCTCTTTTACCATATGAGATTAATATGACTACTGTGAAAACAATGAGATAGTAAATCTAAAGAGATTATCACAGTAGCATTGCTCAATAAATCTTGGCTTTTTATAATATTTACTTTTTGTTAGTCATGGAACACAAAGGGTTGTTTTAAATAAGCACAATTTAAGGGGTAGTTTTGTATAGAAGTTATAGAGTTTTACCAGCCTCAAGATCCTTTTTTTTTAAGGCGTTATTGTTGTGATTCTTTTTTCAAAATATTGAATCATAATGATTATAAGTACTTGCAAATTATTATTTTAAACTCTCTTTACAATCTCTGGATTTCATCAAATTGGTCATCAAATTGCTCCAAAATCCTGATGAACCTAACTGTGTATGTATGTGTGTATCTGTGTGTGCTTGCTAAGTTGCTTCAGTGATATCCAACTCCTTGTGACCCTGTGAACCATAGCCTACCAGGCTGTTCTGTCCATGGGAATGGGTTGCATGCCCCTCTCCAGGGAATCTTCCGTACCCAGGGATCGAACCCTCATCTCTAAGTCTCTTACATTGGCAAGTGGGTTCTTTATCATGGTCGCTACCTAGGAAGGCCCTATCTATCTATATCATTCTCTGAAACTTTGATTCTACGTAATGATCAAGTTGAATAGCAGAATAGAAATTTATTCTAGGAGAAAAGAAAAATGTAATTTTATTTTATATATCTATTTGTGTGTTATCTATAGAGTCAGTCCCTTTGAAAATATTGGACATAAAATGATATTATGTATATTTTTATATATGTGTAGTTTTTTTTTTTTCTTGTTGCAATTCTGTCACTTCCATCTGTTTGGATTAGAGATTGTGTGTCCAGTGTGTCCATTTGCTATGTTTGCTCCTTTCTTGATTTTCTCCCATTTAGTTGGGATTCATCTGAACCATAATCATTTGTTTAGAATTAATCCAATAGATAAAATAATATGATGACTGGGTAAAAAGAAAAAGAAAAAAAAGGAGGCTTCTCAGGTGGCACAGTAGTAAAGAATCCACCTGCCAATGTGGGTTCAATCCCTGGATTGGAAGGATACCCTAGAGAAGGAAATGGCAACCTACTCCAGTATTCTTGCCTAAGAAATCCCATGCACAGAGGAGCCTGATGGGCTACAGTCCCTGTGTGGTAATATGAGTAACTGACCCTCCCTAAGCTTTCCCTGGTGGCTCAATAAGTAAACAAATCTGCCTGCAATGCAGGATACCTGGGTTTGATCCCTGGGTCGGGAAGATCCCCTGGAGAAGGAAATGGCAATCCAGTCCTTGTGTGGCTAACCCTAACCCTAACCCTAATTTTTCTTGGCATCAGACATGATTGTGTCACTGAGCACATACATACACCGAGTAAAAATACAATAAATATATAAAGGAAATGGCAACCCACTCCAGTGTTCTTGCCTGGAGAATCCCAGGGATGGGGGAGTCTGGTGGGCTGCCATCTATGGGGTCGCACAGAGTCAGACACGACTGAAGCGACTTAGCAGCAGCAGCAGCAGCAGTATATAGTTGATGTACCCCCTTCTGGCTGCATCAAAAAAAAAAAAACAAATAAATAAGTAAATAAAGCTTTTTAAAAGATCATACCCTTCTAGACATTCAAATATACTTGCCCTTCAAATGACTACCTTGCATATTTCCATTCCTGGACCTTCTCCTCCTCTTCAACTGAAGCTTACCAGGAGCATAAAAAAAATACACCCTTATTTTAATGCTTTTTTAAAGAAATGAATTAGAATCATATTATTCCAATTTGATCACTTATTTTATGCACTAAATTTAGCAGTGCTGAATACATTTTTCGTTCATATTTTTAAGGCTAGACATTTGTCACCTTGAAAAATTGACACATTCCAAAAATGAGTCACAACTGATACATAAATTACAACCAGTTATTTACCAGACTCAAAGTTCCAGGAAATCAGTAACCGTTACTATCTTTTTTTGTAAGAAACATTACAAAGCCTGGCCCCATTGTGCGTTCAGCAAATGTTTTTGAATGGCTTGGAGATACAGTGGGCCGCCTCTATAAATTGCTAGCTCCTTTAGGGAATGGTGCAGTCTGAGTCTTATGAGTGTCCCCAAAGAACCTGATGAGGACATTATACTAAGTGGCTCTTATTCTGTTAATTTAAAATCAAATCAGTCCTACTTTGTCATTGTCTTGATGCAACTTTTAAAAATGAAGTACAAGCCCTCTGACAATATTTGTCCATCCTTTTTGGACATTTGCTATCCCCTTTATGTTTTCTGTGTTTGTTGTTGTTGTTCATCTGGAATGTGTAAATATTAATTTAAAATGTTTCTTTGACACCTCTTAAGTGATCTGCAATAGATTTAAGCAGCAGAAGTTTGGGCATTTGGGGCAATTATCTATAAGTTTTGTGTCTAGAAAGTTGTTGTTTTTTTTTTTTTTTTAAGATCATTTTTCTCTGACTTTATGCAAATTTGAAGAGGCAAATCCAGGTACTTTCTAAAGATTGTTAGGCAGGACAAAACATTTAATTTTGCAAGTTTTCTCTTGAATTAATCAATCACTTCCACTGTATAAATTATGTTCTATGAGGTTTTAGTATGAATGAATCGAAGCTAATTGCAGCAAGGATTTAGAAAATTATATACATTCATCAAAAGCAAACAAATAAAATATCTTATGCTTGAATAACCTTCTGTAATTTAAAAAAGTTATTTCACATCCATTATCACTCGATCTTCACAACTACATGAGATGTGTACCTCATGCCCTTCTAAGTACATTAACTCTTTGGATTTGGGTGTAATTAAATGTTATTAAAAGGAATTTAACTTAATTAGTGGACAGGTTAGTATGTATGACTAAATAAAAGGCATCCATGATATTTTATACTGTTAAACAACTGAAACTGTGGCTGTTTTTCTGGAGCATCAAGTTAAAAAGGAAAGGATCTCAAAGACAAATTTTCTTTAACATTGTTTTAACCCTGTGTGTGTCTATAGGTGACAGGTCTATCTACAGGTAACATTTATAAAATTATGTGTTGTATATAATATGTAATATGACCATGAAAGACATTTTCAACACTGACCACGTGATTGGTCTTGAAGAAACCATCCCTCTATTACTCATGATTGCCTTCTTTTTAATAATATTGCAAACTCTTTTTTAGACCTCCTAAGTTGACTATTTGGGCATACTGAATTGTATCAGTACTACTTAAGAATGAATAAAGGTTTGTTTGGTTGATTGCGGGTTATCAGAGAGTGAGATCTTGGCTCTCATTCAACTAAATCAGAAAACGTCTGGGGAAGGTTTATTAATGTTGATCAACAGGTCAGTTCTCATCAACCGTTCAGCACGTCCATTGATTCCCTTAAAATGTGTTGAAACTTTTCTATGGGCAAGACCCTCCTTTAGTGTTTGTATGCCCAACCTAATGGTTTTAGTTGGGATATTATCCTGAGTAGGATTTGATAGTGTATCAAAAACCTTGTTTGTTGAGTCTAGTGAAGTGATACATTATGCCTTTGTTTACATGGCTAATTGTAAGGGTTTGGAAACACTCCTTTGATGTACTAAAAGCAGCTAATGAAGGCAGTTAAATAAACAAACCTTTCTAATGAATCTAGGAGTTCATACAGACACACACTGCTAATTTGCTTCTTGTACCTGGCCCAAAGTTTTATGTATCGCTTTCCAAGTGGAACACCTATTTTGAATTTAATGAAAATCCAGCTTGTTTTTCCTCACAACCTAACATGATACTTCCCCACTTAGAATGTCAGTGCTGGAACTGGCTTTTGAAATCATGTATTAGTTAATGCATTTTTACCAGTAAAAATAATAAAGAAACTAAACCTCAGAGAAGTGAAGTGACAAGCCCTATGTCCCACAGCCAGTTGGTGAAGAAGCCAGCCTAGAGTCCAGGTTTACTGACTGTTTCCACTATCATATGGTTCTTTCTTTTAAGTTTTTACTTGTATAAAATATATCTCGAACCTAACTCCATATTTCATGAATCAATATGTACCAACTCAAGACTATCAAACTATCGGTGTGTGTCGGAGGGTGATATTAAATAGTTGCTCTCATATTGTCAGTTTTGCCAAACTGCAACTCATCTATACTTGGAGAAAGTATTGAGACTTCCTCTTAATGTGTTTGGTATTCACTCAGTGTCAAGTTTAGTGCCTGGACTGCAGAGTCTGATGGAAAGGTAGATTGAATTTCTGCCGCATTTTCAGGAACTGTGCTTTAAGCAAGCCACCCCCAGTCCCCAGGTAATCCCGTCCTGCAGCCTTAGTGGTATTATGAATTCTTCTTGCACAAGTCTGCTGCTTCTGGAGGGCTAAGCAGGGGATCAAATCCTCCCTTTGTAGTGAGACAAGCTGCCAGAGAAGTGATTGATATTGCAGACAGAAGTAGGACTTCAAGGAAGGAATAAGCAGATAAGTGGGTATAATAAGTAGATAATACTACTACTTTGCACTCAGTGTCTTTTATCTGAGCATCTGAAGGCAGCTGTATCCTCAAACATCAAGGCCCCTCAGTGTAAAGAGAGATTGGGGGCTTTCCTTTTACTCAGTGGGCATCTCCACAATCAATAAATCAGTGAAACGATTTTCAAAGAAAGACCAGTGGTGCTTTTTTATTTTTCTTCTTCTTTCTCTGAGAAGTTAACTCACCAGGATATGAAGCAATCGCTCTAAATGTTATCTTGATCTTAGTGCAGTGTTCTGTATGCACTTTCCCCTACAATGCTTGGAGAAAAGAAACTTTTACTGTACCGACTAGGACATTTGCTGTATTTTTTTAATCCCTTCCAATCACGTCAGACTATTCTCCCTTTTGAGTCTCATTCTTGCATTTATTTTACTCCTGAAATATTTCCCTTGTAAATCTTATTTTAGGTCATAGTCCTTAGGCAGTAAATCTTTTAGACAGCTACAGGCCATTATATCTGCAAGAAACCATTGTGATGGGAAGCTGTGTTTAATAAGGTAATGAACTCAGAAATCTCTTTGAGTATGCCTTCATTAATTTTGTACACATCTTGTTAATTCAGACAAAGAAGGTGAGCTGCTAAGCCAAAATTGTTTCCTTTTAGCAGATCATGACTCAAAAATCAGAAGTCAGTCCTTAGAAGAGTTGGAGAATAATACTGGCTGTCACATGTGTTTGTAGGTTAGGTAACTTCATTCCTTATTAGAGACAAGAATAAATTTCTAGAGATTAAACTATCACGCATATATACTAAGTGACATTGAACATATTGTTGAATCATCTTCTCCATCTTATTTTTTTTTTCTGTTTTGTTTGCTAGTTGACTATGTTGTGTGGAAAGGAGATTTTTATTGGTATTGTTTTTCTTTAATTATAGAAATCTCAGGATTGTACTCTTGTCTGGAAAAATGGATGGAGGAGCCTGATAAGCTGCAGTCCATGGGGTCGCTAAGAGTCGGACATGACTGAGTGACTTCACTTTCACTTTTCACTTTCACGCATTGGAGAAGGAAATGGCAACCCACTCCAGTGTTCTTGCCTGGAGAATCCCAGGGACGGGGGGAGCCTGGTGGGCTGCAGTCTATGGGGTCGCACAGAGTCGGACACGACTGAAGTGATTTAGTAGCAGCAGCGGCAGCAGGGTTGTAGGGGGTGCTTCCCAGGTGGCTCAGTGGTAAAGAATCTGTCTGCCAATACAGGAGGCACAGTAGATGTAGGTTCGATCCCTGGATCAGGAAGATCCCCTGGAGGAGGAAATGACCACCCACTCCAGTATTCTTACCTACAGAATCCCAGGGACAAAGGAGCCTACTGGGCTGTAGTCCATGGGGTCTCAAAAGAGTTGGGCATGAATGAGAAACTAAACATCAACAAAGTAACTGGCCTAATTTTAGGAGGAAAGGAAGATATCCATTCATCCTGTCTGTGTCCCCTGAAGATCAGAAAAATGTCACAGGATGTGGAAAGGGAAAAACTCTCTTCAATTCATGGCTAAATATTAATGTATTATCTAAAGACACATTTGCTTTCTTTTAACAAATAGCATTCCCTTTAAAACAAATTTAATACTTAGCAAAAAGAAAAAAAAAAAAGCTATGTATACTCAGCAGTGCCTCTGTAGACATCTTTCACTGTGGCCAGATTCTATTGTGAGCTGATGGGAGTGTGATCAGAGAACCCACAGATGATTGCATGTATCACTTACTTGGCAATCTCAGTCTACTATTCATCATTCTTATCTCTTTTCTCTTTCCCTCCTACTTTTTAAAACATACTGTCTCATTTGACAACCCTCACTGTTACCTTGTACGAGGTGATGTAGGTGGCAGTATCCTCATTAATAAATATGAAAATGGAGTTTCAGGTGTTCACTAAGACCACAGATCAGATGTAGCAAGTAGCAGGACCAGGACTTTAAGGCAGGCCTTTTGACTTTGAGTAGCTGCTCTCCCAGGCAAGCGCAAATGCTTTTCAATATAACATTGGATACAATTGACTTTCCTTATCTGCATCTTTGGGTTCAACCAACCAAGGATTCAACTAATCAGGAGTCAAAAATATTCATTAAAAAAAAAATCTATAAAGTTCCAAAAAGCAAAACTTGGATTTGCCATGCTAACAACTATTTACATAATATTTATATTGTATTAGCTACTACAAGTAATCTACAGATGATTTAAGGTATATGGAAGGAGGAATGTAGGTTGTAGGGCTTCCTATGTGGCAGTAGTGGTAAAGAACCCACCTGCCAGTGTAGGCAGATGTCAGTGATTCAGGTTCAATACCTGAATGGGTCTGGAAGATCCCCTGGAAGAGGGCATGGCACCCACTCCAGTATTCTTGCCTGGAGAATCCCATGAACAGAGTAGCCTGGTGGGCTCCAGTCCAAGAGGTTTGCACAGAGTGGGACACAATTGAAGTGACTTGGCACTCATCCACGCATGTAGGTTATATGCAAATAGCTTACCATTATACATAAGGGACTCGAGCATCTGGGGTTTTGGCATCCATGAGGGGTTCTGGAATCGATCTCCTGAAGATTCCAAGGAAGGACTACATAGCACATCAATCTATTCATATGAAAGATTGTACAAATGTTAGTAGATACTATCATCAAATATATCCTCAAGACCCATGTCCTCAAAGGGCTATTTTGGGTGCAAGTCTTTCTACAGAAAAGAAATAGACTGAAAAACTGTATAAATAAGTCATTTGACATGAGCTGCATTCACTTTCTTTAGCTTAATAGGTAGCTTAGCTTTTTATAACTCCAAACTATTCTTCCCAAGTCTGTCTTACTTCCTTTTATTTTGTTGCTGTTTTCCAACCCAAACCCAGAGGATGCTGCTCTTTTTGCTAGATTCTAAGCTCTGTCCTTGCAGTGTAAAGTGAAAACTGCCTTCTACACAGCTACTTGGATTCTAATGTCACTTTCCCCCTCTCCTTGTTTCCACTTAGTTTTGTCCTCCTGTTTTCTTGAATGTGCCCTTTTCTTCCAAACTTTCCTGAGGTAACTTTCAATACACATGGGTATCCCTTATATTTCTTTGAGTATCTAAAGCATCAGTTTTCACAGATATCTAACTTTCCCTTCCTCACTTAATTCATATCTCTTTTACATTTTAGAAGGCTCAAACTGAAAACTGGAAAACTTTTCACCAGAGAATCAGAGCTTAACAGAGATCAAAATTTACTAATATCATAAATGTGTTTATTAGAAAATCCATTATAGTGATCAAAACTTAACAGATTTCAAAGTAGAACTTAAAGCTGCTAAATGGGGTCCATGAGATGTAATTCTGGTACCCTTATACATGCAAGCCATGGCAACATATATAAACATGTATTTCTCTTAGTTAAATGCAATGGGTAATGCACTTCCTTCAGATAAGGATGCAGTACCATAAGAATGAGGAGAACCACTTCCTAATCACAAAATGATCGCAAACTGTTGGGGTGCTTATTTTCCATCTTTGGGTTTTATGTTGTCTGTCTCTAAAATGAAAAGTTTTGGCTATATGATCTCTATAGCTTTTCAGTGATGTAATATGCTTTTTGTTCTGTTTTTACCATCACTTAGAATGACTGCCCCTATGGCCATCAGTACAAGTCAGGCATTCTCTTTTATCCCTTATCTTCTTTAGAATACTACATTTCCCTCCAGAGAAACTGACAGGGCTCTTTATTCTTTCCTTGGTCTTCTTGCTGTGACACAAGAAGAGAAATTATGTCTACTAATAGTCCTAGGGAAAAATGGGAAATGGAATTATGAGCAAATTCTTAATTGCTTGCTAACCACAGAGGCCCATAGTCTTAAAGAAGAATAGTGATCAACAAAGGGGGTCCTTATGTTTGAGTCCCTAAACCACCTTGAGAACAAACTCAAATATCCCTTCTAGGCTAGCCCCAGCTGGATTAGAGTCCTCCAAGCCTGTAGCTCTGTCAAAGGGCTGGGTTTGCTTTACAGTTCTAAATGTAAGTGTTAAGCCTCAGATAAGCAGAAGACTGAACTCTCTAATTAGCCTTGCAGGTCAGTCTTTAAAGAAGTAAGAGGGCGGCATCCAGTAGTCTCCAACAGCATTCTGTGCATTGTTTGCTGAAGGTCAGAGGGCAAATGCTGTTGTGACAGTTAGGTGAACTTGGCAGGCGCCTTTCTCTGGAGGGGGTGAGAGAGGGAAGCTTAGCTGATGTTGCTCTTTGGTGATAGCAGTGGCCGAAGACAGTCCCTCAATTACTAGAGACTTTTTGATATCCTTTCAAGTCACATGAAGATGTTCCATTTTTAATCCAAGGAGTTAAAGAGGTAGAGTCATAGGAAATAAGAGAGGATCTATCCCGACCAATGACTTAGCAGTAAAGAATCTGCCTGCAATGCAGGAGACAAGAGCTTGGGTCCGATCCTTGGGTCTGGAAGAGTTCCTGGAGGTGGAAATTGCAACACACTCCAATACTCTTGCCTGTAGAACCCCATGGACAGAGAAGTCTGGTGGGCTACAGTCCAAAGAAGTCACAAAAAGTCAGAGGCAACTGAGTGACGGAGCACACAGCACAGCTCAGACCTTTACCTTCAGGGTGGTTTATTTTGTTTGTTTGTTTGTATGTTTTTTATTGCTGTTGTTGATTTTAAAGCAAAATTTATTGAACTATATTTGTGTTAAAAAAGGCATCTATGTATGTGAATGATATATATATGAAATATATATGATATATATATAATATTATGATATATATATATATATATATACACCTGTGTAATCATTCTTTTTTTTAATTTAAAAGCCAAATTTATTAAACTATAATTTCAGGGACATTTTTAATCATAAACCCTAAAGGCTTAGTTCCCTTAAGTATAAGCAAGATAGAAATAACTTGAATCTACCACAATCTTATTCCAACCTATCTCTCTTACTCCACCTTCCATCTCCCACATCCACCCCCCTCACCTAACTCTTTTTATTCCTTTGAATCCATAATTTCATGTTTTTGTCTTTTGACCCATGCTATTGTTTTCATTCGGGAATGTCTTCTTTCTCTTCCTCCCAAATCCTTCTCAACCTTAAACACTCAACATGGACTCATCTCATGGAAAATTAGTCACACCTCCTGTGTTTACATAGAACTGCTACTTGTAACTTATACTTGCTATTTATTTTAGCTACTAGTTTACATACATTTCATCCTGATGTTGTAAATATATATGTATATATTTATTTATTTATTTATTTTGCATGTGTCTCTTTCACTGGATCAGGAAGTCTGAGGACAGATAGTCTTATTTTTCTTTGAGTCTTATTGTAAGACCCTGTACAATAAAGGATTCAGTTAATGTTAGAAGTGATAAGTGCATATGTGCAGGTGTGTGGGTGTGTGTGTGTGTGTGAAAGAAGTAATATGTTTGCCAAATGATGATCTCAGATATCCCTTCCAAATGATGATCTCAGGTATCCCTTACAATCCCTTAACAGCATTAGTGTACCCCAAATAGATCTGTTATTTCACCGTAAGGAAATATCAAATCAACTAGATCACCTACTTAGGAAGGGAGAAGTAAAACTGAAATCTAACCATTTTCCCGTAAGGTGTACCAACATTCATGTTTGACCTCTTCCTCTCTAGACTAACAGTAGTGATCAAAGAGGGAGGTGATCTGATGGTTGAAGACCATGCATGAGTTTTGGTTTACATAGGTGAAACTTAGGCAGGAGAACAAGGGAATGACAGAGGATGAGATGGTTGGATGGCATCACCAAATTGATGGACATGAGTTTGAGCAAGTTCCGGGAGCTGGTGATGGACAGGGAAGCCTATCGTGTGGCAGTCCATGGGGTTGCAAAGAGTCAGACATGAAGGTACTGAACTCACTGACTGAAGTAGTTTTCTAACTTACTGACCATGGCTAAAATATATGATGATTGCTGAATAAAAATTGTAAGAATATGGACCATTTGAGGAATGCATTGGGAGGAAAGAAGCTGTATATTATCTTTTAAAGAGTTGCTCAGTCTGAAGTATCAATATCCTGGTTGGGTCATAATCTTACAGATTTAGGACACACCACTTATACTGTCATTGACTCAAGCCATTTGATACTATTTCTTAAACTCCTTACCTTGCAGAGAATACATCTGAATTATAAAACCTCATGCAGAAAAAGGAATAATTTAAAAAGAGAGCATAAGATGTTGATTAAGATAGGAATAGTGTATACCCATTTCATTCATGGAGCAAATGAGTTATAAGTAATGACTCAGTTTGGGGGTACCTGCTCCCATCTTCTCCATAAAGCTTGTGTGTGTGTGTGTCTGTGTGTGTGTGTGTATGTGTATGTCTGTGTGTGTGTATGTGTGTTCAGATTATATATGATGAAATCCGACTTTGGCACTTGCTTTTTCCCTGTAATTTGAACATAACATGTGCACTGGGTTTCATTTGAAGAAATAATTTCTTTATTATTAGGAAGCCATAATACTGAATTTCCCTTTACTTTTAAGCAACATGTAGCTGAATCCTAAAGTTATTGTTAGTCATTGTTGGAAATTACCTAGAGTTTTTGGATGCAGCTCTCCTCTTGAGTCTTTTTTTTTTTTTTTAATCTCTTTGAGACAACAGTTGCAGAATTGTCCGGTTAATGATCGATGCAGATAATATATTCTTACAAAATCAAACCGGTGGCCTCCGAGACCAGAAGATCTGGCTTAACCACTCAGGTCACAGAAACACACCTACTCAGTTGCACCACTTTTTAATCGAGCTGTGAATCAGGCTTGAGAAGCTGGAATTAAGTCCGTTCATTGTGTCTGTAACAGTAAGAAGCATAGGAGATCAACATGAAGGGAGAAAAGCTGCTCAAGGAGAAAGAATATCTTTGGGAGTCATTTGTAGCAACATGGCCATTCATTTTTCCTGTCTAGCATGCAAACAAATTGATTTTCTTTGAGGTTGAATTCATCCCCATTGTTAAGGCATGTGTGTGACAGGGTAATCTCTTCTGTGACAAGCAACTTGTATGACACAGGACCATATGAAGCCTTAAGCATAGTTTATATGTGAATTTGAATACAGCGTTTAACCCCTCTGTAACCTGCTTGCCTTATCTAAGGAGTGGGAGTAATAAGAACAGGCCTGCTTTGCAGATGCGTCTAATGGATCAAACCAGAATAGTCATCTGATAAACAGAATTTGAGTGCCTATTCTGCATACTTAGGTAAAGGAAGTGCAAAACTAAATAGGCATCACCTTTGTCCTCATATTTTAGTGTGGGACTCGTGAAAGCAGCATTAAAAAGAAATGAGATGAGATCTATAGTCATATAGGTATCCATAAACTTGGGGGAAAATTAAGAGGCAAAAGTAACTGGCTGCTTAGAAAAGACAAGAAATGATCCAAGAGTGCTTCAAGCACCGTGCTGAGTCTATAGCAGATACTCACGTGTTGAGTAAAATAGAAGAAACACCTAATATGGGCATTGAAGAATACACTTGAATTTACCTGTCTAAGAGAATGGAAGAGCCAGAATATACAAAACCACAGCATTGGGAAATATAAGATCTATTTGCTTTTAAACTTCAATGTATAATTCACATCCTAAAGGCTCTTATTATAAAGCCCCCAAACTTCTGCATTCTTATTTGTCCATTCATAAGACATTTTTAAAATAAAGATAGTCCTGTAGACTACTTTAAATCTAGAACTGGTCCATACCACCACATTGTCATGTATATACTATTGATGTTGGATTCGGTTTTCCTATTCAATAAACAGTTCCCAGGGTTTACCTCCAAACCTTACTTCTGAGGCTTCTAATTCCACGTAAGCTTTACTTTTGTCTGTACTCAGAGATCCTGGAACAAAAATTACACCAGGAAGCCGCTTACTTTCAAGTCCTCATTTTTTTTAATTTTTTGGACCAAGGCTTCCTGTACTCCATACTTAGAGTGAGTGATACTTTTACTCCCATGGCCTGTAGTCACAGACTGAAGATTACAGTAGCCTGGTGACAGCTGTGTCTGAGACAGCAAGCAGTACATGCCGCTTTCCCAGTTCTGGAAAAAAAAAGAAAAGAATACCACAGTTTGTCGGTCCTAAATTACTTTGACCTTTCTGCTGGAGGTAGTAAGGACATCAGTTATGCTGGGTCTAGTTAGGGCCTCTCTTTCTTTTTTCCTGATAATGTTGACTTATATTTCAAATGTAGTGTTCCTTGTTTTATGTGGCATTTTTCTGCCACCCAAAATGATCACAATAGTTACATGGTAGCAATATAGTTAGTGTCCCTTAAAAGTATATGAAAACCATAAGAGTGTGGCTTTATTTCTGGTCTCTATCCTGTTCTGTTGATCTATGCATCTATTTTTATGCCAGTACCATACAGTTTTCATTACTACAGCTTTGTAGTTTAGTGTGAAGTCAGGAAAAACATTATTCTTCTAGTTCTTTTCTTTTTTCTCAGGATTGTTTTGGATATTTGGGGTCTTTTGTGTTGCCATATGAATTTAAAATTTTTTTCCCTAGTTCTGGGAAAAATACCATTGGTATTTTGATAGGGATTACATTGACAGATGAATGGATAAGGAAGATGTGATACACACACACACACACACACACACACAGTGGAATATTACTCAGTCAAAAATATAAAGATCTTGCCATTTGCAACAACGTGGTAGACTTGGAGGCATTATAGTAAGATAAGTCAGAGAAAGACAAACACTGCATGTAGAATCTACAAATTACAATAAACTAGTGAATAAAACAAAAAAGAAGCAGACTCACAAACAACAGAGAACAAACTAAAGGCTACCAGTGGGTAAGAAGAGAGGGCCAGTTAGGAGTGAGGGGAAAAAAAGGGATTATTATGGAAATATATGAAATCATGTGTGTGAAACTCTTGAACATTGTAAAGCACTTTAGAATTTAAAGAATCTTTAATTCAACTAAAAAAGTGTATGGAGAATCTGAGACATTTGGGCTGAGACAGGACTTTAGAAATCTCATAATCTCATAGGAATTGGCCCACCCTTTGTGGTACTTGTAGGAGGTAGAGAAACAGAGAGGCTGGATAACTACTCCAAGATCACATTGTGCATTAGTTCAGTTCAGTTCAGTTCAGTCGCTCAGTCGTGTCCTACTCTTCGAGACCCCATGAATCGCAGCACGCCAGGCCTCCCTGTCCATCACCAACTCCCGGAGTTCACTCAAACTCACGTCCATCGAGTCAGGGATGCCATCCAGCCATCTCATCCTCTGTCGTCCCCTTCTCCTCCTGCCCCCAATCCCTCCCAGCATCAGAGTCTTTTCCAATGAGTCAACTCTTTGCATGAGGTGGCCAAAGTACTCGAGTTTCAGCTTCAGCATCATTCCCTCCAAAGAAATCCCAGGGCTGATCTCCTTTAGGATGGACGGGTTGGATCTCCTTGCAGTCCAAGGGACTCTCAAGAGTCTTCTCCAACACCACAGTTCAAAAGCATCAATTCTTTGGCACTCAGCCTTCTTCACAGTCCAACTCTCACATCCATACATGACCACAGGAAAAACCATAGCCTTGACTAGATGGACCTTTGTTGGCAAAGTAATGTCTCTGCTTTGGAATATGCTGTCTAGGTTGGTCATAACTTTCCTTCCAAGGAGTAAGCGTCTTTTAATTTCATGGCTACAGTCACCATTTGCAGTGATTTTGGGGCCCAAAAAAATAAAGTCTGACACTGTTTCCACTGTTTCCCCATCTATTTCCCATGAAGTGATGGGACCGGATGCCATGATCTTCGTTTTCTGAATGTTGAGCTTTAAGCCGTAAAGTAGAACTTTAAAAAATGCATATATATGTATACACACACACCATATTTATGTATACCACTTTCTCATACATAGGATCTAGATGTAGTGCAAGCATGAATAGTGCAGCAGAGAGGATGGGTGAAAACAGAGCTCCAAGGATGGCTCAATTCAATTCCCATGGTCCCTGATGCAGAGGTACTGTGCACCTCAGGTGTGTGTATGGGATGGGGTGAGATTCACAGATGGAATCATGAAGTCTTCCCAAAGTAACAAGCCAATGACTTCATTTTGTTGCCTGGTACTGCACTGTGTTTAACCAGGGGAGACATTTCCTATAACTAAAGATGAGTGCAGATCAGTGAATTGAAACCAGAAAAAGACGTTAGAACTCACTTTCTCTGAGAGTCTGAATTAAAAGAGACAAAATATGATTATTTTCCTGGGATTCATCCAGGACTCCAAAGTTAACACACCCCCTTTTTATTTTACCTGGGATTTTTTTTTTCCCCTGAAAAGGCTGGAGAGGATTTACGTAAGAAAGAACGCTGAGTTGCCTCAAAATACAGCCTCCAGGAAGAATGAGATATCCCCTGCCCAGCCTATATTCCTGCTAAGGAGAGAAAAAAAATGAGGAACTAAAAGTGAAGCCTAAAATCTCCAGCTTGATAGTAAGACTGAAAGATTGGTTGAAATCAACTAGTCTATGAAGTCAACTGCTTTCACCATCTCTTTAGAAAGGAAATAACACAAGCAAAAGATATAAGATATAAAGTTGATGGCAAACTTGTCTGTCTCCATCAGTAGTGAAATTCAGACTGTGGTTAAACAGAAAACATGAACACCAAGGAGACTAGAATCACAGTAGTATAGGATACAAATATATAATGAATCTATGTCTAATTAACAGATTGAAAAACTCCATGGTGTATAGAAGAGTGTCCTGCTTCAAGTAATATAATCAATTTACTGGCAGAGCCAGAACTTAATCCAAAGTCTCTGACTCTTGGGACAATATCCTTTTATGCAGGATCCTAAAAGATATGATGGTTTGGTTTCCCTATGGTTTATCAGGTAGGGTAAATTACTTAAAAGCTGGTATCATATTGATATATATTCCAGTATGAAAAAAAGGAATGGTGATGTATTATGCAATTAGCTTGAGTGAGTATTTGTTGATTATTCACCAGTTAATTAAAATAACAAACAAACTCAAAATTGGAGTGGAGGTGTGGACCACAGGTTTGCTGCTGTTGATTCCAGTGTTCTTTCCATTCTTCCAAGTTGGCATTGACTGTATTGTCTTCACTTATTTCAACAACAGCCATTTGGAGGGAATGAAAAGAAAGGAATGAAATGAAAAGAAAAGAAAGGAATGAAATATAATTTTAATCAGAGTATCCCTTGAAATACTAGAAAATCTAGTGCTTAAAAAGCAAGAACTTTTAGCAGGTATTTAGTAATATGTCCAGAACTACAGATATGAATAAGTAAAAGGATAAAAGAAAGGAAAGTAGAAAGTGTTAGTTGCTCAGTCCTGGCAGACGTCTTGAGACCCCATGGACTGTAGCCTACCAGGCTCCTCTGTTCATAATTCTCCAGGCAAGACTACTGCAGTGGGTTGCCATTCCCTTCTCCAGAGGATCTTCCCAACCCAGGGATCAAACTGGTTTCCTGCATTGCAGGCAGATTCTTTACCATCTGAGCCACTAGGGAAGTCAAGTCCAAAAGGATAAAAGGGTACTGAAACCCATTTAGAACCTATGATAAGCTAATCACTGCTCTAGGGTTAGTTAGGAAGTTAAATGTTATAATATAGGATGGTATTTTGATTTTATAGATAAGATTCAAAGAAAATAAGTAAACACAGCAGTATTCAAACACAAGTTGGTATGATTCAAATAGTTGCATTTTTCAAAGGAGACCAATTAATGGTTGGAGATTAGTTATGTTCATTTTAATAAATAATGTATAATAATATTAGGAGGAAGTTAATTTTGTTTGTGCTTTTTTATTCTGAAATATTTTAAATATTTGTAGCTACTTAGTTGTTGTGGCAGGGTAAGCTCTTTTCTATGTTGATGATCTAAACAGAAATTGGTATAGTATCTGGAAATCAATTTAGTAGTATCTACTGGCCTTTAAAATATTTAAATATCTCTTAACCAAATAATGCAGAATAATAACTTCTAATAATTAGAATAATAACTTCTAATAATATATTTTAATTAATAGCATAATAGGTGTTTGCTTTAAAATTATGTCTGTGTATGTGCTCTCAGTCATGTCTGACTCTGTGTAACCCCATGGACTGTAGCCTAGCCAGCTCCTCTGTCCATGGAATTTTCCAGGCAAGAAGATTGGAATGGGTTGCTATTTCCTCCTCTAGGGGAACTTCCAGACCCAGGGATTGAACCCCCATCTCTTGTGCCTCCTGTATTGGCAGGCAGATTCTTTACTACTGTACCGCCTGGGAAATAATGTTAATGAAAAATAGAAACAGATTAAATACCCCATTAATGGGAGATGGCTAAATTAATTCAATAAGACTATATGGCAATTAAAAAATATAGGGTTTAATTAAAATACCTGAGTTATGACCTGAGTATGTAATCATATTAACAGGTGAATTTTTAAAATAATTATATGCATATATTTATATAGACACACATATACAGTTTTAGGGGCTCCCCAGGTGGAACTAGTGGTTAAGAACCTGCCTGCCAATGCAAGAGACATAAGAGACGAGGGTTTGATCCCTAGGTTGGGAAGATCCCCTGGAGGAAGGCATGACAACACACTCCAGTATTCTTGACTGGAGCCTTCCATGGACAGAGGAGCCTGGCGGGCTACAGTCCATAGGGTCACAAAGAATTGGACATGACTGAAGTGATTTAGCATGCACACACATCCATTTTTAATAAAATATATCTTTAATATATACAATCAAATGTTTAGTTTGTAAAGCACACAGAGTTACATGGAAAAGAAAATACCAAAATTTTGGCAGTGGTTATCTCTAGGTTCTGAGATAAATGGCTAATAATTCATTTTTATGTAATAAAGTAATCAAAGTTTCTATTTCAATACATGTAATGCTAAAAAGCAAAGAAGCTTGAAAAATATATGACAAATATGTCAAAGGGCTAATATCTTTATTAATAAAGAAAGCATTACTACTTCAATGAAGTAGAGAATAGAGGGGAAAGCAAAGGACATTAATAGATCATGTAGAGAAGAAATGCATAGGGCTAATAAACATATTGAAATACATTTAATTTTTCTCACAACCAGAGGGATTCATATTAAAATAAGAAAATATTTTTTTCATTTATAAATTTAGAAAAGATGACTCTAATACTGTGGTTCTTAACCGCATACAAATAAAATTTGATTCAGCCCTTTGGAAAATAACTTGTTCTATACATATCACTTTCACTTTTCACTTTCGTGCATTGGAGAAGGAAATGGAAACCCACTCCAGTGTTCTTGCCTGGAGAATCTCAGGGACGGGGGAGCCTAGTGGACTGCTGTCTATGGGGTCGCACAGAGTCGGACATGACTGAAGCGATGCAGCAGCAGCAGCAGCAGCAGCATACATATCAGGAGAAGGCAATGGCAATCCACTCCAGTACTCTTGCCTGGAAAATCCCATGGGCAGAGGAGCCTGGTAGGCTGCAGTCCATGGGGTCGCTAAGAGTTGAACACAACTGAGGGACTTCACTTTCACTTTTCACTTTCATGCATTGGAGAAGGAAATGGCAACCCACTCCAGTGTTCTTGGCTGGAGAATCCCAGGGACAGGGGAGCCTGGTGGGCTGCCGTCTATGGGGTTGCACAGAGTCAGATACGACTGAAGCGATTTAGCAGCAGCAGCAGCAACATGGGAAAAAGCTTATAATATGAAGATAACTTATGTGTGTATATATATATATATATAGAATGTAATCTAATTTTGCAGACAGAATATGTACATAAACATAGGAAAAAGACAAAGGAGACTTTTAACAGTAATCCTCTATGAGTGTTATGCTTATGATAACATTTATTTTTTATTTTTGTTTTTCAGTTTTGGGCTCGAAATATCACCCTATTTTTATAATCTAAAATTTTAAAATGCAAATTAAAGATTATATGAAGATGATCTTATCATTTTGCACATGGTGGTTTAGTTGCTAAGTTGTGTCTGATTCTTGTGACCCCATGGACTGTACCTTGCCAGGATCCTCTGTTCATGGGATTCTCCAGTCAAGAAAACTGGAGTGGGTTGCCATTTCCTTCTCTAGAGGATCTTTCCAACTCAGGAACCAAACCCTGGTCTCCTGAATTGCAGGCAGATTCTTTACCAACTGAGCTACAAGGGAAGCCATATTCTTTTGCATATGGATACCTATTTCCTTGGACTGTTTTGAATCCCTTCAGATCTTGATTTCACCATTTAGTGAAAGTGAAAGTGAAGTTGCTCAGTCGTGTCCGACTCTTTGCAACCCCATGGACGGTAGCCCACCAGGCTCCTCTGTCCATGGGATTCTCCAGGCAAGAATACTGGAATGGGTTGTCATTTCCTTCTCCAGGGGATCTTCCCAACCCAGGGATCGAACCCAGGTCTCCCAGATTGCAGGCAGATGCTTTAACCTCTGAGCCACCATATATCAGAGTCTTCACGGCTTCCCTCGTAAGCCAGTCAGTAAAGAGTTTGCCTGCAATGCAGGAGACCCAAGTTCGATTCTTGGGTTGGGAGCATCCCCTGGAGAAGGAAATGGCAACCTACTCCAATATTCTTGCCTGGAGAATCCCATGGAGAGAGGAGCCTGGCAGGCTACAGTCCAGGGGTTACAAGAGTCAGACAGGACTTAGTCACTAAACCACCACCACCACTGTCTTCATCTTCATCTATAAGAGAAAAATAACAACAGTATAAACATCATAAGTTTTTATGAACATTAATTGAATTTTGATATATATAAAGCACTCTGAAAAATACCTGACCCACAAAATATACAAAGAGAGAGAAACTAAATGTTGTCTACCATTTTACCTTCTTGAAGGTTTACAAAAATAAAGAAATATATCTTTAAGATATAGGACAGACTTTATTTCCTCCTCTGTGCCTATAAGTCTTGCTTATCTTTCAGAGTCTCACTAGTGACTCTAAAATGGAGGTGACCTTTTAGCTTGGTTTGGAATTTAGCTTTAGCCTTCAGAGAAAACTGATTTGGTAAATTGATTTAGTGCTTTCAGTAGCTTCTCCAAAGCTCATTCTTACCTGTCTGGAGCAGGAAAGGAAGGAAATCACTTAACTTGGGAAAGATTAGAGCCATGAAAGTTAGTGTGTCCTGCTGACCATCCTTTGACTTTATGGTGGCTGGTATTAAAATGATCTCATTGATTTTGTTCTGGAGCAGCTTGGAAAGTCCCAACATTTCTTAGCTTTAATTCATGCTTTATAAAATCCCAATATTTTTTGACTGTTGTAGGTTTATCATGCTGACAATTTTCCTTCTTGACAAATAAGTATTGAAGTTTTGACGAACAGTCCTTGAGTTGAAAGCATCATTTTTCTCTCTCTCCTATTGTAATTAGGTGCTATGCATTGATTCCTATAGGAAAGGCATTTGTGTCATAATAAATACTTTGGGTAAATAATCCCTTTTCAACTTTCTAGTTTTTTTCTAGAGTTAAATCATTCAGTTGAACTTATATTCATCAAGCTTTTAGACACTAAATGTGATATGATGAACTGAAATGTACTCTGACCTCAAAAGTTCATAGCTTCATAGAGGAGTTGACAAGTATAAAATTTTTTGCATTGTAAACTGTACATTCACATAAAATAAGAAAAGATTAAACTTCAACTAGGAAACTGGAGAACTCAGTTTCATTTAAGGAATTTGAAAGTGTTTTCATTTACAGGTAAATGGGACGAAGGCATTCCAAACTGAGGGAGCAAGTTGAGCACAGGGGCAAAATGTTCAGCTGGGGCCAGCATGTAGCAAGCAGAGTGGAATATAGGAATATGAAGCTGAGAGGGCAGCTTGAAATCAACCTGTGAAGAAGGATTTTGAGTGCCTATGAAAAGAGCTTATTCCTTTGGCAATGATGCATCCTGAGGAATAACACAATCATAGTTGTTCTTTAGGAAAGATAAAAATGATGGTGAGGGCCCTTTGTAGGGAGGAGAGAATGTAGAGACATTGATAGGTATGGTTAAATTTTTTGTTAAAGCATAGAGGGTTGATACATTTCTAGTCAAGCACATGTTCTTTCTTGGAATTTCAACTGCTAATATAAAAGCAAGTCACCAGTCTCTTTTTTTAATAATTGACTACCTAATCCTACCAGATACAATGAAGCCTCTTCTAACTTTTATGTTTTCTCAATTCAATTAGGACCTAAAGTCTTCATGAGGGGAACCCACTAAAACTTTTATCTCTATTTTTATGACTGCATGAAACCTAAATATTTCCTTGTTTTCTCTACTTACCTCAAGCCATAGGGGGCAGACATAGATCTGAGAGACTAAATTGCTTCCACTTTTTACTTTCTAGAACTTTATAGAGGCCATGTTGTTCCCTACCCAACCTTACATAATGTGGGTTAAGAAAGTCAACTAGTATTTTATGTGTTCAGTTCAGTTCAGTTCAGTTCAGTCGCTCAGTCGTGTCCTACTCTTCGAGACCCCATGAATTGCAGCGCACCAGGCCTCCCTGTCCATCACCAACTCCCGGAGTTCACTCAAACTCATTTCCATAGAGTTGGTGATGCCATCCAGCCATCTCATCCTCTGTCGTCCCCTTCTCCTCCTGCCCCTAATCTCTCCCAACATCAGAGTCTTTTCCAATGAGTCAACTCTTCGCATGAGGTGGCCAAAGTACTGGAGTTTCAGCTTTAGTATTATTGCTTCCAAAGAACACCCAGGACTGATCTCATTTAGGATGGACTGGTTGGATCTCCTTGCAGTCCAAGGGACTCTCAAGAATCTTCTCCAACACCACAGTTCGAAAGCATCAATTCTTCGGTGCTCAGCTTTCATGATAGTCCAACTCTCACATCCATACATGACCACTGGAAAAACTATAGCCTTGACTAGACGGACCTTTGTTGGCAAAGTAATGTCTCTGCTTTTGAATATGCTATCTAGGTTGATCATAACTTTCCTTCCAAGGATTAAGCGTCTTTTAATTTCATGGCTGCAATCACCATCTGCAGTGATTTTGGAGCCCAAAAAAATAAAGTCTGGCATTGTTTCCACTGTTTCCCCATCTATTTGCCATGAAGTGATGGGACCAGATACCATGACCTTAGTTTTCGGAATGTTGAGCTTTAAGCCAACTTTTCACTCTCCTCTTTCACTTTCACCAAGCGACTTTTTAGTTCCTCTTCACTTTCTGCCATTTTTATGTGTACCAAGCATTTATGTACTTGCTTAACTTTATCACTTAGAGGTGTAAATGGAGCCATTGACATTTGATATGTTATAAAGATTGCATGTCAAATTAGAGACAAAAATTATTCAATAAAATGATGAAATAAGTTGGGGGAGGAGTGAATCTTCACTTATTTCTCATAATACAAATTCAGTAAAAATTCTAGAGCATTTAATGATTTGAATATGAAAAATTAAAAGCCCCATAATAATATGAAACTATAATATGGCCAAAGGATTTTATAATGTTGGACTGGCAAAGACCTTTCAAACTCTCTTTGAAAAGTAACAAATCATAACAGAAAAATGATGAATTTAGTTATGGAAAATAGAAATCTTCTACACCAAAGAACAAACCATAAATCCATATATGAGTTTGAAACACCAGAAACACATACACAACCACGCACATAGCAGAAAATTATTTGCTGCAATTATTATAAGGTTAATATTTTTACATATAAAGAGTTCTTACATGAGTATCTGTAAAGAAGGATATTCAACAAATATGTAACACACTTCTTTCAAGAAAGCATATGTGTTAATCGTACATCTTGAATGACTTCTGCTTCCAGTGTACTAGATTTACAGCAGTGACATTTTCATTCAAGAGATAGTGCTGAGCCCTGAGTCTGAGGCCATGAATCTGTGAGGAATTCGAGGGAACTGCTGAGAATGAGAAATTATGACCTGTAAGTAAAGTTAAATAAAGTTGTTCTGACTCCTGAAGACTTAGGAAACCTACTTAAAATCTTTGAGTTTATTTATTTATCCGCACAATGGTGATAATAATACTTAACTACATCACTAGGTTATTAGGAAAATTAATGCACGTTAGTAAACCTTTGAGGTCAAAGGTAAACTTTGCCGCATGGTGAATACAGAAAATGCTTGCTTCTCTGTAACCTTCTGCTTAAATAAATGCGTGATGTTTACATCAAGTATTTACACTAATTCTGAAATCGAATGTTATCAGAGGTACTTTCATTCACTCTTTTATGGAAACGTGTGTGCTAAATTCAAATTTAAATGCATTGGTAACTACCATGAAGTGTGTTAATTAGTCAGTCATGTCTAACTCTGCAACCCCATGGTCTATAGCTCACCAGGCTCCTCAGTCCATGGAATTCTCCAGGTAAGAATACTAGAGTGGGTAGCCATGGCCTTCTCCGGGGGATATTCCTGACCCAGGGATCGAACACGCAACTTCTGCATTGCAGGCAGATTATTTACCATCTGAGCCACCAAGGAAGCCCAGGAGCTATTATACCCTAAAGAAAAACCCATGAATTTTCCCCTCAATGCATTGTGACTTTTTCTTTATGTCATTTAAGCATCTTAGTATCTGTGCGACTCAACTGCTTCATTGTACAGTTTGAAGATGAGCAAACTGAGGTACAAATACCCCAGTAAAATATGAGAAATGTGAATAATCCTTTAAATCACTTCCACAAATTCTGGACAAAGACTCTTATCTTTATAATGGTTTTTAGAAATCATTTAGTTCTGCCTCTCATTTCACAAATGAGGAACGTGAATCCAGAGTGGTTAAGTAACCTGCCCCCAGGGCACAGAGTTGGAAATGGTTCTTGTATCTCATACTTACTCCTTTAACCCCTAGTCCAGTGCTCCTTCCCCTCAAGTACCCAGAACAGACACGTAGCCTTAGCAGATTTATTGTATCTTTTATGTAAAATATACATGTTTTAGATTTGGTAGATACCTTAGATAGAGATCATAGTCTCACCGGCATACGCTGAAGGCTAAGGTGGTAGAGAGAAGGAATTTGATCTTTTTCATCCATCAAATACTGCCGGGAAGCTTTTGACTTTGCGCAAGATGAAATTTGTTTACATTTGGTTGAATATCATCAGCATCTGATATTGTGAACCCTAGATTTAGGGGTTCAAATGCTTACACTACCCTATTCATGTAGAAAAGAATCCAATAATGACTTTCTGGGAAGTTGTGCTAATGCATTTACTCCAGATTAATTTCCAAACTTGCCTCATTCAGAACTTCCTACTAGGCTATAAAGATCTGGGATCAGGTCAAGAACTCTGTTTTTAAAAAGTACCCTGGATGATTCTCAGGATCATCCAAGTGTTTGAACCACTGGAATAGAGCACAGTTTTCAGAAAACAACCACCTGCTTTCTATTACTTACCTGGAAGCTGTCAGTGGGTATACAATTTAAATACATAGTGTAAATAATGAATTGCATTTTGCAAGTCATTTCTTTTTTTTTTTCTTTTGGTTTTTGTTTTTGTCTTGTAGCCCGTGCTTCTTTGGTTAATTACAGATAGTAAGAGATAAACTTCCCAGTATTTCAGTGAAGAAATCAACATTTTGTCTGATATAAATTTGTAGAATTAGTGTTGTCATATCCTTGCACAGTTGAAATAAAATGGTATTACTGAAAAATTTTTGCAAAAATGCAACATCTTACCAATAACTTAGGGGCTTAAGATAAATATCACCTCAGGATCATATTATCCTTTATGTGCATGCATTTTATGGAGGCAAAAAGTGAAGTAAAGGGGAGGCAACTCCAAGGTCATGAATGCATTTGCACATTTTAAATGTTAAAGGGTATTTTAAAGGTTTATATGCTAATCTATTCTGGTTTCTAGTTTTCTTCTAATCTCCTTCTAAATTTTGGAAGTAATCTTAGTATTCACTTATAGATATCTTGTCCAGTTGTAACTTTTAGGCAGGACAGAGGTAATTTGGATTCCCGAGTGTGAGGTGAGAAGTGATGTTTAGATATAAGTCTAACTAAATTATACTCCACAGCAATGAGCATATGTTAGTGGATCCCACAGTAGCCATCAGGATGCATTTCATCTTCTCTGAATCCATAGCAAGCAAAACCTAATTCTACATGAATGTTGTGTATTTAAGTAAATATATTTTTAAGGCAAAATCTGACTTGTCTTTCAGACCTGAAGATTTATTCTAGTTAATAGTAATTAATTATCTGTTTATAAAATTACTATCTTTGAGCATTAATAAAAACTAGGTATGGTAGAGAAAATAAATATTCAAATAGATAAGCTATTGTGCTGATTCTATATTTCAAGAAATAATGATAGAAAAAAAGCATTTTTTTAAGGGCTTTTTAAAAAAATGGGCACTTTTCCCAGCTTTTCTATTTCCTGTACATAATATGGATGTTTGTTTGTTTTTACAAGTTAACAGGGCCAATGATTTAAATTGTTATTGAAACATGCTTTGAACAATCAAGTGGCTTATGTTGGCATAGATTTGCTTGAAACCACTGGTATTTCTCTAGGGAGAAGTGGGAAATCCTTTACCTATCAGGCAGTGGATTTTTAAATTTTTATATTAAGTATATATATGCATTGATTTGGGTAGTTTCCCCAAATTTCTAACTGTGTAATCATTTTTGAAAATCCACATCTAGGTTTTAAAACCCAAAACAAAAAACCAACTTCTGAAAGCTTTTCCTGAAGCTTTACTTTTTGTTGCAAAGTGTAAAATAACTTTCTGAAGTGCCTTCTTTAAGTCCTGGTGGTGGTACGATCTGTGGTTTGTTTGGGGAGATTTTGTTTTCAGGAAAGAGTGTGTTTTCTTATGAAAGAGACAAGGGAAAGTTTTTACCTGTCTCTCTCCTGTGTTCTTTTTTTCTCTCTCTCTCTTTCTTTCCTTTTCTTTTAAAGATTGGTGATAAGGAATTCTAACTACTTAATGAGATGGGAGAGGCCTCACTCCATTGGAGTGGAGGAGTCCAGGTGGAAGTTGATGGATTGGACAGGTAAAGAGAAGAGTCCCGCCCCCTCATGCCTATAGTTGGGTATATATGAGGGAACCTAAAATTATGTACAGAGAGAGAAAGAGACAGAAGGACTTGAGTTCTGTTATCTTCCTAGTAGATTTCTACTGTAAGGGTCTCAGAGGGGGTGGGGGGGTTGGCAAAATCCTGGAGCCAGAAGAGAGGACAGCGGCATTGATCAATCTTACAGCTAACATGTTGTACCTGGAAAACAATGCCCAGACTCAATTTAGTGAGGTAAGGCTTTTAGATTTTAGCACTCCATTTAGAGATGCTATTTTTATTTCTCTTTTTAAAATAAAAGCTTACATATTTGTGGTTCTTGGTCACCCAATGTAATGTTTTTGCAAACTGTGTATAGGAATCTCTTTTTCTTGGTTAATGCTTTCTGTGGTGACTGTAAGAGTGTTTTTAAAGTAAAAGATGAAACAGTAGGAGAAAAGGGAGAAGAAAAATTTCTGGGGAGATGTTATGTATTTGAAGAAGCTCAATATTCAGGAGTTTAGAAAATCACTCTGTATGAGAACAATCTGAGAGAGCAGATCATATTCTGCCAGACTCACTGAAATGACTCCTCTGTTGGGTTTTCACTTACCAGTAGGACAAATTTGTTGACTGTGTCTCAACTTAGTTAAGTTCTCAGTTTTGTCTCCAGACTTCATCCTAAAAGCAAATTAAGTGTTTTTTTTTTTTTTTTTTTTTAAGTAATTAGATGAGATTTTTTTTTTTTTTTTTTTAAGCCATCTCCGTTTTGAAGTCTGTCAATCCAGAGATCCACCTAAATCCTGAAGGGACTTCACTCAGGTCCCTATTGTCTGGTGATTTGACTTCAACTTTCACTGTATAATGAGTTATTATGGAGTGATGCATTATTAAATATTTATGTATGCATACATGTAAATGTATATTATAGCACATAGGATTTTATTTAAGGAATTAATGTTTGCCGCCCTGTTCTGTCTTCAACACATTTGTTTCAGGGATTTAAATCTCTGAATAAAAAAAATCCTGAAGAGACTCTAAGGCTTTGAGGAAGTTTCCTAAGGTTGAGGGAGGTCTAACAACAATATTAGTTTACATTCCTCAGAATAGGGCAGCTGTGTTGACACTAATCAGACTGGGGAGGGGGGAGTGCAGTGTGAAGAGAGTGAGTTCAGTGTTTCGGATGAAAATGCTTGCAGGTGAATGCTTCAAAAAGTAGACTGGAGTATTCAAATAGAGCTCCTTAAAAATCAGAACAAAATGCACAGTACTCTGGGCAGAAGGCACAAGGGAAGCCTCCACACCGGCGACAAAGCCGGGCCAGTGCTCTCATATTGACCGCGCTATTGTCTAGACACCTGAACTGTGTAAATATAGCAGGGGAAATATCGAGTTATCTAAAGAAGGAAAAGGAAGTGCCTATTTTCCTTTAAAAC
This sequence comes from Bos indicus, assembly GCF_029378745.1. Taxonomy (NCBI): domain Eukaryota; kingdom Metazoa; phylum Chordata; class Mammalia; order Artiodactyla; family Bovidae; genus Bos; species Bos indicus. The sequence continues at coordinate 78,143,919 of NC_091760.1, read as the reverse complement.
ATTCAAGTAGGCTTGCTTGTCCTCGGTGGAGAAACTTGAGTTTCTTGTTTTGCTTTAATATTGAAAGTCAGCTTAAAATGTTACTAAGCAATTACAAAAAATGGAAGTAACATTTATGATTATCTTGTTTCTATTTGATCCAATGTTGTCCTGTTTTGATCATGAAAAAAAAAAGGAAAAGATCTGTCAGTCATATCATATCTGACTTTGTGTTCGTGAAAAATTTGGCGCGCATTTATAATCAGGTTAGGATTCCTGTGTGTGTAAATAAAAAGGTTAGAAACAAAAGTTGACTTTGAAGTATCTTTAAGAAAAGTATAAAGCTGATGTAAAGTAGAAAGAACTGATTATTCCTCAAAAAAGAAAAAAGAAACTGCATAAATACTGTGATGAGAAGCTATTTGTACGAATGACTGCCTTTTATGGAGGTAAAGGAGTCATGCTGTATGTGATAGTATGGCGTCCTCACGGTGAAAGAAAATACCTTTACACGAGTCTGCATTTTTCAAAACTTTAGGGGATGTGTGGTCAGATGCTGAAGAGACAGCAACTGTCTGTTTTCTTTTGAAATGCTAACATACACAGAAGTTACTGATGAAAAAAATATGGCGGCATTTCTCTACTGTCCTGTGTCTTTTCCTGTATTTTGTCATGATTTTTATATCCTTCCGCTAGTGTGTATAATATGTTATCTCCATGGCTTCATTTCCGTTCTATTGCTTAAGAACAGCTTTCTTTTCTGCATAGGGTTGAATAACTAGCCCTTTGTAGAAATGCAGTTCTACAAGGAGGTATACGAAATGCCTGGGACCACATGGCCCTGAGAATGTAGAAATTTCTTTCCAAATTTATAACGTCTTAGTATTCACCTTCTGATAACACTCATGAATAACCGTCAATACAGAATCAGCCATTTATGATTATCTTATAAGAATTGTTTTTAAATTGTTAGATTAAGACTACAAAGGCATGCCACGTCCCGTGAGAGTGAAAATTATTTGAAAATCGCAACCCTTTCTCTGACTTCAAATAATGTTTCCATTTAACTTGCCAGCAACTTCCTTGGATTGGTAACTCAAAAACAATATAAGCAAGCTGTTCCTCCTCTTTCCCCTAACTTTCCAGTTCTTTGCCCTCAAGCAGAGAGGAATTTGGGGAAGCTGTTATTGAACAGGAAAGGGTCCGGAAGGGAGGGGAAAGCAAGTTGGATATAACAGGCTTGGCTTAAGGTTCCACCCTTGGGTTACAATGAAGAGGCCTCGAGCAAGTACCTTTCCAGTGCGCCAGGGTGGAATGACACAGCCTCCAGAACTGGTCTAAAGCTTAGAGAGAGAGGCGCCAAAGAAAGGAAATTCTTCACAGATTAAGTTGGAGTTCCATTTTCTTACCAAAAAACCTGGGTCCAGTGTGTGTATGTGTGTGAGAGACAGAGAGACACCGAGAGAGACTTTGAAAACTTTCAAACTCCTCCTTAGAAGGACGGTATTTTATTTAAAAATCCCTATCTGGGCTTGTGTATGAAGATGAAAAAGGACTGGTGAATGGGTTACAACATTCAAGACTTCAAGGCTCATATATTGAATCACCTCATTTTACAAATCGAGGTTAATGACTTCTCTTTCTGAGAGAGCGATAGCTGTAAAAATGAGTCCCTTTTACTTAACCTTTTTCTCTTTGATACCAAAAAGGAGAGAGTATACTCTAAAAAAGGGCTATTCTGAGTCATGGCAACTGCTCCAAAAAGTTTCCAGAAAGAACTGGTATGCAAATCTAGTTGAGAGTAGGAAGAAAAGTGCTGAAGCAGCAGTATGAGCCTCCAATGACCTGAATAAGTTCAGGTCATTGCCAATTAATAGACCTCTGGGTGCATATTGGCAAGGAAAATAGTCTTTCCTGTCCCAATACCACTTCCAAAGACTGAATCAGATTTTTCCCTGTGGGAGTGGTTTTTATCTTTGAAGTGAATACATGAATTCTTTTAAAATTTCCAATGTTGTACCTCTGCGATTTTTAGCACCGTAGGTAAAATCACAGCGGTAAGAAACAGAAGCTGCAGACTTAATTCAGGTGTCAGGCTGGTTGCCGTTCCTCACTCCATGCTGTGGTCTTAGATTGCACTACTTGTTTTACAATTGGTTTCCCTCAAGCCCAGAAGGGACTGGGAGAAAGAGATCACAGATGGTAGATCATATTTTCCTATAAATCACTTATCCTTTACCTTGATAAGGTAAAAGCATGTTTGGTTTGTTTTGTTTTCTAGAAGAGCAATGATCCTCAACTGGGGGTGTGGAGAGACAGTAGGTAATATCAATGAATGGATGTTTAACTAAAACAATCAAAAAAATATTGGTTGCTCTTTCATCATACAATACATATTTTCTGAATACAAAGTTTGCTGAAATTTTTTTAGACAATAAGCACATACAGAATTTAGATTCTATATTCTTCATGTTAAGGGAGTATGTATTTGAGGTCATGAGACTTTATCAAGGAAGGATACAGGTCAGACAGTTGAGAATTCTGTTACCACAAATGTACCCAACCTTTCTTTGAGGGGCACATAATTGTGTTGGTAAGGATCTGTGCTGGTGAGTTAGAGGCGGATGGGTAAAAATGTTCCCTTTAGAGTAATAGTGAGAAATTAAACTTTTCGCATATTGAGTTTTAAACATTACTACTTTAAACATTACTTGTTTTATATTAGTAAGTAAGGAAGAGACCCAAAAGACACATCAGTGAAAAATAACCTGGTTGTTTCCATAAAAGTCTTACTGTTTTGAAAATGGAAGTTTTTCCAAATCTCAATGAACTCAGAATTGTCTTTTGAATATATGATGAGCAAAAAATCAGATGGCTGGTACAGTCTTATTGTCCAGGGCCAATTTAGGGAAGGAGTTGCCTGTGAAGGACATCCAGTAGGGTAGCAGATTTTGGTTCTGGAAGAGAATGGATTGAAAGGTCAAGGTGAAACAGTTGATCTAAGAGTTAAGCTATAATTCTTATTCCAGATCTTCTCTTCAGGACACAGTTTGGAGGCACAAGAAAATAGGGACCTGTGGCTTATTGAGCTGTTATCTCTATCAACATTTTATAATTTTCACTTACGCTTTTTAATAAAGTTGAAATGTGTCAATATTCATGAGGAGTGGTATTGAGGAGGAGAAACTGAAGTTATAAAAGGGACTACTGACTTACTCTGTGTAAATAAATATTTACTGAGCATCAGTTACATATAAGATGGTACATAGGATGTAAAAATGAATATGAAACAGTTCCTACACCAATAAGTAACAGTTTATAGGGAGAATGAAAATATACAGTTATAATTAATATAGGAGAGACCTTGAGTGTCATATGTGAAGTGTGAGCAAGATAATATAAAGTATCAAAGAGAAAGAGAGTACCCTGAAGCAAGAGGACCTTGCAAGTCTATGTATATGTGTGTGTGATGCGGATTCACTTGGAAGGATGAGTAGAGAACTTTCTAAAGTTTTAGAAATAAAAGAGGGAAGGATGATTTCAGGTGCAGAAACAAGCATCAGCAGAGACACAGAAGCAGGTGCATACTGGGGTCCTCAAATGTCAGATAGTTTTGATGGAACTGAAAGTATGAAATAATTAGAAAATAAAGATAGAAATATAAGATAGAGTGGCTCATGGAGTGTCCTAACACATTTAATATAGTGGCTATGATAAGCCGTGGAAGAATTTTAAACAGAGGAATGGTGTAATTAGGGCTGTGTTAGAGTGCTCTTGGGGGGATATAGGGCTTTGTTGAAGGCTGCCTAGAAGTATAAAAATGCATTTCTCTGAATTGCACATAGGGTGCTTGATTTTCAAGGATATCCACTGCCTCTCTGGAACATTCGGAAGAGTAGAAATGGATTGTTTCTAAAGTCTCATGCAACTTGTGTTTCTCTACACATAGCTCTCTTTCATAGCTATGGTTCCTGCCATAGATAAGTTGGGAACTAGTGGTCTTGGTATGTCCCTATTTACTCCTGCTATTAAAATGTACTTATCAATAGCACCCCTTTTACTTTCCAAAAGTGTTCCTCTTGGAGGATAAAGTATATGGTCATCCTATAAAATAAGACCCACTGTTTGTTTTGTTGGGTTTCCCTTGTGGCTCAGCTGGTAAAGAATCCACCTCCAATGCAGGAGACCTGGGTTTGATTCCTGGGTTGGGAAGACCCCCTGGAGAAGGGAAAGGCTATCCACTCCAATATTCTGGCCTAGAGAATTCCATGGACATATACTCCATGGGGTCACAAAGAGTTGGACATGACTGAGCGACTTTCACACACACACCATTTATTCTATTATTCCCCCCTCCCTACCCCCTGCCCCCCCCCAAAAAAAAGTGGTATATATTTGTCTATAAACTAAATACAGTAGCTTTGATATCCCAGCCACAGATCAATTAAATTGTTTCCCTTAGGAAAAGAAGCATTTTCTTACAACCCAACTTACTGAGAACTAGTTAAGTATAGTCCTGGTGCTTGTGCTAGGGCACCAAAAGGAGAGCAGTTATAGCCCCTGGCTTATGAGAAGTCACAATCCTAGTTTGTACATAAAGTATTCATTCATAAGTGACTCTGGTTTAAAACAGAAATGTTGTAAGAGATACCAAGGTTTCTCAAAGACAGTGAAGTGGGTCAATCTGTTCTTGATAAGGGTAATATTTCACATAGTTTGAGAACTAGAATTTAGCCACAGCGGGAAGAGGGAAGGTCATTCTAGGTAGAAGGTAGAAGATTAATAAAAGTACAAAGAACAACTGCATAGGACCAAATGAAAGAGCATGCTATATTGACTTGAAAAGAGAATGTTGATTTAAACTGACCTGTGTTTAATCTGTATGTCAAAATGGAACACTTGTATAAGAAATAGCAAAAAAAAAAAAAAAAGGATGACAAGGGCTTTTATCTCACTAAGAGCTAGAACCCATGCATATTCGGAAAGCATGGGCCATGTTCAGAATTTGAGATCCAAACTTTGTCTACATGCTCTAGGAGTGACAGGTATCATCCTGCAAGGAGGAAGAAAAATTAGTCCAAATGATTGCTTGATTTGGGTGAAGTTGTTTCCTGTTCCCATTCCTTAGACCTCTGTAGAGATAGATAAGGTTTCTAACCCTTATAGGGAGTTGGTAATTGCATTCTTAAATTAATCAAAACTAGGAACAAACTCTAGACTGATTTTCTATGTTAATTAGGGTCAACTTTATTTATTAAGTAGTCATTTTAGAATGAGAAAAATCTCCTCTCTGGTCATTGCTTTAAAAGCAAATAGAGATCATGGAGCTAAATGTGACACAATATCCCAAGTATGACTTTTGTTCAAGGTGAGAATCCCAATTGGGAAATAATAGAGCAGAAGCAAATATGAATATATCTTTTAAGAAACAAACAACACCCTAATTTAATCAAAAACAATTACAATAATAAAATCAAGCTCTTGGAATTACAAACTTAAAAAATTTGAAATAAAATTTTCAAATTTCACTTTGGACAAGGATATACATTTTTACTTAAGATCTGAACAGAAATATTGGGGCAAATGTCTTTCTTTCTGTTGATATCATCTCCTTCCACAATCTCCTGCATCATTTCCATCTCACTCAAGATGAAAACCTAGGCAGTTAAAGAGACGATGGTGGGGTAGGCAAGGGCAGGTACTTGGGGAGAAAACTCAGTGACTTGATTAAAGGGCAAAGAGAGTCGCTAAGAGGGTGACTGAGGCTCTATGATAAATGGGGGGATGGCCAAGCTTGTATCTCATTCCTTTCTTGTCCTTACAGACCTAATCCTCTACTGATGTAAAGTGAATTTTGAAAATATTTGATGTTGAAATGTGGTTTGTTCTGCCTTTACCTCTGCAAACATTAGGGGAAACGGTGAAGTTCCACATACGACCATGTTGCTATACAACCTCCTTTGCAGAAAACAGTAGTTATCTGAAGTGTCCATAAAAATCTTTTCAGAAACAGTACTTTAAATTTCCCCATATTTGATTTTTTTTAAATTTGGTCTGATATGTAGCACCCCTATCCTATACTCAAAGCATTCCTTTCCATTTTCTGCCTCGCCCCAAAAACCTAGTTCTTAATTCCAAATTTATTTCGCGTTTGAAATAATGACTAACTTTATGCAGTTTCAGTCTCTTTTCAAAGACAAAGGAAAACTGAGCTGTTCTGTAAATTTTGAGATACCTTTCCCAGATAATATTTACCTGTCAATTTAAAATTCAGTTACTGGTGTTAGGATAAAGCACATGGTGCTTCTAGGTAATGGAATAACTGGCAACAATAAAACATTTTTGGAATGTCAGTGGATATGTGTAAAGTGTAAACTGATATGCAAAAATGGTGATATGAATTGCATCTTGTCCGTGTTTCTTATATGGGACCAAAAAAAAAAATTTTTTTTTTTCTTATAAAAGCTGAAAGAGGGAATTTTGAGTCAAGCTGTGCTGTTTTGCCAGAGGCGGAAATTTATGAAACACTCTCATCAGCATTTCTGGAAACACTACAAAAGAAATAGTTCTACTTTCTTATTGCTGCTAAAGCCACTAATAGGTGCAGTTTAGTATAATACCCCTATGAGCATTACCACCCCCAAAGCAAGCTTGCCTTGGAAAGAACTCTGTACAGGCATTTTCTTTTTCCTTTTAAGCTTGCGCAAAACACCCAAAGGGGCCATTTCCAATCCAGGCAGTGATCTTTCTCAAGTTCATTCTTTCTCAGATCACAGAGACAATGAGGAATATGCCCTGTTTACTCAAATCAGTCTGGATTAGTGTCACTTTATTGATGGAGTTAGAATTAAAAGGAAAACCATTACCCTCTCAAAAGGCAACATCAGATGTTTTGGGAATGGCTTGATTACTTTTAAATAGACCATGTGAGACTCTGTCACCAGGCTAAAGTTGAGGACTCCACAAGATCTACACAGAGAGAAATGGTCACACTGGATAAAGTACAAAGCCTGTAATAAGCCTTAGGCTTGGAAAATTATTTCAGTGGATAATCCCAAAGCGCTTGGAAGCCTGAAAATCAGAATACTGGAATTCAGAGAAGTTACTTTTGCTGCCTTCTTTCTATATTCCAACTCCACCTTCCATATATTTATCTTCAGGTCAGATCCTTTCCAGGTTTTAAAACCTTGCTGGGGGTACTGCTTCATCCTTAAAAATATCTCAGGTTTCATTGGCTGCCCTCCCAGAATCACCTAGACTTCCTCTGAACTCTTTGTGCTTCTCTGTTCCACCCTGATTGCTTCCCCAAGTCTATAGACTGGAAACTCTTAGAGGGTAAAGGGTGTGTGGTATTTATCTCTACATCCTCCCTGCGGTCACCAAATAATGTTTCTGAATGCATTGGAGGCATGTATCTGTTGCCACTGCTCGGAGGGTTCTCTTCAGATAAAAATATGGAATATTATAAATACTTACAGAAATGGCTGTTTATAACTGTGCAGAGAGCAAGGCAACTAACCGCACACATTGTACAAGCCTGGCCTCCACCTGAAGGTTCTGAATCATATGGCTTTCTCTAACATCTTGCAAGTCTTTTTTTTTTTTTTTTTTAATGAGTCCAGCTATTTATTTCCTTATACTTCAAGTGGCAAAGGTTTTGAAAGAAAGAGAAGTTTCCTTAGTAAGGAATGGCTTGCTCTCTAACAGAAGTAAACAGTGTAAGATGTACTGCTTTCACTTAATTGATTACCTGGAGGACAGAGAATGTGTTTGAGTTTTTTACAAAACAGAACATATTAGATCTTTATCTTGCTTTGCAGTCACTTTGTAAATGTGTTTACTTGCTTCCACACTGTTCTCTTCATTCATTTTGTCCCCTGATGTCTCTCGATCATCACCAAGGATGTGGGTGGTTTGCTCTGGATGAATAAACTTGATGATTCGCAAACACGTTCACATTTTGTTTTCTATGGTGTCATTACTAAAGGATGCTTGAGAAAACTTTAAGTCATTTTGTTCTTAAATGTGGTGCCTCAGTTTTTTGTTGTTGTTGTTCAAATAAGACATTAATGAACTGTTGTAATTATTAAACTGATTGATTGATTGTTACTTTCATAGGGGAGTAAATAGAATGAAATGAATAGATTCGTGTCTTTTCAAAGTAAGGCATGACTTTGGCATAGCTGGAAACCTTGGTTTTATTTTGCAGTTAAAAGTGAATCTAAAAGAAACACTTCCACCTTATGTAAGTCACCATATCTAATTACAAAGCATAGTAAATCACTGAAAACTTTAATTATCTCAAATGTAATGAAAATGTAGCAATCAGCAAAGAACTTGACAAGCAAAAGCAAATTAGAACTTGGAAACAGTGTTTCTGATTGAACATATATAAAATAGTAAAATGGAGGGGTATGGTCCTTATTTAATGCTTTAGTTTTCCAATTGAAGCTAGAGGCTAATGTTTCAACCTGGGGTGTGTGTGTGTGTGTGTGTGTGTGTGTGTGTGTGTGTGATGGGGGGTGTTAAAAGTCTGGAAAATGAAGTCATGAATTTAGACCATTTGCAAGAAATGGTTTATAAGTCTGATAAACTACTATCTCAGTTCCTCAAAACACCCAACACATTTGTAAGCCTTTAATTATGGCATTATTCTAAACTGAATTCTAGCTAACTGGGCAGAAAGTCATGGAAATTAGAGATGGAAGGACCAATTCTGTGGCCTCTCTACCAGAAACTAACATCTTACTTGAAGCTTGTGTCTGGGTGGTTTCTCTATCCATAGGAAGTAAATCATTATATGACCACAAAGATTTAGATTCTTACTGCTGACCTAGATGCTTGAGAAATAATATCTAGACCATCAGGTAAAAATTACCACCTTGGCACAAAAATGTGTATGCGTTTGTTTCAAGGAAGTAGAAGTCATTAATAAACTTCCCAGATAGGTGTGAGCTACCAAGTATTACTCATGGCCTTGTGAGTGACAGGACTGGCTATTCTGCTACTAGTTCCCATAAAAGCTAAAGTTAAAAGCACAATTCCCACCTAGCAGAACAAATCAAAACACAAATTTAAGGTCATTGAGATTATTTGGAGATTCACTGTAACATTTAAGGGCAATGGTATGTAAAGAGGTGACTGATTTGGAGCCATTTACTTTAACACAAGAAAGCAATCCTTAATTGGGTTACAACTGGGTTAGAATAGAATATACTTTCTGAAGGTGATTTTTATTTTGAAAATTTTTGCATTTCTTAAATATTTCTTGTGCATCTACTATGTCTCAGCCATGGTTCCAGATGAGACTCCGCACTCAACAAACCAGGTATTATCTCTTATAAGTTATTCTCTAGCAGAGTAAACCAGCATTAAAAGTATTATGTAGTAATTAATTTCGATTATAATTATATGATGTAAAGGGGAAAGTTACTGTGCCATGACAATGTGAAACAAAGAATACTTACCTGAGCACTCCAGAGAGGCTTCAACTTGGACATGAGGTTGAAGCTGAAAGACCAGTTGTGAAGCAGCCTGCAGGTACAAAAGGCTTGAAGACTGAAGGAGTTTGCTTTTGAAAAACTGAAGGAATGCCATTCTTTAGTGACCAAAAAGGAGGGTCTCAGATAGTGTGGTGTAAGGCACTTAGAGATTGGAGGCCTTGGGCTCTAGATTAGAAACCTTTTCAAGATGTTCAAGCATGAGAGTGACATGGTCAGATCTTCAGGGAATTTCCAGACATAGTACCAAGGTGCTGGGTCTCCAAATGAATAGTTAAGGCTTTATATCCTGTTTTTAATGAATGGAAAGCATTTTCTTTAGATATGAAATAAGTATGCTTTCGTTGAATGTAACTCTTAGACAAAGATTTCAAGCAGAAATCTGAGTGACTCCAAGTGAAGGATACTTAAGACAGTGGGTAAATCTCAAGCCAGATGTTCTGGTTTCAAATCTGAGTTCTGTCACTTACTACCGTGAGCACTTACTCTTGTGGAGCTTCAGTTTCCTCATCTATAAAATATGCATGAAACATGAGATAATAATTCCACTAGCTCCTGATAATTAAATGAGTAAATATATGCAAAGCACTTAAACACTATAAGGAACAGAATAAGACTCAGAAAGAATTTAGTACTAGTTGTAGTAGTAGTCAATAGTAATATAATATCTAAGATTCTTTTCACAGAGGATTAAAGTCAGGATACCATACAGGGTTCAGATCATTTTAATCTTGATGGGTACCATTATTTTATCGAAATCAGTTTCATATCATGGTGAGCAAAACTATCACCTGTGATAAAACGTTAATCACATTTAATCACCTGTTTTTAAGTCATAGTTTCTGAAATAGTTTAGACACATTGCCAAAGTTATTTTTAAATATTTTAAACTCACTTTGCTAAGTTGCTTCAATCGTGTCTGACTCTGTGTGACTCCAAAGACAGCAGCCCACCAGGCTCCCCCATCCCTGGGATTCTCTAGGCAAGAATACTGGAGTGGGTTGCCATTTTCTTCTCCAATGCATGAAAGTGAAGAGTCAAAGTGAAGTCACTCAGTCGTGTCCAACTCTTAGCGACCTCATGGACTGAAGCCTACCAGCCTCCTCCGTCCATGGGATTTTCCAGGCAAGAGTACTGGAGAGGGGTGCCATTGCCTTCTCCATAAACTCACTTTAAAAACCAGCAAAACATTATTGATGAGCTTCTAAAGTTACCATGGTATGTTTTCCCTGTAAATGGTATAACCTTCACTAAAGATCTCCATTACTATGTACTTTCTTTTCTTAGCATTACCATGTCTACTTAAAAAAATATTGACATGGATTGTTATAGATTGAAAATTTCCTCAAACGCATTTTTGATCTGACTTTAATTAATAATGCCTGGTTCACTTTAAAGAAACTAAAACTCTGTATACTTTGCCATATTATCTGGATCGAGAATTATTGAATATTAAAGTTATACCTTTCTGCTAAGCCCAATGCTTCTTTGGCATGTAATGGTGATGTCAGTTTCTTTTAGAATTGAGGATGCTCATGATAATAGTTTTATTTATTTGTCATTATTACTAAAAGGGAGTACTTAATGAAATCATAGAATTTAAAGTTTATTTTTCCTTAACTGAGCTCTACACAGTGTAATTTAGCTGTATTTAGATTGAATTTTAGCTTCACTATATTTCACACTTCCTGGCTTTTCAAGTACTATGGCTAATATTTGTTGACACTGTTGTCTACTGGATTAGCCAACTTTATATTTTTTTGTCTCACCTGCCCTTGTCAGTCTTGGCTGGAGCTTTTAGGGAGCTCTCTCTTAAGTTATGGAATCTGAGTTATGGACCTCAAAGGAATCTTGACACTTTGTATTAGAAAATAAAACATTCTGATAAACTCTTTGCAGTCTGTCTTTCTAGGTTTATATGTTTAAAACCTTTATTTTTACATTTTGTTTGTTATAAGGTATGAGTATATTTTACCTCTAAACACTTATTTCTAGGATCATTTGGAAGACGAAAGAAATAAAATATATTTTCTACTTAACAAAACCTAGTTTTGAGAAAAATGTGACGCTCAGTACATTCTTAAGGTGGAAAGACGGTGCCTTAATTTGACATTAAAATACAAATATCTTCTTGACAATTGGAGCACTTTCAATCAATTGTGTTTAATTCTAGCATGAAACAAACCATCATTCTTTGAGGTGAGGCAGGTGGTAGAAAACAAAAAAATGACAAGTATTTCTCCCTCAGGCAGTGCTTGTTGAAAAGTCACTATCTTGCCAATATTTGGGGATAAAAATGTAGTACTGTCTGCTACAGCATAATCGAATGAATGCTTTGCAAAGCCAGGGTCATAAAGAAAACTGTTTTCTTTTCCCAGGAGGGTTTTTAGAATGTTCAAAAAGCACCTCCATGAAGCCTGAGGTGAAAGGTTATATTAGCTGAAGAAGCTATATATGCTGCCTGAAACAATTTGGATTTGTAGGCTTGCTCTGGCAAATCTATATAAAGAAAGAAGAAAAACACAAAAACCAGTCATCTCCTTTTTCGAAAGCAATCTTTTGGCATTATATTTAAATAGTATTGTAGATGAGAATAGTCAGCCCTAGAAGAATGTTAGAATGGTTCACCAGTATGTCTCATCATCAGATTCAATCTCCTCAATTTTATATAGATTTTACTTTATAGGAAACTACTGTCCAGGTTGGTTTAAGCACCTTATAAAAGTGTTAATTACTCAGTAGTATCTGACTCTTTGTGACCCCACGGATTGTAGCCTGCCAGGCTTCTCTGTCCATGGAATTTTCCGGGCAAGAATACTATAGTGGGTAGCCATTCCTTTCTCCAGGGAATCTTCCTAACGCGGGGATCGAACCCAGGTCTCCCTTATTGCAGACAGATCCTTCACTGTCTGAGCCACCACCTTGCCCAGGGATAAATGACACATTAGTGGCAGTTGTGACTTTGACCCCATGTCTCAGTTCAGAGTTGTTCTGCACTACTAGAATCCATTTAGGAGTAAAAGGAGTGCAGAAGAATGTTCAGTTCCCTGGTCATCTCTAACAGTCAGGAATTATAATTTCTTTCAAATGAAATTTAGTCAACTTATTGTTTCCTGTGACAAAGGTCCATTTGAATTGAAGCAAATAAGTTGACTATATGTTGCCAAAGTTACCTCTCCTATGCCTGACATGGCACTTATTCCCATTTTTTTTATTAATCTCTTGCCATTTAGTATGGACTGTTGTTGTCATCTTGCCATACAGTAGCTATTACAGATAGTAATATCTATGAAAAGCAGGACAGAGAACTTATAAAATTTCTCTTACACAGATAAATTGAAGGAGAGAGATTTTTAGAAATGGAATATGATGCACCAGTCATGTGACTTGATTAGACTTCTTTTTGATATTTAATTATTTTATAGTAGAGTAATTATAAAGTCAACTTTAAGTAAGTATAAACCCAAGCATTTAATATTAAATTTTGTTTACAGTGATATATACTGATATACATTATTACTGAGCTGATGAGAAGAAATTTCAGGCTCATAATATATTTAGAATGTAAGCTCATCAAACAATGTAATCCAGGAAGGAAAAATGAAGTGAAACTAAAGGGATTGCCTTTATAGAACACTTTTAAAATGATGAAAAGTCAGGAGAAATATCTCATCTTTATTGTTATTTTAATTCTAATCATCCAAACTGAAGAAATAAATCAGAGTCCGTAGATGACTATGAGAATCCAAAATAACTTACGGAAGAGATTAAAAAAAAAAAATGAGGAAACACTCTTTCCGTATTTGGTAATGGCAGCTTTACTTGCTCTTTCCTACTGGTGAGAGCAGGCAGTTTGAGATTCAGCCTCTGGGTGTCCCTACACTTGCCATACCAGCTTCATGTTCTAGAACACCTCCACGGTGTTCTGTGATTAACCAGACTATTGAGCTTTCTGTCACCAGAGTGTGTTTTATCCTCTCTGAGGGCAGATCAACTAATTTGTGATGAAACTGAATACACTGAAGCTACAGATGCTGGTAATTTTCTACGGTCCACGCAGTATCTTCACTTTCAAAGTTATTTTTATAGGAATTAAAGCATCTCTTTGAGTTTTTAAAAAATATCCACTGTTTTACTTTACCAGGTTTATAATAGATACCAAATTATGTTCATTTTCATCTTTTATATTTTTTGGAAAGAAGATCATATCCTGTTTCAGACATGGGCTTCCCTGGTGACTCAGAGATAAGGAATTCACCTGCCAGTGATGGAGACTCAAGAGATGTGGGTTCGATCCCTGGATAGGAAAGATCCCCTGGAAGAGGAAATGGTAACCCACTCCAGTATTCTTGCCCAGAAAATCCCATGGACAAGGGAGTCTGGAGGGCTACAGTCTGTGGGATCAGACACAACTGAGTGACAAAAATTTTGTGGAAAGAAGTTTGTCTCTTCTTCCAGACATGATACAGTAGATACATAACATTGTTCATTCATTCACTGAGTGTCTATTAAGTATGTTAAGGTTATTCCCACATCAATATACCTTGTGGTTAGAAAGGGACAATCTACTTCGTAGTACATTCCAAATGTACTAACTTTGTTACATAAGAAACACATGGGACGAGGGGAGCCCACAGAGTTCTTTCAGGGCACATTTTGTTATTCATATGAGTGTTTGAGACTACTTTACCTGGCATCATAAATTGGCATCTCAGTAGCATCCCAGCATAACACAAATCTCTCCCGTCTGTGTTTATGAAATTACAGACGATAAACAAAGGGTCCAGGTACTGCTTCCTTTACCCTGCCAGCTTCACTTGGTGGAAAATATGAAATAAATATTATTCACATTGACCTGGCAGAGTAGCTTCATAGACTCCAAAATGTGTAGTCATGAAAGGGCCCTGTGCTTTGTTTAATACTCTGCTGTCATGATTTTGAAACTCTTTATAATTTATGAACAATAGGCCCTGAGTATTCATTTTGCAATGGGCTGTGTGAATTTCTGCTGGTTCTGCCTACCTAACACTTGTTCGTGGCTATATCAGTCTGCCCTCTGCCTCTAATTGTACTTTACCAACATGTCCACTCTCTTCAAATCAAAGAAATAAGCAAATAAGAGCCCTTTGTTTTCGTTAACTAAATGCTTTTTAAATTAACTTCCAAAGTACTATTTCCTATGGCTAATTTATGACATAAATTTTTAATAAAGCTATGAGAAGTCTCTAAGAAAATTTCCTTTTTTTTCCCCCAAGAAAATTTCTAATCATACTGTTCTTACTTTGGTGGGTTTGTTGTCTGTGTTTCAGACTAGTTAATACAAAGATGATATTGGTTTATACAAAAAAAGACAACTGAGTATACTATTTAGCTTTTGTTTCTTTAAAGTAAAATTTGAGGAAAGCTTAAACTGAAATATGTTTTCCCATTTTTATCTTGAATAGTTAGCAGCTCTTTGCTCAAACCTGAGAAATCTAGCTCTACACTATATAAACTGACGAGTCAGGATTGGAAGCAAATCCTATTGTTGTGAAGTAAAATATTTCACCCGAACTGTATGGGATTAAAAATTACGGCATGTAAAAGCACAGCCATCACCTATTAATGACTTGAAATACATTTTCTGCTTCTTTAGTGCCACCCAATATGTTCAGTCTCACTGCTGTCCCAGAAAGGTCTTCTTTGTACCTCTGAGGTAAATGGAGTTTCCATCTCTCTTAAGTCCTTCAAGTAACACTGAGTGTTTACTCACTGGCTTTTAAAGCTGGGTCCCAAACTTTTCTCTTTATATTTATTGGAAAAAAAAATTCAAAGGGCCATGTTTCTTTGTTCTTCTCCAAGCCCACAATTAGCTGAAGTTCCATTCTGTGTAGCTAGGAGGAGAAGGACAGGATTGACCTAACAGGCTTTTTTACTGCCTGTGAGAAAGTGCTCAGCGAATTTCTTTGTCCCTTTTGTCAGGGCCGACTGCCTCCCTAATTGTACTGCTTGAGGGAAGCACGTGCCTCTGGGAGCATTATCTGATTCCTACAGGACGCTCAGGAGTGCTTTGTATACTGACCCTTAACTTGAACACAAATAATAATTTCTTTTCGGTTCCCTTCCTAGACCATTCCCCCAGGCTTAGACACCTAAGAGCTTTAATTCAGCCAGGGTTGTGGACACCTTCATCAGGGCCTCACGTTTTAGTTTTTTTCTCTCACAGCTGTCTCACCTGCAGTCTGCCTCACCTGTCAAGGGGGAAAGGTGAAGAAGGAGGCGAGGAGGACTGGGAGCTGTGGAAGTCCGGGGAGAGCAGAGGCGAGACTAACAGCTGCTCTTGTCAGCAGGGGGATAAGTGTAAAGAGATTAATAGTTATCTGAAGAGCAAATGGGGACATGGCATTCGGCAGTGGAATGTGAATGTATAAATGTAATGGAATGGGCATGCGACTGTTAACATTTAGACAGATGCTCTCTGGACTGAATGGAATGGCAGAGTCCTTCTCCTCCCCATGTGAAATACTTAAAGTTTAGTAAAACAACTTCCTTACACTTAAGATGAATTGTTTTCAAGCATCAATTTCTTTACAAGTTTGTGTTCTCTTTAATTTGACTTTTTCTGGGACTCTTGGTTATATTTCACTTGAAGAGCCAGACTCCTCATTTTCTTTATAAAATGTGTACCAACAGGACTGCCTTCTCTTTGCTTCTCATTTGTTTTCCTATCACTAAATTGAAGAAACAATGAGGATTCCCTGTGTCAGAAGGTTTCACAAAGGGAAAACAGCACACGAGCTGGTGGCCGCTTCTGGAAAAGTGTTCAGTTTAACTCGGGAATGACTTGAATTATCTGATCAGTCTGACAGGTGTGATGGTGTAGACTGGGAATCAGATTTGGTTTCAAAATAACTACTCTTGGCTTATTAGCCAATGTTTGAGCAATTCACTTCCCCTTTCTGATAGTAATACAGTAAAGATTATTTTTGTCAATGAAATGAGAAGTTAAATCATTACTTCAATAAACATCTTATTGAATTATCTACTCAGTGCTGATTTTCCTAGAAGAAATACAATTTCTGGCAGAGAAACTATATGAACTAATGTACTTCTGAATTATATAAAATATAGAATTTTAACCATAACTAGATGATATTTCTCTTACACATGTTCTGCTTTAGAAAATAAACTACTACAAAGAAAATGAAAGAACAGATGGAAAATTAGGCTGTTTGGATGGTATCATGTTACCTTTTAAAATATATAGCTGCCTTTCTAGCCTGGATAGGAGGGGAGTTTGGGGGAGAATGGATACCTGAATATGTGTGGCTGAGTCCCTTCACTGTTAACCTGAAACTATCACCCACTGTTAATCGTCTATACCTCAATACAAAATAAAAAGTTAAAAATAAATAAATTGCACATGTGGTCTCTCCTTTCAAATAATCTACACTAATTCCTAAAAGTTATTGTTTTGAGTGAGTAAATATACACACCATATAACTTAAGGTAAATATGATGAGGTTTTTAAATTGCCAATACATATGACAAAGCTTAAAAATCACAATTTTGCATATTTGTGAATAAAGAGATTTACTTAAGTATTTTTAGAAAAAAATAAAATACATAGTTGCTTCTTCCTAACATTGCTACTCCTTCCCCTCCAGTTTTCATGAACCCAGTTTTGGGGGGCAAGTTGGTACCCTGAGACAGAATTTAGAATAAAACTTAAAGAAAATCTAGAGGACAACCATTTTGCTCAGTAGACAAGTTGACCTTTAAATCTTCTCTAGAGCTCGTGTATCTAGTGGTCTTTTTCATTCTGACTACCAAGACAGAAGAAGAAAAGAATAGCAGGTGGCATTCATTTGTTTTAAGAAATTCATAAGCAGCTACTGAACTGTGATGTTTTTTGCCCAGTTTGTGAATAAGCACATTATCTATTTTCAGATGCTCTTGGGGAGACTCAGTTTCCAAAGGCTACCCATGAAGCTGTGTGATCTGTGCAGGTCTTCACAAAACATACCCACACGCCTCGCGCTTCTCTTGGTGTTTTGAACTATGCATCACTAATTAGTCATTTTCCTTTGAGTGTAAAGTGTGGCAAATCTGAGGCTGATCTCTGTGGAAGGCATGCACCAAAAGATGTCTTTTGAGAAGCAACAATATGCAGCTTAAATGGCTAACATGCGGGTTTCTGGGTGTCCTGCAGCCACAATACACGAACCTGGGGCTCCTGAACAGCATGGACCAGCAGATCCAGAACGGCTCCTCGTCCACTAGCCCCTACAACACAGACCACGCGCAGAACAGCGTCACGGCGCCCTCGCCTTACGCACAGCCCAGCTCCACCTTCGACGCCCTCTCACCATCACCCGCCATCCCCTCCAACACCGACTACCCGGGCCCACACAGCTTTGATGTGTCCTTCCAGCAGTCAAGCACGGCCAAGTCCGCAACGTGGACGGTAAGAGTACGGGTGCCCCTGTGCCCTTGAACCTGACCCCCAGGTATGTGGGATTTGTCTGTCACCCCCGAGGCTCTCCTCAATCAAAGCTTAGAACTCCATATTGAATGGTGGAAATGTTCTCCCTGTCCTCTAAGGATATTTTGGTTTGGAATATTCCACACTGAACCAGAAAAAGAAAAAGTACCATTTAGTAGGAACAGACCTGATCTGGAAACCAAAGGCCTGTGTTCTGGTAATTCTAGCTGATATGTTCTTGCCTGCCTCACCTTTTGTGTGAACTTTTTTCGAAATAGTAAAGCATTACACGAATGGGAAATGTAATCCTAGGATATATGTGTTTGCAGTCTGCAGAATGTAGACTAGTTCGTATTTATTAAGGAAAGCCTAAATTTGTTCATACATGTAGGTTCTCTTAACATGACTCATACTTTATTGATACACATTTATTTATTACATTTAGAAGCATGTAACCACCCCCCCAAAAAAAGGCCTCAAAAACTACACATCAGAAGCCTGAAATAGGTTCAAAGAGATTCTCATTAAAAATGTTGGGAAAACATAACTTTTCTCAAAAAAAAAAAAAAAAAGGAAACATTGATCATTTTAAAAATTATAAAGCTGTAAGAATGTTTATTCTATTTTAGAGTTGATTTGAATAATTTATTATAACATGAATAAAGGTCAACTATAAGGGAGGAGACCTATAAGACTGGTTTTAAATGGTTGATCAAAGAATGCCCAAGACCAAAGTGGCACACATTTGTCAAAGAAGTTAACTTTTGCCTGGATTATAAAAATCTTTCACATGTCATCCTCTCATGGAGAAGTAGCTTTCAAATTGTTTTAACAGATTATTTCCTGTTTGGCAAATAGTTTTCTTTGGAAAGCGTTTCTTCTTTGTATGCCACAGTATTGAGGCTTTACTCCAGTAGTACAGAGTTTATAAACCAATCTGCATTAATAACACTAAATTCCAACATAATTTCACATACATTCCCCTATCTTGACCTCACTTCTTTGTGAACTCAGTAGGGTATGTTTCGCAACTCCCACTTTACTAGGGAAAACTGAAAGAAAGTGGGGTTTCAGTGACATCCCTAAAGTTACAGAGGCTTTTGTATAGCTGGTCCTATTTCTGATTCTGTCACCACTACCTCATCTACTCCCCACCCCCTGCCCCCCAGATTATGTGCTTTCTTTCTTTTTCTACCATTTCACATCAGGATGTTCCAAACGTCTAAGAATTTATCATAGTGCTTTTCTTTCATGGTCTGAGAAGTTGTTCTGTCATAGTTCCTATTTCAACCATAACAGAAGTATTCGCTTAAAACTGGATCTCTCCTCAGTGTGTGATTTTTTTAAAATCAATTGTCATAGTGTTTAGTCTCTTTTATATTAATATTCATGGAGGTGGACACTCCAGGTGAATAAACTTAAGTCCATAGGCCTTAAGGATATATTGGTTGATTGATCTAAGTAATATTTTGCCACTAGAACAGCCATTTTATAAATGGAGCCCTGATATGTTTCCAAATAGGGGTCACCAAGTGGATGTTACAATCACTGATCTTCAAAGCTTACTACTGCTCATCTAGCACGCTCATGCAGAGCTCCACTATAGTAGGAGTGAGTGCATCTGAGCGATGATGGGCATATTTGGTGCCACTGAATGGAGAATCACTGCCCTTCTAAAGTAGCTTAGGCTGGGTGGAGCATGGGGATGGGGCATGGAGTGGGGATGGAGCATGATGCAACTACAATGTTAAATTAATCTATCTTCTTCATTTTTCCCTCCCGCCTCCTCATACAGAAATCTTAAGGCTTTTTTTTTTTTTTTCTTTCAGTTTTAGCACAGTTCTGAACCATCTTCCACCAAACCCCCTCTCTCAGAAAATTACAGTGTCTCAATAAAAAAGGTTAGGCATGTTTACATAAGTGGTAGGTTAAACAGCAAAGAAAATGTTTTGTAGAGTACATGGTAAAAGTTCATTACATGTGGCAGCAGTGGTATCAGAACCCTACAAAAGGGGTAGGCACTGTGGTGAAAGAGCATCTCTTGGGAGCAGAAAACCTGGATTCTTACCATGATCATCCTCATGACCTTAGCCAAGTCACTTCATCTTTCTAGAATTCAGTCTGTGCCTCTGAAGAGGGTGAATATGGTGAAAAGTACTCCCTTTCCTTAGGTGAAGTAGTATTAATCATCAACATAGAAAGGTTTTAGAAGGATCTTTTTCTTAAAAAAAAAAAAAAAATCATTTATTTGCTTGTGCCTAGTCAAACAAATAACTAGGCATGGGACTGGTGGGATCTAGTTCCCTGACCAGGGTTTAAACTTAAAGTCCCCTGCACTGGGAGCACAGAGTCTTAGCCATTGGACCACCAGGGAAGTTCCAAAAGAACTTAGCTTCTAATCAAGTTTTTGCCTGCCACTAATCAGTGACCTTGGTTAAGCTGGTTTGCCTTTCTAGGATTTCTGTTCAGTTGTCTGCAGTCTATGTTATAGGTATTACAGAATAGAATTGATTAGATGTCTATTCCATCCTACTAATATAGCACTTGGCACTTACATTTGTATTAGCGTTCTTTCTTGTTCACAGTTAGATTTCTTTTAGGCCCAGCTACATTTCTTCTAAATCCAGCGCATTTAAACTCTTGTTTGAGTAACTGCTGAGATCACCTAAAAACATGTAATTCTTAGCCATGGATACCAGTATCTTATAGATTAGGAGCATCTAACTCTTTGAGCCACATCGTATATTCTCACACTGATGCACATTTTAAAGTGTTCTCTCATACATTTGTCTCAGGTGGAACCTCAGAACCAAGGCTGTTTTCCCCAGTTTTAGAAGTGAGGAAACTTCAAGAAGTATAGGTGACTTGGTTCATTACCAGCCCAGGAGATATAGGAACTCAGGCTTGCCTCTCTCCCAGTTCAAGTATTTCTACCATCCTATTTGGGATTCCCTGGTCGCTCAGTTGGTAAAGAATCTGCCTGCAGTGCAGGAGACCCAGGTTTGACCCTTGGGTCAGGAAGATCCCCTGGAGAAGGAAATGGCAACCCACTCCAGTATCCTTGCCTGGAAAATCTCATGGACACAGGAGCCTGGTGGGCTGCAGTCCATGGGGTCGCAGAGTCAGGCACGACTGAGTGACCACTTGCTTACTTACTTACTTACCATCCTATTTAGACTGCCTTTCTCTTTACTGACAGAATCAGGGATGTACAAGCACTAGCAGGCCCTGCGTAGCATGGAGTGAAACCACCTAACAAAGGACATTTTTTTATGCTACATTATATACATCTATTTCTTAGGCATCTGTACATTTTAAAGCAGTCTTTCAAAATAAAACACCAAATTTTAAAAACTGCCCACAAGCTGGAAGCAGCAGAAGCAGCTGTCATTAGGAAGGGTCACACTTACCACATCGTCCTCTGGTAATTCTTTAATAAAAATCTTGTTTGTGCCATTTTTTTCACTTGTCATCCTTTTGCATTGTTTTCTCTTATAATTTCTGGCTTTACTCAGACTCACTGCCAAAATATAATTAATATCTTTAAAGTATATGTGCATATTTCTTTTGCTTTTTCTGTTTCCAATAATGGATTTGAGTGTGTTTCCAATTCCATGAAAATGTGGTTTCTATTTTAAAATTTTTCCAGTGAAATAAAGTGAAGAACAATGACATTTTCCATATTCTGTCTTCCACACACACAGACACACTCACATGTAGTCACACCCAAACCAACATGAAATTTAGGACTTAATTTCAAACTTTCTTATTTCTACAATGTAATTACTACTTTCTGATAGAGGCCTACCATTTAATATAATAAAGTGTTGGTCTAGCATTATAGCTAAGACTCATCAGTCATAGGCCAGTTGTCAGTATGGTAATTTGAAAATAGAAAGAAACTTATGTGCAGAATTCAACCCTGAAATTTACTAGCAGCATTTAGGACCTGCTCGAAGAGTTCAGTTTCTTTAAACCTGACTGTACCACCTGCAAATGGGGATGCTCATACCTTCCTTATACTTTCTGTATCGTGAGGATTATGTGGCATGTGTAAAGGCACTGGCTAGTCATAGACACAAATGCATTTACTGAGTCTGAACTTGAATCTCTTTGCTTCATGAGTTGATTAGTTTTATTGAGTGTTCAGTTGTGCCATAAGTAGTAATTTGAGAGAATTCAAAGGAAAGTATCTTCTATTTTTTTTCTTTTTCCTAGTGCTTTTGGGCTGTTAACATGCACACTGCAGCCCCATAGGACGGTGATATTATCCACCAACCAAATACATGACTAAATGGCATAGGGTGGTATCAGGCTCTCCCATGTGCTGGCTGCCATGCTGCAGGCTGGCCATGCAGCCTTCCTAAGTCTGTCCAAGCAGATGCAGGCTCTCCTTGCCTTCACTGAGAAAGACCTTTTCCAGTTTTAAGAACCTGGTGAATTCCAGTGTTTATTTCTCATTTATGGGGATATCTTTTTTTTTTTTTTTTTAATTCTTTGTTTTTAGTAAAGAATATCTGGGTTTTTTGTGCCAAAAGTATTGGAGGCAACCTACACGCTCAGCAGTGGGGAATTGGCTATGCTATAAATTATGTCATATTCACTTGACAAAATACTCCCTGGTCATTCAAATGAACCTCAGGTACTGAGCTGGAATGCTTTTGGAGTTGAGAGTAAGGAAAAGAGGAGTTTTCTATGGCACCTACTAGAGCTTTGAGAGGACTGCTAAGTACACCACTTCTGGGAGTAAAGTGCTTTCTTTTGCTGGACTCTAAGGACAAGACTTTTTTGTGTGAATATCAATCTGTCTTGACCTGTATTCATCTTGAGAGCTGTTTTTCCCACAACCCATGACACACAGTATTATCTGCATGCAAATACTGGGAAAATCCTCAGATTAGTCTTTTTCTGTTGTCCTCAGTCTGAGATAATGGCTCTGGCCTTTGGACATACATCCCTTTTGCTCTGGTGACTTTTTCCTTCCATAGATATGAAGGTCTCATAGAACAGGCACCTTGACCTAGCGCTCAGAGTCATATTCAGCATACAGCAGACCCTTAATAAATATGAAAAAAGAAACTTGATTTTCTCCGCCATGGCCAAAGGAAATGACTATGTTCTGAACAGCATCCCTTCATTCTGAGCTTGATTGTTCACTGTTCATGAATTCAATGCCTTTTCTTCCACCCATGATTTAGAATGTCCTCTTCTTTGACTTTCCTAATCATGCCAGCCTCATGTTGTGTTCAGAGCTTTGAAGAATATAACTTGAGCAAGTGGAGAGATTAGGGAGGTGACATTTGAAAGGGGAACATCCAGTTCCCCAAGAGAGTTTCATTGATCCCAGCCTATTGGTCTCACAAGCTTGCTCCCCTTGGCTCCTCCACAGGCGAGCTGAGATGCATGCCTGTGGCCCATCCTGCCTGTCATCGGGTTACCTGTAATGTAAGACTTCCAGAAGAAGGCTGCCAGCTCTGCAGAAATCTAATGCAAGCCAGCCCATTGCATGGCCTTCTGGAATCTTGGGACTCTTTTAAGAATAGCCCATCAAAGGACATGATGTACAGACAAACTTTTCCATGATGAATATGATTTATCAGCTTCCTTGTCAAAAAGAAACACTTCTCTCATCAACGCTTGAGCCTTAACTGGGGCTGATCTTAACCGAGTAGCTGTTAGATTTCATTGCTGAGAAACAGAAGTCAATAGACTTGTCTCCTGCCAGTGGTACATTTGTTAATCACAAGTTATTTTCACTTCTTGCCAAGGCTGTCCTATAAATCTCCAGAGATACATAAAGGAGTGTCATTTTATGCCCCTCCCATGATAAAGAAAATAATGACATTGAGTATTGTTGCCTGTTATCCAAGCTATTTCTTAGGTCACAGAGTATTAAGGAAGAATATCCTAAATAAAGGGTTTAGAGATTCTTGGGGATGGTTCATGTTACTTACTTAACTCTAGGTTTTGCACGTTAAAGTGAATTTCCATTGTAAGCTCTTGTGTAGAGGAGTTGTCTCCAGGTCCAGAGCAGAATAACTTAGCAAGTTTGCCCTAACTTATTTAAATTAACTCTAGGTTAATGTATTCATGATAAACCAGTTTCACCTAATCTGATGTTTAGGGCCTTGCCATGTTATGCTTGAGTGATTTCCTGACTGCACTGTAGAGATTCTCTATAAAGGGAAAATTTTGATATTTATTTATTAAGTCTAATATTATAAGAACTGACCGATGATTAAAAAGAAACACCAAATTGAAATAAAACTTGCCTTTGTTTTTCCACTACAAAAAGAAGAGCAGTAACTCCCCCCCTTTTCTTTTCATTTTTATTCCTTGTCCTGCTCTTCTTCCTGCTCCTCCATTCTTCCTTTCCTCCCCACCTACCTTTTCTTCCTCCTCCTCCTCCTTCATTTATGTTATCATTCATAGTAGTAAGTTTGGTAACCAGCCACTTGATCTTTTGTTTTTTCACTATAGCATTGATTTCCTGGAAGGGTGAATTATTATGAGGAGGATTGTGATAGAAATAAATTACCATGGAAATTTCCATCAAGAACAGGGATCAGATCATAAGGCTCATTTTTCTTAAAAAAATTACTTCGACTAATAAGCTACCTTGGAAGTAGAAAACTCAGATATTTGGGGGACTAGAGGGTAGCCTAAACAAGTCAAATGGTGAGGATGGGCATAGTGTCAAGGTGAGCTTGCATACCTTGTCCACAAGGGCATTTGCTTTGCAACTCCAACATGGTGTCATGGGGGAAGGTAAACCTGAAGTCAAAAGATGAATTTTTCAAGAGCATGTAGAAACCTTGATTCTTATGTGATATCTCCATATCTTTAAAAGATAGCATTCATTAAAAAAAAAAAAAGTTGTGAAAACCACAGACCAAACAAAACAATAGTCAGACTGAAGACCATCTTTGCAATGTATGTAGCAGTGACAAGAGATAATTACTTAAAGTTTAAATTAAAAAAGTGGAAACTAGAGCAAGCATCAAAGGGAAAAGTTACTAGTGAATGCATTCTGTTCAGAAATAATAATTCTCTATTCTTTACAAAAGTCTTATAGGTTAATCACTGCCTTGCAATAAACTAAGCAGCACATTGTCAAAGTGGATCTTTTCTCAATTTGTTTTCTTACAGTAAGTGACGTTGCTACCTTCACATTCCTATCAAATTTTGTTTTATAAAAATATAACTATGCAGCATTGGATCCTTGGTGTAAAGAAAGACTTATATTTGCTTTGTTTTAATCCTTAGAGAGTTTATGGGACTCTATAACTTAACTCTCTAAAATTGGCCAAAGCTGCATTCAGAGAAGTGCAGTGAGATTGAAAGGGCTTCAAATCAGTTTTCTCGGTTCACTAACTGATGACTGCTTTGTAATTAACACATAGAGAGTGTGCCAGGACAAAAATTACCAGGAAATTGAGGTATAGTCAGATAATGATGTCATAGTATTTTTTAATGGCTCAAGAAAAATGCAATATATCATTCAAATGGACAGAAATATCCTCAAGTCAGCCCTGAAGGATGAGTGCCATGTATTGTGCTCGGTGTCTTCCCGTATGTGAGCTTTACACCTTCTTCTGTTTGCATTCCCCGATATTAACCATTTCCGTAGTGTGATCAAGTCTTGTAACAGTCTCCACCCTCTCTGGTGGAGAAGGGCAGATGTATTTTTCTCATGAAAGGTATTAGCTGTCAGCTGTCTTTTCATGAGTAAAAGGAACTGCATGTGGAATAAACTCTCATGGTTTCATATCAACAGCAATTCGTGTGTCTGTAAGGTCACTGGAGCAAGGAGATGTGAAATGACATAACTTTCTCCCCAACAGCTTCTAATTTTTTGAGATTAAAGAAGTTTATTGCAGAACAGAAAGAGGAATCTTAGACTCTTTGAAGCCCTACAGATGTTTTGTAGACATGCAGTGCTTTTTGGAACAAGGGGTCCTGTAATTAGGCACACAGGGGCCTCAAGGGACTGATCTTAACTGCCATCTCTCTCTGGTTTTTAATAAAGATTACGACCCCGTCATCAGGCTCCCCTCAGCTGAAATTTAAAGGAAACTGGGAGTAGCCAGAGACCGTAGAACCTAATTTATTGTGAGGTAAATTAGAGAGGGAATCTCACTTTACAAATAGAATCAGGCTTCTAATTTGAGTTTGAATCTAATAATGAAGACTCATGATTTCTTAGTGTAAATAACAAAACAGTGTAATTTGTCACCTTGTCATTGTATTAGAAGGGTCTGAAGATTTGGAATGTAACTTCTAATTGTTTTATGCGGAGGTAATTCTACATTGTCAAGTACCTCAAACAGGTGTTTTTTTGTGGGTTACTCACTGAGTTTGCAATTTTGGTTTTACTCTTTATGCTGTTTTACCAGTATCATCTGGACTAAATATTGTGGAAAATAGAATGAATAATATGAAGACACCATTTAAAACGACTTTTTGTTTTACTTTGGAGTAGTTTCCAAGTTGTATTACATAGAAAGAATCGTAATTGCTTAACGTAAGAATCCTCATTTGAATTTGAGATGTCATTTGACAGCCTCCTGAAGAGTGTGGTTCATTGAGTAGAACACAGAACTCAGGACAGCAGTGGCCACTGATAAGCTGTGTGATCATGGGGCGAGCGACTCTGCCTCTGCTCATCTATTAATGGGTATTGTAACATTTACTTGGTAGGATTGCTGGGAGGCTTAATTAAAGTTTACTAAGTGCTTTGGGAACCTGAGAAATGAAGCTCAGAAAACATAATACGTTATTATCTGCATTTTTGTCTTTAGATTTATCTGTGTGAATAGTACATATCCATGCTTGTAATTCAGGCAGTTTTTTGAGGTTTTCCATTTATAAGCAGACCTGAAATGAAGCATTATAGGTGTACAAGTCCCTAGAAATAAATGTAGGATGAATATATATGTTTGCATAGATGTTATTTTTTTCCTAATGTAAAATAACTTCTTCTTAAAGCCTGTTAGATCTTATAATTGTTAATCAGATGCTGTTTTTCTTAAGAGTCTCAGTACTTTATTGGTAATATTTCAGCAAACTAGTAACAGAGTTTATTTTTTTAAAGTATTTGTGTATGTTATTAATTTATATATTTTTGGCTGAAGTGGGTCTTCGTTGCTGCATGGGCTTTTCTCTCTTTGTGGGAGGCGGGGACTACTCTCTAGTGGGGGCCAGATTCTAGTCCTGGTGTCCGGTCTTCTCATTGCAGAGGCTTCTCTTGTTGCAGAGCACTGGCTCTAGCATGTGGGTTTCAGTACTTGCAGCACATGGGCTCAGTATTTGTGGCTCACAGCCTTAGTTGCTCCATGGCATGTGGAGTCTTCCTGACCCAGAGACTGAACCTGTGTGTCATGCACTGGCAGACAGATTCTTTACCACTGAGCCACTAGGGAAGCTCCAGTAACAGTTTTAAATTATGAGCATTTTAACTGCAGTCCATCAGGTCACAAAGAGTTGGATACGACTTAGCGACTGAACAACAGCAGCAACATTTTGACTAGATCCTTAGAAAAAAACTTTACTCTTTTTCTTAAAAATGCAAAAATAGATACACATATTTATTTAAATACAAATATTTCATTCTTGCTGAGTAACAAAGGAGTAATTTGCAAAAATTGTAATTTGGCTTCGAAGATATTCCTTCCTTCTCTCTTCCCCTTTACTTCCTTGTTCCTTCTACTTTGTGTGTTAATTTGAGATTTTCATATTTATGAATTGAGAGTCCTAACATTAAATGGTGGAGAAGGCAGTGGCACCCCACTCCAGTACTTTTGCCTGGAAAATCCCATGGGCGGAGGAGCCTGGTAGGCTGCAGTCCACGGGGTCGCTAGAGTCCGACATGACTGAGCGACTTCCCTTTCACTTTTCACTTTCATGCACTGGAGAAGGAAATGGCAACCCACTCCAGTGTTCTTGCCTGGAGAATCCCAGGGACAGGGGAGCCTGGTGGGCTGCCATCTATGGGGTCGCACAGAGTTGGACATGACTGAAGCGACTTAGCAGCAGCAGCAGCAGCAGCCGCAGCAACATTAAATGGTATAAATTGCTGCTTTTTGTTTTACGACTCTGTATTCTTGGAAAAGCAAATTTCATTTTCCCATAAGAGTAACGTTATAATTATGGATTACGTTTCTGACAAAAGAATTGTCATCAAGTAAGTCATAGATATGATTAACTGTATGTCATAAAAGCAAAATCCTATAAGCTATGATAATTGTTTAAAATAGCAAAATGATTCTCATAGTTCTATAAAATTTGCTTAAATATCTTGTATGCCTTGATATATGTATATTGTTTACTTATAAAATCCTAACAATTACTTTTATAAACTTGACTTATCTAAAACTGATATGCTGTGGAACAAACATTTAAATTATCATGTGACAGAGCAAAATTTTGGTGCATTTGATACATGATTTGAGAATCCTACATTTCTCAAAATTAGAATTAGATTTAATAATTACAAAATGTATTCCCCTTGTTAATAATTATATTCAAGATATTTCTATAGTATAAGACCATTATTTATTTTAAGACATTGAATCCATTTTAATTTTTATGAATTATTTAAAATATTAAATATATTGTTATGGATTTTGCTTATAACAAAAAGAAAAAGAATGGAAAAGAAAATCTGGATTCTTTTGAATTTGAAAATAGAGTTTTGGTGTATTTTTACTATCCCTGCCTGCCACTGCACTGTCCAGAGTGGAGTGGTTTTGAGAGGAATAACTGTTCCCCAAAGCAGCTGGTCATGAGAATGGTGGGATGCTAATAGAGAGTTTGGTTCCTTTGCCTTGGTGATTGATAGTGGAGGTCTTTGAGGATACAATTTGTGTATTAGACCCAGGATTTGGTGTTTTTTTAAGCAACCACTTTAAGCACTATCTATTCAAGTTTATCACCTACCCTCACTTAGTGGGGAAGGCCTTTGGAAAATGGTGTTTAGTTGGTAATTTAATAAAGCAGATTGACCAATTCATAAAATAAATAGTATTTTCATAATCAAAATCTGGAATAACTTTTTCTGTACTTCTACAGTTAGAGTGAATGCACAGGAAATATATCCTGTTATGACAATTAATAATTCCTTTTTTAAAAAAAACTCATCCACATAGATACATAACCTCTTTTTCCTTTGCTTATTCTCATGCCTAGAATGCATTGAAGTTTTGCGTGTAAAAATAGGTGCACACTTTTAAAATGCTTTAGTCTAACTGCTCTGAGTTTTGGAAGATGCTTGGCAAATAGCTATTTTAATTAGTCTTTCAAAGGAAGATTATCAACCTCTAAGAGTTACCATGGATAACTCATTCCTTAGGCTTATATTGTTCTCTCATAATATTCACTGGCAATGGATTAGATTTTATGTTTATCTTCAAAGACTACAGTTTACACTTTTGTATATAATTGTAACAAAGGCATAGCTTGCAAATGTTTATATTTAATATTCTGGGGATCATCATATAATTTAACAAATAGTAACTCATCCATAAACTTTTTGCTGTAGAAGTTGGAATGACAAGTGATGAGATACTTAAGATTTAGGGAAAAGAAGATGTCTCATTCAGCAGCAGAACTAGAAGGAAATATAGAGTTCTTCCTGTCTAGTTTCCTACTCATGAAGCAATGAAATATAATATATAGTTATTTGTGTAAGTTTCTATAATGTATTCATATTTCAGAATTGATTTCTTGCCTTGAAAATGCCACAGTTTTCAGCTATAGTGCCTTTCTTTGCATAAACATTTCAGACATAGCTGTTGAAAAGTGTAAGAGTTATGCTAGGATTAGTCTTTTTATTAAGTTTTCATAAAGTCTTCTCTCAACCTTCACTCAAGTATAATTATCCTCTCTAGATAATTTAGGATTAGGAATGGGAATAGGTAGAGGATACTCAAAAAGAAGAACAATACAGGGAGGAAGTGAAATGATTTGTTAGAAAATAGTGAGTGGATCATTATTTAAAGGAAAATGTGTACACTTTGAATTTGTGTGTTTGATGTTTTCTAAGACAGTTTTGTAGCCCTGAGAGTGTGTTTTCATGACATGGACTTCTACTTTGAGGAAAAGAACCAAACCATTTCAAATGAATTGTTCAAATTTAGTCTAAAATCTTCGCTTCATTCATTTCTGCACTTGATAGCCTGCTGGATGTTTTTGCTTTGACATATAAGAAAATATTTATTATTTCCTTTAGTATTTTTTTAAGAGCTAACTAATCTATTTTAGAAAAGGGGAGGAAAGGGGACTTACTTTCTTTTACCTAGCAACTCTTAATCCTTTTCACATTTACTTCAAAATGTACAAAATGTACTAGATGGTCTTAGTCAATAAATATATGGTAAGTAAATATAATTCTATATGCTTTTCTAAAATGCTTTGAAATTTCCAGGAAAGAAAATCTCTGTAATTATCTGCTTGTGTTTTAGTAAAATAAAATTAAGCAATAAAACTTTAAGGCTGTTTTCCCATGATAGTAATGGTTTTATTTTGATAGATGTGGGTTTTAACTCTAGTTGGTGCCATAATGTAATTGAAACCGTGTCTTTGTGTTGAAGCATTTTTAAATATTATATGTTCTTTCTACCTTTTAGAAGGATTCTTTTATTACAGTTACTTTGAATCTATGTTTTCCTTCCCGCTAACTCAGAACACAGCCTAGATTCACAGAGTTTAGGATTGATTCTGACATTCATACTGTTTGCCTTTGAGGAGCCTAGTGGGTTTCTGTATATATAAACAAATGACCAGAGCTACTTGAGTATCTTTTGTCAGTGGTCTCAGTTAAGGGTCACTGATGCTCAGCATATGGAGAATGCTTTAAGACAAGTTAATTAGAAAGGGAGAAATTAGCATGGATATTTTATGCCTGGGTACTGCCTACACTGATATGTGAACAGTGAGAAAGGTTATATCCTTCTGAGAGACTTGCTCACAAGCAGTCCCAAACTAACAGATTTTTCTTTTTTTAACTGGATTGAAAATTCATTTTGAAGTTGTCGCTTGGGCATATGGTCGTGGGGCATAGATTAGCTCCTAATGTATTGTTTTCTTAATTTGTTTGACTTTGGGATTGAGACTCCAGAAACCAAAACTATTAATAATGTTTGAAACATTTAAGCAGAAGAGGGAATTATCTTTTTCCATAAATTCCTGTTTTAAAATGAAAATATTCTTCCAATTGCTAAATTACAGTGAGACATGATATAAATATTTTATAATATATACATGTAAAATATTTGAGATACTTACAGTGTGTCTGTTTTAGTTACCTTGCAAGCCTGAAAGTTACAGATATTGTGACCCATGTTAGGGCTCAGCCATCCAGCAAAGCTTTGCCTTTTTATGAAAGCAGGGGCTGTGGTTCTTTTACTTTAGTAACAAGCCAAAGTAACAAAGTAACAAGCCAAAGTGTCTAAGGAGGCAGAGTGGTGAGTGGAAAGAATTCAGGCTTTGTGGTCAGATAGACCTGAGGTTGAATTCCACCTCTCTCTATCTTTGTGGCCTTAGGCAAGACACTGTCTCCAGGGCGGTTTCTTCAACCCTGAAATGGGGATAAATGCATCTTGAGGCAGCAAGGTTATTGGTAGGTTTAGACGTAACGAATGTAGAGTGCATAACAGTGCCTGGTAAATGGTGATTTTTATTAGATTAGGTCTTGAATTTAGGATTAGAATTTGGGTACGTCAGGAACTGCACTAGGGAATCCAATCTGTGGAGTACCTCTAGCGTCTGACACCTTCCACCATGTGGTGGAGGTGTGTTAGCACAGCCCTTAAAGCATTTACCCCAGTTAGGAGCAGGGGAAAATGCTATCTGCCTGGGGCTTCTTGAGACTATAATCTGAAGGGTTCCATAGAAAAAACAGAATTTGTTCATTTTTTTGTAAAACATTTTAATTTTGCATTGTAATACAAATATACATTTAAATATATTTATCTCCCTCATTTAAAAAGCATCTTCAAAATTAGAGTTCCAGGAAGATGAGTAATATTTATCCTGTGGGTTTGAGTGACACTCAGGCACACTGCCATGTATATTTCTGATGTACAAATACCTTAACCATGTAAGAGGCATGATTTTGAGATAATTGATTTGCTCTGGGAGAGTAGTAGAGTGCACTTTAGTTATTTTTATAGTTTCAGCCCACAAAGAACATGGACTCATGCTCTAAATGGTGATTGTGTTGAGCAGTAAGCAGAGCTCCTTTTTTTTTTTTTGGCCTAACTTTTCTGAAACCAGGACATCCTAGATTTGTTGGGATGGCCCCAGAGGGCACAATTACCACAGATGGGAGAGAGTCACCGGGTGGCAGATTCCAGCTCAGAGGGTTCTGCTGGACTGGAATGCACCACCTCCAGTGGTAGTGAGCGCACAGCCCCTGGAGTGATTCAAGATAGAAATGAGAGCCTGACTTGAGTTTTAGGTGAGAGAATGAATCAAGCGGTCTCTAAAGTTCCCTTTGAATTAAAAAAAAAAAAAAAAGCCTATGCATCCAGAAGAGAAGGCCTTTGTTGCTGGAAAGAAAGAAGAAGATAGCAAATGACCAGGCAGATGGTTCAGTGGGGAAGAGAGCAGACTTTCCGGAGAGGCAGTGGAGCAGCGGAGCTAAGAACACAGAGGCCAGCCTGCTTTGCTCGCCTGAAGACAGGGCTCTGCTATTCTGCCTGAAGCTGTGGTCGCGGATAGGAGGCAGCAGCTCGAGAGGTAGGCTGGGGCCAGCCTATGTGGGTGAAGGTATTTGGACTGTATCCCACAGGCAGTGGGGCTGACGCTGAATACTTTTGGAGCACAGGAATTATCACGCTCGGAACTGTAGATAAAACCTATTAATCCGGCATTGTATGGGAGTTAGTTGGAGGGGGCCCAGAGAAAGGAAGCAATCTGGAAAATGCCACAGTAGTGCAGATACTAGATGGGGGGCTCGTTCACTCAGCGATATGGTGAACTGATGTGGGAAGGACAAAAATGAGAGGGCAAGAGGCAGCTTTGGAAGTCACTGCTTCCAGAGGCTACATAAGAAGACAGGAAGGAGGAATGGAGAGCCAAGGAAGGGGCTGAAGTGATGGACTGTCTTACTAGAGGAGAGCTAAATAGTTAGTAAAGGCTGCCATGTTCTAGCTGCACCCTCTGTAAATTGCTTAACCTCCCTGGTGCCTCAGTGTTCTTATCCATCACGCTCAGTTTCTGCAGTCCTGTCCGACTCTTTGTGACCTCATGGACTGTGGCCTGCCTGGGCCCTCTGTCCATGGGATTATCCCAGGCAAGAATACTGGAGTGGGTTGCCATTTCCTCCTCTAGGGTATCATTCCCACCCAGGAATCAAACTCGCATCTCCTGCATTGGCAGGTAGATTCTTTACCTGGGAAGCCCTTGTTTTTATCCATAAAATGAGGGGAATGACACCTACGCTCCAAATTTGGTTGTGAACATCCAGTGAGATAATGAGGTGAAAGTGGTTTGTAAACTCAGAAGTCTGTCCTCCTGCAAACTGTTCCTGCTGCATTGGGATTGAGGCAGGAGGAAAGGCTTGCAGCTTCCTGTTTTGCAAAATTAAATTTCGTGTCTTTTCACTCTGAGCTCTAAGCTAAAGGTACTGGGTGAATGAGGTGATTCTTATACAGCCTATTTCAAAACTTCCTAGATGTTCTCTCTCACCCCCAGTAATAAATGCTGAAAGCCTATTAGCTCCCAAACACTTGAGCCTTCTGCCTTTCCTCTCTCCCTGTGGAGGAGGAACCCAAGGAATCTGTAGACTAGAACCCACACACTTTTCCTGGACTGATTGGGAGGGCTGCTTGCAAGAGATAAGGACCTTTCTGTAAGGCTCGTCTAACAATTGTCTTCTATTAGGGTGGCTGCTGTCACACAAACAGCACTGCCCACTTCTCTCAGGGCCTGACACAGTAACATCCGTGCCTAGGTCATAAGTCATTGCTTCCAGGGACTCATTTCCCCCTTGAAGCACCTGTGTGGGGAGAGGCCCCTGTCTGTCAGAATTCTCATGACTGAATCATGGCCATGAGCTAATGTCTCTGGCTTTGTGAGTCAGTGCTGGCCCAGCCTCAGTGTTGTCGGTAAGAAAACTGAAGACCCGGGTTAGTCTCCCCTCCTGTCATTAGCTTGCACAGGGCAAAAGCAGACTGAGTCGTCATCAGAAAGTGGTGTTTTGGAAATCATGTTTGGTTCTTGTCCTGTGTGAGGATGTCACATTAGTGTATGAGTTTCTTTAAGTATTAGCAATAATATTTTTACAAATCCTGTGATTTTTTTTTTTTTGGGTGTGCTTTGTGTTGCTTCAGGCAAAGTAGGTGAAAAGATGTGCTTGGGAGATGAATGTTCTTGTAATAGGCAAGATGTAGCTTGCAGGAAGCATCTGTAACCAACCCGTTCCGCATACGAGAGGGCCAAGACTTGTTTGTGTTTTATTGCCTGTTCAAACACGCCTAATTCTAAAAGGATTTATTAACTTTTAGAGGATTCCTCTAAAAATGTTATTCCTTCATATAACAAGTATATGTGTTGATAGCCTGGTGGTTAAAATAGGTACCCTTGTGCTATGGGGGCAGTGCTAACATAGACCCAAGGGTTATAAAACTAGTTGTCAAAAATGAAGCAGATGTAAAAATATTAGGAGTATCATGAATAATTCATAAATCCACCTATTAATCCCAGAAGCACAAAGAAATGATGGTTTCCGGTTTTTTGAATGTTCATGGTAGAGATTTTATGCAAAGAATCATGAGTGAGGAACCTGGATATTTGCTCACAAGTACTCAGAGATAGTGTCCAAAACTTAATCAAAGAGAAAATAACAGGGAGAAGAAATCAGTGATGGGGGGTGGAATAAACTTTAATACTATCACTGTCAATTAAACAGCAGGATTTTTAATTGTCTCTATCCCTCTCTGTCCTTTGTCTTTATCATATACAGATCATATATATGTATAGTGGCTTAGATGGTAAAGCGTCTGCCTGCAATGCAGGAGACCCAGGTTTGATCCTTGAGTCAGGAAGATCCCCTGGAGAAGGAAATGGCAATCCACTCCAGCAGTCTTGCCTGGAAAATCCCATGGACAGAGGAGCCTGATAAGCTACAGCCCATGGGGTCGCAAAGAGTCGGACACAACTGAGCAACTTCACTTGTAATTACATATATAGAATTACATTACAAAAGTACCTGTGGGGTCATGAGAAGCCTGCTTGTTTTGTTGCTTTAGTAGCCATTACATATGTACCTACTTAAATCTCTGTTCTTCAAGAAGTAGTCAGGTTTTACGGCAGCAACCTGGTTCTTGACACACCTACTGGGAAGAAGGTTGGGGGGGCGTGCTGTCATTTCTAAAAAATATTCAGAGCCCACAGAAGAGCTGTTCTTCCCCACTACTTCTGCAGCCCCTCCTGTTTTCCCTTCTTTTGTCCCTTCTTCTTTTTTCATTCTGTCAAAGGCATGAGCTACAGTGGTGAAAAGAGCAAAAAAGGTAAGAAAAGGAAATGGAAAGAAAAATAGGAAGGGAATTTTCCAAATTATTTTTAGTGCTTCTTTTTAATATTAATAAAAACTTTGAACTTCTAAAAGGGAATTTAGTGTAATGACAGTTTTCTTCCTCATGAATCGAAATATTTGCAGACTTTCTGAGGTTTTTGTAAATATTGTGTGTGGTAAAGACATGCGTTGTTCTTTGTCTTGGAAAAATCAGAAGCATTTTGTCACTCAACATGAATCTGGGTTGATTATATTTGATTAGTTTCTTAGAGAAGGCATTGTTTCACATTCAAAAGCTTAATTTATGTTTTGTTAAAATTTCTTTCTTGAAATATTTAAAATTTTAGCTTCTCTAAACCTTCAGAATTACCACCCACCCAAACTGGGATGAGCAAGTGTACACTTATCATGGCTGTCATGAAATTTCTCCATTGGGTGCTTTGTAAATTTTGTATCAAATGCCTGCACACACGTGTACCATGGTGCCCTTGGTGAGGCTAAGTTGATGACCCCTATCTTTAAGTTTCAGTTGTTACAATTCACTGAAACACATCTTTAGTTTCCAAGTGCATTTCTTGAGCACAGAAGGTACACTTTTGAGAAAACAGACAAAACTCTACTGTTTATGAGTTAGCAAGGGAACAGACCCATCTGAGACTCTATTTCCTCTTCTTTAAGGTGTGAATAATCTCCCTTGCAGGTTATTGAGAGTGCAGCGTGGGAGTCCTCAGTCCAGTGCTGAGGAGTCCCTTCCTAAATCATGCTAGTTACTTTTAGAGTTGATGCTGTAGGCTAATCCTGTTCATTGGTAAGTTAGCCCTTCTTCAGAAAGCTCACAGTCTATCACGGCAAACTGATAAACCTTGCTGTAATTCAGTGTGACAGGTGCTATAATCTGTCTGGAATGTCCCCCTATCCACCACCCTTCTTGTCTGCCAGGCTGACTACTACTCAGCCTTTAAAACTCACTGAAAGCCTTAATTGTAGGTGAAGTCTTTCCCTTGCCACGTGTCTTCCCTGCCCCCTACAAATGCTAAGGAGTTTCTTTTCTTATGTTCATTACACTTTTGTACGTGTATTCAGAATCATAGTGCAGAGCATGTCTGTCTCTCCATTACCGTGTGAATTCAGAGGTAGTGCCTTTGTCTTTTCATCTCTGTATCTTAGTGCTGGCGCATATAATGGGTTATATAATATAATGGGTCTCAACAAATATTTGTCAGATGATATCCTTGTCTGAACAAAGTGTGATGCAGCAGAGAAAACAAACTGATTTATTCAACTTCACAGAGGACTTCACATTTAAAGTTGACTCTCCAAAGATGAGCAGGGTCTTTCAATGGGGAAAAAGAGAGAGGACATTCCAGGTAAAGGATTCAGGTAAGCGAAGGCATGGAGACAAAACTTTGTTGTGTAAGTCTCGAAGTAGGAAAGGGTCTGGCATACCTGGACCTTGCCATGTTTGGAGGAATTAGACAGGAGCAGAAAATGAAGCTGGAGGGAAGTTTAGAGAACCAGATGGAGAGGCCACTGAATCCTAAGGAGTTTGTCTCCAATGTTACAGGCATTGAGGAAACACAGAAGGACTTGAGTGTGGAGGTGACGTCATATGCCAGTTCAAGAAGATAATGACAGTGGGTGGAGGTGGGAAGACTAAAGGCAGGCAGGCTGATTGGGAGGTTATCACAGTAATTCAGATGAAATAAGGCAAGGGAAAACGAAGGTGAGTGTGGACTTGGGAGTGGAATTTCAGTGTGTATTTCAGAGACAGAAGCCCACTTTCCATAATTGGGGTTGTTTTGACTCCTAAAATTGTAGAATTTCCTCCACAATGGTTTTTAGAGCTATTTCTTATTAAGACTGTGGTAATAATGGCACCCCACTCCAGTACTCTTACCTGGAGAATCCCATGGACGGAGGAGCCTGGTGGGCTGCAGTCCATGGGGTCGCTGGGAGTCGGACACTACTGAGTGACTTCACTTTGACTTTTCACTTTCATGCATTGGAGAAGGAAATGGCAACCCACTCCAGTGTTCTTGCCTGGAGAATCCCAGGGACGGGGGAGCCTGGTGGGCTGCCGTCTATGGGGTTGCGCAGAGTCGGACACGACTGAAGCAACTTAGCAGCAGCAGCAGCAATAAACATGTCAAAGCAAGTATATCTCAAATATTTGGGGGAGTTTTGGGTGTTATGCTTTTATTTTTTTCTCTTAGTACTCATCTTGGCTGTTTAACCTATTGATTTGTGTGGGGCCTTCCCAGATGGCCCAATAGTAAAGAATCTGCCTGCCAATGCAGAAAGTGCAAGAGACATGACTTCAATCCCTGGGTCCGAAAGATCCCCTGGGAGAGGAATATGGCAGCCCACTCCAGTATTTTTGCCTGTAAGATACCATGGACAGAGGAGCCTGGCAGGCTACAGTCCATGGGTTTGCAAACTAAGCACATGACTGAGCACAAAGAGTCAAAGAGTTGTGTATAAGAGGACACACATGTCTGTAGTTGACCAAATCAAGAAACACCTTCTGCCCCTTCTGGTTCTGTCTCGCATGGAAAGAGTCTGAGAGGAAGTTTTATCAGCTGAAGAAGGATATGCTCTGGCCAGGGAGCCAATGATTGGCTTGATGGCTTTGGCCAGGTCTTTTTGCTGCTTTGGGTATCAGTTTCCTTATCTATGAAAAAAAAAATAGTGAAATATTTAATCTTTCTTCCTATTTCTTATCCTAAATATAAGAATGAACATTTTTGGCTGTTTACTGGGTAAAAATATATAACACTCTGTGTGTGCGTGTGTGTTTGTGTGTGTGTATGTGTGTGTGTGTGCATGCACATGTGCTCAACTGCTCCATCATGTCCACCTCTATGAGACTCCATGGACTGTAGCCCACCAGACTCCACTGTCAATGGGATTTTCCTGGCAACAATACTGGAGTGGGTTGCCATTTCCTTCTCCCAGGATCTTCCTGACCCAGAGATCAATTGAACCCACATCCCTTGCGTCTCCTGCATTGGCAAGGGGGTTCTTTACCAATCTGTCCCCTGAGAATAATATATCTAACGTTCACAAATATGTCTGTAGCTCACAGAAAATGGAAGCATCGTTCACTTTAGTTTGGGGTATAATGAAGAAGAAAAAGGAGCATGTTATGAAAAAAAAAGCAATGCTCTTTTACAAAATCAATAACTGGAAAAATGTACTTGTGCTTTAACCTATGGTTGTCCTTCAGTTCAGTTCAGTGAGTTGAATTATAAAATCTCTCGATTCCTTTTTGCTGAGTGTTAGAGATAAATTTGTTACAAAGGATATTTACTGTTTTAAAAAAACTGCTTTCCTTTTACTGATGCCCAAAGAAAAATTCAACATTTTCTTGACAGATACTATTTTTCTAAACCTAGCTGTAGGAATTGGACCAAAAGGGAAGACTTTGTAAATCACCTGCCTAGAAATCGAAGCATCTGAAAAGAGGGATCAGGAAATAAATTCAATGTTTCTTCCTGCATTAGTGCCTAGAATATACTCTTTCTGAAAAGTATACTCCAGAGAGTACTCTAACTGGTACTTAAGTATAATATGATTAAGAGTTTTAAGCATTTGGATCCGAAAGCTAGATGCAAGCAAACAAGTTAGAATCTGTCTGTTTTTAAAGAGTCTGCTTCCCCTTCTCCTTCACTTAATTATTTGACCCAGATATTAAGGAAGGGAGTGGAAGACTTAGAGAGGAGTGCATGTATTAAAATTCTATCTAGATAGTGTTTGAAACAACTTCTTTGAAAATTAGTTCCTTACCCTTCTTAATTAAATTGAATGTCAGTGATCTCTATACTTTTCTGACAGTTTTCTTCAAATATTAGCCCTTTTAGTCCTTTCGTTAGCAAATCAAAATGTAGCCTTAACTTTTTTTTTAGCCAGAATAAACTGTTTTTTGGGGGTATATTTGTACTTCATTAAACAGGCACATCACACTGCTATATAATAATCTTTCTTTATACAATTTGGGAAGTACTGATACTGATAACATATTAGCTACACGGTCAGTCTTCATTTTCTTGTTCTTTGGAAAGAATGGCCAGTGGCCATTTACTGGGATTAGAATAGGAAGGGGGAGGAGTAAGTAAGAAAGCATGAAACTATTGTTGACTTGAAAACAGTTCAGCATATCTGGAGTTCAAGTTTAGACAGAGACTCTTATAGGTAAATAAAGCTAAACATTTACAAATTGTAGTTAAGAGCTCCACTTTTATCAGTCTATCATAGTTCCTGATACAAAGGGTAGATAATTCATGGGTTTGAAAAACAAAATAACATTTTTTTAATCTACTTTTCAATTTGATTTATTGTGACTCCCATTTTCATGGCAAAGGTTAAGAGTAAAATTCATTTTATCAAATTTAAAAAAATTCTGAAAACCACCTGGAAGGTCAATATGAACCTTCATTTTATTGGAGTGCAGAACTTCTAGTTTAGTGACAGGAGTTGAACTCATCAGCATCTTTTCTTTCCTAATGTTTTATCACACACTTTAGTGATATATGTATTAATCTCAAATATATTTTTCATTTGCCTGTTTTGTATATGTGTCATTTCCCTTTCCAAAGCATGCAAGATTTTTCTACTTTTGTTATACTTAACCACTTGAGTGAAAGATAAATATGAATTCTTCATCTAGAATTCAGTGTTTTGGCTGAGAAGACAACTGAGGATCTATAATCATAATTGTAGGTGTATTTATAGTTATAGTAAAAGAACCAAATTAATATGGGCATTAAGAAAAAATAAGGTATTTTTCTGGGCATCAAAGGAATAAGAGAGCATGTTCTATAAACATTACTGGAACAAGGAATGAATGTGTAAAAGTGGAGTGAACATCACTTACAAGATCTGGAGCAATTGAGATACAGAATAATATAGGACTCTGTAAGGTTTAAACCACTGTGTAAAATTGTTCTCCTATATTACTAGGGAAATGGGGCAGGGGAAGAAAAACCAAAGTTCCTATGCCAGCTTTTTCTGGATGAGATAGTCCTGACGTGCTAACTCAGAGGAACAGCCTGGCCTTCTGTTGTCTGTGTGGTTTCTCTTTCCGATACCAATGCTGCCAGCTTCCCCTGAAGTGAAAACTGATAGGAGTTCAGAGTCTAGTGAGGTGAGAACAGGCTCTCACTCTGACGACAGCAACAAAAATCCTTGTAATTTTGACGTAGATAGTAGTTATTTATCTGGTTGAGGTCTCTTGGCTCCTGAGTTCTTTCTGCGCCTATGAAATATTTCCACATGGGTTAGTTAGCTTTATTATTAGTTTTCCACCCAGTTGATTGGCTTAAGTATCAATCTATTGCAGAGGGTAGTTTAAGTAGGCAGAAAATTTTGCCATTCTCTTTGAAGATGTTTCTTAAATGATCTTTGTAAGTCTTGGTTTTGTGTATGCATTTGCAATGTACAGATTATTTTAACTTCCACGGTGTGAGCGTCACAACAGCACTCCATGTTTAGTGCATTACCCTCATCTTCCAGTGTAGGAGGAGGATACGGAAGCTCACAGGGAAGGTGAGGAGTCTGTCTCTAGATACTAGGTCGTGGAGTTAGGACTCTGCTTTCTGGTCAAGTGCTCATGTTACAAGAGCAGTGCAAGCCCATTCCACATTTGCACTGTTTGAGCCTCCTCCCGCCTCCTCGTTTTATTCCTCTGTTACAGGAACACTATAATTAAAGAAGCGGGCATTTGGCTGATAGGTAGTAATTTTTAATTTACAATCCATAGGGCTTGCATTTTATTTTTTGGCTTGGAGCTAGGTGTGCATTAAAGCTATCACGTTCTCATTAGGAAAAATGAATCTTCAAACCATGTGATTGTTCTAATTCTTTTTCTCAGTAGGTTTTACTAAGTGATTGGTGAATGAAAAACATGGAAGTTAGCTTTGTATTCTCTGTATAGGGCATGATGGGCTACACTATCCTTTTTTTTTTTAAAGGAGTCTCACCAAAGTGAGACTCCCCTGTCCTCCTAGAGACAGGAAAGATGGCGCTATCTTCCTTAAAAAAATAAAATAAAATAAATGCCGCACTACCTGGCATGTAGTTCTTAGTTCTTCAACCAGGGATCAGACCCCCTCCCCCCTGCATCCACTCCTGCATTAACTGCAAGTAGTCGTAACCATTGGACTGCCAGAGAAGTCCTTATACTGTTCTCATAATCAACCCCAGGGACTGGCAGATGGACAGCTATTAGAGCTAATTTCCTGACTTCAAGGAGTTTGCTCAAGCCCAACTGTCCTGAGTAGATGGCTCAGGTGCAGTAGCTCTGGTACAACTCAGACACAGTAACTGGAACTGGAGACTACTTACCAGCTAAAACCAAAGTTACAGTAATGACCTAGCAAGGGAGGGTAAAATAAAAACCCGCTTGCTTCTTCTCTCCTTTTTTAATGAAACATAATGTTTGACTTAAAATTTTACCCCTGATCATATAGTCAGTTATGCTTGTTCCTCTGAATATGATGTTACGGTGTCAGGAGTTAGGAACTGATGACCAGTTCCAAAATGCAGATAGTGGAAATGAATTGCTAGGTACCATTTATTGAGCATCAGGTCACGAGCTCCACAAGGCACTTAATATTATAATAACTGATTCATATAAGAATTCTGCAAGGTAGGTGAGTAATATTCACATTTTACAGATGCAGAGGTATGTATCTTTCTAGGCCTGATATCATCTAGCCAAAAATAGCAAAGCAATGCTATCAATCCAGAAGTGAATGACCCTTGAATGAAGGGTCCTTCCTGTTATTATCTTGGTTTTCATTATTTCATGGCTGTTACTATTTTATAGCTGTCATTTTGCCTACCCCAATTTAAACACTTCTAATGAGATAAAGAGAGCAAGACAGACTGGATCTTTCCTGATTCCCTATTGATAAACAGTAAATGAAATTAGTTTTGCTAAAGCCTTCTACTCCTGGTTCCTTTACTTTGCATCCATCTCCCTGCCCCTGGGGTAGGGGAATAATACGAACTTCCACTCAGTTTTAACCCTAGATCATTATTTAATTTTCTCTCCACTCCCTGTGGTACCTAAAACAATTAAAATATGTGGGAGAAAGCAGAAGTAGTGACAGTGATGGTATCAAGAAGAAAGCAGGGTGAATGAACAGAAGCAAATGAGAACTTCAGACTGATATGCAAATAAGTTCATATCTAAGTATAAAGAAAACATTGTGCCTTTGGCTTGAAAACTACCTTCCCAATTGGCGACCATGTTTAGGATTATGTAAGTGCAGTGTCTTCATAAGTAGCCCAACACCTCTCACCCAAAGAATGCAGAGTGCTCCGCAAGCAGTAGAACTCATAATATCCCTGTGGTCTCGGGATATTTTTTTAATGCTCTGTTTTATAGACTGGGAAGTCAACTCAAGATCTACTGATCTGTCCACATACACAAAATAGAACTAGGACTAAACTGTAACTCTACCTTCCTGTTTCCTTAGATAGGATTTGAAAGATTTCAAACCAATTTGAAAGATTAATCTGACCTTAAAAATAGCAATTTTTCTCTTAATTTTTTTTTCTTTTAAGAAGGAAAACACAAACTGAGTTGTAGATATATTTGCATAGAAGGTAGATCTTGAAGGCATTTGTTTAAAATAGTAACTGTTTCCCTAAAGAAAAAAAAAAAATCAAAAAGTTAGGTCTCTGCTCCACTGGGTTTTGAAACCAGATCAGTTTTAGCAATTAGAAAAGAATGATTCTTTTGCACTCTACCATTTGTCTTCACATGAAAAATCCATAAATTCAAGTGGAAAATATTTTATTTTGAAAGATGCATGGGAAATAAAGAATCATCCTGAAGAAGTTTTGTTCAGAATGTACAGATATATTAATTGCAGGTAGAAGGAAGAAAACAAGTGGTATGTGTGTGTGCATGTGTGTATGTGTATTGCAGATAAAACAGATTTTGAAGGTTAAGAGACATGACGATACTTGTAAGGAATGAGGGAGACAAGACCGGAGGCGCCGGGAAGCTTGACTACTGTGGAGTGCTCAGTTGAGACTTGTTCTTGCCCATGGCCTGCAGCGTTTATGTAGAAATTGGGGA
The DNA here is from genome assembly GCF_029378745.1 of Bos indicus. Lineage (NCBI taxonomy): Eukaryota > Metazoa > Chordata > Mammalia > Artiodactyla > Bovidae > Bos > Bos indicus. Next base: position 78,100,369 of record NC_091760.1, on the reverse strand, counting down.
CGCTTTTACTGGTTCCAAACCCTTACCTGATCAGACCTGCCCAGGTTTGAGTTTGGGAAAAAAAGTGTTTGAAGTAAACAGGAAAATTACTCACCTTAATGATGTGTTTTACTGGCACTGACAGTGCTTTGATAGTCTGACTTTTTTTTTTTTTTATAAGTTTTGGAGAGGAGAGACTTGATGAGAATTTATCCACATTCTATTTCGAAAACATAGGTTCTTATGCTTACCCACTTGATACTAGGAGGTGAAGGCAGTAGGTTTTGTGCCTTTCAAATTTATGGGATTGCTCCTGCTCCTCTTGGTCTAAATCAGGAATTTTCCATTAGAGATTTCTCCTGAAAAGCAACGAAGTAAAAGACCACTCATTCCCTGTAAGTTCTATGTGTGTCTCTCTCTGACTGTTCTGCTGCTGCTGCTGCTGCTGCAGAACAAATCCTTCCTAGCAATTGGGGAGTAGGTTCCTGAACTTGTAGGTTGCTTTCATTGATGTTAGTGATTAAGATCATAATCCAACTAGTTTGATGAGAGTGTTTGGTACACTAAACAGAGCAAGCGCACCCTTTCTCCCTTCTCTGTCCCTGCCCCATTGGAATATAATTCCTAAATATCTGCTTAGAATGGGACATTCTTTTTTTAAAAAATCATGTTGATATTTTGTTCAAATATAATAATTAGATGTTGATTTCTTAAAATTTTGTCCCTTTTTCTTTTTGCTAAACTTGTTAAAGTTTACACAGTTTTCAACTTTGAGAGCTGAATCATGCAGCAAGATTAAAATATTTTAATCTTGATTGGGCTAGAGATGTGTGGTCTGGTCCCATGAAAAGGGTCCTGTGAGAAAGAAACCTGGAGTTCTTAATCTGATATGTCCCTCATTTGCTGTGACCTTGGTGGAGCCCAGTCTTGTACCCAGATTGGGATCCCACATGTAGAGTTATAGGATTTTCAGGTTAAATTCCATTGAGCTTTACTTTCTCAGATTCTGAAAAGCTTAGGAAGCTAAACTATGTCACAGTGACATATAGTTTTATAGAATACAGATAGATGGTTAAATTTGATAAACTTCAACTCCTGATGCAAACAGGTTAAAAGAGGGAGGAATAAATTGTAGGTTATGAAAGCCTTTAAAACAGATGATCTTTGCCAGCTCTCTGCCCTTAGTCCTCTGGTTGGGAATCATTGAGCATCTTTTGGGGTAGGGGCTGGAGCTGAGTCCCAATGGAGATGAATCAGGTGGCCAGAAGGATAAAATGAGTGGAAATACTGACTGTGTGTGCATATACCAACTGCCTGATATCTCAGATAGAGTGAGCATAATGAAAGCACTGCAGTACATTCTTACTGCTTGCTTAGTCCCCATTCTGTTAGCAGCTGTTTGCTTGCAAGCTGAGCAAATCTGGGTTCAAACCATTCTAAGATATTTGTAAAAGTGAGTTAGGGAAGATTTGGCTTAATAATCAGATGTTACTGTCAGCAGATATATCTTTAAAGGAAGTACTCACAATGTACATTTCTTTGATTGGATAGTGGTTTATTTCCATGAGTACTTGCTGTTTTCAAGAGGTTTCACCCTTGATACTATTCACATTCTACATTCAGGAAAATGTCAACTTTGGAAGAAGAGATTTTTTTTTTAAATTTGGTTCATCTGAGGAGATAAATCAGATATACATGTACAACTAAAATGTCAGGAATTACTCTCTGAAGAGTAGATTTTCTGATTTCAGTTGGCATATAATATGAAACTGAATTGCCCAGAGTGTTAGAGGTTTGCAAGAGTCATCAGCATTTATTAAGGGCAACTTCATTTAGGGAGATGGATTTGTTTAGAAAATACCTTTTAGCACTGGGAAGTATTAGGTTGGACATGCAGAAATAATTATATCAATTAACCAATGAATGCCACAATGGCAATGGCATCCCACTCCAGTACTCTTGCCTGGAAAATCCCACAAACGGAGAAGCCTGGTAGTCTGCAGTCCATGAGGTCGCTAAGAGTCAGACACGACTGAACGACTTAACTTTGACTTTTCACTTTCATGCATTGGAGAATGAAATGGCAACCCACTCCAGTATTCTTTCCTGGAGAATCCCAGGGACGGGGGTGCCCGGTGGGCTGCAGTCCATGGGGTCGCTAAGAGTCAGACACAACTGAACGACTTCAGTCTCCCTTTTCATTTTCATGCATTGGAGAAGGAAATGGCAACCCACTCCAGTGTTCTTGCCTGGAGAATCCCAGGGACGGGGGAGCCTGATGGGCTGCTGTCTGTGGGGTCGCACAGAGTCGGACACGACTGAAGCGACTTAGCAGCAGCAGCAGCAGCCGCTATCTCTCATCTCACTCCCCCAGAGTCTTAGAGTCAGCGACATCTTGCTGATAACTGTTTTGGCAACACGTCTCAGCCCTCTTCTCAGTGGTCCATACTGTAGGAAGCACATAGACCTCTGGTTCATCTAGCACACCTGGCCCCAACTCTGCTCCCCCCTAGCTCCTCCTCTTCAGGGTCAGAACAAGGGTTCTTTCCAACACATGGATCAAGGATGGTAGATGGCCTATTGTCAGCGACTTCACACTGACCTCTAAGCATGACGTGCTCTGATCAAAGTGTTCCTTTCTGGCCCAGTCTCCCACTAATAACAATAATCCCTTTCTGTTTATAATTTTTTTTTTTTGTTTTTCAGCACACATGCACATATATATCATCACATTTAATCCTTATAACAAACCTGTCAAGATAGGAAATATTATCCTCACTTCTCAGATAGAGTTATGTAACTTTTCTTGAGAATACACACTAAATTGGTACACAAGAGAGCAAGCCTTCTATGTCTGTGAGGATTGTGTTCTTCATGTAGGCTAGGATTCCAAATCTATGCTGTGACCCACAGTCGGGCATCAGAAGAAGATGATTTTTGTTTTGTTTTTCAACCCCCATACCTGATCTCCTGCTGTTCCCTCTGTCCAGGATATTCCTCTTTTTCTTCCCTCTTTCCTGCCTGTCATAATCTCCTGGATGCTGAAGCAAGATTGGCAAAATTTTAATAACTGTGGAAGATAGGTATGGGGTTCAGTAATATGAAGTTTTAATAATAAAAATTTAAGAAAACTTCTATAGATTACTCCCAGTTAGGGTTGCCAGATTTAACCAAAAAAAAAAAAAAAATCTAAGAAGTCCAGTTAAATGTGAGTTTCAGATAAACACATTTTTTTTACCTTAAGTATACTCCATGCCATATTTGTGATACACTTATGTTAAAAAATGATTTATTGGTTTTGAAGTTAATTTTAACTGTGTGTGCTGAATTGTATCTGGCAATCCTATTCCCAGCTCAAACAACAACTCTTTAAGCAGAAATGAAATTTTCATCCCTCTTACTGTACTGAATTCAGCATTAATGAGGTGATAAATGTTTATACATGAGTTTTTATTTTAAGTTTTTGGCCATACTGCATGGCATGCAGGATCATAGTTCCCTGACCAGGGATTGAACTCATGTCCCCTGCATTGGAAGTGCAGTTGTATCCACTGGACTACCAGAGAAGTCCCATGAGTTTAAATATAAGCTAAGCTATCACACTGTCCTCCACAACTTCTTGGGCCTCTTTCTTCCCTCCTTTCCTCTCTCTCTCCTCCTCTCCTCCCTCCATGGTCCCCTCCTTCCCTGTCTTCCATTCTTCCGTCTTTTCTCCTTCTAAGAGTGTCATATCTATTTCCTTCCTGGTAATGTTTTAGATTTGTTGGTGATGGGAGCTTCTCTTAACAGGGTTGTTTAATTATTTTTCTTGTTATTTCTAAAATATTTTAATAGATACACTCTATAAATCCAAGGTGTAACTAAGACAGGTTACACTCTTTTCCCTTTTGGGGCTAATTAGAATATTAAGTGTATGAAGAATGCAGAAAAAGGGAGCAAGACGAAGCATGTTTCCATCTTCAACAAATGAACTCTAAAAGAAATAGAAGTAACATTATGATAAGCTGTTAAGAGGTGTTGTAAGTAGAGGTAAAAGTTTGTTTAAATCTCTTCCCTACTTACCACTTCCTATCCCCACCCCTAGCAAACAAGACACATACGTATCCATGGCCTTCACAGTCCCTAATTACCCAGTATGGAAATAGACATTGCAAAATTATTTTAGTTCTTATGGATTTATTTTAAAAGGTGGAGGAGAGCCAGAGTTCTAAGGCTTGGATTAAAGGTGTTGAACAGCAAATCTGATCTAATTTATTAAGTTACACCTTTCCTTTCTGGCAGTATCTTAACAATACTCCTGGGATCTCAGTATTTCAGCATGCTGACTTTCTGTATTTATGTGAAATAAAGAAACTCAGCAGTTTGCCTCTAAGATGGTGTAACCTTGAATGAAATTCATTTCATTGTTGTTCACTTGGAAACTTAAGGAGAGCTGTAGTTGAAGGAACCCTAAAGTCTTCTAAACTTTTCTCAAATGCATCGTAGCATACTTAAAAAAGTGTAATGAAAACATAGTAAATCGAAGGAGCTCAGCAAACATGGCCTCTGTTTATATTTTGAAATCGATTTGCTACTCATTTCCCTCATTTTTAAATCCTATTGTATTTACACCTGGGCATCCAGTTCTCTGAGGTGAAAGGAATGAAGGATATAAAATAGCAGAGTAACAATGATTTTCAACAATTAGTGTTGGACCTCTTTCATGGAGTGATTTAAAACCCTTTGCTAATCACAAAACAGTAGGATTACAGTTTAAATACTGTAGGAACCTCAGAAATAAAAAGAAGAATCAGTTTTATTGATGTCAGTTATTGTGCTAAAACCAGCCTTCCGATTTTTTCTTTCCATCTTTCTTTTTTTGTTTCCTGATTCACCCCAAAACGTATCTTCCCATATGTTAGCTCTTCCCATACGTTAGCTAGGACTTGAGTCAAAGATTAATCTTTAGAAGTTTCTTTTGAAAATCCTCTGTGTCACTTAAATAATTATGCTGGTCAGCGGTCTCGCAGTAAAGCAAACTTAACACAGTGATATGTTGAGAGCTCCTTTTTATCAAGCATTTATCTGGGACTCAGAATTGGGCTATAGATACTGCAGGCTTAGAACTGTGCTGTAGATACTGCAGGCTTTCCCCCTTTTAGCCCTCCTGACAAACTTATGATGAGCGGTGGCATTATCTTCCATCTTAGAGATGAGGAGCTTGAGGCTTGGAGGGCTGCATCACGTGGGTGCCACAACAGGGCTTTGCAGGGGGTGAGACTGTTGCTTCCCTAGCACCCTGTGCTTTCACTGTGCAAGTTAGGAGCCACAGGTAGCCATCAAGGGGCATGGAATTGGACCTGGCCCTGCCATTTGGAAGTTCTGAAAGATGGGCAACTTATTTAATCTTTCTGAGTCTTGATTCATTTATCTGGCAGATGAGAGTAATAATATCTACTAAGTTATTGTCAATACGTATTAGCTTATTTTTTAAAAGATGTCGAATATGGTCCTCTTCCTGCAGCTGTATCAGCATATTTGAGCATTCAAGATGGTGAATGGTGTGGTTCATTGAAAGGTACAGATTCTTAAATTTTTATTTTCTCTGAAGTAATCCTCAAAATAGTGAATGTCTAGTAATAATTCAGTCTACTAATTGAAACTTGAGATTGGAAGCTGTTCATTTGTTTTAGGAATTTATTGACTTGTTTCTTTTTTCCTCTCAATAGAAAAAACTGTTGAACTCTTGATATTCTAAAAACAGTTTAACTCTATGCGTGTGTGAGAGAGAGAGAGAGAAAGAGAAATGGGGGAGATATGCCCCCAGAGAGTTTAGAGGGTATTTAGTGCAATGTTCATCAGCCTACGTCCTTGTTAGGTGAAAAAAAAAAAATTCAGGTCCTCTCAGTAACTTGTGATTTTTAAAGTCAGAAATCTTCGGTATTTTTCTTTCTTTGTATGTCTTAATTTTATATTCTGCTTGTGCCAGCTGTATTTATATGTATATTGTTTTTTCCCAAGTGGTAAATTTCTGGAAGATAGGGACTTGCCCCCATCCTTGCATGTAATATGGTGACTTGAACAGAGCACAGGCTCTGTAAATGCAGGGAGGCATTATTCAGTACACCATCTGATGTGTGTACATGTACAGTAACTGCGCTGGATTTGACATTAAAACCTAGACTAGAGGCTTGACCCTGTCTTCTGTCTTTTTTTTTTGTTGCTGTTGTGAGCAAACTAGTTTACCTACTTGAGCCTCTGATTCTTCATCAACAGAAAGGGGATAAAGATGATTTTCTCATAAAATTAGAATTAAATGAATAGCATGTATGAAAATGTTCTGTAAACTCTGACAGACTCCACAAATGAATGAGTGATGGTGTCATTTATAGAAATCAGTAGATGTGGTTACCCGCCATTGGTCTGGACATATTCTCCCATCTCTTCTCCTAAGACTGGTCCCTCTAGCCTTTCAGTAAAAAGAGTATCTCACAGATTAAAATGATTCACATTAATGTGCGTTTAATGAAACACATTAAAAAGATTGGCATAGAGGGTTCACTTTTAGGGTTTATTTGCAAGTGAAAGTCCAAAATGAGTAATGAATCTAACAAAAGAAAACAGATATGATTGGTGTCATCTTGCAAACGGTGCCCAAGCCATTCAGTAGGGTTAGGGCTTTAAGTGTTTCCAGCAGTCAACAGGTTCTAAATGTGTTTCTGCTCACTAGAAAGACACAACCTTCAGCCTGACCAGAGGATTAGTAACCGTGTACTGGGAGTCATTTTAAAAGAGAACCAGAACATGTGTGTGGAAATGTAGACAGTAACCTTCAACTCTAGCATCCAGGAGTAGAAGAAGGACAGCCACCGGGGAGGGACTCCTGCTAGTTTCGGATCCACAGTGTGAGACAGTGTCCAGGGAGCAGGACACATTCCTGGTGGGCCGTGGCCTGCATGAGGTCTGCACAGGACTGATGCCTTAGTGACCCAAGGCTGCCTTGTTGATATGCTGAGGTTGGAGCTGAGAGAGGAGCAGGGGCATCAGGTTGGGTTTCCTGAGGGGAGAGGCATTACAGATGTAGAAGTCCAGGGCTTTGCTGGCTATTAGGAACAATGAGTCACCCTGAGGGGGACAGAAGACACTTTCTGTCCCTTAAGGGTAAGTGCCTGCTGAAACCCAGAGCTGTGCCCTTCAGTGTGGCATGGTCAGGCAGGAATGCCACTGTGGCATTGAAAGGAAGCTGGTGGTTGGCTATATCATTTCTCACCTACTCTGTGTGTGTGTGTGTGTGTGTGTGTGTGTGTGCACGCGCTGAGGAGGCCCTCTGATGAGCCTGCATCACAGATTCTTAGAAGAGATATAGAAATGGTTCACAGTGAAAAAAATCATGGGGTTTGAAGGAAGTTAGGAGTCACAGATTCTAACCTGTCCCATTGCTGACTTCTGGTGTGACCTTTCTTCTGAGTCTGTTCTCTCAACTGTCTGTTACAGAATGAAACTAGGTTTGTCCAGTGGAGTGAGGGGTAGGAATTCTCTATCCACCATGGTTGCTGCTAGAAAATTTTTCACTCCACAGATAATTATATCTTCTTGTATTACTAGGGAGCATCCAGATTTGTTTTTTTTTTTAATTTATTTTATTTATTTGTTTAATCTCAGTTTTATTTATTTATTTTACTTTATTGTATTGGTTTTGCCATACACTGACATGAATCTGCCGTGGTTGTACATGAGTTCCCCATCCTGAACCCCCCCTCCCACCTCCCTCCCCATCCCATCCCTCTGGGTCATCCCAGTGCACCAGCCCTGAGCACCCTGTATCATGCATCGAACCTGGACTGGCGATTCATTTCACATGTGATAATGTACATGTTTCAATGCCATTCTCCCATATCGTCCCACCCTCTCCCTCTCCCACAGAATCCAAAAGACTGTTCTATACATCTGTGTCTCTTTTGCTGTCTCGCATACAGGGTTATCATTACCATCTTTCTAAATTCTATATATATGTGTCAATATACTGTATTAGTGTTTTTCTTTCTGGCTTATTTCACTCTGTATAATAGGCTCCAGTTTCATCCACCTCATTAGAACTGATTCAAATGTATTCTTTTTAATGGCTGAGTAATACTCCACTGATGGACATCTAGGTTGCTTCCATGTCCTGGCTATTATAAACAGTGCTGTGATGAACACTGGGGTACACGTGTCTCTTTCAATTCTTGTTTCCTCGGTGTGTATGCCCAGCAGTGGGATTGCTGGATCATAAGGCAGTTCTATTTCCAGTTTTTTAAGGAATCTCCACACTGTTCTCCATAGTGACTGTACTAGTTTGCATTCCCACCAACAGTGTAAGAGGGTTCCCTTTTCTCCACACCCTCTCCAGCATTTATTGCTTGTAGACTTTTGGATAGCAGCCATTCTGACTGGCGTGAAATGGTACCTCATTGTGGTTTTGATTTGCATTTCTCTGATAATGAGTGATGTTGAGCATCTTTTCATGTTTGTTAGCCATCTGTATGTCTTCTTTGGAGAAATGTCTATTTAATTCTTTGGCCCACTTTTTGGTTGGGTCGTTTATTTTTCTGGAATTGAGCTGCAGGAGTTGCTTGTGTATTTTTGAGATTAATTCTTTGTCCGTTGCTTCGTTTGCTATTATTTTCTCCCATTCTGAAGGCTGTCTTTTCACCTTGCTTATAGTTTCCTTTGTTGTGCAGAAGCTTTTAATTTTAATTAGGTCCCATTTGTTTAGTTTTGCTTTTATTTCCAATATTTTGGGAGGTGGGTCATAGAGGATCCTGCTGTGGTTTATGTTGGACAGTGTTTTGCCTATGTTTATAGTTTCTGGTCTTACGTTTAGATCTTTAATCCATTTTGAGTTTATTTTTGTGTATTGTATTAGAAAGTGTTCTAGTTTCATTCTTTTACAAGTGGTTGACCAGTTTTCCCAGAACCACTTGTTAAAGAGATTGTCTTCTCTCCATTGTATATTCTTGCCTCCTTTGTCAAAGGTAAGGTGTCCATAGGTGCATGTATTTATCTCTGGGCTTTATATTTTGTTCCATTGATCTATACTTCTGTCTTTGTGCCAGTACCATACTGTCTTGATGACTGTGGCTTTGTAGTAGAGCCTGAAGTCAGGCAGGTTGATTCCTCCAGTTCCATTCTTCTTTCTCAAGATTGCTTTGGCTATTAGAGGTTTTTTGTATTTCCATTGGAGGATAATTGCTTTATAATATTGTGATGGTTTTTGTCGAACATTATTATGAATCGGCCATAGGTATACATGTCTCCCCTTCATCCTGAACCCCCTTTCCCACCTCCCTCCCCACCTCATCCCTCCTGATTTGGGTGCTCTGCATTTTATATCAAACTCACGCTGGTTTTCTGTTTTACATACAGTAATGTATATGTTTCAGTGCTGTTCTCTCAAATCATCCCACCCTCTCCTGCCACTGAGTCCGAAAGTCTCTTTTTTATGTCTGTGTCTCGTTCGCTGTCCTGCATGTAGGATCATTGATACCATCTTTATAGAGTCCATATATATGTGTTAATATGCAGGTATTTGTCTTTCTGTTTCTGACTGACTTCTCAGGTTTCTTTTATTGAGGGACGCAGAATAGGACATGAAGGCATGAAGTTTGTCTGCAGGTGTTTAATCGGCACTGAGATGAGGACGAAATACCTGAAGGTCATCCTCAGTTATGTCATTTATTGGATTGTCACTTTTAAGTATTTCAGCCCCAGTTTCTACACAGGTGAAAAAGGAGAGTGTTTTTACTACAGGAGTCTTTTCATGTTTGCTGTGCTTCAAGAAACACTGAAGGTCAGCTCGCATTTATTGAGCCCTTGCTGTATACCAGTCACTCTGACAAACACTTTCCCATGTCTGCTTTGTGAAGGTCTCTGTGAATGGCGTTAGTAGTTAGGCAGGGTTGGCAGGAGGTGGCACTGACCAGAGCACTAAGTGAAAGGTGAGTTTACTCTCCTGGGGAGATCAAGTTGCAAAATTACCAGTCAGGACTGTCAAATCTTTTTCAACTGGCTTTCCAAATTCATCCTTTCAGGCAGCTAGGATGAGGCTGGTAGGATCCACCCCCACCCCTTTCCAAGGTCTGTGCTAACATGCTGCCCTCGGGCAGGGAGGCTGCAACTGCCTCTGGGCCAGGCTGGTGCCCAGGGCTGGCCACAGAGCTGCCTGTGGTCTCCCAGAGAGGCCCCAGGGCACATTCCTCTCTGCCAAGACGCCGCTGTTGTGTGGTTCAGTCTGAGTGTCCCCCCCCTCACCCCCACCTGCCAGGCCCTGTGGGCTTCCGGCTGGTCTTCACGGTAAGCGGGTAGCAGACAGCCCACCTGCTTGATGTCAACATCTGTGGGCGCGGCCGGGGAGGAATGTGCCGCTCCCAGCCTCAGCGCAGGTAATTAATCCCCACAACTGACAGGTGGCAACAGGCGGCCTTTTGGCTGGGGCCATCAAGAGAAGTGCTTGGAGGAAGGATTTTTTTTTTTTTTTCTTAAACTATTAAGAGTACAATTCGTACATGTCTGGCAGTGAGACGACTGTGGCAGGAAGGGAGACAGGGAGGAGAAGTGAATACCCTGCCAGACAGCTCTGGGGCCTATTGGGGGATGTCCTCCTACCTGGATAGGAGAGATCCTATAGGATGTGGTGGCCTGGCTCCTGTGTGCAAGCTTACTTTTCAGATTTCCCTTCCTTTGAAGTAGATGTAGTCTGAAGTGGAACGCCTTAGTTGCTAATGAAGAAGTTGGAACCCGAGAGGGGAAATGATTTGCCTAAGATGGTGCACGAAATCATTATGCAGGTGAAAGATGAAAGCCCTGCCCTCTTGACTTCATAACCACAGTTCTCTGGGCAGTATTTACTGCCTCTTTATACGGGTGCAGAAATGGGATGATAAAGTTGGGATCTAGTCACAGGAGAGTAATTAGTTGGCTCTTGAATGATATTTCAGTTTTATACCTAACCTGTTAAATTTGCTTTTTCAAGGAATCACCCCCAACCCACCCATAAACCATATACCTGCATTCACTACCTTTTTTCGTTTTTGGTGTTCTAGTATACCATCCATGATAGCCATCATAGACCATCAGCCTGATATTTGTTTAGAGTATATTTATTTCACTAAAATGTTTGAATTGACCATTTTTAATTATTAAACTTTCTTTTTAAAGTCTCTCTTCCTAGATGTGAAGTTTATAAAGTTTCACAAGTGAGTTTATTTATGAAGAACAGATTGGGAATATAGCATATAATTAACTCATACAATTATATAGGATATAGTTCAGTTCAATCGCTCAGTTGTGTCTGACTCTTTGAGGCCCCATGAGCTGCAGCACTCCAGGCCTCCCTGTCCAACACCAATTCCCAGAGCCCACCCAAACTCAAGTCCATTGAGTCGGTGATGCCATCCAACCATCTCACCCTCTGTTGTCCCCTTCTCCTCCTGCCCTCAATCTTTCCCAGCATCAGGGTCTTTTCCAGTGAGTCAGTTCTTCACATCAGGTGGCCAAACTATTGAAGTTTCAGCTTCAACATCAGACCTTCCAATGAATACCCAGGACCGATCTCCTTTAGGATGGACTGATTGGATCTCCTTGCAGTCCAAGGGACTCTCAAGAGCCTTCTCCAACACCACAGTTCAAAAGCATCAATTCTTTGGCGCTTAGCTTTCCTTATAGTCCAGCTTTCACATCCATACATGACCACTGGAAAAACCATAGCCTTGACTAGATGGACCTTTGTCGGCAAAGTAATGTCTCTGCTTTTTAATATGCTGCCAGGTTGGTCATAACTTTCCTTCCAAGGAGTAAGCGTCTTTTAATTTCATGGCTGCAATCACCATCTGCAGTGATTTTGGAGCCCGAAAAAATAAAGTCTGACACTATTTCCACTGTTTCTCCATCTATTTCCCATCAAGTGATGGGACCAGATGCCATGATCTTAGTATTCTGAATGTTGAGCTTTAAGCCAGTTTTTTCACTCTCCTCTTTCACTTTCATCAAGAGGCTTTTTAGTTCTTCTTCACTTTCTGCCATAAGGGTGGTGTCATCTGAATATCTGAGGTTATTGATATTTCTCCCGGCAGTCTTGATTCCAGCTTGTGCTTCCTCCAGCCCAGCATTTCTCATGATGTACTCTGCATATAAGTTAAGTAAGCAGGGTGACAATACACAGCCTTGATGTACTCCTTTCCCTATTTGGAACCAGTCTGATGTTCTACGTCCAGTTCTAACTGCTGCTTCCTGACCTGCATACAAATTTGTCAAGAGGCAGGTCAGGTGGTCTGGTATTCCCATGTCTTTTAGAATTTTCCACAGTTTATGGTGATCCACACAGTCAAAGGATTTGGCATAGTCAATAAAGCAGAAATAGATGTTTTTCTGGAGCTCTCTTGCTTTTTCGATGATCCAGCGGATGTTGGCAATTTGATCTCTGGTTCGTCTGCCTTTTCTAAATCCAGCTTGAACATCTGAAGTTCATGGTTCATGTATTTCTAAAGCCTGGCTTGCAGAATTTTGAGCATTACTTTACTAGTGTGTGAGATGAGTGCAATTGTGCAGTAGTTTGAGCATTCTTTGACATTGCCTTTCTTTAGGACTGGAATGAAAACTGACCTTTTCCAGTCCTATGGCCACTGCTGAGTTTTCCAAATTTGCTGACATATTGAGTGCAACACTTTCACAGCATCATCTTTTAGGATTTGAAATAGCTCAACTGGAATTCTGTCACCTCCACTAGCTTTGTTCTTAGTGATGCTTCCTAAGGCCCACTTGACTTCACATTCCAGGATGTCTGGCTTTAGATGAGTGATCACACCATCATGATTAACTGGGTCATGAAGATCTTTTTTGTACAGTTTTTCTGTGTATTCTTGCCACCTCTTCTTAGTATCTTCTACTTTTGTCAGGTCCATACCATTTCTGTCCTTTATTGAGCCCATCTTTGCATAAAATATTCCCTTGGTATCTCTAATTTTCTTGAAGAGATCTCTAGTCTTTCCCATTCTGTTGTTTTCCTCTATTTCTTTGCATTGATCACTGAGAAAGGCTTTCTTATCTCTCCTTGCTATTCTTTGGAACTCTGCATTCAAATGGGCATATCTTTCCTTTTCTCCTTTGCTTTTCACTTCTCTTCTTTTCACAGCTATTTGTAAGGTATCCTCAGATAGCCATTTTGCCTTTTTGCATTTCTGGTTATTAAGTATATTTCAAGCAGCTTATATGAAGTTGTGTCTCACGCTTTCCAGCTAAGATTGTTTTTGCATTTTAGTGATTTGGTTATTTATCATTAATTTTCCAAAGCTTCTTAATCAAAAAAATTTTTTTGACCCTCATATTTTTTTCATTTTCAAGTATCTCTGTCTCCCCTTTATTAATCTTTGCCCTGCCAAAACAATTACCAGAAATTAACCTTTGTGTTCTCCGAACACCCTGTTTTGTATGATTTTCTTTCCTATTTATTCTAGTTTTTCATTTCATCACCCTCTAACCCTTATAAAACGTCCTTTTAAAATTGGCATTTCCCAAGAATATACTTAAGAAAAGAAAAAAATTTTAAATCACTGATTATTTTCAGATTGCTCTGTCTAAATTAAGGCAGTAGTTGCTGAATGTGAATGAATGGAGTTGTGACAGCTTTTGATCTTGCCCCCTTTATTTCTTGTCAAATATTTTAGGTTATTTAAGGTAGTAAAGACTCTACATTTGCCTCTAAAGTATTCTTTGAACTCTCTCAAAAAAAAAAAAGAACTGTAAATTAGGAGTATTTCTTGTTACTGAATGGTGGTTGTCTTTTAGATTACTTGTAAATCTCATTATATTTGTTTTAGTTTTAATCAATCCAAATTCATGTAGAAGGCCAAAAATGTTTTGATGTTTTAAGCATAAGCACAGATTTTACTCTTTTTTTACTTCCAGCCATCATCAGATTAGGTATCTTGCCCTAAGTCTTAATAGACCTCAACTGCCTCTGGTTTTCCATTCCCTGGTAGCTCAGCTGGTTAAGAATCCACCTGCAATATGGGAGACCTGGGTTCGATCCCTGGGTTGGAAAGATCCCCTGGAGAAGGGAAAGGCTACCCACTCCAGTATTCTGGCCTGGAGAATTCCATAGACTGTATAGTCACAAAGAGTTGGACACAACTGTGTGACTGTCACTTGATATGCTAAGATTAATTCCATGGGCTAATGGGCAGTTTATCTTTCCTTTTCTCCTTTGCCTTTAGTTTCTCTTCTTTTCTCAGCTGTTTGTAAGGCCTACTGAGACAACCATTTTGCCTTTTTGCATTTCTTTTTCTTGGGGATGGTCTTGATCAGTGCCTCCTGTACAATCTCTGTCCATAGTTCTTCAGGTGCTCTGTCTATCAGATCTAATCCCTTGGATCTATTTGTCACCTCCACTGTATAAACGTTAGGGATTTGATTTAGGTCACACCTGAATGGTCTAGTGGTTTCCCCTACTTTCTTCAGCGTAAGTCTGAATTTTGCAATAAGGAGTTTATGATCTGAAATAAGGCGTTTATTCAGAAAAATGAAGAAATAAAAAAAATGAAATAAGCAGTTCATTCAGAAAAAGGAAGAAATAAGAAAAATGAAATAAGCAGTTCATTCAAAAAATAAGGAGTTCATTCAGAAAATAAGGAGTTCATTCAGAAAACTAAGATCATGACATCCATTCCCATCACTTCGTGGCAAATAGATAGGGAAACAATGGAAACAGTGACAGGCTTTATTTTGGGGGGCTCCAAAATCACTGCAGGTGGTGACTGGCTCCATGAAATTAAAAGACGCTGTTCTTTGTAAGAAAAGCTATGACCAACCTAGACAGCATATTAAAAAGCATAGATATTACTTTGCCAACAAAGGTCCATCTAGTCAAAGCTATGGTTTTTCTAGTAATCATATATGGATATGAGAGTTGGAGTATAATGAAAGCTGAGCACTGAAGCACTAATGTTTTTGAACTGTGGTTTTGTAGAATGCTCTTGAGAGTCCTTTGGACTGCAAAGAGATCCATCCAGTCAATCCTAAAGGAGATCAGTCCTGAATATTCTTTGGAAGGACTGACACTGAAGCTGAATACTCCAATACTTTGGCCACCTGATGCAAAAAAAACTGACTCATTGGAAAAGACCCATCTGATGCTGGGAAAGATTGAAGGCAGGCGGAGAAGGGAATGACAAAAGAGATGGTAGGATGGCATCACCAACTCAATGGACATGAGTTCCAGGAGTTGGTGATGGACAGGAAAGTCTTGTGTGCTGCAGTCCATGGGGTTACAAAGAGTCAGACATGACTGAGTGACTGAACTGAATGGCCAGTAGGTCATATTTTGCATAGTATTACATTAGAAAAAGTTTCAAACATGTCCTTTTAGAATGAAGTGAAAGTTACTCAGTCATGTCTGACTCTTTGCTACCCTGTGGACTATATAGTTCATGGAATTCTCTAGGCCAGTATACTAGAGTAGGTATCCTTTCCTTTCTCCAGGGGATCTTCCCAACCCAGGGATCGAACCCAGGTTTCCCACATTGCAGGTGGATTCTTTACCAGCTGAGCCACAAGGGGAGCCCATGAGAACATGCCAGATGTGGATTTATCTGGAAGCTGACATTGCAGCAGCAGGGTGGCATTGATGTTACCCTACTTAATTGCTTCCCTTGATGGTAGATTGAGTAGGAAGATAGATTATATAATTATTGATTTGTTTATTCTATCCATATTCTTGGACAGTGACAAGTCAAGGCAGCCTTGCAATTGGGATTTTCATATAGTATGGCATTTCTTCCAGAACAGGTTGAAAGAGTAAAGTTGTTTTCTTGTTTTGTTTGATGGAGTGTGGGGGAAGGGTCTTCGTTGCACCTTTAGGAAAGAGAGCAGTTAAAAAATTACGCAGGTGTGTGTTGATGTTAGCTGGCATCTCTATGCGATATAATACTGAATTACCAGCCTGGCAGCGAACAGTGTGTAATATAGTATTTCGACTGAGGCAGGTGGTGATGATGGGTCGTAGTTACTGGAATGCTTTCCTCCCCTCTTCTCTTTGCAACATATTATTAGTAAAGGAGCTGAATTTACTCTTGTTTTCCAAAATCCCCTGGAGTTATTTTATTTAAACATGATATTTGGCTTTGACCAGCTCATTCCTTAATACAGCAAACCTCTTCCCCTTCCTTCCAAAACAAAACTTAGGAGAGGTTGCTTGTGTGTTTTGTTAGGGATATTTTATAGCTAGAAAGAGCTGAATTTATGTCTTTGTTTGGAGGCACCTCTGTTCCATACCACTATAGAAGTAATTTGTTCCTATGGATTTTCAAGACTGTTTAAGAAGAAATTTGGTTGAGGCCCACCCCAAAATTTGGCCCTTCATACTTGCTTGTAGGCTAGTACTTCCAAGAAATAAATACAGCCTCGAATGTGCATACATACATGTAAGTACGTACATTGACTCCTACTCTTTATATATTTCTCATCAGAAATCAGAAAGATTATCAATCCTGTGTTTTCTATACTACTTTTAAAGAGTTACTTTAACCAGTGTGATCCTGATAACCGGTGTCTGTAACACATTTGTACCAGATCATAGAATATTCAAAATAGAAGAAATATATAGACACATTATAGATCCTCTAACAGAGCTTCCTCATTTTCTCCCTATGGATGCTTGGCCCAGGATTCCTCATTTTCTCCCTATGGATGCTTGGCCCAGGATTCAAGGAGATCCTCTGAGTTGCCTGAAATCCCTCAGTGAGTGAGTGTTAGAAGTCCACGATTTCTTTGCAAATCAGATACTTCCATCTTTGAAAGAAAATTCTTTCACATATGCTTTCTTCTCTTTTTTCTTCTCATCAAAATATTTCATCAAATAATTTCACTTTAAAATTTGCATAATGTAAAGAGCCACAAGTTTACTTCAGTCTTACCTGCGTTCAAAGATTACTACAGTCTACTGCTGACTTCTCAAATCTAGGATCAGATCTCAAAAAACCTGGTGGGCATTTCATGTCATTCTCTTGTTCAAGATTCCATTCTGACAATATAGTTACAAATTAAGGGAAAATATCTCAATTTCTAGAGAAGCATATTTTACTAAACTAGAAAGGATGTGATATTGGGTCAACAAAACACTACAAAATATTGTAAACATGTAAATTGGTGATCATATTTTATTTTTTATATGACCTCTGTGCTTTCTACTTGTTTTTCTAATCATATTGTGTTTATGTAAATTTGCTGTGCTACCAAATGGCCCCATACAATGATGACCAACTGCATGGTACATGGGGAGGAACGTTAGTCTGAATGCCAGGATGGTCCTTTTTGCTGCTTAGTTTTCAGCAAGCCTCATTTCCTCACTGGAATCAGTTCTTCTTGGGCTCCTCCTCTGCAACTGAAGTGGCTAAAGCAAATGATCTCTAAGCTTTTCCTAATCTAAGCTTTTCTATTTCTAAGGAAATCTGAGTTTATTCCTACATTGCCTAGATTTAGTTGTGCAACCATTAGAAATCATTGTTCCAGGGAGCTGCTTTTAAACCAACTCCTTTAGGGTAAGGAATACTTGTCTTAAGTCCCTGGGACCTAGGACAGAGTCTGGTGTGAAGCAGGTGCTTAATAAATATTTGT
Organism: Bos indicus; assembly: GCF_029378745.1. NCBI lineage: Eukaryota > Metazoa > Chordata > Mammalia > Artiodactyla > Bovidae > Bos > Bos indicus. The sequence continues at coordinate 78,082,765 of NC_091760.1, read as the reverse complement.
TGAATTACTGGACTGATTTTACCTCTCTAAGTATAAATTTTATATCTAAAAATCAAGAGGAAAAGGAAGTTTAGACAAAATGTGCTATAATGTTTCTTCTGGGCTCTAATATCTTATTACTATATTCTGTGTCTTCCAAAATCATAAGTCTGTAGTGAATTTACAGTCTGGTGCTGTAAAAGTAAATTTTTAATTAGGAAATAATTCAAGCATATAAAAAACAGTTAATTAGACACCCAACAACTTCTAAAATGTTAAAAATATTTCCATATTGCTTCAAATCTTGTCTTTAAATAAATACAATGAAGCAAAGATCTCCCTCCATTTTATTCCAGTCCTTTCCTTCTTTCCAGTGATTAAGATGAAGGAAATATACCTGTATGTAAAAATATAAATACATCTAGAAAACATGAGAAATAGAAATACCTGACTACTGATACTAAATTTTGAGCAGTTTAGTGTAATTAAATACTACACAATGCTCAGTCATGTCCGACTCTTTGTGATGCCATAGAGCCTGCCAGGCTCCTCTGACCATGGGATTCGTGAGGCAAGAACACTGGAGTCGGTTGCCATTTCTTTCTCCAGGGTATCTTTCTGACCCAGGGATCACACCTGGGTCTCCTGAATTGCAGGCACATTCTTTACCATCTGAGCCATCAGGGAAGCCCAAGTAAATATTAATGACGTATAAAATTATATGTGCTTATGGATACATACATGTATATTTTACAAATATGTGGAAACAGATTTTAAAAATCTAGTTTTCAAGCAAATGAATTTAGTAACTTGAATCCAGTTTAGAACCTAGAGATTACTAGCAGAAAAATATGAACTGTGTGATTCATTGAAAATGGTTAATCTTCAAACTTTAGTAGACTTTTATTATCTGGTAACAATCATTTCCTGACCAGGTTAAAAAGTGTTTTCATGATGTTCCCAAAATTGCTTAAGCTACATTAAGCTCTTCATGCATCTTAGAAATAGGCTTCAGTAATAATCATAACACATGCCTTTTATGTAGGTCTTTTCAGTTGATGAAGGCTTTTCATAGCCATGAATTTATCTTCCACTCTTAAGAGATGTATATTACTTGTTATAACTTTTTTTCTATTTTATGTTTGTGAGAGGTGAAGTTATTACATAAAGACTCGGGGAATATATAGAAGAGGCAGAATTTGAATCTTGTCATTTTACCCCTCATCCAGTAAATGTTGCTTCTCATTATTGGTTTTGGATCAAATTCCTTTTCCAAAGCACTTGGCTTTAAGAATTAAGCCCTGTCCTCTTCCACAACAAAACTGGCCTGTCAATTCCAGTGTTACCTCATGGTATTTTATTTTCCTTGTCCAAAATTAAAACAAATTATTTTTTCTTTTCTCGATCTGTTGACAAGTCCAATGACTAAACAATGTCTCATTTTCTTCCTAAATATGAGGAGCCTTCCTGAATATTGGGAGAGTTAATGAGCTCTCATTCATTCTGCTTTGATTTTAGACAAGAGATAAGAAAATGACATATTATTTTTGCAAGCATCTTTTTCTAATGAATAATTGCTTTTGGCCTATTTTGGTATTCCTGTGCATATCTTTCATGATGAAAACTAGAGTATGGGATTTTAGTAATTTCAAAACATTTCTGCCATCTCTCCGCGTTGTCCTTCATTTGTACTGCTCTGGCTTAGTCCCTCCTCATTTCCTCCCTGAATGGGTCCTGATGGGTATCCCTTCTTCCTACCTTGCCCCAGTCTCTTCTTCCTGCCAACTTTGTTTTACTTACTACATAGAAACTGATCAGGTCTTTCCCCTGCTTTGCAGTCCTCAGTGACTGTGCTTTGCCTGCTGGTAGAGTCCGCCTGTTTCTTGAGAAATCCAAGGCTCCTCTGAATCTAGTAGGTGCTTCCCTCACTCAGCCTCTCCTCCTCCTTCCCCTAGCCTATCTCTTTTTCAACCCTATTCACATCTCTTTCACATCTCTTTTGCTTGTACTGATGATTTCCTCTCTTATGGTGACCCTGCTCTCTGCCTCTTGGCCCTTCCATCCTCCTGTCTTTGGGTGCACCATCCAGTGGGTTAGTAAGCTATCTTTTTAAGACCTAGTTTGATTATCACTACCTCTATGAAATCTTTCTTCTCTACTTTATTGGAATACATTTACTTTTCTCCTTCTCTCTCATTCCAACCAATCCACGAGTGAATCTGCTTAAAATATACCTGGAAACCAAATGCTTCTCACCAACTCCCTGCTGGTCTAAGCTACTCTCATACTTTTCTTGAATTATTTGCAGTGCCTTCCATGCTGGTCTCTCTGCTTCCATCTTTGGTCAACAGAGTTTCTTCTTCACTTAACAGTCAGAATCTTATTAAAGTACAAATCAGATCATGTCACCATCTCAAACCTTCATGGCGGCTTCCTGTCTCACATCAGGGAAAACTGCAGTCTTTACTCTGGCCCAAAACCTTGGATGATCTGGGCCTCAACCTCTCTAATTTCTGATCACATCCACTGTTGCTGTAGCCTTTGCTCTCCAGTGACACTGGCCTTCAAGACAGACCTACTCACCCCCGGAGCTTAGCACTTGCTGACTCCAGCAATTGGAACATAATCTCCCTAGAGCATACATGGCTCACTCCCATGCTTCCTTTAGATCTTTCTTTAAGTATCAGCTTACTAAAGTATCCTTCTCTGACAACTCTAGATAAAATAATATCCTCCTTACATAGCAGTCTCTAACTCCTGGCTCTTGACTCTATCTCCTTTAAATTTACCTTGATTTTCTTTTCTTGATTGCACTTATTACTCACCATCTGACAGAGTATTCACTTGTTTATCCTAGAATGTTAGTACCTTTAGAGCTTTACTTTAGTTTTTGTTCACTTCTGAGTTTCCACACCTAAAACAGAGTCTTGATTATAGTACTTGCTCAATAAATATAAATTTTATTAATTTGTAGTTAATTGCTCTATCCTCTGTAATCCCATGACACTTTGCAAACCTGTAGCATTGTTTGTATTTCACTTTGCTTCTAAACTGTTAGCAACTTGAGGGAAAAGACTGAGTAATTTTTTCTTTCAACTTACTTTAAAACATTAAGGACTGTCCTACACAGTTGAGGATATTTAAGTTCCTGCATTTGAGGGTTTTTAAAATCTCATTTCTCTCTGTTCTTAGTACAGAATAGAGTGCCCGGCATGCTCAGGTAAATGTTTGTTTGATAATTATTGAATGATGTGCAAATAGGGAGATAAATAGATCTCATTTTTAGTTTGCAGTGGCAACTGCTTAGCAGATTCTAATGTAGTCAGTGTTTTATTTTCCACTAAACTTTTATGAATTCCAGAAAAATGCCTAACTGAATTAGACACTCAAGTTACTGACAGACCCCTGTAGCAAATTTATTATTTAAAAGGTATAGAACTGAATTGAGAAATGTTGAAAGATGTCAATACTAGTTCTGATAGCTTGCTATAATATATTCATGGAAGGCAACAGAACCTAATTAGGGGCCTATATTAATAAATAAGCATAAAGGAACTGATTTTAATGAACCAAATAAACAACTGAAAAAAAAATTAAAGTTTGCTTCAGTACAAAGTAATAAAACATAAGCACCATAAAGTTGGAGAAGAAAATAATAAATCTGGAACAGCAGGCTTTGATAAAAAGATGACTGGATAAGGTAAAAAGGGAGATAGATAAGATAAGAAAGGTTATTTGAAATGCAGTAGAAGACTTTCAATTTTTTGTAGTGGAATAAATCAAAGTTAACTCTACAAAATCATACTAATGGTAGAGAAAACAAATTTGAGACGCTTTCCTAGAATGTAAACAAGATGTCAACAGTTAGTGTTCAAGTATGTAAAATGTATGGTGGATAGAGAAGGATAGCCAAAGCAAGACTCTCATGTTCCTAGAAACTAATAAGAGCAAAAAGAACAAAAATACAAGCAAAAAAAAAATTACTGAGTTGAGTTCAAGCATGTAAGTTAAAAGCTTACCAATTTCCAAATTATTTCAAGAAGTAAAAAAGGACACACAGACTTTTTTACTTAACATTTTTGCTTAACAACAAAATAAAGAAGAAAAAAAAAATCCTATAATAACTAGGGAGAATAGCAGTTGGCTTAATTTAAAGAAAGAAAATTCAAATTGACTTCAGACTTCTACAACACTAAAATAAACATTGACTCAATTATCCAGTTTTGAGAGATTCAATTAAAACTAATTTATGTACTAAAGATTTATATGCTAAAATCACTATTCAGTGATATTTTTACAGTGGAGTAAAATTTACACTAAGAAAGGCATGCTTAAATAAATCATAGTATGTCCTTTTTTATACTATAAACATATCCTCATAAAATTATATTTTAAAATTAGAACATACTCATGATATGGTCTAATTGTTGCTTCTTGACCTGCATACAGGTTTCTCAGGAGACAGGTAAGATGGTCTGATATTCTTATCTCTTTCAGAGTTTTCCACAGTTTGTTATGATCCACATGGTCAAAGGCTTTAGTGTAGTCAATAAAACAGAGGTAAATGTTTTTCTTAAATTCCTTTGCTTTCTCTTTGATCCAGCAAAGGTTGGCAATTTGATCTCTGGTGCCTCTGCCTTTTCTAAACCCAGCTTGGACATCTGGAAGTTCTCGGTTAACATAATGCTGAAGCCTGGCGTGTAGAATTTTGAGCATAACCTTACTAGCATAGGTGATGATTGCAATTTTCCAGTGGTTTGAACCATTCTTTAGTACTGCATTTCTTGGGAATTAGGATGAGGATTGACCTTTCCCAGTCCTGATGCTGGGAAAGATTGAAGACAGGAGGAGAAGAGGTTGACAGAGGATGAGATGGCTGGATGGCATCACCATTGTAATGGACATGAACTCGGGCAAGCTCCAGGAGATGGTGAGGGACAGGGAGGCCTGGTGTGCTGCAGTCCATAGGGTCACTAAGAGTTGGACACAACTTGGTGATTGAACAACAGCAACATGATATGTTAAATAAAAAAAAGATACCAAACTTTTTATGGTATCCCCCAGTTTGTATGTGTGTGTGTATGTGTATGAAGAAATATAAAATGTGGTATGTGTGTCTGGGTAGGGTGAATATGTCATATATTCTCTTCTTTCAATAATTTTTATGTGTACCTGTTTTTATAACTAAGAGCATAAAAAAGAGAGAAGTTGTGTAAGTTTTGAATCCCCATAACTGCTTCTAATAGGGACTGCATTTCAGAGAGGGAAATTTTGTATCTTCAAACATAAAGTTTGGAATGCTTAATATCTACCCAAAAGCTGCTGAAAATTCAATGCAGTGGACTTGGATCACCAAAGAAATTCTTAAGCTATAGTGGATTATTTTTTTCAGGAATAAACTCAACTGGGTTCTTGATTTGATACCTATAAGTAGGAAAACCTTGGAGAAGGCAATGGCACCCCACTCCAGTACTCTTGCCTGGAAAATCCCATGGACGGAGGAGCCTGGTAGGCTGCAATCCATGGGGTTGTTAAGAGTCAGATACAACTGAGCGACTTCACTTTATTTTTTCACTTTCATGCATTGGAGAAGGAAATGGCAGCCCACTCCAGTGTTCTTGCCTGGAGAATCTCAGGGATGGGGGAGCCTGGTGGGCTGCCGTCTGTGGGGTCGCACAGAGTCGGACACGACTGAAGTGACTTAGCAAGTAGGAAAACCTAGCTAGAGATACAAATAATAAATATACATATAATCTTGGAACAGCAATGAAAAAAAATCTGTTTAGAATGGTAAGAAAATGTACAAAGGGTACATAAGTTCAAACCATCAATAGAAATGGAATCCATGAAATGAACCAAAAGCCCAGAGAAAGAATTGTTTTTCTCAAGAATGTAAATGTAGTCCCTTATAATATATTGGATATGAAGAATAATAGAACCCAACCCTCCCACAAGAAATGTCTCATATATTCCTCAGTGTTAAAAATTAGATACATCAAAGGTTGTCAATATATCTAAAAGAGTGCTTAAAGTGAACTTCATAGAATTAAAAGCTTATATTAGGAAACTATGAAAGTCTAAAAGCATTGATCTTAAAGCAAAGTTTCAAATTTAAAGAAGAGAAAGAAAATAATATCAAATTGAACCATAGTTTAATTCATGAAGTTAGACAAGAAAAAAAATTAAAATTTGTGCATATTAGAAAAGAAGAAACTGGTTTTATTGCAGTTGACATGATCATCTATGTAGAAAATTATATCTACAAAAAACTAGTAGAACTAACACAGTCATTTTATTTAGAAATGGAAAATACAGGTAGAAATTAAATACTTAAAATATGATTTACAGTTTAAAAATTGTTGTAAATAATATTTACAACATACAGCTAGAAATGAAAATTTTAAAAATATTATTTACAATTTAAAACTATTATTTATAACAATTTAAAAAATACTGAGGAAGCAGTCAAACAAACCTGTGAAAGATTTGCCTACTGAAGACTATTCCTGAGAAGAATTAAAGATGTTCTAATTAAATGGAGATATGTACCACATTCATGGATTAGAAGGCACAGTGTTTTTAAGATATCAGTTCTCTTCAAGATGACCTATATATTGAACACAATTTCATCTAAAATTCCACCAGACACTTTTGAGGCAATTGACATATTTCTGGTAAATATTATACGGAAATTCAAAGTATCTAGAATAACTAAGCAATTTTGAAAAAGAAGAACAAAATTGGGAGACTCAGATTGCCTGATTTTAAGATTTGCTATAGGGTAATCCTAGACAGCATATTAAAAAGCAGAGACATTACTTTTCCAACAAAGTTCTGTCTAGTCAAAGCTTTGGTTTTTCCAGTAGTCATGTGTGGATGTGAGAGTTGGATTATAGAAAGCTGAGTGCCAAAGAATTGATGGTTTTAAACTGTGGTGTTAGAGAAGACTCTTGAGAGTCCCTTGGAGAGCAGAGAGAGCCAACCAGTCCATCCTAAAGGAAGTCAGTCCTGGAAGGACTGAGGCTGAAGCTGAAACTCCAATATTTTGGCTACCTGATGTGAAGAACCAACTCACTTGAAAAGACCTTGATGCTGGGAATGATTGAAGATGGGGGGAGAAGGGGATGACAGAGGATGAGATGGTTGGACGACATCACCAACTCAATGGACATGAGTTTGAGTAAATTCCAGGAATTGGTGATGGACAGGGAAACCTGGTGTTCTATAGTCCATGGGGTCACAAAGAGTTGGACACGACTGAGTGACTGAACTGAACTGATAGAGTAATCCAGACAGTGTTATAGTAATACTATTGAATACTATGAATACTAGATCAATAGAGAAGAAGGCAGTGTCCAAATAAAGATTTGAACCCATTCAGTTAGTTAATTTTAAAAAATGTTACTAATGCAATTTTGAAGGAAAATATAATCTTTTCAACAAATGGTGCTAGAACAATTGAGTATCCATTAAAAAGAAAAGAAAGAGGAAGAGGAGGGAGAGAAAGAAGAGGCTGAAAGTAGATATAGAACTAAATGCAAGAGTTATTACAATTATAAATCTGTAGGAAAACATGGAAAATTCTTCTCACTTTGGATTAGACCAGATTTTTTTAGGACACAAAATGCAAGAGTATTAAAGGCAAAATATTGATAATTTCCTAAAATTAGCTGTTTTGGAAAAGCACAGAGAGTAAGGTACAAAAGGCAAGAGATAGCCTGGAGAAAATATATTTTAAAAACTTACAAGATATAAGGACCTATATCCAGAATATGTAAAGAACTCTTGTAGTCAAAAAGGAACACACACAACTCAATTTAAAAAATGAAAAATTTAAAAGTATAAACAATTTAAGCAGAGGCTTCAGAAACAAATTGCAAATATGTCTGTAAAATACAAAATGAATATAAATATATATTTTAAACTTTTTATGTACAATATAAATATAAATGAAATCTATATATGTATATGAATAGATACTCAGGATCGTTAAACATCAGGGGGATGTTAATTTAAGTCATAATGAAAACCAGTACATACCTGCGAGGATGGCATTGAAATTGACAATACCAAGAGCTGGCAAAGGTCAGTTTTCATTCCAGTCCCAAAAAAGGCAGTGCCAGAGAATGCTCAAACTACTGCACAATTGCACTCATCTCACATGCTAGCAAAGTAATGCTCAAAATTCTCCAAGCTAGGCTTCAGTAAGATGTGAACTGAGAAATTCCAGATGTTCAAGCTGGATTCAGAAAAGGCAGAAGAACCAGATATCAAATTGCCAGTATCCGTTGGATCATAGAAAAAGCAAGAAAATTCCAGGAAAACATCTGCTTCATTGACTACTCTAAAGCCTTTGACTGTGTGGATCACAACAAACTGTGGAAAATTCTGAAAGAGATGGGAATACCAGACCACCTTACCTGCCTCCTGAGAAATCTGTATGCAGGTCAAGAAGCAACAGTTAGAACCAGACATGGAACAACAAACTGGTTCAAGATTGGGAAAGAAGTGCATCAAGGCTGTATATTGTCACCCTGCTTATTTAACTTATGTGCAGATTACATCATGCAAAATGTCGGGCTGGATATTCCTTAATATAAATAACCTCAGATATTCAGATGATACTGCCCTTATGCCAGAAAGTGAAGAGAAACTAAAGAGCCTCTTGATGAAAGTGAAAGAGGAGAGTGAAAAAGCTGGTTTAAGACTCCGCATTCAAAAAAACAAAAATGATGGCATCCTGTCCCATCACTTCATGGCAATTAGATGGGGAAACAGTGGAAACAGTGACAGATTTTACTTTCTTGGGCTCCAAAATCACTGCAGATGGTGACTGCTGCCATGAAATTAAAAGACACTTGCTCCTTGGAAGAAAAGCTATGACCAACTTAGACAGCATATTAAAAAGCATAGACATTACTTTGCCAACAAAGGTCCATCTAGTCAAAGCTATGGTTTTTCCAGTAGTCATGTATGGATGTGAGAGTTGAACCATAAAGAGAACTGAGTGCCAAAGAATTGATACTTTTGGACTGTGGTGTTGGAGAAGACTTTTGAGAGTCCCTTGGACTGTAAGGAGATCCAACCAGTCCATCCTAAAGGAAATCAGTCCTGAATATTCATTGGAAGGACTGATGCTGAAGCTGAAGCTCCAATACTTTGGTCACCTGATGCGAAGATCCAACTCCCTAGAAAAGACCCTGATGCTGGGAAAGATTGAAGGCAGAAGGAGAAGGGGATGAAAGAGGATGAGATTGTTGGATGGCATCACCAACTTGCTGGACTTGAGTTTGAGCAAGCTCCAGGATTTGGTGATGGACTGGGGACCCTTGTGTATATAGTCCATGGGGTTGCAAAGAGTTGGACATGATTAAGTGAGTGAACTGAACTGAAGTGCTGTCAAGGATATGAAACCCTTCTATACTGCTGGTGATAATGTAAAATAGCACAGCCTCCTTTTAAAAGAGTTTGGCAGTTTCTTATGAAGTTAAGCATACACTTAACCAGCACTCACACTTATAGTACTTAATCAAAATAATGTAAACATGTCTTAAGATGTGTATATGAAAGTGAAAGTGAAGTCTCTCAGTCGTGTCCAACTCTTTGCCACCCCGTGGACTGTAGCCTACCAGGCTTCTCCGTCCATGGGATTTTCCAGGCAAGAATACTGGAGTGGGTTGTCATTTCCTTCTCCAGGAGATCTTCCCTGACCCAGGGATTGAACCCAGGTCTCCCTCATTGTAGGCAGACGCTTTACCATCTGAGCCACCAGGGAAGTCCAAGATGTGTATGTAAATGCTCATAATGCAGTTGGTCACTCCATATCCATGGGAGACTGGTCCTAGGATTCCAGATGAATACCAAAATCCACAGAAGCAAAACTCACAGATGCTCAAGTCTCTTAATGATCATCTAGTATTTGCATTTCACCTACATGCATCTTTTGTACTTTAAATCATCCCTAGATTACTTATAATGCATCCTACAATGTGCTGCTGCTGCTGCTGCTAAGTCGCTTCAGTTGTGTCTGACTCTGTGTGACCTCATAGACGGCAGCCCACCAGGCTCCACCATCCCTGAGATTCTCCAGGCAAGAACACTGGAGTGGGTTGCCATTTCCTTCTCCAGTGCATGAAAGTGAAAAGTGAAAGTGAAGTTGCTCAGTCATGCCCGACTCTTAGCGACCCCATGGACTGCAGCCTACCAGGCTCCTCCATCCATGGGATTTTCCAGGCAAGAGTACTGGAGTGGGGTGCCATTGCCTTCTCCACCTACAATGTGAATGCTATGTAAATAGTTGCTTGCATGGCAAATCCAAGTTTTGGTTTTGGGAACTTATTGGAAAATCCCCCCCCCCCCCATATTTTCAGTCCTTTCTTGATTGAATCCATGGATATGGAAGCCACAGATGTGGAAAACAACTGTAATTTTATTTATCCTAATAAAAAACTGGAAATAATTGGTGACTTGATAGAAAATGGAATTCCACTAAATAATAAAATGGAATGCTAATACCCACAAAAACATAAATGAATCTTAGAAGCATTATGCTAATCCAAGCACATGATTGTACAGTATTATTCTATTTCTATAAAATTCTAGAAAGGCAAAAGTATAATGAGAGAAAGCAGGTGGATGAATGCCTGAGAAGTTATTGGGGAGAGGAATGACTGAAAAGGGGAGTCAGATAATTTTAATGAGAGCTGGGGGTTGAAGGAAGGTTAGGCAGGGGTAAGAGAGAGTGTATGTATCTTACTCATGATAGTGGTTATACTGAAGTGTACATTTGTCAAAAGTCATCAACATGTACACTTAAAAATGAATGTATTTTCTAATATTTTAGAGGACTTCCCTGGTGGCTCAGATGGTAATGAATCTGCCTGCAATGAAAGACCCAGGTTCCATCCCTAGGTTGGGAAGATTCCCCGGAGAAGGGAATGGCTACCCACTCCAATATTCTTGCCTGGAGAATTTCATGGACAGAGGAGCCTGATGGGCTACAGTCTATGGGGTGGCAAAGGGTCTTGACTGAGCAACTTTCACTTTTTCACATAGTATATTAGACTTCAAAGCTGATTAAAGTAAAACAAAACATACATACCCAAAAGAAGAAATTGGTCTTTAGATGTACAGAATCTCAAGTCAATGTTTGGGAGCATTTTAGGGGCAGATTTTAGAAGTCCCAGAGAGGAAGAGAGATATTAAAAGAAGCCAGATATATTCCAATTTGCAGTCTCTGCTGACTTGAATCACCAGGGTATTTAAAATTTTTGTGTAAGTCAGATTCCCATTTTTGGTGATCTTGCAGAAGTGTGGAAAATCAGTAAATATGAAAGTAGCTATTTGGTGGGGGAAGTGGACAAATCTAAGGAATTATGAAAACACTATAGGCCAGAGAGACTGAATTTAGTATTGGAAAAATATTAAAAACCATTACAAAACCAATTAGCAAGCCGTGAAGGACACTGAGTAGAAGAAGCTTGGCTTTGTCAAGAAGCAACCGCATGAGACTAGCTTCAGCCCCTCTGATACTGAATAACGGGTCTGGGAAGTTTAACCGGAAGCAACAATTGGAATGTATCCTAGTCAGACATTTAGATATAGTCAGTAGTAAAGCTCATCACAAAAATTGAAAAATATGGTTTATAACCTAGATGCATCTCTACCTGAGGAGTGATATCGAAATTGTCCCAGTGCAATGTGGAAAACAGGGGAAATATGCTTGAATTGTGGGTGATGAGTGTATGGTGTGTTTGCATGGGTAGAAAAGGGAGGTGGAAAGTGTGTGTTTGGAGGATGAGGAGAGGGAATGAAAGATTAAGCCAGAATATAGAGGACCTTAAACCATGTGAAACAACAGGACCTCACTCATGAATTCCTCCCAGTCACAATAGAAGTACTGACAGACAGCTGGTCCTAAACTACAGATCACCTTCCTCCTGGGCCAGGGTTATTTCACTTCTATCACTTGGTGCTTCTCCTGCACTAAAAGGAGCAAACATTATTATATGTTTGTGTGTCAAGTCGCTTCAGTTGTCTTGACTCTTTGTGATCCCATGGTCTGTAGCCTTCCAGACTCCTCTGCCCATGGAATTCTTCAGGCAAGAAGACTGGAGTGGGTTGCCATGCCCTTGTCCAGGGGATCTTCCCAACCCAGAGGTTGAACCCATGTCTCTTTTGTCTTCTATATTGGCAGGCGAGTTCTTTACTGTTAGCACCACCTGGGAAGCCCATTCTACTGAGAAATAAAGAGGAATTATTGCTGATAAGTAGATCACTATCAAGCTCCATTTTAATGTTAGAGAAGATTGTATACCTCTTAAGCTGATTCAGAAAATAGCCATATGGTTGAGAATTATGAAAAAATAAAAGCATAAATATATGCACTGTTGAGCCAAGAGAATGAGAGATGAGGAACTGTTCCAGGTCTCAGGATGATTCTTATATACTGGTTGTTGAGCAGCTCTTCACTGTGACCTCAGGCAAGTCCTCCCGCTGCCTTTTTCTTATCTGTAAATTGTAGATAATAATATGATCCATTATCTGTTTTCTGCAATTCCGAAATTCAGAGAACTCTGAAAAACAGAAGTTGCTTTGGTTTTGTTGTAATTTCATAAATTTGTGGCAAATTTACATGGTGGCGAAACTTGGCCTGAACATTAAGGGTTTATGTTCATTTTCCACTTATTGTGAATATTCATGAATTCTGAAGAAATATTAAGGTTTGATTATAGTGAAAGAAAAAATTGAAAGTGTTAGTCACTCAGTTTGAGACCCCATGAGCTACAAAGGAAGCCCATTAAATCCTGCTGGAGGTATTTATAACACATGCTGGTAGCTCAGATGGTAATCTGCCTGCAATGCATGAGACACAGGTTCAATCCCTGGGTCAGGAAGATCCCAGGAAAAGGGAATGGCAATCCACTCCAGTATTCTTGACTGAAGAATTCCATAGAAAGAGGATCCTGGCAGGCTATAGTCCATGGGGTTGCAAAGAGTTGGACAGGACTGAGCAACTAACATTTTCACTTTCATATGAACTCTACTCCATTTCTAAAATTTAAACAGTTCTGGATTCTAAAACATCTGGCCTCAGTGGTTTCAGATAAGAGACTGTAGATCTGTAATACCTTCCTCTTAGGTTTCTGTGAAGATTAAGTTTTTTATACCAGATTTCAAAAAAAAAAAAAAAAATAATGGTGAAGTTATTATTGCATATAGATTACTGAAACTCAGAAATTAGATTCCCTACTCCCATCTCTGAGAATGAGTGAAGTTTTAACACTTGATGATGCCTAAGATTATTCTTAGTACTTTTACATTTTAGTCTGTCAGGTGTGATTTATAGTATATCAGTTATTAAAATGGAATGTTCCTCTTAACTGTCCTACTCTGAGCACTTATCCTTCTTTTTTTAATAATCTTTACATATCTGGATGGGTGCCTTATTTGCCTTCAGGTGTTAGCTGGCAAACTTATTTTGGAGTCATCTTTCCTAAGGTACATTTTATGAAACTCATGTTTAGATTATATATCTCCTAACTTAAACACGAACAGATAGGCTTATTTACTGAGAGTTGTCAATAAAAGAGAATTCATAATATGTTATAAGACAATGTCTTAGTTTGTAAAGTCATTGGGTAAAAAACACTTGAGCAAAAATATCCATCTAGATTTCATTGTGTTTCCCAAGTAGAATTTTATTTTTGTGGTTGATTTTTGGCATGCTTCCTATTTCTTCAAGCTATGTAAAACCCTTTTGCTGTGCTTAATCCTTGACCTGTGGGCATGGAGAAATGATTATGCAATACACATCTAGTATTGGGAAATTCGTAACTGAAAATTTCATATACTGAAATGCTTGGGAGAAAAAGATTATTTAAATAAATATTATATTTCAAAAGGAAGAAATAAAGCAGTTATTTTTAAATGTGCTTTTCCATGGGACATTTGCTTCTATTCAGAGTTGGGTTGGAGCATAGCAGTAATGAATCCCTTTGCCACTGTGGCTCCTGCTCCCCACTGTCTTTTCCCTGGAAAAATATTGTTGCCAAATGAGATTTGTAACCTGTGTGTGTGTGTCTGTTTACCTTTGTTTGGGTAAATGTTACTAGGTGCCCTGCTCTTGGCCAGCAGTTCCATTGCCCAAGTGGTTTCACTCAACCTCAGAATGAGGAGGAATGCAGTGATGAGACTTTGACCCACAGGGTGATCGCTTAAGGTTTAAGATAATATAAGGATTAGAATGGAGACTTTCTAAAAGGAAACAAGGACGAACTTTTATTTTCAAGGTCTCATGCTTTCTCTACCCTATTTTCTAATTCTACAACCAACCAACCAACCAACCACTGAACTTCCTTTCCATTCAGAAGGAAGTATAGTAGGAAAGTTTCAGTCCCTTGTGAATGAAAAGATCATCTTTATTGCTGCCATGTCTTACTGTGTTGTAATAGGGCAGTCCTTTCATGAGAACGTAGGACCAAATGACCCCTTTCAGATCCCTCATTCTTTTAGGCTATGACCTTACAAGATAAGTGCAGTTGTTTGAGGGAACTTTTGCAATTTTCTAGTTGGTTGACCTTAAATGAAATCTCTTCACTATCTACCAGATATTCTGTCTGAAAACATTTTTTTCCATACCCCTAATTTCTATGAATCTCTCTAGAGTAGCATAAGGGTAGGATTAATTATAGTCTGCTTAATATCACTCAACACATGAGAATACTGTTTTTCCATTTAGTTTTCAGTACTCTATAAACCTGTTCAGAGTGTTAATCATTGAGAGATTTCTGAGAATCAGTTTCTTCATCCTGAAGAGATGATAACTGTAAATAATAACACAACTGTGTTTTGATAAATGGTTTCAACCAATGGTGAACGTGATGCTGAAAACTTGGTCTCTGTGCACTGGTACCAGATCAAATCTCAGAGGCAGAATTTGGGGTGAAGTAGAAAAGGATAGCTTTATTTCTTTACTAGTCATAAGGGTACACAGTGTGATCCTGCCCTCAAAAACAGTGACCCAACCTGGGAGTATTTGGTAAGGAGCTTTATAGCAGTGGTTCCAGAGTGAGGTTGATGATAAGATTAGAGTGTGTGCAGGGCCAGCACTCCTTTAATCTGATTTCAGGTAATCTCATGATGCCTTTCTCTGGCTCCTTTAATATGGCCTCAGGTGTTCTCTGGAGTGAGGAATGCTAAATCCATTCCATTGGGGGTTTTGGTTCTAATAAGAGCTTAAAGATTGTGTTCTGTCCCTTGAGGGGGGACCAGGACCCTGCCCTAAGGCTGCACTGTTGTTTCTTGCCTGTTCTTCCCTTGTCTTTGCATCCTCTCCCTTCCCTTATCACCAGAATGTTGAATCTGTCCTTTGGGACTCTGGGAAGGACAGAGGCTGGAGTCTGCTCCTTACAAACAAGGAGTGGGGGACACAGGCTTCCATATCCAGGAGTCCCATAGGGTCCTGCTGAGTTTCAAACAGGCAGCTCTAAAGGAACATGTTTACCAAAAATGTATATATATTTCCTTGTTCTGATTTTGAATATAACAAAATCTCCTGTTGTTTCCTTTCTTTCCTCCACCATGGACCCATCTCTAAGCAGTATTCCACTGAACTGAAGAAGCTGTACTGCCAGATTGCAAAGACATGCCCCATCCAGATCAAGGTTATGACCCCACCACCTCAGGGTGCTGTCATCCGGGCCATGCCTGTCTACAAGAAGGCCGAGCATGTCACTGAAGTGGTAAAAAGGTGCCCCAACCATGAGCTGAGTCGTGAATTCAATGAGGGTAAGGAGAATGGGGATCTGTGGCTGTTTAAGCTTGAAATAGAGCTCCTGTGGAGAGTTTTGTCTGGGATCCACCTATCTGTTTCCAACCTCTGCAATCTGATGGCAGCTTAGTCTACCTTTTTGGGTGATAAGACTGTCTGAGAATAATGTTGAATAAATTTCAGGCTTTCACAATAATTAAACTGCTTATTTTAATATTGGTAATCGCTGGATGACCTGGACTTGCCTCTCTTCTCCCTGCTTCTTCCTTCCTTCTGTCGGGAGAGTGAGTAATTTCCTGGGTTCTGTCTTTTGGCAACAAAGATTTGAAATGGCAGACCAATGTTACAGCTCATTTACAGCTCAGAGTTTTATTCAGCAAACAGAGGATAGTATACCCTGGAGGCATGAGGGTGGGCCGACCCCAAAAGAGAGGCCTCAATCCATCTTGGGTCTCTCTTTTTGTACTTTTTGTCTCTTCTTCCTATGCAAATTAGGGCTAGCTATGTTTCACCTGAGGTTCTCACTCCCACTCCAGTCTGCAGATTTTCTTTTGTTCTGTTATTGTGGGCTTTTCCCTTTGTCTTTTAGCCACCACCATTTTGGACTCCTTTTTTCCTTTTCTAACTACCTAACACTTCCCTTTTTTTTTTTTTTTTTTTTTTTTAATGAGAGGGTTTTAAGAAGAACAGTGTGGCCTCTGATCTGTTGGTCCCCTGCTAAGGGCTTCAGTGCCTCTCCTGGGGTTATTGTCAAGGCTGGACTGATTAGGGTCTAGAAGGGTGAGAGAAAAGAGCATACAAAGTGAGAAATAGTAAAAAAAAAAAAAAAAAAAGAGGAAAATGGGGAATAAGAAATAAATGAAGGCAAATAACAAACAAGAGGAGTAAATGGACGATCAAGAACAGGAGCTTAGGAGGGGAAGCAGTAAAGTGAAGGACTGACAGTCAAAGAGCAGGTTATCTTGGGGCCACCTTTAAGTGCTGTATCCATAGATAAGTTAGATCCCAGGTTCTGAGCCTCAGATTCAGTAATAGTTTTACAGAAGTGGTCATTATTTCCAAGGGTCCTCTTACATTTACTACTCTAAAGTTTATGAAGGGAGGCTAAGTCAAGAACACAAAATAGTTGAAAGGAAGGACAAGAGAAAGCATGAAGATTCATCAAAGAGCAATCAGGAGACAGGAGGATTGGGAGTTAGAATACCTTTTATAGAAATTATGTGAAAAATAGAAAGATTGGTAGGTTACCCAGAGATATGTATGTATATGTATATACATATGTATGTATAAAAATACATATACCCAGAGTATATGTATGTGTATGTATACATATACCCAGAGTATATGTATGTAGATAATATAATAGGTGGTAAAGAAAAAGTAATGGAGAAAGAGAATAGATAGAAATTTAAAAAAGGAAATAAAGTTAAAATCTCTCCACCTTAACACAGCTAATTTTTACATATGAATTCCTAGTCCTTGGTATATGACCTTATTATCCATACCTCTGCATCTTACCTTTCACTTAACAATATGCTGTAGAAGTTATTCTCTATAGCTAGGCTTTGTTATCGGTTTCCATAACTTCTCTTGATCTGTCAAGATGACATAACCATTTTTTGTTTTTGTTTGCTTTTTTCTTATTTTTTAGCACAATAGTTATTTAAAATTTTTGCCATAATATATGATATTTCAGGCAACAGAGAGCATCTTGATATATGAAGCCTTTTACTTTGAGTATCAGTTACTGTAGAATGAAAATATGAGACCAAAGGTTAAAAAACATCTTTACAGCATTAACTCTTAGAGCAGCGTCTTTATTTTTGAGTTCTACCAGGTATCACATTTTGTGAAACTTTGTTTATGTTCCTTTCAAAACTTGCTTCCCTTTTTTACCCTCTAACCTGGGACAATTGCAGTACAACAAATAAAGTTAGTTTTCCATCTTTATGACCAAAGTAAAACTGTGACTTAATCATGAAAAATAGAATAGGCAAATGAAAGTTCTATCCTTGCCATTCTTAGCTTCTCATAGTGTTTTAAATGGTCAATTTGGGGGCAGTGTTTTCTGTCAGGCAGGTATATTTTTTAAATTAACTTGTTCCTTTTTCTTCCATTTTTCAGAGAGGCTGGAAAAATGCTCTGTATGGATCAGCTTAGAGATGTAGTTATAGAGTCCTCTACAACTTGTTTACCTTGAGCCCAGAAATATGGGACTGTTCCCTTATATATAGATGACCATTCCTGACCTTTTTGTGGCTATAAAGGTTGTGATACCTTCATGTGTTAGATCTCTGGCAACAGGATCTAGTCTTCTTTTCAAGGATGTATATTTCCTCTATTATTCAAACTATTTCTTTGACCACCAGTGTTCTGTCCATAGTTTCATTTTGTTTTCTTTGTTTTGAGGTTGATGAGCTAATTTTTTTTCTTTTTCCATTCTGTAGGACAGATTGCCCCTCCCAGTCATTTGATTCGAGTAGAAGGTAACAGTCATGCCCAGTACGTAGAAGACCCCATCACAGGAAGACAAAGTGTGCTGGTACCTTATGAGCCACCTCAGGTAAGCAGATAAGGACTGGGCATAGGAGGTGTTTCAAGCATATAATTCTATCTTAGTTATAAAATAGATAACTTTTTTTGTATTTATTGTCTCCCTTCTCTTCACGAGGCACTTCTCTATCCCCCTTCAAAACTGCTAAATTTATACCAAATTTGTTACTGGTAACATGGCTCTGTTGCCCATGTTCTCATCTTAAAGGCAGAAAATAACTGAATCTACAGTTGAGTTTATACATGGCATTATTATCCAGAGATCTTAATCGGAAATTCAGCTGGTAGTAGATGTACATGAGTATTGGATGCAAGTATTTTTCCCTCATAGCTCAGTCGATAAAGAATCTGCCTGCAATGCAGGAGACCCAGGTTCGATTCCTGGGTTGGGAAGATCTCCTGGAGAAGGAAACGGCAATCCACTCCAATATTCTTGCCTGGAAAATCCCATGGACAGAGGAGCCTAGTGGGCTACAGTCCATGGGGTTGCAAGAGTAGGACACAACTTAGCGACTAAACCACCACCACCATTTTTACACTATCCCGAAATGGGAGACCCTAAGAGGGATCTCATAGTTGAAGTTCGAATGTACAGGATGGCAGATTAGAAAAGCAGCATGATGCAGCAGAGAGAACACTGGAGTGATAAGACCAGAGACCCTTGATTTGCTGACTCTTTCTGTGGACTTCTAGCTTATAACTCTGTGTCTCTAGGCTTCAGATTGCTTCACCCATAAATTCATTTTCAGGACTAGATTATTTAATTCTGAATTCCAGAGTGTTCGTTATGGAAGTATACATTCACATGTATGTTGTACTGTGGTATCCATATCATAGAAATGTCCCTGGAGCATTACTGCTGTAGTTATTAATTTTTTCATCTCTAACTTTTCATATATGTGATGAACCCTGTTTGAATTAAGTGATATGGATCAGCTTGCAAGTGAATAGGGTCAACCATGGTTATTTTTAAAAACCCTTTCATACTGTGCAGAGGGTCCACTATTGCAAATACTAGCTTTAAGCTTCCTAAGAGCCAAGACAAAGAAGAATCTACCATGGGTTTTGTAGTTTTTTAGAAGAAAGGATATCACTTGATCAGAAATGGAGTTGTTTAAGTAAGTGAGAACGAAGAAGGAAGAACTAAGAAGGAAGAACGTTAGTTCAAGTCCTTGTTCACACCGACTCTCTTCCTCCCTGTGTTCAGGTTGGCACTGAATTCACGACAGTCTTGTACAATTTCATGTGTAACAGCAGTTGTGTTGGAGGGATGAACCGACGTCCAATTTTAATCATTGTTACTCTGGAAACCAGAGAGTAAGTGGCATTTGCAGAACTGTCATTCTGTAGAAACTCTGGGCAGAGGGCAAAGTGAAACTGTGTTTGTTTTATCATTACCTTTGCATGTACAACAGAGAGCTACCCTAGATTTTGTCCTTTGTGCTATAAATCCTTGCTGCAAACACTTACATAAAAGATCTAAGAAAGTGGAGACAGAACAGGGTGGGTAAAGGTAGAAAATAAAAAAAAGAGTTGGGAAGGTGTTCAAGTCACTTCATACCTGAATTCTTGACATTTGACTGGAATAGTTTCTGATTAGACAGTGTTTGTTTTCATGTGGGCCGCGAGGCATTTAACAGTTTCTTTGAATAAGTCTGAACTGCCTAAAGGGATTTTATCTGGAGACATCCACTGGCTTAACTCAAGTTTCCTTCAAAATATGTAGCTAAATACAGCTGTTCAGCTAATGGCTTGGAGGTTCTTTGCAGAACAAATGGATGCTATTTACTAATATTGCTCATGGCCTGTAAGCACTTTTGTGTTCTGCCAAATGCTTTGGGGGCCCATCCTCAAAGCAGCCTTGAGTTGGTGGTGGAGCCGGTGCACTGGTGATGGCCAGCAGGGGGCTTTTCAAATTCCTTTCATTTAACCCTTTCTTCCCTTTAATTCCTAGTGGGCAAGTCCTGGGCCGCCGCTGCTTTGAGGCCCGGATCTGTGCTTGCCCAGGGAGAGACAGGAAGGCGGATGAAGATAGCATCAGAAAGCAGCAGGTCTCGGACAGCACAAAGAATGGTGATGGTACGAAGCGCCGTAAGTAGCTGTAGTGGCCCAATGGGGTAGGGCTAAGTCTCCTCCAGATGCAGTGCCTGATGGGTGATGTTTGAGAAGCTGCAGAATAAGACCTAAGGGCTTTAGAGACACGTTTATGACCTTAAGCTGCAGCTCTTGATGAAATGGATTCTGGGTGTGCGCTATAGCTTTTCAAAAGCAGATCATCATGGAAGATTAACCAGCAATCCTCCAGACATGACTGCCAGACCAGTAGCATCAGCATCATCTGGAAGCTGGGTAGAAATCCAAACTCTTAGTTTGCAGCCTTGCTGAATCAGAAGTACTGGATGTGAGGCCCAGGGATCCATGTTCTGTAAGCCCTGTAGGTGCCTCTGTTGCCAGCTGAAGTTTGAGAACCAGTACCTTAGCCTATTTATGTCCATTTATCATTCTGTTACTGAAGGTGAGGGTTGAAAATGCCACCTGCCTACCTCCTGAGTCTAGGGGAATAGTGAGACTTAAGAGTGAACTTCATAAAGCACAGTCTGGGGAATATGCAGCTGTGGGTTTCATTGAATCTTGAGATGTAGGACCCACTCAGGGCTTTAGTTACATCATTTATAGTGAGGCTGATGATTTAGATCAGTTGGTTTCAGACTTGTTTTTTTAAGCAATAAAAGCTTTTTAAAAATGAAGTATTTCGAGGAGCTCAAAATAGCTGAAAGCAGAACTGTTCTAGTTGAAGAGGTGGGAGTCAGGAGTGGGCTGTGGTTTCATGCTTCACTCACACCACCCTTGCATGTCAGGTACTCACCCCCAGAGGTCTCATTCTTCAGGTCACAGAGTTTGAAAACCATTGATCCACCCAAGCTACTAAAGCGTGAGATTTAATTCTAGAAGATGGCTTGCATACTGCTATCACTATAGCAAGTATTTTAAAATATATCACACTGTGAATTATATCGTGAAACATGTTTTCATCTTATTACTGATTAGTATGCAGAAGAAATAAAAATGGTATTGAATTTTGCAGAACAATTTGTTATAACAACTAACCTTTATCATCTTTGGGCTGTTCAGTGTGATTTGCTTTTCCAGTTATTTTTCTCCCTGATTATTCCTCAAACAATCGTATATATAGTACTTAGTTTATATATACATTATCAATAGTATATGTACTATCAATAATTATATCTCCACCCTAATTCTCCTCTTGAGTCTGTCTGTTGGCCTAGCTCCATATGCTTCCCTGAGCACCTCAGTTACCTACCAATCAATAACTTTCAGTAAGAACGATTATCTGAACTCTAGTAGGAGAATCATCTCTATATTCTGGTTCCTGGGTATAGTTTCTAAATTTTGGAAACCTTTAGGGATATATAAAATTAATTCCCTGATTTTCCCAAAGAGAAAACTGAGGTCCCAGAGACTGCTTGTCAGAGGCTATATGATATTTGTATTAACATGGGAGGGGGGAACTCACAAGGTTGAATGCACAGACAAGACAACTCCTACAGCCTGCATTTACCTCCTTGGAAGATAAATGATCTGAAAAATAAAACACAGTTCCAATTTATCTTCCTGTGCTGAGCAGCTGTTCACAGACACACTCCAGTAAAACACAGGGATTCCTGCAGCACTGCTTAAGCCAGAGGCCATTTCCCAGCCTCCCTGCACCCACCTCCCGTTTTTCTCTCCTTGTTTTGCCTCACCTCCCCACATCACTCTCATTATTGTTAAGTTTACATCTAATATAAAAGTAATCATCACTCATTGAATGGCTGCTTAGAACTGGAAATTCTAATCTCATCAGTGTCAATGGTGCTACTGTCTGTTTAATCAATGTATTATTGCTTCAGAAATGTTCCCAGGATGAAACTTGCACTTTTCCTCCACCAGCTTTCCGTCAGAACACACATGGCATCCAGATGACATCCATCAAGAAACGAAGATCCCCAGATGATGAACTGTTATACTTACCAGTGAGTCTCCCTTGGGTATTCGTGATTGCTTCATTGTCACCTTCTCTGAATAAGCTGTTACTCTGTGGTCATCTTTTGGTTATCCGTGAATGAGAATGTGAAGAGGGTGATAGAGGCAAGTGAGATAAAACAGAAAACCTACTTGTTTTTTGCGAAATTAGGAAATTATTCATCCTCTCTAAAGTTCTGGAACAGATTAATAATGTGGGCTCTTCCTCTTACTACTCACCCAGTCAGAACTACACTTCTACTAATAGAGTTCTTTTTATGCAAATCTTTAAAATTAATTTATCATTCATTACTGAAGAGTGATAAGATGATCCTAGACAGCCTGGTCATACCAATTTAGGACTAAAATTTTGTCAGAAGGCATTAACAAAATTGATAAACTATTATAGAGTGTTGCCTGTGATTTCTTTTAGGGAATGCTATTAAAAAAAAAAAAAAAGCAAAGCTAGGCAGAATCCTCAACTATATGGGAATGGCCAGAGATTTGGCCCAAATATTGTGTAGGAGTATTGTTCATTCCCACAAGGAATATAAGCCCTCTCCAGGTCACCAAGGTGCCCTTTTTTAGATTACAGTTGCAGTTCATTTAGCTCTTCTCACCTTAGGTCTTTGCCATCTAGAGTGGCAGCAAAGCTTTGGTAACCACTTGATGTGGTTGTCATCTGGCTCTTGATGTCATCTACACTGACTTGAGATACAGACAAGCTGGGCCAGGAGATTTGGCTGGGATTGAAGTTAAGCCACAGGTTTGGGTGTGCCATGCTCACTAGCCCTTCCTTCTTGAGGCCCTAAAGTTCAGTCAGGTCGGGGAATTAGACTGCTTGCTGGCAGAACAGTCAGACAGTGAGTGAGCTGAGATTCTCAATGTCTTGTTTCTCAGGCCACATATGGAAACTGGTATATGAACCCTTAAGTTAAACATTTTCCTGCTGTACTGGATATTTGGAAAGCTCTGATGTGTCTTCAGCTGATGAGATAGAAACCACGTTGAAGAGCTGTTTCTTTAATGAAATTTCAGTTTGTACTAATGGAGGAAATATCCTATCAATGGTTACATCTTATTTTTAGTGAATAATTAGCCAGACTGAAATGTGTGAAGGAAAAAAAAAAAAAAAAAACCTTTTCATTTACCGTGAATTTAGTTCGTGTTTGCTGAATGGCAGAAATGCTAGACTCTGACATTAGAGATCATTAAGGTACAGTTCTTACCTTACAAGACCTTGTCTTCTAGTGAGGAGACAAAGAGGTATTATAATGGAATCAACACTTCAGTAAAGTTAAGGGTGACACTGTGGGAGCTCACAGGAAGAATGGAAGACTTGGCCTAAAAGGTTGAGGTCAGCAAAAGCTTCTCAAAGAATATGATGCCAGAGCTGGGATAAGTAGGAATTAACCCAATAAAAGGTAGAGAAAATCTTTCCATTTCTGAATTCTGACAGGGAGGGGACAGGCGACCTGCCAAGGTGCACAGCGTAACAGGCACTCACTCTCACATCAGGCAAGTGCTCTTTGTTCTCCACTCGCCTTTCCCTAGTCCTGGTTCTGCTCAGACTTCTTAAAGTTTTTAAGAGACTCTCTTAAAGAGGGAAGCACATTTTACCCCTGCTGAAAACTTGTGTCTTTCCAGATTTAATTACAGTTAATTCTACTTATCTGTGGTAGTTATGCTTTATAAAGTCACAATGGACACTGCACGATCAAATACTGAATCATTGTTCCTATGAGAAATACAGGATTAGATTCCTGCGAGCTTCTGGTCACATTTTTAGCAACTGATCAATGCATTACTTTGTTTCATGTGTGTTTCTTATTTAATATATGCTGTTGATTCATTGCTGAAGAAGGAAATGGCAACCCATGCCAGTGTTCTTGCTGGGAAAATCCCATAGACAGAGGAGCCAAGCGGGCCACAGTTTGTGGGGTTGCAAAGAGTTGGACACAACTGAGCATGCCTGCACGCATGCACATTGGTTCATTAACATTGAATGCATAGTCCATACCACAACAGCTCAGGGCTGGGCTAAGCTTACCTAACATGAATTTTCTCCATAAGGCACATTACAATGTATTTGCATTTAGGAGCACTAGAGAGCATTGAAGCTGCCTTTGGGAACTATTTTAAACCAAAAAATGTACCTCCAAAAAGTACAGAAAAGTAAAAAATTTGGCCCTAAATAGGCTAAGAGAAGGACACTTATTTCCAGCAGAAGAGTTGAAACAAGAAGTTGGAACATCACCTTCTTCACCCTCAGTTGGGAACGTGCACACTGGGACAGTAAACTTTTCATCATTATGCCCCTGTCTGTGAAGTATTGATTTTTGTGTTATAAATAGATGTTAGCAAGTAGGTGAATTAGTCCAAGCAGAATCCACAAATAAAGAGGACTGACTGTACTTCTGATAGTTCTACAGTTCTTCATTTTTTGTCTCTTGCCTTCTGCTCTTTTATGTAGGTAAGGGGCCGTGAGACTTACGAAATGCTGCTGAAGATCAAAGAATCCCTGGAACTCATGCAGTACCTTCCTCAGCACACGATTGAAACCTACAGGCAGCAGCAGCAACAGCAGCACCAGCATTTACTTCAGAAACAGTGAGTGTATCCCTATGTCATTTTAGCAGATGTGATTAAGATGACTCTGTATTCAAATCGGCCACAGGATGGTTGTTGGCTGATGTAGAAGGTGAGGTTGTGAGACAGCAGAAATTGGTAGGTTCACATGAGCTGGTTTGAGGACTCCATTTTCTGCTTCAACAATCTCCTATGTTTCTTATAACCCTCCCTTTGACAAGTTACACCTATATCCTGAAGTTGAATTGAAACCATTTCAAGTGAATTCTGAAAAAAGACTCACACTAATAGAATTAGTTTTCTTCTCTATGCCCCTGGTCCATACACATCTATCAATAGTAGAATTTTGAATACATCCTCTATGCTAGTAATAATGTGTCTATTTAAAGTCACATAGTTTTTCCTCATTCCAATATCTTATCTTGTCCCTCACCTGGGATGCACACAATCCACTTTTGGGAAAATCATTATAGACCAGAGACAGCACATAGGTTTCACTATAAGTGACTTCTTTGAGTGCTGTGTTGAGGATTCAGAGTCCTAGTGCCTGGTCATTAGGGAAAATCTGGATGCATTAGGGCAAAATAGAGCGGCATTGCCAATGTTTTAACATCCTCATTCTAGGTCTTCCAGCAGTACATGTTTACATCAGTGAGGCCAGATTTTGCAACCATTTTAGAATATACATACAGACTATTTATATATTCATTTTACCTTGATTCTTGGATCTTTGATGATGGTGTTTTTTATACCTAACCAGAACACACTAGCTCTTATGAAAGGAAGGGAAATTGGTGAATCAGAACTCTGATTTATACTTACCCTTCTGTGGTTAAGAATAATCACTTGTGAGCTGAAAATCTATTGTGTCTATACCGAAAGTATCGCCAGAGTCTCTGTTGCTGCTGCTGCTGCTGCTAAGTTACTTCAGTCGTGTCCGACTCTGTGCGACCCCATAGACGGCAGCCCACTAGACTCCTCTGTCCCTGGGATTCTCCAGGCGAGAACACTGGAGTGGGTTGCCATTTCCTTCTCCAGTGCATGAAAGTGAAAAGTGAAAGTGAAGTCGCTCAGTCGTGCCTGACTCTTAGTGACCCCAAGGACTCTAGCCCACTAGGCTCCTCTGTCCATGGGATTTTCTCCATAGATCAACGTAAAATGTAGATATTTTATACTTCAGGCAAAAAGAAATGAAGCCAAAACTATTTTGCCTATGACAGATTGTCTTTTACATTAGGAACACAAATGAACAATAAATAATGGATCTTTTCTCATTTATTATTAACTACTGTAGAGAAATACCTATGAAAAGTGTAATAAAAAGATATTGTTTTTCTTTTTTAAATAAAATAAATGCAGTTGAGGAGGTTGGACTGCATCTCTGATACTTAGGAGGTGTTCTCTGAGCCTGTACCTACTGACTATGGGATATGGAGTGGGTAGCAGAGGAACTAAAAACAAGCATACTCTCTCTTTAAAGGACTTCAGGCTCTTTGACCATTTAAGACTTTTTTTTGACTGAAAGGGATCTTACCATTCACTTCTAGCACAGAAGTTTTGCAAATCATAATTATAAGGTTTTGTAGTCAGGCTGACTAGAAAGTTGAATCAGGAGGTTCCTTGGGGATACAGAGTACTTCAGAGGAGAATTAGAATTCAAGGTTACAGAATTCCCATTGTCAGTCCTTATATAATATTTAGGATATCAGATAGAAATATATATTAACATATTTAGGTGCAAAACTGATTTAGTTCTTATAAACTCATACAAGGATCAAAGAAACAGACCTGTAATATCCTTTACAGACCCACAGGGAATAGATGCCTTCTCCAAGATACTTACATCATGCTGTTAAGACAGACTCCCAGATCATTTTCAGTCCGCCTGGAAATGTTTGACTTAGCTAAAATAATGTCAGAAGAGTTACTCAATGCCGAACTAGTTGCTCCATGATTTTCTGTCTTTTTTTCACTTAAAGCGAAAAGTGCTGTTGATTTTAAATAGTGTGGTTTGTAGATTCTGACCTTCTACCACACAGTTTGGCAAACACTTTTTTTTTTCTTTTTTTCTGTAAAGCACCGGTAGCGAATATCTTAGGCTTTC
Organism: Bos indicus; assembly: GCF_029378745.1. NCBI lineage: Eukaryota > Metazoa > Chordata > Mammalia > Artiodactyla > Bovidae > Bos > Bos indicus. The sequence continues at coordinate 78,055,745 of NC_091760.1, read as the reverse complement.
TAGTCCATGTATATGGTTTCTTGCAGCTCCCCTGTTCAAAAACACAGAAGCAACCAGAGACAGTATATAGACAAATGAAAGTAGTTGTTACAATAAAGTTTTATTTTATGGACACTGAAATTTGAAGTTCATATAATTTTCATTTGTCATGAAACATTTTTCTTTTGAATTTTTTCCACCTTGTAAAAATGTAAAAAGCATTCTTAGTTTATGGACCAGATTTGGCCTATTTACTATAGTTTTCCAGTCCTCTTTCTAGATAACAGAATGGATCCTTCATGACTTCTTGACATTCATAGTTTTTAATAACAGTATTTGGAAGCTGATCTGTATATCCTAAAGTAGAGAAGTACTAAAAGATTTTAAGAAGTCTTTTAGGATGACATTTCAGAACAAAACAATAGCAGCCTTTATCAGAGGCCTCTCTTCTCTTGCTTCTGGCTGAAGAAGTTAGACATGCTCATCTAGATACACAGTATGGTTCCTCATCAGCCAAGACCAGAATAGTTGACATGACACAGGTAACAAGCTTTTTACTGAGGATCTGCTATGTGAAAGCATTAGAAGCAGAGACGAGACAGATGTGTTTCCTGCCCTCCCATAGTCTACAATATGGTGGTGACTTACCAGAACACTATTTGAATCTTAAATAGCCTCTGGAAGTTTCTTTTCAGCATCATGTAAGTTTATAGGACATTTTAAACAGTTTGTCTACATCATACAATAGAAAGAATAGTTTTGTGTCATAGTTTTAGAGATTTTACAAGCCAAGACAATCTACTTCAGTCAGCTGAGGGCATGAGCATTTGTTCATTTACATGGGATCCATGAGGATACATAGTTCTGTGTCTCTAGATGATGAGTTATTCAGAGCTTATAACTTCTCTAGCCTAACTGGCTGACATGGCTCTAAAGCGAAATTATTTTATTATAATTCATATTTCATCAAGCCATCTATTTCATCAAAGAAGAACCTATATCATAAAATTGTTATTTTAAGAAGCTCAAAGGATTTTAGAGACGTATTTTCACTTTTTGCACGTGTGTTCACAGATGAATAGTGAACAATTAGTAGCCTGTAGTTCCCTGTGGTGTCTGTTTGTATGTACCATTGCATGTTTTTGACTGCTTGTTTCCACAGTGTATAAGAGCTAACTTTAGCTGTGATAACTTGTGCATGGAAATATAACAGACTGCAAAATGAAATCTTTGGAAAATATAGACATTTGGCCTAATTATGTCTTTGTTACATTATATATACCTGGATTTCCCTCCATTGTTGGATATATATCTATATAAATTCTCCAGTTGCTGTATTCTTCAGCTGAGTTTTTTTTTTCCAGCTCTTTTATTTTTATGCAGATCTCCAAGAAAAAGCATGAATAATTAGACAAGCAAAAATAGAAATCTAATTCCCTGGCAATCATTTGAAAATAATACATCAGCTTAGAAAATGCCTATGATAGCCTGTGAATTCTTTGCAAAAATTTAGTACCAATATTATGCTGGTGAGGAATCAATTTTATACTTTTCTTTATAGTGGAGGGAAAATCAGTGGGAAGGGAATAATACATTTAGTACAAGGTAGTAATGAAATATTTTCAGTTTTAATTGCTTCTGTTAGTGTCCCAGTATATGTTTCTCTCTGTTTGCTTTTCATTTGTGCATGGTTTTCCTTTTTCAAAAATTCCTTCACAATTACCTTCATGATCATAGGCTTTCTGGAGGATAAATCTTCATTGAATTTTTGTGGCTCTAATTGTTATAAGTAGGTTTTATACAATGTATAAAGAAATTTTATTTTAGTTGATTGGAATAAACATAAAGAGTTATGTTCATAGAAGCCAAAATCTAGTAAGAGGACAAGTTGGACCCATTCATGCCACTAGATTCCTTACCATCATACTTTCAAGGGGCATTAACTCTTAATACAGTTTTTCAGAAGCCACTTGAAACCTTCTTAGCAATTCTTTTGACTTGTGTACTTTAGAGTGATACTATCTCTTTTTCATTATTTTTTCCTTCTTAATTTAGTCTCCTCCTTGGCTTTCATCCTGATCTGAAGCCAGAACTACTTTGTTAAAATTTTACTTAGCCTAGCACTGGAGAATTATTTTTGAGTTTCTACAGGATGGATTTTTACTTTAATTTTAATACAAATAGGGACATTCTGAGGAGCTCTTAATGTTTCCTTCTCCTGTACGGATCAGATCACTTTCTGATCGCAGCTCACTGGTCAGATAGGTCATAGAATATCAGAGCAGAACAGGAGCTTCAAGACCTTAGTTTTAGCCTCTTTGTACCATAGCTGAGAAAACTGAGGCCCAGTGAACTCACCCCTGTGAGTTCATAGCTAGTTTAGAGCAAAGCCAAGATCAGAATCAGATCTGAAGGATATAGCTCTTTACAATGATTTGGTCTGCTTCATTAGTTAAGAAAGTTATAAAAATAAAACCAAGTGAGAGTTGCTTAGTCATGTCCAACTCTTTGTGACCTACATTTTCTACATACTTAGCAACCAGTTCTTCATCACCTATCATATGTATTCTTCAGTGATGAAGAAAAGTATTAGATAGAAAGAAAGTAAAAGTTGCTCAGTCCTGTCCAACTCTTTGCAACCCCATGGACGATACAGTCTATGGAATTCTCCAGGCCAGAATACTGGACTGGATAGCCTTTCCCTTCTCCAGGGGATCTTCCCAACCCAGGGATCAAACCCAGGTCTCCTGCTTTGCAGGTGGATTTTTTACCAGCTGAGCCTCTAGGGAAGCCTAGTAAAACAAAAGTAAGCACTTACTCCCACTTTTCCAACTCTGTATCAAGTGGTTACTATTTACCTTTGTGGTTTCATTGTAAAGTCCTATTTCTTTAGGCTTATCTAGCTATGGTTTTCTTCAAGAATGTTTATCATTTTGCTTCAAATTCATGTATCTGTGAGAGAAGCAAGTAATATTTTCAGAATTATCACTGTGGGAGAAAGCAGAAGACAGAAATCTTTCTCACTGAGAGAGATGATTAATACCGTATTTCTAAGTTTGACTTAGAAATCTTCCGTCTTCCGTATTTCCAGATTATTTGGTTGAAATTGCTAGTTTCATAGATTTTTTTGAAAAGGTTAATATGTGGTTCAACCTCACAGGTCATGGCAGTGCACGAGCATTTATAGTTTACCCAGTTAGTTTTGAACTTCACAGAGATGTTGGGAAGTTGTCAGGAGAGAGAGTTGCTAGCTCTGAGCTGGTAATGATGAAAAATATCCTCAAATTAATTAAATTCAGATAGATTAACTCACTTTTCTAAGTTCTTATGTCTCACTGCAGAACTTATCTCAGTTTTAGGTCTCAGTGTGTGCCCCTCTGGTCCAGACACTTTTATCATAAGTGAAAGATGATTTCTGCATGTTGTCTCATTCAACCCTTTGTCCAAGAGAAGCCCCAAGATGTAGTATCCACAGAAAAAGTCATAGCCATTGTTCTTTAGTTGGTAATAAATTACTTCCCTACTATTAAGAAGTTGTATTCTGGCATCTTCTTTAAGATGATCCCAATTCTTGCTGGTGAGACGATTTACTAAATCTCAGTCCTGACCAAGGGAAAATGGCTTTGTTCCTTTGCAAGGAATAACTGAATGTGACTCAAAAGCCATCAGGGCAGCAATTCCCTAACAGCTTGTGATGTTGCACAACCTTTAGCAAAATAAAAGGATTTGTTCCTGGCATCCTTGAGCATAATTGATTTCTTCATTATGCAAAAGTTGCTTTCATGAGTTTGATATGTGCATTTCTAGGCCAAGTTTGTGACTGAAAGGATTAAGATACTTATCCATTGCAATCTGGGTACGTACAAAATGCTCATTAATAGTTCTTTACAAAGGCAGGATGATGCAGCCCCCAGACTGATAAGATCATATTTCTTCATACTTCACACTTAGACTAGACAGGAACAGTAATGAGGCATTATAATTGGGTAGATGACATTTTACAAAAGATTGAAGTTACTTCTTGTCTCTGCATTCCTTTTGCAATTAATTGTGTCCAGTATGCCAAATGATGTACTAAGCATCATGACCTACCTTGTCTCAGTAGTCCTCAACTGAATCACTTATGGAACTTCTTAAAACTATATATATGCTTGGGTTCCAGCCTGGTCTCAGAAAGGATCTGGGAAAAAATGCCTTTTTAAGAAAAATTTCCACAAGTGATTCTCAGAGTTCTGGATAACTACCACTACCTTTTCTCCTTTCTTCTTCTTCTTCAAAATCTTGAAATGTCATCTCTGAGTGATTTTAAAGGTAAAGAGAAAGGGATAAAAATAGCCTTGCAGGCATTCTGTTCTGACTGTACTATGATCATGAAGGTAGAAGGATGTGTTTCTGCATTCAATGGATTTGAATATGTGAAATCCTAAGCCTTCATCTTTTCTTTTCTCTGGTTCCTCTCTGCAGTCTCCTTTCAGCCTGCTTCAGGAATGAGCTTGTGGAGCCGCGGAGAGAAACCCCGAGACAATCTGACGCCTTCTTTAGACATTCCAGTCCCCCAAATCGATCAGTGTACCCATAGAGCCCCATCTCTGTATTTTGAGTATGTGTGTTTATTGTGTTTCTGTGTGTGTGTGAGAGTGTGTGAGAGTGTGTGTGTGCTCACACACATGCGTGCATGTGTGTGTATCCAGCCCTCGTAACCAGGACTTGAAGACACTTTGGCTCAGAGACCCAACTGCTCAAAGGCACACAGCCATTAGTGAGAAAATCTCTGAAGGGACTCAAAACTGTACAAGAAAGCACGTTTTCTGCAGATTCTGTATCCTTAGATCTAGTATGGGTCTGTCAGGAACCCCTGTGTTTGTCTGTGAGCTTTTGTGTTGTTTCTCGGGAGGGAGGAGCTCAGGCTGGGACGAGGGGCATTACGATGTTTATTGGAACCCTTTTCTGTTACCTTCTGTTGTTTCTGAAACTCATAAAGAAGCTTTTGAGCAGGTCTCAAACTTAGATGTCTTTTTAAGAAAAGGAGAAAAAAAGTTGTTATTGTCTGTGGGTGGCTGAGAGACTCAGTCAGGCCCTTTTAATGCTGGTCATGCAATGATACTGCAAATAGTAACAAGCTAAGGTATCAAATGTACTGCTGGGCAGAGAGGTGATAACTACCACGAGTAGCCACTGTAGGGGATGATTCTTTTCTTCTTTTTGAGAACTTAAATCATCAGTATCTTCCCCTCATATGTAGTAGAAGGTTCATTAATGCTGTGTAAGACCCTGAACTAACAACCCATGTCAGCATCTGATGTGATAGACTGTCTTCCTTGCTCCTGGAAACCCTGGAGATCTACCCCTCCAAATTGGGGTTTGGACCCCAAGGAAAGTAAACCTCTTTTGTCATTTTAAGAAGAGGGTAAAACTACCCTGGTGATATTCTTCCAGACAGTCATATATCATTCTTCAGTGCCCAAAGTGGAATTCAAAATCCTAACACCAAATCTATGATTAACATCTCTGGAGTTCCTGTCCCTCAGTCTGACCCTAAAGTCACCCATATCACTAACATTGTTCAAAGTGTCTTGTCAAGGACACTTAAGTTTTGTCTAAGTGATGTCCAAGTAAACACATGTTAAAGTCAACCCTCCTGGCCCAAATATTAGAGTTGATGACTTTTCTTTTTTTGGTTCAGTGAGTTTAGAGGATCTATTTATTTCCATTTTAAAATCATATTTAAAAATAATAATATAAAGACTTAAAAAATCTTCTCCCCACACCAGGTCACCAGCTCTTTATTCTGTGTCACCACAGCAATGATTTCTTGTTATTGAGGCTGTTGCTTTATGGATGTGTGATTTTAATTTTCAATAAACTTTTGCATCTTGGTTTATCTTGCAGTTTTTCTTTTCTGTCTCTTTTGCTTTTTTAAAAATCTCTGAAGTGCTAGAATATTTTCATTTAAGTGCTTGAAGTTCCATGTGTAAGTCAAAAGAGCAAGCAGAATAGGTCATTTTGGTTCTGTCTACACTATTGCCAGTAGTTGCTATTTTTATTTAAGATACTCTGTATCAAGGTCATCAATCTGAAAAACAAATTTCAATGCCAACACTAACTTGAAAATATGTTTAGCCCTGTGCATGTTAAATTTCATCATAAAGAGCTAGACCCTTATAATATCATTTGTTTACACTGCTGAACAAGTCTCAAGTTATATCTTCAGCTGCCAAGTTCTTTAGAAGAAATTTAAATCAAATTCCAATTTATTAAATATTTTGGCTTCTGTGACAAAGGCCATAGAAAATATCCAAAAATCTGTAGTGGAACTTGTTGTCCAATGCTTTGAAAAAAAATTACAGTTTCTGATCTTTGAGTAACTCTTTTTTAAAACTTCAAAAACTATTTTTCTAAATAAAAATAGTATAGTCACTTAGAAAAGCACTTAAGAAAAAACTTATGTTTGAGATAAAAGTAGAATAGTGAAATCAGATTATCTTGTTACATTGGGACAAGTTTCACTTTCCTTTTAAGGAATTCACAAATTCCTTAAAGGGTGAGTAAATGTGTTTAGTTTTTTAACATTTGCACTTTCTTTCAGACTTTTTGTTCGGAAATTCACTCTATTTTTATGGAAGTTTTTAATGTGTTTGTAATGATGTTTATATACATGCATATATGTGAGCTGATGGAACATATTTTATAATTACAGTTGATCTAGCTGGGGAAGAAACACTGTCTTTTGTCTTTAGAAGCAAAATTCCCCAGATAGCGAGAAAAGTTACATGCGGGATGGTACTGGGCAGAATTTCCAAGAGGAACCATTCCTTTTCTCATGTTCCATGTCTTTCCGCCCACCCCACCCCCCCACTTTTTTTTGACCCCTCTCATACCTGTGGTGTTTCCAGGATCTGAGACTGCACTCCAGCAATGGTTTGGTAAGATAGCTTCACCCTGATACATTGCCAGATTCCACTAGAGAGTTATCTTTTCTTTAGCAGTGGAAGATTGAAGGACACAGAAGGAATCCTGTGGTGGAATTCTAGGCATCTCCAGCAAAGCGGTGAAGACTTTGAATTTGTGTCTTCTCAAGAATCTTAACTCTCTGCCACATAGATACTCACTAGACTCGGAATCTGGAAACCTGATTTCAATCCTGGATGATCCTGAAGCTCTCTTGTGGTTCTGAGATATGGGATTTTATTCCTAGAAATGTACACAGAAACCTACATTATCTGCGTTAAGAACTAGAACTTGATTTTACCAGGACTTCTACTCAAAACTAGAAATACGTGGAACATACCTTTCCTAATTTTTGTATGTTGGATTCCTGAAAAAATGTAAAGTGCCTCTAGAGAAAATTACCTGAGGCTTACACCTTGTTATTTTTCTGGGGATATCTATATTCTGACTTTTTCCATTTAGTGAGTGTATATTGTGTGTGTGCACATTTTCTTTTTTGAGTGGGGACAGAAACCATAACAGCACAGGTTATGTTGTCTCTGAACACTTTTTCCATCTCTTCATATGCCCCAGCAGTATTTAGGATTGTCTGCTCAAACATTGTGACATTATATTTGTAAAGGAAAAAAAAAGTTGTTCTTAAAGTCCTTTAAATTGGTTATGATTTTTTTCAGCTTTGCTCCCTTTTCCAGAGCACATAGAGATGTTCAGAATATTTTCTACATCAGACATACAAGCTTATAATAAACAGATGACAACAACCTTTCTCCTTGTAGCTTTAACACTCACTTCAGCGTTAAAGGAGATGCATTCAAAGTTTCTGAACTTTTCAGACTCTCTTATTCTTATTCATCTCTTCACTCTAATTTCTGGATTTGTCCAGCTAAGAGTCCTTGCCACTTCTTCCTATTAATTCTTAAACTGACACCTCTTATCCCCTTGACTACACACTAAAGTATTAAACATTTGGAGCTGGAGGGGAAGAGCAAAAGGCAGCAATGTCTCTTGAGCACCTACAATTTACAGGACAGTATCCAGGACTCTTACATCATCTGATCTAATCTCCATAGCAAGTCTTCTGGAGTGAGTGTAATACCTGTTCTACAGATTAAGAAAATGAGACTGGAAAGACTTGTATAAAACCCAAAATCCCTTAACTGATTTGTGTCAGATCTAAAATATTAACCCACATATTTTGATTGGCTCCAAAATTCACGTTCCTTCTTTGTTCATCTATGATTTGTGACCTACCTTCCTTAAAAATAGTTTAGGTGGCTTAAAATGAACTAATAAAATTATAGAAAAATAAAGACCACAAAGGGAACAGGAGAAGGGAATTGTAATAGGATGTGGAAGAAGGCATTCACTATAATTAAGGGTCCAGGGAAAATTCAGATTTTTAAATACACTTTCACTTTCCTAGTGGTAGACATTAATGCTTCAAGGAACATTTCCATTAGTTCTTGCTGTACATGTGACTGATTGGGGAGGGTAAGAGGGATAAGTAGACATTTCTTTAGGTCACAGAGGGCCAGTCTGCCTCTGGAGTCTGGGCAACCAGGCATCTTTGTTACTTTGTGGTGGGTAAAGATACAGGAAGAAGCACCTAGTGAAGTTTCTCTTGGTCATCCTGCTCTGAGCTTTCTTGCACTTCAACATGGACTTAACAGATGTTCCTAGGTATACTCAAACATGTTGGCTCATGCAAGGCTTCTACACAGGGGTGGAGTGGACCTGGGGATAGCTAGGACTCCCTTTACTATATGCTTTGTTCTATGCTTTATCTCAGCCTCCCATGTTTCTATCAGTACTTCACCTACTTCTTGATTATGTAACCTATTGCACTGTCTTACTTCTGGGAAGGTGCCACAGAATGAAAGGAAATGCTTTGGACTAAGAGAAGAGCTCTCTCAGCTCATCATTTACAGCCATGTGTGACTTGGGTCCATTTTTCCTTAGAGTATTATATTTACCCACCTGTACAACAGGCATTATCATTTCTGCCCATTGCTACCCTGCCATCCCATGTCCATCTGTGACTCATTCAGAAAATGGATAAAGGAGAGCTTGGTAACCTGAAGAATCTTACAATTGGGAGAGTTTCTTATATAAACTGCTGTTTATACAACAAGGATCTAAACTTGTCTTCTTGAGGAGGGCTAAAGTGAGAAATCAGTACCCTCCCGCTTTAAGGCAGCAGTTGTAAAATACAGCTGAATTGTCAATTGCACGTTAATTGTTGTGTTCATTTATGCAAATATAGCCTATTATTTGAATTCCTCTAGCCAAGGCTGTTCAGTGATATGGAATGGAGGCTTCTATGTTTTGTGTAATTATGGAGGATGCAGAGTGGCAGCTTTGAAGTCCAAGCCTAGCACTACTGTAGCACTCAGGTGTTAGAGCCACTTGTTATTTTTTCAGACATTATTATACCATGCTTGTTTGGAGCTTGGATTCATGTACAGAGCCTTCTAAATCTGATATACACACAAACAAAACTTGACTATACAAGTTTGTATGGCTCCAACAGGGAGGAGACAAATAGGAACAAAATAATACATCTTATTTGAGAAGTGTCGTAGGGGAGGTTTTCCCCTTTTACATGCTCAACCCAATCTTCATTTTATGGGCACAGATTACTCACTGTAAGTGTCTGATAGTATCTGATATTGTGTACAATTCTTCCTCATCTTATCTTGTTCAGTTATCACCATAGCTCTACAAGGTTGGTTGGATTATAATCACCATATATCCTCTATTCTATGAGCTTCTCAAAGATGAGATAATTTCTTATGAGTTTCCCCATGTCCAGCATCTAACTCATGCAATAAGTATATATATATTTAGTTTACATACATTTTAGTTTTCTGGTGAGGGATGTTTACTGGCTTGCACAGAGACCTATAGCTTTCTAATATATGCTGAAGGAAGACTCAAGTCTTGAATTTCTGACTCCATATCCACTAATTCTGGTAGAAATCACTAGTTCTATATTCAAAGTCAGGAACGACAGCTGAATAGGGAATATCATATATAATATAATACATAGTGCTGTGTACATTCTCAGTCGCTCCAGTCCTGTCTGACTCTTTGTCACACCATAAACCATAGCCCACCATGCTCCTCTGTCCATGGGATTTTCCCAGCAAGAATACTAGAGTGGGTTGCCATGCCCGCCTCCAGGGCATCTTCCTGACCCAGAGACTGAAACCCTGTCTTCTGCATCTCCTGCATTGCAGGCAGATTCTTCACCACTGTGACACCAGGGAAGCCATAATACATAGTAGGACAAACCAGTTCTAGTTAGTTTGCAAATCAAAGTCATGCTGAATGGAAAACTGTGTTTCTTCTTCCCTTTGTAGGAGACACAGATTTGATCTCTCAGTAGGGAAGATCCCCTGGAGTAGGAAATGGCAACCCACTCCAGTGTTCTTGCCTGAAAAATTCTGTGGACAGAGGAACCTGGCAGGCTACAGTTTATGGGGTCATAAAGAGTCGAACACAACTGAGTACCTGCGCGCACACACACACACACACACACACACGCATGCCCCAGAGACTTGTGGAAGCTTAACAGAACAGTTGTTGGGACTCTCAGATTCCCTCTGTGTAGAGAGGCTGTTGGTATTCTCATGGGCTCCCTCATGGCCCAGGAACAGCTAAGCTGAGAAAGCATGTTTCCGTGTTGAGGCCTCTGCTTGATGGCTGCCAAATGCCCTGTTTGATTGATTTTATGGTTACTTTCTTCATATCCCAAATTGCCAAGCTCCAGCTATAGGTGAAACACCTCAGCCACAATTTGAGCTCGCCATCTCCATGTCTTTCATAAGCCTTTGGGTCTTCACTCAGTTCTTTTCCCTTTTTGATTTTCACATTGAGAGGGATGGAGAAAACAAAAGGGGGAAAAGAAGATGCAATGATTTCCCCTCTCACAAAGGAGATGCTTTAGGAAGATACTCATCTCTGTCCTGTAGTCACATAGGAAACACGATATGATGATAGCTTTGTGATCCCTGCCAAGGCAGGAGAGGTTCTCAAATGGAAACACAAATAAGTTCCTGTCATTGCTCTGGAGGAATATTTTTACACCTATATAGTTGGGGCCATGTTTTAGTCTGAGACCTGTTGGAAATGACCGGTCCCCACTCCTCAGCATCCTGCTTACCATACTTCCCTGTTTGTGTTCCCAGGACCTCGATGCAGTCTCAGTCTTCCTACGGTAACAGCTCCCCACCTCTGAACAAAATGAACAGCATGAACAAGCTGCCTTCCGTGAGCCAGCTTATCAACCCTCAGCAGCGCAACGCCCTCACTCCCACCACCATTCCTGATGGCATGGGAGCCAACAGTAAGAATATCTCCCTTGAGCTGCAGCTGGAGAACCAGCAGGGCTAGTGTAGGGGAAGACTCTGCTCTGGGGTCAGGGAAGGCTTGCTCTGAAGCTGTATGGGAGGCACAGAGAGAAGCTGAGTGGCTTATATTTCTCTTGGGCAAAGTTGTCTCACTTTTAAGATTTGTGACTCATTGCAAAGCACATTGGTAGAGATGGAGAAGGCTATTCCTTTAGTAGGGATAAGGATATCTGTGGAAAGAACAGTCTGCTTCCTGCCAACCTGGATGTGGACCCACCTTCTGCAATCTTTGAGATTATCGGTAGGAAAAATGGCCAACTTGTTGGAAGCAGCATAGTGTGGTGGACTTAAAATCTAGAAAAACAGATTGTAGTCTGGACTCCATTGCAGTATTAGCTGTGTAACTCTGGACAAGTCACCTCTCTGATCTAATGCTAAGTTTTACATTCATAAAATTATCACTCTGCACACTTAGCAGTTTATCAGTCTGTAACTCCACACTTTTGGTCTTCTTAACTTGTCCCTTTCATCCCATACACAGTTATTAAAGAATCAACATAAGGAAAGGAGCCTTCCTGTTATTTACTCACACACAGATTCCTCATATCAACTAAGTATAACTATAAGAGAAAATGTATGAATTGAGCCTGGAAATGGATGATGATCAGTACATAGCTTTGCTATAAATATAATTAGCTTGTCCACTAGAACTTAATCTAGCAGAGTGGATATCCAAACTTGAAAGAAAAAGAAAAGATAGCAAACACACAGTGAGATGGTAAAAATACAGAAAGGTTACAAAGCCTAAATACATCCCATGTGTCTTGTAATCACCCTCATAAAGCAGTGCCTCAGTCTTATCCTAGAAATCCTCATGTTTTTTATCAATCCTTCAAATTTGCATTTCACTGTTGCCTTGTAGAGACTGGGTTTTCTTTTTTTTAAACTTTTTATTTTGTATTGGAGTATAGCTGATTAACAGCGTTGTAACAGTTTCAAGGTATACAGCAAAGGGACTCAGCAACACATATACATGTACCCATTCTCCTCCAAACTCTGCTCCCATGCAGGCAGGGAGGCTCAGACTGTGACTCTCCCTGGTGCTGATAGCACCTGTTCAGACTGTATTGACATCAGAGGTATATGAGGTCTGGTTCCTTGGTATGGCAATGCAGACATTAGAGCCAGACCACTCTCTCACTAGTGACAAATACATCCTAAGAATAAACCTGACCCCTCAATAGATCTACTACTTTGGCAATAAAAGGAGAAGGAACCATTTATTATTATTTTTGTTTTGTTTTGTTTTCTCTCTGATAAGATCTTAGAGTCCTCAACTTTGTTTTGAGATGACAAAATAGCGATAGTGGTAATGATCCTTCACATTTGTATAACAGTTCGCATCCTTTTTTCCTTATTTATGCTTAATAATTTTCCTCTGGTGGCATCAGGAAAGTCAGAGGGGAACTGATGAGATGTTCTTGCCTGTGCTCTCTAGCTGACTAGCTGGTGGTAGAGGCCTTTCCCCTTTGGTAAACTACAATTCACTAAAATAGAAGCAAATTACCTTCATCTTTTTGTGGACATGTTATTTTGCTTTATATTAGTTTATACCTAAAAACAAAATCTGTTTCATAATTATTATTGGTATTGAGCTTTTCTTCTCTATAAGTGAGTGTTTACAGTTTGTTCTTTAGTAAGAAACCAGTCCAAGTTGGTGTCATTCCCAAACGTAATCCTGAAATGGACCAGAAAAAAAGAGCTAGGGTCTTTCATTGCCTCCTTCCTTCTGAGACATTTGGTTCCCTACGAATACTGCAGTGAATTCTCTCATTCCCAAACCAGTATCCCAAAGGGCCCTTTCTCATTCACGGATGTGTTCATTTGTTCGCATAACTTAAGTTTCCTGGGCATCTGCTCTATGCCAGGCACTGTGCTTGGGTCTCTGGGGAACCAGACATACATCAGGTCTAATCTCCATGCTTAAAGAGATTAGCCTAGTGAAGGAGGCAGAAATATAACTCAGGAAGGCAAATACAAAGAGAACTGTATTAACATCAGGAGCAGCAAGTATTAGAAGGAGACAGAGCAGTAGAAGTAGAAAACAGAATGGGAAGAGATTGTTCTAAGAGAATGTACCATGGTCAAGAAGTATGTCATTAGTTTAGAGTTTGGTAACTCTTCTGTTCAGTGAGATGCAGGGTGCTTAGAGGGGTGTAGTAAGAGATAAGACTGGAAAGGAAGGTTGGTAGAGTAGGCCCTTGGTAACGTTAAACCAGGTGAGATGGACCACTGGGATGGTGGTATGTGATAAGGGCAGTAACCCTCTCTGTTCCTCCTGCTTCTGTTCAGTTCCTATGATGGGCACCCACATGCCAATGGCTGGAGACATGAATGGACTCAGCCCCACCCAGGCCCTCCCTCCCCCACTCTCCATGCCATCCACCTCCCACTGCACCCCCCCACCTCCGTACCCCACAGATTGCAGCCTTGTCAGGTGAGTCCACAGCATGTCCCCTGGGGGCCTGTCCTAAGCATCTCTGGGTGGTGGAGGGTGGACACTGTCAAAGTTAATAGCATAGTTGGAAAGCAAGCAAGCAACCCTGTGGTTCAAGTTCAGTTATCTCTAATCTATGGAGTCATCAGTAGTATTTAATCAAAGCAACCATAATAATCAACATGGGGAAAAGTGAAAATGTGAGTTTATAGGCATATGTGTCCATGCCTGTTTTCTCCATCTTCATTTATTCCCTTACTCCTCCATCATATTTTTACAGTCAGTTGTGACCTTTAAATTGGTGCTCAGGGCTGGGGTTCCCAAAAGGGCAGTCAACTTGCTATCTTGCTCCCTTTCCTGCTCTCTAGGCCTCATAGCTCTCAACCGCCATGGGATCATTATTTTGAAGCTGGATGTCCATCAAAAAGTTTGAATGTTAGCAAAAATGACAGGGACTCTCAAGAAGCCAGTGGCCTCTTCTGCTTTGTCATATGAGAAACAGGGACATTCCAGGAAAGGGAGTTCAGATAGCTAGAAGAAAGAAAGCCATGAAGCCTAGAAATTTGTTTCCAGCAGAGGCAAGTGTAGGTGTCCAAATCTCATGCCTGTTGCCTATCATCTGCTCGTGCTTCATGTGCAGAAGGCCTTTTTCACTTGACTGCTGGAATACTAGGTGTTGGTTCCCACATGATTGATGCAGCAGCATTAGCAGTGTCAGTCAGAAAGATGGCCAAGTGCATGTCTCATCTCATCCAGTATTTGGCTCTGTGATGATTGTGGTACCATTGATCTGAGACCAGGAAAGAAAAGAAGGGGATCTGTATTCTGAAGAGGACATAAATTAGAAAGCATTGATGACTTCACAGTATAGTGGCCCACAGTTTTTCCTTAGCCACATAAACCATTCTCAGAAACCTCAGATACAAACAATCAAAGCGGAGACACTATTTTTGAAGTAAAGAGCCAGGAGGCAAGAGGACTGGAAACCTGAGCACTGGACTCCTTCCTTTCACCCCCTGCAATGGCTCCTAAGGCACTGATATGCAATCCCTGGAACTCCACTCATCCACCATTTGAAAAATCTCTGCTCTGCAGGAATCCTTGAACAGTTGACTTTAATCTCTGTAGATCTAAATTAAAGTTTATGTCACTGCTGCTGCTGCTGCTGCTAAGTCACTTCAGTCGTATCCGACTCTGTGTGACCCCAGAGGCGGCAGCCCACCAGGCTCCCCCGTCCCTGGGATTCTCCAGGCAAGAACACTGGAGTGGGGTGCCATTGCCTTCTTCAGTGCGTGAAAGTGAAGTCGCTCAGTCGTGTCCGACTCTTAGCGACACCATGGACTGTAGCCTACCAGGCTCCTCCATCCATGGGATTTTCCAGGCAAGAGTACTGGAGTGGGGTACCATTGCCTTCTAATCACCTCCAAACCTCCAATCCAAGGCCCCACATATATTTTATATACCCCTAGTCTCTTCTGTAGGGCATCCCAGGGGAAAATGTTGGGTTTTCCTTTATCTTGCCAATGCAGTTGGGGTGAACTTTCTTTTTCTGTTTCCTCCTTCCTCTTCCCTCCTCCCTCTGCAGTTTCTTAGCGAGGTTGGGCTGTTCATCATGTCTGGACTATTTCACGACCCAGGGGCTGACCACCATCTATCAGATTGAGCATTACTCCATGGATGTAAGTAACTGTTAGACTTTTCTCTTGAGTTTTATTTCTTAATTTCCTCCCTCTGGTGACATCCACCTTGTAATTGAATCCCCTCTGTTTCTCAATCCTCAATTTTGATGAAACCCATAACCATATTAGAAAGATCCCCAGACCTCCACCTCTACATTTGAGAAGCTCAGGACTCAGCCATCCTCAGCTTGTCTGATCAGTCAGCAATCTTCTATTACATGCATACTATGTGCAGAGTAGGAAAAAGATCTGATTCCCACCTTCAAGGAATATATGGTCTCTGAAGAGTTCAGAGGACTTTCTGGAAGTTCTCATTAATTGGTATAAGATCCCAGGGAGGATAGCAGGAAGCTAGTGATGTTATTCTCACTTTAAAACATGGGGAGGCAACAATACAGTCATTTGTCTGGATTAGTTGATGTCAGAACCAGGAATAGAACCCTGAAGTATAAGCGTCTGGCCTTTCACCCTATTAATTGAACTTTTCTGCCTTTCCTTAAAATAGGACATGATAAGGGATTGAGCAGTGTCTCTCAATAAGAACCATATGTTTGTTCATGATCAAATGTACCAGAATAGGGTCCAGGCATACCTGACCACTGGGAAAGATCACTGGTTATGGGTTCAAGTCCCAGCTGTGCTTTTTAGTGGTGATAAGAACATGGTGTAATCACTTTGCTTCTCTGGGTCTCAGTTAATCAAATTGGGTTCAAAATCACTGCCTTCTGGCTTCGATAGCCTTTAGAGCAACATGGATGGGAGGGAACTTATTCTTGCTTCTACAGTACCTCTTGAACTACTGCTCACATGGGAGGGAGCTCATTTCATTCTGGTTTACAGCAATCTGGTTTTTCTCCCAGGCTACGCTATATGCTGCTCTGTTTGGGGTTCACTCTCCTCCCTTCTAGCTTCCAGAGGGCCCTTTGGGCTGGTGGAAGAAGATATTCTCTGCCTCTGCTGCTGCTTCTGTAGTTGAGACCTCTTTTTGCCCCCCTCCTTGAGCACCGATGCCAGAGACAGCCCACACAGTGTAAGAACACCCCTGCCCTTATGGTAATGAGCATATGCTTCACTGCCCCTATGCCCACCCTTCTTTACCCCTCAATCACCCCTGGCTGCTGCTCCCTAATGGAAGAAATTACAAGTAAAAGCCACATAGAAAGCTTTAGGAGTATGTTCCAACAGGTTTCTGAGAACTTCACAATGATGTCCATCCATTGAAGGCAGTTTGACACAAGTCATTGTGTTGCGCTGTGTTTGAGAACCTTACATGATTGAACAGGAACTTTGTCCCTTCCTTATATTTTTAAAGCTTTGTCTTCCACTTACTCACTTCTCCCCAATGGGGACTGGGTCAGGATGCCTCTTTGGTTGTTAGGATCTGCCAATGCTCTCCACAAGTCCATCTCTGCTGGTGTTAGCTAAGTCCTGAGCCAGGCTCTGGGCCACAGCTATCCCACCCATCAGGATAAGTTCAGATCTATCCAGAGAGTAATGCAGTTCAATGGAGCCTAGTTTACAAAGAGTTTTGGATTTATTTGGAGTTTCAGAAGCATACAGAGGTATGCTCACTTATCTATTTGTGGATTAACTTCTTTATAATGTATTCTCCTGCTAGAATAGGAAATTAGAGTGCCCATACTGCTCATTTCCAAATTAAGAAATATTGGGAGGCTATCTAATTTCTGCATCCTCACTTCAGCTTCTTCCTGTTCATCACTGGAAATAGACACTTGCTTTTCAGCTTGTCTCTCAACACCAGTCTTAGTTACTTCACATACTTCCCTGGAAAGAATATGGTTAAATTTCAGTGTTTTTATATGTATTCCCTCTAAGATACAAGAATGGGTTAATCATGATATAACATAGTAATAATACAGATGACTGAGATTTACATAGTATGCTTTATAATGTGCAATATACTTTCACATCCACATTTGCATAGGAGTCCACATTATATGTTGACCTAAAAAGGAATTGTATCCCATTTTGTCAATGAGGAAACTGAGGCCAGTAGGAAATAAATGACTTGAGGGAGGTCTAGAGCTAGTCAGTGACAGAATAAGAGCTTCTGCCAAGGTCTTCTGATGCCAAGCACAGTGTTCTTTCTACCTACCATGCTGCTCCATAAAAAATGCCAACCATCACTAAAACAGGCTAATGAAATACTAATGCAGATAAACAGAGATGCTACCACAGTTAGTTAAGATCAATCATCTTTGTAATGCCTTCTGCCCCTATCCATAGAACATGGACACATACTCTGTGTTTTGATACCCTGATTGATCCAAACACCAAAAGACCTTTTGACCATTAGGACAGTTACAGGTTCAGAGGCTGTCCTGAGTTCCCATTCACTTAATTGTATAATTTTAGATTTATTGACGTCTCTGACCTTCAGCTTTTCTGTCTGTAAAATAGGCATAATAATACCGACCACAAATCTTAGCATTAAATAGGATGGTGAATAAAAAAAGATTAATTGAATGCCTGGCATGTCGAAAGTATTTAGTATCTGTTAGTAATTTTTTTTTTCCTATCTCCTCATATGAGAAGTAGTAGCATTCTATTAATATCTTTCTTCTAGTAATTAGAGCCAGGTAGATTTGAGAGTTGCCAGATTCCTTGACCTGATGTTTTTGTTTGGGGATTTTTGTTCTGTGATCTAAATATTACCTCTATTTTACCAATGAGGAAATGAGACTAATAGAGCATAAATAAAATACTCTACAAGAAGAGATGACACCTCAAGGCTGTATCTTTGTGCTTAGTTACATATATCTTGAAGATTCATAAAGAGCTGATTTTATTGTTGAATTTAGAGTTCAATAAATGCAGGTCAATTAAAGCCAAGCATTGGGGAGCCAAATGGTATGGACTAAATGTCAGTTTTTCTCTTTGTCCTAATTCTCCTGGATTCACTTCCCTATTGCACAGGATTTGGCAAGTCTAAAAATCCCTGAGCAATTCCGACATGCCATCTGGAAAGGCATCCTGGACCACCGGCAGCTCCACGACTTCTCCTCCCCTCCCCACCTCCTGCGGACCCCAAGTGGTGCCTCCACAGTCAGCGTAGGCTCCAGTGAGACCCGGGGTGAGCGTGTCATTGACGCTGTGCGCTTCACCCTTCGCCAGACCATCTCCTTCCCACCCCGAGATGAGTGGAATGATTTCAACTTTGACATGGATGCTCGTCGCAACAAGCAACAACGTATCAAAGAAGAGGGGGAGTGAGCTGAGAGTTGTGGTGCAGGCTCTTCCCATTTTCCCATCTTCCCCCAACCCCAACAACAAGGCACTACTGCTTGTCCAGCCAAGCATTCTCCCTAGCTCATCTCTTTCCTCTTTTCAGTCTGGTTTCTTAAGGGAAGGAGAAATAAGAGGCTGCGTTTTACCTATGTCTGACCTGGCACCTGATTCTGTTTCTGGCTTTAAGCCTTCAGCTCCCTTGTTTGCAGGACTGAAATTGTCATGGCTATGCAGAAGTGAGCAAAAAAGCAGTGGGTGTCTCCTTAAGTGGCAGAGAGCTCTCATTGACTTTTATAAAGCATTTTCACCCCTATAGTCTAAGACTATACATATAAATATATAAATATACAGTATGTATTTTTGGGTGGGGGCATTGAGTATTGCTTAAAATGTAATTTAAAGGAAAAAATGGAGTTGCACTTATCACCTTTTTTTTTTTTTCTAATTTACTTGTTTTGGATGGCTTATCTATAGGCCTTCTCTCAAAGTCAGCCATGAATGGTAGTAGGTATCTAGATCTTGATAGTATATGTGAGTGACAATGACATGTAGGTGCCTTCAGTTCTTTTGATGCTAAACACATGTTACACCCCACCTTTGGTTTGATCTACTTGTTATTATGTGGGTGAGACTGGATACCTATGTACACGATTCTCTACGTTGGTGTATTTTATGTTACTGATATCTCCACTACTGATGGTGGTTGCCTTCGGGGTGATATAGCTAAATTACAAGAAAAAGTCCGTGTTTACACTATCACTCACCAGAAGAAAAGAAATATCCTCCCTTGCTTTTGGTTGGGATTGGGGAATGTGAATAACGGCCAAAATCCTTAAAAAGTCATTGCAGCCAGTTCAGTAGCACCTGACACCATGTGTCCTGGTATATCGACAATCTCCTCATATTTAATGCCAGACACACCTTAACTCTCAGTATTTATTGGCAAAGCATTAGCTGCCAGTACAAAAGCTTGAAAACTAAATTTCACAACTAGATTGATTAACTCAATTACATATTTGCTACACTTGTTTAAGGTTAGCAAATTAAGGTTGATTTGATTGGGATGAATGCACCTATCTAGTTCTCGCAATAAATCTTTAATATGTATTAAGAATATCCAGGAAAAACAGGAATCTTACAGAGATATTGCGTCTCCACTAAACAGTAAGAGATCTCAGTAAACCATGAATTGAAGCACTTGGAAGACTTTTTGAAACATAAATAGTATTATTTGGTAAATGTTTCCTCTAGTGACCCTCACATTCTATAAAATTCTGCTTATAAAGGCTTGTTGATCTTTCTGTCTTCAGGGTTTAAAATAGGGGTATTGATTTGGAAAATGTAAAATTATGAGATCCGTTTTCCTGTAGCATCAGTTGTATCACTACATCACTTATCTTTTTGAATAATATTAATTTTACTTATATTGAAAGTAACTGTGAGAACCCAACTTCCCGTCCATCTCTCTTCTGGACTGTGCACGTGCTTAAAAATATCCCAACAGATTAGAGGGTAAGCTTTCCATTGGAGATGTTGCTTGAACCACATAAGCAGAGACTTCTCTTCAGATTCAAAAATAAAAGTGTAAATGGAGATATTCCTATACATCTTTTAGAAACATACTTTGTAGCAGATACTTTTTTTTTAAACCACAAAACTGAGTATTTTGTATATATTGCTAATGAGCTCTAAAAGCCTACTGTGCCTTTTGGTAAAGGGCTATCATTGCACATAAGCATCAAGTTTTATTTTAAAGTGCAAAAGGGCTAATGTGGCTCAAAAATATATGAGTTTCACCTGAAAAGTGTATATATATTTTGTGTGTGAAATTGCATACTTTGTTTTATTATCTTTCTCTCCTTGGGATAGTGGGTTTTCCAGAACCATTGTTGAGATTTTTTTTATTATTGTTATTGTTTTTGTATTTTCATGAAACACCATTTAGTGAAACTACAATGTCAAATTAAAAAAAAAAAATGCCATTACTGTAAGACGGGGGGAAGGGAAAGTTGTTTTTTTTATTATTTTTTTTTAATTTTGTATGTTAAAGAGAGTGAGTCCTTGATTTCAAAGTTTTATTGTGCATAAATGATAATAAGCACTGCTAATATGTGGAACAAGCATGCAGGTTTGAAAGCCTGTTGATGGGAGAATGAAAGCCGTGCCTTTGCAATGCTAGAAGGACAAATGGCTTCCTGGACTGTCCTGAGCGTTTGAATAAACAGAGGACATCTGAGCTATCTCAGCACTATTCGGGTAGCACTAAGGACTCAAATTCCTGTACTGTACATCATGGGTTTGGCATGAGCCAAAGCGAGGCACAACTACTGGCCTCTCATATCCTGGTCGCAACTTAACGTTTTTTGAGTGTATGAGTAACTAGCATAAGGGGAGAAAGAATATTAAGGACAGACAAGGGGGCATGGGCTTAATGGAGTTCTAATGTGGTCTCATTACAGTACAGATGGCTGAAGAATGGATACATTTTTGTTTGAAGTTGATTAGAAATGGAAATGGAAGATAGAACTTTCTTCATTAAATCCATTTACCTTTTGTTTTCTTGATATTCCCCTAAAATACAGTATGTGGGGTATTGAATGTTTAAGGGTTGCATTTTTTTTATTATTTTTATAATTGTGAAAAACTAAGTCAATGCCAAATGTTTTATATGCTTTATTAACGTTTTTGAAAGTTGTTTTTTTTTTTTTTCCTTATAGATGTGATGCTTTTTTTTTTTTTTAAGTTTCAGTTGCTTGTCTTATGGAATTTGGGGCAATGGGCTTTGGATGAGCCAGAGGCAAATCCACAAGCCAATTATGTTTGCCAGGACATGCAATAAAATTAAAAAATAAATAAAATTTGCATTGAGAAATGGAGTTGATGTATGCATCTGTCTGTCTGTCTGCCTGCCTGTCTGGCCTTTGGCCTTATTTTTATTGATGTAGAAGAAAAGATGCCAAGGATTCCCAAGAAACATTAGAGAGATTCAAATATTGACACTTAACAAAAAAATCATTATTTTCTTATTTTCAGTTCAGTTCAGTAGCTCAGTTGTGTCCGACTCTTTGCGACCCCATGAATCGCAGCACGCCAGGCCTCCCTGTCCATCACCATCTCCCGGAGTTCACTCAGATTCACGTCCATCGAGTCGGTGATGCCATCCAGCCATCTCATCCTCTGTCGCCCCCTTCTCCTCCTGCCCCGAATCCCTCCCAGCATCAGTCTTTTCCAATGAGTCAACTCTTTGCATGAGGTGGCCAAAGTACTGGAGTTTCAGCTATAGCATCATTCCTTCCAAAGAAACCCTAGGGCTGATCTCCTTCAGAATGGACTGGTTGGATCTCCTTGCAGTCCAAGGGACTCTCAAGAGTCTTCTCCAACACCACAGTTCAAAAGCATCAATTCTTCAGTGCTCAGCTTTCTTCACAGTCCAACTCTCACATCCATACATGACCACGGGAAAAACCATAGCCTTAACTAGACGGACCTTTGTTGGCAAAGTAATGTCTCTGCTTTAAAAGATGCTATCTAGGTTAGTCATAACTTTCCTTCCAAGCAGTAACTGTCTTTTAATTTCATGGCTGCAATCACCGTCTGCAGTGATCTTGGAGCCCAAAAAATTAAAGTCTGACACTGTTTCCACTGTTTCCCCATCTATTTGCCATGAAGTGATGGGACCAGATGCCATGATCTTCGTTTTCTGAATGTTGCGCTTTAAGCCAACTTTTCACTCTCCTCTTTGACTTTCATCAAGAGGCTTTTTAGTTCCTCTTCACTTTCTGCCATAAGGGTGTTGAATCTGCATATCAGAGGTTATTGATATTTCTCCCAGCAATCCTGATTCCAGCTTGTGCTTCTTCCAGCCCAGGGTTTCTCATGATGTACTCTGCATATAAGTTAAATAAGCAGGGTGACATTATACAGCCTTGACGTACTCCTTTTCCTATTTGGAACCAGTCTGTTGTTCCACGTCCAGTTCTAACTATTGCTTCCTGACCCGCATACAAATTTCTCAAAAGGCAGGTAGGTGATCTGGTATTCCCATCTCTTTCAGAATTTTCCACAGTTTATTGTGATCCACACAGTCAAAGACTTTGGCATAGTCAATAAAGCAGAAATAGATGTTTTTCTGGAACTCTCTTGCTTTTTCGATGATCCAGCGGATGTTGGCAATTTGATCTCTGGTTCCTCTGCCTTTTCTAAAAACCCACTTGAACATCTGGAAGTTCATGGTTCATGTGTTGCTGAAGCCTGGATTGGAGAATTTGGAGCATTACTTTACTAGTGTGTGAGATGAGTGCAATTGTGCGGCAGTTTGAGCATTCTTTGGTATTGCCTTTCTTTGGGATTGGAATGAAAACGGACCTTTTCCAGTCCTGTGGCCACTGCTGAGTTTTCCAAATTTGCTGGCATATTGAGTGCAGCACTTTCACAGCATCATCTTTCAGGATTTGAAAGAGCTCAACTGGAATTTCATCACCTCCACTAGCTTTGTTTGTAGTGATGTTTTCTAAGACCCACTTGACTTCATATTCCAGGATGTCTGGCTCTAGGTGAGTCATCACACCATCGTTATTATCTTGGTTGTGGAGATCTTTTTTGTACAGTTCTGTGTATTCTTGCCACCTCTTCTTAATATCTTTAGTTTCTGTTAGGTCCATACCATTTCTGTCCTTTATAGAGCCCATCTTTGCATGAAATGTTCCCTTGGTATCTCTAATTTTCTTGAAGAGGTCTCTAGTCTTTCCCATTCTATTGTTTTCCTCTATAACTTTGCATTGATCGCTGAGGAAGGCTTTCTTATCTCTCCTTGCTATTCTTTGGAACTCTGCATTCAGATGCTTATATCTTTCCTTTTCTCCTTTGCTTTTCGCTTCTCTTCTTTTCACAGCTATTTGTAAGGCCTCCCCAGACAGCCATTTTGCTTTTTTGCATTTCTTTTCCATGGAGATGGTCTTGATCCCTGTCTCCTGTACAATGTCACGAACCTCAGTCCATAGTTCATTAGGCACTCTATCTATTAGATCTAATCCCTTAAATCTATTTCTCACTTCCACTGTATAATCATAAGGGATTTGATTTAGGTCATACCTGAATGGTCTAGTGGTTTTCCCTACTTTCTTCAATTTAAGTCTGAATTTGGCAATAAGGAGTTCATGATCTGAGCCACAGTCAGCTCCTGGTCTTGTTTTTGCTGACTATATAGAGCTTCTCCATCTTTGGCTGCAAAGAATATAATCAATCTGATTTCAGTGTTGACCATCTGGTGATGTCCATGTGTAGAGTCTTCTCTTGTGTTGTTGGAAGAGGGTGTTTGCTATGACCAGTGCATTTTCTTGCAAAACTCTATTAGCCTTTGCCCTGCTTCATTCCGTATTCCAAGGCCAAATTTGCCTGTTACTCCAGGTGTTTCTTGATTTCCTACTTTTGCATTCCAGTCCCCTATAATGAAAAGGACATCTTTTTTGGGTGTTAGTTCTAAAAGGTCTTGTAGGTCTTCACTGAACCGTTCAACTTCAACTTCTTCAGCATTACTGGTTGGGGCATAGACTTGGATTACTGTGATTTTGAATGGTTCGCCTTGGAAACGAACAGAGATCATTCTGTCGTTTTTGAGATTGCATCCAAGTACTGCATTTCAGACTCTTTTGTTGACCATGATGGCTACTCCATTTCTTCTGTGGGATTCCTGCCCGCAGTAGCAGATATAATGGTCGTCTGAGTTAAATTCACCCTTTCCAGTCCATTTTAGTTCGCTGATTCCTAGAATGTCAACGTTCACTCTTGCCATCTCTTGTTTGACCACTTCCAATTTGCCTTGATTCATGGACCTGACATTCCAGGTTCCTATGCAATATTGCTCTTTACAGCATCGGACCTTGCTTCTATTTACCAGTCACATCGACAGCTGGGTATTCTTTTTGCTTTGGCTCCATCCCTTCATTCTTTCTGGAGTTATTTCTCCACTGATCTCCAGTAGCATATTGGGCACCTACCGACCTGGGGAGTTCCTCTTTCAGTGTCCTATCATTTTGCATTTTCATACTGTTCATGGGGTTCTCAAAGCAAGAATACTGAAGTGGTTTGCCATTCCCTTCTCCAGCGGACCACATTCTGTCAGACCTCTCCACAATGACCCGCCTGTCTTGGGTGGCCTCACGGGCATGGCTTAGTTTCATTGAGTTAGACAAGGCTGTGGTCTTAGTGTGATTAGACTGACTAGTTTCTGTGATTATGGTTTCAGTGTGTCTGCCCTCTGATGCCCTCTTGCAGCACCTACCGTCTTACTTGGGTTTCTCTTACCTTGTACGTGGGGTATCTCGTCATGGCTGTTCCAGCAAAGTACAGCCGCTGCTCCTTACCTTGGACAAGGGGTATCTCCTCACCGCCACCCCTCCTGACCTTGAATATGGAATAGCTCCTCTAGGCCCTCCTGTGCCCGCGCAGCCACCACTCCTTGGAGGTAGGGTTCCTCCTCCTGGCCGCCACCCCTGGCCTCAGACACAGGGTAGCTTCTCCTGGCTGCTGCCCTTGGCCTCAGATGCAGGGTAGCTCCTCCCAGCCACCGCCCCTCACCCCTTATTTTAACCAGTCTAAACACCGGGAGGTGGCTCATGTGGTAAAGAGTCTGCCTGCAATGCAGGAGACCTGGATTCAATCCCTGAGTCAGGAAGATCCATTGGAGAAGGGAATGTCAACCCGCTGCAGCATTCTTGCCTAGAGAATTCCACGGACAGAGAAGCCTGGTGGGCTATAGTCCATGAGGTTACAGAGTCTGACACAACTGAGTGATTCACACTACTCTACTACACTTACATACCTGCTTTGGCACATAAGACACTCACAGATGTAATATGTTATTTGATTGAGGTCAGAATGAGTTTGCTTTGGAACAGGGACTAGACTTCAGATATTCCTATTGTCTAATTTAGTGACTTTTCCATGGTGCTCAGCAAGGACTTCCACAGGACTGCAGGCTTGGATGCAGATGGCCCTGACTATATGTGGGAACAGCATTGCAGTTGGTGGGCTCTGGTCTGGGCATGTTCCCCTTTAAATTGTTAAATATCACCTTTTAGTTATATACATCAATTCCACCAATAAAATATCTCCTATTAAAATGGTTTAATGGTTTTATTTTAAATAAGATTGTCTATTTTTTGACTAATATTAGATGTCATGAAAAAAGTTTAACATCTTAGGTTTATAAACAACTTTACAGAATAACATATATAATATACAATATTTATATATATTGTTTCTGTGGTGGCTCAGGTGGTAAAGAATCCACCTGCAAAGTGGGAGACCTGTGCTCAATCCCTGGGTTGGGAAGATCCCTTGGAGGAGGGCATGGCAACCCACTCCAGTATTCTTGCCTGGAGAATCCCCATGGACAGAAGAGCCTGGCGGGCTACAGTCCATGGGGTTGCAAAGATGTCTGAGCTACTAAGCACAATGTTTTTCTATTTATAGATGTAATCACATTATGAATAGATGCATTCCTATAGGTAAGGCTGTTTCAGCTTAAATTAGGGGTACTGAAAGACTCCAATTCTTATTTCTTGAAATTTAAATGTTAGATCCCCTAAAATGAAAGGGTTAAGATAATGGCTGCCAGAAAAAGAAATAGCAGTGAAAGTGGTTAATCCTTAATATACTATTAAGGCACTTTGGACTCCGTTGTCATTTATTTCTTGCTTTGAGCAGTTCTAACCATTTATATGGATTGGTATTCATGACTTTATTCTCTTTTAGAGGTCTTCTGAAATGCATAGAAAAAATTTAAGCCTTTTTAAAAAGAAGTTTTAGGTTCATAGCAAAATTGAGAGCAAAGTACAGAGATCCCCTTGGACTCCACAGATTGATGATTTATCAATCTCCCTCACCAGAGTGCTACACCTGTTACAACTGAGGAAACGACGTTGGTACATCATTATCACCTAAAGTCTGTAGTTTACATTAGAGTTCACTTTTGTGTAGTAGTCTATGATGATGTGCCCACAATTATGATATAATAATATGTAGTTTCACTGCCCTAAAAGTCCTCTGTGTTTCACCTATTCATCTCTCCCTCCCCAAAATTCAAAATAGCAACTTTTACTGTCCAGCAACTTTTTAAAAATTGTCTCCATAATTTTGCCTTTTTAAAAATGTCATGTAGCTAGAATCATACAGTATATAGCCTTTTCCTGGTGGACTTCTTTCACTTAGTAATATACATACATTTAAATTTCCTCCATGTCTTTATGACTTAATAGCTCATTTCATTTTAGCACTGAATAATATTATATAGTCTGGACATACTAGTTTATTTGTTCACTTCCTATTGAAAGACATCTTGGTTGCTTCCAAATGTTGACAAATATGTATGAAGCTGCTAAGGACACCTGAGTGCAAGTTTTCACACGGACATAAGTTTTCAACTCCTTTGGGAAAATACCAAAGAGTGTGATTGCTGAATTGAATGATAAGAATATGCCTAATTTTATGAGAAACTGTCCAATTGTATTCCTAAGTGCTGTCCCTTCTATCAGCAATGAATGACAGTTCCTGTTGTTCCAATCGTCACCAACATTTGGTGTTATTAGTGTCCTGGATTTTGGCCATTCTAAAAGGTATATAGTGGTATCTCAGTGTTTTAATTCATACTTCCTTAATGACCTAAGTGGAGCATCTTTTCATACATTTATTTTTCATTTCTCTGTTGTGAGATGTCTATTAAGGTGTTTGGCTAATTTTCTCATCAGTCTGTTTGTTCTTTTAACTTTGAACTCTTAAGAATTCTGAAACTACTTTTTCAAAAAGAATAAACTGTGTTTAGTGTAATTATTGAAGGGCTTGTTATACCCTTTCATAAGTTTCAAGTGCAGTTGGAATATTAGTTATTTTTTCCATATTTGATACACTGTCCCTTTTTAGCATTCCAGAAATTACTTTATCCTAACTTATCAATTTAATGATCAAAAATGCAATGATTACAGTTTTTAAAAAGGAAAAATGGTGGAAATGTCTGACATGATGCTGTCTAATATGGTATCTAATAGACACATAAAACTACTGAATACTTAAAATGTGGCTATCCAAAACTGAGAAGTGCTATAAATGCAGATGGCATATTAGGTTTCAGAGACTTAGAATAAATAGTAAAGAATATAAAATAGTTCACTGATCATTTTGATATAGATATGTGTTAAAAGATGCTACAGGTTATAAAGTGTACCACTAAAATTAATTTTACCTCTCTTTATTTTGTATGTGCCTACTAGAAAACTTAAATTTATGTAATTATCCAGTTTTCTTGGGCTTCCCAGGTGGTACAGTGGTAAAGAATGTTTGCCAGTTCAGGAGATGCAAGAGACAAGGGTTTGATCCCTGGGTTGGGAAGATTCCTTGGAGTAAGAAATGGCAACCCACTTCAGTATTCTTGCCTAGAAAATTTCACGGACAGAGGAGCCTGGCAGTCCATGGGGTCATAGAGTTGGACACAATTGAGTGACTGAGCATGCACACACCAGTTTTCTTACTGTATCACTCAAAACTGTTGCATCATCTTTCAAGAACATAGAATAATATGAGACATTTATCTTTGTAATCTTCTTTTAGTTTTTTTAATAAGAATTCAAAACTTAAAAAATTTTTCTCCCCATAATGTCAAAGAGCTTAAAATTGAAAGTATGATGTTTCAAAATTATTTAATCAGAAGATGACTAGAAAGAGACAATGCCACTTTGGACTCTAATGATGATAGTGAAATGAATTGTCTAAGTTAAATCTCAGACTGAGTCTTTGTGTAATGAGATCATAGATAAAGTTTCTCATACAAAAGACACAATGGTTGAGCAATATGGTTCTAAGGATGGAAAAAATATATAGTACTCTTAGTTAATTGTTAAACAGGTGAATTTCATTATGTAAATTTGGGGAACAAGACCCTAACCATTCTATTTTCCTATAAGGACATGTGACAGTATTTAGCTCTAATGATTATGTAACCAAAATTTACCCAATTTGCATCACAAGTGAACAAATACTAAAGGTAGATATGTATCAAAGGTAAATTGGAAGACTCTAGATACTGTAGAAATTTAGCTCGTTGGACTGATCATTCTAATTGGTATTTATGAATATGAAAATAAAAATATTTTGGAGCAAAGAATTGGGAATCCTCTCTTCAACAAAATAATAAGCCATCAAATGTTATAATTTTTTTTAAGTATTGTAAATGATGATGTAAAAACAAGATGAACAATCTCTGATAAGTAATGATAGGATGCATCAAAATGTGGAGTTTTCCAAGTGTATCAGTGGTAAAGAATTCTCCTGTTAATACAGGAGAGGTATGTTTAATCCCTAGGTCAGAAAGATCCTCCTGGAGGAGGAAATGGCTACCCATTCCCGTATTCTTTCCTGGAGAACCCCATGGACAGGGAAGCCTGGAGGGCTACGGTCGATAGTTTCACAGAGTCAGACACAACTGAGCATGCACACATCAGAGATGTATTTGAAATCAGTCCCAGGTGAATGATAGTTCATGAGAGTTAATTGCATTCAGAGGATATTTCTCATTTTGTGTATCAGTTCAGTTCAGTTCAGTCGCTCAGTCGTGTCCGACTCTTTGCAACCCCATGAATTGCAGCATGCCAGGCCTCCCTGTCCATCATCAACTCCTGGAGTTCACTCAAACTCACGTCCATCGAGTCGGTGATGCCATCCAGCCATCTCATCCTCTGTCGTCCCCTTCTCCTCCTGCCCCCAAACCCTTCCAGCATCAGAGTCTTTTCCAATGAGTCAGCTCTTCACATGAGGTGGCCAAAGTATTGGAGTTTCAGCTTTAGCATCATTCCTTCCAAAGAACACCCAGGACTGATCTGGCTGGTTGTATCTCCTTGCAGTCCAAGGGACTCTCAAGAGTCTTCTCCAACATCGCAGTTCAAAAGCATCAATTCTTCGGTGCTCAGCTTTCTTCATAGTCCAACTCCCACATCCATACATGACTACTGGAAAAACCATAGCCTTGACTAGTGTATATATAACCTAAAAAATCATAAAAACAAAGAACAAAATTTTAGATTTACTATATTTGAATTCTTGTTAGAATTTCTGATGATATTTTCCCTTCTGTACTCTTCTGTATTATATAAAATTAATAAAATATTTTAAAAAGAAACGATGCAGGTAACAACGGATATTGACTTTTCCCCTGTTACACTATTATTAGAATAACTTAACAACACAGAACACCAAAGACTTACTGTTGATCAAACATGCTTGAATTATCTAAAATTTGCATAGAACTTCTGAGTTCCAGGGACTTTATTTCTGTGTTTTAGTATACCATTGAAAGTTTCTAGAAAGTAACCCAGGGATTCTAGTGGATATGCAAGACACTGCTGGCAACAGAATAAAAGTACGAAATGAAGAGTTGTACATGTGTGGCAGGATATACACTGGAGCCTTCCTGACTCAGGAATCTTGAGACAGACACCCACAGACTAGCAGGAGACAGTATTCAGTCTCCTTTCAACAATTCTCTTTTCACATTCCACAGTTCTCTTACTAGGTAAATTGAATGCACGATACTTTCAGCCCTGAGTATACATTTCCTAACAGCTTCTTTGTAACTAGGAAGGCCTTAGTGTTTATTATTAGTTTATTATTTTTCTGAACTCAACACTTTTTTTTTTCCAGTGCTTCAGGCTCATTCCAAAAAATGATTATGCAGATGGGTGCATTTTCAGGAAAATACAAAGAAGCAGAGTGAAAAGACCACTGGACTGAAATCTGATGACTGTGGGCCCAGTACTTAATTTTCTGCACCTCAGTATCAGCATCTTAAAATGAGGAGTGTGAGCCTCTAACTTGTTTGTGTTTTAGTAACTTCCTTTAGGAGAGAGCTGAAAGATGGCATAAAACAGCTCTGTTAATACTGATATGATTGCTTCCCTGGTGGCTTGGCAGTAAAGAATCTTCCTGCCAATGCAGGAGATACAATTTCAATCCCTGAATTAGAAAGATCCCTTGGAGAAGGCAATGGCTACCCACTCTAGTATTCTTGCCTGGGAAATCCCATGGGCAGAGGAGCCTGATGAGCTACAGTCCATGGGGTTGCAAAAAAGTCAGACATACTGACTGAACAATACAGATGTGAGGTTTTAGCTTTAAGACAAATTACAATCTGAAAGCTCAAAAAATTATATATATATATATATATATAATTTTTTTTTCAGATAAAAGTAGTTAATTAAAGTTGTGCTTTTAGGGTCATTATTGGGTGTGTGCTTAAAATTTATGAGATTTGTAACTCCTCACACTAATCCTGAATCAATGTGCCAAGTGGGTGGCAAGTACTGGCAGGTAAATTTCTCTTTTGTAATTCTGATCAAAATTCTAAGTCTAAGACCTTGGAGGTACAGCATTTAGTAATTTAAGTAAAAGTTAGAATGCCATTGCTGTTTTTAATCAGTCGCTAAATTGTATCTCTGACTTTTTACTACCCCATGGACTGCAGGCTACAGGCTCCTCTGTCTATGGGTTTTTTTTCCAGGCAAGAATACTGCAGTGGGTTGCCATTTCCTTTTCCATAAGATCTTCCTGGACCAGGGATCAAACCCATGTTTCTTGCGCCTCCTGCATTGCAGGCAGATTCTTTACCACTGAGCCACTTGGGAAGCCCAAGTGTTAGATACAGAGTCAAATTTAGATGGGAAGAAATTTCTAGCAAAAAAGAACTTGACTTAGAGAACAACATATAGTAAATGAAGAATTTTATGGCACTTTAATTCATCTGACATTTGTTCCATAATTTGGGGAGCACCACGATTTTATCTGTAAAAGAAGTTATGATGATTTTGAATAATGGTTTTATATTCCTAAACTCTAGGCACTATCTTCCACAAGTTGGTCATTCTGCCCTACCATTTTTTAGCTAAGGTTGCATTAGTTGTATCCAATTTTTCATCAACCTACCAATACCTTCCTAATACTACTCTGCTCCATTAATGAGTAAAAAATAGAAGAAGCACTTGTAAGCCCTCACAATATCTAGGGTGCAGAAACACTGAAATTTAAATTGAGAGTAAAGGCAGAAAGAACACGAAGATCAACCCATTGTCAGATTCTGGGCATTGAAATGAAAAGAAATTCTGCTGTGTCATTCCACAGGGCCTCCTGCCAAATGCATTTTAGATATGTTCAGCATGTTTGCTCTCAAGAGTTCTAGAATTACAGTGGCATCAAACTGTATTATATTTGGTATATTCTAACAAATCTTGGTACTCATAAATATCCAACAGGTTATAAAAGAATGTTTTAGGAAATTCGCTTTTGTGAATCTCACTCAGGCAGGAGAGGCCAAGCCTTAGGAAAAATATTTCTAATGCATAGTGTTCAAAATGATTATTGGGCCACTAGGAGCTGTGTGGGTGTATGGAGGTGTGTGCACATTTTTTTTTTTTTCTTTTACTACTTTTAAGATATGGGCATTTCATTGTCATTTTCACTGGCCTTTTACTTCTTTTTTTTTTTTTAACATTCCCATTTCCCTGCCTGTTCCCTTCTCTTTTTTTCTACTGGAGATCCCCACATCATATTCCATTCTCCACTCAAACTTGATGTCCTAGATAAGTGGTAATTTCCTCTATGATGGAAAGGGCACCAGGGTGGTTTGCATATAGTCAGGAGTTCTAAGTCATTCTTTGAAGGTGGTGGCCTGCTACTTCATTCTTATTGACCCCCACCCTTAGACTCCTGATACCTTCAAGAGTCACATACAGGACAAGAAGTCACATCTAATGGTAGTCTCACCCAGGCTCAGCAGAAGACATCATACTATCCCATGGCTGGCTGGCATTCAATCAGGATCTGGCAATCAATGGGTGTTCTGTCTTCTCAGATACTGCCCTTCTTCTTCCCTCTTATAATATCCTATTCATGAGAACAGAACGTAGCTTGGCTGCCTCTCCGCTCCATCTTTCATCTCCTCAGTCTCATTACTTCTTGTCCTGGAGTA
This sequence comes from Bos indicus, assembly GCF_029378745.1. Taxonomy (NCBI): domain Eukaryota; kingdom Metazoa; phylum Chordata; class Mammalia; order Artiodactyla; family Bovidae; genus Bos; species Bos indicus. The sequence goes on along the minus strand of NC_091760.1, from coordinate 78,023,033 downwards.
CAATACCACAGTCTTTCCTCATCATCACAGCCTCTGTAACTCTTTGACCTCTCTTGATGAGGGAAGCAGGAGTGGTGAATATCTGCCTCTCTCCCATGATTGTAATGCATCCTTTCCTTCCCTGAGGAAAAAAGTTCCCCTGTCTCTTGGCTGAAAGATTATTTTCTTATGAACCCCACTCCAATTATTTCCGTGGTGCTCTTGTGTAATACCAGGCTCTCCTCTTCATGTTGAATGGGTCAATGGATTCACAGTGAGAAAACAGAAGTGGTAAATTTTGTTAAGGTGTGAGAATCTGATGAACCCGGCTGAGCTCAGCAAAAGTCTGCACAGAGGTGGCACGTAGGCTTGGTGCTATGAAGGTTTCCTTTGTGCTTCCCATTTACAGGGCTGCTCAGCTTCCCTTCATACTTTCTTGTCTGTGCTAGGCACTGTGGGGAATTCATGGTTGAGAAAGACACAGCACTATGTTCTTAGAAGTGGAGACCAAAAGGGACTAAGAATGATCAAGCTAAGTTTCTCATTTTATGGAGCAGGAAACTGAAGTCCAGGCAGGAAATAGGACTATCCAGGATCTCACAGCAGGGCTGCATCCAACTAGCCAATAGCAGGGAAGAGCCAGTAGGTCCCAACCTTCCTGTCCCACTTTCAGTGGCACGCAGCCCAACGTCTGTCTACTTTGAAGAGGTCTCTTTTCCAGACCACAGCAAAGCCCTTATTCTTTTTTTTAAATTTTATTGGGGTATAATTTGCTTTACAGGCTTCCCTTGTGGTTCAGCTGGTAAAGAATCCACCTGCACTGTGGGAGACCTGAATTTGATCCCTGGATTGGGAAGATCCCCTGGAGAAGGGAAAGGCTACCCACTGAAGTATTCTGGCCTGGAGAAGTCCATGGACTGTATAGTCCATGGGGATGCAAAGAGTCAGACATGACTAACCAACTTTCACTTTCATAGTTGCCTTACAATGTTGTGTTAGTTTCTGCTGTAGAGCAAAGTGAATCAGCTACATGTACATATGTATCCCCGCTTTCTTGGATTTCCTCCCCATCTAGGTCACCACAGAGCATCAGGTAGAGTCCCCTGTTCTATACAGTAGGTTCTCATTAGCCATCCACTTTATGCATTGTAATGTATGTATGTCAATCCAAATCACCCAATTCATTCCACCCTCGCTTTCCCCATTTGGTGTCCATACATTTCTTCTCTATGTCTGTGTCTCTATTTCTGCTTTGAAAATAGGTTCATCCGTACAATTTTTCTAGATTTCATTATTTCATTACTTTCTGAATGAAATGTGGCAATTAATATTTTGGGTGCTACTGGAAAGTAAATCTTTCTCTAGTGTTCTACTTGCTTTACTATTTCCCCACCCCTAGAAGGCAATGACACCCCACTCCAGTACTCTTGCCTGGAAAATCCCATGGATGGAGGAGCCTGGTAGGCTGCAGTCCATGGGGTCACTAAGAGTCGGACATGACTGAGCGACTTCACTTTCACTTTTCACTTTCATGCACTGGAGAAGGAAATGGTAACCCACTCCAGTGTTCTTGCCTGGAGAATCCCAGGGACGGCGGAGCCTGGTGGGCTGCTGTCTATGGGGTCACACAGAGTCAGACACGACTGAAACGACTTAGCAGCAGCAGCAGCAGTATGCTTTTGTTTGGCCATAAACTCTCCTGGCCTAAATCACTGTCTGAAATTTGTAGAAAAGGGGTATTAGAACCAGTTATGACTTTTGTGTTCTCAGTGCTATGAAAATCAGGTCTTGCTTCTGCCACTTGGTTGGATTGTTTGGTTTATTATTTTTTTTAACTTGTTTTTAAACACAAAACCACATTGTGGTTCTTGGATTAAGAATGAATATCTCTCCTCACACAGATTGTCTTTTCTAAGGAAAATAAAATGTAGTTTGTTCCATTCCCTATCAAAAATTCCTTTGCAGAAGCCTAGGTTCTCCTTGACTCAAAAAAGACAATAATTGCTTTGAGCCTAGCACCTCCTAGAGCTACGAGTACAAGTTTCCTTCCCAGCTGGACAATCTCCTGACTCCCGAAAATGCCTGGGCCTGTTGATTTTGAATAGCGTCTCCCACACTATCGGGAATTTAGTGTTCTGCATTGAAGAGTGTGTGTGGGAAATATGTGCTGAATGGATTGATGAAAGAGAATCAAGCTCTACAGTGAAAGTGAAATTACTCAGTCGTGTCCAACTTTTTTCGACCCCATGGACCATACAATACAGTCCATGGAATTCTCCAGGCCACAAGACTAGAGTGGGTAGCCATTCCCCTCTCCAGGAGATCTTCCCAACCCAGGGATCAAACCCAGGCCTCCTGCATTGCAGATGGATTCTTTACTAGATGAGCCACTAGGGAAGACCAAGAATACTGGAGTGGGTCACCTATCCCTTCTCCAGCGGATCTCTGACTCCAGTATTCTCATCTTGACTTTACCATTCATCAGCTGGTGACCTTGGAAAACTATTTAATTTTTCTGCTTGGTTTGCCTCATGCTAAAATGGGGGAGTTGTGGCCCTTCATTACCCTGTTGTGACACTGAGATGACTTAATGCCTGCCAAGTATTTTTTAAAAGCCTTCGTGTGGTGAATGATTTCTAACTATACATTTTATTTTATATTTTCTTTGAGAAAACATCTATAGCTCATTCATAGGTGAGACGTGAGCACCTACTAGGTTAAAGCTCCTAGTTTGAATTTCTAAGTTTGGCAGAAGGACTTTCTCTGCCTTCACATTCATGTGGAAATATCCTCCACATTTCACGTTCAGAGGCCTCAGGAAAGCCCAGTCTGGGTTGATAAAGAGATAACAGAGATAGAAATGGAAGAAGATATACTACAGCGAGTGGGGGCCACACAGACAGGAGAGCCCAAAACCTGAGTTCCGATCATTCCTCTGCTGTGAACTCACAGGAATCCTTGGACTAGACATGGCAGTCTCAGTCACTCCCATCTCTAGAAGGTCAAAAGCTCTAAGTTCTCTTCTATCGTTAGTATTCTAGACACCTAGAGATATCCATGAGGTAGCCCACTGTTTGCGAAAGACAAGGAAGACTTGGCTACATCCTGATGTTAACTAAAATTAACAGGACATAAAAATTAATGCTGTTTAGGGAAAGTCCGTAGGAGGTGCTAATGGGAATTACTGGGTTAAAAGCAAAGATTTGTGCAACAGCTATAGGTATTTTCCATGACAATAACCCCTTACACCACACCTTTCACCGCTGAGACACTCTCTTCTAATTTCTCTGGAAATAGAGAACACAAGGTCAACACAAGGGGAAAATGTGGCTATAGAAGTGTTCTAGATTATTCATCTACACAGAGAAATACTACCAAGAGAAACAAAGCTAAAGAAAATCTGATAAAAGGCCTTATGATTTAGACTGATTGCATAAGTAAATATTAAATCTTTCCATTTTTCATACATACTAATACACAAAGTTCTCTAAGAAATTTCCTATAAATGATCTTTTGAGTTCCATAATCCTGTGAAATAGGCAGAGTGAGTATTATCAGCTATAGTCTACAGCTGAGAAAGCTGAGCACATGCCCAAGTTCTGAGAAGTTATGCACATGCCCAAGTTCACAAAGCTAGTTAGCGGTAGAATCAAAGGTCACACCAAGTCTTTACATTCTAGTTCAAAACTCTTTTCCACATCTCCAAATTAGCAAATAATTTTTCAGTAGGTCATTCCTCTTGGGCTTAACTCCTACACATCCAGGAAGCTGAAGCCTGTGGCCTTGTGCTGGGCAATTTCAGAATTTCTCACCCTGAGATTACATTCAATGCACCCAGTCGAAGGGATAATACTTCAATTGCTGGCCATTGCCAACAGAATGAAGCCCATGTACAGTCTGTCACTGGTTTAATTTTTAATGTTATCCAACCAAGTTTGAATATTCAACTATCTCTGCTGAAATGTAATCTTCACTAGGCAGGGTTCTTTGTGTGGTTCACTGATGAATCCCAATATAGTAGTCACACAATAACTTTGTAGAATTAACAGTCCTTGAAATCTTCATGCTTCTGTGCTTTTCTATGCTATTCTTTCCAACAGAATCTCTTCACCTCTCCCTTTTCCATCTCAACTTAAATCTTTAGGGCTAGCTATCAAGTTGGAGAAGGCAATGGCACCCCACTCTAGTACTCTTGCCTGGAAAATCCGATGGACGGAGGAGCCTGGTGGGCTGTAGTCCGTGGGGTCACTAAGAATCAGACACAACTGAGTGACTTCACTTTGACTTTTCACTTTCATGCATTGGAGAAGGAAATGGCAACCCATTTCAGTGTTCTTGCCTGGAGAATCCCAGGGACAGGGGAGCCTGGTGGACTGCCATCTGTGGGGTCGCACAGAGTCAGACTTAGCAGCAGCGGCAGCAACAACTATCAAATATTAAATCAAACTCATGCCTCCCAAGTTTCCTTGATTACCCATCATGGAAATGACTCCATAGAAGTTAGTTGTATTTCTGCTTCCATGATACAGCATGGAGATCTTCTGCTGCTCAGTTTGAGTTTTTGGTTTGGGGATTTTTTTTTTTTTCTTTTTTCTTTCAGTTGTTTCTAAATTATAAAACAGCATTTTAATTGTGATGTAAAACATAAAACTTCTCTTACATTCTGGGAGAAAAAAAAATGGAAAAGAAAAAAGGAAACAAAGTAGACTATGTTCCATGTATACTACCAATCTGTCAAAAGTACCTTTTGAAAAATCCAGGTACTTCTTGACACAAGAATGATCATTCTTGCCTTAGAACCCTAAGTATTAATTTTTCAGATAGGCGTCAATTCTGGCCAGTATGTACCTTCTGAGTGGTCTGTGCCTGTTCTGTGGGTTGTTAAATAGTTTGAATATGCCCTCTTCTTTTAGTGATGCTACCACAGTGTGAATTGGGTTTTTGTTGTTGTTGTTTGATGATCCTGTATCTCTAGAAATTTCATCCTGCACTGTGGCCGTTTAATATTTAACTTTCTATCCCAACTCCTAAATCAAGTGTTTAAAGCATAGAAAGTGTTTAATAAAACTTGATAGATTATTTTTTAAGTTATAAACTTGTGCAAGCAAGAAAATAAGGTAGTATGTTTTGCTTTCTCTGAATGGCTTTCAATTCAAAGAAGTAAAATGATAAGATATTAGATGGCATATTTAAAATGTATCCTCATATGCATATATGATTTTTTCTTAAAGATTTCCTTTTCAATAGCACTATATGGGTGTCATCTGCGGTTCAGCTTCTCTCTGTTATAGGAGAGAAAGAGCTGTGACAATGGAGGGACTCAATTTCTAGCTGGGAAACAACCCCTGGATTAGGAGTTTAAACTGCTCTTTCCATCTTCACCTGGATCTCCTCCTGGACTCTAAAGCTCCACTAATATCTACTCCAGCTTCTCCTTGATTGACCATTGAGAGACACTTATCTCTCACTTGTCTTGTTAGAGACACACTTCCTATTAAAGAAAAAAGGTATTTTGTGTCAACAAAGAATGCTTTAAGCTCTATAATGTGTACAGAGGATTTTTAGTATACATGAACTTGTACTTTAAAAAATATAGTCTCTAAGATGGTTTGACTTAATGGTTTGACTTTATGATGGTGTGAAAATGATATACATTCAGTAGAAACCACACTTCAAAATTTGAATTGTGACCTTTTCCCCAGGCTAGTGACATGTGGTTCAATACTATCTCCTGATTCTGGGCAAGAGCAATGAATCACAGCTCTCAATCAGCCATGAGATTATATACATACAACAATTATGCTCCTACACAGTCATCCTTTGTTTCGCTTCCAATTCAACGTTCAGCAAATTGCAAGATATTCAGCACTTCACTGTGACTTCCCAGGCGGTGCAGTGGTAAAGAGTCAGCCAACCAATACAGGAGACACAGAGATGCAGGTTCCTTCCCTGGGTCTGGAAGATCCCCTGAATTAAGAAATGGCAATCCACTCCAGTATTTTGCCTGGAAAATTCCATGGACAGAGGAGACTGGTGGACTACAGTCTATGGGATTGCAAAGAATTGGACACAAATGAGCACACACACACACTTTATTATAAAATAGGGTATGTGTTAGATGATTTTACCCCACTTAGGCTCATACAAGTTTTCTGAGCATGGTTAAGGTAAGCGAAGCTAAGCTATGATGTTAGACTGGTTAAGCACATTAAATGAACTTTCAGCTTATGCAGTTTTCAACTTATGATGGGTTTATCAAGAGATAACTATGTTTAAGTCAAGGAATATCTGTATAGCCAGGTTTAAAAAATAATGTGATACACATGCATGCTATTTAAACTCCAAGAAACTATGATTGTTAGCATTTTTTCATATTTATTACAATGCTATATGTATATACATATGTGTGTATGTGTATCAAACATTTCAACAAAGTTAAAGTCTCCTTTATTTCCCATCGTAAATCTTATATATATTTCTCTGTCACTTTCCAAAAAACCATGGGCTAGAAACAATCTGTATCACAAATTGAGATCCAATCCATTTTTATGTCATTTTCTATAGTACAGATATGCGTATTTTATAGAGACACATCATAATCACAAGCATGGTCATATCTGCTGCTACCACTTATTAGGGTCTATTTTCACATCCAGTTTCTCTACATTTATAAAGTCAGGTAAGGTCAGTGATAAGGTATTGCCATGTTAATAGATGGAAAAGACAGAGCTTTGGATACTTGAAACAACTTGACCAAGACTATGCAGAGAATAAGAAGAAACAAGGACTGAAACACTGTTCTTTAATTCTAAAGTCTCTGTTCTTTTCTCTGTATCTTGCTGGCCCTTCTAAAATGATGAAATAGTTCAGTTCAGTTCAGTCACTCAGTCGTGTCCGACTCTTTGGGACCCCATGAATTGCAGCATGCCAGGCCTCCCTGTCCATCCCCAACTCCTGGAGTTCACTGAAACTCACGTCCATCGAGTCAGTGATGCCATCCAGCCATCTCATCCTCTGTCGTCCCCTTCTCCTCCTGCCCCCAATCCCTCCCAGCATCAGAGTCTTTTCCAATGAGTCAACTCTTCGCATGAGATGGCCAAAGTACTGGAGTTTCAGCTTTAGCATCATTCCTTCCAAAGAACACCCAGGACTCATCTCCTTTAGGATGGACTGGCTGGATCTCCTTGCAGTCCAAGGGACTCTCAGGAGTCTTCTCCAACACCACAGTTCAAAAGCATCAATTCTTCGGTGCTCAGCTTTCTTCACACTCCAACTCTCACATCCATACATGACTACTGGAAAAACCATAGCCTTGACTAGACGGACCTTTGTTGGCAAAGAAATGTCTCTGCTTTTCAATATGCTATCTAGGTTGGTCATAACTTTCCTTCCAAGGAGTAAGTGTCTTTTAATTTCATGGCTGCAGTCACCATCTGCAGTGATTCTGGAGCCCAAAATATAAAGTCTGATAATGTTTCCACTGTTTCCACTGTTTCCCCATCTATTTCCCGTGAAGTGATGGGACCAGATGCCATGATCTTCGTTTTCTGAATGTTGAGCTTTAAGCCAACTTTTTACTCTCCTCTTTCACTTTCATCAAGAGGCTTTTGAGTTTCTCTTCACTTTCTGCCATAAGGGTGGTGTCATCTGCATATCTGAGGTTATTGATATTTCTCCCAGCAATCTTGATTCCAGCTTGTGCTTCTTCCAGCCCAGTGTTTCTCATGATGTACTCTGCATATACGTTAAATAAGCAGGGTGACAATATACAGCCTTGACGTACTCCTTTTCCTATTTGGAACCAGTCTGTTGTTCCATGTCCAGTTCTAACTGTTGCTTCCTGACCTGCATATAGGTTTCTCAAGAGGCAGGTCAGGTGGTCTGTTACTCCCATCTCTTTCAGAATTTCCTACAGTTTATTGTGATCCACACAGTCAAAGGCTTTGGCATAGTCAAGAAAGCAGAAATAGATGTTTTTCTGGAACTCTCTTGCTTTTTCCATGATCCAGTGGATGTTGGCAATTTGATCTCTGATTCCTCTGCCTTTTCTAAAACCAGCTTGAACATCTGGAAGTTCACAGTTCAGGTGTTGCTGAAGCCTGGCTTGGAGAATTTTGAGCATTACTAGCGTTTGAGATGAGTGCAATTGTGCGGTAGTTTGATGGAATAAGACATGTACTAATGCTATTGAACTTGGAAGTCATTACCACTTAAATGTCTTTCAGGCTGTATGAGATACCTTTAGAAGCAGGATAGATGTGAGTAAGACCTGGCCTTTACCCTTTAGGTGCACATATTCTAGAACTTGGAAAGAAAGTAGTGAAAGATACAGAAGAAAAAACAAGTGTGTATGACACTTTTCTGACTGATATTTTGATATGTGCTACTTGGGGGAATCTAGCACAGGGAGAAATGCTTTTGATGAGAGATCTAAGGCAATGACAGGAAAGAAACAGTATTTTTACTATATTGTGTGATAAACATCATAAGTAAAGTCTTTAGGGAATGACAATACAGGAAGCCAGTTGACAGGTGGCTTCATTAGCCTGGGGAACTGAAGGGGAACCTACAGAGTCATTTGTATATGACAAGGAAAAAGAGGTCACTGCATCTTCTTTGGGGTTTTTTTGCCTGAAATGACATAATTTTTTCAAAAAATCTATCCTCTTGGTGCTTTACAGCTTAAACTTTAGAAAACTGCTAGTGGGGTTAGCCACCCTTCAGGACATTCAGACAATTGCTCAGTCTCCCTGGGAATAACTTGCAGTTTTAATACTTTCCAGGATATGGGTTGAGGAGTACGAATGCTCTACTGCCTTGGGGGTCAGTGCCCTAGGGAGAAGGCATTGCCCAGTCTTCTGTGCAGAAGCTGATTGATACAGGAATCATTTGATGTCCATAGAAACACTCGATACTACTGAGAGAATGACAAAATCATACAGCACCAACAATAGTGAGCTGACTGGGTCTTCCTCATTCTGTAGATGAGGATACTGTTGCCCAGGTAATTTAAGTCAGTCTCTTAAGGTCACATGACCAGCCAGTGATCATCTGGAGTGATTTCCCAGATGCTTCTCCATGGCCAAAGCAACACTTTTTCCATCATGCTCATGCTTGGTTGCTCAGTTGTGCCCAACTCTTTGCAATCTCATGGACTATAGCCCACCAGGCTCCTTGGTCCATGGGATTTACCAGACAACAACACTGGAGTGGGTTGCCATTTCCTCCTTCAGGAGATCTTCCCTACCCAAGGATCAAAACCATGTCACTTGTGTCTCCTGCATTGGCAGGCAGTTTCTTTACCACTGAGCCACCTTGGAAGCCCACTCCATCGCTCCATGATAAAAACATTTCTAATTACTTTTCTGATTTTCCTGTGCAAAGCAGGCTTCAGTTTAACTTGAGCTAAGCAAGATCCTGAGAGTGAAAATTACCTCCTAGGGTATTAAGTGAGGGCAATCTGCCCTCACTGCTCAGGTCTTAGGTAGTGAAGAGGCAAATCTGTTCTTCCCTGAACCTCCCTATTGTTGGGAACTCCACCTGGGCCTCAGGGAAAGGGCCTAACCCAGTTATCTGACAAAGTTAGCTTATGCCACCATGCCATAGCCTGCTGTTCCTAGAAGATTTTTATGCAGAGACAGAGATGACACATGGGAAGGTAACTTCTGTGGGCCTGATTAGAGAGACAGTCACATCAGAGCTAGAAAATACCTGCCTTCTTCAAAGGTATTGAAGTATTCACGCTGCTTCAGTGCAGCCAAAGGTCTGCCTTGAAAAGAGACCCAGAATGCTTTTTTGCAAAAAAGTTAATCCCACTGGAATCTTCTTCAATTAAAGCAAGCTCTAGGGGCCAAGAAATAGACAAGTGAATTAAGCCTTAATGACTCAGCTCCTTTTCCTCCCTGCCCTTGTCTACCAGCCAGGAATGTGGGGAGGAAATGAGTTAGGTCAAATCCATGCTTGAGCTCTATAAAGCAAAGATCTATCCACGCCCAAGGTGATTTTATTTAAAAATGATATTTCTTTGCAGTAAGTCTTCCCTAGCCCTTGGCTCCGGTAAGTAGGAATTTCACATGTACAAATCTGAGAAGAATATGAATGGAGAGGAAGGCATGGCTGCCCATCAAAAGGCAATTGAGGTGTGGCTAAAGTAGTGGCTTTTACACTAAAAGGAGCTGGATGATTCATTATCTCAGGTTAAACTCTCCACCATTAGACCCAGAAACAAAAATTCATAATGAACAAGTGATTTATTGACAAAATGCTCCAACAGAAAATAGAGAGTCAAAGAAACAGGACAGGAATGAAGAGACTGCCAACCAGGCAAGGGTATCATGTCAGGCAAAGTACTGGACTGAACAGCTTAAGCTTGAACTTGAAGGTGAACTCTTGAATGTCAAGTTACCTCAAAGATGACCCAACCTGAGGCCAGATAGCTTGAGTTTCATAATCCTGTACCTATCATCCAGAGAAGGCAATGGCACCCCACTCTAGTACTCTTGCCTGCAAAATCCCATGGATGGAGGAGCCTGGCAGGCTGCGGTCCATGGGGTCACTAAGAGTCGGACACAACTAAGCGGCTTCACTTTCACTTTTCACTTTCCTGCATTGGAGAAGGAAATGGCAACTCACTCCAGTGTTCTTGCCTGGAGAATCCCAGGGATGGTGGAGCCTGGTGGACTGCCATCTATGGGGTCCCACAGAGTTGGACACGACTGAAGTGACTTAGCAGCAGCAGCAGCAGTACCTATTATCACTGGTAAAGGGCTCTTCAAGGAGTATATAAACTCCTAAGCCTCCAATTATCTGTAATTTCCAATAAAGAGCTCCTGTAACTCAGAAACAGTTCTCCAGTAGAGCCACAATTTCAAGCTGCTGGGACTGAAATATACCAAAGGTTAGGACATACATTTAAGGAGAAAAAAAAGTTTTAATCTGCAAATGAAGAAAAAAGAAGAAAACATCATCCTAAAGGTATCCCTTAATGCAATGATATCCTACCAACTGCATATGTGATCAGTCACTCTGCTAAGTCACTTCAGTCATGTCCGATTCTCTGTGACCCCATAGATGGCAGCCCACCAGGCTCCTCCATCCCTGGAATTCTCCAGGCAAGAACACTGGAGTGGGTTGCCATTTCCTTCTCCAATGCATGAAAGTGAAAAGTGAAAGTCAAGTCTCTCAGTCGTGTCCGACTTAGCGACCCCATGGACTGCAGCCTACCAGGCTCCTCCGTCCATGGGATTTTCCAGACAAGAGTACTGGAGTGGGCTGTCATTGCCTTCTCCAGATCAGTCACTCAGTCATATCTAATTCTTTGCAACCCCACAGACTGTAGCACACTGGGCTCCTATGTCCATGGCAATTTTAGGCAAGAATATTGGAGTGCGTTGCTATTTCCTCCTCCAGGGGATATTCCCCACCCAGGGATGAACTCATGTCTCCTGCATCTCCTTCATTGACAGGAAGCTTCTTTACCACTGAGTCACCAAGGAAGCCCATCCTACTAGCTACATATCCCCCAAAATCTTCCTTTAACTGGGAGATCTGTGTTCAAGAGAGTCACATTAATTTACTAATTTGTAGGCATTGTGCTAATGCATTTTATGGTACCATGGTGATTACCACATATAACGTATGGTTCCCTCAGTATTCCTGCCTGGAAAATCCCATGGACAGAGGAGCCTGGTGGGCTACAGTCCATGGGGTTTCAAAGAGTCAGACACTACTGAGCAACTAACAGTTTTCACTTTCACTTATAGCAAGACCATTGGCACTTAGCAGTCTCAGATTTAAATCTTGATTTGCTTACTTACTAGCCGAGAAATTTTATGAAAGTTACTTCACATCTGTGTGACTCAGGGAAGGGGTTGTGAAGAATAAATGAACTAACCAAGTACAACCTTTAACAAGCTAGTCATGGCACACAGATAAAAATCTCAAGAAATATTGGTTATTGACCAAGATGACAATAGCAATAATAAACTGCTCTTTCTTTATTTATTCATTTACACAATACATATTTCTCAAGTACCTATGAGGTATCACAGCCACTTACAGGCCAAGAATTACAAAGTTGTTAGACAAAGATCATGACCTTATGAACGTACATTCTGATAAGACAAACAGATAATACGTACACAGATAAGTAACTGATGCAATATCAGTTACTGATCAAGGCAACAAAGAAAATGGAAGCAAGGCACAAAATAAAGAAGAGTTGTAGGGTGGGAGATGGAGAGTATCTTTACATGTGATGCTCAAGGACTACCGTCTGGGAAGGATAATTGAATAGAGACCTGAATGTGTTAAAGACATGAGACATGGAAAGAAGAGTTCTGGGAAGAGGTCATAGCAAGAACACAAGTCCTGGAGGGGAATGTACTTGGCATACTGAAGAAATAAGAAAAATCCATTGTGGCTACAGTAGAATGAAGCAGGCCAAGAATACTAAGAAATCAAGTCAGAGACAGTGGCTAGATCCTGTAGAGCCAAGTAACCCTTGGCAAAGAGGGCGACTTTAATTAGACTGTGATAGATAATCACCATGGTGTGATCACTGACCTAGAGCCAGATATCCTGGAATGTGAAGTCAAGTGGGCCTTAGAAAGCATCCCTACGAACAAAGCTAGTGGAGGTGATGGAATTCCAGTTGAGCTATTTCAAATCCTGAAAGATGATGCTGTGAAAGTGCTGCACTCAATATGCCAGCAAATTTGGAATACTCAGCAGTGGCCACAGGACTGGAAAAGGTCAGTTTTCATCCCAATCCCAAAGAAAGGCAATGCCAAAGAAGGATCAAACTACCGCACAATTGCACTCATCTTACATGCTAGTAAAGTAATGCTCAAAATTCTCCAAGCCAGACTTCAGCAATATGTGAACCGTGAACTTCCAGATGTTCAAGCTTGTTTTAGAAAAGGCAGAGGAACCAGAGATCAAATTGCCAACATCTGCTGGATCATGGAAAAAGCAAGAGAGTTCCAGAAAAACATCTATTTCTGCTTTCTTGAGTATGCCAAAGCCTTTGACTGTGTGGATCACAATAAACTGTGGAAAATTCTGAAAGAGATGGGAATACCAGACCACCTGATCTGCCTCTTGAGAAATTTGTATGCAGGTCAAGAAGCAACAGTTAGAACTGGACATGGAAAAACAGACTGGTTCCAAATAGGAAAAGGAGTACGTCAAGGCTGTATATTGTCACCCTGCTTATTTAACTTACATGCAGAGTACATCATGAGAAATGCTGGACTGGAAGAAACACAAGTTGGAATCAAGATTGCCGGGAGAAATATCAATAACCTCAGATATGCAGATGACACCACCCTTATGGCAGAAAGTGAAGAGGAACTAAAAAGCCTCTTGATGAAAGTGAAAGTGGAGAGTGAAAAAGTTGGCTTAAAGCTCAACATTCGGAAAACAAAGATCATGGCATCCGGTCCCATCACTTCATGGGAAATAGATGGGGAAACAGTGGAAATAGTGTCAGACTTTATTTTTTGGGGCTCCAAAATCACTGCAGATGATGACTGCAGCCATGAAATTAAAAGACGCTTACTCCTTGGAAGGAAAGTTATGACCAACCTAGATAGCATATTCAAAAGCAGAGACATTACTTTGCCAACAAAGGTTCATCTAGTCAAGGCTATGGTTTTTCCTGTGGTCATGTATGGATGTGAGAGTTGGACTGTGAAAAAGGCTGAGCGCCGAAGAATTGATGCCTTTGAACTGTGGTGTTGGAGAAGACTCTTGAGAGTCCCTTGGACTGCAAGGAGATCCAACCAGTTCATTCTGAAGGAGATCAGCCCTGGGATTTCTTTGGAAGAAATGATGCTAAAGCTGAAACTCCAGTACTTTGGCCACCTCATGCGAAGAGTTGACTCATTGGAAAAGACTCTGATGCTGGGAGGGATTGGGGGCAGGAGGAGAAGGGGACGACAGAGGATGAGATGGCTGAATGGCATCACTGACTCGATGGACGTGAGTCTGGGTGAACTCTGGGAGTTGGTGATGGACAGGGAGGCCTGGCGTACTGCAATTCATGGGGTCTCGAAGAGTCAGAAACGACTGAGCGACTGAACTGAACTGAACTGAACTGAGGAAATCACAGAGTCACAAACACTGACATAGATGGTGACAGATATGATTTATATCTCTTTCCCTGTCTCCCAAAGAGCACAAGAGCGTCTATGCAATCTCATTCTAGGAACACACAATCCCCAAGCTCAATGAGCAAATTAATCTCTAACAGCAAACACGAGCTATCCATTTATTCATGTCCCTATATTGTCTTTTAGCCGCTAGTAGTAATGATTTACAAAATTTACAGATAAAATCTCCATAATTAATCTCTAATACAAAGATACAGATGCCGATGCACCATCAGATTATCTTTAATATTTAGTTCCTCATCTTTTGCTGGTTTTGAGTTTGTATCTTTAGCTTTTCTGCCTTTTTGGAGTATAGTCTTTCACATCAAAATAACTTTTTTAGGTTGATCTATGTACCAAGCTTGCCTGGCTTGCTGGAAGCAAAGTCACACACTGTTAGAAATTATTTTTTTAAAATATTTCCTGTTTCACAGGAAGTTCTTCCATTCACATACCTCCGGTGGCTCCTCACTGACTACAGATGGAAGTTTGGTTCTGAGCTGAGTGCTCCACTCCTTCTCTTCCTAAACCACACAGACCTCTCCAACATGCCTTAGCTAACCATGTTCTTACACAAGGAAATCACCTGCATTGCTACAATTTTTCTCCATTGTCTCCCAAAAACAGTTTGCACAGCTTTACTGCCTCATCACTGTTTATTTATTTGCCTAAGTGTTATGCTTCTGTCAAGGTCAAGTTTTAGTCTCAGTTTTGTGTGGGTCTTCCCTCACAACTAAACTTCCACTGATCATGCACTCCTTCTGAACTACTTCAGTAGCTGTACTTCTCCTTCTATTTTGAATATATCTTGGATTATTACTGACCTTTTGAAGAACACATTTATCTCCACAGGCCACCTGTGAACTCATTCAAGGTGAGGATCACTTCTTACATGTCTTTGTACTCCAGGCACTCTGCCTATTATACTTGACTTTCCATCAGACTCATCCTTGTTCAGTCCTACTGGGTTAACACATCTGCCTACCCCCAGCGCACCTACATTTGTACTTTTTATGTTTCTCCTGACATGTGTAAGAAATTGATCTATCTTTATGAAATCTTAATTTCTACTTCAAGCTCCCCTTTTGCATTGTGGAAGCAGTCTCAGTCCACTCAGGCTTTTCCATTTCTTTGTCTGATATTTAGCTTGTGTTTGGGGGGCCTCACGTATATTCAGTCATCTGTCCACTCAGATAGCCACGGAGAATCCCATGTCTGAATTTGGTCCTTAGATGGAGTATGATTTCTGAAAGGTTGCTTTCTCTTATGCCAATCCCCATGCCAGACCTGAGCTCTCTCCTTGCTTGTTTTAGAACCATGGTAATTTCTCTGAAGCTGTTCAGGACTCCACCAGCCTAGATTCACACAGAATCCACTCTGATGTCTTGCTACTTTCTCTGGGCTCTGTTCCTACAGCAGGAAGCATGATTCCCCCATCTCTCTCCTGTCCACCAGTGCAGATCTTCTCATCATTAGATATGATGGTCAAGGGACACCTCTCAAGGAAGAACAACTGAAGAGAAAGTTGAATGAGTTGGAGTGAACCATGAAAAGATATGAGAAGCGGTGTTCTGGGAAGAGGCCATAATAAAAACAAAGGCCCTGGATGAGAACATACCCTTCCTCTCTGAGTGAGGGAAAACTTCTTTAATCTGGAGGAAGCCAAGTCACATATGCTTTCCAATATTTTGTCTCTTCCTTAAATTCTTAAGTTACCTTTAAGTATGTATAACCCAAATCCAGGAAAACATTAGCAAATCATTTTCTAATTCTACCTTGAAACTTCTCTATCTTAAGGCAATAAACTAGAAAGACTCTGTTTTGATTAGATAGGTATGTGTGCATATAGATAAATTGCCAGGAAAAATAATGATCATGGGTATAAAATAATACCTTATCATAATTATTTTAGTAACTAGCAGAAACTTCTTCTTTTCCACATAATTCATCAACTTGGGAGACATTTTAGATTCTTTTCCATCTCCATTAATCTTACTGTATGTGAAACCACCACCAAAGACAACTCCTTGCCCTAAAATTAGATCCAATGATAAGCAGACCCAGAAGATTCTGCTTGACAAAACATAGAAGACAGACAAATGAAAAAATTCAAAGTAGATGAGAATAAAGTGTACACAAGGAAAAGATAATGTGTTCTTGATGTTCAGATAAAGAAGAAATCAATTGTACCTTATTCTGTCTTGTCTTCCCTAAACTTCACCCAACTGTCTACATGTACTAGACATACAGTGGAACTACATAAACTAGGTATTGTAAAAATAATAATAATCATGGTGTAGATCAATGATAATTTTCTTTATTTTCTTAAAATAGGAATTTGATGTTGTTTGTAATAAAGAGCATTTAATCTTTCCCAAACATGTAGTGATGCACAGCTTCCAATGTTGTAACCTTTACTCTAGATACCATATTCTTGCATATTTGTGACAATAACTGTAAATAACTGTGAAATGTGTTTGTTCTAACAAAACTAGTTTCTTCCCAACAGAAAGAAATACAGGGTCTTTGGTAAAGGACAGCCTTTTATAATTACATAGTTGCCATCAAGGCTAGGAACCACTTTAGTCTTAAGTATCAAACAACTCTCTAATTTGATCCTCAATGTTTTGTTTTTTTAAAAACCACCCGAGCTGTTGATTTCATTCATACCAGCAGCTTTAGAAATACACCATGGACCATGATTTTGTTAAAACAAAAGAGCAATAATAGCAAGGACCCCAGACCTTTTATCTCCTTTCATAATCATGTTAATGTATGCAAAACACAATAGATAATAGGGACCCACCTAGAAGGAACCAAAGTATGATTACAGAAGTGCATTAGACTCAGTCATCACCCTCAGGAAGTTCACAATTGAATTTGAGAAATAATGCAAAGATCAGTAGAGTACAGTGTGATGAGAGACATAACAAGTACAAAGTGTTGAGGAAGCACCAAGAAAGAGGTAACTAACTCTGCCTTAGGGGGTAGGAGAAAATTTTAGTGAGGAAATCATATTTGACCTGAATATTGCAGAATTAGTGGGGACTTGCCAGACAGAAAAGGGAGGGAACACTTCCCAGAAAAAGGAAATTGCACATACCTGTTTCAGGAAAGTGAATGATTCGGCTACAAAATATTAACTGAGGCTGGACCTTGGGTTGCTAGGGGTGTGGAGAAGAGTGATGAAAGACAAATTTGGCAAGGCTGACTGAGGGATGGGAAGATCAGAGAGGGCCCTGTCTGCCAGAACTTTGAATTTTATAAGAATATGAAGCAGAGAATTGCAGCCCTGTAAAGGAGAAATGCCAGAAGCTGCTGGGAAAACTGAGGCACTTTAGAAGCTGAGCTTTAGAAATTTTTCTCTGATAGCACTTTGGAGATGGACTGAAGGAAAGCAAGGGGCTAGTCCAGGTAGGAAAAAAACAAACCTTACTTCAGGAATTTAGAAAACTCTGCCATGCAGGACATGATGGAAAAGCCCTAATTGTCTTACAAATAAGAATCTGACTGACTCTTGTTCTGTCCACAGCATCAAGCAGCTCATGGTACTAGTCCCCCATATGCCATTTACTCCTGAGGCCCACAGTAGAGCACAGGTGTTCATTTACAATCCTTTTATGACTGGCTCTGACAGAATTTTTTTTTTTCAGAGCCTTTTTCTCAAGTTTGGAATTATTCTTTCACATGTGGTTATTTGACAACTGTCTGATGATCCTCAATAGATTCTAATCTCTGAAAGATCAGGAATTGTGCCCGCATGTTGCTCATCACTGTCTCTGCAGGCTAGTAGAGAACTTGGCAAATAGTAGATGCTTAATAAATGTTTATTGAAAGAATGTTGACTGAAATATTCAGAAGCAATTGATATGATGGTATTCTGCATGAGAAATGTTCAGTTCCTCTTGTTTTTCAAAATGGCAAGCAAAATATTCAATCTGTAATTTAATTATTGTATAACCGATTTTTGATCCTTTATGTTAAATTTTCTCTCCAGCACTACATGCGAACACTAATCCTGTAAGCTGAAATTCATGAGAAATGGGAACCAAATTTGATCAAATTATTTTATTTTATGGACATTATATTTCCAAAATAATATAATACCAACTGCTTTGCCTGGATTTAATCATTAGTATTTCCCTTTCATTCATTCTTTCTTTTTTTTCTCTTTTTTAAGACTTTTTTAACCTTAGGCAAACAGTTTTTCAATCATGACTATACATTAGATGAGGTTCTATTAAGAAACTCCAGCGTGTCCTACTTCTTATAGGCATACACATAAAAAGACAGTCAAAGCACTTCATTAAAGGCAGAAAGATTAAAACAAAGCATTACACAACAAAACCACCCACATTCAGTTTTGCAAGTCTAACAGTCAGCCTGAATCATCACCCTAGAGCAGCCTACATTCCGTTCCAACCCAAGGCTTTAGCTTACTATTCAAGACCCGAGAAAATAAAATATTAGTATTGGTGACCAAAAAGGCAGGTGTGCTTCTCTTTCCTTGGTAACTCTTAGCCCTGGAGGCAGCAACTGTTTCTTGTTTTTTACTTAATAAACACAACTCTTGGGAGGTAATTAAAGAACCAGCAGAAATCTTAAGATCACCAAAGAATAACAATTAGTCCTCATTCTAGCAACAGAATCTCTGGCTTAAGAACCTCAGAGTTGAGTTTTTGAATCAGCCTTACCCACTCCTGGCTCACTCCCATCACAGTATCCTTCATGTTATTCATCCCATCCTTTACCCTATTTTTCTCTTCTTAAAGTTTTATTCATTGCTTAGCCTGAAGTAATGACCTTGTCCTGCCAGTCCTAGTCCTTCTTCAAGTGCCCATTCAAATGCCACCCTCACCCTCTCCCTCAGCATTTTAAGAAAACTGTCCTATTCTTTGTTTGTCTTTGTTTGCATTCTTATAGTACATGGCTTGTGCATTATTGCATGATATTTCTACTCTCTACTTTTCTCATCACCTGGTTGTCTGTTATGTTCCTGTTATTAGGTTGCAAGCCCCTTGAAGTCAGTAAGTGCGGAATTTATGCCTATAGGCTTACTTGGAGCCCAATTTGCCTCAAGTAGTGTAGATAGGTGGTAATAAATCATGAGTGGATGGATTCTAAAAAGTATATGAGAATCTTTACAATAATAGACATAGATACAATAAGACAATTAAGTTACAAACAGAAGAAATATTTGTTATAGGAACAAGAAATAAAAATATAAAGCAAGGTCAATAGAGTTATTGGAGCTGAATATTAAAATTCCTGGCAACTGATGAAAAAAGAGAGCTAAAGTACATCAACTGGATAAGAAGTAAGTGGAAACTGAAGCTAGGTCAGTTCTCACAAAGGTTGAAAATGAGTCTCAAATGATCTCAATCCCTTATAGAATTGAGAAGATAAGCCTTTTTCTCTGTGATCTAAAAGAAAATAAAATACCATTCAGAGGAAGAAAAAAAATACAGACATGCAATAACTTTTATATATAATGCCAAACATTCAATCCAAATAACCAGTTAAGTCAAGAATGAGCCAAAACGGTGAAGAGGAAAACAAATAAACAAATGAAAAATAGCCCCACAGGTGAAAAACATACAGAAAAAAATTATTTTCCAAAAGTGACATAGAAATTAATCCATCGATTCAAAAAACTCTATGTAAAGCCACCCTTAGACACATCAGGGGAAAAATACCAAAAAAATAAGCAAAAAGAAAATTTAAAAAGCATACAGGAAAACAGACACGTTCAAGGAAGTGAAACTGATAAGAGAACCCTTCAAAGGAAATTTTATTTCAGTTTATTGTTCATTTTTTTTAAGTTGCTTTACAATTTTGTGTTAGTTTTCTGCTATACAACATTGTGAATCAGCCATAAATGTACACATATCCCCTCTCTTTGGAACCTCCCTCCCACCATTCCAATCCCACCTTCCGGGTAGTTGCAGAGCACCACGCTGAGCTCCCTGTGCTATGCAGCTGCTCCCCACTAGCCAGCGATTTTGCACATGGTAGTGTACATACGTCAATCCTACCCTCTAACTTCATCTCACACTCCTTCTCCCACTGTGTCCACAAGTCCATTCTCTATCTGTGTCTCTATTCCTGCCCTGCAAATAAGTTCATCGGTAGCGTTTTTCTAGATTCCACATATATGCATTAATATACTGCATTTGTTTTTCTCTTTCTAATTTACTTCACTCTATATAACAGCTTCTAGTTTCACCCACCTCACTTCAGTTAACTCAAACTCGTTCTCTTTTATGGCTGAGTAATATTACAATGCCAAAGAATGCTCAAACTACCGCACAATTGCACTCATCTCACACACTAGTAAGTAGATGCTCAAAATTCTCCAAGCCAGACTTCATCAATACGTAAACTGTGAACTTCCAGATGTTCAAGCTAGTTTTAGAAAAGGTAGAGGAACCAAAGATCAAATTGCCAACATCCGCTGGATCATCAAAAAAGCAAGAG
Organism: Bos indicus; assembly: GCF_029378745.1. NCBI lineage: Eukaryota > Metazoa > Chordata > Mammalia > Artiodactyla > Bovidae > Bos > Bos indicus. Next base: position 78,002,424 of record NC_091760.1, on the reverse strand, counting down.
AGTTCCAGAAAAACATCTGTTTCTGCTTTATTGACTATGCCAAAGCCTTTGACTGTGTGGATCACAATAAACTGTGGAAAATTCTGAAAGAGATGGGAATACCAGCCAATCTGACTTGCCTCTTGAGAAACCTGTATGCAGGTCAGGAAGCAACATTTGGAACTGGACATGATTCCAAATAGGAAAAAGAGTATGTCAAGGCTGTATATTGTCACCTTGCTTGCTTAACTTATATGCAGAGTACATCATGAGAAATGCTGGGCTGGATGAAGCACAAGCTGAAATCAAGATTACTGGGAGAAATATCAATAAGCTCAGATATGCAGATGAAACTACCCTTATGGCAGAAAGTAAAGAGGAACTAATAAGCCTCTTGATGAAAGTGAAAGAGGAGAGTGAAAAAGTTGGCTTAAAGCTCAACATTCAGAAAACAAAGATCATGGCATCTGGTCCCACCACTTCATGGGAAATAGATGGGGAAACAGTGGAAACAGTGTCAGACTTTATTTTTGGGGGCTCCAGAATCACTGCAGATGGTGATTGCAGCCATGAAATTAAAAGACACTTACTCCTTGGAAGGAAAGTTATGACCAACCTAGATAGCATATTCAAAAGCTGAGACATACATTACTTTGCCAACAAAGGTTCGTCTAGTCAAGGCTGTGGTTTTCCAGTGGCCATGTATGGATGTGAGTGTTGGACTGTGAAAAAAGCTGAGCACCTTAGAATTGATGCTTTTGAACTGTGGTGTTGGAGAAGACTCTTGAGAGTCCCTTGGACTCCATGGAGATCCAACCAGTCCATCCTAAAGGAGACCAGTCCTGGGTGTTCATTGGAAGGACTGATGCTGAGGCTGAAACTCCAATACTTTGGCTACCTCATGTGAAGAGTTGACTCATTGGAAAAGACCCTGATGCTGGGAGGGACTGGGGGCAGGAGAAGAAGGGGACGACAGAGAACGAGATGGCTGGATGGCATCACTGACTCGATGGACATGAGTTTGGGTGAACTCCAGGAATTGGTGATGGACAGGGAGGCCTGGAATGCTGCAATTCATAGGGTCACAAAGAGTCGGACATGACTGAGTGACTGAACTTAACTGAATATTCCACTGTACATATCCACCACAACTTCTTTATGCATTCATCTGGTGATGGACATCTAGGTTGCTTCCATGTCGTGGCTGTTGTTAAAAGTGCTGCTATGAAATTGTGCAACATCCCAAAGCACCACCGCAGATGCTGACACCATGAACAATGTAGAGAAGACATGCATGGACTTGAAGTGCCAATATGACTAGTGCTTCCCTCAAGGGTAGACAGCTCCAGGGACCCATGCACTGACCCTTTTTAAGAGATACTAGAAGTATTTTCAGAAAGCAATACAGGGAAAAGAGATTCCTATTGAAGGACTGGAGTTCATGGGCCATTGCAAAGAAAAATGATAGCTCTTCTGGACCTTGACAGTCACCTTGAAAATTGACTCCTCAAATCAGGAAATTGAGGACCCTCGATATTGTCAATTAAAGCTGTGAAGATAGTATTAATTTCATGGATTGAGAAGGGTGGACTTTCCTTGCCTCCTTCTTGATATTTTTCTCTTACTTGTAAAAGGTGATGAACAATCACTCTTTGGATTGAGATTTTTAGCTTTGGCATCACAGCAGGAAACCAGTGTGCTAGATAATTGGGTTATTCTGGATTGTGGTTGCAATACTTGATCTGGGGTCAATTTTAATTTTGTCTTGTATCTAAGCGCTGAAGAGCTTGTTGGGATGACCAAGGTTGCCTGAGTTCTGCTATGAAGGACATTACATATCCTGTACTGGAGTTATTATTCATGTAAGCAGCTGGTTAGGATCTTTCTTTTCTCTCCGGGACTGAGTGCTTTGGAAGGTGTTCCCAGCCCAACAGTTCTGATAAATGCTTGGGAGCACAGTTTTATTTTTATATAGTAACTTAACTGTTAAGATCGCTGGTAAACTGGGTTAGCCAAAAGGAGGCCAACTTTTAACAGTTCCCTACCTTAACAAGAGGTATCAGATCTCATGTTAAGATGTGAAAGCTTCAAGAACACTGTAATGAACATCATTTCAGAGCTCATGGTGTAGTTCAGGGATTAAGGTCCTCAGAATGGCTATGGAAGAACAGCCTAAATTACAAAGATTCACTGTTACCAGCTTTCAATGTAAGTCAATGAGTGAAGCCAACTTGTGTATCACAAAAATGCCAAAATGCTGCATCTGGTTAAATGGAGGAAGAAAAGAGTTTGCTTCATTTGCCTTGCTTACCCACCCTGCCCTGTAATGCCTGTAATCATCAAAATCGAATAAATTGTAACATTTAGTTTCTATCATTATTTGCCCCTGGAACTCAACACTTTATGGAACAACCATTACCCTGTAATCCCACACATCCCATGTCTACACTGGGGGAAGCTTTATGTAATTTATAATTTTATAAATTTTAATTTATAAAAGTGAAGATTTATTTAAGCTAGGTATTATGGTAGAGCAAATGGAAACTTCACTGAGGGTTCTAAAATTTCCACAGTAAGCCACTTCTTAAAATGTTTATATAATGGTACCCCAAAAATGTCAGGATCAGATGAGCACTTACACACTGTATCTTGAGTGATGTGGTGCAGTGTTTTAATGTGCCCATACAGTATGAAACTTGTTTTACAGAAGGCCTAGATTCTATTACCTCTTCTCCACTTTACCAATAAATAGTTTCTGTTTTTAATGTGGCCAGTCCTTAGTGTCATTGCAATACATTCTGCATTTACATTTTGACAGGTTAAGATCCATTATTCAAAAGATATTTGGAACCCAGCTGAGGTAGACCGGGCAAAAAGCTGGAGTTAAGTATATCTGTTCTGAAATAAGCCTGGCCACAAGACAATCAAAATCTTGTAGCGTTTTGAATCTCACCACAAAACTATCTGGTTGAGCCTTGAGAATAAAACAAATTTTAATGTAACTGCTACTGAAGGAATAACTTTTTCTGATTGTTTCTCATGCAGTCTTGACTTTAGTCTGCCCATGAAATGACTCCAAGTAAGTATCTCAGCTACTTCAAAGGCTTTAAATTTTGAAGAGGAAATCTTAATTGCTCTTTAAGGGTGATTTTATAGAACAGTCTTATGGACTCTGTGGGAGAGGGAGAGGGTGGGAAGATTTGGGAGAATGGCATTGAAACATGTATAATATCATGTATGAAACGAGTCGCCAGTCCAGGTTCGATGCACGATACTGGATGCTTGGGGCTGGTGCACTGGGACGACCCAGAGGGATGGTATGGGGAGGGAGAAGGGAGGAGGGTTCAGGATGGGGAGCACGGGTATACCTGTGGTGGATTCATTTCGATATTTGGCAAAACTAATACAATATTGTAAAGTTTAAAAATAAAATAAAACTAAAAAGTGAAAAAAAAGGGTGGTTTTGTAATTATTATTGTTGTTACTCTTAATTTTTATAGCTACAAGAAGTTTTCAATTCCAGAAACAGATAAAGCCAGTACTATAGGCTAAAAATAAAAGGAAATTATGAAAACCATAAGAAAAGAAAATGATACTGAAAAACAATGAAGAATTAAACTCACAATCTAACACATGTATACCTGTGATGGATTCATTTTGATATTTGGCAAAACTAATACAATTATGTAAAGTTTAAAAATAAAATAAAATTAAAAAAATAAAAAAATAAAATTATATGACAAGTGAAAATATCTTTCAAAAGTAAGCATTAAATAGAGATATTGTCAAATAAATAGTGAGAGAATTCATTGGCAGCAGACATAGCTCCCCAGGTGGCGCTAGTGGTAAAGAGCCCACTTGCCAATGCAGAAGACAGGCAAGAGACACAGGTTGGATCCCTGAGAAGGGAAGATCTTCTGGAGGAGGGTTTGGCAACGCACTCCAGTATTCTTGCCTAGAGAATCCCATGGTCAGAGGAGCCTGGAAGGCTGTTGTCTACAGGGTTGCAAAGAGTTGTACATGACTGAAGAGACTGAGCACACACATCCTTTGAGTAGAAGGAAAATGATCCTAAACAGAAGTGCAAGAAGGAAATTATCCTGTAGAAATGTAAATGGGAAAAGGTAAATCACTGGAAAGTAGGAAAAAAGAAATGAATATTCATGATGTAAGCAATACTGGTAATATAATGTGGGGTCTAAAATATATGTATGTGCTTCGCTGGTGGCTCAGAGAATAAAGCGTCTGCCTGCAGTGCTGGAGACCTGGGTTCAATCCCTGGGTCGGGAAGATCCCCTGCAGAAGGAAATGGCAACTCACTCCAGTATTCTTGCCTGGAAAATCCCATAATCAGAGGAGCCTGGTAGGCTACAGCCCATGGAATCGCAAAGAGTCGGACACGACTGAGCGACTTCTCTTTCTAAAATATATGTATAATTAAAACACTCAACAGTAACAGCAAAAAGGACTGAATGGAGAAAATGGAATGTAATTGTCCTTAATTCCTCACATTTTCTGAGAGATGGACAAATTGTTAGTTTATAGAAGACACTAATGATTCAAGGATTCATGTTGTAATCCCTAAAAGAAAAGAAAAACGACTTGCAACTATTAAGCTAATAAGCGGGATAATGGAATAATAATTGAAAAAAATTATTAAATGAAAAGAAGACAACAAAACAGAAAAAAGAGGAACAGATAGGGCAAATCGAAAATAATAGAAAGGTAGTAGGTTTAAACTTAAAAATATCAGTGATAAATTTCTGTAAACAGACTACATATTTCAGATTTGATGAAAATAAAAAATGCACATTTAATCTGTGAGTCACACCATAAACATAAACATGTAGAGAAGTTAAAAATAAAGGAGTGGAAAAAGATATTATCAAATACCAACCAAAAATATTATCAAATATTAACCAAATATTACCTGATGTTATTCTATTAATTTCATGCAAGTAGACCTCAAATCAAAAAGAGTATATATTTATTAGAAATAATAAATGAAAATTCTAACAATTATAACTCTATTTGTACTTAATAACACAGTCTCAATACATAGAGTAAAATGTGGCACAATTACAGTCAATAGTTGAGAAATTTAGAATTTTCTCTAAATAACTGATAGGAAAAGCAGACAAAAGTTAGTCACATAGAGATAATTTGAACTATATAGTTAGCAAACTTGATCTTAATTTTCAAAGTATTAAATAATACAGAGTACGTTTATTAGAAAAATACAGCATAGTATGCTTACAAAAATAATGTAAAAATCTCAAATGTTTGCATATTAACCAATATATTGATACTTCTAAAATAACCAGAGGGTCAATGAATAAATTACAGTGTAAACTACAAAATATTTTGAATGGCATACAGAAGAATACAGTGTACAAAAACTAGTATATGCAGCTAAAACTGAGGCAAGAGAAAAACTTTTAATTTTATAGGCATGTACTAGAAAAGAAGACTATATATTATTATATGTTTTCAAATGAACAATATGAAAATAACATAACTGAACATAATACTAGGTAAATTTGTAAAAATAACATTAAAGTAAACACAAAGAGAACAGAAAGAAGAGTACAAATTAACAAATAAACCCCAAAAATACAATAGAAAATATTAAAAAGCTGAAAATATTAATGAAATGTTAAACATTATAGCAGATTGATCAAGAAAACTTTCAACTGACCAATTATGGTGAAAATAGGGCATCATTATTGATACAGATATTAGGTAATAAGAAAATGTTAAGAAATATTTTTGACCAACAAATTTGCAAATTAAATGAAATGAGCAAACTCATGAGATTATGATTTACTAAAACAGACACAAAAATGAGAAAAATCTCAATATAATTTTGTAATTTTAAAACATCTCACAAAAATTTTTTCCAGGTGCAAATGGCTTGAGAAGTAAAATTTCTCAAACATTTGTAAAAGAAAAAATATTATATAAAGAACAAATAAAAGCAAAGCAAAATATTTTTCTTTTTCTTAATTGATCTAAAAGATAACTATTTGCTGAACATATAATAATGTACTGGCTAATTATAGCACATAGATAAGTAAAACAAGTGACAACAACGCCATCAGAAATAGAAGAGAGGAACTAAGAATCTTCTCTCATAAAGTATCTTCATTATAGGTAAGTGGTGTTGGAAAAGACTCTGATGCTGGGAGGGATTGAGGGCAGGAGGAGAAGGGGATGACAGAGGATGAGATGGCTGGATGGCATCACCGACTCGATGGGGGTGAGTCTGAGTGAACTCCGGGAGTTGGTGATGGACAGGGAGGCCTGGCGTGCTGCGATTCATGGGGTCGCAAAGAGTCGGACACAACTGAGTGACTAAACTGAACTGAACTGATAGTGTTGTTTAGATGGTGGACTTTGATTAACTTGAAATGGATACTGTAAACACTAGAGCAATCATTAAATAATTTAGTATAATAGAGTTGCTGAGAAGAGATAAATGTGATTATATAAAATAATTAACCAGAAAAAGTTTTAATTAAACTAAGTCAAAAAAAGAGGGGAAAAAGAAAAAAGATCAATCCAACTATATTAATAATCACTTTAAATGTGATTATGTAAAACAAAAAGCAAAAGGAATTCCACATCAGCATTATACTCTAGTTAATAAAGTTGTTTTTAATGAAAGTTAGAGTTATCAATTACTATACTGTTATACATATACTGGATGCTGGATGGTAGAAGCTGGATTTCTCACTGTTGGCCTGAGAGTTTACAAATAAGCAGGTTACAGAGACTAGAATTATCAATATTTTAATGAATTTTATTTGGAGACATTAATATGAACTCGTTTAGCCTAACTTATAGATGGTTACAAATAGAACTATTTATACATATATATTCATTGGTTCATATATTCCCTTGGTCTTTCAACTGATGACATGTACAACTTTCTAGAAGGACACAGATTATTGAAACCAACAGAAAAGAAATAGAAAATATGAATAGCATGATATCTACTAGAGAAATTGAAACTTTAATTTGAAAGTTTCATCCATATAAGACCCTAGTTTTTATGGCTTTACTGTTTTTAAAAGTCCTACACAAACGTTTCCATAAAATAGGAGGAAATACTTGCCTACTCATTTTAAGAAATCAGCTTTACACTAATACCAAAGCCAGACTAAAACATTACAAAGAAAAAAAAAAAAAAAAACAAGAGAGAGAGAGAGAAAGAGAGAGAAGAATCTGAAAGACCAGTCTTCTTCAGAAATATAGATGCAAAAATACTATTAAAAATATTAGCAACTTGAGCCAAGCAATATATAAAAACCACATCAAAGGGAGTTTTGCTCAGAAATGCAAGATGGAAAATTAGACATTGAATCAATTAAATTAATAATATAAAATGAATGAGAAAAGATTGTCATTAAATAGATACAGAGATAGCATTGACAATACCATTCATGACAAAAATTCTCCTCAAATTAAAAATCGAAGACACTTTCTTTAACTTGATGAAGGGCAATTTCCAATAGAAATATAAAGTAGTTTCATACTTAATGGTGAAAAGAGAAACTGACAAAACTGCACTAGTTATGAAAGAGGATTTGAAGAAAACAAGAAAACTTTTTTGTTTTGATTCCTGCTTGTGGATTGACAATTAACTTCTGTTGCAGGTAAGGTTAAATGAGCACTTTATTCACTTCAATGGGAATATAAATTGGGTAGACTCCAGCAGTTGGTGATGGATAGGGAGGCCTGGCATGCTGTGGTTCATGGGGTGGCAGAGTTGGACACGACTGAGCTGAACTGAACTGAACTGAAATTGGTGTAAATTCAGGAAATCAACTCCACAACATGTTCAAGGAGCTTTAAAATGATCATATCCTGTGACCTAGAATTTTCAGTTCCTGGAATCTAGTAGAGAATCTTATCAAATATTCAGGTAAATATTTATGTGTAAGAAAGTTCACTGAATAATTTTTTTTTCCATAGAACCATATATTGAACTTGAAAATGATGGTAATTAAGATTCCTTAATTATACCCTTGGGCTTCCCTGGTGGCTATGTGGTAAAGAATCTGCCTGCAGTGCAGGAGACTTGGATTCGATCCCTGGGTCAGGAAGATCCCCTGGAGAAGGAAATGGCAACCCACTCCATTTTCTTTCCTGGAGAATCCCATGCAGAGAGGAGCCTGGTGGATTACAGTCTATGGGGTTACAAAAGATTTGGACACAACTTGGATGGATGAGCAACTAATCAACAACAACTTTCTTTTAGAGCACACAGTTTGCCTACAAATCTATTTTGGAGCTTCGTTGTTACCTCCTTTTTCCACAGAGAGAAAGGAAAGGCACTCAACTATTCTGCAACCTGTCTTTAAACTGACAAAGAAAGGAGTTCCTTATGAGTGACAAGACTGGCCTAAGGAGATTCACAGCTCCATTGGAAGTCAAACAGAAACAAACATACAAACAAACAAGCAAACAAAAGCTAAGCTCCTCAAAGAGTTTCAAGGAGGATAGTCTTCTATGAAACTTCCATTTTGGAGGAGCTTGATCAAAGTTTCAGTTCTGTAGAGCATTGACATAACAAGTGCTAACCAGAAGTTACGCTCTAGGTTTTACCAGTTAGACTTTTTCTGTTAAAGATTAGGGTTCTTTTCTCTCTGTGTGTTCTTAGGATCATTCCACTCCTTTTGACTATATTCTAGGCATGATATCAGTAGAGTGGCTTACATTTTCAGCTAATGCTTTTCTTTCCATCAGCTCAGGCTGTTTGCAGATATGCATTGTCTATTAACTAAAAATAACATAATTCTAGAACACCAAGAAGTGTATCATAATTTTTTTCACACACACTCTCATTTTGCAGCATTACTTGTTGTTTAATGTGAAACATAGATTTAGTGGACCCAAAGAAGACCTCCTGAAGAGTGAGGATTTTTTTTTTTTTTTGAGATCTCACCCTCAATGATGGACATGAATTTGAACAAACTCCAGGAGACAGTGTTGGATACAGGAGCCTGGCATGCTACAATCCATGGGGTCACAATGAATCAAACATGACTTAGTAACTGAACAAAAAAGCAACCAACAACCTCCACCCTAAATGAACAATAAACACTAGCAATCAAAATAGTCATTAAGGAGAGATAGGTCAAACCAAATTGTGATATGACTATGTAATATTTTTCATCCAAAAGTTATATTAATGAGCCTAGACTGAAAAAAATTTCACCATTGTTTATAGTAAGTACTCAGAAGAATCAGTTTGTATTTCATATATTTTATAATATTGGCATAATACTATATACACAATTTACATGCTGTCTTTTTCCCATTTATCACCATTAACATGCCTATAAACATTTTTTTGAAAACATGACTTTTAAGCGACCATATAATATTTCATTATACATTGGTAAACAAATTGTGACTAACTATAATAAAAGACATATTTTTGGTCTCAAGATAAAAATATAAATGCTATTTTCCTCAGATTTATTTCATTGTACCATTTTGTCCCGTGATATATATTATCAAAAGAATTTTCTGTCAAGATTTACACATGTATCTCTTTAAAAAAAATAAAGTGGCCCACTCAGAGTGCTTAGTTGCTTGAGTTGTATCTGACTCTTTTAAATCCTATGAACTGTAGCTCTCCAGGCTCCTCTGTCCATGGGATTCTCCAGGCAAGAATACTGGAATGGGTTGCCGTACCCTTCTCTAGGAGATCTACTATACCCAGGGATCAAACCATGTCTCTTTTTTTTTTTTTTTTAACTTATGCATGTGCAAGTTTTTTTTTTTTTTTTTCTTCTTTTCTTTTTTTTTATTTTTTTATTCTTCCAATTTTATTTTATTTTTAAACTTTACATAATTGTATTAGTTTTGCCAAATATCAAAATGAATCCGCCACAGGTATACATGTGTTCCCCATCCCGAACCCTCCTCCCTCCTCCCTCTCCATACCATCCCTCTGGGCCGTCCCAGTGCACCAGCCCCAAGCATCCAGCATCATGCATCGAACCTGGAATGGCAACTCGTTTCCTACATGATATTTTACATGTTTCATTGCCATTCTCCCAAATTTTCCCACCCTCTCCCTCTCCCACAGAGTCCATAAGACTGTTCTATACATCAGTGTCTCTTTTGCTGTCTCGTACACCGGGTTATTGTTACCATCTTTCTAAATTCCATATATATGCGTTAGTATACTGTATTTAACCATGTCTCTTAAGTCTCCTGCATTGGCAGGTGGGTTCTTTACCACTAGCCCCACCTGAGAAGGCCCACTCAGAAGCAACTCTTTACTTCTCTAAGGCCACCAAAGGAGCCTCTACTGGGTCTAATATAAAATGATTATATGTACAGAGAATTAATTCATTACAATGCTTTTTTATACTGAGTATATCATTTGAAATTTATAATAACCTTGTTATGTTGGCATGTCATGCTTGAATGTCATTTTAGACATGAAAATACTGAGATCAGAGAAGCTAAGTGACTTACCCAAAGTAACATGGACAATTAATAATGGAACAGTAGCTCAGTTTCTCTGAAAATATAAATTCAAGTCCTCCTTTTACTACATCATTTAGTCTTCTATGATATTGTTCTGTAATAAGCAGAAAATGCCAAGAATGCTTTTGTATAAGAAGCATAGGGGATGTCTTCACTATATATAACCAGTGTGAGTGAGCAAGCTAAATTACTTCAGTCATGTCCGACTCTTTGCAACCCTATGGACTGTAGCCTGCCAGGCTCTTCTGTCCATGGGGATTCTCCAGGCAAGAATATGGGAGTGAGTTGCCATGCCCTCCTCCAGCGGATCTTCTCAAACCAGGGATCAAACCCATGTCTCTTATGTCTCCTGCATTAGCAAGCAGGTTCTTTACTACTAGTGCCACCTGGAAAGCCCCATATACAACCAATACCTGTACATAAACATAAAGTCTTACGTTGACTTTGCTGCCATTCTGGTCTTTACCAGATGCGCCTATCTGACTCACAGACATACTGAAATTCAAAGAGGAATGTTTCTAATGTCTCAACTACCAGATTTTGAGCAATACTCTAGATTCTTGCTTTGCAACAGAATTGGTAGAAAGGTTAGCATATTGTTAAATCTTATTCTAAATCCCAGTACAAGAGATTAGGAGATTGATAGTGGGATAATGGGAGGCACTGTTTGGAATTTACCCTTTTCAATGGTTCTCTAACTGCAGTGGACATATGGATCACCTTGTTATTGTTGTTTATTTGTTAAGTCATATTTGACTCTTCTGTGACCCCAAGGATTTTAGCCAGCCAGTTTCCTCTGTCCATGGGGTTTCCTAGGCAAGAATACTGGAGTGAGTTGCCATTTCCTTCTCCATGGGATCTTCCTGACCCAGGGATTGAACGTGAGTCTCTTACATCTGCACGTTGCAGGCAAATTCTTTACTGCTGAGCCATCGGGGAAGCCACACATCACCTTAGAGTTTTAAAATGTAGAATTCATACAATCTCTGTCTGACCATTTCAGATTCTCTTAGATTTGGGTTTAGAATGCATTTTAATAGGATTTCTAAGTGGGTTTAATGCAGATACACATTAGAAACAATTCTCTGCAGCCCTGTAGTTTTTTTTTTAAATAAAGAATGTTTGACAGTGAAAGTATTCAGAATCCACGTATTCCTCTACAAGGATTAGTTTTCATATGATAATGTATTTTTAAGCATAAATACCTCTGCCTAAGAGAACTTTAACTGTTAAGTAGGTGTCAGATTAAAATTAGGATATTTGCTGCTAACCAGCTGTTTGATCTTGATGCCATCAATAAAATGAAGAGAATAATCCATGTGGACCAGTGCACACAGTGGGTTGGCAATGAAATGGAGGATAGAAGTGAGAAAACTTTGACAACCAATTTTCACAATAAAACAGTATTTGTTGGATTAGTTGTCAAACTCTGTTTCATAATAGAACCTGAGGAATCTCTTAAAATTTCTGATAATCAGGCATTTGTAATTTTTTAAAACTTCCCAGGGAATTTCAAAGGGAAGCCAAGTTCAGGAATGGTGGATTAGACCAATCTTTGCATGTTTACTTTCTGGAAGAGTTCAATCTCATTAGAAATTAATGAGTATTGATAAATCACTGCCATAAAGTCCATTCATCGGATTCCCTGGGATTCCCACTCTCACCGTAAATCAGCAATGTTTGATGATGGGCAAGAGCACAGCTGCCAAGCAGTCCATTTTCTTACTGTCCTTCAGTGTAGCTTTAGGTACTGACAGGCATGGATTAAGGAAATCGGCAACCAAGTCAGGGAAGTCTCAGGAAAACAGCTGCCATGCGATACATGGCCACAGGCAAAAGATCAACCCTTCATTTCTGGGAATGCTTAGTCACAAACCACATGTCATGCATCTTACCAACCACTGAGTTCTGTTTCCCTTTGGGTGAAGCTGAATCACTCATTTAGAATGATGACAGCACAAGAAGATGGTGGAAAGAAGAGATGTGTTACCAACCCAGGGATGAGCACAGCTTATCTCACTTAATTTATTCAATGTACATGCCTCCGGGTACAATTACTTTAGAAAACCTTTAAATTATTCAGGCATCAGTCTAGATAAGGTCCTTTACCTCATAAAAGATTCATTTAGGCTTAAAGGAGGCAATGTTTTGTTTCTGACAGAAATCAACACATAATCCCCAACATTATTTTGAAATTAAGAAGAAGCACCATGTGACTGAAGAAGTGTGTTGAGCCAAAATGACCTAACAGGGGAATGTACTTATCACTTTCAGCCTTCTGATTCTTTCAAAGACATTTGGTTCCATAGCATTGGCCAAGTTCCTCTGTATATACCTGCACCAGAGCATCAATCTTACAATTCACTTCCCTCATCATTCTGGCAGCTTGGAATTGTCTCCAATACCACTCTACCGCTACTGTCATTAACTGTCATTGCAACATCACAAAATGGCAGCTTCCTTTCTTATACTCTCTTAAAATGTACTTTCATACCAGAAATGTGAAGCACTGTATTTGAGTGTAAACTTTGTTGTTGTTCTTTAGTTGCTAAGTTGTGTCTGACTCTTTTGCCTTCCCAGGCTCCTCTTCCCATGGGATTTCCCAGGCAAGAATACTGGACTGGTTGCCATTTCCTTCTCCAAGGGATCGTCCTGATCCAGGGATTGAACCCAGGTCTCCTGCTTGGCAGGCAGGTTCTTTACTACTGACCCACCAGGGAAGCCTTTGAGTGCAGCTTTAACTAAATTACTATTAGTAGTTCACATATTCATTCTGAGTCTTACTTTTCTCATCTGTTAAATGGAGCTAGGAATTCTGATTTAGTAAGTTGTTGGGAATTTTTAATGTCACATTGAAAAGACTTCTTTTACGGGTAGAAATCTGGTCAACCACCTGTAAAAGAATGAAACTAGACCACTTTCTAACACCATACACAAAAATAAACTCAATATGGATTAAAGATCTAAACGTAAGACCAGAAACTATTAAACTCCTAGAGGAGAACATAGGCAAAACACTCTCCGACATACATCACAGCAGGATCCTCTATGACCCACCTCCCAGAATATTGGAAATAAAATCAAAAATAAACAAATGGGACCTAATTAACCTTAAAAGCTTCTGCACATCAAAGGAAACTATTAGCAAGGTGAAAAGACAGCCTTCAGAATGGGAGAAAATAATAGCAAATGAAGCAACTGATAAACAACTAATCTCAAAAATATACAAGCAACTCCTACAGCTCAATTCCAGAAAAATAAATGACCCAATCAAAAAATGGGACAAAGAACTAAATAGACATTTCTCCAAAGAAGACATACAGATGGCTAACAAACACATGAAAAGATGCTCAACATCACTCATTATCAGAGAAATGCAAATCAAAACCACTATGAGGTACCATTTCACACCAGTCAGAATGGCTGCAATCCAAAAGTCTACAAATAATAAATGCTGGAGAGGGTGTGGAGAAAAGGGAACCCTCTTACACTGTTGGTGGGAATGCAAACTAGTACAGCCACTATGGAGAACAGTGTGGAGATTCCTTAAAAAACTGGAAATAGAACTGCCTTATGATCCAGCAATCCCACTGCTGGGCATATACACTGAGGAAACCAGAAGGGAAAGAGACACATGTACCCCAATGTTCATCACAGCACTGTTTATAATAGCCAGGACATGGAAGCAACCTAGATGTCCATCAGCAGATGAATGGATAAGAAAGCAGTGGTACATATACACAATGGAGTATTACTCAGCCATTAAAAAGAATACATTTGAATCAGTTCTAATGAGGTGGATGAAACTGGAGCCTATTATACAGAGTGAAGTAAGCCAGAAGGAAAAACATAAATACAGTATACTAACGCATATATATGGAATTTAGAAAGATGGTAACAATAACCCGGTGTACGAGACAGCAAAAGAGACACTGATGTATAGAACAGTCTTATGGACTCTGTGGGAGAGGGAGAGGGTGGGAAGATTTGGGAGAATGACATTGAAACATATAAAATATCATGTAAGAAACGAGTTGCCAGTCCAGGTTCGATGCACGATACTGGATGCTTGGGGCTAGTGCACTGGGACGACCCAGAGGGATGGTATGGGGAGGGAGGAGGGAGGAGGGTTCAGGATGGGGAACACATGTATACCTGTGGCGGATTCATTTCGATATTTGGCAAAACTAATACAATTATGTAAAGTTTAAAAATTAAAAAAAAAATAGAAAAAAAATAACATTTTTATAAGTAAAGTCATTATTATTATTCTTTAGAAACCCAGTATGCCTAAGGAGATTTTCTTTTCATTTAGAATATTATCCTCTTATCTCCTAAAGAGGTCCAGTGTGTCAGGACCTGAAACAATGCCTCCTTATGTTTGGAACTCTAGGCCCCTCTTTTGTGCAAGGCAAGACTCATATGATGTGGTATGAGAGCCTTGGATAATGTCAGAAATCTGTGGTTTGTTCTCAACCTTGCTATGAGTAATTTACTGCTGCTGCTGCTGCTAAGTCACTTCAGTCGTGTCTGACGCTGTGCGACCCCATAGACGGGAAGCTCACCAGGCTCCCCCGTCCCTGGGATTCTCCAGGCAAGAACACTGGAGTGGGTTGCCATTTCCTTCTCCAATGCATGAAAGTGAAAAGTGAAAGGGAAGTCGCTCAGTCATGTCCGACGCTTAGCGACCCCATGGACTGCAGCCTACCAGGCTCCTCCATCCATGGGATTTTCCAGGCCAGAGTACTGGAGTGGGGTGCCATTGCCTTAAGTTCCCCAAATTCACAATTCTCATTTCTCTGGGGAAATAAGGACTAAAAGAGTTCTCTGGAAAGCTTGTTTTGGGGTTCACATGGGAAAATGTATGCAAACATGTTCATAAATAATTTTTAAACTATGCAAACATGAGACTCCGATGCCAGGTAATGATTCTGAAACATTATGATTCTGGCTAAAATCCTCAAGACAAGTCTCTGGGATAATCATTTCAACTATTTGAATATGGGTGACTATATTATCGATGTTTTAGGATCCAGATATGGGGTTGCATACAGTCAAAGTCAATGACCTTTGAGTCATTTCAAGTCCACTTTCATGCAGATTCAGAAGAACATCTTCTACTGCACTAAAGGTATGGGTTTCTAATTCCCCTCTTGCTTTCCAGACACACTCATAATTTTCCATCTTCCCTATTAATCTTTTCTTCTCTGACATTAATTTTGTTTGTTCCCTAAAAGTAATTTTTAGCACCAAGTTTTGTCTTTAATCCTTTTTCTTCTCCTTCCATGTGTTTTTTAAATTATCCAATTTCATAGTTGTGATTAACATGCATTTATTAGGATTGTGATGTCAACCAGCCCTTGTGCTTTACACAAGTATTAATAACTTCTAAACATATACCTTTAGTTCTTTTACTTCCACCTTGCAATTTGGATCCCTCATAGACATCTCCTAAAATTCACATCAACACTGAAAAATAAAATAATAATATAAAACAACCTCCATGGTGCCTAATCTATTATTCAAACTTCTTTCACCTCCTATTCTATTACTCCTCTATTTTCCAGGTTGTAAATTCATCTTTAAGCAGTTGCCAAATTTTTATAATGTCAGATCCATCTTATTTCTCAGATCTATTGTCTCCTCTTCATTCTGCCCTAAAGAAAACTTCATTCATGTATATACTATTTCTCCCCCAAATTGCTGCAGAAGCATATCATCAGTTCTCCCTGGTTCTAGAATCCTTCCATCCTATTCATTCTGTTCTGCCATCAGAGCACTGTTCTTAAAGTTTGTCTCTGATAAATCTGTTTCATCCACTTCAAATCACATTCTCCTCTCATTCATCTCCAAATCCCTATTCATCATCTCCTCACCTTGAATTCTGCTCCTTACCTCTGAAAAATAAATCTTGCACTTGGCCTTGAATAAGATTCAATTTAATTATTGTCTTCAGGATTCCTTCTAGATTCCTCTTCACTAAAATAATATTAGTCTCATTAAACTCTCAAGGGCTAACAAATTTTAGGCTTTTATGACTATAACCTGAGCTCTCAAGATCATGCCTTATGCAGCTCTGATCCCCTTTTACATTTTGAATTGCCCACACAATATTAACTGAGTGATATTTAATTCAATGGACATTACAATGCTGGATCATCTCATCTGTAGAATTAAAACCATCTTTCTGAGTGACTTTTGATGTAAAAATATTCCCAGCATACAGGGAAATTTTCAACATATTTTTCTTGCTGCCATTTATTTTATGTTTTACCCAGAAGCCACATCCAATGACTTATCATTGCCTCATGGATTCCATGATACAAAATGATGATATTGATAATTAGCTTTAATATCTGCATAAGACAATCATTTCAGTCAGAAAAATGCAACCCCCTTATCCAACAAAAATACCATATATAATAATTTTTGGTGGTTGGGAGTGATTTTTGTTTATATATGAATATTTCCAAAGGAGAAATTTTTATAAGGTAAACTAAAAACATTTCATTTTTCTTTTACATTTCTTGTTGCATTTTTCCAAGTAAACTTACTGCTCCTCACTTTGCTAGCTCTTTTAAAAAATTACTAGGTTTTATTTTTTTGAACAGTTTTAGGTTTAGACAAAGAATCCTCATGTACCTCTTCACTCCTCATCCCTATTATAAACATCTTACTTCATCCTCTGTTATAAACATCTTACTTTAATATAGTATATATGTTAGAATGGATGAGCCTATGTGCTGAGCCGTTCAGTCCTGTTCGACTTTTAGTGACCCCAAGGACTGTAGCCTACCAGGCTCCTCTGTCCATGGAATTTTCCAGGTAAGCATGCTGGAGTAGGTTGCCATTTCCTATTCCAATTGATGAGCCTATATTGCATTATTATTAATTAAATAGTTACATTAGAGTTTATACTAGAATTTACTCATTGTGTTGTAAATTCTATGGGATTTTGCAGTTTATAATGATATGTAGCCACCAGTACAGCATCAAACAGAATATAGTTTCATTGTTTAAAAAGCCCCTGGGCTCCATTTATTCATCCATTATTCCTACCTACAAATCCGTGGTGACCACTGATCTTTTAACTATCTTCATAATTTTATCTTTTCCAGAATGTCACATAGCTAGAATAATACAGCCTTTTTATATTGGCTTCTTTCCCCTCGGCAAGTGTGCTTAAAGTTCTACCAGGTCTTTTCCTGGCCTGATAGCTTATTTTCTTTCAGTACTGAATAATATTCCATTGTCTGAACATACCATGGTTTATTTACTCATTCACCTACTGAAAGAGATCTTAGCTGCCTCGAACTTTTAGCAATTATTCATGAAACTACCATAAACATTTGTGTGCAAGGATTTGTGTGAATGTCAGTTTTCAACTTATTTGAGTAAATGTAAGTTAGTGTTGATGAAAGTGAAAGTGGAGAGTGAAAAAGTTGGCTTAAAGCTCAACATTCAGAAAACGAAGATCATGGTATCCGGTCCCATCAGTTCATGGGAAATAGATAGGGAAACAGTGGAAACAGTGTCAGACTTTATTTTTGGGGGCTCCAAAATCACTGCAAATGGTGACTGAAGCCATGAAATTAAAAGACGCTTACTCCTTGGAAGGAAAGTTATGACCAACCTAGATAGCATATTCAAAAGCAGCGACATTACTTTGCCAACAAAGGTTCGTCTAGTCAAGGCTATGGTTTTTCCTGTATGGATGTGAGAGTTGGACTGTGAAGAAGGCTGAGTGCAGAAGAATTGATGCTTTTGAACTGTGGTGTTGGAGAAGACTCCTGAGAGTCCGTTGGACTGCAAGGAGATCCAACCAGTCCATTCTGAAGGAGATCGGCCCTGGGATTTCTTTGGAAGGACTGATGCTAAAGCTGAAACTCCAGTACTTTGGCCACCTCATACAAAGAGCTGACTCATTGGAAAAGACTCTGATGCTGGGAGGGATTGGGGGCAGGAGGAAAAAGGGATGGCAGAGGATGAGATGGCTGGATGGCATCACTGACTCGATGGACGTGAGTCTGGGTGAACTCCGGGAGTTGGTGATGGACAGGGAGGCCTGGCGTGCTGTGATTCATGGGGTCGCAGAGAGTTGGACACGACGGAGTGACTGAACTGAACTGAACTGAAGTGAGTGTGACTGCTGGTTCATATGGTTAAAGTAAATTTAATTTTTTAAGATTGCCAAATTATCCTCCAAAGTGGCTGTATTATTCTGCATTCCCCACAGCAATGAATGAGAGTTCCTGTTGTTCTATAGCCTTATCAGCATTAGTATCATCAATGTTTCATAATTTAGCCTTTCTTATACGTATGTAGTGGTAACTTGTTGTTTTAAGTTATATTAATAATTCCCTAATGACATATAATGTTTAGCATCTTTTCATATGTTTATACACCATCTGTGAGGTGACTGTTCATATGTCTTACCTTAATGTGGTACATATGTTAGAATGAAAGGATGAGCCTATGTGCTGAGTTGTTCAGTCCTGTTTGACTTTTAGCAACCCCATGAACTCTAGCCCATATTGAATATCACTTCACATTTTTTTTTAGTTGAAGATGTTAGTTTTCCTACTGTTTAGTTTGAAAAGTTCTTTGTTTATTTTGAGTGTTAGGCATTTATCAGATATGTCTTTTTCAAATATTTTCTCCAGTTCTGTGGTTTATAAATTAATATTAATGGAAAGTGTCTTCTGCTGAACAGTTTTTAATTTTGATGAAGTCCACTTCGTCAAATTTTTCTTTCATGAATGTACTTTTTATGGTGCTTATCTAAAAAGTTGTTGCCAAAACTGGGCTTGCCTGCTGGTTCAATGGTTAAGAACCTACCTGCTAATGCAGGAGACACAGATTTGATCCTTGATCCAGGAAGATTCTATATGCTGTGGACCAACTAAGCCTGTATGCCATAACTACTGATCCTGTGCTCTGGAGCCCATAAGCTGCAACTGCTGAGCCCTCAGGCCTCAATTACTGAAGCTCACATGCCCTAAAGCCTGCAACAAGAGAAGTCACCTCAATGAGAAGCCCACACACCAAAACCAGAGAGTAGCCCCCATTGTTGCAACTAGAGAAAGCCCGTGTGCAGCAACAAGATGTAGCACAGTCAAAAATAAAATGAGTTAAATACATAAAAAATTTGTAAAGTTATTGCCAAAACCAAGGTAACCTAGACTCTCTCCTGTGTTATCTCAGGAGTTTTATAGTTTGCATCTTACATTTAGGTCTATGATCTCAGCCAAATTAATTTTTGTGAAAGGTGTGAAATCTGTGTTTAGATTATTGTAATAGTTGTATGTGGTTATACAGCTGTTCCAGCACCACTTGTTAGAAAGACTTTCACATTGTATTGCCTTTTCTCTTTCCTCATAGATGTGTTGACTGTATTCGTGTGCATCCATTTCCGGACTTGTTATTCTGTTTCATATCACACTGTCTGTAGCTTTGCAGTAAATCTTGAAGTCAAGTAGTGTTTCTCTTCCAACTTTGTTCATCTTCAATATTGTGTTAGTTATTCTGGGTCTTCTGTCTTTCTATATAAACTTTAGAATTGATTTGTCAATATCCACAATATAACTTGTTGGGATTTTAATTGGTATTGCATTGAATCTATAGATCAATTTGGAAAGAACTTACATCCTGACAAATTTGTGTCTCCCTGGTCATGTATATAGAATATCTCTCCATTTCTTTATATTATTCATTTCTTTCCTTTCATGAGAGCTTGGTATTTTCCATATATATATATATATATATATATATATATATATATATACACATACATACACATACACACACACACACATATATATACATTTTATATATGCATATATAAAATATATATGTATAAATATAAAATTGACTCTTAGCGACCCCATGGACTGCAGCCTACCAGCTTCCTCCATCCATGGGATTTTCCAGGCAAGAGTACTGGAGTGGGGTGCCATTGCCTTCTCCGATGTATAAATATAAAATACAGATCTAGAAGTTTTACATATATATGTATATATGTTAAATGTAAATATGTACAAGCAGACATCCTTGTCTTATTCCAATCTTAGCAGGAAAAGGTCTATTTTCATTATGTATGTTATTTCCATGTGTCTTGTAGATGTTCTTGATGAAGCTGAAGAAGTCCCTTTCTCTCCTTAATTTGCTGAGAATTTTCATCAAGAATGGACATTGGATTTTGTCAAATGCTTTTACTATATCTGTTGATATAATCATATAATTTTTTCTCCTTTAGCCCATTGAGGTAATGGATTACACTAATTAATGCTTTGAATGTTGAACCTGTCTACCTAGAATAAATCCCATTTTGTCATGTTGTATGCTTTTCATTAAACGTTGCAGGATTTGATTTGTTAATATTTTCTTGAAGATTTTACATCTTTGTTCTTAAATGGTACCTACCTTTTGATACAGGAATTGCAAAATGTATGACATAAAACAATAGATTAAGAAATGTATATTCATTCAACTGATCAACTGAGTGATTAGCAATATGAAAATTAAGAAAGAACATTTAGACTCCACTCTGTGCTGGAACTGGATTAATGGGGACACAAAGGTGAATAAATCTGGATTTTATCTTTATGATATCACTGATGATTCAAAACACTTAGAATTGCTATAAATATAATAGCTACTCTAAATTCAATGTAAAAATGGACCAAACAGCAATATCCAGTTTTAAAGCTAATTCTCTATAGTGAAAAGCAAATTTGCCAGTGGATTTTCAGGGTATTGAAATGGTATAAATTATAAGTGAAATACTTATCTACTATGCAAACAAAAGAGTTAGAAAATATAGTTTGCGGAGGCACTGGATGTGGGATTTTTCTTTTTTTTTGTATTCCTTTGATCACTCAATTTAATTTAATTCTTTTCTTCTAGTCAACCACCCCCTTCACCACTAACACTTATCTGAATTTCAGAGTAAAAATGAAGTGGATACTTAGAATACAAGGAAAGTACTGGTTAGTGTATTTGCAGTAATTAAGGTAGGGCGCATATCTGCTATTGGCTTTTCCATTCAAGGGCAACATAGAACTTAGTCACAGGAATCTGAATCATAGAGGCAAAAAGAAAGTAGTTAAGAATTAAAAGAATATTGGGTGGAGTTAATCGTCTATAAACATATTCTTTCATTCATGATGTGATTTACTGAACAAATATTTACCAAGGTCTTATTATGTGCTAGGCCCTATGCTAAGTACATCAGAGATGAATAAACTGTGGTCTCCATGTCTTCAAGGAACACACAGTCAATAGAGGAAGATAAGGGATGCACGTAGATAATTCTAGCTCAGCATCTAACAGTGTAGATGCTCTCTGAACAATTATGGAGATCCATCTCCTGCCAGACATCATTCTGGGGCTTGTAATATAGCATTGAACCAAACAGACAAAAGCCCCTGCCTCCAAGTTACTTATATTATAACAGGGGAAGAATTTAACAGTATTGAGAGAGAGAGAAGCTCCAAGTACCCTAATGAAAAATACAGATATAAAGTTAGTTAGTCCTGTGCAAATAGGGCTTCCCCAATGGTTCAGTGGGCAAAGAATCTGCCTGCAATGCAGGAGACAGAAAAGATGCGGGTTTGATCTCTGGGTCAGGAAGATCTCCTGGAGAAAGAGATGGCAACTTCAGTGTTCTTGCTTGAAAAATCTCATGGACAGAGAGAGAAGCCTGGCAGGCTACAGTCCATAGGGTCACAAAGAGTCAGACTCATGAGCACACATATTGACTATGCAAACAGAGAGTGGTTACACTGGATTCAGGAGAGTCAAAGAAGGTGAGCTATAAATTATGGTTCTATTTTGTTTCATTTTATTTTCTTTTTTTGAGATTCAAAAGAAATGCAACTCTAGCAGAAAAGAACAGGTGAGTCACAGTCTCCGGTGAGGCAGGCAGGTGTGTGTACTAGATCCTCAAGCACTTTGTTAGCCCTGTATTGTGGCCAGGTTGGTAGGATGTATGTTTGGGATGCTAGGACATAAAGGTGGAGAATTTGATGAGACTTTAGGAACTTTAAGTGCATGGCTATGTAGATTGGATTTTGCCTTTAAGGCAGAAGAGAGCTAATGCTAATTTTAAAACAGAAGG
This sequence comes from Bos indicus, assembly GCF_029378745.1. Taxonomy (NCBI): domain Eukaryota; kingdom Metazoa; phylum Chordata; class Mammalia; order Artiodactyla; family Bovidae; genus Bos; species Bos indicus. The sequence goes on along the minus strand of NC_091760.1, from coordinate 77,979,818 downwards.
GTGAAACTATCAGAATGGTGTTTTCAGAAAGCTGGATGTGTGAGTTGTCTTTGAGGACTAGAGAAAGGAATTAGAAGCAAAGCCTATGTTAATTTAAAACGGCGAGTAAATGCATATGGACCAGTACTAACCTAAGAACAGAAGCTGAAGGTTGTCTCCACGAACTATGCATTAAAATGTGTTATCTTGGAGAAGGACACCAAGATACTGGAGAAGATTATTGTAGAAAGACATAGCTGATCTCTCAATGTCTACCCTGAGACTTATGAAGTTTTGAGGAGATTCTACTTTATCTACAAGAAAAATAGCAATGATTTAGGAATATGATCTCAACATCCCCACCATATGCTGAATCATGGGTGGCAATGATGACTCCAGCTTTGCTCATATCTGCCTCCGGGAGAAGGAAGGGCATTCTGGTCTCCCTAAAATCTAATGCCTTTTTGCCACTGCAACAGTGTTCCTGCACCTTATTTCTTATCTCTTTAACATAAAAAAAAATAACAAAGAAGAAAGGGGAATGAGAAGATACCGCAACTTGCTTATGATGGTATTCAAAGGATAGGGAGAAAAGTGAGGAACATAAACGGTATGGAGATGATACAGACAAGGCAGGGGCAGGCACATAACTGTCTCCCAAAGATACCAAACAGGAAAGTTTGCATCTCCTCATGTGCACAAGACCATATACTATGCTGGGAAATAAGAAAACAAAATAAAAGATAAGACGTGAGGAATGACAACATTAAAAAATACATATACACACAGATAGACAGTGGGTGGTTCCCAGCCATCATAGTATCAAATGGTGACGCTAGCAAGTGTAATGTAAGATCACCCAGAGCCAGCCTCTGACTGCTTCTAAGACAAAGTGTCCTGGAGTCTTGAATGAAATGACAAGGGCTATTTTTTGAGTTTCAAATTACTCAGTTCCTACTTTTTCACTCTTTTCCCTCTCTCATTTGCTGAATTGTTTTGGGAATACCAAATTTCTTGTGGAGTTTAGGTACTTGGGTGCAACTTCCATAACTTCAGAGAATGACATGGCTATGTCCATGTCATTAGGGAGCTATGGAACATTTAGAAAATGAAATTAAATTCCAGAGCCTGATCATTTGCTTTGCCTTAATGGTTCCTATTTACTTACTTAAGTCCCTTTGTCCTTCTAACTAGCATACTTTTCTCTGTGTGGCAAACTCCTTGTCATTCTTTAAGACACAACTCAGATTAACTCCCATGTGAAACTTTCACTTTCTCTCTTAGACTAAAGCTTCTCTGGACTTTGTAAAACCATGTGTTTTTATTATTATTATTATTTCATTTATCAAAATTATAAGACCTTTAACATTTTATGGTCTGTTTCCCTCTAACCAGATCTGAGGCCAGGGCTCTCTGATTCATCATGATTTTGCCCCATGGCAAATAACACAACCCTTGCTACATTAGGGGCAGACAATATACACTAATAAAATAAACACATGAGTCGATTGGACTCTTCCCATTTCTTCCTGACACTGTAGGTGTAACTAGGACTTTTTCAAGTACTTTGAGGACCTGCCACCCCCATGCACTATCCTTGTAGCTGGCTCCGTGGGAATTTGCCTGGCCTTTGCCATGTAGGTCATCCCTTTTTGGACTGGAGAGTGATCAGACTGGGTGTTAGGAATGAGCTCCACCACTGAGTCACAGTGCCTCTGGGCACTGTGGTTCTACTCCGTGTGAAAGGTCTCTCTGCAACATTCTTGCAAGATGATTTTTCTAATTAGCCTGCCCTTATAAGGTGCCAGAGGGGATGGCTGGTCAGCAAGGGGGCCCATGGGTGGGGAAACAGTGGCCAAGAGACTTTGCCTAAGGCTTTTGGGTGGCTGAAGCCTCCCAGTTAACATCTAGTGAGAACACAATGACTCAGTGCTCTACTCCACACCCCAGGTTCCCTCGCCCGTCAGCTCTTTTCATTCTGCCTGGCCTGGACCTCAAATGCATGAAATGGTGATATGACTCTAGGACTGAGCTCCTGACTACATCCTGCAGTGAAGCCAGAAAGCACAGGCTTAAGGGACTTTGTCTTTAAATGGCTACAAGACATCATGCTTCACTGAGTACCCTTGAACCTAGGGCCTTCGTTTGGGGCTTCATTTGGGGCAGGAAAAAAGGTGTTATAAGCCCCAAGAATGTATAGAATGTTAAGACACTGATAATAACTGAATAGCAATAACATTCAGATGTATTATTCCTTCAGTTCAGTTCAGTTCACTTCAGTCGCTCAGTCGTGTCCAACTCTTTGCAATCATATGAATCACAGCACGGCAGGCCTCCCGTCCATTACCAACTATTATTCCTTAGGACTGCTTAAAAGACTTGTATACTTCTGTATGTGTTTGTGTGTGTGTGTGTGTGTGTGTGTGTTCAGTCATGTCTAACTCTTTACAACCCCGTGGACTGCAGTCCACCAGTCTCCTCTGTCCATGGGATTTTCCAGGAAAGAATATTGGAATGGGTTTCCATGCCTTACTCTGGGGATATTCTGACTTGGGGGTCAAACTTACATCTCCTGAATCTCCTTTTTGGCAGGTGAATTCTTTACCACTAAGCCACCTGGCAAGCCCATATTGCCATATACAGGCTTATGAAGTATGTAATTTAAGAAATATACCTCTTAAGATAAATTAATAAATTGTTCTGGGTTAAAAATCGGAAAATATTGAAAACACAAAACAAGTTTTTTTTTTTAATAATGCCACTTGTTTGTTTTAGGTATTTTTCTTTATATATATACATGTGTATATATGTATAAAATATATAAATAAAATATGTGTGTATATATTTATAATATATTCCTCCATTCAGTTTAGTTCTGTTCAGTCGCTCAGTTGTATCTGATTCTTTGTGGCCCCATGGACTGCAGCACACCAGGCCTCCCTGTCCATCACCAACTCCCGGAGTTCACCCAAACTCATGTCCATTGAGTCAATGATGCCATCCAACCATCTCATCCTCTGTGGTCTCCTCCTCCTGCCCTCAATCTTCCCCAGCATCAGCATCTTTTCAAATGAGTCAGCTCTTCGCATCAGGTGGCCAAAGTATTGGAGTTTCAGCTTCAACATCAGTCCTTCCAATGAACACCCAGGACTGATCTTCTTTAGGATGGACTGGTTGGATCTCCTTACAGTCAAAGGGACTCTCAAGAGTCTTCTCCAACACCACAGTTCAAAAGCACCAATTCTTCATCATTCAGGTTTCTTTACAGTCCAACTCTCACATCCATACATGACCACAGGAAAAACCATAGCCTTGACTAGCCAGAACTTTGTTGGCAAAGTAATATCTCTGCTTTTTAATATGCTGTGTAGGTTGGTCATAACTTTTCTTCCAAGGAGTAAGCGTCTTTTAATTTCATGGCTGCAATCACCATCTGCAGTGATTCTGGAGCCCCAAAAATAAAGTCTGGCACTATTTCCCCATCTATTTCCCATGAAGTGATGGGACCAGATGCCATGATCTTAGTTTTCTGAAGGTTGAGCTTTAAGTCAACTTTTCCACTCTCCTCTTTCACTTTCATCAAGAGGCTCTTTAGTTCCTCTTCACTTTCTGCCATAAGGATGGTGTCATCTGCATATCTGAGGTTATTGATGTTTCTCCCAGAAATCTTGATTACAGCTTGTGCATCATCCAGCCCAGCGTTTCTCCTGATGTACTCTGCATATAAGTTAAATAAGCACGGTGACAATATATACCTTTGACGTATTCCTTTTCCTATTTGGAACCAGTCTGTTGTTCTATGTCCAAGTCTAACTGTTGCTTCCTGACCTGCATACATATTTCTCAAAAGGCAGGTCAGGTGGTCTGGTATTCCCATCTCTTTCAGAATTTTCCACAGTTTATTGTGATCCACACAGTCAAAGGCTTTGGCATAGTCAAGAAAGCAGAAATAGATGTTTTTCTGGAACTCTCTTGCTTTTTCCATGATCCAGCAGATGTTGGCAATTTGATCTCTTGTTCTTCTGCCTTTTCTAAAACCAGCTTGAACATCTGGGAGTTCACGGTTCATGTATTGCTGAAGCCTGGCTTGGAGAATTTTGAGTATTATTTTGCTAACGTGTGAGATGAGTGCAATTGTGTGGTAGTTTGAGCATTGTTTGGCATGCCTTTCTTTGGGATTGGGATGAAAACTGACCTTTTCCAGTCCTGTGGCCACTGCTGAGCTTTCCAAATTTGCTGGCATATTGATGTAGCACTTTCACACCATCATCTTTTTTTATCAATATAAATATATATATATCTTTCTCCTTTATATGTATGTATGTGTGTGTGTACTTTTTCAACATGGTTGCTGACACTATGAAAGGGAAGATTATGATTTTCATTTAATAGATGAAGAACAAAGACTGTAAGTTATGTGAAAGGGTAATTTAGGAATGGAACTATTAGGTAGTCTGACCATTTACTATGCAGTCTTGGCTACATCTTAAAGTTTCTCCAGATCTCTACTTTTTCCCCCAAAGAAAGTAAGGGAATTCAATTCAAAACTGTCACTACAATTTTAAAGCCCTGAACTAAAAGTTGGTCTTTAAATTCCAAGTATTACTTTGATAACAAGTTCATGTACATTTAATGGGCAAAGACATGAGCTAAATTAGCCTTTAACTTCAGATGTGCTGCCAGGTATACACTGCTATACTTAAAATGGATAACCAACAAGGTCCTACTGTGTAGCACAGGGAACTCTGCTCAACCTTATGTGGCAGCCTGGACAGGAGGGGAGTTTGAAGAGAAGTGGATACATGTATTTGTATGGCTGAGTCCTTTTGCTGTCTACCTGAAACTATCACAACATTGATAACTGGCTATACACTGATAAAAAATTAAAAAATAATTAAAGAAATTGTCTTATGATTTCATTGTTTACCATTATTATTTTTCATTCTGTCCATTTTTTTTTTTAAGTTCTGAAGTCAAAGGAAGGAAGGGGTGATGTAGCTAAAAAGATAATGAGATGAGGGAATCAGGCATCATTTTGATCCAGGAAATCACCAGTGAATGAACCATAATATCAACCAACCCCACACTAGTAATTAGCTGTAGTCTAAAAGGCATTTTTCTGCATTCAAATGATCTCACGTCTTATGAGTTAAACATACGTATTCTGTGTGGCTCACATCTTCTCCTCTAAAGCCAGACATCATGACAAGGGAAATCCATCTAAAATAGACAAAGACTGAAGGAGATGGGGAGATGCCCACCCTTGGTCAAAGAATGGTACACAGCTTCAGTACATATACCTCCTGACTAGAAAAGCTGCTGGGGCAGGAAGAGAAAGGGATTCTGGGCTTTCAGTTTTGCATTGCTGATCTGTGATCTTAAGATTTCTTGTTTGTTTGTTTTACCATGTCTTTATTTTGATTAGAAGTTGCCTTCTATTTTGGAGAAAAACTTTGATTCTAGGGGCAGAATGACCAGGGCAGGATGTGGAAGAAAAGAGCCAGAGCTGGAAGCATTGACTTGGTCCTGGGCTCTGGTCTCTGGGTTCAAGGAAAGAAAGGCTCCTTCCATCTACAACTCGCTGTAACACCAGATTTGGAGTGGAAAACAAGAGACTCTCAGAGCAGAAGTTCCTTTTAAGAATAAAGACTAGGCATTAGCTGGAGCCTTCCTCTTATCATAAGGTGGATGGGCAGCAAAAGGCAGAGAACATCTAAGGTATATAATTTACAGAAATACCCAAACACTGTTGTTTAAACTAAACTCTGTTGAGTAATGGCGATGACGATGATGAGGTTGATTATAATTACTCCTGTGGGGTGTGTTCTGTGCACCACTTGATGTGCATTATTCTCTCTACAACCTTGTTAGTTAGGCATTATTTATTCCGTTGCACAGATGAAGAAGATAATGTTCATATAGGAAGTACACAGCTCTTTCAAGATCACCCAGCTAGTTAGTAACCAGGCCAGAAAGTGGAGTTTGCAGTCAGTGAATTACTTTCACCACCTACCAGCCCCGGTGAAAGCCTTGGATTTGGTCCATTATCATGGCTGCAGCCCCTCAGCAGAGGATGCAGAGAGCCAAGGCTGGGTTCTCTGGAGATTCTCATCTAAACTGTCAGGGCCACTCATATAAAAGGCCCTCACCAGTAGATCCAACTTCAGTAGGTGGTAGGGCGTGATGGCATTTTGTGTCAGGACTGCAGCCTGAAGGGGAAGATCAGCACTCACAAATTTCAAATGACTTCCTAAAATAAGAAAAGAATTATATCCTAAAGAAATACAGGCAGAGAAGTGGGGCCTAAGAAGGATGGGGAGAAGGAATGATGGGGCCTGGGAGGGATACAGGAGGCCTGGAGCGATTTCCTATTATCTGTCAGGGCAGATCATACATTCACATCTTCCTTCAGCTCCCCCCAAACAAGTATCTTTTTTATTATTATTTTGAAAAGAGATTACGTTTAGACAGAAGTGGCACCAATATCCTGCCAACCTGATTAAAAGCAGGATGAAGATAAAATGATTTCTCTATCCCTCATGGCCCGGGAAGCCAACACCTCCCAGGGAAATGGCCCTCACCCAGCGGCAGCCTGCTCTCTACTTTTGAAGCTGCTTCTAAACTTGTTTGCTTTGGGAGCCCCGGTAAGATCTGTGCTCGCTGCCCCCAGGCTGGCCCTGTGCGGCTGCTCCTGCAGAGACCATGGCTGGCTTCCCAGATGAACAACCACAACAGTGAATGATATCAAACCAATTAGAAGCAGGGCCCACCTTGTGCCAACCAGGCTCACCTGTGGTCTTACCCACTTCTGGAAAAAGACCCCTGGGCCTTGGATAGGGGGTGGGGGACTGTTAAATTGAAAGACTAAATGTTTAGTAGTGACTTCCTCTCAGAACCTTCTGTCTTAGAGATAAGCGAGGCAACTGGAAAAAGATCAATCTCTTACACCATCATCTGCTAAATAGGCTGTAGAGAATATGGTTTTCAGATTCTTCCACTGGATAGGAACACAGTCTTCCCTTAGCACCTTGTGAATGATCAGAGGTGGAGGTTTATCAGATCTGGCCCCAGTAATGAGGCTGTGTTTGCCCTGCCTCTCACAGAACCCGCACTAAGGATGGGCCATCTCTGTGGAAGGAGGGAGGGAGGCAGGGGAGTGGGGCCAAGCATTTCCCTTGGCTCCATGCTCTCAGTTCCCACCTTTACAGAGAATCAGAAGTCTGGATTCAATGGCAAAGCCTAATCATCTATTAGCCCCTTATCTTGTGTGACTTATTTAAATTCTGAGTTTTGGTTTTTTTACCTACTAAAATATGATTGCAAAGACTGTAAGGGTGGAGAACAAACCAGGGATGTCAGGGACCTGGGGGTAAGGAGAGAATGACTACAAAGAAGAGCTCGAGGTTGATACAATGGTTCTGTGTCGTGATTGTCATGACAGGATGCATTTGGTCAAAACTCATACCCTGAAAAGGGCGTCTCAATTTAAAAGCAAATAAAATTTTCAAGAGTGAGTAATGTAACTTTTCAAAGGTTTGTTATAAGAATAAATATGATAAAAAGATTTGAAAAGACCTAGCACATTGAATCGGAGAAGGCAATGGCACCCCATTCCAGTACTCTTGCCTGGAAAATCCCATGGACCGAGGAGCCTGGTGGGCTGCAGTCCATGGGGTCACTAAGAGTTGGGCACAACTGAGCAACTTCACTTTCCCTTTTCACTTTCATGCATTGGAAAAGGAAATGGCAACCCACTGCAGTATTCTTGCCTGGAGAATCCCAGGGACAGAGGAGCCTAGTGGGCTGCCGTCTATGGGGTCACACAGAGTCGGACAAGACTGAAGCGACTTAGCAGCAGTAGCAGCACATTGAATGGCCCATACATGTCTTAAATATATGTCAGGGATTTTTTTGTTTGTTTGTTTCTTTTTGAGCTTGTTGCTGTCATCCATAAAATGGACATGAAAATATTATTTCTTATAAGCATAAAAAGTTTTATCTTCCTCATAAGTTTGGCAAAATGATAATATGAAATGGTGAGTGTAAATACTTCATCAGCAGTTGAGAGATAGCAGGAGATTCATTGATTCAGTCATTTACATTTGAATGCCTTTCCTGTGAAGGTCGTCCTGGACAGGCGTAACAGAGCTTCCTTGCTGTGGCTCACAGCCTAGGGAGGATGCAAACACCCGAGCGTGAATGCTGCCTGTGTGAAGTTCCAGCGGCTGAGAGATGTTTCAGAAGACATCTCATGGAGCCTCTTATCTGAAATAAGAGGCTGAAGTAAGACTGAAATAAGACTTGGAAGGCAGGTGGCAAAAAGGGGCCCAGACAACAGGGAAAGAGAAAGGGTACTGCAGCCTGAGGAAACTACGTAGAAATATCTGGAAGTAGGGGTAGGGGGGAACCAATGCTCATTTAGGAACCAAGGACCTTTCAGTCTGGTTGGGGTCAGGGATTCTTCATTTTGAAGATTCAAGTCATAGACGGGAGGCTGGGCCAAGTGAACACTAAGGGCTCTTGTAACCTCCTGAGTATAGAGCTCTAAGGCCATCCTTGGCTCCCTCTTTATACGCACTTGACGGCCACTTTGGGGCTTCCCAGGAGGTGACAGTGGTAAAAACCTGCTTGCTAATGCAGGAGATGTAAGAGATGCAGGTTTGATCCCTGGGTCAGGAACATCCCCTGGAGAAGGAAGTAGCAACCCACCCCAGTATTCTTGCCTGGAGAATCCTATGGACAGAGGAGCCTGGTGGATTACAGTCCATAGGGTTGCAAAGAGTCAGTCATGACCGAAGTGACCAAAGCAGGCACCCAGCACACATGAAGGCAACTTTGAGCCTGGTCCTTTTCTTTCCATTGAATATCTGGACCAGAACCTAGGGAAAAAAGTTTTTCCCTTAAAATTGACCTCCAGGTTTCCTTGCATCTACTTCAGGATGATCACTCAGCTCCCAACCTGAGGTTTTCACCACCAAATGAGAGGAGGTGGAGTCGTGGAAAGGATTCAAGTCCTCTGAGGCTATTTGGTGATGTCAACCCAATTACCAGAGACAGCGCTATCTGCCCGGCAATGCCCTTCAGGTATCTGCACCTGTGTGGCTCTGGGTGGAATTCTTGAATGTGACACTTGGCTCATAGAAATTCTGCCCCTCCCTGCCTCTTTTTTCCCCTCCTGAAAAGGAAGCAGAATCATCAGTGGAGCAAAGCCCCAGCTGCCTTAAAAGAGTTTCAGCAATTACAAGGAACCTCTGCAACTTTGGGTATTCTGAGAAACGATATTGCACTCTTATGTACCAGAATGGCTCTACCAGTTATTAAATAATTCCAACAGCCCAGTCCCTGAATCAGCCTAACACCTAGGACACAAGATACCTCAATTCCTCCTCTAGAATCCCTGGGACATCTTCATAATCCAGTAACTGATACTGGTAAAGGCTTGTACGGACGGCCTTCCCGGGATCCCACCCCAGAGCTTCATGTGTTCTGAGTGGTTAGAATGTACCGATTGCTGTATATTGTAAATATTACCTCTCCGGAAGAAAGACAGCTGACCAACTGACTTCCCCAAGCAAATAATTTCTTCTTCCTGGGCTTCTATCAGTCAATAAAAACTAAATTTATTATTATTTTATTAAATACATGGGGTTTTTGGATTTTTTGATTTCTTGGGTCTCCTCTGCCTTTAACATTCTATGATTTCATAAACAATGATGTTCAAATTTCTGTATCCTAGGTCTGGTTAGTTTGCATACTTTTTCAGAGGAAGGAGTTGATAGTACGTGTCTGATATGAGTAGAAACATCTCAAAATCATAGATTTAAAGCATTTTAGAGTTGGAAGTGGCTTAGAGTTCACTTCATCCGGCAAGTTTTTTGGAATATGTTCCACTGGACTATGTGGAGAGCATAGAGGCTGACAAAGAGGGAAGAATGGACAGGGCTCCACAGTTCTGGCTCCTGCTTCAACCCAAGCAGACATAAACTATCTGGTTTTATGCAGTGGCATTCTTCCCAAGGTTTTATGTATCTTGGGGGGTAAGATCCTAAAATCCTTAAATCCTGGCTTGCTTAGCAACTTGCTCTCACTAGGTCTAGAGGAAGTTACTTAATTCCCTTGAGCCTCAGTTTCTTTATCTGTAAATATGGATGGCACGATTTTGCAAGGTTTACAGCATGACAAAGCACTCGATGCAACATCTGGCAAGAACTAGGGGTCTGATATCTGTTAGTTGGATCTAAATTCAATCCATGGTTACTTCCTTGAGGTGGAATCTAAGTTCCCAGAGCCACTTTGAAAAGATGGTAAACACACACATACACACCAGGAACTGCCAAGAGGATATTTCAACAGCAACAATTACACTTGCAACATTTGCTAGTGCTGTGTTACCAAACAAGGTGACAGCAGCTAAATCCTCTTCAACCACAACTATGGAGGGAGATGGCTGTGATAATCCCTGCAACACCATGGATTTGGTTACCGCCGAGTAACTCACTGACCTTACTGAGCTCAGTGTACATCCTCACAGTAGCTGTACAGGAGAAGCTGAATAACCGGTCCGGTCCCTTGCACTCAGGGTGTGGCACCTGTAGCTCTTGAAATGTCTCCTTTCACTTGATTAATCCATTGTCTTCCACCCTCTCTCCAAGGACCCGCTCTCAGATGGTAGATAATAGGTTTTTCCCACCTGAGACAGGTGGGCAATAGAAAGCCGGGGGCATCTCGGATGACTTCCCTTTTCTGAAGGGAAGGTACTTTCCCAAATAGAAGAGTCTAGAACAGCTTCCTTCTGTTAAACTGTCTGTTCTCGTATGACTAATTTGAGAATCCACCCACTCTGGGGGCCATTAGGTGGTTGTGCAGAAAGATTTCCAAGTAGTGTTCTAATCACACACTTTATCGGTACAGGGCTTTGTAATCAGATGGGGATTGACCCACCTTTGGTGTCATTTTCCAGGCTGCGAAGATAATTTATCCCTGGGCTGAGATTCAATCTTAGCCCAATAATGAATTGTCTCTGTCATCTTGGCTCAACGGTCTGCCTCCTTCACATGGAATTCTCAGGTCTCTGGTACATATTCCCCACCCCCCTCCCCCAAATTGCAATTTCCACCATGGTTTTCTTTCCCTTGTTAATATTTTATTCCTTCTGGGCCCTGTTTAATGGCAAAGTTGGATTCTGGTTCTTACACACCATTGACTGGTGGACTTTGAGAAAACCGTTTCTTAGAGCATCCTTAAAGAGTTCTGAGTCTGAGGCCTTCATTTTGCAGTTAGAGAAAATAAGAACTAGAGGGAGAAATTAGTTTTCTCAAACTCACCCAAATCCTATGTGGCTTAATTGAAACTTGTGACTCTTAGTTAACTGTCCTTTAATTGTGTGTCCATTCCTGCCTGTAATCATGTATGCTGCTGCTGCTGCTGCTAAGTCGCTTCAGTCGTGTCCGACTCTGTGCGACCCCATAGACGGCAGCCCACCAGGCTCCCCCGTCTCTGGGATTCTCTAGGCAGGAACACTGGAGTGGGTTGCCATTTCCTTCTCCAATGCATGAAAGTGAAAAGTGAAAGTGAAGTCGCTCAGTCATGTCCGACTCTTAGCGACCCCATGGACTGTGGCCCACCAGGGTCCTCCGTCCACGGGATTTTCCAGGCAAGAGTACTGGAGTGGGGTGCCATTGCCTTCTCCGGTAATCATGTATGCATGCATTCAATTACTGTTTCTAGACTTCTACCCTCTGCCATGTCCTCTTTTAAGCCCTGGAACTACAGTAATGAATAAAATTCCCATCCTAGAAACTATATTCTAAGTGGAAGGAGATAGGCAGTAGACAAAATGTATTAGGTAAAATGTTAGATGGTGGTAAGTGTTATGAAACAATAAAGCTGCGAAGGGGAGTGGAAATGGCAGCTGCAGGAATTCAAGTGTAGAAAGAGGTCATGGAAGACCCCTAAGAAAGTGTGCTTTGACCTCAACTCCTTGGCCTGAGTGGTACACCATGTGCACCCCTGAGGGAAGAATGGTTCAGACATAAACAACAGTATTTGCAAAGACCCTGAGGCAGGAGCAAGCTGGGTGTGTTCTAGAATAGTCATGAGGCAGTGCCACTGGAGCTGACTAGGTAGGTAGGGAGTGTATAGACATAAGAGTAGAGAGTAACTGGCCAAGCCAGTGAGATGGAAAACCCATAAAAGATTCTGAGCAGAAGGGTGACATGGGCTTACTTACATTTCGGAAGGATGACTCTGGCTTCTGTGTGGAGAATACACTTAAAGGAAACAAGGATGGAAAGAAATACAGAAGTTTGGAGGCTTCTGCAATAATTCTGCAGAGAGACGGTGATTGCTTGACCAAGGATGGGAGAGTGGAGGTACCACAAAGACATCTGCTGTGGAGAGCAGAGGAGATGCGCCTCAACTCAGGAGAGTGGGAAGGGTGGCAGAGGGGAATGAAGGGTGGGGTGGACTACCCAGGAGGGAGTTGGAACTTTTAGCCCAGAGCTTAGTAAATCACGGAAGGCTTCCTAGAGGAGGAAGGATGCAGGACAAAGGTTGATTCGAAGGTAAGGTCAGCTTTTGACTTTACCTCCCAGTCCGGGTTTGCCAGGGACTGTCCTGGTTTGAATATTCCTCGGTCCCAGAGAACCAGGGACCATTAGCTACCCTCCTGTAAGAGTTTCCTGGTGAAGCTAGAGAAGTTTGGGGACGATGAGGGTGTTCTGGGAAGAGAAGATGAATGTAGATATCTGAGCAGCATGAGCTGGTAGTGTGGGGTAGACTCAAGGAGAGGAGGAAGTACACAGGACTCCAGTGTGCACCGTTCTGTCACCGTAAGAATAGTGACACTGGTTTTGATGTCAGTGGACGAGTCTTAAGTGAAGAATGATAACACTAATAACTTGGCAGTTCTATCCCTCATTTCAGTCTTCTTGTAAAAGAGCTATATGCAACCCCCATCATTTATAAATTTCAGATGAAAAGTGGGATTAAGAAAATCAAGAAACAGAATAGCAAATATGTTTGTACCCAAACATTCCCGCTGAGTTGCTACTTGGGAATCCTCCTGTCCGGTAAGGTCACATTCCCTTTGAAACGAGCTTATTTTTTTCCCCCTCATTTCCCTATTTGCATTATTGACCTCATTATTTTCCTAGGCTCAAAATCTCAGAATCCTGATTTTATTTTCTTTCCTGGTGATTCTGTCAGCCACCAAGTCCCTGCTCTTCTTTTCTTCAAAATAGGTTTCCTCAGTTCTTTACTCTGAGTCCCAGTAGCGCCAACCCGACTCAGGCTGCACTTATGCTGTACCTCGGCAGTGGGGGGCCAGAGGGTGTAGGGAGTGGGGGCAAGAGTAGTGGGTTTAGATCCCTGGGTTGCAGGCAACAAGGGGGTGTGTTGTCTGTAGGGAATTTAAAACCAGTCAATTTAAAGTCAATCTGCTTTGTAGCACCATTACAATAGCCAAGAAAAGGAAGCAACCTAAATGTTCATCAACAGATGAATGGATAAAAAAGATGTGATACATATATACAATGGAGTACTGCTGCTGCTGCTGCTAAGTCGCTTCAGTCGTGTCCGACTCTGTGGGACCCCATAGACAGCAGCCCACCAGGCTCCCCTGTCCCTAGGATTCTCCAGGCAAGAACACTGGAGCGGGTTGCCATTTCCTTCTCCAATGCATGGAAATGAAAAGTGAAAGTGAAGTCACTCAGTCATGTCTGACCCTTAGCATGGACTGCAGCCTACCAGGCTCCTCCATCCATGGGATTTTCCAGGCAAGAGTACTGGAGTGGGTGCCATTGCCTTCTCCCAGTGGAGTACTACTAAGCCATAAGAAAGAACAAAGCAATGCCATTTGCAGCGACATGGATGCAATTAGAGATTGTCATACTAAGTGAGGTAAGTCAAAGTCAAATATCATGTGATATCACTTATATGTGAAATCTAAAATAAGACGTAAATGAACTTATCCATGAAACAGAAACAGACACACAGACATAGAGAACAGACTTGTGCTTGCTGAGGGGAGTGGGGGGCTCTGGGATGGATTGGGAGTTTGAGGTTAGCAGATGCAAACTATTATATATTGAATGAATAAACAACAATGTCTTACTGCATAGCAAAGAGAACTATCTTTAATATCCTGTAATAAATCATCATGGAAAAGAATATGAAAAAGAATACATATATATATATGTATTCTGTGTGTGTGTGTGTGTGTGTGTGTACATATATGGGAACATCCACTGGAGAAGGGCATGGCAAACCACTCCAGTATTCTTGCCTAGAGAATCCTACGTACAGAGGAGCCTGGCAGGCCACAGTCCATAGGGCTGAACAGAGTTGAACACGACTGAAGTGATTTAGCATGCATGTACACACACACACACACACATATATATAACTGAATCACTTTGCTGTATAGCAGAAATTAACACAACATTGTAAGTCAACTATTTTAATAAAAATATTTTATTAATATATTTAATAAAATAAATTTTAGAAAATGTAAAAGTCAATCTGCTTTGTATTATTATTTCTATGTGCCATCAATTAAAAGCAATATTAAAATTACCTCCTACCAGGAGCAGAGTACTCCCACTTATTGCTACCCACGGCCTCAAATCCTGTCATATTTCCTTTATTTTTATCTCAATTTCTCTCCTTTTCTTCTATTCCCTCACAGGCAAGCTTTGCAATGCAGCTGCAGTCAAGAACCACCCATCTCTAGTTTCCCCAAACCTCAGAAGCCTTTCTGAGGTTTACAGGATCAAGACCCAATACCGCAGTCCAGCTTTCAGTCAAGCCCTCAGTAACCCGAAGCCAGAATGACAGCTGAAGCTTATCCTGTTACTCTGCATCCCCAAATCTCTTTACTCTGAGAGTCTGTGTCACGAGAGCCATGGTTTCCTACTGTATTTGCTGGGAGAAAAACTCGTTTGGGGATCCTAGCCCCAAGAGAGACCGTGACCTTAAACAAGTCACCTTTACTCTAAGGGTCTCAATGTTTTTATTAGTCAAATTAGAATAATACCTGTAGAGCTGAAGTGGCAGGATTTCATTAAAGGCCAAACAAGGTCATGGTTGTGAAATCCTCCAAGCACGTGACTGTGATGACTGTTTTTTGTTGTTGTTTTTAATTAATTTATTTATTTTAATTGGAGGCTAATTACTTTACAACATTGTGATGGTTTTTGCCATACATCGACATGAATCAGCCATGGCTGTACAGGTGTCCCGCCATCCTGAAACCCCTACCCACCTCCCTCCCACTCCATCCCGCTGGGTTGTCCCAGAGCACCAGCTTTGAGTGCCCTTCCTCATGCATCAAACTTTCACTGGTCATCTATTTTACATATGGTAATGCTATTCTTTCATATCGTCCCACCTTTACCTTCTCCCACATAGTCCAAAAGTCTGTTCTTTACATCTGTGTCTCTTTTGCTGTCTTGCATATAGGGTCATACTCCAATGTTCATTGCAGCACTGTGATGACTACTTTAAGAGGCAGAGGTAATACTCCTCAGAGTAGTAGTTACCATGGTTATGGTGTCGATGTTCATGGCAATGCAAGACTCTTCATTTTTGCTGTCTATTTTACCTTCTTCTTCTCCCATCTTTGCCATTCTATGTCCAACTTATCATTTAAGGTACAACTCTAGACCAATCCCCTCAAAAATTCTTCCCAGGCTGTTGAAGCCTTCTTTGAACTCTGCTCTCTTCAAACCCACCTCCCCTGAACACCCATTCTTTGTGTTTGTCCAGGTACCTTGCATATCACCTTTCACTGTATAGCCTTCCCAACCAGAACTATCAGTTCCCCTATTTCCTTAGTGTTCCTTATAATACTGAACATACAACAGATGTTAAATCAAGACTCGTCAAAATGAATGAATGAATGTTCAGAAGCATCTCTCTTTTTTTTTTTTTTTTAACCCCTTAAAGCAAAGTATGCTGACAGTGCCCTCTGCTGCTAAGCAATGATTCTGTATTTTCTGCACAGTGGAAAAACAAACGAGAGAATGTTTAGTAAAAGGAATACGTAAAAATTATGACTTTCAATATGCTGGGACAGAGAGGATGGGGCAAAATCATCAAAACGTCTCAGTGCAGGGGAGGCTAGGAAGTCAGAAAGGTCAGACAAAGGGGCTACAGGAAAGGCAAGAATATCCTTTCTAGATTGATGATTGACAGCCAATTTGGAATTGAAACACCCTCTTGATTTTGTATAACAAGTTTCTCTTCTCCTGTGTCTCTGCCCCAGCAATAAGTGTGTTATTTTTGGCCAGAAATGAATCTTAAATCTAATTGTATGAAAATTAACTTTGGCAATTCCAAAATGCCTCATGGGAGAATGCATTAAAAAATGTTGTGATAGCTGGAAAAGTATTGCTAGAGAAATCATAGTCCTATCCATTCGTCTTCTGTTGAGGTGTTCTGATACAGGTGTTCTGATATGCTTGCTTTTTAACAAGCGTCATTTTCCTTCTATTACCTCAGTTAAATTCCATGACAACTCATCAGATAGGTATTACTAGCCCTTTATAGATGAAAACATGGAAAATGAGAGGATAAGAAATGTGACCATTATGAGAGACCTGGTAAAGTTAACAAGGGTTTCCATGTCTGGGAGGTATAAAATCTGAGCCTTCCTTTTTGTGGCACACTGTGTCTCAGTATGGGGCTCTGAGGGGTTGGGCTACCTGGGACTTAAGGTCAGATTCTAGCGGTAACTTTCATAATAAAGTTGGGTGAATAACTTTTTTTCTGGGCCTCAGTTTCCCTAACTCTAAAATAGGGGATGTATGAATGGGTGCTCTCTAAGGCCCCTTTCAACCTACAATCTGTTATTTGCAGCAATCTTCATTTGCTGTAATACCAGTACAAATCCTTATTTTAATCATGATTCTTCCTTGTGTTTCTACCACAGGCTTGACCTCCCCAGTCTAACCAGCTTTGGACAGTTCACTATGGACTGAACGGTGACTATGAGCACTCTGTGCTGAGCTTTGAGGACCATTCAGTTAGCTTTCTGCATAATTTGTAAATCAGCCTGCATGTAGCTGATGCATTTCTTTTCCCCATAGAGTTCAAAGCATGATGGATATTCCAAGCTGGTTTTGAAGGCAAGATGGTTGAAGTTTTCAGCATGCCAATTTGTCACATTTGATGTATCTGACACCTGGTCTTTAAGAGTCTTGGCAGGCAAAGTGTCCCAGGCTGGTGGGCACACTTTGGCAGAGCAGAGACCCCAGGAACAGCATCTTCCTGTCCGTGTGGTGCTGAGCCTTTGAAGTGGCTCACTGGTGCTTCAAATAGAAGTTCATGGTACAGGGAGCAACATCAGATATACTTTTATGACCCTTAGAGACAAAAAACATTATTCAGAAGCCAAACGTCTGGAAGAAAAATCTATACCCTCAGCCCTGCGGCTTGAAAGTTCAGAGAAGACTCAGAGTGCTCCCCATGAGGAAACCAGAGCATGTTGGAACAGAGCTGGAATCAGACTTGGCACCCTCCCTGTGCAGTGGTATCAACCATCTTACTGAAGACAGGATCCTCCTTCTGGATTTCCACTGGAGTTTGGAGGAGTGGGGAGACCTGGAAGCAGATCAACTTATAGTAATTCCTCCTGCCTCCTAACTTTTCAGAAAAAAAGTGATCAGAACTGCAAAACATCCTTAGAGAGTACATACACTTATTTTTTATTTGGGAAACTAACATCTATTGTGAACTGACGTCAATTTGTTCGTCTATTATGGGTTTCTTTTTCCCTTTGTGTCAATAATGGTCCTGTCTCCTGGGAGACTGTGAAGCACTTAGTGACCACAATGCTAAACAATGAAGGGAAATGGAACACCCTCCAGGAGTCTCGGCACTGTGGAGTCCATGGGGGTCCCGTGATGCCTTCATGCCTGTTCTTGATTAGAAGTAACTAAAGGTAGAATAAACTGCAAATTAAGACTTCTCAGAACCCAGTTCTGCTAAAAATATTGTTATAACTTTCTCTGGGATTATTGTTGTTTAGTCACTAAGTAGTGTCCAACTCTTTTGAGATCCAAATGACTATAGCCCTCCAGGTTCCTCTGTCCATGGGATTTTCCAGGCAAGAATACTAGAGTGGGTTTCCCTTTCTTCCTCCAGGAGATTTCCCTGACCCAGGGATAAAATCCAGGTCTCTTGCTTGGCAGGTGGGTTCTTTACCACTGAGCCACCAGGGAAGCCCGTATCTGGGATGCTGAGAAGAAGAAAAACATCTGAATAGCACTTTTTTTTTTTACCAATAATGACTCCAAATAAATATAATTCTGATTCATATTATCTCATGAAGAAAACATGTCCTGAAACTCTGAACTTCAAATACCACAAAAATCCTAGTGTATCTGTTCAGTAAATGTTGCTAAATGGTGGAATATTATGAGAGCTCAGAATATTATTCTCGTGACCAGAAGTCTTGAAGTTGGCTTCTAAGCCTCAAGTATTCTATAATTTATTCTAAAATTATGCATGATTAAGTATGATTGCTTAAGACCTTCAAAAGCATTTACAAGGTTTAACAAACCAAAAACAGGTACAGAGAACAGACACGATAAGTGTGATTGGACAATTTATTGCATGATGTTTTATTGGACTCTGGTTTTAAATGAGGTAGAAGGTCCCCTTCAATGTCTGCTGGAGACAGTTTGCTTCCAAGGAGTCCCAAAGCTGCTGAAACTCTCTTTCCTGCATGACGGTAAAAGAAATGTCCTTACTAAAACATCCCATATTTTTCTGGTTTTACAATAAGCTTGACTGATTTTACCAGATGCTTTAGGTTTTTGCAGACAACACATCTGAATATCCTCAGATGGGCTGGAATATCATCATTTTTCCCATTTGTGAGATGAATGTGTAAGCATTTGAGAGAGTGGCTGGCCCCAGGGCATATGGAATGAGAGATTTCTTGGACTCATGGACAGAGGGAAGTGCCACTGGGCAACTTCATGGATCTTGACCTGAAAGGCGAGGTTCCCCTCAGCTCTACTTTTCATCAAGAAGCCTGATCCTTAGTGGCTTTGCTCCACCCACTTAAATAAACCTCCTGACAAGGGAATAAAATAAAGCCCCTTTTAAATTGGTATTTATTTGGATTTTCACAGCATTCATTAACTTGCATTCCCAGGGCAATTAGTAGTAAAGATTTCATCCCTCCCCACTTTCAAAACACCAACTTTAAAATAAACTCTCCAGGGACTTCCCTGGTGGTCCAGTGGTTGAAATTTCACCTTCCAATGCAAGAGGTATGGGTTTGATCCCTGAGTGGGGAGTTAAGATCCCACATGCCTTGCAGCCAAAAAACATAAACAATATTGTAAGAAATTCAATAAAGACCTTAAAAATAGTCCATGTCAAAAAAAAAAATCTTTAAACATATAAAATAAACTCTCCAACTCTTCTGAAAGGTTAGTATTTTAGAACCCAAGAAACCAACAGGCTCAAATTAAACCACTTTTTCAGCTGAGGCCATCGTGGCTCATTTCTGCTTATTGGTGACAGACAGGCACTCAAGACCCAACGTAACTGCCATCTTCTCTGTTAAGCTCTCCCTCCCTCCAGCCACTCCCTTCTCTGAACTCATGTGGCCTTTTTTGTACCTGCCTCTATTATAGCCCTCCTGTCACCACACTTGTCTCATTTTATATTTTTCATTCCTTTACATCTATTTTTTCCACTTTACTTTGAAATTCTTAAAGGAGGGGATAAAATCATACTCATTTTTGAACACTTCTCTAAACCCACTACTGAGTAGCCGCTCACAAGGTATCTCAGGAATGAATTCCTCAATGGCCAGAGGTTTCCTATACTTCCTTTCCTGTGCCTGTTCCTTTTCTCTGTTTACAAAATGAAGATTGCACTGATGTGTCTCTCAGGATAATTATGTACTTTCATTTGACTGCCAAGTGCTTCAAGACCATAAAAAAAGCTTTGTAAATGCCAACCATGATTACAACCCTTTGAAACAATGGGACATATGATTTATAAGTGGAAAAAGATGAGACTTTACAGGTAACCCTTCTTGTCTGGTCCCCATTGTTCTCCCCACCCACCATCAGATAGCAATTCAGAGGTAACAGCATCAGCTTGGGAGGAACAAGGATAATTTAGGGGGGTCTAGGTAGGATTTCTAGGGCCTTTTTAGGTACCTCTGTCATGAGGGAAATTACCTGAATCTGACATGATGGGCCAAGGGCAAGTGTTCCCAGAAAGATGGGATGACCCTCAATTCCCAATTTCAAAAGGGCACTCAGATGAACGGAGCTGACTGGCATTTCCAAAGCAGAAGATGGCTTATAGAAGGGCTGTTAAGGTAGAAAGGTTGTCAAACCCATCTGTAGCCTCAATCTCTAATAGCCTAACAAGGAAAGAAAGGGTGAAGCTCATTTTGTTTACCTTCCCCCAAGGGGTATCATAGACCAGAAAAAGTGGGTTGTATATTGAATTAACAGAGCATTCAGATTTTCCTCCCTAGCAATGCATGTCAGGAGAAGAGAGAACAGGAAACTTTTGTTTGGCTATCTGTCTTGTGAGCCCTTTATAAGCTCTTTCAATGCAGAGGTGAGTGACTCAGCCAGCTTTTTACATGGCAGATGCCATCTATTGTAGAGCAAGCCAGGATCTAAGATCAGATTGTTCCAGACTTGAGGTCGTCTGGCCTCTGAGATCAGCAGTGGGGAGAGGAAACACCATGATTACCTGGTGGGAGGTGGGAAGGAGGAAGCTCTGACACCATGAGTCTGCAGTTCCAACCCAGCAGCGAGCCCAAACAGTGGTGGGTGTTATGTGTCTCGGTGTGTCTGAAGAAATCATGCGGGTCTGGAATGGTAGGGGCCCTTACGTCTCATGTCGGAAACATCGAATTATCTGGGAGTAGATTTGTGGGTGGGAAGAGGGACTGTGTGGAGGAGGTCACTTCACATCACAGACTTCTTGGCAGGATGCAACCAGGATCATCCCATGGGCCATTTTAACTTCGGTTTGGGGGCGTTTTGCCAAATGGTTCCTGTTTCTGAGAAGAGCTTTGGATGTGGGACCAGCTCAACTCTTCCCCACTTCTCAGCCCTACCATTGTCAGTCACCTCAGCACACCTGATCCTTGGCATCAGGATCTAGTGAGGTGGCCCTCATTACCTCCTTTCTTGACGTCAGTGAGGGAGATTTTCCCCATGGCTGTCTTATGCGAAATAATTCAGCATTTGTACTTCAATTAAAATTCATAGATATATATTATTAAATGGCACTGACTCATTCCATGGCTTCTCCTCAGCTGAAAAAGTGCCAAAGAATTCTATGCACAAAGCAGTGATGAAAACCATGCTAAAACTAAAATTTCCCTGTCAAGCAACTCACATTCAGGGCTCTGAGGAAAGGACCCCACACTTCTAAGAAAATGGGTCTGTTCTGAGTCGGGGTTTGCTCAAGAGGAAACAGAAATGCCAGATCCTTTCTGCCTTGGAGTGGGTGGAAAATGGCACCTGACTAGAACCTTCTTCCCTTTGGTGAGCATCATGAAAGCAGGGCCCGGCACCCAGTATTGTTTCACTGAATTTTGCAACCACATTCAATCCTTCTCCAAGGAGAGAAGGGGGAAATATGCCTTCACACATCAATGGGAAAATAAGAAAGGAGGAAAAGTTTAGGTTTGATAAAAATCTAACTCTGTTCTTTACACGAATGTACTATTTCAGAGTAGGCATGCCTGGAAGCAAACAAGCTGGCACTTGTTTTCCTTCCTGTTCAAAAGGCTGCTTCTGCCTCAGACCTGCACCCTCTAAGCCCAGTGGGCATAGGCTCTGACTTCACTTCACTGCTCTCCGTTTCCTCATCTTCCAAACGGGCCTCATAATCTGGACTCCAAACACTTCCTGGGGTTTCTAGTGTAAGAACCCGTCCTGTGTCTTGAGCATTCAATCCAACAATACAGGAGAAAACAGAAGCTTTGTAATATCTTGGGCGTTTTACACACAGGAGAGTCCTTAGGGTGAGATAGCTCCCAGTGAGACAGAGATGAAGAGTCCTAGACTTGGAGTCATAAAAACTGGGCTTTTAGCCTGGGCTGTCTCAAGCACATATAGCACTTTTAAGGGAATTAGAGAAAGACATCACTTCTGAACACAGTCCTGCAGGTCCTAACTGAACTACAGGTCCATCCATGGACTGATGACCAAGTACCACCTTTGGCCAAAGAGAAAAAGTTACCCATCTTCTAGAGGATGCTGCCCTGGGCCAGGATTCTCGTACAAGTCAATTCAGAAGCCCCAGCTCTTCCTGCTTGAATTCTGCAACCACACAATCATTTTGTCAACTTCTGAGCCTCAGTTTCCTCCCAGACAGAAAGACAGAATTGAATTGCAATTTCTACAGCCTCCTTTAGCTCTGAAAACTTAAGAAATTCTAATGAGCTTTCCCATCCTTCTACACAAGGGGCCAGACATCACATAGAAAGTGATTTCTAAGCTCAGTACTCTAAAAAATCATCTGATGACACTCCCTAATATTTGAATGAAATTATGCATGGTTTGATGTGAGGCAGATTAGAACACAAATGCCTGAGTGTCTACGTGATGTCCCAAGTACAGAACCCAACCCTGGTAGCCTGCACAACAGGAATAACAGCTCTGTGTTGTCAGGGATGGTACAAGATGGGGATTTACCATGACGCCCATCTCCTGAGGCCTCTGCTCACTTCCTGCGGGACTGAAAGGCAGACTTGGTCCTGGAGTCCTGGCCTCTCCCAGAGCACCGGGAGCACCCAGGAAGCAAGGACTGCATTGAGCCAAAGATGGTTTTCTTTGTTGATGCCTTGTTGCCAGAAAACAGAAATTAGATCCTTGGCCAGAACCTCCTATTAGCAAATCTGAGCGTCAGCAAACATTTCTCAGTAAAGGAGCAGACAAATAGCAACCTCCTGTTCCAAAGCTTAGGGAATTTCAGACCTAAAATTAGGTTCCGGGTTTTAAAATCACATACACACACAATGAACCCATACACAATTCTCCAAATGTTAGTAGAAGTAAATTTGGTATTTGTGAATGTTTCTAAAATCAGAGTTTTAGGTTTGTTTTCTTTTGACTTTGTTTTGTATTTAGATCAAGAGGGACGGTTTCTGGGAACAATTACTGGCAATGATGTCATTTTCAGAGGAGACTGAAGCCCAGAAAGGGAATGAGACTAGCTCCGGGTCACACAGCACAGCATATTTGATCGGGATGGGATTATAATCTAATGCTCTTTCCACTCCCCCAACCAGAGGGTTGGGTGAAAAACAGATGGCACACAAATCATTATGACTCAATTTTTCAGTCTCAAAGGATGAATGTTCTTACCACTACCCAAGATCATAAATGGCAGAAAGTTACTGTGATTTTTATCAATTTTTTAATAATGATTGAATATATTGTTGCTATTTTTAAAAAGTATTTATTTGGCTGTGCCAGGTCTTCATTACAGCGGGTGGGATCTTTGATTTTCACTGCAGTATGTTGCAGACTTTCTTGAAGAACTCTTAGTGCAGGATCTTAGTTGCAACATGTGGGATCTAGCTCCCTGACCAGGGATGGAACTTGGGTCTGCTGCATTGGGAGCAGTCTTAGCCCCGAACCACCAGATAAGTCCCTAGAAAATGTTTTTATCTGTTGGTTCTCTTAAGGGCTACAGCCTCTACCACTGCCCATCAAAGAGTCAGGTGATCTCCCCTGGCTTAGTGGAGCAGACTCTCTCGGCTAGAATAACCCCATTCCCCACCCCCGCAAAACACTGTCTTGGTAGTATTTTCCTTAGAACCAGCATCAAGGACCCCAGATATTCTCTGGATTAACATCTTTTTGCTAACCATCCCTGTTTCTTCAGAAGGAATGCTCATACCTTCCTTGCAGCCCCAAGCCCCTGCCAACAAAATGAACCATGATCCAATATTATCCCTGGGTGGTCCCCAAAGCTCCTGTTTGGATTACCTGGAGATAAACCAAACATTTGGGAGAAGAAAAACAAATGCTGGATATTAAAACAAGCCTCCCTTTATTAAACAAATCAGATACAAACACTAAAATCCATGAGCTGGAGAGCACCATAGGTGGGGGAAGGGGTAGGAGGGGCTCAAAATACACTCAGATGAAGAGTGGAATCAACCAGAAATCCATTTTT
This sequence comes from Bos indicus, assembly GCF_029378745.1. Taxonomy (NCBI): domain Eukaryota; kingdom Metazoa; phylum Chordata; class Mammalia; order Artiodactyla; family Bovidae; genus Bos; species Bos indicus. The sequence continues at coordinate 77,955,659 of NC_091760.1, read as the reverse complement.
CCTCCCTGAAGAACAAAACATCCTTCTCTCGGGCAGTGTAGCCATGGTGCCCACATTCAGGTGGGATTAAAGATTTTCTTCCAGAATCGCTGGGATGAAGAACCATTCTACTTCAACCCTTGAAAAACACTTTTTAAAGACAACACTCCTAGGGCAGTCCTTTCTGGACTAGCACATAGTGGAGGGTGAATCAAAGCTTCCAGTGTAAGGGTGCTCTATGCGAAAAACACCAGAGTCAAAAACTCCACCCAGGCCTGGGAAGGCTGACCCCTCCGTCTCACAGTCTTCATCAGAGCTGTCCCTTTGCAGAGCCTGGGGGGCCCTCAGGGCAGTGACTTGAAGCAGTTCTGACCTCACCATGGACCCTTCAGAGTCACAGCCATCAGCTCTGGGAAAGACAGTGGCTGAAAGTCACAGAGCCAGAAAGGCCTTCTGAGTCCGATCACATTCTAACTTTAGATCTGGGCATGCATAGGAGTTGTTGTTTCGCCAGGAATGGACTTATTCTTTCTGCTTGAATTTTAGGATCTGCAGCAAATGAAGTCTGTGTGTGTGTGTGTGTGTGTGTGTGTGTGTGTGTGTGTGTGTGCGCGCGCGCGCGCGCACATGCGCACGCACAGTGGGGAAGGGGTGACTGGGCTTTGAAAGACAATCTGCTGAGAAAACCAAGACAGACAGACAGACTGAGGCAAAGAAAGCATCCTTAGGCACAGAAGGGAGATTTGCTGATTCATATTAACCTGTTAATTTATACCGTGGCTCTGTACAAAAATAAAAAAGTTCTCATAAGATTAACAATTTAAATAAATATTTGATAGAGACTCTTTTTCTCATTTTTATAGCTCATCTTTGGGATTGATATTCAGTTCGTGCTTCCCTTGCTGTTCTTGATCCAGGATTGCGATCACTTCATCCGCCTGTATTCGCTCCTGTAAAAAAAGACAATATAAACATTGCTGTTACAAGTGATGCCAGTGCCAGATGCTCCCCCAACATTTCCAGGTATCATCTGTACATGAATGGATGCTAAATCCAGCTAAAGATGTAGCCTCATTCTATCCCTATCCAGGTGCCTTCTCCTGACTTCCCTGTATACTCAGCAATTACCTTCCAAGACTACTCTCTTGTCAAGAAATCTTATATAGTCAACTGCAACTTCCATTTCTAACTTGTGGTCCCACAGACATCTCCAACTCAGTTCTCCAGCTCAGTTGTCAAGCTGAATTCTACAGCTTCTCCCCTGCAGAGCTACTCTGTTCTCTTCACAGAATTCCTCTCTCAGTAAAGACCATCACGACTTCCACATTCACCCCAAAGCCTGATGATAGTTTCTTGGATCTGATATACCACCGAGTCCTCTCTGTTCTGCCCCTTGTTTCTGACCCTTTCTTTTCAGTGCACGTACTGTTGCCTTAGAGGGACCAGAGATCAAATTGCCAGCATCCGCTGGATCATTGAAAAAGCAAGAGAGTTCCAGAAAAAACATCTATTTCTGCTTTATTGACTATGCCAAAGCCTTTGACTATGTGGATCACAATAAACTGTGGAAATATCTGAAAGAGATGGGAATACCAGACCACCTGACCTGCCTCTTGAGAAACCTGTATGCAGGTCAGGAAACAACAGTTAGAACTGGACATAGAACAACAGACTGGTTCCAAATAGGAAAAGGAGTACGTCAAGGCTGTATATTGTCACCCTGCTTATTTAACGTATATGCAGAGTACATCATGAGAAACACTGGGCTGGAAGAAGCACAAGCTGGAATCAAGATTGCTGGGAGAAATATCAATAACCTCAGATATGCAGATGACACCACCCTTATGGCAGAAAGTGAAGAGAAACTCAAAAGCCTCTTGATGAAAGTGAAAGAGGAGAGTAAAAAGTTGGCTTAAAGCTCAACATTCAGAAAACGAAGATCATGGCATCTGGTCCCATCACTTCATGGGAAATAGATGGGGAAACAGTGGAAACATTGTCAGACTTTATATTTTGGGCTCCAGAATCACTGCAACTTCCATTTCTAACTTGTGGTCCCACAGACATCTCCAACTCAGTTCTCCAGCTCAGTTGTCAAGCTGAATTCTACAGCTTCTCCCCTGCAGAGCTACTCTGTTCTCTTCACAGAATTCCTCTCTCAGTAAAGACCATCACGACTTCCACATTCACCCCAAAGCCTGATGATAGTTTCTTGGATCTGATATACCACCGAGTCCTCTCTGTTCTGCCCCTTGTTTCTGACCCTTTCTTTTCAGTGCACGTACTGTTGCCTTAGAGGGACCAGAGATCAAATTGCCAGCAGATGGTGACTGCAGCCATGAAATTAAAAGACACTTACTCCTTGGAAGGAAAGTTATGACCAACCTAGATAGCATATTCAAAAGCAGAGACATTTCTTTGCCAACAAAGGTCCGTCTAGTCAAGGCTATGGTTTTTCCAGTAGTCATGTATGGATGTGAGAGTTGGAGTGTGAAGAAAGCTGAGCGCCGAAGAATTGATGCTTTTGAACTGTGGTGTTGGAGAAGACTCCTGAGAGTCCTTTGGACTGCAAGGAGATCCAACCAGTCCATCCTAAAGGAGACCAGTCCTGGGTGTTCATTGGAAGGACTGATATTGAAGCTAAAAACTCCAGTACTTTGGCCACCTGATGTGAAGAGCTGACTCATTGGAAAAGAACCTGATGCTGGGAGGGATTGAGGGCAGGAGGAGAAGGGGACGACAGAGGATGAGATGGCTGGATGGCATCACTGACTTGATGGACATGAGTTTGAATAGACTCTGGGAGCTGGTGATGGACAGGGAGGCCTGGTGTGCTGCAGTCCATGGGGTCATAGAGTTGGACACAACTGAGCGACTGAACTGAACTGAACTGTTACCTTAGTTTAGGCCAGTGTTTCTCAAGCGTGGCCCTGCTGACATTTTAGAGCAAATAATAACTCTTTGTTGGTGGGGGGTGGAGAGGTGTCCTGTGCATTGAGGGTATTTAGCAGCATCTCTGGCTCTGCCTACTGCAGGTAGCCAGTGGCAACCAAGTCCAAGTTGTGACAACCAAAAAAAAAACTCTAAATGTTGCCAATTGCACAGCGGCAGGAAAAATCGCTCCTGCTTGAGGACCCTGTTGTCTCTTAACTTAATTGCTGTGGTAGCTTTCAAACTGATCTGTGTCACATCCCCTCCCACACGCTCCTGTTGGACCCTCTGCACTGGAATCATGGCCACTTGCCTTTCCAGCTCACTGCTCACAGCCCTTGCATGGGTTCCATTGCTGGACGCTCTGGGTCCACCTTTCTTGATGTGCTTGTAAGGACTTGGACTTCTCTTTCTTCTTCAGTTCACCTTGTCTTCTCCTTTCACCTTGCCTTACACTCCACCTTCCTGACTTACCTTGAGATCTCTGGATACCGCGCTTTGCGAAGGCCTTCCTCATCCTAGTCTAGGTTGAGTGTCCCTAGGATTTAAGCACTGCTTCCATCACGTCCTGTGTTTCTCTTACTGCTCCCCCACCATTGACCCAGCTGGCCTACTTCCAAATGACATCTCCAGTTCCCCACATCTTTTCACCTTCTTTTCTATGACGCTGGTCTATGATATGTTAGCTACGGCAGTCTTTCCTATCTTGTAATTCTCAGGATCGGGGGAGGCAGGGGAAAGGGGAAGGGACATGGCTTCTTTCCCATTGGGCAGGTCAAAAATTTTGTTCGGATCTTTTTCTATGCCTTTTTACAGAATACATTGGAAGAGAATTCATATTTCCTGAACAACTCATCAAGTCTAACTGCTGCCTGTTCTGTGTTCTCCCTTCAGCCCATTCTCTACCTCACATACCATGTTCTGGTCACCTTGGCTTTCTTTGCTTCTTGACCATTCTGTGCTCCTTCTTATCTTTGGGCCTTTGCAACCTCTTCTCCCCTGGAACACTCCTCCCAAGACCTTTATCACTGTTGGCTTCTTCCTTTCTTTGGCTGGAGAGGCCTCTCACACTTTGCTACCCCCTCCTTTTTACTTTAAAATCAGTTGTCTTATTTTCTTTCCCATACATACCTTCTCACTACCTGGAAATCCTTCAACTGTTTATTCTTTATTTATGTGCTGTCTTTTTCCACTAGAAGTTAAGCTCCATGAAAACAGGGGATCTTGTCATTTGGGGGGCACTGCTCTATTTTCTGTGCCCAGAAAAGCAACTAACATTTAGCAGGACGGCTCAGTGGTAAAGAATTGGCCTGCGATGCAGGAGACACAGGAGACACAGGTCCTATCCCTGGTTTGGGAAGACCCCCTGGAGGAGGACATGTCAACCCATTCCAGTATTTTTGCCTGGAGAACCCCATGGACACAAGAGCCTGGCGGGCTATAGTCCACAGGGTCGCAAAGAGTCAGACATGTCTGAGTGACTGAACACAGCACAGCACAGTATAACAGTTGATGAATAAATACATGGGTAGATGTCTAACATGCCCAAAATGTCTCTCCCTTAAGAAATCGTGTTCATCCTTTAAGGCTCCTATTAAATGCCATCTCCTCCATGAAACCTTCGCTGGCTCCCTCTTTCTGTCCCATGAACACCATGCATTTTTGGCTCTAATAATTCTTGCTGAATTTTGCCTTGTGTTTTAATTACTCAGGTCCCTGTATTGTCTCTTCACTTTGACTTCAAGTTCCCTGAAAATAAAAGTTATGCCCATTTGTATCTCCTATAGGTAGTCCCCAGCACAGTTCCCAGCATAGTAAGTTATACAAAGAACTTGATTATTTTATGCCTTGATAATAAAATCCCCTTTATTTAAGAGTTTATAATTGAGTGTAATGTTGACAAGGACCAGATATACTAAATAACAGAAAACTAAACAGTTGTCATAATGTCCAAATAAAACACGTGAGTGTGTGTGTGTATGCTCAGTCGTGTCCGACTCTTTGCGACCCCATGGACTATAGACTGCCAGGCTTCTCTGTCCATGGGATTTCCCAGGCAAGAATACTGGAGTGGGTTGCCATTTCCTCCTCCATGGGGTCTTCCCAACCCAGGGATTGAAACTGCATCTCCTGTGTCTCCTGCATTGTAGGCAGATACTTAACTTCTGAGCCACTAGCGAAGCCCCTACATGAGTACTGCTTTATTAATGCAGGGAAAACACCTCGTTGATTAGCAAATTGATGTAGATACAAAATGCTCCGATCTGACCGCACAAGAGACTGTTGCAATTTTGTTTCTCTTGAAAGAAAAGAAGTTTAAAAGAGAGATGGAACTGTCTAACAAGGAATCAAAGCTTCTAATGTTGGGCATCCTTAAGAATTTATGATGCTTAATACTCCTTGAGAATGTAATGCCTTTAAAGTAAACTCTAATGAGCATGTACATCTGCCAGCTCTGATGACATCTTGAAAGGCAGGCTTTCTTTGCTCAGGGATTTAACCTGAAAGGAGGTGCTTAATTCCTGGTTCAAAATTGGGAAAGGAGTACATCAAGGCTGTATGTTGTCATCCTGCTTATTTAACTTATATGCAGAACACATCATGCAAAAAGCCAGGCTGGATGAAGCACAAGCTGGAATCAAGATTTTGGGGAGAAATATCAAGAACTTCAGAGATGCAGGTGACACCACCCTTATGGCAGAAAGTGAAGAGGAATTAAAGAGCCTCTTGAGAAGGTGAAAGAGGACAGTGAAAAAGCTGGCTTAAAACCCAACATTCAAATAAACGAAGAGGATGACATCCTGTCCCATCACTTCATGGCAAATAGATGGGGAAACAATAGAAACAGACAGACTTTGTTTTCTTGGGCTCCAAAATCACTGCAGATGGTGACTGCTGCCATGAAATGAAAAAGTTCTTGCTCCTTGGGAGAAAAGCAATGACAAACCTAGACAGTATATGACAAAGCAGAGATGTTACTTTGCCGACAAAGGTCCATATGGTCAAAGTTATGATTTTTCCAGTAGTCATGTAAGGCTGTGAGAGCCGGACAATGAAAAAGGCTGAGTGCCAGAGAATTGATGCCTTCGCACTGTGGTACTGGAAAAGTCTCTTGAGAGCCCCCTGGACTGCAAGGAGATCAAACCAATCAATTCTAAAGGAGATCACCCCTGAATATTCATTGAAAGGACTGATGCTGAAGCTGAAGCTCCAGTACTTTGACCACCTGATGTGAAGAGACAACTCATTTGAAAAGACCCTGATGCTGGGAAAGATTGAAGTAGGAGGAGAAGGGGACAAGAGGATGAGATGGTTGGATGGCATCACCAACTTGATGGACATTAGTTTGAGCAAACTCCAGGAGATGGTAATGGACAGGGAAGTCTGGCATGCTGCAGTCCACGGGGTCGCAAAGTATCAGACACGACTGAGTGACTCAACAACTCAGGGACTTTCAAACTTTGTTACACATTGAAATCATCTGGGGAACTTTTAAAACTTCCTACACCTAAATTAGTAAATCTAGGATTTTTAAATGTTGGGGCCATTAATGTCAATAGTGTCAATAAACTAAATGTCAATAGTTTGTAAAGATCCCCAGTTGACTACATTGTGGAGCAAAGTCTGGGAATCATGTCATAGGCAAGATTTTCCTGGTAGCTGTCACAGAAGCTTTGGTCATTTTCTTCTGTGACCACTAGATGTCGCCACAGCCTAGAGACTGGAGGATTTTCCCTAGTACTTTCCATGTTAGGAAGGAAAAAAGAGAACTTTGTGTTATTTGTGTGTGTGTGTGTGTGTGAGTGAGAGAGAGAGAGAGAGAGAGAGAGAGAGAGAAAGAGAGCGCTTATTTTGATAGAAACAAATATCTTGAAGGAAAGGCTGAGATACTGAATAATAAAACTGATTAAATGTTTAACACTACCAATACAATATTGTAATGTAATTAGCCTCCAATTAAAATAAATAAATTTATATTTAAAAAAAACAAGAGACAATTCTCCAACAATGTTGTTATCTCCACTGTGTACTCATGTACCTAGATTCTTTAGTTAAGAAGGAGTGATGTGGGGAACACTGGGATTCTGGCCGTGGGGAGGCAAGAGGAGAGAGGAATTAAATGTAAAGGCGACTACTCAGTCCCTTGTGATGTTTTCAGATTTCTCCCTGCCCCGCTCCCTCTGTCAGGACTGTTCTTTCTCTCTTTTGTGCCCAGCTGCCATCCTCTGCTCTTTTATGGTTGCCCGATGCTAACAATCCTGGAGAAGGAAAGGAAAATAGCACTCCAGTATCCCAACCCACTCCGGTGTTCTTGCCTGGAGAATCCCATGGACGGGGGAGCCTGGTGGGCTGCCGTCTATGGGGTCGCACAGAGTCGGACACGACTGAAGCAACTTAGCAGCAGCAGCAGCAGCAGCATCCTTGCCTGGAAAATCCCATGGACAGAGGCCTGGTGGGCTGCCATCCATGGGGTTGCAAAGAGCTGGGCACAACTGAGCGACCAACACTTTCTGTGTAAGTAAGTCTCCTTTGATATCTCCCTACAAATGCAGATGCTGTTTTCTCCCCATCAGTTTCCTGTGGCCTCTCCAAGCTCCTTGTGGTCAAAGCTCTGCCTTGTTCAATCATGTACCCCCAATGCCCACCTAGTGTAGTTTTCCAAGCACACAGTAGATCTTTTATAAACATTTGTGAAACATGTGACAGAATGTTTAGAAATGAGGCCTAAAAACTGAGTTAGGTTTGGATGGCAAAAGTAGTATATAAGAAAGAGAAATTCATTTTAAACTGTTTCTGATGCAATTGGATCCAATTTAGGGATCTAAAGAGGAAAACTGGTTCGCATGCCGGTTTAAAGACTAGAATTTCATAGCTTCATTAAGACTCAAGGCTGGAGGAGACTTTGCAGTCACTTGGTTTAGCCCCTGCCATGAAGATTCAGGTTCAGGCTCAGCTTTCCATGCCAAGAAGTTGCTGAGGCTATGATTAGAGTCATCCAGTGACAAGTAACTCTGTGCTTCCAAAGAAGAGAATTCTACCAAATGGTGGAGTTGGTTTGAAAGTTATTCCTTATGTTGAGCCTAGATATTCCTCCCAGGGGCTGTATCTATAGGATTTAATTCATTCCTCTATAGCTTCACGTGCTGTGCCTGCTAAGTCATTTCAGTCATGTCCAACTCTTTGCGACCTTATGGCCTATAGCCCACTAGGCTCTTCTGTCCATGAGATTTTCCAGGCAAGAATACTGGAGTGGGTTGCTATGCCCTCCACCAGGGGATCCTCCCAACCCAGGGATCAAATCCAGGTCTCTTATGTCTCCTGCATTGGCAGGTGGGTTCTTTACCACGAGTGTCACCTGGGCAGACTTACAAACACTATAACCTCTGCTCCGAACATCCAGAAGGGTGAGATCATAGTCTCTTATCCAGACTAATTGTCCTCAGTCACTTCTAAGACAATAAAAATATTTTAATATTTAACTTAATAGTAGTAAATAATAAATGTTCATGTCCCCTCATTGTCTTTGATAAGTGTTTCATGAATGATTCAGTGAACTTTTTAAGGATTTGTTGAGACAACAAATCAGTCTTCAGGTGACCAGTGGAAAATGATTGCTCTTTCCAGATGCTACAATTTGTTAATAAGCTCCGGACTAATTTAGGAGAGTGCTGAATATCACTGAGATGTCTATTTCTGCAAACATTCACTTATAAAAACCCATCTGATCAAGAGCTGCATTCTTAGCCCCTTTTCCTAAAACTTACAGTGCAAAAATCAGATGTGTAATTGCTAAGTCATGGATCTGATTTGTTCTTGCTTGGAAAACAGGGCCAGTACTGGAAAGCAGACAGAAAGGATTCTGTAAAAGTTTTTTCCCCCATGATCTCTAAGATTGCTGAAGGGCTATGAATCAGCTCATAAGAATTTTCAGATCAATTAGTTCGTGAAGCAGTTCTATAGGGTGTCTCATTGACTTTCTGAGGGCGAGGGGTCAGAAACTCACCAATTCTCTATAAAGTGGGTCCAAGGTAAACCACAGAGCCACAGCACACCTCTGGCCCTTGGTGACTGCCTTCACCCCATGTGGGTTCTCTCCTCCAGACGAGAAGCTGATCATGCGCCCACACTTTGGTTTTATAGAGGCCTGAGAAAGAAAGTGAAAATATGACTCTCAATTTGAATACTGTGAACATTCCTACAACCCCCCTTCTCTATCCTTCTACTCAATTACTTGAGTCAAGTTTTGTCAAAGAACAATGGAATCCTGGGGCTGAAGAAGACATAGACTGTTTCCAACTTCCTGATCTATAAGACAAAGATAAAGTCAAAATAATACCTAATTCAGGAAATAAAGTTATCAGGTAAAATGGTCATCACAGTCCATGGCACGTGGTAACTGTTCAATACGTGCTGTGTTGGTGGCTGGCAAACGCCTTGACAGCAAAGGCTTTCTCTTTTAATTCATCTCTCTAATTTTAGTACCAGCACAGCCTAAGTAAATATACATTTAATATTTGTGGAATGACAAAAACAAATCATGGGGAAATCTGGGGTGCTGGTAATTATTACAATTGATCTAGGTAGTGGTGTGTATGCTCAGTTGTGTTTGACTCTTTGCAACCCCAGGGATTGTAGCCCACCAGGCTCCTCTGTCCATAGACTTTTCCAGATAAGAATACTGGAACAGGTTGCCATTCTTCCTCCAGGGGATCTTCTGGACCCAGGGATGGAACCTGCATCTCCTGTGTCTCCTGCATTGGCAGGCAGATTCTTTACCACTGTGTCGGCTGGAAAGCCTAGGTAGTGATGCACCCTTTCTAATTCCTTAATGGTGCATTTATGTTTGTGGATTTTTAAAAATAAAAAGTTTTAAAAATTCAAGTCTAATCTTAGTTGCTATTTTAATTCCTGTTACAATATTCCTGCCCTGGAGTCCTCAGCCAATACTTTTATACCCCTAGTGATGAGAACACATCACTCCTTTGGGTGACCCATTCCATAGCCTCTAGGGCTCGGAAATGATTGGCACAGTCCTTCCAAGCTTGTGCATGGCTCAGGTGGAGTTGATTAGGGAGAACAAGGTATAAGGGAAAGAAGCACTGCTTAGATCAAGCAAACAGGCTCCCTAAACTAAATAAGCTGAAGTAATGGGATTTTAGGGGTCTTGCTTTCATGTTTAAAGTGTCTGATCTAAGCAGAGTTCATTTTTCTTTCTTGAGAAACATAGAAACCAGACTTATTCCATAGTACAGCTTAGAAATAAAAGCAGGAAAGTGGTACCAATTGTTGGACTATTTGATAAGATGGACCCATTCTAATTAGCTATTTTCTGAATTGACTTGAGTTGATAGATGCCCATAGAAGAACCTTTGGTTCCCTTCACCATAAAATTCAATGGCTAAGTTTTCTCACCGGCAGCTTCAGGAATAATAGTTGGAAAATTTCCTGAAATTCTTGAATGTTAACTAACTTAAGTACTCCCAGACTGTGTGCCAACAAGTGGAAGGTCAAAAGTAAGTGGAGAAGTGAAAAATCCTGAGACCCAGGTGTGTGTGTGTGTGTGTGTGTGTGTGTGTGTGAAAGGGAAGAGCAGGAAAAAACAGTCACTTTTCTGGTTACTTCTCTATTCTCAATAATTGAGGAGTGATTTGTCTTTGCTAGAGAGAGTCGTTTTTCTTAATCAGCTTTATCAAAGTCAAAGTAACTTTCTGATGTAAATTTAGAGTTTCCTAGTTACTGGTGCCTTTAGTATCAATCTGATTTTGTGTTTCTGGAGGAGGAATTCCTACATAGATACAGCAAAATCACTGATACTTGAAGCAAATGAGGCAGGACAGGAAAGCCTTCCTATATACATGACTTTAGGATCTACTTTTAAGTTTTCTGAGCTGCTCATCCCCTGGTGCTGGTCAGGACTCACTTATCCACATGTGGTTGCTATTGCTTCTGTGTGATTATAGAGTCTTGGCATCAGCATCTTACAGTTCTAAAGAGAGGGCATGGGGACAACTTAATGCTTTGTCTCTGATGGAAGAATTGAAAGTATGTTTACACATGAAGGACTCCGGGAAAGCTTAGGAGAAGAAGCTGTCAATTGCTTGAAGCCATTGGCATTGGTTATAGGTGCGTGGGGTGACAAAGGACTAACCTCATCACATGGAGAGAATGACCTGTCATAAATCAGGTATGTGAAGAAATAAACAAGTTCCACTGATAATGTGGCTTCTATGAGAAAATGTATTCTGAAGTTTAGCTAAATGATTATAAACACACTTTTGGAACACAGCCTCACTGAGTTTAGTTTTTCATGAAGCAAATGGAACTCATTAGATTTTATCTTTTTCAAACTTGCACAGAGAAACTAAAATTCCTAAATAATTGTGTTTCACAAATATACTGCTGTTGAAAATAATCCATGTTTTTTCCAAGTATGATAAAAGAAAGTTCCTTTTGCTTTATATCTAACTGATGATTAAAGTCAGAGAAGGCTCTGTGCTGTATTTGTCTTGAATAAATGTAAATCTTAAGCCACCATCCAGTATTTACACAACTTCCAGATTTTTCTTCTAATGTTTTTTGGCTACACCACACAGCTTGCAGGATTAGTTACTTGTACGTGCATGCTGCTAAGTCACTTCAGTTGTGCTTATTTGCAACCCTATGGACTGTAGCCTGCCAGGCTCCTATGTTCATGTGATTCTCCAGGCAACAATACTGGAGTGGGTTGTCATGCCCTCCTCCAAGGGATCTTCCTTATCCAGGGGTCAAACCCGTGTCTCTTACATCTTCTGAATTGGCAGGCGGGTTCTTTACCACTTAGTTCAGTTCTCTTGCTCTGTTGTGTTCAATTCTTTGCAACCCCATGGACTCCAGCATGCCAGGCTTCCCTTTTCATCACCAACTCCTGGAGCTTGGTCAAACTCATGTCCATCGAGTCGGTGATGCCATCCAACCATCTCATCCTCTGTCGTCCCCTTCTCCTCCTGCCTTCAATCTTTCCCAGCATCAGGGGCTTTCCTAAAGAGTTGTCTCTTCACATCAGATGGCCAAGGTATTGGAGCTTAGGCTTCAGCATCAGTCCTTCCAATGAATATTCACAACTGATTTCCTTTAGGAATGACTGGCTTGATTTCCTCACTGTCTAAGGGACTCTCAAGTGTCTTCTCCAACACCACAGTTTGAAGGCATCACTTCTTTGGTGCTCAGCTTTCTTTATGGTCCTACTCTCACATCCATACGTGACTACTGGAAAAACCATAGCTTTGACTAGATGGACCTTTGTTGGCAGAGAAATGTCTCTGCTTTTTAATATGCTGTCTAGGTTGGTCATAGCTTTTCTTTCAAGGAGCAAGTGTCTTTTTATTTCATGGCTGCAGTCACCATCTTCAGTGATTCTACAGCCCAAGAAAATAAAGTCTGTCACATTTCCACTGTTTCCCCATCTATGTCCCATGAAGTGATGGGACCGGATGCCATGATCTTCGTTTTTTGAATGTTGGGTTTTAAGCCAGCTTTTTCCCTCTCCTCTTTTACTTTCATCAAGAGGCTCTTTAGTTCCGCTTTGCTCTCTGCTATAAGGGTGGTGTCATCTGCATATTTGAGGTTATTGATATTTCTCCCAGCAATCTTGATTCCAACTCATGCTTCATCCAGCCTGGCATTTCGCATGATGTACCCTGTATTTAAGTTAAATAACCAGGGTTACAATATACAGCCTTGACGTACTTCTTTCCCAATTCGGAACCAGTCCATTGTTCCATGTCTGGTTCTAACTATTGTTTCCTGACCTGCATACAGATTTCTCAAGAGGCAGGTCAGGTGGTCTGGTATTCCCATCTCTTTCAGAATTTTCCAGTTTTTCGTGATCCACACAGTCAAAGGTTTTGGAGTAGTCAATAAAGCAGAAGTAGATATTTTTCTGGAACTCTCTTGCTTTTTCTATGATCCAACGGATTTAGCAAGTTGATCTCTGGTTCCTCTGCCTTTTCTAAATACAGCTTGAACATCTGGAACTTCTCGGTTCATGTACTGTTGAACTGAGCTTTACCCATTTCTCAGGGAGCTTTACCACCTCCCAGTAGCTTTCCCACTAGCTCCCTGGGAAGCCCCTTAATTCCCTGCTGCTGCTGCTGCTAAGTCGCTTCAGTCATGTCCGACTCTGTGCGACCCCGTAGACCGCAGCCCGCCAGGCTCCCCGGTCCCTGGGATTCTCAAGGCAAAAACACTGGAGTGGGTTGCCATTTCCTTCTCCAATGCATGAAAGTGAAAAGTGAAAGTGAAGTCGCTCAGTCGTGTCCTACTCTTAGCGACCCCATGGACTGCAGCCCACCAGGCTCCTCTGTATCAAATCCCAGTTCCAGACAGGGAGTCCTAACCACTGAACCGCCAAGGAAATTGCAGATTTTTTGAAAGTAAAGAATTTAGAACAATTTTCTTAATGGAGCCAAAAGTTGGGTTATTTCCCTGCTCCAGAAATAAATCAATTTTCCCTCCAGAATCAAAGAGGGGAGAGGTAAAAAGGAAAACTACCCATTTCTCTTTGTTATTGGCACTCGTTACCTCAGAATTTTAATTAGCTACAAAACGCCCCTAAACTCCAGCATATGCATTCATCTAAAGTAGAACTTATTTCGGCAAATATATCTCTCAACTTGGAACTTTTTCATCAAAACATTGTTTAAATTAGTACTTTTGGTATAGTTACAACTTTATCTTAAAAATATAAATATCTAAAAGAGGAGTAGTGTCTGATTTCACATCTTTAAAACGCAAAATTACAATGAGCTTGCATTCAGAAACTGGTGAATTCACATATGTTAGTGATTCATGAAATTAACGATTTATGCCTAGTATTCCCGGCTGGTTTACTGTCAAACATTGGGCATTTCCAAATTTGGCCACTAGATGGAGTAGAAGCAAAGAAATCTTCCAACCACCTGTTTGATTCCCTTTCCAATTGGGTGAGATGTAAGCATTTCTGAACCTGTTAACAGAGCTCAGAAATCAAATACGTTCTGCACAGAGGATTTTCAAAAGGTGATAGTCGTGTATCAGGATTTAAACTGAGTCCAGATCACCAGTCTTGATTTAATTTCCCAGATCATGAAATACCAAAATGCTGACATGTTAAAATTTAAGCTTTTTACCAAAATTAAAAAAAAAGTTTGAGGCACCATGACCTTTTGAATTACAGTATATTAAACTACATGGAATATTTTTCTTAATTATATCAATATTTATGGACAATTTTAGCCAGAATTCCCATAAGTTTTCCCTTTAAATCTGATAATGCATTTTTTTTATATCATTTGCTTAAACCCCAGTTGGTATGACATGAATGATACTGAGAAAAGAGTACAAATATGAAGGAAAATACATAAAACTCACATAAGATTGTGGAAATAGCCTATATAATGGAAAATCCTTGAAGTTTACCACATACATGTTTCAGTAATTTTAGCTTTGCAGAGAGGAAAGAAATGTGTCATAATCTATTTACAATTCAATTATCTTCTCAATCAGAAATTCTATTTTTTCACCGTGCATGTTTTCTACATGCTGTTTGACTTAAAAACCAAAGATTCTGGCTATATGGTTTATAAGTGCTCAGTAGGCTGGTTTTCCAAAGGCATTAGTTTACTTAGGAACATCATGGCTGACTTTAACTTTTGATTTTTAGTCTATGATGATGTGTTTAGAATCTCATCCAAAGAGTGAACATGTAACACATATGTGTCTGTGTGAATGTATATATATCAAGTTTCAAGTATAGGTTTACTTACCACAATAATTATGTGAATATATATATATATATACACACACACATACATACACATATATATAAGCCTTTAACTGTGTGGATAACAATAAACTGTTGAAAATTCTGAAAGAGATGGGAATACCAGACCACCTGACCTGCCTCTTGAGAAACCTATATGCAGGTCAGGAAGCAACAGTTAGAACTGGACATGGAACAACAGACTGGTTCCAAATAGGAAAAGGAGTACGTCAAGGCTGTATATTGTCACCCTGCTTATTTAACTTATATGCAGAGTACATCATGAGAAATGCTGGGCTGGAAGAAGCACAAGCTGGAATCAAGATCGCCAGGAGAAATATCAATAACCTCAGATATGCAGATGACACCACCCTTATGGCAGAAAGTGAAGAAGAACTAAAGAGCCTCTTGATGAAAGTGAAAGAGGAGAATGAAAAGGTTGGCTTAAAGCTCAACATTCAGAAATTAAGATCATGGCATCCAGTCCCATCACTTTATGGGAAATAGTTGGGGAAACAGTGAAAACAATGTCAGACTTTATTTTTCTAGGCTCCAAAATCACTGCAGATGGTGATTGCAGCCATGAAATTAAAAGAGGCTTACTCATTAGAAGGAAAGTTATGACCAACCTAGTGAAAGTGAAAGTGAAGTTGCTCAGTCATGTCCAATTCCTAGCTACCCCATGGACTGCAGCCTACCAGACTCCTCCATCCATGAGATTTGCTAGGCAAGAGTACTGGAGTGGGTTGCCATTGCCTTCTCTGATGACCAACCTAGATAGCATATTAAAAAGCAGAGACATTACTTTGCCAACAAAGGTCCATCTAGTCAAGGCTATGGTTTTTCCAGTGGTCATGTATGGATGTGAGAGTTGGACTATGAAGAAAGCTGAGCACCAAAGAATTGATGCTTTTGAACTGTGGTGTTGGAGAAGACTCTTGAGAGTCCCTTAGACTGCAAGGAGATCCAACCAGTCCATCCTTAAGGAGATCAGTTCTGGGTGTTCCTTGGAAGGACTGATGCTGAAGCTGAAACTCCAGTACTTTGGCCACCTCATGCGAAGAGTTGACTCATTGGAAAAGACCCTGATGCTGGGAGGGATTGAGGGCAGGAGGAGAAGGGGACAACAGAGGATGAGATGGCTGGATGGCATCACTGACTAGATGGACATAAGTTTGGGTGGCATCCGGGAGTTGGTGATGGACAGGGAGGCCTGGAGTGCTGCAATTCATGGGGTCGCAAAGGGTCGGACAAGACTGAGCGACTGAACTGAACTGATACATATATATATACATATATATATATATATATATATATATATATATATACATGCATATAGTAATTTGTATAATGATGGGTATGATGACCAATGCTCGCTCTAAGCACACAGGACACCAGGGTACATGAAAGTCAATCTGTAGAGACACGTGACTTATCCTAGTAGTGGGTGATTTAAAATCAGGTGTTTTTATGTCTCCATCAAATTACTTGAAAAAGAATCTGAAGAGCTACATTCTGGTTCTAACACTAACTATATGGTCCTTAAAAAGTATTCTTTAAATCACCCATATGTAAAATGAACAAGAAGATTTTTATTGATGATTCCATTTCTAACATTTTATGATGTATAAATTTACTGGATCTCTGTTCACCTCTTGAATTCTCAAGATCAGGAATATTTGAAATCCAGCAGCCCTTGGAAAATGGCAAAAGTGAGACTGAAAAATGCTAGATAAATTTGCAAGAATAGACTTGCTTACAGTCACAGTCTTGGCGTCCATTTCAGTGAATATGAATTCTCCTCCTTCAAAGTCATCATTCATATATAGGAGAGCACTGTAAGAAGAAAGGGAAACCATTTGTCCTCTCACATGCCTGCACGACATCACCGCAGAATACTGGACACTGGACATGAACCAACTGGCCTGATTAGTAAGTTTCCTCTGAACTAGAGATGAAAATGATTGACCTTCCTAAACTTCAAAAGTAAGATCAGATGTAGGGTCATATAAAGTGAAAGTGGAAGTCGCTCAGTCGTGTCCAACTCTTTGCGACCCCACTCCATGGAATTCTCCAGGCCAGAATTCTGGAGTGGGTAATAGCCTTTCCCTTCTCCAGGGGATCTTTCCAACCCAGCGATCCAACCCAAGTCTCCCGTTTTGCAGGTAGATTGTTTATCAGCTGAGCCACAAGGGAAGCCCAGGGCCATATAGGAAGTATTTATTCATTCTTACGTTAAAATTTTAGTTATATTTCAAACCTTATCTCAAACCTCAAACCTTATTTCAAACCTTTATCACTTTCCAAAGTAAAACCTAACTAGGTTTAATCTAGCTCTTCGATGTTGCCCACAGAATCTAAAACTCTCTTCTTTTCTTTTATGCTAGTAACTCTGAAGGACGCAATTTTTCCTTAAGCAGCTGCAGAGTTCCAAGGGGTGTAGCCTAGCCTTGCAGGTAGGGGGCGCTCAATAAACGTTTTTGTATAGAGCACAGTGTAGTTATGAACACATTATATGCATGGTGACTACAACTCCTGATGCTTTCCTTTACACAGTACAATATCATTCAATAAGAGAATACATTTTTTTCTCCTGAGTTTCCAGTTTCTTATTTACAAGACGCAGACATAGGTAAATGACGTGATGAGATCCCTCTGCATGTTGAAATGCATCTCCTCTGTTCTCAAAATGAGATGCATATACCACAAGGATATATTTAACTGAAAGCCAAGTGAGAAAAAAAAAAAACATAAACTTCACTTTTTGGTATGAAAACAAAACGGGTGTTCTGTGAAATAGGATGCAACAAAATGAGCAGGGATTTTTAACATAAAAATATGACATGCTGAAGGCACTTCTGGTGTGGCAGCTACTTAAGAAAATTATCTGAGCATCTCTGCTTCATCGAGATGAGTGTGATGACAGCAAAACAGATCAGCTTTCTAATTTCCATGGAGTTTTGATAATTATTGGGCAAAAGTTTTATTTTGAAGCAGGGGCTGGTGGTACCTATAGTCCCGGAATGTGTAAGCAGGAGGCTCCTTCCAGCATTCATTGGCCTCTGGATCCAACAGGCAGTTGTCAGCATGGATGGGATGACTGAGGTCATTTCTTCTATCCTGTTGACCTGCCAGAAAAGGGAACAGGGATGCATGAAAGATGGAGTGCCATAACCTCCAAGAGCAAAGCTGACAATCTATCTGTCTTCTCCTATGGATGATGTCCCTTGCAAATTTGAGGAGTCAGAAGGCAGAGCAGACTAAAGAGCACTGGGCAAGCGCAGTCAAGTGATTCTGATCCTGTATTTGATATGAACTCGTTGTAAAAAACTGTAGGCAAGTCGCACCTGTCTTCTTCAGCTATGACAGCTCTCTATAAATATACATGCGGAAATTCCATGCATTTCACGTGCTGTGCTTTGTGTGCAGCAGTAAAAGGTTGAGGATAACATGCCAATGTTAAAAAGAACAGAGTTTATGCAGCTGAGAATTCACAAGTGGAAAGTCTACTTATGTGACAGTCTTTGCCCCTTCCTCCTTAGGAGGGTGTTGAAGAGAAGACGTGGAGAAGAAATAGCGATGCCAGGGAGTGAGGAGGTCTCTGTCTTTTTAAAGAACATTTCTTTTAATGTTTCCTTTGTCTTCCAAGCACTTCCCCTCAATGCTTGTGGACATAATGGGGACTGTAATTTCCAGGTTCTGAAACCCTGAAAAGGGAAACCTAGAGCAGAAAAGTATTTTTTTTTTAAATGCTATTGAAACAAGCAGAAGCAATGGATTTGGAAAGGAACACAGGCAGAGTGATGGCCTTCTAATAGTTTAGGGAAGAGCAAAGTAGAAAAAGAGGGAAGGGAAAAATCAGAATGAGTAAGCTTTTTTTGTTTTAAAAATGTAGAACTCTTCTGTATCAAGTCTGACACATTCCTAGAGCTTTGTTCCACATTGTTTTCTTTCTCATTTCACAGAGAGTAAACGGGAACAAGTTCAGACTCTGAGATCTCACCAGACAGGGCTGTGCGGCAGACCATGTGCGTATAGGAAAAATACAGGGTTGAGTTCAGCATGAAATAGGATTCTACAATCTTTCGAGCCTTCTCGCTGATGTCATAAAACAGACGGGCACTCTTCAGGGGGACTCGGCCTTCATAACCAAACTGAAGAAAAGGAAGAATGTTAGAAACCACTGGGTTGATTGGAGGGCTTGAGGACATCAGACGCCAATTATTGAGGAAATCATTAAGCCAATATAGGATGCTCAGCTCTCTGTTGGCTTGTGGAAATACTACGACAGACTTGTGGGTTTGGGTTAGGAAAATGAGCCCTTGAAAGAAGCCTAATCACAGAGGGGAATTTAAAAGCTAATCACCCTCTTTTCTCTCAGAACACTTCCATCACTCCTTTCTAAAAACATTTCTAGCAGTACAGAATGATAACTTGAGTATGTTTTCACCATTGTACCTTGAGCTCCTTGAGGACAAGGGTATTGTATATTATTTGTCAGATGCAAACTTAGGAAATTACAGAGTTTGGTAAGTTGATAACTGAATAGATTGATAAATGAATGATTAGAAACAATGAAGGTGTCATTTCATACTTGCTCCCTTCAACAACCTGATAGGTCTGTATCCTAAACCCTTCCCTTCCCTGAATCTGGCATTTCTAGAAGATCTTGCATTAACACTTGGGAATTTAAATCCAAAAGAGTTTAAGTCTTTACTTTGAGTGCTTTCAGGACAGTTGCACCTTCGAACTTTTCATTGGGTGTATGGGGTGAAGTTTTTCCTCTGTATCCATCACCAACGAGCATGATCCCCTGGAAGCAAAATACAAGATGCTCTATTAATGATGATTATGGATTCATCACAACCCCCTTTCTGCCTTGATTGCCAGAAAACTGAGAACCCAAGTCAATAGTCAGAACCATCCCCATTTTATTCCAGGATTCTGGTATCAGTAATTCTTCCGATCAAAAGAGGGAAATTTACTTAACTTTCACCCCACATTTGTATTATCAGATGCCACCACCATATGCTGTAGAAATAGCTAGAATATAAATAATTAATATATTGACTGTGCTGTGCTGTGCTAAGTCGTTTCATTTGTGTCTGGCTCTGCGAGACCCTATGGACTGTAGCCTGCCAGGCTTCTCTGTCCATGGGATTCTCCAGGCAAGAATACTGAAGTGGGTTGCCATGCCCTCCTCCAGGGGATTGTCCTGACCCAGGGATCAAAACATCCTCTCTTACATCTCTTGCATTGAAATGCAGGTTCTTTACCACTAATGCCACTTGGGAAACCCAATATATTGATTAATTTCTGTCAAATATAAAGACATTTCCCCAATGACTTCATATCATAGCAGGACACATGCTGGATACTGAAGTCCTAGGAATTAAGCCTCTAGCTCTTCCAGACCCAACAGCCACGTCCAGATCTGGACAAAACTACAATGACCCAACCCAAAGGCTCTGAAAGTGCCTCCACAATCAATGTCCTTGGAAAGTGGTATTTCAGGCCTGGTTCCCTGGCTTCAAGTAAGCCCAGGATCAAAGCACTCCTAGGCTGAGGCCAGGCCAGCTCAGCATCAGGCTTCCGGTCCTCACACTGGCCACGCTGTGCAGCTCCCGGCATTGCTCCTCCGACAGGACGTTATCCAGGAGGACACGCTGAGTCCCGTTCAGCTGCTCTGAGTTGTAGACAAACGTGATGTTCTCATACAGCAGAGGGCCACCTGCAGAGACAAACACATGGCTGTCCTTGTTATCTCTGTCCCTAAGCTGGGAAGGCTGGAACACCCAGCAGCTTTCAATGTGCAGTTCAGGAGAGTCGGCTTCCTCACTAATACTGAGGAATGCAAAGGCAGAACCACACACTGGGAAGCTCTAGAAGCTCAATATAGATTCAAGAAAAAGGGAGATGTCTGGCTAGCAGGTTTCTCCACGATGTCATAATTAATACGTATTATTATATTTGTATAGGAGTTTCTATTTTTTCACTTGATTCCAGGGAAGATTCTGCAAAACAGACTGGGCATCTCATGGGATTCTGCTCAGAAAATCATAGACTTTTCCAGAATTCTCTCAGTAGATGGCCCTTCCCTTCTTCACAGCTTCTCGGTTCCTATTTCAGCTACAACATCTCGTGCAATTATCGGATGACAAAACCTCAAGGTAGGTGAAGACCTTTAAAAAAGACAGCAGGACAACCAAACACTTGAGAAAAAAGAAAAGCATTTCCTTGATGACATATTTGTGCTGTCAGTTTCACAAGTATCTAGAGCAGTGCCTTCACCAGGTAAGTCAGGGAGTAAATGCACATCAGGAGAGTCACACTCAAGTCACCTGACTCCTTCTCAGTCTTATTTCCACCACGTATTGATTACAGATGGTCTGGCTTTTGGAATACTTATTTTTATGCACACACACACACACACACACACAGAGTTTATAAAATTAGCCCCACAAAGACTCTTCAAAATGTGGTGCTTTGGGGCTACATTTTATGTGGTGAAATTACAAAATCTAGATCTGACATGGTCCTTTCCTTACAGAGAATAAGACTGAAGGACAAAGCCTCTGATGGTGAAGAAATCTTCCACTGTAGCAAAGTACAACCATCTTGAACCAGAAAACCGAACAGGAAAGCAGAACTTGTTTTTCTCTTCTTTATAATACTCCTAAAAGACCTGATGTCTGTCAACAGCAGCAGCTTACCATGGAGGACACGGGGGGTGGGTGGGGGTCCCACAGTTGTTTCAAACAAGAAAGAGACAATTGAAATTGATGTCTACCCTCTGACTTTAAATTAGATTGGTCAAACTAGGGAACAGCACTGAATGTTACTAGTCCAGTTGGGATAAAAGAGTCACTACAGCCCATGATTAATGGAATATTAAAATAATGAGTCAGTGTTTCTCAGTCTTCAGTAATGTATGGTTATCTCTGCTGACAAATTATTTGCACTGTGATTTTACTTTCAGATTTGCAGTCATAAAAATATGAGTACAGTATTTATTTTTACAGCCTCATATAACTATCATATCCAAACCAATTTACAAGATTCGATACAAGCAGGACC
This sequence comes from Bos indicus, assembly GCF_029378745.1. Taxonomy (NCBI): domain Eukaryota; kingdom Metazoa; phylum Chordata; class Mammalia; order Artiodactyla; family Bovidae; genus Bos; species Bos indicus. Next base: position 77,933,893 of record NC_091760.1, on the reverse strand, counting down.
ATAAAACCAGCTAAATTCAAATCAACAGTGTTAATAAAATGGCTAATGTTATTTTGTGGAAACTAAAAGGCGATGTTCCACATGAATATTCTACTGAGCAGTCTGGCCCAGGTTCTTCTGAGCCGGCATTCCTCGGAGTGCTTTTGGTGTGTAATGACTCATCCTACTACAAGTTTTCTCTGTTGAAACTACTATGGAATCTTACTGGACCATGAGGAATTTTGGCCTTCATCTGGTCCTAATACATTATTCATAAGTTTGTCCTACTTCATTTCTTATTAGTCTTTGACCACTGAAGTGTTATTAACAGATGCCAATGTGACAGTAACTGCATCCATACCCACTGAGGTATGAAATCTCATGGCATCCTTGGCTAGAAGTGGTTATTCAGATGATCCACCAGTTGCCCCTCTTCATTTTTCTAACTGGCCAGCAAAATTTATAAATATAGAATTTCTTGGGAGCCAGGAAAATATCAATATACCCACAAGCTCCCAGTTTTAGTAACAATCTTTTGGATAAATAGAAAATATACATACAAAGTCAATTTTTCAAATTCAATATTTCTCAAACTTTATACTACAGAGAAGTTTTTAATGAAAAAAAGAGTTTCTTGATCAAATATGTTTGGGAAGTAGTGGGTTAAACAACATTTAAGAGGATATCTTAGAACTTTAAATATGTGAACAGCCATTATAAATATCCTAAGCATCAATATAATATGCAGCAGTTCTCACCGTAAAATAAGTGTAATGTCCACCCTTTCTTCCTCTCCTCTTTTGTGTCTTCCTCTTTCCTCCCTACCTCCCTTGCTCCTTCCCTTCCTTCCTGTCCCCGCTTCCTTTCTATGGCAAAGAGACTCTAGGTTGGCCCCTAATTATCACTGCCTACTGGTACTCATAGGTTTGTGTACTTTGCTTCTCTCAAGTGTAGGTGGGGCCTGGAGTTTGCTTCTAACTAAGAATATGGCAAATGTGATGGGATGTCACTTCTTTGATTGGTTACATAAAATTGCAACTCCTATCTTCTGGTTGACTTAACCTGTCACCTTCTCAGCATACACTCTGATGAAATAAGTTGCTGTATTGGACAGACTCACATGGCAAGGAATTGAGGGCATCCTTCGGCCAACAGTCTGCCAGAAACTGAGAACCACAGTCCAATAGTCTTTAGGAACCGGATTCTGCTATTGAACTTGGAAGAAGATAGTTCTTCAGCTTTAGAAGAGATGTCAGTCCTGATCAACACTTGATGAAACCTTGTGACAGATTCTGAAGAATGGACCCAGCTAGGCTAACCCCAGAGTCCTGCTGTCAGAGACCGAGATAGTAAAGGTATGCTGTTAAAAGCTGCTACCTTAATGCTTGGAGAAGAGCATGGCAACCCACTCCAGGATTCTTGCCTGGAGAATCCCATGGACAGAGCAGCCTGGAGGGCTATACTCCATGGGGTTCCAAAGAGTCGGACACAACTGAAGTGACTTAACATGCACACACATAACTTTGTGCAATTTTTTTTTTCACAGATTGGAATGGACTTCCTAACAAAAAACACAGTTCACTTGAGAAAGGTTGCTGTAATCTATATAGTTAAGGTTTATAGGCAGTTCCTCAAATATTAAAAAGCAAACTATATATTCCATTTCCATTCAGAGATATAGAGAAAGAGGTTCCTTTAACAAAAAAGACAAGCTACTTGTAGATTCACTGGAAATAATTTTCTAGTATAAAATTCAAATAGAAATGGAAGACAGACCAAGGGTTTAGTGGAACAGGTTGGTTTGTACTTTGCTGTTTTTCTCATTTTCAATATTGAGAGTATATTACTTTAAATTTATTTAGCTTATTTTAGAGCATGACTTCAAAAGCTACCTAAAACTAAGACATTAAGAAAAATGCCTACCATGTTCTGTATAAGTATTTTCTGTGATGATGATGATGATGATGACTGAATTGGTAAAATATGCCTGGTATATTGTGTTAAGCTCTGAATGAGATCTCTCTCTAAATAAGCACATGACATACTGGGGTATTTTTAAAAGTAGGCTTATAGTTCAAGCTTTTTTCAGGGCGGGAATAGAGAGGCAGATGTAGAGAATAGATGCGTGGATATGGTGGGGGAGTGGAGGGATGAACTGGAGGACTGGAATTGACATTACACACACTACTATATGTAAAACAGATAGCAAGTGGGAAGTTGCTGTTTAGCACATGGAGCTCAGCTCGGTGCTCTGTGATGACCTAGACGAGTGAGATGAGGGGCATGCGGGAGGCCCAAGAGGAAGGGGAGATGTATATGTATACACACATATAGCTGATTCACTTCATTGCACAGCAGAAACTAACGGAACATTTAGCACCAACTGTACACCAATACATAAATTTTTAAAAGTCAGTTAAAAATAAAAAATAAAAGAGGGCTACTGAGATATTGCAAAATTTCCCCAACCATGCCATAAGTAACATAACAAAGATCAAGTTAAGGGACAAAGTGTAACATGGAGTCTAAAATACCTAAGCTCCAACAGGCTCAGGCAGAATCTACACTAGAAATCTGCCTTTCATGTAGCTATCACAATCACCACTAAGCACAGAGTTTCCTACAGAGGTTTCCCACATATACATTTGACAAAAGACAATCAAAAACCTACCTACTGCTCAAAAGAAAAAAAATATAAAAGGAAAAATAAATCCTGCCATTCAAAAATGCACATGGTAGAAAAATTCTACCAGCCTATGAATGACTAGTAGCACACTAGACAGAGAAAAACATTAAAATAAAAATAAAAATGTAGTCCAATAAGTTGTGGTTCCTGGGATCTGATTTGATGGGTTCAGCCAACTCTTAACCACAGCCCAAGGAAAGTTAGTTGAACAACTTAATTCTTCTCTCATTCATAAAGTATGTGCCTGGCTCTGGCTCTCTCATTGCAATAAAGAAGAATCATCTAAGAAAATGCTCCTTTGTGTTCACTGCTCATGACATAGCAAGAAGATCTCTTTTATCATAATACAACAAGGTCATACAAGTAACAACAGGAGTGTGCTACCAAGCTCCTATACGAGCACAGTCCCTCACAGTTTACAAAAGACTTTCATGTTCATCCTCTCCAAAGAGTTGCTATTTTTCTGTTACATGTGAGGATCACAAAGCTCAGACAGAATGAGTCTCCAGTTACCAGTTACTCTGGAGAACATCAGACTAAGATAAGCTTCCTGATTCCAAGGTCAAAGTTATTTCTACTATACCCCCACTGACTCAGGGATTATTATCAAGCGGGGTTTTTGGAAAACCGGTGGTTGAAAAAAGAATGGATAAGTGACAGATGTTTTTAATAAGATGACATGCATATTCCACAGACTGGAGTCACTCTGGGATGCAGTAGCCCTGAGTCACTCCCATCTAAATGCCTGGCAGTCATCCAATATGAATACTATTAAATACTGTTAGATAACCAGAGTAGATGACAATATTTTTGTGGAAGATGAGAAAAGGTGAAATATATTCTACTCTGGAAGCATGTATTCTTTTGTGCTTCCCTGACACACGCTTTCAGCCAGACTGATGTTGAAAGTGTTTTCTGGTTGGGAACTTAACCTCTGTCTACCAGTGTACTTAATTTAGACCTTATTTTGATCTCCAGTGACTGCACAGAAGGCTTTCAAGTAGCTTCCCAGAGAACATTCTAAGATCCTAAGATTAGCTCATTCAACTGCAGAAATGATAGAATTTGATAACCCAGTCATTCATGACCTTGCTCCATCCTGTGTAGTCTTCTGTTCTACTCTTCCCACTAGCTTTCCTAGTCAGTTTCTGGACATCAGATCCCCTGGTAGCCAGGCACAGGGGCGGGGGAGAAAATGCTATGAAATTTGACGACTGTCCTAAAGTTTCCCTGACTTTTACAGCAAAGTGCCCAGCTTACTGGCATGCACTTCCTGGGTGATTTCTCGGCTTAATAAGCAGCATGAACTCTGGCTGACCATGAAGCTCCCTGGCACTTGTAAAACAGCCTGGGCTTGGTGGCCACAAACTGAGGTCCAGGTCAGATTAGATGAGCATATTATCCTGTTTACTGCCTCAAAGTGACTTGGAAGCTGAGGAAGGAAAAGGGCTGGGAAATGTGAGAGGTGCACAGAGCCAGATGTTTTCAAGTCAGCTAGAGGAAATGTGCTGACAGCTCATTTGTTAGGGAAAGGAGGACTGTATTTCTTCTCCATGCAGGTTTTTGAAAACTTCTTATCTTGCAGTGATTTAATCAATGGGGGATACATTTTGGATATCTAGACATTTCTATGTTCCATCATCAGATGAAGAGAAGAAAGTGAGATTTGGATTCAAAATCCTCCTCATGCTAATACGAGCTCTGGGGCTTTGAATGGGTGAGTAAGTCTCTGTGACCCTCAGTTTTCTTGCCTGTGAAGTGGGGGACACTTGTCTCACAGGAGATGCCACCAGTATTAAAATGAATTGTATGTAAATTTTCTGGGAAAATTGGGAAACATATAGAGGTAGTAAAAATTGTAAAGGATTGCTACTGTGGTTTGTAATACACTTGCCAATAATTTATGATAACAAAAATGTTTAGCTCTATTTAAAAACTACTTTTGGCAACACTCCACCTATGTCTCCATTCATTTTGAAATTATGCAGGTAGACATCTAATATCCTGTTCTTTCCTTCTCAATGCCTTTGTGGCATTTGTTGTATCCACTTGAATGGCTCCCTCCACACTTCTGTCAATCCAATCTAAATTCTACTGATTTATCAAAGCCCTGATCAGATATATGCCTTGAGGATTTTAGGTTAACTAATCCAATATCTCTGTGACGTGTCTCTTCAAGTTCCTTCCAATACACTGTCTATTCTGTGAGTTTAGCACTCACCTGCCATGTGAGAGAGGCAAGACAGGTAACCTCTGCAAGCCTGGGGTACTCAACTAAGGACTGTACAATCATACAGTCCCTGCCTAACTCACAGGACTCCTGTGAGTGAGTTTGGAAGCCCTTTTGGTGAAAATCAAAGGTAATAATATACACACCTGAGACATTCTTGCTACAATTTGCTTTCAGAATTTTATGAACTGGAGCAGTTTAGTCCTATTCTTCATTTTTCAGTGAAAATGTATTCTGCCCTATTCTGGGTAAGAACCGGCCTAGTCAACAATACTTACCCTCTCTTAGGTCTCGGTCTATCTTGGGCAATGACTTTTTCCCCATTGACAATCCATGAACTTCTGCCACCTCCACATTCACTCCTGAAGGGACCCTGCCCATTAAAAAAAAAAAAAATGTTGTTGATATTTGGCAGAAATCAACACAATTCTGTAAAGCACTTATCTTGTAATTAAAAAATAAATTTAAAATTAAAAAAAGTTGAAATAGCAATATCCTATTGAATAAAATTGTTCAAAGGCAAAGGATATCTTACCCAAGTAGTCATAACTTCATATTGTACATTTAGATCATACATAAGTCCCCATCTTTCAAGATCAAATTAGATGTCATTGCTTCCATGAAGCTCTTCTCTATTTCCCCAAAGAATGTGCTCTATTTTACTTCTCTAAATCTTTTTCACAACCTTTATATTCCTTATATCCATAATATAACTCCTTGACATTAGATTTTGAAAACCAACACAGCAGGAAAAAAATGATCATGTACATGTTTATAATGCTAGGAGCACTGTGTGTGTTCTTTGTCTTGAACATAGAACAATGATCAAACTGACATAAATCATGTTTGAGTGTAGTGGGTCTTGAATTTTCCAAGAAAGAAGACTCAATTCTGTGTCAAACTTTGTAAACACACTCATGATAGCATGTGATCAAACTGAAATGATCATGAACAATGATGATCAATGAACAATGATCAAACTGACATAAATCATGTTTGAGTGTAGTGGGTCTTGAATTTTCCAAGAGAGAAGACACAATTCTGTGTCAAACTTTGTAAACACACTCATGATAGCACGTTGCCCTTTCAATATATACAAACTGAGCAAATCTAAATACATATATCGCATTCTTGGATATCTTGAAAAAATTTGAGGCTACCCGGGGGTTGAGCCTGGCGTGTTGTAGTTCACATGGTCATAGAGAGTTGGACATGGCTTGGCGACTGAATAACAAGGGTTGAGCTCTTGAATCTTAGAGGAAGACCATAAGATTTTGAATAAGAAGATTTGGATCTGCCAGTCAGTCCTTTGTGCTGAGACACTGAGTCCGAGTCCTTTGCCCTGTCAGGGCCTCAGTTTTTTGATTTTGATAATAGTCTGGACCTCATGATCTTGTGGATTAAGAATGTGTATGCTGACTCTTGACTCTCTGTGACTCCATGGACTAAATAGCCCACCAGGCTCCTTTGTCCATTTTCCAGGCAAGAATATTGGAGTGGGTTGCCATTTCCTATTCTAGGGGATCTTCCTGACGTAGGGGTTGAACCTGCTTCTCTTGTGTTTCCTGCACTAGCAGGCAGATTCTTTACCATCTGAGTCACCAGGGAAGTCTTAAGATAGCTGAGTGCATATCCAAGGAATGATTTCAATGAGCTCAGGCATGTCCATCTTTCCATACAAAGGAAAATGCTAAATTAACTTGAGATGTTTTTCTTTAACAGTAGTTTTTTGATGTTCTGACTACCTGGTTTTTGTAACAAAACTCCTATACATCCTGGTTCCTCCCTTAGCTCTTTGGAGTAGTCCCTCAGAACAATCTTAAAGTCTGTATCCTGGGCTTGCAGTCTTCAGAAAATTTGCTAAATAAAACATAACTTTAAGGTTTCAGATTGCATTTTTTCTTTCAGTTGACAAAATCAAACATGTAGCTATCAGTCCAACGTTCTATGAGTCCTTGAACTTCTTGGAATATGTAAATTTTTGACATCTATCATTTTTTAAAAATGCATTTATTCATTTCTGATTGAGTGCATGACACTTAATATTTTAGCTTGCAGGAAAACTTTCTAAGTATGATGTTTTCAAATAAATGCAGTGAGAAAATTCTTCATTAAAAAGTTAATTTTGTTGCTTTCTTTCCTACTAATAAATCAAAAATAGCATCCAACTTTCTCTGATTTAGAGTCATAGAATGTTTAGCTATCAGAGATTACCTGATTCAATCCATTCACATAAGGAAAAACAGGAGACCCAATTTTGTTTTTTGTTTGTTTAGTCGCAAGTCATATCTAACTCTTTTGCAACTACATGGACTGTAGCCCATCAGACTCCCCTGTCCATGGGATTTCTCAGGCAAGAATACTGGAGTAGGTAGCCATTCCCTTCTCCAGGGAAGCTTCCCGACCCAGGGATCTAACCTGAGTCTCTTGTATTAGCAAGCAGATTATTTACCACTGAGGCACCAGAAAAGCCCAGAGACTCAGAGAGGAAGATAAATTATTTAAGGTCCCTCAGAAATAAGAAGAAGAGCTGAGGCCAGAATGCAGAATTCCTAATTCCCAGTTCAAAGCTCTCTCAATTATGTTCTGTTGCCTATTCCCTAGAGCCAAAGTTCTTTACGATAAATATAATTCTAAATGTTCCGTCTCTTTAAAAATAAACATTCTATATGGAGAACTTACCTATTCTCATCTTGTCTTCCTCCATAACGAATCCAATAATTCTGTTTTAAATTAAAAAAAAAAAAAACCTTGGTAGTTTTGTCACTAAAATTCCATGTACAGAAATAAGATAAAGTAAAACACTCAAAAGACCTAAAATATTAGAAAACTTGCATATTATATAAAGCTATAATATACTTATTTATTTTAAAAGTTTAATGAAAGGAAAGGCTAAGGTTGATGCAATTTTGGCAAAGACAAATGGATTTAAAAAATAAATAGCATGGAATTAGCCTAGGAATCCACCTTTTTGTCAAAGAAAATTATTTAGAATTTGGTGGCAGGAAGACACTTATAAAATCATTAAGTATAACTCCTACCCCTTTTATAAATAAAAGAAACAAAAAAATTTAGTTTGGTTAATCATCTGTATAGGATCATAAATTAGGTGATTTTTTTCCTAGGGTCATTTGGGATAACATAATTTTCACAAATAGCAAGTAAGACTGGAGATAAACATATTAGAAATGTACATTAAAATCATCTTAATTCTAAAAATGTGCCAATAAAAATATAAACAAAAAGAGATAAAAAATGTATTATATATAGGATATATTACAAATAGTGCTTTTTAAATAGTATTAACATGTAAATATATAAATTACTTGTATAATAACCAACAGATAACTGAAAAAAATACATGTCCAGGTAGTTCAAACAAAAGGGAAAATAATCAATAATAACTTGTGAAAATTGATTTTTGCTGATCATCAAAGGAACATAAATTAAAACTAGTGATGCACTATTTTGTACACAATATATTAGGAATGTGAACGATTTTAAGATGTTATTTCTCATTGCTGAGATGTTCAGGGTAAACTATACTATAAAACTTTATGTATTTCTAAGAATAATAAGGTAGCAGAAAACTCTCTTAGAAAAACAATCTCAAAACTTTAAACCTTCTCATATCTTTTGTTGGCAGAGTTATCCCACTTCTGGGAATTTATTCTATAGATACATAGTTCAATAGAACAAAAATACTTAATGCACTCATTTTGACAAGAAAAAAGGCAAACCAACTGTTTAGCAAAAGGAAAATAATTAATTTCTTTATTTTACATCAATTGTTGTTGCTTAGTTGCTAAGTTGTGTCTGACTCTTTGCAACTTCATGGACGTAGCCCGTCAGGCTCTTCTGTCCATGGAATTTCTAGGCAAGAATATTGGAGTGGGCTGCCATTCCCTTCTCCAGGGATGATCTTCCTGACCCAGGGATCAAACTTGTGTCTCCTGCCTTCGTAGGTAGATTCTTTACCACAGAGCCACTAGGAAAGCCCAACACCAACAATAGATGTAACTAAAAATAATTTTGAAAGGTGTAATGATATAGAAATTGCTTATGCTATTTGAAGATCAGAACAGAAATCTGTCTATACTGTGGCATTAGTTCTACAAAAGGAATATATTCCTATGACTAATATTTAAAATGCAACATGGGCAACTGGAGAAAGACCAGTATGATGGGTAGTACAATTGTGTTTGATTTTGTTCTTTCAAAGTCTTTTTAATTTTTAAAATGTTTAAGAGAAAATACAAAATGTACAGAAGTTAGGAAATAAAACAATCCTGAGGCAAACATATCATGTATAAAACACTTCTTTCCCATGCAAATATATTTGCTTTGACTTAAGTGCTCAGTGACATGGAAATCTAATTAAAGTTTGTTAAAAGTTCATCACATATACAGAGTAAACACCCCCTGCTCCCAGTTTTTTTTATCACCAAGTTGGGGGTTAGAATCATCAACAAATGCATCTGGGGAGTAAAATTATAAGTAAGAAGTACTCTGAATAGTTCTTTTAAATAACTGTTCCTCTCTCCTCTTTGCTCTTACTGGTTCAGTGTATGAAAATCCCAGACCCTCTGCAGCTGATTTTATTAGTTCTGATTCCAGTTTATGTCGCTTCACAAACATCGCCAAATCCTATAGAAAAAAGGAAAGAAAACGTATATTCAAATAACAGTTAAAGGTTAAATGTAAGTTTAAATAACACTTCAGGGATGATTAATGTTCAAAACAGAGACATTACTTTGTCAACAAAGGTCCCTCTAGTCAAGTCTTTGGTTTTTCCAGTAGTCATGTATGGGTGTGAGAGTTGGACTATAAAGAAAGCTGAGCGCTGAAGAATTGATGCTTTTGAACTGTGGTGTTGGAGAAGACTCTTGAGAGTCCCTTGGACTGCAAGGAAATCCAACCAGTCCATCCTAAAGGAAATCAGTCCAGAATGTTCATTGGAAGGAGTGATGTTGAAGCTGAAACTCCAATAGTTTGGCCACCTGATGCGAAGAACTGACTCATTTGAAAAGACCCTGGTACTGGGAAAGATTGAAGGTGGGAGGAGAAGGGGATGACAGAGGATAAGATGGTTGGATGGCATCACTGACTCAATGGACATGAGTTTGAGTAAACTCCGGAAGTTGGTGATGGACAGGGAGGCCTGGCGTCCTGGAGGCCTGGGGCAGTCCATGGGGTCACAAAGAGTCGGATATGACTGAGCGACTGAATGTTCAAGTGGAAATATTTTTCTTCAGACAGTAAAAAAAATGAGTTAAAAAATACCAAAGCTTCATAAAGTATCTCTATTTCCACAGATTTTGACAAGCTAGCATGTGTGTGAAATATAGGCTTTTATGACTAATATTTAAAGTTAGAAAGAATAGAATCCTAGAACCTTTACTCCGTTGTTAGCTATCTTTAAGAGAAGTGTTATATTTTTGCCAGCTCTTCCCAGAGCACCCAGCAGGATAAAGAGTTTCTTCTCAGACATGGGTCTCACCTCTCTGGCCTCGATAGATGCTGGGTCAGCGCTGTCACCCAGTAGACTCTCATAGTAATCCACATTGTCGAGGACATCCTCGTCATCCGGATGCAGTAGAAGATAGGCCTTGGCACACTCCAGGGCTTTTATATATTCACCGACTGAAAAACCCAGGAGTTGGGGCATTAGAGTCAGCCTAGACTTTTATACAAAATTTTTAAGAGACATGTCAACATGTCTATGAAAGTCAGCATTAAATGATCAAAACAGGGAAGGTGCTACCTATTGCACAGCACAGGGAATTCTACCCAACACTCTGTAATAACCTATATGGGAAAACACTCTGAAAAAGAACAGATATGTGTATACGCATAATTGAGACACTTTGCTGTACACCTGAAACTAACACAACATTGTAATCAACTGTACTCCAAGATACAATAAAACTTAAAAGAGGGAAGATACTGTGAAGTTGCAAAAACAGCTTCAGATAAGAGGAAGGATGGGATTTCAGATATTCCAAAAGTACTAATTTTGGTCTGCTATGCTGCTTGATGTCTTCAACAAATTATCAAATGCCTATACCTAAAAATGTTTGTTGGCAATTTATATTATTTAATCATGAGCAGAAATTTTGGAGTTAATTTTGATTTCTGTACTGAATTTGAAAACATGATATCTAAGACCAACTTCAGCAATCCAAATTCTAGTAATCGCTTTTAAACATAATGTACTCACTCTCTCTCTATTTCTCAATAGGATAAATGGAAATTAAAACTTTACGGAGATATCAGTTTTCACCTAATATAAGATTTGGGACTATCTAAAAATTTGATAATATATTTTGTTGCTGAGCAATGAAAAAGGTACTCCATGTGGAGGAAAAATCAGCAACATCTGTCAAAGTTACAAATGAATAAACAGTTTGATGCAGCAACTGTACTTTTGGAAATTTATTCTATACATGTTTATGTGCAAATGTAAATGACATACATACAACATTTATTTGATCACTGATTGTAAGAGTAAAATATTACAAACAAAATAATGCTCATCAGTAAGGTGACACATGAAATAAATTATACTATGATGATAACCAGATATAAATATGAAAAATTAATAATGAAATTCTTTATGTATTGAAACAACTAGATTGAACCAAATAAAACTGCCAAAACTTGACCATTTTTAATCAAGCAAAAGGGAATTTCATAAGTCCAGTCTACCAAAAAATATCTGATATGTATTGTTAAGTGAAGAAAACAATGTAGTTGTTGAGTTGTTGTGAAGTCGCTCAGTCGTGTCCGACTCTTTGTGACCCCATGGACTGTAGCCCACCAGGCTCCTCCATCCATGGAATTTTCTAGGCAAGAGTACTGGAGTGGGTTGCCATTTCCTTCTCCAGGGGAGCTTCCCAACCCAGGGATCGAACCCAGGTCTCCCACATTGCGGGTAGACGCTTTACTATCTGAGCCACCAGGGAATGTAAGGACAAGTATAAATAATGCATTATCTTCTATTTATAAGAGGAAAACATAAGTCAGAGACTGGGCTTGTGTGTATGTGTGTGTGTGATGTTTCTGTATAAAATTTTGGAAGAGTAAATAAGAAACTGTGCATTGTAGGACATGAAATTAGGTTGTGGGGAAAAGAAATAGAGAAGCTTTTAAATATTTAGTCTTTTAAGCCTATGAGTATATTATTTTTAAAATTAAATTTAAAAGTCATATAAAATATCAATGCAGTATAACTTTCAGGGCATTGTCACAACATTCGTGCACTTGCAATTTCACCTTCTGCTCTTGTTCTGAGCTGCAGCGACATGAGGTGACAGAGAAAATGCACTCACTCCTATCTCTTGATTACAACTGAGGAAGGCAGAGGGCTAACTCACAACAATTCAATGTCTGCTATGGTAAGCCACACCCCTCCCTTCAAGGTCTTCACAGATAATCCATGCTTTACCTCGATAGTAGGCAAACTGTAGGTAGTCATAGTGCAGGGGAAGAAAGTTCTCGATTGGCGAGAGGCGGCCGGGGCGTGTGGCAAGTTCTCTCACACATTCATGCTGACAAACCAGCACCTGCATATAGTGATCTGGAAAACAAGAGCCAGGGTGTGGGTCCCTCTCCCCTGCTCAATGACCAGACTTCAAAGCGAGTGCCATGGTCACACCTGGTGCTCTAACCACACACTCTGAGAGCAATATCATCATTATTATTATTATTTTCACTTATGAGCAGAAGTTTTCACAGCGAAGAGAAAGCAAGTGACTTGTCAAGGCTTCCTAACCAATGATCACTAGACTAATTACTGAAATGAAATGAAAAGTGAAATGAAATCGCTCAGTCGTGTCCGACTCTTTGCGACCCGATGGACTGTGGCCCACAAGGTTCCTCCATCCATGGAATTCTCCAGGCAAGAATACTGGAGTGGGTTGTCAGACTCCAAATCTTCTGGCTCCCTCCTCCATACATCTCTCTTTCTTTCTGTGATCCTTTTCATGGCTCCTGAAATTGACACAGGTTATCTCATCTCACCCACACCCAGCTGAGTAGTGACTTCCTTATTTAACAACTTCAGGTCTCTGTTTGGGCTTAGATGGTCTGAGGTGTCCTGGAGTCATGATGGGAAGTTCAGACCCCAGTTATGTTAAGGACCAGATGAGAGAAAGGAACTACTCTGTACATGGGGAGACTTTACAGAGAAGTGAAGCCACAGTGCTCCTTTTCTTGGTTAATATTTTCAAGCAACTTTAACTAAAGGAGAAATAGAAACAACACTCCTTTACATCTATTGACCAGGAACTTATTCTCGCTCAGTTCAGTTCAGTCGCTCAGTCTTGTCCGACCCTTTGCGACCCCATGAATTGCAGCACTCCAGGCCTCCCTGTCCATCACCAACTCCCGAATGCCACCCAAACTTATGTCCATCTAGTTGGTGATGCCATCTAGCCAACTCATCCTCTGCTGTCCCCTTCTCCTCCTGCTCCCAATCACTCCAAGCATCAGGGTCTTTTCCAATGAGTCAACTCTTCGCATGAGGTGGCCAAAGTATTGGAGTTTCAGCTTCAGCATCAGTCCTTCCAGTGAACACCCAGGACTAATCTCCTTTAGGATAGACTGGTTGGATTTCCTTGCAGTCCAAGGGATTCTCAAGAGTCTTCTCCAATACCACAGTTCAAAACCATAATTCTTCTGTGCTCAGCTTTCTTCACAGTCCAACTTTCACATCTATACATGACCACTGGAAAAACCATAGCCTTGACTAGATGGACTTTTGTTGGCAAAGTAATGTCTCTGCTTTTTAATATGCTATCTAGGTTGGTCATAACTTTCCTTCCAAGGAGTAAGTGTCTTTTAATTTCATGGCTGCAATCACCATCTGCAGTAATTTTGGAGCCTAGAAAAATAGTCAGCCACTGTTTCCACTGTTTCCCCATCTATTTCCCATGAAGTGATGGGACCAGATGCCATGATCTTATTTTTCGGAATGTTGAGCTTTAAGCAAACTTTTTTACTCTCCTCTTTAACTTTCATCAAGAGGCTCTTTAGTTCTTCTTCACTTTCTACCATAAGGGTGGTGTCATCTGCATATCTGACGTTACTGATATTTCTCCCAGCAATCTTGATTCCAGCTTGTGTTTCTTCCAGTCCAGGTTTTCTCATGATGTACTCTGCCTATAAGTTAAGTAAGCAGGGTGACAATATACAGCCTTGACATACTCCTTTTCCTATTTGGAACCAGTCTGTTGTTCCATGTCCAGTTCTAACTGTAGCTTCCTGAACCTGCATACAGATTTCTCAGGAGGCAGGTCAGGCAGTCTGGTATTCCCATCTATTTCAGAATTTTCCACAGTTTGTTGTGATCCACACAGCCAAAGGCTTTGGCATAGTCAATAAAGCAGAAATTGATGTTTTCTGGAACTCTCTTGCCTTTTTGATGATCCAACAGATATTGGCAATTTGATCTCTGGTTACTCTGCCTTTTCTAAAACCAGCTTGAACATCTGGACATTCACGGTTCACATATTGCTGAAGCCTGGCTTGGAGAATTTTAAGCATTACTTTACTAGTATGTGAGATGAGTGCATTTGTGTGGTAGTTTGAGCATTCTTTGGCATTGCCTTTCTTTAGGATTGGGATGAAAACTGACCTTTTCCAGTCCTGTGGCCACTGCTGAGTTTTCCATATTTGCTAATATTGTTGGTGTTTTAGTAACTTAAGTTGTGTCTGACTCTATGCGACCCCATAGACTGTAGCCCTCCAGGCTCCTCTGCCCATGGGATTTCCCAGACAAGAATACTAGAGTGGGTTGCCATTTCTTCCTCCAAGGGATTGTTCCAATCCAAGAATTGAACCCTTGTCTCCTGCTTCGCAGATGGGTTCTTTACTACTGAGCCACCTGGAAAGCCCCCTAATACTATAGAGACTGGTAGTACTATAGGAAAAGGATGAAAAGTAAAGAATCTGAAGGAGCACTTTGTCTCTTTTTCTTTGTTTCCCTTTCTTTGTCCCCATTCTTGTCACTTGCAAACGGGTGGGGATCCTGAAGCATAGCAGTTTTCATGCTCCTTTTATTAACAGCTCTGGGTTCTATCTCATCCAAGCAGGAGCTAAGGAAACACAAGAGGCTAATGTCTTAGAAAGAAAACCCTTTTTATACTTTGCCCTGACTCTGATTTTTACAATAAAGAAGGAGGCAGTCTTTTCCATTAAGAAAACAGTCCATTCATGCTTGTGCAGAGTGAATTCTCTTGAGAATAATGATAAAACTTCCCTACTTTATTACTGTACATTCTAATTCACAACTGCCTCTTTTCAAAAGGCTCTCTATTAGGCAGAGTTTGGCTTATATCTGGATGACCTTGAAGACAGAACCCAAAACAAAACAGAAAGGAAATACATGTTTTCTGGTGTGTAGGACAATGTGCCAGTTCTCTAAAACCTGGCTAATCAATCCAATATAGGATAGACAATAGTATCACTATTATCCTTTGGTTCTTAATTCCACTTGGAGGATGTGAGGAGAAGAATGGGTTCTGTTTATTTGATTAGTATGTTGGAAATAAATAGCTAGATATTTTATTTCTTAAGAAAATAACAAACAACTCTCAAATGTTTCTCCTAGTTTTGCTGGCCATTTGCTTTCCTCTTTACCTTGTAATACACACTACTAATTTCAAATGACAAGCAAAAGGAAAAGGTGGGAAATATACACAACACCATCTGAATGAAAGTATTTTTCAAAGCAAGGTATAAAAAGCAGCAAAATAAGACTGATAAAATTATATCCTTTAGGGCTTTCAATGAACATGGCTAGCAATAAATAACTTTATTCAGAAGTCATTTGTAGTTTTCTCCAATTTGCAACATTCTTCTAAATCTAAAATTTAAAAATTCTGGCTTTCTAAATACATTCTGTAGTTTAAAAGCCAATTTTACTCCTAATTGAAAATAGTTTTGAATCTGATAGGAATTTACATGGAGTAATGATATCCTTTTTATTAGTTAGATTCCTTGCCTCCGTTCTATATCAAATTTTATTGTGCAATTATGTTTTAATATGTTTGAGACTCAAGATTCTTGTATGGAAATACATTTAAAGATTTCTATCTCATAATAAAGTAGATATGCTTCAAATTCCCAAGAAGACAAGATATTTCTGTAACATATAATATTTGATTGAACTTGAGGGACTATGATTTTTTTTTATTGCTGTTCTTTATTGGAAGTGGAGTGGTGGTAGTAGTAGTGGTGGTAGCTGTGTAAAGTATTAATAGCCTGAGTTAGGAGACTTCTATTCTTTTCCAGCAACCAACAGCTGTGGTGACCTCAGAAATGACAAAATGTTAATCTGTAAGAATTTGTCAGTCAATTCTCTTAAACCAGATATAGGACATTTGCCAGAACTGTTCCGTGGCCATTGGTAGAGGCAGGTGTAGAGACAAATGTGGGCATGAAAACAGGGCACCTATCCTTAAAAACAGAAGATAGTAAACTTTAATAAAGGAAATCAGTGAACTAAATAATGCTGCTGCTACTGCTAAATCGCTTCAGTCGTGTCCGACTCTGTGCGACCCCATAGACAGCGGCCCACCAGGCTCCCTCATCCCTGGGATTCTCCAGGCAAGAAATCTGGAGTGGGTTGCCATTTCCTCCTCCAATGCATGAAAGTGAAAAGTGAAAGTGAAGTCGCTCAGTCATGTCCGACTTGTAGTGACCCCATGGACAGCAGCCCACCAGGCTCCTCTGTCCATGGGATTTTCCAGGCAAGAGTACTGGAGTGGGGTGCCATTAAAAGTAATCAGTGAACTAAAATGGACGAGAGTGGGTGAATTTAACTCAGATGACCATTATATCTTCTACTGGGGGCAAGACTCCCTTAGAAGAAATGGAGTAGCCCTCATAGTCAACAAAAGAGTCTGAAATGCAGTTCTTGGATGCAGTCACAAAAATAACAGATGATCTCTGTTCATTTCCACAGAAAACCATTCAAAATCATAGTAATCCAAGTCTATGCCCCAACCAGCAATGCTGAAGAAGCTGAAATTGAATGGTTCTACGAAGACCTTCTAGAACTAATAACCAAAAAAGATGTCGTTTTCATTATAGGAGACTATAATGCAAAAGTAGGAAGTAAAGAGATACCTGGAGTAACAGGCAAATTTGGCCTTGGAGTACAAAATGAAGCAGGTCAAGGCTAACAGAGTTTTGCCAAGAGAATACACTGGTCATAGCAAACACCCTCTTCCAACAACACAAGAGAAGACTCTACACATGTACATCACCAGATGGTCAATACCGAAATCAGACTGACCATATTCTTTGCAGCAAAAGATGGAGAAACTCTATACAGTCAGCAAAAACAAGACTGAGAGCTGACTGTGGCTCAGATCACAAACTCCTTATTGCAAAATTCTGACTTAAATTGAAGAAAGCAGGGAAAGTCACTAGACCATTCAGTTCAGTTCAGTTCAGTCGCTCAGTCATGTCTGACTCTTCGCGACCCCATGAATCGCAGCACACCAGGCCTCCCTGTCTATCACCAACTCCCGGAGTTCACTCAGACTCAGGTCCATCGAGTCAGTGATGCCATCCAGCCATCTCATCCTCTGTCATCCCCTTCTCCTCCTGCTCCCAATCCCTCCCATCATCAGAGTCTTTTCCAATGAGTCAACTCTTTGCATGAGGTGGCCAAAGTACTGGAGTTTTGGCTTCAGCATCATTCCCTCCAAAGAAATCCCAGGGCTGATCTCCTTCAGAATGGACTGGTTGGATCTCCTTGCAGTCCAACGGACTCACAAGAGTCTTCTCCAACACTACAGTTCAAAAGCATCAATTCTTTGGCGCTCAGCTTTCTTCACAGCCCAACTCTCACATCCATACATGACCACAGGAAAAACCATAGCCTTGACTAGACAGACCTTTGTTGGCAAAGTAATGTCTCTGCTTTTGAATATGCTATCTAGGTTGGTCATAACTTTCCTTCCAAGAAGTAAGCGTCTTTTAATTTCATGGCTGCAATCACCATCTGCGGTGATTTTGGAGCCCAAAAAAATAAAGTCTGACACTGCTTCCACTGTTTCCCCATCTATTTCCCATGAAGTGATGGGACCGGATGCCATGATCTTATTTTTCTGAATGTTGAGCTTTAAGCCAACTTTTTCACTCTCCACTTTCACTTTCATCAAGAGGCTTTTTAGTTCCTCTTCACGTATGACCTAAATCAAATCTCTTATGATTATAGAGTGGAAGTGACAAACAGATTCAAGAGATTGTATCTGATAGACAGAGTGCCTGAAGAACTATGGATAGAGGTTCAGGACAATGTACAGGAGGCAGTGATCAAGACCATCCCCAAGAAAAGGAAGTGCAAAAAGGCAAAATGGTTGTCTGAGGAGACCTTACAACTGCCTGAGAAAAGAAGAGAAGCTAAAGCAAAGGAGAAAAGGAAATATATACCCATTTGAATGAAGAGTTCCAAAGAACAGCAAGGAGAGATAAGAAAGCCTTCCTCAGTGATCAATGCAAAGAAATAGAGGGAAACAATAGAATGGGAACGACTAGAGATCTCTTCATGAAATTAGAGATACCAAGGGAACACTTCATGCAAAGATGGGCACAGTAACAGACCTAATAGAAGCAGAAGATATTAAGAAGAGGTGGCAAGAATACACAGAACTATACAAAAAGATCTTCAGGACCCAGATATACACAATAGTGTGATCATTCACTTAGAGCCAGACATCCTGGAATGCAAAGTCAAGTGGGCCTTAGGAAGCGTCATTATGAACAAAGCTAGTAGAGGTGATGGAATTCCAGTTAAGGTATTTCAAATCCTAGAAGATGGTGCTGCTAAACTGCTGCAATTCAATATGCCAGCAAATTTGGAAAATTCAGCAGTGGCCACAGGGCTGGAAAAGGTCAGTTTTCATTCCAATCCCAAAGAAAGGCAATGTCAAAGAATGTTCGAACTACCGCACAATTGCACTCAACTCACAGGCCAGCAAAGTAATGCTCAAAATTCTCCAAGCCGGGCTTCAAAAGTACGTGAACTGTGGGCTTCCAGATGTTCAAGCTGGATTTAGAAAAGGCAGAGGAACCAGAGATCAAATTGCCAACATCCATTGGATCATAAAAAAAGCAAGGCAGTTCCAGGAAAAATATCTACTTCTGCTTTATTGACAATTCAAAAGCCTTTGACTGTGTGGATCACAACAAACTGTGGAAAATTCTGAAAAAGATGGGAATACCAGACCGCCTGATCTGCCTCCTGAGAAATCTGTGTGCAGATCAGGAAGCAACAGTTAGAACTGGACATGGAACAACAGACTGGTTCCAAACCAGGAAAGGAGTACATCAAGGCTGTATATTGTCACCCTGCTTATTTAACCTATATGCAGGGTACATCATGTGAGATGCTGGGCTGGATGAAGCACAAGCTGGAATCAAGGTTGCTGGGAGAAATATCAGTAATCTCAGATATACAGAGGACACAACCCTTATGGCAGAAAGTGAAGAACTAAAGAGCCTCTTGATAAAAGTGACAGAAGAGAGTGAAAAAAGCTGGCTTAAAACTCAACATTCAGAAAACTAAGATCATGGCATCCAGTCTCATCACTTCATGCCAAATAGACGGGGATACAATGAAAACAGTGTGAGACTTTATTTTGGGGGGCTCCAAAATTACTGTAGATGGTGACTGCAGCCATGAAATTAAAATACCCTTGCTCCTTACAAGAAAAGCTATGACCAACCTAGACAGCATATTAAAAAGCAGAGACTTTGCCAACAAAGTTCTGTCTAGTAAAAGGTATGGTTTTTCCAGTAGTCATGTATGGATTTGAGAGTTGGACTATAAAGAAAGCTGAGCCCAGAACTGATGCTTTTGAACTCTGGTGTTGGAGAAGAGTCTTAAGAGTTCCATGGACTGCAAGGCGATCCAACCAGTCCATCCTAAAGGAAATCAGTCCTGAATATTCAGTGGAAGGACTGATGCTGAAACTGAGACTCCAAAACTTTGGCCACCTGATGTGAAGAACTGACTCATTGGAAAAGACACTGATGCTGGGAAAGATCGAAGGTAAAAGGATAAGGGGGTGGCAGAGCATGAGATGGTTAGTGGTTAGATAGCATCACTGACTCAATGGACATGAGTTTGTGCAAACTCTGGAAGATAGTGGAAGACAGAGGAGCCTGGAATGCTATAGTCCATTGGGTTGCAAAGAGTCACAACTTAGAGACTGAACAACAATAATCTTTGTATCATGACATATTATAACTAGATTTATTATGGCAATCAGTTTGAAATGTGTAGGCATATACATTTCTAAAATGTAAAAAAAAAAAGGCCAAACAAATGCAAATTGATTTCCAGTTTACTTCCTAGTCTCAATTTTGATAGACATTTCCTAATTATCCCACTAAAAAACCTCAATATTTTGACTTATATTTTCACAGATACAGAGTATTATTAGCCCTTTTAATGTCTAAGATATGATTAATGGATATATAGTCTCCTCCCTTCTTTCCCTCATCCTTTTCTTCTTTTCTTCCTTCCACCCATTCATTTAACAAATATTCACAGAACACCTGCTATTTGCCAGTCACTGTAAGTAGGCTAATGGAAAAGGAAAAGGCAACCCACTCTAGTATTCTTTCCCGGGAAATCTCATGGACAAAGGAGCTTGGTGGGTGACAGACCATGGGGTCACAAGAGTCGGACATGACTTAGCAACTATACCACCACTACTGTAAGTAGGCACTGAGGATTAAGTACTTAAGAAGATTGGACAATAGCCAAGTGATAGAAAATATTTTCAATTTTCTATGAGTGGAAATGAGTATGGCATACCCTAGGAATTAAAAGAAGTACAGCAGGAGTGGATTAAAGAGAGAAAAAGAGAGGAAGAAAATATATACTATTATGCAGTGATGAAAGTCTTTGTTAAAGGTTTTGGATTTCAAGTGCAATGGAAGCCACTGGGGTGTCTAGAGATGTCAGTATGTCTATAAACAGAATTCCCATTTTTTGAAAACTGTCCTGTCTGCTCTACAGAATAAAACCTGATCAGAACATGAGGACCAGGAGGGAGGCTATCACAGCAGATTAGTCAAAATACACTGCTGATTTGAGCCAGAAAAGTAGCAAAAGGAGTGGAAAGAATTAGAAAATCTTAAATGCTGTTAGGAAGCAGCCTCCATCAAAGTTTAGTAACAAGTGGGAGGGGAATGAATAGGAATTGAAGGAAATGTAGAGTTAAAGATATCTAGGGCTTTGGTTTGAGCTACTAGATGAGTGATGTTTTCAATGAAGACAGAAAACACTGGAAGTTGGGGAAAGCAAATTGACTTTATTAATTTGGATTTCTATGAGTGTGTGTGCGGGTAAACATTGTTTTTCATGCTTTTATAACTTGGAACATAGTATATACTCAACAAATATGCATTAAAGATTTATTATTGACTAAATAAACTTTGTCAATTTTTCAGCTGTGTAGATCTTCAAAGTATAGGCTTCAGAGTGAGAAAATCCTAGGATTGATTCTCAACTTCACCTTAATCCCATTACTTAATCTTTCTGAGGTCTAAACTGCTCATTTAAAAGGGGAGAAGAGGGTGAATAACAATACCCACAGGGAGTTGTTTAGAGGATTAAAAGAAATATAAAAGTGATATAACTATATAAAATGTATACTGCAACTGCTAAAAAAAAATGTTGCTTATTGTTATTACTACCAATAAGCAAAAATAAACTGTTACTAATAATAATTCACAGACTGTTTAAATATTAGTGATAGTAACCGTTTACCTATAAACATTTTGCAACTTTTGACTTACCATTAAAAGTCAACTTGATTTATAGTATCTTTTGTATTTATCAATCTTTTAAATTCTTTTTCTTCAACCTTCTCATCTTTTATCTGAGAACTATCCTTTTGTTATATTAATATTCTCTTACATTTTCTTCTAACAGTTCTATTTTTAATATATTAGTATAATACAATTTAAATTAATACTAAACTAATATAACACAATATAAACTAATATTGTATTAGTATAATACAATTTGTCTTTGTGTATTTTTTCATATGCAGCAGAGAACTCACTTCCCACCATAACGTTAGGTTAGGTTAACTAGTTAACCTCCTCAGTTAATGTCACTTTGTGATATATTAAATCCCTGTATGTAATAAGTTATTCATTTAAGTAATTGAAGAAAACTATACAAAGGTATTCACTACTACATGGGTAAACATAATGAAAAATTGCAACTTTCTTAATATTCATCAGTAAAAGACTGGTCAAATAAATTATGCTTTCCCCATATAATGCAGTAAGGTAGATCTACATGTACTTACATGAGAAGAAATCCACAATATGTTGTTAAGCGTAAGTAAAACAAAAACAAGACATATACTTAAAAGCAGTATCTATAATATTGACTCATTTTAATAAAAATTAAATAATAATTATAATAAACACATAGATATTTAAGTATGCACATGAAAAATCTTGGGAGCACAGTCACCAAAATTTAAACTAGGGAAAATAATTCATGGGAGACACGATATGATATGTACATGAGAATCTTTTTACACTGTTTAATTTTTACAATACATACTTCTACATTGTTGGAACAGTTTGGCATCTAGTTTTTTCTACAATCAGAAAATCAAAGAAAAAATAATCTTTACCTGCAATGGCTTCATAGAGACCAGCTTTGTACCCTAAGTATTCATATTCCTCAAATCTCTGAGGACCCTCACACAGGGCTCTGCACTCCATGTCTTCATTGAAATATTCTCTTAAAGCTTGTTCAAAGTACTTGATAGCTAGTTCAAAGTCATCGGCCTCATAGTGTTTGACTCCTGCACTGTAACTCTCCTAGAAAGAAACAGAAAAAATTTTTAAGACCACCCAAGAAGAACTTGAATAGCAAGATGCAGGAAGATTCTAGATCACTTAGGAAGTGGGGCAGGGGATTCTTTCACTGTGAAAGATAAAGGGTCTCACTGGGAGATAAAGGGTAACTGCCCTGGCTTCAGTTCAGTTCACTTCAGTCGCTGGCTTCAACTCATAAATGAGAAGGGATTGACTGAGTAAGCCTATGCTGCAGCATCAATCAATTTCATTTCCTTCCTGAGATCACTCAAGACTTTGATTTCTAACCTGTTTGAATGTAGGTAGGGCTATGCAACCAAGTGCAGGAAGACTTATGTGGGTGGATGAGATGCTCATTTCCGAGCCTGGTTCAATTTTTTAAAAAAGAAGAAAAAAGACTTCCATCTAAAATCTTCCTCTCTTAGCCTTTTCTTCAGTCTCTTGAAGGTCATACTTTGAGAATAGTGATTTTATTTAAAGGAATAATTGTATGCATGCATGCTCTGTCTTTGCATGGCAAAAAGCAAAGAGGTGCTGAGGAGCCTCTTGATGAAAGTGAAAGAGGAGAGTGAAAAAGCTGGCTTAAAACCCAACATTCAAAAAACGAAGATCATGGCATCTGGTCCCATCACTTCATGGCAAATGGATGGGGAAACAATGGAAATGGTGACAGACTTTGTTTTTTTTGGGTTCAAATATCATTGCAGATAGTGACTGCAGCCATGAAATTAAAAGATGCTTGCTCCTTGGAAGAGCAGCTATGACAAATCTATAGAGCATTTTAAAAAGCAGAGACATTACTTTTCCAACAAAGTTTCAGATGGTCAAAGCTATGATTTTTCCAGTAGTCATAAATGGATGTAAGAAGGCTGAGTGCTGAAGAACTGATGCTTTTGAAATGTGGTGTTGGAGAAGAGTCTTCAGAGTCTCTTGGACTGCAGGGAGATCAACCCAGTCAATCCTCAAGAAAATCAGTCCTGAATATTCATTGGAAGGACTGATGCTGAAACTAAAGCTCCAATACTTTGGCCAGCTGATGCGAAGAACTGACTCACTGGAAAAGACCTTAATGCTGTGAAAGACTAAAGGCAAGAGGAGAAGGGGGCAACAGAGGATGAGATGGTTAGATCATATCACTGACTCGATGGACATGAGTTTGAGCAGGCTCCAGGAGTTGGTGGTGGATAGGGAAGCTTGGCGTGCTGCAGTCCGTGTGGTCGCAAAGAGTTTGACATGACTGAGTGACTGAACTGAAATGATGCTCAGTCGCTCAGTTCTGTCAGACTCCTTGTGACCCTATGGACTGTAGCCCTTCAAGCTTGTCTATGGAATTTTCCAGGCAAGACTACTAGAGAGGGTTGTCATTTCTTGGGGGACAAGAAATGTCCTTGGGGGATCTTCCCAACCCAGGAATTGAACCCATGTCTCCTGCATCTCCTGCATTGACAGGCAGATTCTCTGCCACTGAGCCTCTTGGGAAGGAATAATTATGTAACTTTGTTGTTGTTTTTCCATCCTTAAGTTGTGTCCAACCCTTTGTAGTCCCTGGACTGCAACACACCAGACTTCCCTGATCATTATCTCCCAGAGTTTGCTCAAACTCATGTCCACTGAGTCAGTGATGCCATCCAATCACCTCATCCTCTGTCATCCCCTTCTCTTCCTGACCTCAATCTTTCCTAGCATCAGGATCTTTCCCAGTGAGTTGGCTCTTTGCATCAGGTGACAAAAGTATTAGAGCTTCAGCTTCCTGCTTCAGCTTCAGCTTTACGTAGCTTTAAAAAAACAAAAAATTGAAATGTATGAGTACCCTGGAAAAACCACTGAATTGGTTGCTGGGAAATCATGGGGTGACTTTGAGCAATTCACATGGGTTTCAACTCCAGTGGGTAAAATTAAAGTGCTGAAGGTGGGAGGCATGGGGGTACAGGGGGAGGCTGAGGCTCACAAAGGGCTACAAATGTTTATGTCATGTCTTACTTTTCACCATATCATACTGCTTTTCTAAGTTAATTTTAATTTCTCTCTCAATATTTTTAGCCCTGCACTACAATGTTTCATCTTAAAGTACAAAAATGAAACTGTATTGGAAATTGAGAATCAGTGTGAGATATCCACTCATAGGAATTTGCTCTGAATCCATTGAACCTTGGTAGCACTTAGCTTCTCATGGTTAGTGCAGGATCCCCAAAGCTTACCAGGTGTGGTTTGGCCTCCCGGTCTACCAGCTGGAGGTCTTCAACTCCCGCCATCGTTCTGTAATTCTCGATGTTCTGCTGCATTTCCATGTGCTCCGGGTTGGCCATGAAAAATGTGTGTGCTGCTGCCACTGCCTTTTCCATCTGGTTAAGCTATAAAGAGGGGGAGAAAAAAAGGACCAAATGAAGGCAAATATTTCTAAACCACATTGAGTACCAGTCCAAGGGTCACAGACTGAAAGTGCCAGGGCTGGGTTCATTCCCTCCAGCCAGCCTCCACACTAAAGGGCAGGAAGTTAATAAACAAGCGCTCCTAAAATGATATGTGGGTATGGGTATTTTGGCTATGGTGAAAACGGATAAACGTGCTTTGTTCTAAGTTTGTTCTCTTCTCCCTCATTTCGAAGCCATCTGTGTTTCCTGGCAAATTGAATCGACATGCTTCCGTTTGCTTTTCAATTGATCAAAATTAAAAACTGCCAATGCTGTGCCATGTCTGATTCACATTTTCAATATTTTTGTCTTTTTTATCTGATTTTCTTTGTGTTCCTTTTGGCTTTAAT
Source organism: Bos indicus (assembly GCF_029378745.1). Lineage (NCBI taxonomy): Eukaryota > Metazoa > Chordata > Mammalia > Artiodactyla > Bovidae > Bos > Bos indicus. The sequence goes on along the minus strand of NC_091760.1, from coordinate 77,908,369 downwards.
CCTTACAATAGAGGAATAAACCGTGACTTTCTGAAATATGATATTGGGGATACATTCCACTACACCAAGTTTGCTATAAAGGCTTTAGAATATGAAGAACACAGATTTTAAAATAATTCTTCCAATCCATACAAGATACTAAATATAGTACAGAAAATGTACTACTATATTTCTTTGATTAAGAAATTGATTCCAAACTTACACTTGGATTCTCATCAGTACAAAAAGAAGGATTTTCAATAAAATACAAAGACACTATAAATCTCCTCTTAAACCACTTAATATGCTGTTCCCCATGTAACATGCAGTGGTGTACTTTTTTAAACAAAATGAAATTAAATTTGTTTGATTTAATACATTTTGCCCTGTTTTCTCCATGGAGAATATCTATAGACAGAGTCTGACCTCAATTCAGAAAAGTGAATAGTCACACTAGCACTAGTCATTTTCACAATGAAATATAAATTACATTAGGTCTATTTTGAAGTGTCAGTTCAGTTCAGTCACTCAGTCATGTCTGACTCTGTGTGACCCCATGAACCTCAGTACATCAGGCCTCCCCGTCTATCACCAACTCTCAGATGCCACCCAAACCCATGTCCATTGAGTTGGTGATGCCATCCAACCACCTCATCCTCTGTTGTCCCCTTCTCCTCCTGCCCTCAATCTTTCCCAGCATAGGGTCTTTTCAAAAGAGTCAGCTCTTCGTATCAGTTGGCCAAAGTATTAGAGTTTCAGCTTCAACATCAGTCCTTCCAATGAACACCCAGCACTGATCTCCTTTAGGATGGACTGGTTGGATTTCCTTGCAGTAAAAGGGACTCTCAAGAGTCCATTCCAACACCACAGTTCAAAAGCATCAATTCTTCAGTGCTTAGCTTTCTTTATAGTCCAATTCTCACATCCATACTTGATCACTGGAAAACCCATAGCCTTGACTAGATGGACCTTTGTTGGCAAAGTAATGTCTCTGCTTTTGAATATGCTATCTAGGTTGGTCACAACTTTCCTTCCAAGGAGTAAGCCTCTTTTAATTTCATGGCTGCAATCACCATCTGCAGTGATTTTGGAGTCCCCAAAAATAAAGTCAGCCACTGTTTCCACTGTTTCCCCATCTATTTGCAATGAAGTGATGTGACCAGATGCCATGATCTTCATTTTCTCAATGTTGAGCTTTAAGCCAACTTTTTCACCCTCCTCTTTCACTTTCATTGAGAGACTCTTTAGTTTTTCTTCACTTTCTGCCATAAGGGTGGTGTCATCTGCATATCTGAGATTATTGATATTTCTCCTAGCAATCTTTATTTCAGCTTGTGTTTCTTCCAGTCCAGTGTTTCTCATGATGTACTCTGAATATAAGTTAAGTAAGCAGGGTGACAATATACAGCCTTGATGTACTCCTTTCCAGATTTGGAACCAGTCTGTTGTTACATGTCCAGTTCTAACTGTTGCTTCCTGACCTGCATACAGGTTTCTCAAGAGGCAGGTTAGGTGGTCTGGTATTCCCATCTCTTTCAGAATTTTCCACAGTTTGTTGTAGTCCACACAGTCAAAGGGTTTGGAATAGTCAATAAAGCAGAAATAGATGTTTTCTGGAACTCTCTTGATTGTTCGATGATCCAGCAGATGTTGGCAATTTTATCTCTGGTTCCTCTGCCTTTTCTAAAATCAGCTTGAACATCTGGAAGTTCACGGTTCATGTATTGCTGAAGCCTGGCTTGGAGAATTTGGAGCATTACTTTACTAGTGTGTGAGATGAGTGCAACTGTGCAGTAGTTTGAGCATTCTTTGGCATTGCCTTTCTTTGGGATTGGAATGAAAACTGACCTTTTCCAGTCCTGTGGCTACTGCTAAGTTTTCCAAATTTGCTGACATACTGAGTGCAGCATTTTCACAGCATCATCTTTCAGGATTTGAAATAGCTCAAATGGAATTCCATCACCTCTACTAGCTTTGTTCATAGTGATGCTTCCTAAGGCCCACTTGACCTCACATTCCAGGATGTCTGGCTCTAGGTGAGTAATCACACCATCATGATTATCTGGGTCATGAAGATTTTTTTGTACAGTTCTGTGTATTCTTGCCACCTCTCCTTAACATCTTCTGCTTCTGTTAGGTCCCTCCCATTTCTGTCCTTTATTGAGCCCATGTTTGCATGAAATATTCCCTTCATATCTATAATTTTCTTGAAGAGATCTCTAGTCTTTCCCATTCTGCTGTTTTCCTTTATTTCTTCACATTGATCACTGAGGAAGGCTTTCTTATCTCTCCTTGCTATTCTTTGGAACTCTGCATTCAGATGTTTATATCTTTCCTTTTCTCCTTTGCTTTTCACTTCTCTTCTTTTCTCAGCTATTTGTAAGGCTTCCTCAGACAGCCATTTTGCTTTTTTGCATTTCTTTTTCTTGGAGATGGTCTTGATTCCTGTCTCCTGTACAATGTCATGAACTTCCATCCATAGTTCATAGGCACTTTGTCTATCAGATCTAATCCCTTAAATCTATTTCTCACTTCCACTGTATAGTCATAAGGGATTTGATTTAGGTCATACCTGAATGGTCTAGTGGTTTTCCCCACTTTCTTCAATTTCAGTCTGAATTTGGAAATACGGAGTTCATGATCTGAGCTACAGTCAGCTCCTGGTCTTGTTTTTGCTGACTGTATAGAGCTTCTCCATCTTTGGCTACAAAGAATATAATCAATCTGATTTTGGTGTTGACCATCTGGTGATGTCCATGTGTAGAGTCTTCTCTTGTGTTGTTTTGAGAAATGAAATTCACTGTTACTGAACAAGTAAATGTGGAATCATGGGAGGCATAAAATATTCAACTGAGTTGGCTTTTGACAGTCTGGCCCTCAAGTATCTGTAAGAAATCCTGAGCTATTTCATGGTATATAAAAAATCTTATCCATCACTATAGAAAACATAAACTGTTGTATTTTAAGATCTGACATCCTTATCTTTGTCCAATAATAGTAAAGCCTTCCCTTTTTAATTTGCATATTCTTAGCTACTGCTCTTCCCTTCATTCAATCTTCCCTGATACCAGTTTTGCCTGCCACCTTTACTCTTGTTCTCACTTTAGGGGTTTCAGAAATTATTTTTGCTGTCAAAAATCACTAATTTAGGATTTTTTATTTCTTCATTAATTAAAATTTCCTTAATTCCTCATACACCAACACAGACAAATATGAATTATATGGACTCTACATAATGCCAAATATATAGATACAGAGGAAGAGGAATAGGTTCTAAATTGGGTATATATTTACACTGACTGAACAAATGAACCTGGAAAAAGTCATTTAAACATCTGTGTCTTGGTTCTACATTAAGAAGCCCCCATGACACCACCTACTACATAGGCTTTTGGAAGAATTTATTGATACTACATAGGATTTTGGAAGGATTTATTGATAGTGCTTCAGGAATCACTAAACCTTGAAAAACTAAATAACAGGATACAATTTATATATGATCTATTAATTTCAAGGATGGAAATATATCCTCATTAATGCTGAGTATGCATAGTCTGAAACTGCCATAAGAATGTAATTTATGAGGATATAATAAGGTACTGGTGGTCGGTGAAAATGGCCTCCAGTTAAGAGTCGACTATAAGTTATGAACATAACAGGTTAGCATTGACACACTCTAGTTTTATAACAGCAGCCATTAACATTGAATGAACATAGATAAAGTTCTATATATTTTTCACCTTCCTACCTTCATGTTTTGCTCAGACTGTACCCTGAGCTTGAGATCTTTTGGTTTTTGTTTTTTTCTTATTGAAATCTAACATATCCTATAAAGGCAAGTTTAAATCCTGGCTTCTCGAAGAGATTTTTTCTCAACCCTAAAGCTATAGTCAAGCACTGCTTATCCTCTTACCCTTATTCCTCTACTGACACTGATCAGACTCTGCCGTACATGGCACTTAGCTGCCTATACTTGTTACTCCCAGTAAAGCTCTCTGAGGATAGGGACCACAGGACTTATTTATCTTTTTTTCCATCTACTTTATAAACAGATAATGTCTATGATATATCCAAGTAAAGATAAAAACAAGTTCTAAGAAGCAAATTTACACACACATCAAAAGGTATATTACATATGAGTATGCTTCACAAGCTATAATGGACTAAAAAGATGGAAGCTTAATAGCAAAATCTCTGAAGTTATTATTCACACTGAGAGCTTCCAATACTTATTATCACTGATGAATGTGATTCAGTAGCTCTTAAAAATGGTCAGCCAACACTGACAAATTGGTTCCTTCTCTTAAATTTGACCACATTAGTTTTTTTTGCTTATTTGGTGCTTTCCCTATTTATAGCCCATTATTAAACACAACCCCATGTTCTCCAATATAAATATAAAGAAGATTCTATGACTTAAGTTTAATCCATAAAACTGGCTTTTAAATTATTGTGAACCAGTTCAGGAAACTAGCATTGTCTGCCAGAGACTATAAATCAAGCCATTATTTTAACTGGAAGCCTGATATCTGTGTACACCTTTTTAGAAATTAGATACACACACCTAACACAGTACGAAAAGTCCAGGTGAACATGTGTATGCTACATATACAGCTGAACTGTTAGATGGATTTATTATAGGGTCTTATAAGTATTAGGTTTCAGCTAAGGAAGATCCTACCAACTATTCCACTGAAATAAATAAGAAGCTAACTGCCTTTAAAGGCTTCAAATTGGATTTCCTTTAAGAACAAATTGAAATATACCCACAGGAGAGAGTAACTCTAATGTGAGGGTAACTCCATGCATTAGAAATATAAACTGTAAAATAACGAACAGCTGGAGAAAGGAGGATGATTCAACAAGATGGCATGACAAGTTTAAGGGAGTTTGCTGCTCTACCGTGATATGAGAAATACTGTTAAGAAATGCCTTTGAGAAGCACTGAGCCATTTCATCTCAGGCTATGCAGAGCTAAGGCAAACATTTTCTCCTGCCAGCCATGCTGCATGGAAAAAAACTAATTAAATCAACACCCTGCTGATGTTCGGAAGTTACTCTTTCCACTGCTGAGTGAATCAGACTCTTGCTGTTGTTCAGTCACTAAGTTGTGTCTGATTCTTGTGACCTCGTGGACTGCAGCACACCAGGATTCCCTGTTCTTCACTATCTCTGAGAGTTTGCTCAAACTCATGTCCATTGTGTTGGAATCAGACTCTACTGACTCAAAAATGGTTTTTCACAACAAATAATAAAGTAGTATTTCAAAAATATACATTGACTACTTAAAAACCTTCAATAGCTATCCAGTGACCACCAAGGTAATTTCAGAAACTATGCTCCATGGCTATCAAGACACTGCAGGATTTGGGCCCTGCTCTATCTTTCTATTCCTATTCACCACTATGCAACTTTTCCCAGGAAATTTCTAGAAAAATTCCTAGAAATTTTATAATTTCCTTTCCTCTTATTCAAGAAAACACAGATAGACCCAGAACTCCAGCCATACCAAGTTCTTTATTTCACTCATTCACTTATTCAGCAAATATTTGCACTAAATCTATGCCAGGCACTGTGAAAGTCAATGAGACTAACTACACAGCCAAAATAGACAAAACCCCCATTTCCAGGTGCTTATGGTCTCATCCAAGGGGACAAGCCTTAAATAAATAAATCATTAACGAAAGTAAGTGTAGATTGCATTAAGTGCTATGAGGAAATGAATGGATAGTCCAGTACAAGCTGATTGGGTTGGGATAGGACTCCGTTAGATGAATTAGTCAAGGAAGGACTCTACAATGGGATTTTTGAGCTGATACTTAAATGCTGAAAAGCCAGTCATGAGCAGAAGAGGTAGAAGAGTGATTTAGGCAAAAGAAAGTCAAGGGCAAGAGCCCTGAAATGGAAAAATTCTTGACATGTTTCCAAAGCAGAGTGGAGACTAGGGAGAGTGACTTGAGAAGTCAGAGAACAGATATCTGGTAGGCTATGGTAAAGAGTTTGAAAATGATATCATCAACTCAAAGGACATGAGTTTGAGCAAATTGCTAGAGACAGTGAAGGATGTGGAGCCTGGCACGCTGCAGTCCATGGTGTCACAAGGAGTTGGACACAAGTGAGTGACTGAACAACAACAAAACTAAGTGCAAGAGGAAACCATTAAGGAATTTTAAGTAATAACTAATTCATATTTTCAAATGATAATTCAGACTGCTACATGGAGAAAGATCTTGGGTAGCAGGCAGGAGAACATTTCAGTAATGCAGAGCAGAGGTAATGTTTTTACATAACAAAATAAAAATAGGACAGCACAGGTTTGCTACCTCCCTCCTCCTTTTCCACCTATCCCTCTTCCATTCCTTTCTCCTCCTTTCCATTTTTGCCCATTCTTGACATAGCAATGTTTCTCAATTCAGAAAGCAGATGCATAGCCCAAAATGAAACAATTCTAAAAATTTCAAACTTATTTTAGGGAAGATGCACAAATTCCTTTGCTTCTGAATTAGCATAAATATGAAGCTCAAGCATTTTGAATATGAGTTTAGAACAGCTTGTAAGACATGAGCAAGAAAGGAAAGGGATTGATTCTAAAACGCATTAAAACATGTTGAGAACACTGTATACTTTTGAAACAGAGTATTTAAGATAATGTTGGATCTTCTGAAGCCTTTTTATACAGTCAGGGTAAAACATCAAGCCTGAAATAAGTAATTTCAATTCTTGTATTCAAGCAACATTTTCAATAAAGAAGGGAATTCTTTCTCTATTTTTATCACCCTAACTGGGAATTCATCCGATACCATGCATTACAGTTTGATGCAATGCTATTAAAATATCTTTTTATCTTGGCTCTTTGCTTAAAATTCCACAATAGTAACTTAAGAGAATTTTTAACCCCATGTGAAGTTTCTTACCTACTACCAAACATGTAAATAGACAGTGAAGACATCCCATTTCTAAGCCATAGTGGAATTTTTAAGCTTTGATTAGCAGTATAATCACACTAGCTGGAAGGAAGGGAAGTCACCAGATTACAGCATATCATGCAAAACACTAAAAATTTATGGGCTAAAAACTTCTATCTTTCTTTTATGAAGCAGGAAGATTTTTTTTTAATAATAGTGACACCCAATCTTTTCATAGCTGTTTCAGCTCTTGTTAATGTCTCCAAATTTACCTCAAATTTTTGCTAGCCCAAAGTTAATTTTCCTTTAAAAACCACATCAGTAAATAAGTAAATTTTACATAATTGAAGAACATATTAAAAGAAGACCATTAAAGACCCACCAAATTTTGAAAAAAAATTGAAAGCAGTTTGTTCAAACCACTGAATTAAACTAAATCCTACAAATTACAGTGTTCCAAATGTAAAGACCTGGCTTTTCAATGAAAATTCAAACTTAGGAAATTCCCCAACATTTCCATATAATGGAGTCAGATTTTCAGAGTCCAAAACAGCTATATGAAGAATAACTTTACATTCTTATTCCACAACTTCCGGTGAGGTTACTGTCCTTTATGTTGCTAATTTAACTTGTAAAAAGCCCCATATATTGAGCTATTTTCATAATTCAGCTATGCTAGATAATTGTTTGATTTTCCTAATTCATAAAATTAATTTTAGCAGACATTGAGGACTACGTGATAGTCTGTGTTGTCCTTGTTGGCTTGATTACTAGGAAGCTCAGAACTAAATTTTATTCTCATTTGCATTAACTGTATTATGCTGTGTTCTAGTATATCAAACTGAAGCTAGTATATTTTCATTATTTTCTTTAAGTTTGTTTTTGTTTTTTTTTTCCCCATTTCAAAAATCTCATTATAGAAATAATTGATTTAGCAAGGTAACTTCAAGTTCTTTTGGACACAGAAAAGGTATAATTTACTCAAAAGATAATGCCCCACAGCAAAGGAAATTTCTAGTAATTAAATTCTTTCCTACTTGTCAAGGTAGAACATATAGAATTTTTTAGCTTTAAAGAACATATATTAATTCACAAATTAGGTGTTCATGTTAATATAGAAAGGGAACTTATCTTTGCATTTATGGAATGTTAGTCTAAAGTGTAGTCATGGTTATGAGTAAATATTTGTAGCTTTCAAAATGCTGTTTGGTAAGGATTAGATGAGAAATGACACATTTAAAGAGTAACGTTTTCTCTTGAGGAGTAAGTTGGAAAGGAAACATACGTTTTTTAAAGCACTTTCTTTTGCCAAATAGCTTATACCCTTATTTATTGTCCTGAGCCTGATTAATAGACTTCTGTTTTTTCTAAACACTCTGGTGCAGTTTTAATCTTATGTTTACAATTTAATGTTAAACACAGATAGTAACTCGCCACCATCAAACGAGCTCTGTGGAACAACAAATCTATCAGTTAAGCATGCTAGAAGATTTCTTATCTAAATAAAAACCATCTTTTAGGGTAAGGAAAACACTAAAGTAAAGAAGCAAAACTTTTAAACATGTTATTTCATATTAGAGACTATTTAAAACAAAAAGTCCTTGACTTTTTGAGGAAAACACACACACACACACACACACACACACACACACACACACAGGGAACTCAAAGCACTAGCCAAAAAACATGTGTGTGCTTAATTTGGACCAAATCTCTCAAGCTGTCTGTGTATTGTCTAAGTTCCTAACAAGACAGCGGCCAAGACTTGGCTGGCTGCTGGGTGAGGAGAGAGGACTATCTCAGGGATGCAATGTGGACAAGCCCTACTTACCACGTATCAGATGAAATTGATGTGTGGTTTACTGGTATGCCACTGTTATTTTTGGTTTCAAACATTAGGACAGGGTAAGACTGCACTACTGAGAAAGCGTCTCAACCTCTGTGGTATTGTCCAGAAGTCTCCCTTGAGGTGTCAGAGAATGACTAATGGTTACCGAAAAGTAAGTTTGGGCCAAGACCTCTCTGACATTTGCTTCCTGCTACTGTTTTTGGAGACACAGCTTTAATCCTCTTTGAAAATGTCTTTGGAAGGTGGCTGTCACTCATGTTCAACTCCAGTTTTGCCAATGTCACATGTCTATTGTAGTAGTCATTACTGCCATGTAAAGAATCTTACTCATGTCTGATTTTGAAAAATAAATAAATAAATAAAAATCTAATATTTCTCTTTGTGAGCTCAGAACTGCACTCTCCTTTGTGACTCCCATATCATGTGAGCACCATTTTGTTTGTGAGATTGTTAATAAGAATTTAACCTTGTATACTGTTGTATAGTTTGCAACACAATTTACAATACTACTGATAAAAATTAAAATAATAAAAATGATCATTTATCAAGTGTATAATCAATTCCTCTTGTGAAATTCTTGAAAAATGTGGAAGATGCACCCCTACCTCACCTTAGGTCCAGAACAAAAGTGGTTGACTATTATTTACAATAACACATTATAATAAAACAATGAGCTATAGCTTCACGGGGAAATAGTGCTGGCACAGACTGAGTGGCCCTTAATGAACTCGATGGTATAAAAACAAAGTTTGTTGTTCTAACTGTTCACGCATGCTTAACTTCTGCCTGGTTTTCATTATGATAAATGGAGATGAATGCTGCCTATCCCTAGTGACCCATTAAGAAAGTTCTAGCTAGCCATCACTTTGCTCGAGCCAACAGCCTAATTGCTTACAACCAGAGTTATGTCTCTGTAGTCATCAGCAGCCAGATCACATTTTTTTTCACTCCAAACTGTACAAAGGTGCAATCTTTTTAATTTATCTGTCATATGACTGACAAATGATTGCAAATGCAAATAAACTAAATTCGGGCTTTCTGCTTCAAAGGTATCCTTTAAAAATCAGCAGTGAAAGCTTAAAATAGATTTGACACTGATTTTTTATTTCTTGAGAATAGAAAAGCTTTTCCAAACTTTTATGTATGTTAGTTGCATGGATTCGTGAAATAAAAAAGTGACGGGTATAAAACGCTTGTCATAGGTGAGAAGGAATGGGACAACCAAGGACTGAGACTCAAAATTTGCGTTTATGTTCTGTTTCTCTTGTAAACACTCAGGTATCCTAAGTGGACCACAGATGGAAGAGTATGTGCCAGGGAAAGGAAGTAACATACTGGACTTTGCCTCAATAAAAATTGTAACAGTACTAGGATAGCACTAAGAGATAGCTTGCCAAAACTGATGACTTGGGGAGGGGCTTTAGAGTTTAGTGAGTATATAGAAAAATTCAGTCATTGCAATTTCTCTTTCTTTATTGAGGTGGATCATTTTTAGTCTTTTGTTGAATTTGTTACAATATCGCCTCTATTTTATGTTTCAGTTTTTTGGCTGGGAGGCATGTGGGTTATTAGCTGCCCCACCAGGGACTGAACCAGCACCCTCTGCATTGGAAAGTGAACTCTTAATCATTGGGCCTCGAGGGAAGTCCCATGTTGTGACAGTTTCTAACATCTTTTCATTTTGGTCTCCCTTCCATTTTGCGTTTATGAAACAAAATTTAACTTCCTACCCAAACCAGTCCACTGTGAGAAATGTAAGAAAAGCAAACAAGCAAAGCAAACACTTTCACACGTGCACCTTTTTGGTATAAATATGCCATGTTCCTCTATGAAATACAAACTTTTTCTTACTCTTTTAAGGGTGGAGAGACTTACTTCAAAAAGTATTTCAAAGCCTTCGTTTCAGCTCATATGGAAGAAAGCACCATGGCTGCAAATCAAACGGAGAGTCACTCCAAAGACCACTCTTGGAGGGGACTTCTAAAAGACTCTAAGGTCCTTTCAGGGTTTTAACCCATAAGGCAGACTAATGGGGACTCTTAACCTGACAGCCCACAGGGTCTTACTAAAGAGGTGGTTTTGATGATAAGAGTTCTTTCAATGTTTCATAAGCCCCTCTGGCATCATTCCTGCACTTTGTGAAACATTCAGCCACAGCAATAACCTTAGGCTCTACTGTAAATTAAGTATTCCTGCATACGCACAGGTTAACTATAAACCCAGACATTTCCTCCATACCTCAGGCAATAGACTATACTGGAAAGAAGTTCCAGTCAATTTGAATTTCTGAGGAGGCTAAAGCTCGTAGAGAATTTGCTTACTTATTAAACATATCAGGTAGCATTCATTTTCTGTTACTTTGGTGGCAGCTGCATTGGTCTTCTGAGAACTAACTTCTATTAACCATAGATAACCAGGGCTAGAAAGGCCCTTTAAATCATATAGTACCATTGCTTCATTTAATGTGTGGATAAAACATTTGCAAAGAAAATCAGGAGTAAAACTATAGTTAGAATCTGTATCTTTTCTTAAAACATTCACAAACACATACTTCGGATTTTAATCCCGTAATTTCAAAGTAGAGGTGGGTTCATGCATATCTGGCCTATGTAAAAAGTGTTTGCTGATCACCTCTTCTATAGAAAGAACTATGATAGGTGTTCTCTGAGGATATAAATTGTTTATAATATTGTCCTCAATCATTTGTTAAATACAGCTCAACAGGACAAAGAGACACACAGATTATTAATCTCAAGAGTTAAGACTCTATGTGATTAGAGGGGAGAGTAAGTTACACTCAACACAGTACTATAGAATTGAAAGAAATTTGAAACCACAATAACCTATAATGTACAGGAAAGACATCATTGAGAAAGTGGGATTGAGACTTGGTCTTGAAGAATAGGAAACATGTATATATCTCAGATGCAGAATAGGATGAGCTGAAAGAAATAGGGATGACTCAAATATTCTTATAGAATAGTAATTTGACTGAACTGGCTCATGCAAAAGGTCTAGATTGCAGAGTAATGGAAAACAAGGTTGAACAAGGATGGAATTTGGTGCTCTTTGAACACTAAAGTGCTTTGATTTTTTATTCTTGGAAAAAGAGACTCAGATGTATCTATGTGTGCATGTATGTGAGTGTGGTCATGAAAATCTCTCCTGCTTCATTTCAAAAAGAATTTGGAAAATAACAATTACAATATTTGAGGTAACTACAAAAAACTTTTTCTTAAGATTTTGGTTTTTGGAGCTTTTTTAAGTTCAGAGCAAGATATAGAAGAAAAAAAAAAACAAAAACAGAGATTTCCAATATCCCCTATGCCACCAAACAAACATAGCCTCTCCTATTATCAGCATCCCTAACTATAGTGGTATATTTGTTACAATTGAGGAACCTATATCAACACACCATAATCACCTGAAGACCGCAGCAATCACTCTTGGTCGTGTATATTCTATGGATTTAGAGAAATGAATAGAGACAAGTATATAACATTAGGGTATTATAGAGAGCATTTTTATTTCCTAAAAATCCTCTGTTTTCCAGCTATTCATCCCTCCCCACCCTAACCCCTGGCAACCATTGATCTTTTTATTGTCACCAAAGTTTTGCCTTTCCCAGAATGTTATATAATTATAATCACAGTAGTGTATCTTTTCAGATTGGCTTCTTTCATTTAGTAATATGCATTTGAGGTTTCTCTGTCTTTTCAAGACTTCATAGCTCATTTCTTTTTAGCATTTTTAGCATTAGTATCTGGATGTACCACAGTTCCTTTAGTTATTAAGCCTACTAAAGTATGTCACAGCTTCTTCTAAGTTTTGCAAATTACCAATAAAGCTGCTACAAACATCTGGGTGCAGATTATTGTGCAAAAACAAATTTTCAACTTCTTTGGAGAAATACCAAGGAATGAGATTGCTGGATGGTGTAGTAAGAGCAGTTTAGGTTTGTAAGAAACCACCAAGCCATGTTCTGGAGTGACCTCACCATTTTGTATTCCCATCAGCAATGAATGAAAGCTCCACCTTCTTGCCAGCATTTGATGTGAGTGTTCTGGATATTGGTCTAATAAAAGCATATTAGCATTTTCTTTTTCCTTGGATTTGCAATTCCCTGATGAAATATGCTGTAGAAAATTTTTTCATATGCTTATCTATTATTTGTATATCTTTATTGGTAAGGTTCTGTTAAGGTCTTTATTCATTTTTAAATTGGGATGTTGGTTTTCTTATTTTTGAGCTTTAAGGGTTCTTTGCATATTTTGGGTAAGAATTTTTTATGTCAAATGTGCTGTTTGCCAATATTTTTCCTAGTCTGTTGCTTGTGTTCTAATTATCTTCCCACTGTCTTTTGCAGAATAGAAGTTTTAAATTTGAATGAAGTCCAGCTTATCACTTATTTCTTTCATGGATGGTGCCTTTGGTATTGTATCCAAAAAGCTACTTCCATATCCAAAGTCATTTGTATTATCTTCTAGAAATTTTATATTTGTGCATTATACATTTAGATCTATAATCAATTTTGAGTTAATTTTTGGGAAGGACATAATTTTTTTAAAAGACTACCTTTGCTGCATGGTATTGCCTTCACTCCTTTGTCAAAGATCAGTGGATATATTTATATGGGTCTATTTCTGGGCTCTTTACTCTGTCCTATTGATCTACATATCTGTTTTTGTGCCAGTACCATACTGTTTTGATTACCATAGCTTTGTAGCATAGTTTCAAATTTGAGCACGTGATACATCCAGCTTTGGCTGTGTTATGTTTTATACATTTTTCAAGATTTCCTTGGCTTTTTGGGGTCTTCTGTGATTCCATACAAATTTTAGGAGGGTTTGCTCTGGTTTTGTAAAATTGTCCTTCATATTTTGATAGAAAATATATAAAATCAGAAATTAATGACAAGAAAAAATTGAAAAAAATAAACACATGGAAACTTAAGAGCATGCTACTAAACACAAAATAAGTTGATGGATAAATCAAAAAGGAAATAAAAAAAAATACCTTGAGACAAATGACAATGGAAGCACAACTGTCCAAAATCCACAGGATGCAGCAAAAGCAGTACAGTGAGGAAAGTTTGCAATGATACAGGCCTCGCTCAAGAAGAAAAATCTCAAATAAACAATCTAAATATATACTTAAAGGAATTAGAAAAAAGAAGAATAAGCAAAGCCCAAATTTAGTAGAAATGATATTATAAAGATCAGAGCAGAAATAAATAGACTAAAAAACAAAAAAGATCAGAGAAACTAAGATTTGTTTCTTTGAAAAGATAAAGCATAATTGACAAATCCTTAGTGAGACTCATCAAGAAGAAAAGAAAAAAAGAGAAAAAGTTTAAATAAATAAAGTTAGAAATAAAAGAGGAGAAATTACATTGATTGCCATAGAAATTCAAAGGATCATAAGAGAATACTACAGATAGTCATTTCACCACACACTGTATAACTTAGAAGAAACTTCCACTGTATATAGAGTCACACAACTATCCAAAACTGAATTGTGAATAAATAAAAAAATCTGAATAGACTGATTTCCTAGTAATGCAATAGAAACAGTAGTTTTAAAAGCTCGCCCAAAATAAAAGTCCAGGTCCAGATGACTTCACAAGTGAATTCTACCAAACAATTAAAGAGGAATTAATATTTATCCTTCTCAAAACAAAAAAAAAAAAAATGAAGAGGAAGAAATATTTCCAAATTTATTTTATGAGGACAGCATTACCCTAAAACCAAAACCAGACAAAGATATTACAAAAGAAGAAAATTATCGTCCACTATCCCTGGGGGATATAGATGCAAAAATCCACAACAAAATATTAGTAAACAAAATTTAGCAGTGTATTTTAAAAGAATTATATGGGGCTTCCCAGGTGGCACAGTGTAAAGAATGTGCCTGCCAATGCAAGAGACTCAGGTTCAATCCCTGGATCATGAAGATCTTTTGGAGTAGGAAATGGCAACCTGCTCCAGTATTCTGGAAAATTCCATGGAAAGAGAAGCTTTGTCAGCTACAATCCATGGGGGTGGAAAGAACTGGGCACAACTGAGCATGCACCCATGCACGCACAAGAATTATTTACTATGAATCAAGTGGGATTTATTCCAGCGATATAAGAATGATTTAACATTCATAAATCAATCATTGTGATGCACCACATTAACAAAAGGAAGAATAAAAGTCATATGATTACCTCAACAGATGCAGAAAGAGTATTTGACAAAATTCAGCATCCATTTATGACAGGAATTCTCAACAAACCCCTCATAGAGGAAACATATATCAACATAATAAAGGCTATTTATGACAAATTCACAGCTAACATCATACTCAACCCTGAAAAGCTGAAAACTTTTCCTCTAAGATCAGTAAAAAGACAAGGATTGCTACTCTCATCACTTTTATTCAAGATAATATTGGAAGTCCTTGCTACAGCAATTAAAAATAAAAAGAAATAAATGGCATCCAAGTTGTAAAGGAAAAAGTAAAACTGTCACTATTTGAAGATGACATGATACTATATATAGGAAGTCCCAAAGACTCTAGTCCTCCTGAAAAAAAAATTAGAACTAATAAGTAAAGTCACTAAAGTTGCAGGTCCCTTCCCCTAGGTCACTTAGTCTC
The DNA here is from genome assembly GCF_029378745.1 of Bos indicus. Classification (NCBI taxonomy): domain Eukaryota; kingdom Metazoa; phylum Chordata; class Mammalia; order Artiodactyla; family Bovidae; genus Bos; species Bos indicus. Next base: position 77,892,997 of record NC_091760.1, on the reverse strand, counting down.
TGATAACACTAAAGCAAGTTAGGCACTGGTTAGTTTTTCCTGAGGATGAGCCTTGTTAAGAAGAACGAAGTTTCTCTAGTATACTTCAGAATGGTTTCTTGTCCCTTGCAGGAAACATGAGCAGATTTTTCTTTAATACTTAGTTAGAACCCAGTTGAGTTCCTAGAGGTAAATCTCACAATATTGAGTGTGCCCCTCTATGGCTGTCTCCACCAACCCGAAGTTTTTAACTCTCAGAATTGTCCACACTGAGCCAAATGCAATTTGTTGACTACAGTTCAGGTTTTCCTACCTCTGCACTGATTCCTTGAAAGGTTTCTGCTCACGGGTCTCTGCTTCATAAGCCAAGCCAACCTGTATTCATCACTTTATCTTTCCAATCTTGGAAGCAGTTGGTTTGCTCTGTAGTCTCAACCTCTTTTATGGATCCTAGTATAATTGTTGATTTTACTGTCTGTTTAGCCTTAACTTGTTGCTAGGATGATATGGCAACATCCAAGCTCCTTACATGCAGACCTGGAAATCAGAAGTCAGAAATACATTTCATTTCTCATCAGGAAGAAGAGTATAAGAATGGTGCTATATCACCAACTTGATAGCCTTCCTCTTGTAGAAAAGTTAGCCTGGTTTTTGTAGGATAATCTAGGAGTAAAGAGAAACTGGAGAAAAGATAAAATTCCTGGGAAACATCGTAATATTTTTCTTATAAAAAGAAGAAGCAAGTTGATTGTCTTGGCTTGAGCTGTCGTAATGAAATACATTGAATGGGTGGCTTAAACAAAAGATATTTATGTTCTCATATTTCTGGAGTCTGGATCTCTGAGATCAGAATGCAAGCAAGGCCAGGTTTTGGTGGAAACTCTCTTCTTGGTTTGCAGATGGTCACCTTCTCCTTTTGTCCCCACAAGTACTGAGCAAGCTTTCTGGTGTCTGTTCTTACAAAGGCATTAATCCTATCCTGAGTGCCCCACTCTCATGACCTCATCTAAACCTAATTACCTCCTAAAGCCCTCATCTTCAAATGCCATCAGGTTAGTAATTAAAGATTTAACATGTTAATATTGCGGGAATCCAATTCTGTCAACTGCATTAGTCAAAGGAAATGTAAAAATTAAGAACATCCTTAAAATTTCAAAGGCAGTCAATTTTGGAAAATGATCGAAACAGCAGTAGAAATCAGCTTTTAGGTGATTCCAAAATTTTACTGTGGGTTGAAGAAAATAATCATTTCATTTCAAACTAGGTTGTGTTTGGTATAATGGGAGGCATGCAAAAGAAGACAGCTCTTTAGCAGTGAAAAATCTAGACTGGAGAACTGATCCGCGGAGGACTGGGCAAGGCCTTCACTTGAGGCGCACTTGGAGTCTATGGTTAGAGAAAGTAAGAAAAGACTTTTTGGGATGAAGCCATGATCAATTATTACAAGTAACTCAGAGCAATCCACAAGCACAGGGAAAAAATGTCATTGAGTTTGTAGTTAATCTTTATCTTGCTAAAAAGTGTACTTTCCTGGATGGTCATGAGACATTTAAAACAAAAAGTTTTTGTAGTTAATTGCCTTATAAACTGTATTAAAGGGTAAACATTTAAATAGAGGAAGACTTTTAGAATCTTTAATATGCTACTGTGATTGTTCATTTCTATGAATGGAATATATATATATATATATATATATATATATATATATATTATATATTATATATTAGCCAGAAAGCCACCTTCCTGTTTCAGTGACTCAATGGACTACCAATAAATTTTCTGAGACTCTACTTCATTGGTATGTATATAGCAACCCACATTTTGGGTAAACTCCATTACTTTTGATGAAAGAATGGCCTTAAATGTAAGTGAGCCCAGAATCACAAATGCAAAGACTGAAATGATCCTTAGACATCATTTGGTGTAAGACTTCCTCCTCTATCATACTTACATGATTAAGATAACTAAAAGATCTACTGAAAAATTGTTTTCAGGGTCACAGGAATCCTAATAGAAGTGTTAGATCTTACAACATGCTCTTCTGATTCCAAAGTTAATGGTGTTTCTAGTAAACTTCATTTCATGTAAGACTAAGTGGTCAATCCTCCATGTTGAGCAGGAAGATAAAGAATGTACCATTTTAGACAAGGACATATAAAAAAGTTCACCTAAAAAGTATCCCTCCAAAAGACATAAAAGAATGTTTTTCTCCATGCCACCCAGAGTAAGCCAAACTAAAGCTGCCAAGTGGCTGCTAATGAGTATAGTAGAGAACTGTAGGATTGGGTTCAAATGAAGAACTTGTTTGAATTGAACTACAGCCTAGAAAAATCATATCAAATAAACTATAAAATTATACTCAGTGGTTAAAAAAAAACTCAGGGTTTCTGATTTTGATTTTGTACATACTGTGGGTTTACATTGGCTTCTTTCCCCTCAAAATGTTACTTTGTGGCAGAGTTTAGCAGCTGCATGTTCCCTTTGTACTAAGAAAAAATTGCCATTATGAACTTCCACATATGGAGTTCAATGTTCCCACTTCATTTGCATGGGACAATATAAGCTTTGTACTTCTAGGGAAGGGCTTCCCAGGTGGCACTAGTAGTAAAGAACTTGCCAGTGCAGGAGATACAAGAGATTCAGACTCAGGTTCGATCCCTGGCTTGGGAAGATCTCCTTAGGAGGTCATGGCAACCTACTCCAGAATTCTTTCAGGGAAAATTCCATGGACAGAGGCGCCTTGTGGGCTACAGTCCATGGGGTTGCAAAGAGTCAGAGACAACTGAATGGCTGAGAACACGCATACACTTTTAAGGATACTGAGGTTCAGGCTACTTTACTTTGTCGTTTGGTTAAACCCGACCAACATTTAATGAGGTCCTAAGCTGGGTATTGGGTGGGTGCAGATGGTAGAGGAAAAGTGAGATAATTACTGCTTTTTTAGTAGCTAATCTGGGGGTAGGGGGCTTCCCAAGTGGCACTAGTGGTAAAGAATCCACCTGACAAGGCAGGAGACTTAAGAGAAGCAGGTTCCATCCATGGATCAGTAAGATCTCCTGGAGGAGGGCATGGCAACCCACTCCAGTATTTTTGTTTGGAGAATCCTATGGACAGTGATTGGGCTTCCCTGGTAGCTCAGATGGTAAAGCGTCTGTCTGCAATGCAGGAGACACAGGTTCAATCCCTGGGTTGGGAAGATCCCCTGGAGAAGGAAATGGCAGCCCACTCCAGTATTCTTGCCTGGAAAATCCCATGGACGGCGGAGCCTGGTAGGCTACTGTCCATGGGATCACTAAGAGTTGGACACGACTGAGTGAAGGGAAGAAGATGGACAGTGAAGCCTGGCGGGCTATAGTCCATAGGGTCACAAAGTGGTGGACATGGCTGAAGTGATTTAGCACACATGCACACTGGCAGGTAGAGTAGGAAATCTGACAAACACCTATAACTCAGGGTTGAGTGTGGCACTATAAGAGAAATCAAAACATATACTATAATTCTTCATGGAGATATTATTACGAATATGGCATTTGTAACAGACCCTGAAAGGTGAATGGAATCTCAATAGAGGCACCAGGAAGGACATTTCATCACTGGGGAGACACCAATAAAAAGTATTCTCCATGTATAAGGATTAGTTCGTTGGGAGTACAAGTGTTGACAGTGCGGTTTAGAATACATGAGAATACTTAAAAATTAGGCTGAGGCCAGCATGGTATGAGTTTGAAGTTAGTCACATATTTTGTCATACTCAGAGGAGCACTTGAAACTTTGAGAGCAAATAGAGTGACTGAAATCTTTTGAAACTCACTTCCCGAAACATCTCCATCTCATTGGAAAGGAGTGAGCCTAGGTTACTGGGGTATACTACGACAGTCTGTGGTGAGATAAGCAGCTAAGATCAATCCACTGAGCTCCAGGTGCCAGGTCACCCCTCCCCCTCCAAATAGGTCTTGATTTGGCCTTGGATCCTGATTATTATGGAATCAGGTCACATAATCACACTCTGAAAGTTACAACTGGTCAAGCATGCCAATAGAGTGCTAAATCGCTGCATTTCCCATTACTGAAAGACCAACTTTCTGTTAATCTAAAGCCAATTTAAGGTTTTCAAAGCATAAAGCCTTTTAAAGACTCCATGGCAAGTCCAATTTTCAATCAGAAAGGAATCTAAGCCAAATTATTTAAATGAATACAGCCTTTCATTTAGGAGTTGCCATCTCTGCTCTTTCTACTCAGAAGAACATGTGGTCCTACTCCAAAATAAAATAAGCAGTGTTCATTCTTTTCATTTGAAAACACTCCCACAAGGCACTAAAGGAATCCTCCCTTGCCTTTCCTTAGAGACAGTGAGGCAGAGAGATTCTGTTACATTTTCATCGATCTTTGCTTCATCCCCACATGATCAGATGAAGTCTTATAAGAAAGGGTATATGAATTGCAATGATTAACCTTGTGCTTTCCTGTTCAGGAAGTGAGGATGCTGAGACCTATGAGCAAAATGGATCCCTAAATCCTACTCTTCCTACTCCCAGTTCTAGTGGAAAAGAGTGAGTGAATGAGTGAAGTCACTCAGTTGTATCTGACTCTTTGCAACCCCATGGACTGTAGCCTACCAGGCTTCTCCATCCATGGGATTCTCCAGGCAAGAGTACTGGAGTGGGTTGCCATTTCCTTCTCCAGGGGATCTTCCCAACCCAGGGATCAAACCCGGGTCTCCCACATTGCAGGCAGATGCTTTAACCTCTGAGCCAGGAAGCTCAGAGCAAATGTTCACTTCCTTAAAGGGAAGAAAGTAAGTATGTGTGTGTGTATACTTAAGATCAACAACAGTGCCCTACCACTTATTTTATGAAAAATTTAACATAACTAATCTCAAGTCATTATCATATGTAGACGGAGCAGATGTGAACGTCCCGATTTCCACAATGACAAAAATATCTCAGAGAGGTTAAATATTTAGTTGCTACTATTATTGAGCATATAATATGCCAGAAACATGAAATAAATGTCATATATATCATCATATCTGTATGTGAATATTTGTATTTACATATTATCACATTCATATGTGAATTTAGGTGACTTCTCACCCTAGGACCTAAGAATGTGACTGTATTTGGAGACAAGGCCTTTAAAGAGGTAACTAAGTTAATGGCACCCCACTCCAGTACTCTTGGCTGGAAAATCCCATGGATGGAGGAGCCTGGTAGGCTGCAGTCCATGGGGTCGCTAAAAGTCAGACACGACTGAGAAGCTTCACCTTCACTTTTCACTTTCATGCATTGGAGAAGGAAATGGCAACCCACTCCAGTGTTCTTGCCTGGAGAATCCCAGGGACAGAGAAGCCTGGTAGGCTGCAGTCCATGGGGTTTCACAGAGTTGGACATGACTGAAGCGACTTAGCAGCAGCAGCAGCAGCAGTAAGTTAAAATGAGGACTTTAGGATAGGCCCTCATCCAATCTGACTGATACCTTTATAAGAAGATGAGGACACGGAGAGAGGTATCAGGGGCACCAGCGCACAGAAGAAAGGCCATGTGAGGACACAGGGAAAGGCGACTACCTGCAAGCCAAGCAGAGAGGCCTCCAAAGAAGCCAATCCTGCAGACAACTTCTAGACTACAGAACTGTAAGAAAATGAATGTCTGCGGTTTAAGCTACCCAGTCTGTGGTGTTTTGTTATGTCAGTCTTAGCAAAGTAATATATTACATTCTAAAAGTGAAAATAACAGTGAGGGAGGAATCAATAACTTTATTTACAATTGAGAAAACTAAAAACCATAAGTAGCTGAATCTGATTTTAAACCCAGTGCTGTCTTACACCAGAACTCTGGCCCTTCATCTCACTGTTGTATCTTCCCAAGTGATAAGCTGATCAATCACAATGCTAGCAACTAAATTAGGGTATTATATCTTTTAATTCAGGGTTATTTCCATAAAAATATCATGAATTATGTTGGTAGGCCAGTTTTGACTTTAAAAGAGAATGGGAAACAAAGTTAAGAAAAAAAATAGAGTTCCAAATGAAAATTAAAATAGCTGTTTCCTTTATAATTTCTCAGGATAAGACCAAAATATTCAAGGCAAATGAATCTTCTTTTCTAGGCATTCTGGAATTGCACAGCTGTTTTAATTTATGGTACTTAAACCTCTCAGTTTGTTTTATTCTGAAAATAAATTTGATCAAAACTCTTCCTCTAAGCATCCCTTTCACTTTATTATAAGCACAAAGTTTTCCTAATGCAAAAGCTCCCAAAGGGAAGATACTTCCCTGGTATTATTTTAACTAGCTGGTAAAGTTCCTGCAAAATGCTGAAAATGCATAATCCCAGGGAACTAGACAGAGAAAGCTGCCTGGGAAATATCATCCCAATTTTGTTAAGCAGAATTTCTGAGACTCCACACTAACTCTGATCTGATTAAATTAAAAGTGAAGTTTATAACAATAGGAATAGACTAAATCATAGCATAATTATCTCATAGAATATTACACTGAGACTAATGAGCCATGCAAAGATGCTCATGATACATGTGAAAGAAAAAAAGCAGACTATATAAAGCTATGTATAGTAGGAATCCACTGATGTTATCAGTGGATTTTTTTTATCAGTTCATAAAAAAATTTCATACATCAAATGCTAATAGTAGCTGTGTTCAACTGGAGTCAGGGAACTTAGGACTTAATAATTAATCACTATTGTTTATCTTGTTTTCTAATTTTCAAACACAAATATATGGTATAGGTATGTTATGTGTTATGGTATAGGTGTGTTAGGAAGAAATAGGATGGAAGTCAAGTGGGAAAGTAAGCAAAAGTCAAGGTTTATCATGAATTTGTCAGGAAATCAATATGCCAGGCCATTTTGATTTCTAGAATTTTAGTAAGACAAATGAAATTCTAAGAATCTGTCTGTGTGTGTATGCATAAAGGGCATCATATTTAAACGTACAAAGGCTCACAGTGTGGGGAACTTCTTGTAAACTCCTGTTACCCTTAATCTATTTACTGCATTGAAGCCAGAATGATGTTTCTAAAATGCAAATCTGATCTTATCTCTTCCTGGTCAAAATTTTCAGAGGATCCCCCACCCCGCCCCGGTCTAAGGATAAATTCATATTCCGTAAGTATTTCACAAGCTCCTGCCTAAATGGCCCTGGTCTACCTGCCGAGATTCACTTCTCACTATTGTCTCTTTCACAACTACAGCCCTGTTGAATTTGTCTCAGTTCCATTTACACTCTTCTCTCTGAGTTTCTATGTCCCTTTCTTTCAAAAAATTCTCCCAATTTGCGTCCTAATTTTTTCTTACTCATCTTTAATGGTTTGCTTAAACATCATTTCCTCTGCTGTGTCTGCATGAATAACCAAATCTCACATGCCTGGACAGACTCCTGAATTCCCCTCATAGTGCTTCCCTCAAAGTGTTGCAATCATCCATTGATGTGCCTGGGCGTTCTCCATTGGTTCTCTGAGGGGCAGAGTTCTGAAGATGTTGTTCACTAGTAGACAAAAGAAGATTATGAGATTTTGCAAGTTAAAAAAATTAATGCTTTGTAAAAAAAATAGAATAGTCTCTCTTTTAATTTGAAGGTATACTCAACTTACAAAAAGCTGTGTCTCTCTGTAGCTCTGATTGGCTATTACATTGCTAGGGATTAACCTCCTTGGCACATCTTGGGTTTTTAGTAACTGGACGAAAGGCTGTTCATGAATTTGTCCACTCATCATACAGTGAAGAGTTTTGCTTAGTGTGTCACTGTAGGCTAGTCAGCAATTACACATGGCAGGCATATGAGGTGTGAGTGTATCTCTCAATATATATCAATAACAAGAGAGTGAGAGATGATAGCATCATCAGAGGTAAAATAGTAGACAGACAATAATCAGATAGTCATGTGCAGAAGAGAATGATGTCGGAATGCAGACAGAACACTTAAAATATGTGGCATTTATTATATCATCAATTTTTCAAATTATGGAAGCTGATTAAAAATTATAGCACTATCCTGACAGCTGTTTTCTGAAAGGAGTTTGGTTTAATGGGAACTAGCAAGTCATTCTTAAACAATTTAAAAAAATAAATAAATAAAGCAGCTAATGGTAATGATAAGGATCTGTTAGCAAACTAACTGAAAGACATTTACTCAAATAGGCATAGACTTCAGTCAGCTACCCAATGACAAATTCATCGCTGAAAAGACAAGCAGGTCTGTCTTCTTGCCCTATGGGTTGGGGAAAGGGTGAGAAGAGAAGAGAAAAATAGACAAATAAAACCTACAAATTCCAACAGAAAACAGATTTTCCTTGTAAATACTTTCTCTTAGGACTTCTGACATCCTTTAGGGAAATGATTACTTTAACAACCCTGCCTTTGCAGCCTGCTGGGTTTTCAAATATTTTTTCCAGAACTGGAGGGTAAATGGAATGATCCTGACTGCCAAATGGTGATGGGTTCAAAATCCTTGATGAGAAGAGAAAATTAAGAGTCAATTAAATAATCATTTCCTCATTTTTGCATATGAAATATTACACTGAGACCAGGAATTTGGTTTGGTTTAAGTATCAGCAAATTGGATTTGATCCAATTTTTTTAACAGGAAAAAAATATTTATTTTTTCTTTGTATTTGTCCTCAGCAAAAATACTTCTTTGGGAATTTACTGTCTACAATGGAGAAAAGATTTTGGTGGCAAAATTTAGACAATAAATAGCTGATATATGAGGAACACTGATTACTGAAAGGTGAAGAATTAGGGAGAGATACACGGAGGAAAGTTATGACCAACCTAGACAGCATAATAAGCAGAGACATTACTTTGCCAACAAAGGTCCCGTCTAGTCAAAGCTATGGTTTTTCCAGTCGTCATGTACGGATGTGAGAGTTTGGACTACAAAGAAAGCTGAGTGCTGAAGAATTGATGCTTTTGAACTGTGGTGTTGGAGAAGACTCTTGAGAGTCCCTTGGACTGCAAAGAGATCCAACCAGTCAGTCCTAAAAGAAATCAGTCCTGAATATTCATTGGAAGGACTTGTGCTGAAGCTGAAACTCCAATACTTTGGCCACCTGATGCAAAGAACTGACACATTGGAAAAGACCCTGATGCTGGGATAGATTGAAGGTGGAAGGAGAAGAGGACGACAGAGGATGAGATGGTTGGATGGCATCACTGACTCGATGAACATGAGTTTGAGTAAGCTCCAGGAGTTGGTGATGGACAGGGAAGTCTGGCGTGCTGCAGGCCATGGGGTTGCAAAGAGTCGGACATGACTGAGTGACTGAACTGAACTGAACATGAAGAATATAATATGTGCTGGTCTTTGAGGAGAAGATGTGATTTGGATTGAGATGTAGGCACTTAGCAAAGGTTTGTTAAACCAAAACAATAAATGAATGAATGAATGAATACTTATTTCAGGTCTACATGAAATTGGAGAATTTCTTGAATTTTCTTGTCACCAAAATTACATTTTCCAGTTTTAGTTTTTAATATAATTTTGTTTTCCAGTTGCATTATTTTAGGAAATAAAATAATTTTTATTCTTTCTGATAAAAAATTAGACAGAGGATCAAAAGGTATGGTTATGTGAGGAAGCACATCACTGGGGAAAGAGAAGTAAGACTATATGAAGGAAGGGAGGCTTGGGATCAACCTTGACAGATGGATAGGGTTTGACAGGTGAAAATGGATAGAAACATGTGTTCTAAGAGAAGTAACTATAACTGAAAAAGCATGCTATGTATTGACAGAGAAGTCCTTAATTGGCTGCAGCTGAGGTTGATGATGGGCAGAGTGAGAAATTAGGCTGAAGGGGAGATTTTCATTGTGAATGTACTTGAATGAATGAACAAATGTAGACATCAACCCTGAGCTCAGAACATCCTCTGTGGCTTAGGTCAAAATGAGGGGTTCACTGTCTTCTATGCCATTCATGGGGTCTTATGACTTTTCCAATGCCTTGGTCTTAGCATGGAAATCATCTTTATAATTCTGATCTAAATCACTGTTCCCAATAGCCAGCATCATGCTCTCAAGCTAATGTCTTCAACTGCAGAAAGTTCTTTGCAGAGGAAAGAGGAAGGAGACTCAGAACAAAGTGTGAGACCAGGACACAGGAGACTTGAATTCTAGTTCTGGTTCTGCTGCCAACTTGTTGAGTAACCTTAAGTAAGCCAATCAATACCTCTGAATCTGCAACTTCACCTGTAAAATTAATGGGGCCAGATGATCTTTAAGATGACTTCTAGCTTGCTACCTTTAAGTAAAAAGATGATATAAATTTCAAGAATGAAAGGCATATATAGCAAAATCAACTTAATCCATTTTAGGAATTAACTGTGAAAAACTTAAGAGTGTTTCAGTATATACAAGCTTTACCCAAAGACCCTTTGGCTCACCCTACCTCCCTACACTCCGTTCAGTTCATTTCAGTCACTCAGTCGTGTCCAGTTCTTTGTGACCCCATGGACTGCAGCATGTCAGACTTCCCTGTCCATCACCAACTCCCAGAGCCTGGTCAAACTCATTCCTATTGTGTTGGTGATGTCATCCAACCATCTCATCCTCTGTCACCCCCTTCTCCTCCCACCTTCAATCTTTCCCAGCATCAGGGTCTTTTCCAATGAGTCAATTCTTGTATCATGTGGCCAAAGTATTGCAGTTTCAGCTTCAGCACCAGTCCTTTCAATGAATATTCAGGACCGATTTCTTTTAGGATTGACTGGCTGGATATTCTTGCAGTCCAAGTGTTGCAGAAGAGTTGCAGACTCTTCTTCAACACTACAGTTCAAAAGCGTCAATTCTTCAGCACTCAGCTTTCTTTATAGTCCAACTCTCACATCCATACATTCCTGAAGAACAATTCATTCTCATCCCAGGCTCTTCCTTTCATGGCAATAAGACTGTATTCTACTAGAAATACAATTTATCTAGGAATCTGGCATGAATTCTCTTTGTCTACCATTCTCATCCCCTTTTGACCAACCTCGAACTTCCGTAAGCTAAAATATCTACTTGAGAATGGGTTCAGCATTTCTGGTCTTTTCCAAACTGGCATATTTAGGATCTGGTTTAGTTCAGCATCATTGCACTCACCCTGGGCTCCCTACAAAAGGCAAGTTGGGGCCCTCACTACTTGAACCTTTTAAGGGTGTTCCCAGAACTAGCTAGGGTTCAGCACCTTTGAAGAACCACTTTGGAAAAATCATAATTGCTATATTCTTGCCTGGCCTTAGATTCTTCCCCAAGGATAGCACTGGAGATGAATGGTCCACTGGAAGTAAATAGTTAGGAAAATCTGGATAGAGGAGTTTGTGTATATGTTTGTGGTGGGAGGAGAAGGAGTATTTGCATTCTGCTTCTTGAATGAGTATTTCCCCTTGGAGTTCAGGCATGCTGGTGGGTTTCTAATAAATGCATTTCTCTTTAGTTTGCTATTCCGTCTCCCAGTCCTCTTGCTCAATCATCATTCACTCTATCTCTGCAGGAGAAGAAACTCACAACAGAGATCACTGGTGGGATTTCCTTTTCATTTGCTGATTTTGGTATGTGATGAATCATAATCTAATTGTCTGGTGTGTTTAATGAGAATAATAGTAATTTTTAATTTTTATTCTGTTTACCTCATTTTTTAATCTGGAATGTGATTTGTGGAAAGAATGACAAGTTCCTAAATTACAAATCTAATATAAATTTACTATACTCCCACTGCTTTTTTCCATTCAATCTCATTGCAATTGAAAAGATCTTAAGAGTCATTTGACCAAAGCTCTACCCTCTCTTCTGGTGCTTAATCCTCTGCAAAGTTCTATCAATGATCATATGACTTCTACTTGAATAGCCCCAGTGACAGGAAATTCAAAACCTTCCAAAGCAGCCTATTTAAGCTTTGGACAGCTCTGGCTATTCCAGTGTCCTCTCTTATGCTGACCAGTATCTCTCTTAAAATTTCTACCAGCTGGTCTTCAATCCACTAGCCACAGTCATTTCAAATAGGTCTTAAGGTAGCCCTTCAAATGTGTGTACAAAATCAATGAGTCTTTTCAGCAAAAAATGTGGTTCCCTTAAGAATATTCTACCAGTGGCTACTAGTATGCTATCTTAGATCTGAAGCCAGATAGGTGGCAGCACTTTATCACGGGACCTGCTCCATCTTTTCCTTCTGTGTTCCATTGCATTTGGTCCTCAGTCCTTTCCAGCTGTCCTGTCAGTCAATAGTCTCCCATATCCTAAACAATTTTGTTCACGGAAGCAGTATATCATATGGCAATGGCATTTATTTTTCCTTCATAAATCAGACAGCCATGACTTAAGCACTGCAGTGAAATTCTACTTACAAGTACAAATTTAAGCCACCTCAGCTGCTGTCGCAGGAAAGAAAGAAAGAAAAAAAATTACTGTTGGTTCTCCAGTTACCAAGTTTGGGAATCATCTCAAAAAACATTTCAAAAGGAGATATTATTTCCAGAGGGCAAATAGCACGCACATGGGATGGGAAAGTTTTGTTGATTCTATGGAGCCAGTTAACAGCATGGTAAATATGTCTAATTCCTGACAATAACCAAAACAAGTCCCAAAGACAGCTTGGTTAATGTCAAATGAATTTAAAAAGAAATTCTCCTCTGGATTTCTCCTTAGCACATTCACTGCCAGCAGTACACAGTTATGTTTGCTATCAAGCCACACCCCTAAGCCACAATACATTATACATGTGGTATGAGATGTTGAGTGCTGTTGATGCTACAGCTCCTGTTAGTCTTGGAACAGGAGTCAAGCTTTGTTTGTGGATTCACAAGCAAACAGATGAACACTATAACTCTCCACAGTCTCTATTTTCTGAAAGGTTGATCTTCGACTTGATCTTGTCTTTGTGATTAAAGCCAAACTTTTCAGAATACTGGAATGGCGAAAATTGATCCAAGTGGGCAGAAAGTTAATGCCAGAGAAAACTCTCTGATGCCATAGACCCATATACACATACATATTAATTCAAGTATAAGTGATTTGAACAAGTCAGTGAAAATGAATGTGTTTGGCTTATCTATCCCATGAATTGTCAGATAAGTGAAGACACAGTGGTCAATTTTATAGTCTTTTTATGAAGTTATTCTCTTATTATCCTCTTATTAGTCTGCTTTTACAATCAACTGCTTAAGAATTATATGAAACTTTATAAGGAAGTGTTATTCTACTCAGTTGTGATCATTTCTAATAAGAGGACATTTAATTTATTTTCTTAGCCACTGCTGTCTGTTTTGCTAATTATTCACATTTCTCACCAGTTCAGTCTCACTTGTACACAGATGCATATTTCTGCAAAGTAACAATGATAATAGTAACAGTAATAACAACAGTAATAGTTACCATGCGTTATACTGTTGTGCTGAACACTTAAAATATATTATCATATTTAGTCTTCTTAACATCACTATGTCGGGATTCCCTGGTGGCTCAGTGGGTAAAGAGTCTGCCTGCAGTGCAGGAGAATTGAGTTTGATCCCTGGATTGGGAAGATCCCCTGGAGAAGAAAATAGCAACCCACTCCAGTATTCTTGCTTGGAAAATTCCATGGACGGAGTGGGCTACAGTCCATAAGTCTCTATAACGTGGGTGGTAATAATCTCATTTTACAGATGAGAAAAACAAGACTTAAATTTTCAGGTCATTCTAACTCCACAACTTCACACTGATAGTTTGTGTTTAAACTATAAGCATAAGGTTTGTTGTTGTTGTGTAGTTGCTAAGTTGTGTCCAGCTCTTTGCAATCCCATGAGCTGTAGCCCTCCAGGCTCCTCTGTCCATGGGATTTTCCCAGCAACAATATGGAGCGGGTTGCCATTTCCTTCTGCAGGGGTATCTTCCTGCAGATTCAACCCAGGAATTGAATCTGTATCTCCTGCTTGGCAGGCCGGGTCTTTACCACTGAGCCACTTGGGAAGCCCATAAGCATAAGGAGAAAATGAATTGTAAGTGGTTGTGGACATATTTTCAGATGTTAATACTTCGATTGTTACATTCCTCTCTTTAAGTTGTTCAATAATTTAGAGCAGAGTAAATGTTTCTCTTTCCCTCTAATACAGATGTCTGCAAGCTCTTTATATGGTAATAGGTGAGATTATTATGGAAATAGATGCAGAGTTCATAATGCCACTGTGACTAATGCAGGAAGAAATCATTAGATTCTGTACAACCCATCCCTATCCAAAATATACACTGGAGACTTAGAACACAAAGGAACTTTAAACTTAGTTTGACCAAGGGCTCCCTTGAAAAAGCCAAGAGAACTGCCATTCATTCAATAACTGGGAAGATTCAGTACACTCACTTCTTTGACCTGACATTTAAGGAAAGGTTAGTTAAACAAACAGAGGAGGAAACCCCCATGGGGAACTGGCCCTCCCAGTGTCTGTGAACACAGACTCCTCTGAGGCAATGGAGATTAATGACACCAATATTACTTTTAACCACATTTCCCCCTAGAATAGACATCTATTTTTATGCCAAAATACAAGGTATTTCTTTCTAATCCAGAAGTACAATATCAGAGTTTCATATTCAGAATGCTTGGGGAGGTGAAGCTTAGTTTCCAGAACTGAGGAATGGTCAAAACACTCAGTGGTATTTGTTCAGTGATTTATTGATTTAGTCTTACATGAGAATATTCCTTTACCATAGATGGAAGGATGCTCACGGTCATTCCCACTTCAGCTAACCCTTGAATGATGCACGGGCCCCATCCTCCATGAAGTAAAAAAATCCATATAGGTTTATATTCAGCCCTCCAAGCAGTTCCCCCATACCCCCAGGTCAGCATCTTGGATTCAACTACTGAAACCAACGTGGATATAAGTGGACCCATGTGGTTCCAACATGTGTTGTTCTAGGGTCAAGGCTATTGTTAGGTCGACAATAGTTTGCAATAGTTTGCAGACAGATGAGGTGGGTCTGTCTTACATTTACAGAACCTTACCCAAGGCACCACACTTCCCTCCTTAGTTTCAATAACCTCATTAATGAAAGAGCAATGATGATTTCTAGATGGTCTACTTTGAGGAGCTGCTGTAAGGAACAAATAGAAAATCTATGTGACTCTACTCCAAATCCCACACATTAATGTATATACAAACAAACATAATTGATGTTGTTGCAATTATTTCTATTTAAGTATGTCTTCTCTTCATTCTGATAACAAAAACTTGTCATATTTCCTTGTTATTGAATAGGCATTCAGTGGATGTTAATGATAATGATGAGAATGAAATTTATAACGACTTGTGCAATAGACACACTTCTGTTAGTAGTCATGATTACTGGCAGCAGGAAGCAGCACAAGCCTGAGCACTTTTATTAGAAAGGTTCACAGTTGGTCTACTTCTGTAATAAAGTGGGATTCCAAAGTTTCTTCCATTAGCTGTAGGGGCCACTACCTCCAGAAAGCCTGGAGGTTTCTGGTACAAACAAAGGTAGTGATTCAAGAAACCTGTATCAGATGTCTCCATGGTACTGGACACAACATCAGCCATACAAGTGGGTTGTATGAGTGAAGTAAAAGTCAAAGAGATTTAGGAAAAAGTAAAATCAAGTAAAATATTCCCTTTGGGAAACACTAGAAGAATTTTCCCAAGAGCCAAGATGCTTCTTTTCCATCTTAATCCAATCATATTTTCCTTCTTTTTTTTTTTTAATTGAAGCAGCTTACTGGATCCCCAAACATAGTATCAGCAGTAACTTCAAAGAAGCTACAATGAGTCCTTCAAGAACTTTCCCTCATTAGCATCGTTTTTATGGCTGAACAGACCTGACCTCCAGGTCTCATCTTAAAAGTCAAAGCTTTCCCCTTTCATGAAAGCCTCCTATGTCTGATCAGTCCCAGCTACACAGCAAAGTTAAATAGGGTCACAGTTAAGTGTGGGTCTCTAGTGTGAAGCCCATCCAGGGGTGGGGTGATTTTTCCTGTGCAAGGCCTACTTGGGCAGCTGCCATAGACACATTTTGAGTATTTAAAGCCCACTGAAATGCCTGAAGCCTAACTGGCCTTTCAGAAGGCTTCCTAAGGAGTCATTTTTCCAAGGAGGAGTAGACTCAGTCAAAAATGTAAAACAAAAGGAAGCAATGTCTACAGAGTCCCAGTTAAAATGCTGTAGTGAAAACTGGCTAGTTCTGGAGTTGCAAGAAACTTTGAGGCATATTTCAGTACAAATCCCACAATTTTATAAAAAGAAACTGAGACCCAGAAAATGGGAATTATTTTCCTAAAGTCACTTGGGAAAACTCCATCCCCAAGACCCTAACTGATTATACTTATACTACTTGAGTCTTCCAGATGTTTAGTCTTAATAATGCCCAAATACTACAGACATTTGGAAACCCATGCTTACAGAAAACCCAACATGAAATGTTTCCAAATAATAAATAATTTGGATTGAAAAATCAATATAACAACAAAAAACATTTGGGCTATTTCAGAAATTTCACACCAGTTATATAAATGTTTTAATCTGCTGAAGTAAACATATTAGAAAGTACAAACGTGGTTCCTTTTCTTATGCCATCATTGTGGCTTACTAAAGCAATAATAATTTGCTTCTGTCTCTGTTTATTTTTTGGCATTTCTTGAGCCTGGAAAAGTGAAATTCAATTGGCCTGTATCACTTTGTTTTTAAAGTCTTCCTTTTTTGAGATTGTCAGCACTGTTAAAATACCTAAGTCCAAAACAAACACATTTTTTTCGTTCATAATTTCCTTTTTTAAAAAAGTAGCTTTCTTTTCTCTGCAAATATTTTATTCCTAGATCATGTAAACCCTTTCTCAGCCAGTTTTAAAAAATGAAGTCTATATTTAAATCTTAAATTGTACAAATTTGTAATATTCATACTGACAAATACTTATCCACCTGTCTAGCCACTGGCCATCCAGCCACCCCTCCATTCATCCATCCATCTATTCCTTGACTTCCTTTTTGTTAGCTTATTTACTTAAAAATTATATTCTTGAGAATTCTTATAGCTCCTCATAGTATTGTTATAACAATTAAACTGAAATGAGCCGAGTTTTGTAAACAACCTATCATATAGATATGACTTCTAACATCGCAATATGGTTTTTCAATCAGTGGAATTCATGGCTCTGATTATAAGCTCAATGAAAATTTATTGGGTATATAAAAGTATAACATTAAAAATTTAGGCTAGGAGAGAACCTCTAAATTTTATTTAAAACATTAGACTTTCTAAAAGCCAAGCCCTTTTAGGTTATTATATAAGTTATTAAATTAACTCATTTAATCCACATCATAAAGTGGGTACTGCTGTCATTCTCATTTAAATGCAGGGAAACTGAGGCACTGAAAGTTAAAGGAAATTGCCCAAGCTAACAGAGCTAGAAATAACAGAGAACATATTTCCAATCCAGGCAGTTTGGCTCTGAGGCATGTGGTTTTAAACTATGATGCTTAATTAATTCCATGTGCCACCTAGCTACGGAGAGAGAAATGCCCAAATAGGTAATATCTTGCTATGAGGTACAGATGATATAAATTTGCCTTGTGGTATTATACCTCTGTGTTCTATCCATAAGAGCAGTCAGGAAAGCATATCATAGCCAGCTAATTCAAGCCCTATGTAAAATAGCTAATGGAAGAGACTGGCTATCTGGGTACCCGAAAAGTCTAAAATAAAAGAATTCACTGTGAGAAATTTTGATCATATAATAAAACAACAGATTATAAAGAAGGAGGTCATTAGTTAACCTGCATTGTAAATATGTGTTGTATTTTCTGTAAGATAAAATTAAGTAGTTCTCTAAATAAAGAAGATACTGTTAATATTACTGACTCTTACATGAGTAGTGGGCTCATACACTTAATTTCCAGTCATTCCCTGCTCAGGATTTCATGTAGCTGTCTTGCCTGTCTCCAAATGCCAGTGCATCCATGTGTGCTAAGTTGCTTTAGTCATGTCCGACTCTGAGCCTGACAGGCTCCAAGGTCCGGGGGATTCCCCAGGCATGAATACTGGGGTGGGTTACTATTTCCTCCCTGAGGGCATCATCCTGACCCAGGGATTGAATCTGCAGGTGGGTTCTTTACTACCAGTGCCGTCTGGGAAGTCCTCTGGATGCTGGTACATGTGTTTTACTCACAGGAGGTCCTCTGTCCCAGGTCTGAGCAACCACCCTCCTCCCTATTATCACAGAATACAGCTTTAAGACCAGGTTTCTGCCACCTTGTTTGCCTATATTGCTGCCTGAGGCCTCTATACTCCATTCCTTGGCTTTTCATTAGATGTGACTCTCCTACTCATGTCAACAAGTTCCCTTGATTTCCAGAAGAGTGACTGATCATCCCCACAATTTTCATGATTTGAAACTCATGCCTAATAAGAGACAAATAATAAATGTTAGTCCTTTCCTGAAAGGAATAACTGCCATATTTGGTAAGAGACTAGGAAAGCCATTCTCATGCAGGATACCCAAAAATGATTCCTTTCAGTCCTACTTTCCCAGAGCACAAAGCTGGGGTTAAAGTCAGGATTGGGAGGAACAGACATACATGTTTAAAGAGCTTGCTGGCCAAGCCCTGGAGTCCAGAAATCCCCCATCTCTTCAGTTGGCACACTTGAACAGGATGTTCTTTGCAAGAAGTTTCCATGCTGAGACGCTCTTATCCAGATCATTAGCCACAGATCAGACTAAGAGTTTGTTTGACCACAGATATCTTGGCTTAATCTTTGTAGTGCTCTACACTGGGTTTGGTATGCAGTGAATGCTCCTAGAATTAATTGAAACTCTATGATTCTTAGAATGGAGACCCCGTGTTCTATTATGATATTATCATTTCTGCTTTTATTTAATCAAGGCAATGGTTTTTCCAGTAGTCATTTATGGATGTAAGAGTTGGACTATAAAGAAAGCTGAGTGACAAGAATTGATGCTTTTGAATTGTGGTGTTGGAGAAGACTCTTGAGAGTCCCTTGGACTGCAAGGAGATCCAACCAGTCCATCCTAAAGGAGATCAGTCCTTAATACTCATTGGAAGGACTGATGTTGAAGCTGAAACTCCAATACTTTGGCCACCTGATTCTGGGAAAGATGAACTGGCTCATTTGAAAAGACTCTGATGCTGGGGAAGATTGAAGGCAGGAGGAGAAGGGGACAACAGAGGATGAGATGGTTGGATGGCATCACCGATGGACATGAGTTTGAGTAAACTGTAGGAGTTGGTGATGGACAGGGAGGCCTGGCGTGCCGCAGTTCATGGAGTCACAAAGAGTTGGACACGACTGAGCGACTGAACTGAACTGAACTGAATAATTTTCTCTTAGTTTCCTACAAAGTCCATTTTTTAAAAATCCAAACATATCTCTGAGATTATAAGAAAAGAAAACAATGATGTGTCAGCACCTGTGCTAAGCAAGTCTAGGGAGAGGAGAGTGAGGAAGACAAGGGAGAAATCTCCAGAAGCCAAGATAGAGGTAGAAATTCTGAAATTACCACCTACTCACAATGTCACTAACAGGTCTTTTTTATTTTTTTTTAGGCTTTTGCCAACTCCTAGAAAGCTGGCCTCGGAGAAGGCAATGGCACCCCACTCCAGTACTCTTGCCTGGAAAATCCCATGGATGGAGGAGCCTGGTAGGCTGCAGTCCATGGGGTCATGAAGAGTCGGACACGACTGAGCAACTTCCCTTTCACTTTTCACTTTCATGCATTGGAGAAGGAAATGGCTACCCACTCTGATGTTCTTGCCTGGAGAATCCCAGGGACAGGGGAGCCTGGTGGGCTGCCATCTATGGGGTGGCACAGAGTTGGACACGACTGAAGCAACTTAGCAGCAGTAGCAGCAGCAAGGACTAGAGTGAAGGTAGATAATATTTACTGAGTGTCTATGGAGAATTTAGCATCTTGCTGGCATCTCACATATACTATCTGATTTAATGGAGCTCTCAATAACAGAATGGAAGAAGCTGGTGATGCCAACAGCTGAGACTGATTCAATTCACCATGAAGTGGGCTAAGTTGATTCAGTCCTGTCCCACTCTTTGTGACCCTATGGACTGTAGCCTGCCAGACTCCTCTGTCCATGTGGAGTCTTCAGGCAAGAATACTGGAGTGGGTTGGCAAGCTTTCCTCCAGAATACTAGAAGTAGAAAGTGAAAGTCGTTCAGTCGTGTCTGACTCTTTGTGATTCCATGGACTGTATAGTCCATGGAATTCTCCAGGCCAGAATACTGGAGTGGGTAGCTGTTCCCTTCTCCAGGGATCTTCCCAGTCTAGGGATCGAACTCAGGTTTCCCACATTGCAGCCAGATTCTTTATCATCTGAGCCACCAGGGAAGCCCAAGAATACTGGAGTGGGTAGCCTATCCCTTCTCCAGTGGATCTTACCAACTGAAGAAGTGAACTGGGGTCTCCTGCATTGCAGGCAGATTCTTTACCAGCTGAGCTACTAGGGAAGCCCTATTAGAGGTGGACCTCTAATTTAATTTCCTGCTGATAATTGTTAAGAACATTTTAGGAACTCAAAGAAATCCAGGAATTAAAAAAAAAAACAAAAAAAACTACAGACTGTTATCCATAATTATTCTTTAATAGCCCCAAGTGTACAACTTCACTTGGTGAGAGCTATATATTCGCATGTCAGATTGTGGTTAAGTGTAGTCGCTCAGTCGTATCCGACTCTTTGTGACCCCATGAACTGTAGGCCACCAGGCTCCCCTGTCCATGGGATTATCCAGGCAAGAATACTGGAGTGGGTTGCCATTTCCTTCTCCAAGATTGTGGTTAGTCCCTCACAAATGATAATCCTCTAGAAATGCCAATAGACTACAGGAAGTTAATGACTTTCCTTTTTTTTTTCAATTAAAGTATCTGATCTGTGTCTTGCATTCAACTAATTTTGGACTCAAAATCATATTTAATGATAAATATTAGAGAATTGTTAGCACAGTGCTATTAACTCTGTTATGGAAATTTGATCAATAAGTCAAGATATGACAACAATTATAAAAATGAAAGTGACAAAACGTATCACTATTTGAGGAAAATGAAACTGCTAAACTGTTAGATTTAATGAGTTCAATGAAATAATTGTATAAAAATTGATCATATAAAGATATTTCATTTTCCTATATTTAGTAAACAATTTAAATATATAAAGGTAAAACTATAGCATCTACACATTGAATATGCAAGCCTTTAAAATGATTACCTTTATAAGTTATATATTACAGCTATATGAAGAAAACTATAAAATTTTATTAACAGGTACAAAAGATCTAAAAATTAGAAAAACAAAGATTTGCTTAGAGCTTGACCAAATGATTCTAATGTTCACTTAAAAAACTGAAAATATCAAAGAGATAATATTTTGAAAATCCAAACTAATGAGGCTAAACTTGCTATGAAAGATTCACAATTATGAAAACAATCCAGTAGTGAGAGACAACTGGACAGAAATCAATAGAACAAATTAAATAGTCCAAGAATGGATCTTAGAATATAAAGGAAATTACTACAGTAAAAATGAGGCAATATCAATTAATGAGAACAGTACATGAATTCAGTTAATGATATTAGAAAAATTGGTTGTTATTTAGAAAACATCATTTTGATCTTAGCCTGATATCAAACTAAATAATAAACTGCAGATGAAGTAGAGTTATAGGCATTACAATGCATTACAAATTATATATTTTAAAAATTTAGAATAAAGATACATGTGAATATTTCTTATACATATGTAAGGATGATTTTATTATGATTTTATTAGAAGTGATAGAATACACAGTAAACTTGAAGTCAATTAAATATTAATACCATAAAAGAAACTATAAAACTAGAATAAAATACTTGTAGCTATTTCTGATTTTCAGATAACAATTTATCTAAATGATAAAACATATCACAAGTAAAAAGGTTTCAATGTGAATGTATATAAAATAGAAAAATAAAACCAAAATAAACCCTAATGTATATATAATAAAATAATTATTCTGGGAGAAATATTTTAAAACAAATGTTAAAATCTTAATATATATATATGGAGTTGTTGTAACATTTAAGCCAAAAATCACTAAAACTAATAAATATGAGCAGGTAACTCAAAAAGCAAAAAGCAAAGGAAAAAAGGAAAGATATATGCATTTGAATGTAGAGTTCCAAAGAATAGCAAGGAGAGATAAAGAAAGCCTTCCTCAGCAATCAATGCAAAGAAATAGAGGGAAACAAGAGAATGGGAAAGACTAGAGATCTCTTCAAGAAAATTAGAGATAACAAGGGAATATTTCATGCAAAGATGGGCTCAATAAAGCACAGAATTGGGAGGGACCTAACAGAAGCAGAAGATATTAAGAAGAGGTGGCAAGAATACACAGGAGAACTGTACAAAAAAGAACTTCATGACCCAGATAATCACAATGGTGTGATCATTCACCTAGAGCCAGACATCCTGGAATGTGAAGTCAAGTGGGCCTTAGGAAGCATCACTATGAACAAAGCTAGTGGAGGTGATGGAATTCCAGTTGAGCTATTTCAAATCCTAAAAGGTGATGCTGTGAAGGTGCTGCACTCAATATGTCAAAAAATTTGGAAAACTCAGCATTGGCCACAGGACTGGAAAAGGTCAGTTTTCATTCCAATCCCAAAGAAAGGGAATGCCAAAGAATGCTCAAACTACCACACAATTACACTCATCTCACACGCTAGTAAAGTAATGCTCAAAATTCTCCAAGCCAGGCTTCAGCAATACGTGAACCTTTAACTTCCAGATGTTCAAGCTGGTGTTAGGAAAGGCAGAGGAACCAGAGATCAAATTGCCAACATCTGGTGGATCATCAAAAAAGCAAAAGAATTTCATAAAAACATCGATTTCTGCTATATTGACTATGCCAAAGCCTTTGAGTGTGGATCACAATGAACTGTGGAAAATTCTGAAGGAGATGGGAATACCAGACCACCTGACCTGCCTCTTGAGAAATCGGTATGCAGGTCAGGAAGCAAGAGTTAGAACTGGACATGGAACAACAGACTGGTTCCAAATAGGAAAAGGAGTACGTCAAGGCTGTATATTGTCACCCTGCTTATTTAACTTATATCAAGAGTACATCATGAGAAACGCTGGGCTGGATGAAGCACAGTCTGGAATCAAGATTGCCAGGAGGAATATCAATAACCTCAGATAGGCAGATGACACCACCCTTATGGCAGAAAGTGAAGAAGAACTAAAGAGCCTCTTGATGAAAGTGAAAGAGGAGAGTGAAAAAGTTGGCTTAAAGCTCAACATTCAGAAAACTAAGATTATCATGGCATCCGGTCCCATCACTTCATGGCAAATAGATGGGGAAACAGTGGCTAATTTTATGTTTTTTTTGGACTCCAAAATCACTGTGGATGGTGATTGCAGCCATGAAATTAAAAGATGCTTACTCTTGGAAGGAAAGTTATGACCAACCTAGACAGCATATTAAAAAGCAGAGACTTTGCCAACAAAGGTCTGTCTAGTCAAACCTATGGTTTTCTCAGTAGTCATGTCTGGATTTGAGAGTTGGACTATAAAGAAAGCTGAGCACCGAAGAATTGACGCTTTTGAACTGTGGTGTTGGAGAAGACTCTTGAGAGTCCCTTGGACTGCAAGGAGATCCGACCAGTCCATCCTAAAGGAGATCAGTCCTTAATACTCATTGGAAGAACTGATGTTGAAGCTGAAACTCCAATACCTTGGCCCCCTGATGCGAAGAGCTGACTCATTTGAAAAGACCCTGATGCTGGGAAAGATTGAGGGCAGGAGGAGAAGGGGATGACAGAGGATGAGATGGTTGGATGGCATCACTGATTCAATGGACATGGGTAGACTCCGGCAGTTGGTGATGGATAGGGAGGCCTGGCATGCTGTGGTTCATGGGGTCACAAAGAGTCGGACGTGACTGAGCGACTGAAGTGAATTGAACTGAACTCAAAAAGGGGCTTACAGGTAGTATAGTGTAAAGAAGGAGCTTGCCAATTCAGGAGATGCAGGAGATCTGGGTTTGATCTCTGAGTCAGGAAGATCCCCTGGAGAAAGAAATACCAACCTGCTACAGTATTCTTGCCTGAAAAGGTCCATGGACAGAGGAGCCTGCTGCTGCTGCTGCTGCTAAGTCGCTTCAGTCATGTCCGACTCTGTGTGACCCCATGGATGGCAGCCCACCAGACTCCCCCATCCCTGGGATTCTCCAGGCAAGAACACTGTGTTGCCATTTCCTTCTCCAATGCATGAAAGTGAAAGTGAAAGTGAAGTTGTGTCCGACTCTTAGCAACCCCATGGACTGCAGCCCACCAGGCTCCTCCATCCATGGGATTTTTCCAGGCAAGAGTACTGGAGTGGGGTGCCATTGCCTTCTCCAACAGAGGAGCCTGGCGGGTCACAATTCATAGGATCACAAAGAGTTGGAAACAATTGAGCAACTGAATACATACACACAACTAACAAAGCAACAAATTCAGGCTGGTAACAAATGTTTATTTATTTATTTTATTTTGGGGCTCCAAAATCACTACAGAAGGTGACTGCAGCCATGAAGTTAAAAGACACTTGCTCCTTGGAAGAAAAGCTATGACAAACCTAGACAGCATATTAAAAAGCAGAGACATTACTTTGCCTACAAAAGTCCATCTAGTCAAAGCTATGGTTTTTTCAGTAGTACATATGGATGTGAAAGGTGGACCATACAGAAAGCAGAGTGCCAAAGAATTGTTGCTTTTGAACTGTGAATTTGGAAAAGACTCTTGAAAGTCACTTGGATTGCAAGGAGATCAAACCAGTCAATCCTAAAGGAAATCAACCCTGAATATTCATTGGAAAGACTGATGCTGAAGCTGAAATGGCCACCTGATGCGAAGAACTGACTCATTTGCAAAGACCCTGATGCCGGGAAAGAGTGAAGGCAAGAGGAGAAGGGGACAACAGAGGGTGGTATGGTTGGATGACATCACCAACTCAATGGACATGAGTTTGAGCAAGCTCCGGGAGTTGGTGATGGACAGGGAAGCCTGGCATGCTGCATCCATGGGGTCGTATAGTCAGATATGACAGAACAACTGAAATCAACTGAACAAACATTTAAATTTTCAGTTAAGATCAATAACAAACTTTTAAAGTTCAACTTCAATAATTGATCAGTACTCACTATAGGTTCCAAGATCATGGAAGACAAATATTGACTGAGACACCATCACACACACGTGGAGACTAAGCAGACATACAACTGATACAATGTGGGATCTTGGACTGAGTCATGGAGCAAAATAGTGACAGTACTGTGAATATTGATGAAACTGGAATAAGTTCTGTAGTTTACTTCATAGTATGGCATCACATGTTAATTTCCTGGTTTTGATCACTGAATATACCATGGTTTTAGTAGTTAATAAGAACAACTGGGTAAATGGCATCTCATTTTTGCAAGATGTCTGTCCTATTTTTGCAAACTTTCTATAATTCTAATATATTATTTCAAAACACAAAGTTAAAAATTAAATCATCGTGTGACTAAAGGGGAAGGAAGAAAGCAAAATAAGAAGTGTTGTGTGTTACTAGTAAAAATAAACTACAAAGTTTTTCTCAGAGAAAAAATAGCTCAATTGCATAAGAAACAAAGAATTACAAACAAGAATTAAACCCTATGGTTTAAGAAGTTTACAAAAGAGTACAGGAGCCTGTCTAGCCTGAAATCCCATGTTTATGTTTCTTTTCCCAAGCAGAAGGGAGTAAAATTCACATCCTATCACTAAAGAAGAAGATTTCCCCCTTTCAACAGTTTTGTTATTTTCATAGTAAAACATTCAATAAACAGAAATTTGCATACAACAGTTCCCTTGGCAACCAGGGAAGCTCATATTTTCTGCTTTTGGATATATATTTAATTTCCTAACATAGTTTTCCCTACAATTTCATATTCATGTTATGAAATACTTTTTAAAGTAGTATTCAAACTGAATATGATGTTCTAAAAAGATTTAATGTTGTTTCCTATCAAATGGCAACATAAGACTCTGAATTATGCAAAAACGAGAAGGCAATGGAACCCCACTCCAGTACTCTTGCCTGGAAAATCCCATGGATGGAGGAGCCTGGTAGGCTGCAGTCCATGGGGTCGCCAAGAGTCGGACATGACTGCGTGACTTCACTTTCACTTTCACTTTCATGCACTGGAGAAGGAAATGGCAACCCACTCCAGTGTTCTTGCCTGGAGAATCCCAGGGACAGGGGAGCCTGGTGGGCTGCCATCTATGGGGTCGCACAGAGTCAGATACAACTGAAGCGACTTAGCAGCAGCAGCAGTATATAATAATGTTGTGCAGAGGGCTAATTAAAGAGGAGGCTGATATACCTAATCACATATCAATAACTGTTCCTCAGAATATCAATCAAAAGTTTGACTTAGTAATGATGGAGATGCTCAAAAATAGTGACAGCCAGATTTCTATTCTCCATGGTGATTTTACCTCTAAACATATTAGGTCCAGCCTTTAAGTGGTATAATTTGAACAATGATTTACCTCAGAAATTGGACATCACCTTTCACAATGAACATGGGAATTCAGCAGTTTCTACAGGATGGGAGTTTCTGATACAAATACAAATATAGGGAAATATTCACAAATATTCCAGGTAATTCCAATCATTCAAAATATTTTTGAAAACAAAAAAGTAGACTCAAAACTTCAAGAATGTCTATAAATGAGGCTTTGATTTCACTTATAGATATTGCAGAGGACTTTCCAGCTGACTCAGTGGTCAAGAATCAGCCTGCCAATGCCAGAGTCACAGGAAACGTGGGTTCAAACCCTGGGTTGGGAAGACCTCCTGGAGGATAGAATGGCAACTCACTCCAGTAGTCTTGCATGGAAAATTCCATTGACAGAGGAGAAGTGTGACAGGCTCCAGTCCATAGGGTTGCAAAGAGCCAGACACAACTGAGCACACACATGCACAGAATTGTTGAAACTTGAGGAACAAAGAGATACATGGTAGTCAGGAACTGGGGACAAGAGAGGGACCAACTGTAAAAGGGCAGCATGAAGAAATTTGGGGGGATGATGGAATCTCTGTATCTTCATTTTGGTGGCAGTGGTTACTTGACTCTATCAAATTATCTATCAATTATCAAAATTAATAGAACTGCATACCAGGAGTAAATTTTACTATATGAATATTAAAAATATATTTGAAATATTTTACTGAATATTTCCTCTCCTCATCCTCCTCAACCTTTTCCTTCTTCCTCTTCTTCTCTCCTCCTCCTCCTCCTTCTATTTCTTCTCCTCCTCCTCTTTGCCCTCTAATCCCCCTCCTTCTCCTGGTCCTTTTGTTTCTAATTTGCTTCCTTTGCCATTAGAAAGAGTTGGCCAAAAAAAGCACTTGGCACCAAAAGACCAACATTTGAACTTTAACTTTTCCGCTACTTGTTGCACGATGTTAAAATCACATTTTAACTTCTCTGGTACATTATAAAGAAAGTGAGTAATAGAATCGACACCCCATCCATACCATTGTATCTGGGAACTGTGTGAATTTACTGATGTAACAGACTACTAACATTATCACGTTTTATATGACTATAAAGCTCACTAAAGAGATATAAAAAGTTTTAATTCACTGAAGATTACAGGGTCTTAAATTCCTTAAAATTTTATTCTCTATTTTGAACTCTTGATTCCATTTTGGGAGACATCCTCTTTCACATTTCCTTTTGGTCCATCAGCTATGATCTATAAATTAATTTCCTGTCGCCCATCAAGGATCCTATGGGTTTCCCTTTTACTTCTGCTATTTTGCTGATACTGCTTACAGGACCTTTGCCTTAATTTTCACTAAAAGTACCAAAGGTGGAGGTGTTGTACTATTGATAATTCAAAGTTATTCTCTCTTTTTTTTTTTTTTTAAGTGTAGAGCTCAGTGAATTTTTTTTTTTTTTTTGGCAAAACCAATACAATATTGTAAAGTTAAAAAATAAAATAAAATTTTAAAAAAAGTTATTCTCATTTAAACAAAAGCAAATGACCAAGAACCATCTCTTGAGCTTGAGGGGATTGAGGGATTTGAAGCAAACCCAGATCTCATGTAGGAATGTCTTGTTGGGCTTTTTCCCCTTAACATATATGACTAATTATAAGTGAGATTTGGAGTTAGGGCTGGTAACAAGAGGTATAAGCAGACTACGTGCCCAATTGTTAACTAAGTTTAAGTCATAGATGGTACACTGAAGTGGAAGAGTCCCTAGAAACTACCCACCTACCAGTTGGATGAGTATCTTCTACTAATAATTTTATTCTATTACAATCGCTGACTCTATTGTTTTGCTTTTGCATCATTTGGCTTCCCGTTTTTCCATATTCAGAATAAAATTTACTTCTGAAAGTCCTAGCTATCCCTACTACCTCTTTCTTACCTCTCTAATATGAAGTGGCAGTTTCTTTTTGTCATATAACTTTCCCTTTTTCAAATTCTTTCTCACTTTTGTTTGCTAGTCTCATTTTGAGAAGTTTGCTCTCTACTAATGATGCATTCCACTCATCTCATGTGTCCCCGATCAAATACTAAACAATGAGCATACACAAACTATATATATATATATATATATATATATATGAGTGTGTCTATATATGTATGCTGCTGCTAAGTAACTTCAGTCGTGTCCGACTCTGTGCAACCCCATACAGCAGCCCACCAGGCTCCCCCGTCCCTGGGATTCTCCAGGCAAGAACACTGGAGTGGGTTGCCATTTCCTTCTCCAATGCATGAAAGTGAAAAGT
Source organism: Bos indicus (assembly GCF_029378745.1). NCBI lineage: Eukaryota > Metazoa > Chordata > Mammalia > Artiodactyla > Bovidae > Bos > Bos indicus. Next base: position 77,864,228 of record NC_091760.1, on the reverse strand, counting down.
GAAAGTGAAGTCACTCAGTCGTGTCCGACTCTTTGTGACCCCATGGACTGCAGCCCACCAGGCTCCTCCGTCCATGGGATTTTCCAGGCAAGAGTACTGGAGTGGGGTGCCATTGCCTTCTCTGCTATATATGTATATATTTAAATAAATAAAACACTAGTTAAATCCCATCAGAACAAACTCCAAGAGAGTGATCCAGTAATTTCTCATTTTCGAAATGTGCTGAAATGCTTATTTCCTTAATGATTAACAACAATTAAAGTAGTATATCACTTTATAGTTGACAAGCTGCAATCTATAGTTATAATTACATCATGCTTACGATAATCTTGTGAGATCATTCTTTTTATCTCCATTTTTAAAATAGTAACATTGAGTCTCAAAAAGAATATGAGAATTTAGGATTGCATGGAGGAGACAAGGCAGGGAATTCCACTCCTAATCTAATCTCAAAACACATGCATCTCCATTCTTTCCACTTCTTCCTCAATCTCATTCACTTAACCTACCATTAACCTTTATTCAAAGAAAACAAAGTAAGTTCTTCCAGTTTCCCTTTGTAGAACCTGACACAGGCCAGTGATATTCCCAGCTCTGCCCTAGCACATGGTCCCCTGCTCCTGCCCCAACTATAATACAGACCAGGCAGTGGCCATGGTATATTAGATAGTTATGTTGATTCATTTAAAAACAAAGGCCTCCAAAAACATGGAAAACCTATAAACTGGAGAATCATTCTTTGAAAAACTAGGTTGACAAAATGGCAAGATAGGAAGGATATGTTGACTTGATAACACAATATAATTTTTAACTAAAAAAAAAAAATGTATCATGGATTAGCAGATGCAGAAGCCCAAGTAACTTAAGACAATAGTAACCATCTCTATAACACATATCTATTATTATTATTTATTCTGGTCAGTCACATAACCCATCTCATTTGACTCTCAGAAGGGAAAGGATTATCTGCCCACTTAAAAATAATGATACTGTAGTAGAGTAATTTGTCTGAAGTCACACAAATAGAAAGGAAAGCATTAAGTACTATAATTTATGCCTTTTCACTCCAATTTTAGGATCCTTTCACAAAGCACACTGTCTTCCCTAAGAGGAGAAACAATAAGTCAAATATGCATTAGTGATTCTTAACATTATTGTAATACTAACTAAGCAATTAGGATCTAGTGTAGCTCAGTCAGTAAAGACCTATCTGCAATGCAGGAGATCAGGGTTTGATCTCTGGGTCAGGAAGAGCCCCCCCGGAGAGGGAAATGGCAACCCCCTCCAGTATTCTTGCCTTGGAAATCTCATGGACAGAGGATCCTGTTGGGCTACAGTCCACGGAATTGCAAGAGTGGGACATGACTTAGCAACTAAATCACCACCATCAGTGTAAACTTTAGAAAAATTTACATAATTTTTCTCATATATACACATGTGGATTTTGCATATAATACAAGTGGATCTCATAGACCCCCTAAGTCTCGATGAAAATATGGACTCTGAGGGAATATTATTCTGCTCTGGAAAAAATCTGCAGAAAATAATAAAATACTATAATTTGAGATTTTAGCGAATGGATTATTTTTTACTATCAATCCTTTTCCCTCAGTCTCAATCCCTCAGTCTTTCAAACCTATGCATTCCATTTGCACGACACTGCTTTCCTCTTATAGTTATTAATCAGCATGCTTTTCAAGGTTATTTTAAATTACTGACACACAGTAGTCATTGGAAGTATGAATGTTGATGATTCTATGGAAAAACATTTTCATAAATCAAATCATAAGCAATTTAACTACGGAGGTTGTGACTAGTTCTTTTTTGGTTGTTTTTTCTTTCCTTGGGCTGTCATATATTGCAGCAGACATTCAATGTTTGTTAAATGAAATAATAATTAAAAAAAGGGGGGGCAGCGATGGATTATTCCCACTGCAGTGAATAAACAGAGGCTGTGAGCTTCTACCCAGGGAGCTAAGTACACAAATGTGATAAGTCTGACCTCTACCACAAGCACCCTTTCCTTCCCTCTCCTGACTATGATCTGGTGACATTCAACACACTCAGAAAATCCTCTAGTACCTTTTATGTATTCTACCCTCAGTTCAGTTCAGTTCAGTTCAGTCGCTCAGCCGTGTCTGACTCTTTGCGACCCCAATAAAAGCAGTTACCTGTGGGTCCTCTCTCTCACTTAGTTCCCCCAGCTGCTTGGTTGCACTGGTCCCTCAATGTTCCCACTACATGACTACCTCATGGTGTGCAATGCCTCTCTCTCTCTCTCCAAGCTGTGAATATGATAAGTTTTGTTTTCCTAAACCTCTTTCTTTTCTCTTCTTGCAACCGTACCCGACTGACCATCTCATAAAAATGCAAAACACGCTCAAATGGTTTCACAAAATCCTCATCTGCTGCACCCAATGACACAGCAAGTCAAGACTGACACTGGCATGGAATCCTGATTGTCCCAAGCCTCCGGGAGACCATGAGTGAGTAACAAGGGAAGACACACAAGGTGAGACCCTTTCAGCACTTGACCTGTGAGGTCTCTCTGCCTCCTGAGTATCCACTGTACCTCCAAACTTCAGGCATAGCTCTGTATTATCTCAATCATCTCCCATATTCTAGATTAAAACCTAGATATACACAGGAAAAACTCACTCCAGAGTGGGAAAAAAAATGTAAAAGACACAAGCAAGAGTCAAAGAAAACAGCTATCTAAAATAAAAGCTAACTATTTTTCAGTTCAATTTCCATTTAAAATTCCAGGGATGAAATAAGGATAGCAACTGGCATTGTAGCCTAAAGAAAGTTGTTCCTCTAAGGTGCACTAATCATCAAAACCAGAGATGGAAGTGACTGCATAAGCCATTTATTTCTTCCTCAAGGCAAGCCAGAAATACACCTTATAGTTTCCTTCCTAAAGTACATACAGTATTATCATATCCTGAATAGAACCATATGCCATAATAATTCATATTTTATGGACAAGACAGAGGTTAAAAGTTTGAAGAATAAACTTTAGACTCAGTATGCTTCATTATATCTTTCTTTAATTTTTTTAACAATTGAGCACTACAAGGAAGGAAAATTTTATGGGACGTATGATGGCTGAGTTTTCCACTAATAATAAGACTCCTGCAAGCCCTTCAAACACTATTGCTGGTTGTAGTTAAACGGCAACTGACAGTTAAGTGAAAGCACATATTCCATTTTAATATGAGTGCTTCTGTACATCAGGATAGTGTTTGACAGTTTGCAAAAATTTAACGCATATAATTTTGATATTATGCAAAGTAGCATGTTTGAAGTGTGGTGAAGGTTTTAAGACATGCACATCTTTTAGTTTGTTGGTTTTATACAAAGTGGCCTCAACTCACAGCAAACTGAATTATTGTCTGAAAAGCTACTGGCCTTGCAGATAGATTGAAATTATATCTATCATACTATATGCAAAAAATGAGTTAACCAACATGCAATCCATTCAACAAATACTTATTGAGCATCTACTCCATAGCTCCTATGTAAGAGACATTTGAAAAGCTCCATTTGGTGACTCGTGTAACCTTTAGGGAAGCACTAAAATCTGCATTCTACACAAGTTCTTCATTTTTTATTTTCATATCTTATTTCCTTTAACCTTATTAAGAGTGCATTTTCACCAAGAGGGTGGGAATAAAGACAAGAAAACTTTACTGCCTACTCAGCAAAATGTTTAAAATCTCAGTCCAATAAAGGGTCCTGAGAAGCTCACAGCTGGCTTCAACTCAGTGCAATTATGGAATGAAAACAGTGTTTTTGTCAAAGCCTGCTTAAAAGTTTCCATGCCTGACTTGCAAATACTTAAAGGAAGTAATAGCTACTCTGCAACCTGAAAGGTCCCAAAGACCTGGGTCAATAGCTCAGCATCTGGTCTGGTCACTGTTTACCTTCTATTAACATTTTAAAACTTAAATGAAGTAATTTCTCTCAATTGCTTTTATATGGCTTTATATGTCCCCAAGGACAGAGAGAGACAATCTGCCTTTATTGGCCATAAGGACAATTTTGAATTGTTAAGTGGAAAGTAATACTTTAGACTTCATGATCACAGGAAGTTCAACTTTTTGAAATTTCTCAACAAAAGAAAGTAATTACTTTGTTTTGCTTACCTAGTTTTTTGGTGTTTTTTTTTTTTTTTTTTTTACAGTTTAGAATCACATAACACAAAACACATTCCTCAAAGGGAAATATGTTAATGTTAAAGTCTGTAATTGCCTCAATGTCATCTGGCAATTAACTGCTTTTAAATACCATAAACTGGCCCCAATTTTCCCAATGCAGTGGTTGAAGCAGTGCAGAGAGTGGGAGGAAGAAAGATATTTATTTTGTTGAAGACCTATCTGGAGTAGAGTCCTCTGATGTGTAACTGACCTAGCAGACAATGAATAGGAATCTCAGATTCTATACTGTGTTGGGGACTGGGGCTCACTGGATATTTGCTGATTTTTAAAAAACCAATCCAGTCCATAAAGTATGTTGCAAGTATCTATAAAATTGCAATAAAGAGAGCAGAAAGAGTACAGTGTCAGGAGACAGATGACATGGTTGCAAACTTTTTTTTCACTTGTTTACTTTGAATTCTTGTCAGGACACTCTACAAATGTCATAATGTGTGTGTGTGTGTGTGTGTGTGTGTAGGAGTATGTGTGTCCATCTATCTCACAGGAGTATTGTGGGATACAACAAAGTATATCAAAGAATGTTACAAATGCTAAAGCTAAATAGTAATATAAGAGATTATTGTATTTGTAAGGAATGATTTTAAAAATTAATATAACATCTTCCTTCAGAAAAACTTATAAATGAAACTATAATACCATATTTTCTATTTCACATAATTCCCAGTTCCTACATTAAAACTTTTGGCCTGGATTTAAAGGAATGTTTCCTATTTTACATTGGCATAGTTATTGTTGCCTTTTAAGGGTATGTGTGATTTCAGAATGCTGACTGTTCTTAGTAACAAGAGGCAGTGAAAATTTGTCCCCAGAGCTCCACATTCTGGAGGAAACTGATGAAATCTTATGTTTGCTTTTCACAGAAATTAAGAAAAAAAGAAAAAAAAATAGTTTGGTAGAAAGCCCAAGTAGGAAATGAAACTGATGACTCTATTGAAAATGAAGGTAGGTAGAGATTTTCATTTGACATGGAATCATCAGAAATGGTCACTGTATTTTTTACCTAAAATAATCTCCAGTAACTGAACAGAGCCAGATATATAGCCTTTTAGTGAAGGCTTGTGAGAGAGTAAATATAAGAAAGTGCTTGGAAATGAATGAAACAGAATTCCAAAATCACTTTTACAATAGCACTATTATAAAAGAACAGAAATGGAAATATGTGTGTGTGTCTGAAGAGGGAGTCTTACATTTACCACATTTCTAGTTAACTTAATAAGATCTCATCTGAGGCTTATTATATGCCTTCAAGGAAATGTAGGCAGTTCTCACCTGCTAAGAATTGGAGCAACAAATCAAAATTAAGGAGCCAGTGTCTCTAACATCCAGAAGGCCATGCGGGGTTCCACAGACAAATGGAGATGCTGAGGCCACAGGGTGATCAGTAGAAACAGTCCTGATTTGCTACAGGTAATTCACAGCTTTCAGCAACTTTTCCTTCTTGAACTAGTACCTTATACTGGTGGAAACAACAAAGGCAGCTTGTAAGATCTTTATTGGGAAAATAGTATACCTCTATCAAGCCCTTATACTGTTCGTGATATTGACTGTATAGGTCATGATTAGAAATGATAATGAGAATAATGATAATCAATTCTCAACTGAAAACTCCACACATCCTCAGCAATGTCTCCCAGGGTTGGGTGGAGGATGCTGATGTCACAGAGTGACAGTGTCAGGGCAGCAAGGAAGCACAGAGGCCATCCTCTTTGATTTTTCTCTAGGGGACACTGCAGGTCAGGAGCAAATAGGGTGAGGAAGAAAGATTTGTTCAAGGTCTTAAGGGTCAATAGCAGAATCAGAGCTAACTTTCAGGTTTTCAGACCCTCAGTAAAATATTCTGTCTACTGTATTCACAGTCTCCTTTATAGTTTTTTACAACTGCAGGAAGAGAAGATAAGGAAATCTAATGAATTTAACTGCCAAGTCAGCAAGTTCATTTTTGATGGAAAAGGGGGAAAAAATTAAAACACTAAATCTTGGAATCCAAAAAGAATTTGAATCTCAGTTTTATAAACTACTGGTAAAAGTACTGAGCCTCTATGATTCTTACTTGCTTGTCTGAAGTTTAACTAGGATATGACTTGTGTTTATTTTCTCTTCCTAGTTTCTAGGACAATATTTTTCATTTAGTAAATCCTTAGTAATTGGTAGTGCCTGAGGGAGGCATGATTTTTTTAAATGAATTTGGAGCTTTATAAATACTCTAATCAATTTCCTCCTGTATGTTTATATCCACAACATCACTGGACTGTCCGGGCTCTGTGTGAGGTCTTTCAGGGATGAGAAGCTAATTGGGTTATTATAATAGATTATAAGAGAATATATAATTATAATACATTGGACCATGCTGAACCATGACTTTATAAAATCCTCCCATTTGTTCTGATTTGACTTCTCCAGCCATTGCTAAGAAGTCCCATCTTATTTCTTCCTTATATTCACACTGAATATTGAACACAGCTCTTAGATTTTCCCATTTCTTAGACCTAAATGAATATACTGTCTTATTTTCATTGGCAACTATTACAACGTGTTTTATGTACAATGTAGGACAAAACACGCTACTGATGACACGAAACCAATTCAGAAGCCCATCTAACTACAAGATGGTTAGTCATTTGATGACAGTTTTTCATCCTGCCCAAAGGTAGTCCAAAAATTTGTATAAATGACATGTTGCTAGTTGGACCTCCATAAGCAACATTCCTCTCATTCACCATTTTAGGTTTATAGCTGGAGAAGACATTCCTTTTGTAATTTATAAATATTAGCAATGCTACTGACTATGGGTCAAGGTTAACCTCTTAAATAGTTAGCATATGTAAATAAATATGAGTCTCCTGCCTTTATCTATATTGGTGAAATTTTCTAGGAAATAATTCAGTCAATCTAGTTATTTCATAATTCAAATACTACTGGCAATGTAGGTGGTCTTTAGTGCATTGAGATACAAACAGAAAATTTCATTCTTGCAATTGTGACTTCATAAAAGCAAATGACATTTGGGGAAACTTACTCCTTCTAAAACTAAAACACTCACATTTGCTGAAGAGCAATCATAAATCACAAGTATTCTTTTCTGATAATTATTAAAAATATAATTTTCTCTTTTGAGTTCTATTTTGCTTAGTAACTACTTTCTATCCTGTTGTATATCCTTTTATGACCACCCGAGTAGGAGCTGGTAAAATTCTATGTAGTCCATTTCCAATTCATAAATTCTTCAGTTCAATTCAGTTCAGTTGCTCAGCCATGTCCGACTCTTTGTGACCCCAGGGACTGCAGCACACCAGGCTTCCCCGCTCATCACCAACTCCTGGAGCTTGCTCAAATTCATGTCCATTGAGTTGATGATGCCATCCAACCATTTCATCCTCTGTCATCCCCTTCTCCTTCCTCCTTCAATCTTTCCCAGCATTAGGGTCTCTTCCAATGAGTCAGTTCTTTGCATGAGGTGGACAAAGTATTGGAGTTTCAGCTTCAGCATCAGTCCTTCCAATAAATATTTCAGACTGATTTCCTTTAGGATTGCCTGGTTGGATCTCCTTGCTGTTCAAGGGACTTTCAAGAGTCTTCTCCAACACCACAGTTCAAAAGCATCAATTCTTTGGCGCTCAGCTTTCTTTATAGTCCAACTCTCACATCCATACATTACTACTAGAAAAATCATAGTTTTGACTAGATGGACCTTTGTTGGCAAAATAATGTCTCTGCTTTTTAATATGCTGTCTAGGTCTGTTATAGCTTTTCTTCCAAGGAGCAAGCATCTTTTAATTTCATGGCTGCAGTCACCATCTGCAGCGATTTGGAGCCCCCTAAAATAAAGTCTCTCACTGTTCCCATTGTTTCCCCATCTATTTGCCACGAAGTGATGGGACCAGATGCCATGAACTTAGTTTTTAGTTTAGTTTTTAGTTTTCTTACTGTGGACATAATCACTCATCCATTATCATTACTGCTCCTATGATATCCTGATAATCTATATAAATTCATGTTCTTCCTACCAGTGAACAATATAAGTGGTAGAGAAAATAAAGTACAACATATTTCATAAATATGTGCTGACTATGATATTCAAATTGTGCATTTATAATCTGCTCATAAGATGATGTTTTTTTTGAACACACACATAGAGTAAAAAAAAAAAAAAATCCAGAAAATCTATCTTAAAATCAAGTCTTTGTTACTAAAATAGAATTTTTGGAATATTATCTGGATGAATTCCAGGGAAAAATCAAAACAACAGAAATATCTTGCTTTACAGTCTTTCCCAGGTAAGAATAAATACTTTGCAAATAAGTATAAAATAGAAAAGAAAGCTGTTTACTTTTTATTTTACTTTTAGCATATTGCACATCTGTTAAAATATATCCAGGGTCAAACTAATGTTTTTAAAATGAAAGCAAAATAAAAGCCCAAAAAGGGAATGAAAGGTGTCCAACTTCATTTTCCAGATAGTTTGAAAATCATCAGCCCATTGTTCAGCACAAGTGAGAAGCAGAAGCTATTCCCTAGATAGTCACCATCTTCTCACGACACTTCATAATCCCAACACATTACATATTAGTTTCGGCTGAACCAGATGCCAAATGGGAGAAATTTTACAGTACAAAGGAGTCAGCATGGTGGAATGATACAGAAAATTTCAGCCAAGACACATTCCCTTGGCTCTCAGTTCCCTTACAGCTGTCACAATACTTCCCAGAACACATCACATACAGTACACCCTCCTGACATCTGCCTCCCTGTGGTCCCAGTGAGGATTCTATAGGTTGATATATTATATTCCACTCAGGACTGGAGCATGAGACACCTCACCAGGGACACTTGATTAATTCTGCAAAAGTACACATTTATCAACAGAGTGTATACACATAAAACTTCCAAAAATAATATTTATTATAAGGCAGCTGACCATAAAAATGTATATAAGAGGAAAATACAGTGTTAGAAGGAAGGATCAAAATTATACAGAAGGAGTGATACCTGGAAAGATATACAATAAAATTGAATAGTGGGGTAAAGTGGATGAGGGAACCCCTTAAACTAAGTTGGCCAGGAAGACCTCTCTGAGGAGGTAATATCTGAGCTGAGACCACAATAGCGAGACCAGGAAAGAGAAGATGTGGAGAAAGGTATTCAAGGCAAAGAGAAGAGTGCAAAGGGTCTTAGAAGAAGTCCTTTGGTTTCTTTGAGAAAAAAGAAAAAAGAAAATGCTGCTTTGTCTGGAAACTCACAGGCTGGATAAGAAAGCAAAGTCCAGATCATCTAAGGCATTGCAGGCCAGAGTAAGGAGCTCAGATTTATTGCTAAATGATAGGAAAATTAATGCAAGTTATACTTAGACTGAGCTCCCTAAAAACTAAGATCATTATACTTGTTTTTCCCTAAGCAAGGAAAAATAGGGCTGTCATTGAAAGAAAAGGCATCTGAAAAAAACAATAAACAAAAATATTCTTTTTTCCATTAACTTGCCTTCCTATTTACTAGATTTTATTCTTGCCCATCCCCCTGCCCCCAGATTCTTTCATAAATCCTAGTTCCAATTACAGCAGAAAGAAAGGGACACAAAGAGATAGAATGAAAACTAACAACAGAAGTGTGATGGTCAGTTTCATGTGTCAAATTAGATAGGCTACCATCCCCGATCAAACATTAACCTAGATGTTGCTGTTAAGATGTTTTGTAGATGTGACTGATGTCCATAATCAGTTTACTTAAGTGAAGGAGATTATCCTTGATATTCTGAGTGGGCCTGATTCAATCAGTTGAAAGGCCTTAAAAAATAAAATTTCTTCTTCCCTAAAGAAAAAGAACTCTCTTCTATAGTAGCAGCTTCAGCTCATGACCAAGAGTTCACATTTGCTCTTCCTGATGGCCTGTCCTGTAGATTTCATACTTACCTGCCAGCTCCCAAATTGTGCAAGCCATTACCTTGCAGTAAATCTCTTAAAATATATCTTGTTCTATTGAACCTGACTGATCCTATGTCACACTTACTTTGAAGTAAAATAAAATCTATGCCAAATATCAAAGGGGTAGGGATAAGCATAGTTCCTTCACTTGTATGACCACACAAAATGGATTTATCTATGTGGAAGATGAAGAAAACAGTTAACAGTCAACTTGTATAATGGAGCCAAATTCAAAATTCCTTAGTTCTGGACAGATGAACTCATGGACTTCCCAGATGGCTCAGTGGTAAAGAATCCTCCTGCCACTACAGGAGACACAGGTTTGATCTCTGTGTCAGGAAGATCCCCTGGAGAAGGAAATGGCAACCCACTCTAGTATTCTTGCCTGGGAAAACCCATGGACAGAGGAGCCCAGTGGGCTACAGCCCATGGGGTCGCAAAACAGGCAGACACAATTAAGCGACTAAACAACAACAATCAGTATCACGCTGGCAATTGAAACCACTAACTGCTTTAGCCTGAAAACCGAATGACACTATGATTCTATCCTTTTGTGGGGAGGAAGAAAAAGGAACCTAGAGCAGCAGTAGTTCCTAAAGCTGGGGGGCACAAAAGACTCACCTAGGTAGGTTTTTTAAATTTATTTATTTTAATATTTTGGATGCAAAATATTAAATGTCTACCAATTCAGACCTTCTAGGTCTGTGAGCCCCAAACTTGTGTTTTAAAAAGCTTGAGATGGATCCTGAGACACAGAGCTGGCTTGGGACATCTGACCTAAGAATGTGTCTTTATGTTCCCCTGGTTCAGGATGCAGTAATACCAAGAAAAACAAAATATAAGCTAAGCCATATTATCTTTAAAAAAAAAGAGGTAATTTTTTTGGCTATCGATCTAGATTTGCCTTATACTTAATCACAGAGAGCTTATTTCATCTGTCCTGATGGCGTGCTGCAGTTCACGGGGTCACAAAGAGTCAGACAGGACTGAACAAATGAACTGAACTGAACTGATGCATATGAGACTTCTGATTTCCCTTATTCTAGAACAGTGGTGGTCACACCAAGTTCTTGGAGGTATCTCAAGGACTGTAAGACACAGAAGAGACACAGTTTTACCACTAAAACTCTCTTCATTCATTGTTCAGATCGTCATTTTTTTTTTAAAGACTTTTATTTATTTATTTTTTTCTAATTTTATTTTATTTTTAAACTTTACATAATTGTATTAGTTTTGCCAAATATCAAAATGAATCTGCCACAGGTATACATGTGTTCCCCATCCCGATCCCTCCTCCCTCCTCCCTCCCCATACCATCCCTCTGGGCCGTCCCAGTGCACCAGCCCCAAGCATCCAGCATCGTGCATCGAACCTGGACTGGCAACTCGTTTCCTACATGATATTTTACATGTTTCATTGCCATTCTCCCAAATCTTCCCACCCTCTCCCTCTCCCACAGAGTCCATAAGGCTGTTCTATACATCAGTGTTTCTTTTGCTGTCTCGTACACCGGGTTATTGTTACCATCTTTCTAAATTCCATATATATGCGTTAGTATACTGTATTTATGTTTTTCCTTCTGGCTTACTTCACTCTGTATAATAGGCTCCAGTTTCATCCACCTCATTAGAACTGATTCAAATGTATTCTTTTTAATGGCTGAGTAATACTCCATTGTGTATATGTACCACTGCTTTCTTATCCATTCATCTGCTGATGGACATCTAGGTTGCTTCCATGTCTTGGCTATTATAAACAGTGCTGCGATGAACATTGGGGTACACGTGTCTCTTTCCCTTCTGGTTTCCTCAGTGTGTATGCCCAGCAGTGGGGTTGCTGGATCATAAGGCAGTTCTATTTCCAGTTTTTTAAGGAATCTCCACACTGTTCTCCGTAGTGACTGTACTAGTTTGCATTCCCACCAACAGTGTAAGAGGGTTCCCTTTTCTCCACACCCTCTCCAGCATTTATTATTTGTAGACTTTTGGATCGCAGCCATTCTGACTGGTGTGAAATGGTACCTCATAGTGGTTTTGATTTGCATTTCTCTGATAATGAGTGATGTTGAGCATCTTTTCATGTGTTTGTTAGCCATCTGTATGTCTTCTTTGGAGAAATGTCTATTTAGTTCTTTGGCCCATTTTTTGACTGGGTCGTTTATTTTTCTGGAGTTGAGCTGTAGGAGTTGCTTGTATATTTTTGAGATTAGTTTTTTGTCAGTTGCTTCATTTGCTATTATTTTCTCCCATTCTGAAGGCTGTCTTTTCACCTTGCTAATAGTTTCCTTTGATGTGCAGAAGCTTTTAAGGTTAATTAGGTCCCATTTGTTTATTTTTGATTTTATTTCCAATATTCTGGGAGGTGGGTCATAGAGGATCCTGCTGTGATGTATTTCGGAGAGTGTTTTGCCTATGTTCTCCTCTAGGAGTTTTATAGTTTCTGGTCTTACATTTAGATCTTTAATCCCTTTTGAGTTTATTTTTGTGTATGGTGTTAGAAAGTGGTCCAGTTTCATTCTTTTACAAGTGGTTGACCAGATTTCCCAGCACCACTTGTTAAAGAGATTGTCTTTAATCCATTGTATATTCTTGCCTCCTTTGTCAAAGATAAGGTGTCCATATGTGCGTGGATTTATAAAAATAAAATTTCTATTTTATTCCATTGATCAATATTTCTGTCTTTGTGCCAGTACCATACTGTCTTGATAACTGTGGCTTTGTAGTAGAGCCTGAAGTCAGGAAGGTTGATTTTTCTTCTTTTAAAAAATAAAAACCATTCAAGAATTTTCATTTGAAAAATGACATAGTACTTTTAAGGAAAGCGGTTTGAAAATAATGGCTCCAGATTTTGCATCAGTTTTTTAGAGACCTTTTTGACTTAGGTTACTGATGGACTCTGACATTAATAACTACTTTAAAAAGAGAGAGTGAGAGACAGAGAAAGTACAGAAAACATAAGCTTGATATTATACCTTTGACCTATTTGAAAGCTATTATTTTCCATTTCTTTGGCTAACTGTACTTTATGTAATATTTATATAAAATATTCATACACATATTCTCCTGAAGCAGCTTATCCTATTTGAAGACTTAATGTCTGATTGCACTATAGGGACAACAGCTGGAGATCAACTGCAATATGTTTTAGAAGCACTGTTTCTTCTTGATCAGTATCACATCATTCACAAGTTTAAAAAAGTCCTGTAAGACACAGGGAAGGGATTCTTCTTGCTCTTTCTTATCCACATCTACTCCAAGTCCTAGAATCTTCCAGAGGAACAAAATAATAGTTTTTAAAAAAAAACGGCTTTGCAGGTGTGTGCATATGTGCCAAATAGCATTTCAAGAACTAAACAGCAGTATTAGAATTTGGTTCACATTTTGGCTTCAAATTACAGAAGACGTGAGTAAGGGCACGTCTGTGACTCAGTGTTCAACCCTTGCCAAAGTAGTAGTTTTCTAGGAAGAAAACTACAGGGGGGAAAACCCAGAAAGTCAGAAAAAAGAAAAGGCAAAGAAACTGCTCTACATGTTGATAACTCATGCTCATAACTAAATCTTGACAATGCCATAAAGAGCACAGGCTCAGTGTTTAGAAAAGAGAAATACACATACATAAGGTCTACCCAATATTTCTGCAGACATGTGGTTATTTTCAGTCACATTAATTAAGCTCTGTGCATGGTGCTTGCACATAAATAAAACCAGATGTTTAAGTTGTGGTTCAACCCTGTATTCTCTCACATCTACTCCTGCCCTTCCTTACCATGCTCCAGAAATTGGCTTTTTGCCTAAACAGGCAAGGGAGGGAAGGATAGAATTAAAAATAGTTCTGGGGTTGCAGGCTTACTTTTCTCTTGATGAGTAGTTGATGATGTGTGGTTACTATAACTGGCTTTCATGACTTCTCCAAGGGAAAGTGGAGAATTGTAGTTTTCTCAAGGCAGTTGGGATCCTAAAAGGATCATTTATTCATCATGCTATCAATTTATCAACCATCGAGACAACTATGTTTCAATTTTGTCAGTTACAAGCATAACTTAAAACTCCTCTCTGAGGGCATTATGCCAAGTAAAATAAGCCAGAGAAAGACAAATACTGTAGGATATCACTTATATGTGGAATCTAGAAAATACAACAAACTAGAGAATGTAACGGTGTAATGGCAACCCACTCCAGTATTCTTGCCTGGAGAATCCCATGGACAGAGGAGCCTGGCAGGCTTTATAGTCCATAGGGTTGCAAGAGTCGGACACGATTTAGCCACTAAACCACCACCACCAGAGAATATAACAAAAAAGAAGGAAACTCACAGATATAGAGAACAAACTAGTGGTTACTACTTGGGGGTGCAGTAGAAGAGTAGGGGACTCGGAAGTGAAAACTAGTATGCATAAAATAAGTTACAAAGGTATATTGTACAACACAGGGAATACAGCCAATATTTTTTAACTATAAATTGAATGTAACATTTAAAAACTGTGAATCATTATAGCGTATACCTGTTACTTATATAATATTACATAGCAACTATCTTTGAATAAAAAAGAATAAATCAAAGCCTAAAAATTTTTATAAAAAACTCACTCTCTGATACACAAGCAGAAGAAATGCACACACATACACACATAAATACACGTGTTAGTTAACATGTGAATATGTTAACAAATATGGAGAGAATCCTTTCATGGAATTAAAGTCATTAGGTCTGCTCCTATAATAATGCATTTCCCAATACGTATTCTGAAGCACACTTGTTCCACAAAATGTAACCTTGTTTTTAGGATTTAAGTAAGTTTGAGAAATGCTAGGTTACACAGTTACAGAGATTTCTTTAGTGAGGGACTTTCAGAGCTTCTACTATGCTGATGCACACTGTGAATATTCAAGAGAGAAATATCCTGTATATTCTCTCAGAGTTGACCCAGAGTTTTGTGGATTATCCTGTGAGGGTAGTGATCTTCAGGACATGTTGTAAGAAATACTAATCTCAGTTAACCTAAGGTGTCTGTCCAGGCTCTGGTTGAATTTTTCCTGTGTGAATTGCTACTTTCCAAAAAAGTCCCTTGTGTCCTACAAAATATCTAAATCAAACATAATCTCACTAACATTGAACCATAATTTACTTCCCTATAACTTCCACCACGGCTCTTATTTTTGTATTTTGAAAGCCAAAAGCAGGCATAATGTAATCCCTTTTTCTAGTGATGTATCTTAGGCAACAATTATATTCCCACACAGACTTTCATTGTGCAGGGGGAAAAAAAAAACAACCTCTAGTTCTTAAATGTGTTAAACTACATGCTCTAATCCTATTTGAATGTCTTCTTTAAGAGAAGGCACCCAGAAATGAACACAAATTTAGATATGCTTCAATAGATGAAGTCTCAGATCTCGTTAGTTTTTGTCTGGTGGACATGTCTTACTGATTCCTATTAATTTACCAAAGTTTTTGAGTCCTCATAAATTTCGTGACAGTGTGTGAATGTATGTATTGATTTTTTGAGAAATGTTGGGAGAACACAAGTCTGCTAAATTTCATTTGCCCTTCATCACAGAAACTCTTGTGTATAATAAATTGGTTCTCTTTTCTCAGTCATCTTACCTCAGTCTCATGCACATTTTATCATTTATGAGAATGGGGTGTAGTATCCTGGTGCATGCGTGCTCAGTTGTGTGACTCTTTGAAACCCCATGGGCTGTAGCCTATCAGGCTCCTCTGTCCATGGGATTTTCCCGGCAAGAATACTGGAGTGGGTTTCCATTCCTCCTCCAGGGGATCTTCCTGACCCAGGGATAAAACCCATATCTCCTGCATCTCCTTCATTGACAGGCAGATCCTGGTATTTTCTACCAAAGTCCTCTTTCCAGTTTAATACTTCTTCATTATCTGACACCATATAAATCCTTCCAAGCCATTACAAAACCACATGATATCAATCAGAAAACATTTCTCTAGATAGTCATGAATATTAGAATATCATAAGAGGCACTGTTTGAGATAAAATGCCTTTTGAAATTAAGATACTGATCTGTAACAATTTCCTGGTCTGCAAACCCAAGTAGCCAGTCTCATAGCTGTAGATAATGCAATTCTTATTAATTCACCATGTATGGCATCTTTAACAGTACCATCACATAATTTGATACATTGTGAATGTTATGGAATGGAATAGGACAATGTTAATTGTAGTTGATGTAAATCCAGGTTAGGATTTGAAGAAAGTGTGTTGTCAACAGATGACAGGTCACTTTGAATGACAGGAGAATGAGGGAAGCAAATGAAGAAAACTATCACCATAGTCATGATGATAAGCAACCAGTACACAGAAAGGCTTTTGCTTTCGTTTTTGTTTTTTCTTTATAAAAAATGGGAATGGGAAAAGAGGTGACACAGACTTTTAGAGCATCAAAATAAATAATGTCATTTCACTCTTTGCTCAAAAAATGCACTTTTATGTGAAAGGGATAAATAATTTGCTCAGTCTTCTGTCCTGCTAAAAAACCAAACACCCAAAGGGATATATATCCTGGATATTCAGTAGCTACAATAATAAGATTTTACCTAAAGAAGAGATGAATTTGAAAAGTTATATAGCTTGGTCTACTTTCTTTTGAAAAATTAAAATAAGCAAAGGAAAACTGTCATTTGGCAAATTCAAGAGTCTTGTTGAATTGTCAGTCCTTACAAAGTCTCTCATCTTTAAAATCCCCAACGATTTAATTGCAACATTTAAAATAATAAATATCTGCAATACATGTTTGTCATTTTAAGAACAAACATTACTTTCAAATTACTTTTTCTCCCGAGGATTTAATCTGCCAGGTTTCAGCCCACAGTGAATTCTTGCAGCTGGGTTAGGATCCCTCAAGAAAGGGCGTTCAAAACAAAAATGCTGAGGGAGGCAATTCAGCCAAGGAAGGCATTTCAGCTGTGGAGGAGGGTGGAATGCTTCTGAGCACGAGGTTTTCCCTCTCAAGCCTGGAAATGCCATCTTACAAGGCTTCTTCACTATTTGTTCTATTCATGCTTCCACAAAAGTCAGATCTTACACACACACACACACACAAAATACCAAACCAAAACAAACAAAAAATCCTGTAGAAAATAGTTCTTGAGGGAACACAGTTTTGCTCCTGGTAACTGACATTCTCAAAAAAAAAAAAAAAAAAAAAAGGCAAAATAAATCAGAAAGGTTCAAAAAAGAGGTGAAGTATTACTACAGGGAAATAGTTTTATTTAGCATTTATTGAGTTCTTGCTCTGTGCCTAACATTGTTGTTCTCCTTGAGGGAGATGATATCATATCACCACGTTACACAAATATAAACTGAAAGCAGAGAGCTTATTAATTTGACTAAGAACACGTGGTTGTGTGTACACAAGTGTAAAGGAAGTTTATGCATGTGAGTATGCATATGTGTGTATTTATATGTGTGAGTGCATAAACATGCATATATATAATCTTTACTGATGTATAATTGGTGACCAACAAATTGCAATATTAAAGAACACAGCTTGATAAATTTTAACATATGTATTCACCATGAAGGCACATCCTAATCAAGATAATAAGTATATCCATTGCCCCTACAAGTTTCTTTGTGTCTGTTTGTAATTCATCTTTTTTCCTTTGTACATTCTAAGGCAACTACTGATATGCTTTCTAATAGAAATTTCTATCTAATTTTCTATCCAATAGAATTTTATGTAAAAGGATTTATGCAACATATAATTTTTTAACTGGTTTCTTTCATTCAGCAGTTTGGGATTCAAGTATGGTGTTGCACATATCAGTATGTGAAATTATTATCAACTATTCCTTTTTATTGTTAAGCAGTATTACATTGGATGGCAATACCACAATTTATTTTGTCAAATTCTTGTTGGTAGACATCTTCTTCCAATTACTAACAATACAAATAAAGCTGCTAAAAACATTCAGGTACAGGTTTTTAATTTCTCTAGTGATTTTTAGTATCTTTTCAAGTACTTATTTGCCATCTTTATATCATCTTTGTTGAAGTGTCTGGTCAAATATTTTTAAATTGGATTATCTTATTATTGAGTTGAAAGGGTTCTTTACATATTCCAGACACATATCCTTTGTCAGATACATATTTTGCAAATAATTTTCCTTGGGCCATGTCTGTCTTTTCATTTTTATTACAGTGTCTTCTGAAGAGCAATACTTTAAAATTTCAGTGGGGTCCAAGTTCTTTATTTTTCTTTCAGCGTGTGAATTCCACTCCCAATTAAAGAAATAATAACCAAATTCAAAGTTACCAGGATTCTTCTCCTATGCTTTCTTTAGAAGTTTTATATTTTAATTCTTATATGTAAGTTTATAATCCATTAGAATTAATTTTTCTATGTAGTGTGAGATAAGGATTGAGGTTCTTTTTTTTTTTTTTTGTATATGGCAATCCATTTTTCTATCACCCTTTGCTGAAAAACATTATTCTTTCTCCATCAAATTTCCATGGTACCTTAGTTGACTATGTGGAGGCTTATAACTAGACTCTTATTATACTATGTTCTTAATCACTACAGAGAATTACAATTAAAGGTCATTAGCTAAACAATGAAGTCATTGAAACAATGCCTAATCAGAGCCCCTGACACCCATTCCGCACCTCAGTTTCCAAAAGTATAATTAAATTAAAAGATGTTTGCTCCTTGGAAGAAAAGCTATGACAAACCTAGATAGCATATTAAAAAGCAGAGACATCATTTTGCTGACAAAGGTCTGTATAGTCAAAGCTATGGTTTTTCCAGTAGTCATGTATGGATGTGAGAGTTGGACCAGAAAGAAGGCTGAGTGCCGAAGAACTGATGCTTTTGAATTGTGGTGCTAGAGAAGTTCTTGAGAGTCCTTTGGACAGCAAGGAGATCAAAGCAGTCCATCCTAAAGGAAATCAACCGTGAATATTCATTGGAAAGACTGATGCTGAAGCTCTAATACTTTGGACACTAGATGTAAAGAGTCAACTCATTAGAAAAGACACTGATACTGGGAAAGATTGAAGACATGAGGAGAAGGAGGCAGCAGAGGATGAGATGGTTGGATGGCAGCACTGACTCAATGGACATGAGTTTGAACAAACTCTGGGAGATAGTGAAGGACAGTTAGGCCTGGCATGCTACAGTCCATGATGTCGCAAAAAGTCAGATACAACTAAGCAACTGAACAACAAATAAATGAAGCAATTTAGGCAATGACAGTATCTGGCTTATATAATTATAGTGTTCAAAAGAAAATCATAGTCCGAGGAACCTGCATTTTGAATAATCTGCAGTGGACTGGCCTGGTCTCTGAGGAGCTGGTAAAGTTATCACTTGCTACTTAGTCTGACCTGAGAGCTCATCTCAGAAAGGATATTCAGCTTTGTCTTATCTTTAGGGTGTTGGGGGAATGCAGGGAGAAGATTATAGAATCTCAGAACCAGTCTGGCAGTTCAGCTGTTTGACAACATCTTTATCATGCTGATACCTTTATTCAGATATCAAACTTTGATTGGATTCCTACAAAGAAGTCAACTCTCTCACTCCCTTTCTCAGGGCAGCCTGATCATCTATGGAGAGTCCTCGTTCTATGATCTTGCACAGAAGTTGCTTTCTATGCAACTTCTATGATCCTGAAACTCTCACCTATGAATCCAAGTTTTGTGGCCTCACATGGATTTTACCTGCCTGGCTATCAGTCATATGAAGACACAATCGGTTACTGCCATAATCGCCCTACCCCATTCACTGTTATCGGGGGGCGGGAACTATGGAAACTAATCTTAATATTCCTCCCTCTTCACATTATAGAGTTGCATGCCCCTTACCATCTTGTTCTCTACTTTGAATAACTCTCCTTTTATAATATTCTTAAATGATTAGCCCACAACTGAACACAATCCTTCAACACAGGTATCACATGGTAACAAGAACACTGACCTCTGTGCCTATAAACAAGCTTTAATAGGGCATTTTTGAGTTAGAAATAATAACGAGGTGTGCATAATATATGGCCTCATGTTTAGTAGTCTCCTTCTTACTTATCCAAGTTTGTTTTAGTTTGGATTAAACTAGACAGTTTCAAGTCGATTCTTCTGCCAGTGATGTTACATTTAATTTTTTATAAATCTAAGTTCTACAAAATTGAAATTCACATTAATATGTTTTTAATTATTCTCCTTTACTTGAATAACAACCATATGTAACAAAATGTTTTTCAGTTCTTATAACAAGTACCTTTAGATGTTAAAATGTAAGCAAAATTCTTGGATAGAAAGTCTTGCCAGATACAAAGTGTTACTTTTCTCTTTCTCTAGTTTCACCAAATACCAAAAGGCCCAGTACTTAGATATGTAAGGCATCTGCTAATTACATTTCAAGAGTAAGGGCAATGGTAATATTTATATTTCACAAAACTATCACATTCTCTTGAGGGAAGTCAAAGATTATTGTGTGGGCATTGAAGCAAGTATGAATAAAATAGACTCTGGTTTTCAAAAAGAGAATATAGAATACAATATCATTCTCAATTTTATCCTTCTGGCTTTACTGATATCTTTGATGAATGATAAAAGTAATATTTATAAAGTAATTCCAGGTAATACAACTCTAAAAATAGCCTATATCTTTCGTATTCTTGGCATGTATCATACTTTGCAATTAGGTGTTATTTGTATACTTAGTGGTTTTGTAAGGATGCTTGTGTTCCTCTCTCCCTTCCCTGTTCATATGCTGATGCCCTAACCCCAGTGTGGCTACATTTGGAGATAGGGCTTTTAATAAGGTAATAAGGTTGAATAAAGTCATAAGGATGGGACCCTGAGCCATAGAATTGGTGTCTTGGATTGGGCTATAAATCAGAGGTTTTTATAATACCCTCATTAGATTTGATTAACTTGCTGGAGCAGCTCACAGAACTCAGGAAAACCATTTTACTCACTAGATAACTGGTTAATTATAAAAGAAAATAACTCAAGAGTAGCTGATGAAAGAGAGGTCCCGGGCAAGGTATGTGGGAAGAGGCACAGGGCTTGCCCTCTTCAGTTATGCCACCCTCTCTGCATCTTCCTGTGTTCACCCAAAAGATCTTGGGGGTTTGTCCTTTGGGACTTTTAGGGAGGTTTTGGTACAAAAGCATGATTAATTAGTCATTGGCCATTGGCAGCTGAGCTCAGTCTCCAGGCCCTCTCCCCATCCTGGAGGAGTGTAAGCTGGGCCTGAAAGTTCCAATGCTCTAATCACCTGATTGGTTCTTCAAGCAGCCACCTCCCATCCTTAGGTGACCTAAGAGCTTTCAAGAGTCAACCCATTAACATAAAGCAAGGCATCTTCATCACCCTTTCCCTGGGAAATTTCAAGCATTTTTGAAGCTGTGAGGCAGGATCCCTGGACAAGCACCAACTATTTTGGTCATCTGAATGACCAAATATATATTTCTTACAAATCATAATATCATACTCTGAAAGGCCATATCTATAGAAAACATTATTTCTGGAGGGTATGGGTGAAAATCAGGGCTAATTCTTGCCTCTTTAAGAGTCTTAGACCATAATTAAGTTTCTAGGCACTAACAGAAATGGCAGAGACATTTTCCTAGCTGCAGGCTACTGGATGCCTTAAACACGCCAGCACGGTCTTATTTCATGAGTCCAGGAGGCTGGATTAGAAAAGCACATGCAGCCGCTCAGGCCTCCCCACTTCCTCTGCCTGGGGAATGTCCTTAAATCTATGCTCTGCCCAGACACTACTCTGTCTTACACGGGCTACCCTTCCCAGGCCTCAACATCCCAGGCAGGCTCTCTGCCTTCACCACAGGCTAGAAACACATCTTTGGAAAATGTGACCTCATTCCAGGGTGACCTGAGTTCATTTATAATGGAGAGAACCCACGAAGCTGCTGCCAACCTTCAGACAAGGGAGAAGGGATAGAGGGAAACAGACAGTGATGTAGAGCAGAAAGAGATGGAATTCAGAACTACTTATAAATCAATTCTGAGACACCTGAAAGGTCTGACTTTAAATATCTTCTTATCCAGCTGCCTTTTACATAGTGATGAGTAACTTAGAGTCTTGCATCTCGGGTGTGATCCCCAGAGCAGAAGCAAAAATATCACGTGGGAACTTTTCAGAAACGCTACTGAATATAAATCACATTTTAATGAAATAGCCTAAGTGACTTGTACATACATGAAGGTTTAAGAAGCACGGGTTTTCAGGGTTAGGAATAAGTTGAAACCTACCAGTTCTGGTTCCCAGTCAGGCCCCGGATGAACTCTTTGCTCCCTCACAACCCTCTCCTGAGACCTCTCTACATCAGGGCAGTCCCTTCTCTTGTCCCCTGGGAACAGAATCTTGCATCACTCCCCCACCTGAAGCAAGCACTTGGTCCTTTGAAGGTTTCCCATAGGTGTCAACCTAGGTTAATGATGTGGATGTGAAAAAGGAAGAAAGAGGCTTCCAAACCTCACAGATCCTCCTGTAGGAGACAAAAGTCAATCAAACTTGCTAAAGGGTGGGGCAAATAGAGATGGTGTGGGATGAGGTCTTTGTTTTAAGTATAATCTAAATTCATCTATAGATTTTCCTGGTGGCCCTGTCTGCAGTGCAGAAGACCTAGGTCAAGAAGATCCCCTGGAGAAGAGACTGGCAATCCACTCCTGTATTCTTGCCTGGAGAATTCCATGGACAGAGGAGCCTGGTGGGCTACACAGTCCATGAGGTCGCAGAGTCAGATGTGACTGGGCAACTAACACTATCTTTCAAGTTCATCTGCATTCCAGAAAAACAAAAACCTTTGGCTATCAAGAGCATCTTTCCATAAAAACATGGGAGTGGAAAGAAAGATGAAAGGATAGGAACAAATCTATTTTCAAAGCATATGGAAAATGGGGGGTGGATCACCATTACAAGATCCTCTCCCCTCTTCCCTTCTCTTTCTCCATAATTTCCAGCACTAATGCACAGTTGACCTTCAACCTACAATAGTCAGAAATAAGAAAACAATGTGAGATCTGGCTGCGAAAAATGGGGATAATTGAGATAGAGAAACAGTTGCTGCTGCTGCTAAGTCGCTTCAGTCGTGTCCGACTCTGTACGACCCCATAGACAGCAGCCTACCAGGCTCTTCTGTCCCTGGGATTCTCCAGGCAAGAATACCGGAGTGGGTAGGGCAGATCAAAAAGGGGATGAAAAGCTATCCTCTGAGCACCCCTCCCCCAAATAAAAGAGTACAAGGGAGAGCATGGAAATTCCCAAGATCACATCATTAGCCCCTGACTGAATATAACTTGAGACTGCTTATTCTTAACATGTACCCTAGGGGGGCCAGCACAGGGCCTTGTACATAAGAGATTTTAGTCCATATCTTTTAACTGTCTTGTTGAAGACCTAGTCCTTTTCCAATAATATGAAGGTATGCTATACTTTCCTGTGTACAGTTCAGCAGCACTTATCAAATATCTTATGAGTCAATTCTTTTTAATTTCACAGTTAAGATAATAGGTCCTGATGACCCTTCAGGAGGTAAAAGTATGCCTGAACTAAGGCAAAATCTGCTGGGATCTACATGAACTGCAAGAGACAGACTCCTGTAGTTTCAACCAGGGTCAAAGTTCTGAAGATGGAATGAGGAGTAAATGATCCCAAGAATGCTGGAAAAACTTGGTAACAGAGTGCGAGTGAGGGCAAGAAGGGGAATGACCAGGAATGGAAAGGATGACATGTTTATATCAGCTTAAAAGTGATGTATTGTCTTGACAGGTTCAACCACATGCTGGAAGCTGGAGGGAGAAGGGGCCTCCTGCTTTGCTGATAGACAGCAAGTTACAGGGACGATGTGAAAAGGTCAGCAAATTCAATCTTCATTTGAGCTACTGCTGTTATTTTAACTCTGTTGCAAAGGGTCACAGCATTCCATTCCAGATAATGAAAGGATGTCGGGAAAAGATCAGAGAAGGCACACACAGAATGGAAACTAACCAAACAAAGGCCAGATTTCATGCAGGGTGACATCAATCGGCTTCTGTTGGAGAGTCTCTGTAGTGACACACTGTGGCTTCCTTTTTCCTCTGCTGATAGTTTAATGGATTGCGGAAGGAGGACATTATCATTAACTATCAACAAGACACATCCAGTGATGGAAGTTCCTCTTTAATAACCATTTTCTGGGATTGCCTCCTGGTACCCAGGACCTCCCTTGGACAAAGCTAGACCAGAGAAGACAAGCATCTGCTTCATGGCCGTCGGTGAGGCTGCAGTGACTTCCTACCCTGTGCTTCCAGAGGCCTGTTGGCATGCCTCTATTATCCGTCAGTCAGTGCCACATAATGACTTGTCTTCACATGTGTTTGTATGTTCTTTGAGCAGATCTTGCACTTTCCATTATATAAAGCTGGTGTACACTGCAGGTACAGAGAAGCCTGGTGGGCTACAGTTCATAGGGTTGCAAAGAGTCAGACATGACTTAGTGACTAAACTGTAGCAACACTGTAGATGCTCAGGATGTGTTTGGGAAATATATCACAGAGAGACTGTCTCCATGAGTAAGGGACTCCAAGTCCAGCTGCAGTAGACAGTTGCACTCTCAGTCCAGCTGCACGAGGTCATGTCAAAAGTGCATGATTGTCATTCAACACTGGAGAATAAAAAATTGAAAAGGTCACTGGTTTCCATCATTGAGGTCCTTCCCTCCCTGCATCTCCAGCTATAATGGCATCTTGAAAGAAGCAAAGACCAAAGGAAGGAGAAAGCTATGAACTGTCAGAACTGGGGGAAAAAAATGACAATTTCCTCTTCACCATCATACCCTCATTTCACTGCTCTACTTGACTCCCAGGACAATTTGCCTCCACTGGATCTGCCACCCACACCCTCCAAAAGCTCTGGACACCACCCGCTAAAGCAGACCTCCTGGTTCTGGGAACTTTTTAGGATGTGGGGGAAAAAATAAAACAACAACTGATGTCAACTAACGGACCAGGCCAAATAAATTCTTGAACTTGCTTTTGTATCCCGCAAGAAGCCTAACCATGCTCTCTTCACAGCACACATATGTTCATAAGTCTAACTGACATATTATTTTTCATACTGTGGAAGTGAGGGTTTCTTCTCATAAGCTGAGTTTTTGTAAGGCCAAGGAGTACCATCATGATTCTAAACTACACTGAGAAACCGTAACTATGAGAAACCATACTTAACCCTGAGTTATGGTTCCATTTGTGAGAGAAAAGATAAGTTTTTACCAACTGCAATTTAATGAAGAAATTCAAAGAAATAATCTTGGACTGCTGAGATATGAAGGTTTTAGCCAAAATCAAGATTTTTTTTTTACATAGGCTTTATATGTAATTTGAGCATTTCAAATATTTTGATGAAAACATTTTGCTTAAATATAATCAAATGCCTAAGAAATACCTAGTTTTGTAACAAATAGCTGGAAATGTTTGTATTCAAGTAGCTTTTAGAAGGAAGCACCAAATTTACTGAAATTCACTTCTTTAGAAGTTCCTAAAATGGGTGGAAGTTAAGGGAAAGTGGTAGCAGTTAGAAAAATACAGTATCTGTCACTACTAATAAAGCATATGGCTAAAACCTAATCTAGGTATCTATTTTTAAATTAGGCTTAAGATTTTAAAGAAGTTCATATCTAAATTGTAACTCATTCAACAGTCAAAGCTGCCAAGTTTCTGAAAGTTACAAGTGAACACAAAATCTATTCAAGCTCACATACTAATTTTGTAGGAATTGGAGGGAACGTCAATGCCAAATAAGAAAAAAATTCCTGTATATTTTAAACAGTCATTGACTCATGGAAGTATTTCCCTCTTACTTGCTCTAATTCCAACTTTTTTTTTTTTAGTAATTGTTTGTGCTTTTGGTCACATCATCATTTCTCTGTTTTTAAGTAACTAAATGATATACTGCATCTTAGTCTCAATAGCCTAATTTAGACAATGATCTCTACTTCCTAAGATGAAGTATACCTCAAAGGGCAAAGCAAAGATTTCACATCAAAGTATATTTTGCTCGTCTATCTCATAAATTGGTGAATCCGATTATAAAACTTCAGAGAAATAAGAGTGGATTGTAAGCCAAAATCCACACATTAACGTGCTAGAAATGTAGAAAGAGGGTGGGATGGAAGGAATGACTGCACAGTTTGCTCTAGTTTGATTACCCTTATATAACACCAAGAGCTATGGTTTTTCCAGTGGTCACGCATGGATATGAGAGTTGGACTGTGAAGAAGGCTGAGTGCCGAAGAATTGATGCTTTTGAACTGTGGTGTTGGAGAAGACTCTTGAGAGTCCCTTGGACTTCAGGGAGATCCAACCAGTCCATCCTAAAGGAGATCAGCCCTGGGATTTCTTTGGAAGGAATGATGCTGAAGCTGAAACTCCAGTACTTTGGCCACCTCATGCAAAGAGTTGACTCGTTGGAAAAGACTCTGATGCTGGGAGGGATTGGGGGCAGGAGGAGAAGGGGACGACAGAGGATGAGATGCCTGGATGGCATCTCTGACTCGATGGACATGAGTCTGAGTGAACTCCGGGAGTTTGTGATGGACAGGGAGGCCTGGCGTGTTGTGATTCATGGGGTCGCAAAGAGTTGGACACGACTGAGTGACTGAACTGAACTGAACTGAACTGAACACCAAGAGCCATTAGTAACATTCATTACTGATGGTGGGGTTCTCAGCACAGCCAGTGCTGCTGTTTCTGACCATAGAGCATTTATGGTCATTTATATGTGAGATTGAGCTGGAATCAAAAACAAAACTAAAACATCTTCCTTCCTTGCTTTCTTTTTTTCTTTCCACACAATTGCCTGATAATTCCTTCTCCAGTTTATTTTTCCCTCAGCCTCAGGACAGCATTCACAAAGTACGCTGTGTTTGGGAATGCATCATGTCCTAATCTCAACTGAGGGAAAACTGATGTTCCATAAGAACACAGATTCCATTAAAAGGTTGATGTCAACAGTTTATGGGTAGATTTTACTTACTGCTAGATGTATGGATGTTTTTTATTAAAAACTCTGTTGATAAGGTAGTTCAGACTCACATCCATCAAGTCAGTGATGCCATCCAGCCATCTCATCCTCTGTCATCCCCTTCTCCTCCTGCCCCCACTCCCTCCAAGCATCAGAGTCTTTTCCAATGAGTCAATTCTTTTCATGAGGTGGCCAAAGTATTGGAGTTTCAGCTTTAGCATCATTCCTTCCAAAGAAATCCCAGGGCTGATCTCCCTCAGAATGGACTAGTTGGATCTCCTTTCAGTCCAAGGGACTCTCAGGAGTCTTCTCCAACACCACAGTTCAAAAGCATCAATTCTTCTGCACTCAGCCTTCTCCACAGTCCAACTCTCACATCCATACATGACCACAGGGAAAACCATAGCCTTGACTAGACAAACCTTCGTTGGCAAAGTAACGTCTCTGCTTTTGAATATGCTATCTAGGTTGGTCATAACTTTCCTTCCAAGGAGTAAACGTCTTTTAATTTCATGGCTGCAGTCACCATCTGCAGTGATCTTGGAGCCCCCAAAAATAAAGTCTGACACTGTTTCCACTGTTTCCTCATCTATTTCCCATGAAGTGATGGGACCAGATGCCATGATCTTTGTTTTCTGAATGTTTCGCTTTAAGCCAACTTTTTCACTCTCCACTTTCACTTTCATCAAGAGGCTTTTGAGTTCCTCTTCACTTTCTGCCATAAGAGTGGTGTCATCTGCATATCTGCGGCTATTGATATTTCTCCTGGCAATCTTGATTCCAGCTTGTGTTTTTTCCAGTCCAGCGTTTCTCATGATGTACTCTGCATATAAGTTAAACAAGCAGGGTGACAATACACAGCCTTGATGTACTCCTTTTCCTATTTGGAATCAGTCTGTGTTCCATGTCCAGTTCTAACTGTTGCTTCCTGACCTGCATACAAATTTCTCAAGAGGCAGATCAGGTGTTCTGGTATTCCCATCTCTTTCAGAATGTTCCACAGTTTATTGTGATCCACACAATCAAAGGCTTTGGCATAGTCAATAAGGCAGAAATAGATGTTTTTCTGGAACTCTCTTGCTTTTTCCATGATTCAGCAGATGTTGGCAATTTGATCTCTGTTTCCTCTTCTTTTTCTAAAACCAGCTTGAACATCAGGAAGTTCACGGTTCACATATTGCTGAAGCCTGGCTTGGAGAATTTTGAGCATTACTTTACTAGCGTGTGAGATGAGTGCAATTGTGCGGTAGTTTGAGCATTCTTTGGCATTTCCTTTCTTTGGGATTGGAATGAAAACTGACCTTTTCCAGTCCTGTGGCCACTGCTGAGTTTTCCAAATTTGCTGGCATATTGAGTGAAGCACTTTCACAGCATCATCTTTCAGGTGATAAGGTAGAAGTGAGACCAAAGGCTCAAGGAAAGATCGGGAATTACAAAGACTAGCAGCAGGATGATGGGAATGGAGTTTAACCACAAAACCCAGAGATAGAGACAGGTCACTCAATCTGTGTTTACCTTGCCTCCTACTATAGCTAAACAATTGCAAGCCTTGCAGATTTCAACTCCACAATGTCCTACAGGCTGTTTCTTATTTCTGTTATTTTATCAATATCCTGCTTAAGGCTACCAGTATTTCTGTCTTGCCTCCTTTCTACTCATTAAGCAAACTGATGCCTAAAGAGTAAATATACTCATGTATTCCTCTCTTAAGAAATCTTAAGTGTTCCTCATTTTCTTCAGAAGAAATAGAGTATTATGGAATGAAAAAAACGTATGTTAGGATCCATGCAAGTTTGGATTCCAATCCCAGTATACTTCCTGCTGACCTTGGGCAAGTTCCTTAGTCTGTCTAGGCTTCGATTTTCCCCTTGGTAAAATAGAGAAAACAATAACTACCTGTGGTTATGAGAATTACATAAGAAAAAGCAAGTAAAATGCCTGTCCACCTTCCTGGTCTTTCATTCCTTACACACCCTACATCAAAACTGTTCAAATGCTATCCACCCTTCAAAATTCAACAGAATACAATCTCTTCGTTCTCAAAGAGAGTACATCCCTACTACTCTCAAAGAGAGTAGTACATTCCTACTTCCTTCAATCTCATATTTCCTTGTGAATTTCATAGCTATTTACATTTACTGTCTTTTGGCACTTTTCAACCCTGTGTCCTGTACTGTAGAGAGATGTACATGGTATATCACACTCCTTCCTACTGGAAAGTTGGATACACATATCGTTCTATTTAACTCTCTAATCTCAGTGTGTTTTGCAAGGACTAGCCCCATTTAACAAATTCAAGTTAAGTAAGTGAATAAAATTATTTCTTATTTTCAAGAACAGCTCTGATAACTGAAACCCCATGGGCAATGCATTATCCATTATCCACCTTTCCATCACTGAATGTTGAAAAACTATACTTATCATAGGCTTTATAGGTGTCCAGTGAATACTTACTGATTATAATAATTCTGGCATTATTTTTATGTGTGAGCATTGCATCTTAAAAGCAAAGCTACCACACCTATGTTGGAATCCTAGCTCTTCTATTTGCTAACTTGGGCAAGTATCTTAAGTTTCTTAAGCTCTTTGTGCCCTGGATTGATCATTTGTAAAACAATATCTTGCTTCAAAGTGAGTAACTTTTTCCTCAAAATACAAATATCTCTTATATCCACGAACCCTACTTTCTGCCCTAACCATCCCCAGGGATTTCAGTAGGGAGCAAGTTCCTGATATAATGAACTTGTGAGAAGAGAATACAGAATACTAAAGTGGTATAATACCAACACTGGGAGAAAAGATACGAGTGTGGAGGCAGGTGGTAATTGGGAGGTAGGCAGTAACTGGGAGCCATGTACAAATCTTATGGGACAATTCTATTTGTGTTTAGTTCAAAGCTTCCATTACCACAGATCTTCATGTATTAAAAGAAGTTATGTCAAGCTATGTTTCTATTAAGCCAGTATACTGGGTCCAAACCATTCTCTGATAAATGGCTTCTGAGATGTTTTACTTCAAAGTTAAAAGTTCTACCTTTACAAATTGCTTCATAATCTATGAAAAATGTGCCATGTGTGGAATGCAGCTACCGATAAAGGGCAGGTTGCTTCTAGTTAGTCAGATAGCATGAGCTGTGAGTTATTGAAAGGTAAACAGTCATTCTGCCCTGGAGAGACTCAGAATTCATTATTTTCAAGCCCAAGCTCAGAATTCTAGTTCCCAGGATGCCAAAGGCAAAAGAAAATGTTCTTGGGACAAAGATATTTTGCTAAACTCTCATGCTGGTCAATGCATTTGGATATTACACTAAGGACAGACTGCAGTGCTAAAGGTTTTTTTAAAAAATAGGACAACTCCACCAGACATTGTTTGGTTAAAAGAAAAAAAAGTTATTTTTAAAAGTCGTGTCTGCAGTTGCTTCCAAGACTTCTGTTTTGCATTTTTTGGTTTGAAAGGCTCTGTTTGAATGTTTTACGTTCTATTAAATACCGGGTATGTGCTTTGTCAGAAATTCAGATGATAGTGCTTTGGTAAAATTTCCACCCCTGGTGTTCAGTGATGTGTGAGTGTGTCCAAGTCTCCTCCTCCTCATTGTCATGGTTGTTTTGATCGTAGGTAATATTATTCTTGGAGTAAGTGAAGCCTGTGGTGACCAGCAGAGACTCTCCAAGCTGCCTCTGGAACTAAAGCTGTCACTCGGGATCTACAGGGAAGTAAGTGGGAAGAGAGACGCAGAGGTCTTAAAGGAAACATTTCATTTCTTAACTATTTTCTGCAAGGAAAGAAATTGAGGAGCTTCCATTCTTTTCTTTGTGATGAGTTAGTCATGACATTGTTTATAATTAGCTATGTATCCAAATAAACAGTTAAATTTAACTCAATGCTGAATAAAAAATAAACTGAAATAATTTTAGCATAAACACTCCCAACAACAAAATTCCAGGTCAAAATTAGGTCATTTTGTTTCTGATCCTCTCTGTGGAGTGAGTGGGGAAACAGGGCAATGCTGAATGGCCAAATGATCTGAATACTGAGAGTAGAACTAACAGATTCAAGCAGGGGCACATTTTGTAACTTGATGTAAATACAAACAACATCTCATATACCTGTCCAGTCTTTGTGTGTTCACGTATGCTTTTATTGTTTTAACCTAAGTTTACTGAGAATCAGGATGTGCAAAGCACACTGATAGGCACCAGGAATAGATGCAGAGAAAAACGGCAAAGCTCTGGGTTTTACTGAGATGATTCAATGGTCTAAATTTGTATATGTTAAAAGTCAGAGATGCTCACATTTTAAAAAGATGAAATTCGAGCCATTCTGTATAATTTTGTAAATCTCCTCTAAACGAACATGGCGTCTTGAGCATATTCCCGGCAGAGGAAATAACAGGAAGACCTATTGGAGGAGCACAGGTAAGCCTTCCTGTTTTATGCCAGGCAAGCTTCAGGTACACACAAAGCCTTTGGATACAGAAGTGAGTGAGTGAATGAAGTCGCTCAGTCGTGTTCAACTCTTTGCGACCCCATGGACTATAGCCTAACCAGGTTTCTCTGTCCATGGGATTTTCCAGGCAAGACTACTGGAGTGGGTTGCCATTTCCTTCTCCAGGAGATCTTCCTGACCCAGGGATTGAACCAAGGTCTCCAGCATTGTAGGCAGATGCTTTACTGTCTGAGCCACCAGGGAAGATAAGAACAAATTCAAAATGCAATGCAGCATATTAGATTCAAACAGGAGACTTCAGGGGCTGTTCAGCTAATTTCATCTTCAAGGTCAAAGCTGCTTTTGCATAGAGTTGGGGTGTAGGCTGGCTCACCCTGATTGGAGGACTCCCTGCCTAAAGATTCCTTGCTACAGAAAGCAAGATGTCCAGGGTCTCTAGGAAAGCATGATCTCTTCGGAAGAATCCAATCTCTCCCAGGATTAGTGCAGACATTGCTAGTATTTCAATGTCTGGCTTTTCACTAACTAAATCTGCTTTCCTTTCATCTTCAGCACAAAGCTAGAGCATATTTTCCAGCCCTTTTGCATTAATTGTGGCCACAAGACTGAATTAGACAGTGGGGAAAGTATGCAAGAGATATGTCATTCCAGGTTTGATCCCCCAAAACCTTCCATGTAATCCTGGTAATCCTGCACTCTCTCTTCCCTTGCCTACCAATCGGCTGACCAATGCCAATTATCCAAGATGACCTTGGAAGCCATTTTGAAGTTGAAGATGGTATAGTATTCCCTACCACCCCCTACAACTAGCTGGATATTTTATGAGAACTAAACTTTTATTATTTTAAGTCTTGAGATTTATGAGTTTATCTTTTACAAAAGCCAGAGGTTATATTAATAAAGATTGCAGAGGTTTATTTGTTTTTTGTTTTTTTTCCCTGTACCTGCTCTTATGGAAGTCTAACTGAAGTTTCTCTCTTTCTTTCCCTCTCTCTTTCTAGCCAAATCCTTCATTGACAGAGCATTCAAGGAGAAATATTGTTTGATATATTTTACTATTTCCTTAATTTTATATATAACAGCCCAGAAATATTTGGTCATCATATCTGTCTTTGTCACCATGATATGAGAAAATCTTTCTGGGCTACTGCAAGAGCTGGTATTTAATACTGGTATTTAATTCAGTCATATATAAGTCTGTCATCTCACAATCTATTGTCTGTACAATTTAATGAAACAAATCTGAGAGTGACATTCCTCTACTTAAAATCATTGAAGACTCACCATCTACATTACAGATTTCTTAATGGGTCATTCAAACTCATGGGCAATCTGGCTCCAACCTACATCTCCAGCCTTGCCTATTCAGAACTCATAGAAAACAAAAACAAAAATGCCAGAGAGCCACTCATCCGGGCTTTTTCTCACATTGATCCTCCCACCTAGAATGCTTTCCCCTCCTACCTTTCAAGATACAGTTCAAATGTCATTCTCTGGGCAAAGCTTTCTCTGAAAGTCACTAGCTGAACAATAATTCTCTCCAGAATGTTCACAAGTGGTTTATCTTGACATTTGGCTATAATTACCAGATTCTTAGGGCTTTGTACACACAAAGTGAATCTGACCCATCTCTTTAACTAGTAGAATGAATGGCTTTCAAGAACTATTTATTGAATAAATAGTAAATGAGGAGAAAGGGGAGGGAAGAGAAGAAGGAAGGAGAAATATGAATAACTGTGAGGTCTTTTTCCACAGTCTAGAAACTTAACTTCCATGTTTCTTCCACAGAAACAAAGAGACAAATCCTTCTGTGATTCTCATATCCCTTTTAGTTATTTTTTCTCCTCCCACACACAAAAGAAAAGGAAATAATTAGTGACAAAAACTCCCAGTGACAAATCTTCAGTGTCCTTTCCACCATATGGTGTCAGCTCCATTTCTCTAGGGCTTTTCTTTTGATACTTAGTGGTTCTCTCATGAGGTTACTCTCTGATATTTAATATTAATTTACCTATGGTGCTGACCCATTTACCTATTAAGCATACACTTATGATCCTTCTCACCCATAAGTGTCCAACAAAAAGTTATTTTTTAAGTATTTACAAAAGCATAAATAATTTTAGAAATATTTAAAGCATCCTTTCTCAGAACTTTAAAGATTTCTCATCAGCAAACATTTCTAAAGGACCTTGAGAAGGAAAGTAACCTGTTAAATTTCAATAGCCAATTAAAACTAAAAGCAACATTAAATAACAAGGATGGAAGAAAGTAAGCAAGTTAACCTTGTTTCATCCTCTGATGCTGTCAAGACTCCAGATACCTCAACCTAACTGGTCACTAAAAGTCCCCCATTGGTCTGGCCACACGAGGGAAGCTCACCCTGCTGAACACACATAGATGTTGGTGGGAAGTTATTACCTAGTTCAGTTCAGTTCAGTTCAGTCACTCAGTCATGTCTGACTCTCTGTGACCCATGGGCTGCAGCATGCCAGGCTTCCCTAGTTACTGGGTATTAAAAATGCCAGATTTGGTAAACTGGACTTTAAACCCTAACTGGTATAAAAACTGGACAATTTCTTATTTTAAAAAAATATTTCTAAGAACTTGGCAAAGACACATAAAGTAAAACTATATAGTAGATTAGTCTACTTTGAAAAACTACCCTTTCATCAATCTACCAGTGCAATATTCCTGGAGGATGAAACTGGAGCAGAGATCCAGTTTTATAATAGTCAAAGTTGCAACTTTCTGAGTAAGAAGGCTTATCACTAAGAAGGGTCACCTGTTTGGCTCAGTGGAAAGACTGACATTTGCTGATCTATATAATGCAGTTTTTTTCTTTGGCAATAATTTTCAGTTCCCCTATATGTTGATTCTTTTACATCCAAAAACAAAATAAGTATAATTTTAAGACTTTTATTTTTTAAAAAGAAGTTGCATTTTTTTTCCCCAGAGACCAGATATAATCTCCTATTATAACTCTCTAAAGTTCTGCTACATATACCATTCCATCCCCAGTGGTATCCTGAGAAACCATGGGGAAAAAATGCTTCATATTAATGAGGTCAATATTTTCATAGGTGACAATTTAATTAGTTCAACAAAAATTATATTCTCTGGCATATTTGTCCAAGACAGCCTCACCCATCAGTGCTTTCCAAGTAGTAGAAGCTCAGTAACTATTCAGGGAATTAAGGAACAATGGCCTCCATGTGGTTTGGCCGCAGACCACAGAGTTGTACCCTTTGTAGATAGTACACCAAGAAGAATAAGAAAGTCTATGAAACACTTTTGGTTTCTTTTCTGGAACATTGCTAAGACTTTGATTCCCAATAAAACAAAATTGCTACCTTCAGTGCAGGGCTTAATTAGCTCGGTGACCTCACCAGGTGAGCATCCTTTACTTTTCATTGATTTCAGGGTTAAAACACTCTGAGGGTTCAGAGTCCCTAGAAATCTTTTCCTAGTCTCAAAGTAGATAAAACATATTTTATGGGACATTTTAAACTTTTCTATAAATAAGTCTCCTCTTCTCCTCCCCTAAGATCCAGCCAAAGAAAATTTCCTATAAAATTTATGGCATGGTCATATTTCTTCCTTTCCCAGTCCTTCCTATGTTTTAAAATTATAGCCATTCTTTTCAAAGACTGAAATGTCCAAGCACTCAAAAATTCAGAGGTAAAGTAAAAGAGAAGATCCAGCAAAGGAGATATAAAACAGTTAAATAGAAGGAAATCTAGCAAGAGTGAAGGAAAGGAAGGCTAGGGAAAGGAGAGTTTCCCTAGAGATACAACGTCATGTGAGTGAAATAATAGCTGAGAGGTCAAGAAAGTTAATTCGGATAACTGACCATCAGTTTTAAGAAAGTGTAGACCACTGGGGATGTTTATGAATGCCATTACAGTGCATGGCATAGATGGAAATCTAGCATCAGCACTGAAATAGGTGAGAGGAAGTAGAGACAGAAAAGTCCAGATAAGTTTTTAAAGTTGTGATAATGGAGGGAAAGTGAGGTCAAAGGTGGTTTCTTTGTTTTAAGATGGGTGAATTAAGGTAGATTTGTGAGCTGATGGCAGTCATCCAATGGTTATAGAGAAACTGAAGATATAAGAGAGAAAAAAGAATAATTGAACGCATGAAATCCTTTGGAAGGCTAGGGGAAATAGGCTAGGTCTAGGGTACTAGTCAAAAATCTCGATAGCATTTTGCGATTTTGCATAGAGATTGATTTTATTCCCTTTCATGTTGTTGGTAGCATTAGCATTAGCACTGAGATTGGAGGGAGGGGCTTCATTGCTGGTCCAGGGGTTAAGACTGTGCCTTCTGGCGCAGGGGGTACAGGTTCGTCAGTCCCTGGTTGGGGAACTAAGATCCCACATGCTTCGTATAAAAACCAAAACATAAAACAGAAGCAATATTGTAACAAACTTAATAAAGACTTTAAAAATGGTCCACATCAAAAAAAAAAAAAACTTTAAAGAAAAAGAAGAGATAGGAAGGAAAGAAGAAGTGTCTATCTACCTACAGAAGCCGGTGGACCCATGGACTTGACTTTGACAAGATGAAACTGTTCTCATCACATGATCTCTATCTCATTCTCTTGAAGTCATAATACATCAGTAGATGTAGAAGGGGTTCTAAAAAGAATCTTGATTCAATCTTGTCTTGCACTCAAGTTAATTGAGGAATTCACCCAAAGGATGTTAAGGGCACTGGGACAAAGGACATTAAGGACATTGAGGAATGTCCAGTGTGTTTCTAGTTACAAAAATCGATGCATCCTCTGAAAGAGTATTGGGAACTTTGCTTAGTCCTGCTCTCTCTCCTTTTCTTCTCCTGCTTATCAAGAGCTGTAATCAAGAGCACCCCATTAAAGGAGTGAGTACTCATAGCAAGGAGGCAAGAGCTGATAGGAAAATAAATCTTGACTACATATATATATATATATATAGCCATTTATCCCTCCCACGTTAAACATTCTTATTTCTAACAAGTCATATTCACAGTCTGGCCTCTCAAAACTTATCTTTAGTAAAAACAAATCGTCTGCCTGAAGTGGTAATTTCCATTACCTCAAAACCGCTTCAAATACCAGACTTCTCTACAGTTTCAAGTATCATGTTATGTGTTGCCATCACTTCATTCACTTCTGTTAACTGAGTCAAAAGGTTAGTCTTTAAGCTTAATCATATTACACAGAGACTTCTCAAGATCTTTTTTCAATGATTTAAATGCAGAATAAATAAAATTAAGAAAAATAATTTATTAGAGAAATTTTAGAAAGTAAAATAACTTGGCTCTAATTCTAGGTTCTGAAACATTTTTTCCCCACTAGCCTCCAAGAGATACATCAAATCTAAGTACCTAATTTCCTCAGTAAATCTCAACATATTCCTGGATAACATCTTTGCACTGAAACTGATGAACTAAGCAACGTTCCAAGACCTTGGCTTTAGCTGTCATGATTTGTTTTATACAGTAACCAAATGTTGACCAGCTAAATGCTGAAATAAATTTCCTTTAAAAGGCTTACACTAATTTTGAAATCTTCTATTACAAACTACAGTAAAAAGTCTTTTCAATACCAGTTCCTAAAAGGAATCTGTCGCCTAGACAAAACATTGAAATAAAATATTCACTAAGTTTTTCCCAGGAAATCAGCTCAATATGCTCACAGTTCTGAAGATACATAAATCCATTCTAACTTCTGTTATTACTAAATAATCCTGCATTGCATAATCAATGAGCAAATATTGGTTGATAGCCACTATCAATTTTTATTAGAAAGGTTAAAAATAGGATAATTACTACTCAAATTATTCCAATGAGGATTTTAAAAGTACTGTTGGACTATTTCACTACTTTCCATTCCAGAAAAGATCAGAGTCACTATCTTCTTGTACTATTCATGGGTCTTTCTAGGCACACTTGTTGAAATCATAAAGAAAAAATTGCAAATGTAAAACAGTCTTTTGAGGCTGATTTAAAGGGGATTTATTTTTCTATTCTTTAAGATTTATTTCAAATTAGGTCTTGGTAAATGTTCTGATCTCAAGTCTGAGTTTGAGTGATAATTCAAGAAACAAAGACAAACAGAAGAATATGTGTAAAATTACTATCTCCTTAGTCATAACATAAATCCTGTATAGTGATACGAGAAATAAACGATGCCTAAGTGTAATGGACAAAAGACGTAAGCAATGGTTAACAAATGTACTTTACAGATGATTTATATTGATAATCAACAATGCATATGAAGACAAAATGAATTTTTTTTATCCATCAAATTGTCATAGTTTCCTTTATTTAAGTGTAATTTAGAAAGTTGGCAGTGGTTTTAGGAAACAAATACTCAGCCTCTGATATTTAGAGTATTAAGTGATACCAACTTTCTCAAGGGCAATTGGCAATATATATCAAATGTCTTAAGGCATGTATACTATTTGATCCAGCAAATCTACTCCTAGGAATGTATTTTTTTTAAAAATGATGAGAAATGAAAATTTAAATTAAATAATGAGCATCGTGTAATATGTATGGGAGTATAAAACTGAACACAGTTCAAATAACTAAGCAAGTATTTGTTAAATAAATTATAGTATATTCATATAATAGCTACATTATAGCCATTTAAAATTTTAAGAGATTTATTTCGTATTTTTAATTGATAAATGTTAGATAATAATATGCCTAGTATGATTCAAATTTGTTTAAATATACATGAACATGTGGTGTGTGTGTATCTGAAATGGTATACATTTAAGTGTTATGAATGGTTAGGCTTAGGTGATAAAGTTGAGTAAGTATTGATTACTTGGATTTTATTTTATACTTATACTTTATTTTATACTTATACTTTTCAAATTAACTACAATGAACATATATTATTCCAGAAAAATAAACATTATTCTTAAATCACTTAAGAATAAATATTATTTTTAAACTGCTATTTTAACAGTTTCATATCATAGATACTACCTTCCTATACTATACTTAAACTGCATTTATATCACTGCAAATAACAAAAACAAAATCAAATGCTATACAAAAAGATGATATAAACAGTAGCATATAATCAATCCTGTAAAAATGTTGATTGTCAGAATTTGGCAATAATGAAACAGACATATCTAATTTGGAATTTTGAATAGATTGCAAACGATGATAAATAGTCTGCATTAAACAGATGTACGGTGTGTGACTTACAATCTGTGCAATTTTATATATGTCATACTTCAGTGAAAAACATTAAAAGCGAATCCAGCCATTGACCCCTGGCTTGCTCCTAAAGACTCACAGCCGAGTTGGCAGGAAACCTGAAAGGTCACTGAGTCTAGCCCCTCACCCCACCTCCTCAGAGCTACAGATAAGAAATGCTGCAATGGCTTGGGAAGCATTACCCTGTTTAAACAGCCCCGATAACATCTTACTCCTCACAATGAACCACAAACCATCTGCCTCCTTTCAACTTTCAGGCATAGTCTGAGAAAATCAGCTACAGGCATGCTTGAGTGTAGACAGTTGAGAAGATCATCGACCACGAAAGCCTAGAATGCATCCTGTCACGTGGCCTGGGGACTGTGGCTGTCATCACAGCTCTGGTGGGCATGATCGAAGGATGATGACAGTTGTGCGCCCAGAAATTACAGTGTGGTCAAAGAAAGCAGGACAAGTGCAAACAGCAGGGCCAGAATTT
The DNA here is from genome assembly GCF_029378745.1 of Bos indicus. Classification (NCBI taxonomy): domain Eukaryota; kingdom Metazoa; phylum Chordata; class Mammalia; order Artiodactyla; family Bovidae; genus Bos; species Bos indicus. The sequence continues at coordinate 77,824,957 of NC_091760.1, read as the reverse complement.
CTATGGCTTGGCTGATGGTAAGCTGAATTTCTTTTTCCAAACCCAGTGGTGCAGTGGGGTATGGATGTCCCATAATCAAGAACTAAAGGAAGAGATGCTTGCAATAGATAATGGAAACAGACAGTTCAAGTGCAGCCAAAGACTTTTGCTCCTTTGGAACTAAGGCCATACCTCAAATGAGCTACAAATAAGACTGTTTGGTGAATCAGGACTTTGCCTGAATTTTTAAAACGATAAAGAGGACTTACTAAGAATCCTTTGAGGGCAGTTCGTTTTTTTGACTCAGATCACTCAGTCAACAATTTATCATTAGATTAAAAAATATCCCCAGACCAACAAAAAACAGGATATTTATCCTATGATTTAAGATTGGATTTTACTCTTGAGTCTTTATTTTAAAAGCTATACAACTCTAACTAAATTACTCACTCTTGTATAGTTTCAACTCATTCATTAGTAAAGTGTCATTGAACCATTTAAGATCACGTTTATTCCAGTGAGTCTGAAAGTAAATCTAGAAACTATAATTCTAAATTTATAATCCCACAGTAAAGACATCTCTGTAAAGAGAAAGCAATCTCCTAAGATTTTTAAACACAACATAATTTCCATGTTTACAAAAGCTGTATTGTGTATGAATATTATGGAACCAACCCCATCTCATTACAGTCACAAGGGGAAAGATAAAGACAGAGAGGGCGTGTCCACAAGGAAAGGGCAACCTATTGCCTCTGTAGCCAATCAGTGAATCCCCTACATATGAATAAATTCTATTCGGAGGGCACATTTGTTAAGTTCAATTGTTCCTATGTCCAACAAAGTTAGCCTAGGTATCTAACACCATCAGCTATATAGTACTGTACTGTAATAGATGTACAATCCTTCTCACACAAATAATACATAAAAAATCAACAGAAAAAATAAAGAAAACACTTTAAATCTTATAGTACAGTACCTTGAAAAGTACAGTAGTACCAGCCACATCACTGCTGTTTTTATGCTTGCTTCCAGAATCCTGGGCTTGAAGTAAAGATACTGTATATCTGTACTCTCTACAGTACTATATAGTAAAGCACAGAAAAGCATAACTACTTGTACAGGATGCACACAGGTGACAATATACACCAGACATATGAAATAACTTACGTGACTGGACATGCAAGTGCATGGTCACATCTTTGAAAGTTTTCAACTCGAAGGTTCATATGCAGGGGACTTACTGTAACTTTTTATTGTTCCATGCCTTTTTCTTTCACTTTCTCATGCATCCTCTTAGTTCCCTTTGATAAATTCAGGTCAGTTCAGTCGCTCAGTCACGTCTGACTCTTTGTGACCCCATGGACTGCAGCACACCAAGCTTCCCTGTCCACCACCAACCCCCAGAGCTTACTTAAACTCATGTCCATCAAGTCGGGGATGCCATCAAACCATCTCACCCTCTGTCATCCCCTTCTCCTTCTGCCTTCAATCTTTCCCAGCATCAGGGTCTTTTCAAATGAGTCAGTTCTTCACAGTTCTTTGATAAATTACAAAACTATAATTAAGAAAGAAACGATCTGAAAGTACAATAGAGAGAGGAACATTTGCAAAGAATTAAACCCTTGGACAATTAAGACAGCTCTGCCTACAATCACTTCCTTGTGAAACCTCTCCTTTTTGTTAGAATGGATTTGTCCTCTCACTTTGTACACTGCTGCTCTCCCTTCACCCTGCATGAGGTCACGTGACAAACAGCACTTCCTCCAGATCTCACTCATCCACTGCATCACTTATTAGCATACAAATAGCACTTCCTCCAGATCTCACTCATCCTCTCCATCACTTATTAGCATATAATCCATTCATCTACTCCATCACCTATCAGCATATAATTAGCATACTTTGACCAACCTGGAAGTAAAACAGAAAGGGACTCTGTTCTCCAGGAGTTAAGAGCCTAGTAATGAAGAGAAAACTGGACCATGAAACAACTGATCTATAAGGTTGAAAAGAATAAATGCACTCAGAGATAAAGCCTTGTGAGATTTCTGAGATGGGAAAACATTCTCCCAAACTTCACAGGTCAGAGAAAGCTTCCTGAAAGATAGAGCACTGTAGAAGGGGCTTGAAAAGACGATAGAATCCACACATGTAAGATGAGAGAGAGAGGTACCAAGCAAAAGATGAGCAGGAAAGAGTTTGGGTTGGTACCTGGGAGACTTAGGATTAGTGGAAGATCAGCCTGAAAGATAAGACGGCTCAGATCCTAAAAGCCTTGAATTCCAGACTAATTCAGATACTATACACGCCATAGGAATCACTGAAAATTTTACATTAGAGCAGCAATATGATGAATCTCTACTTTGGAATGGTTCATCCTTAAACTTCTCCAAACGAAAGTATTTCTTCTGAAGATGTATCAGAAACCTTTCAAAGAAAATCCTCTAGGGAAATTTAAACACAGCTCTGTCTTATACTGCTCATGGTAACATAAACTGTTGCTCTGCAAAATATTCAAAGGGGATTAAGCAGATTTTATTTCATCTATTCAGTTCATATTTCTTGGACAACTTTGGGTTCATTTCTTCCTGGGCTCAACCTTCACTGCCAGCATTGGCGGCTTCCAGCTATTTTAGGGTGTGAGATTACATATATGTTAAAACTGAAACAATTAAAGAGAAATATCCTTAATTTTGAGAGACTTATATGCTTTGGCAGGCGTACACTCTGGATTTTGAGAGCCAAGAGCTCCCTGCTTCCTGCAATCTTGACAAGTGAGAGAATGTGTTTTACCAAAAACCAGCAAAAGCCAGAACATCCCCTGAAGCTGTTCCTGGCTCTAGGAAATGAAACGCTGAGCAGTCCTTAAATACACTGAAGTGCTAACTTAATCATGCAAAGATGAAGCAGCTATTATTATGGCTCCAGCAGAGTGACAGGACTTGCTTAGTGACCCATATCATCTCCAAGTTTACCTTGTGATCCACATAGGATGAATGTAATTGATCAGGTTGGTGACATCTGTCTGTGCTCCTGGAATGAAATAAAGCTAAACATTTCAGAAGATACTGTAATCCACAAACCTGGCCTCAGTGATCTGAGTAAAAGGAAACCCACAGAGAAAAGATGGCATGCATGACTGTAACGACTACTTACATGAGTACAGAGATGAATAAAAAGGTTTTTTGAGTCCAGGTAAGAACACACCATGCTGTCTTCTCTTACAAACAGTACAAAGAATCTTGACCTTAACTCAGTAATGATGATTCATTTGACCAATAACTTCAACTACCTCAAAGGAACTCTGAAAACAAGCAAGTTAAAAGTCCCTTTTAGCTTACTATTTTCAGAGAAAGTGTTTCTCATTCTGAATTATGGTTTAAAACAGTTTATAACTCTCTGGCTCAGCGTGGTACTAAAAATGTCTAAGTATCCCATATTTACCACTGAATCTTTAATTAGGGGTTTATACCTAAAAAATATATTTTTTTTATTAAAAAAAGAGAAAAAATAAAAAAAGAAAGTAGGAAAACTTTCTTGACCGCTTTTAGCTCTGGTTGGTTCTGACTCAGCCTCACTGGCATGCGTGATTCAATAGTTTATGTCAAACACAAATTCCAGCCCAATGCCCTCCATCCAGTGTATTCTCATTCCTGAGCCTGACGGCAGAACTGGTCTCCTAGCAACACTGGACATTTTCTCTGCCTAGTCATCTGTAGCAATTGGCTCTTTTTCAAGGTTTTATTCTCATTCTCTGTCCAGACAAACCAAAAACCGTTATGCCATTAAAAAGATCTGAGGTCTGGATTCAGATCTGGAACATCTGTTGAAATTGAATTTTTTTTCTCCCCTAACTAGATCTCCTTTTCCTCTTTTCTCTAATCTCTTTTTCTCTCTCTCACTCAAATACACACACACACACACACCAGCAAAGAGAGTGGCTGTTGCTATGTATTCTGAGTAATGGCAGTATTGTGCTTAGTTAGTCACTCAGTCATATTTGACTCTTTGTGACCCCATGGAATATAGCCTGCCAGGCTCCTCTGTCCATGGGATTTCCTAGGCAAGAATACTGGAGTGGGTTGCCATTTCCTACTTGAATGGTAATATTGTCTAGTACAAAAACACGGAATGCTCTCTGTTGCTGTTTAATTTCTAAGTTGTGTCCGACTTTTGGAACCCCATGGACTGTAGTCCACCCCATCCATGGGATTTTCCCAGATAAGAATGCTGGAGTGGGTTGCTGTTTTTTCCCAACCTAGGAATGGAACCCGTCTCCTGCATTGTCTGGTGGATTCTTTACTGCTGAGCCACCTGGGAAGCCCAGGATGCTCCTTAACTAGTGGTCAATTCAGGAATCCTCTTCACCTCTTTAATTACCTCATTATGTAAAACAAGGATGATAAATATCCATCTCACGGAGTTTTTGTGAGAATCAAAAGTTACAATGAACAACAAAGGGTTTTGAAATAATAAAGGCTATATGCACATCGTATAGCCTTGGTTATAGTTGTAATAATTTGGTTATTACATTAACCAAATTAATTTTAACAACAAGGAGAGGAAGTATCCTTTAGATACATATTTAGGAAGAGAAACAAAGGAGCAAGGCTGTGAAAACTAGTCATTATTCACTTAGGATCAAAGTTCCTATCATGACATGACCAGAATTTACAGTCTCTTCATTATCCAAATACCACATTTAATCAGAGCCTCCCAGAGAGTAGTGACTGGAACTGATGAGAATATGAGACCAGGAAAAAGGAAAATGTTGCTAAATGTAGCAGTTTTCAGATGGTTCAAAAATCCAATGGACCCAAGGTGAATCAATAGAGGGCCCTTCCAATTGCATCCAACATAGCTCAAGAGAAAATAGAGGTACAGTAGCTACTCTGAACTCTCTCCATCCCCTTCCTCAAGAGACAAGATAGTAAAACTGGAGTTTAGAGACAGGTGAGGGGCGGTGGGAGGGAGAATACTTAAGGGGAAGAGGAACATGGTCATCCTTCAATGTCCCTAGACTGTAAACTTCATAAATCCAGGGATCAAGATTTGCTTGTCTGCTTTTTTCTTGAATTACCATTACATCTTCATTGCTTAGAATAGAGTCCAGTATTTGGTAACCTTTTGATAAACATTGAGAGATGGAAAACATCTATTTCTGCTTTATTGACTATGCCAAAGCCTTTGACTGTGTGGATCACAATAAACTATGGAAAATTCTTCAAGAGATGGGAATAGCAGACCACCTGATCTGCCTCTTGAGAAACCTGTATGCAAGTCAGGAAGCAACAGTTAGAACTGGACATGAAACAACAGACTGGTTCCAAATCTGGAAAGGAGTACGTCAAGGCTGTATATTATCACCCTACTTACTTAACTTGAATGCAGAGTACATCATGAGAAACGCTGGGCTGGAAGAAGCACAAGCTGGAATCAAGATTGCTGGGAGAAACGTCAATAACCTCAGATATGCAGATGATACCACCCTTATGGCAGAAAGCAAAGAAGAACTAAAGAGCCTCATGATGAAAATGAAGGAGGAGAGTGAAAAAGTTGGCTTAAAGCTCAACATTCAGAAAACTAAGATCATGGCATCTGGTCCCATCACTTTATGGCAAATAGATGGGGAAACAGTGGAAACAATGTCAGACTTTATTTTTCTGGGCTCCAAAATCACTGTAGATGGTGATTGCAGCCATGAAATTAAAAGATACTTGCTTCTTGGAATAAAAGCTATGACCAACCTAGACAGCATATTAAAAAGCAGAGACGTTACTTTGCTAACAAAGGTCCATCTATTCAAGGCTATGGTTTTTCCAGTGGTCATGTATGGATGTGAGAGTTGGACTATAAAGAAAGCTGAGCACAGAAGAATTGATGCATTTGAACTGTGGCATTGGAGAATACTCTTGAGAATCCCTTGGACTGCAAGGAGATCCAACCAGTCCATCCTAAAGGATATCAGTCCTGGGTGTTCATTGGAAGGACTGAAGTTGAAGCTGAAACTCTAATACTTTGGCCACCTGATGTGAAGAGCTGACTTATTTGAAAAGACCCTGATGCTGGGAAAGATTGAAGGCAGGAGGAGAAGGGGACGACAAAGGATGAGATGGTTAGATGGCATCACTGACTCAATGGACATGGGTTTGGGTGGACTCAGGGAGTTGGTGATGGACAGGGAGGCCTGGCATGCTGCAGTTCATGGGGTTGCAAAGAGTCGGACATGACTGAGTGACTGAACTGAGAGATGGAAGAACTCAGTAGTCAGGGCTACGAAACTCCTCATTTTAGCAGTTTTGCTTACATTTACAATGAATTTGATTCAAACTAATATGATTACTGCTGTTCAATCATTTGGCATTTAATAAGATCCTAGTTAGAGTCAGATATGGCTTAGCCACTGAACAACAACAGTATCCCAATAAATGAGAGCTGCTGTTGTTTCAACTTCTACTACTATCTAATTCAACCATCACTCCTCACTACCTGCTCAAGTGATTGCAGGAAATTATATACTAGAAGCTTTATAATCTAGCAAAGGAAACCGGCAAGCAATAACAGCCCCATGAGACAGGACAGTCTATACTAAGACCAATTGGTATACGTGTCCACAGACTGGGAAGGGCTATAGAGAGCAATGTCAACCATTAACTGTCTTCACCCCTAATTTCATAGGGAAGGAAACCCAGGTTCAGTTCTCTCAGGTCTGATTGTACATACAGACTTGTCATTTGTTTTTGTTTTTTTTTGTCATTTGTTTTTTATTTATTCTTTCTAAGATTATCACTTACTTCCTGCAACTAAGATTTTGCACTTTCAGGGAAGCAGCAATGAAGGCAACATATATGCCTGAATATTCTTAATTCAGTTGTGCAAGAATGGTTAAACAGCTCTCTTGGACTCTTCAGTAGAAGGTGCAGGAGGGCAAGAGGACTGTTTGAATGAAGGCCATATGCACAGTGGTTGGAGGTGTGGGCTCTGGAGCCCAGATGCCCACCATGCCTCAGTCTGAGCTCAGTCATTCACTAGCTGTGTGACTCTGGACAGCAACGTAACTTCTCTGTGCCTCAATCATCCACTTTGTAAAGTGGGAACATAACAGCACCTACAATAAAAGATTATTGTGACAATAAAGTTAATACATGTAAGCACAAGTGAGCAATAAGTAAATTTTAATTTAAATTGGTTTTTTGTTAGGATATGATCCGGCAGCATTCCTTTAGATATATTCCCGCAATTCATGACACCTTATTTCCTGGTTTCCTGGGATTATGTGAAGGACCTTGGGTGTCATTATCATGACACTCAAAAGTCTCAGTCTTTATCCCATTGTTTCCAGATTATCTTAATGACAAACCTGTCAGAGAATTAAATTTGCATATTTTTTATAACCCCCACTATGGGTGGGAATAAAACTTGAGGGAAAAATCATTTAAAAACCCACTAATCCAGGCAGTGTCTGTGATGAAGAAATACGAGAGAACAAAATTAGAATAATGTCCTGCTGGATTCACAGACACCTTCTAGAACCTCTTAAAAAAAAAAGAAGCATTCTGTTTCATTCTTTTACAGACAATAATTTACTTCAAAAGAAGTGCAAGGTTTAGATTACTATGTTTATGTGGACAGCTGGCATTCATACCCAGGTAGACAATCTAACGCGTACAGTGATACCCAGCAGAAAGATGGTACTCCCATGCCTCAGTTTCTGAGTTTCCTGTGTAATAAGAAAAGCATACATATCTTTTCCACTGGATTATAGAAATTATCAGAATATGGTATTATACATTTAAATAAAGTCTTTGAGGTTTTCTTACCTGATTTATTATTCTTACTTTAGTATATAATATATAAAAATATAGTTTCATGTTACCATTGACTCCAAAATAAATGATTATAATAGAAGGACTTCCTACATTGAGTTGTATATTAGTATATTATATGTTCACAAAACTGAAATTGAAAATAAGCGGAAAGAAAAAGAGTGATTTGAAAAGGGGAAAGGCCCTTCACATTTTTTCAGGAAAGCAAGTCTGATTCCTAGAGTACACTATCATCTATTTTAACCATATTTTGCTTTTTAGGCTGATAAGAACAAGAAATTGTTTCTAAGCCCATCATTCTAGTCTGGGACAGAAGCAAAGTGATACAGCTGTCAGCACTGTTTCTATGTCTGCCCTAGATATTATCATGTTGCATTGTATCATTTTCCTCAAAATCTTAAAATGATCAATTTACTTTAACTCAAGACTATCTTAGAACAAAAACAAGGTTATAATATGAAATGCAGAAAAACTGAAGGGATTCAAACAATCAATGATAGGAGTGTTCCAGTAGGAAGAATGTGAAAATAACTAGCCATTCAGTCTAACAAAATTATAATTCATGGAGTTAAAAATGTTCTGAATTACTATGGCACTCTGAGGCATGAGACTCAAGACACTCAGCTTAAGAGGCTAAACAAATTCATGACTAAAACACAGGCCTTGCTGTGAGAGGACCCTCAGATGCCAGTCCTGAATTTGTCTTTCCTAATTGTATGAATGTGCAGAAGGCAGTCTGTTTCCTCAGCTATAAAAAAAAAGAATGCCTACCTCTAGACTTATGGGAAATGAGTGAGTTTCTGAAGGGGACGTGCTTAGCAGAGTGCTTTGCATAGAGTAAATGCTCAGGAAGGATTAATTACCACTACTACCATCCATAAGGAAAGCCATGACAAACCTAGACAGCATATTAAAAAGTGGAGACAACACTCTCCCAACAAAAGTCCATATAGTCAAAGCTATTACTTTTCCAGTAATCATATATGGATGTGAGAGCTGGACCATAAAGAAGGCTGAGCACCAAAGAACTAACGCTTTCAAACTGTGGTGCTAGAGAAGACTCCTGAGAGTCCCTTGGACAGCAAGGAGATCAAACCAGTCAATCCTAAAGGAAATCAACCTTGAGTATTCATTGGAGGGACTGATGCTGAAGCTGAAGCTCCAATACTTTGGCCACCTGATGCGAAGAGCCAACTCATTTGAAAAGACCCTGATGCTGGGAAAGATTGAAGGCAAAAGAAGAAGGGGACAAACAGAGGATGAGATGGTTAGATAGCATCACTGACTCAGTGCACATGAATTGGAGCAAACTCCCCCAGGAGATAGTGGAAGACAGAAGAGACTAACAACAACAACAAACCATTCATCATAAGGGTAAATCGAGAATAACTTTCCATAAGAAACTAATACAAATACATTATTTGATGAAAATTGAAATTCTATTGCAATCATATTTTGGTTAAAGAACACAATATGCCAATTTTAAGTGGGTGAAAATATATGTATAACTAGAAACCCATAATGCAGAAAATCATGGAACTTACCTGCATCTGCCTAAGATCATCAAATCTGAGCAGCTAATAAGGGTGTCTAGGATTTCCTCTTATGATAAGGGTGTCTAGGATTTCCTCTTATTTATCTTATGATAAAATTGATTTTCTGAAGTCTTGAAAACCAAATTATGAAAATAATTTGCAGTCTTCCTTCTTCAGCATTTATCCAAGATCACATTTGGCCTAAGAAATGCAAAACCTCTTATGTATTTTAAGGAAAGACAGGGAGAAAAGGTGGGAGGCTCTTGTCAAAGTCTGAACAGTAGGAAATATTAAAGTCATCAAAAGTGCTGGGGAGGAGGTGTGCCTCATGTATCCATATCAAAGGGAGAAAACCCACACCCTTTCTATTTTGGATAAGGAAAAGAAATCAACTCTCTGATGTGTTCTTTTTCACTAAAAACTATAGCCTGTATAAATTTTTTCAAGACTCAAAAAAAAAAAAAATCCACATGTGAAAAAAGGACCAAGCCATTTTCAAAGGGTTTTTAAATGTTAATCTTTCAACTGGGGAAAAATGAGGGGGTAGAAATTACATCTGTCATCAAAGGATCCTCCCTTCTAAAATGTGTAATTGTGGTGTGGTCTGCCCCATCACTGGCATAAAAACAGCTCTAAATAAAAGTACTTTCTAAAATCAACTGTGTATAAAAATTCCCGAGGCACCCATAGAGACCAAATCCATCCTCAAATCACACGCAGCCTTTCAGGAACATTTCAGATTAACAGCAAACATTGTTTTCCACTTTGCCAACTGCATTCAAGATCAACCCTGGGTCCATACAGGACAATCATGCCTTGTGGCTCCCACTGGGCTTGTATTTGTGTTCCAACAAAGTAACTAGCTTATTTAAACTTGAGAAATAAACAAAAACCACAGACGTGTTTGGAATTTAAAAATGGGAATTTGGATGTCTTTATTATAGTAAAAGTTGATAGATTAAAAGCCTTGTAATGTGTTCCATGCTCATTATTCTGAAAACATATTACCTATGCAAAAGATATCTGTCAAATCAACTTGAGTACTTAGCGAGAAGATAATTTGAAGAGTGGTGTGATCCCTCAGTGATTTACTTTGTGTCAAACAGTAGTAAAAAGGCAGAGTCAGGGTTTGAGTTAACCCATGAAAAGCTCAGAACTCAAATGAGCTGATTGTGTATTCTGCGCATGCTGTGTGTATGTATAGTTAGAATTCCTGAATAATTTCTCACCAGTCACCTCCTTTATTCTACAGCAAAACCTCCTCAATGTGTTTGTAGCTAATGAAGTTCAGAATGGAAAGAGTTCATAAATAAGAGGTCTCTACCAACAATGGGAATGTGGGTAACAATTAATTTGAGGATTTTTTAACCAAACTCTGCCATGATTTAAAACAACATCTTCCCATCATCTAAAACATAAATAGCATTATTTTGTATCTATCAGAAAGTTGTCTTAATTTTCCCCATCGCTTGGCCAGAAGACACACCTTTAGTTAGGTCATGTTATTTACATACAAGTTCTAAAAGCATTTTAGAAAGGGTGAGAAACTCAACTGTGAAGACTATAAAAGCCAAACACCAGTTGAATAAAGGAATATTGTGAATGCTAAAAGTAAACATGTTATTCTAACCAATGGCTTTGCAGTTGTAAAACTTCATTAAATGTTAAAAAATTTATACATAAAAATGTCAATATTATAAATTGCCTTTTCCCCCCACCCCTTTATTCTTCCTTTGATGAAACAAAATGCACAAGCTTTGTGGTCATACATAACCCATTTCCAATCTATTGTTAACTGAACTTTTTGAGCCATAGTCTCCTCAGTCCTGACTGTGGTTGTGGTTTAGTCCTTAATATATGTCTGATTCTTGCAACCCCATAGACTGTAGTCCGCCAGGGTCCTCTGTCCCTGGGGCTTTCATTCAAGAAGGCAGGAGTGGGTTGCAATTTCCTTGAACTTTCTGAGCCATAGTCTCCTCAGTCCTCAGTTCAGTTCAGTTCAGTCGCTCAGTAGTGTCTGACTCTTTTTTTTTATTTTTTTATTTTTTTTTTATTTATTTTAAATTTTTAAAAGAAATGTGTCTGACTCTTTGCGACCCCAAGAACCACAGCACGCCAGGCCTCCCTGTCCATCCACCCAAACCCATGTCCATCGAGTCGGTGATGCCATCCAAACATCTCATCCTCTGTCGTCTGCTTTCCCTCTTGCCCTCAATCTTTCCCAGCATCAGGGTCTTTTCAAATGAGTCAGCTCTTCGCATCAGGTGGCCAAAGTATTGGAGTTTCAGCTTCCAATGAACACCCAGGACTGATCTCTTTGAGGATGGACTGGTTGGATCTCCTTGCAGTCCAAGGGACTCTCAAGAATCTTCTCCAACACCACAATTCAAAAGCATCAATTATTCGGCACTCAGCTTTCTTTATAGTCCAACTCTCACATTCAGACATGACTACTGGAAAAATCATAGCCTTGATGAGACAGACCTTTGTTGGCAAAGTAATGTCTCTGCTTTTAATATGCTGTCTAGGTTAGTCATAGCTTTTCTTCAAAGGAGTAAGCATCTTTTAATTTCATGGATGCAATCACTATCTGCAGTGATTTTGGAGTCCAGAAAAATGAAGTCTGCCACTTTTTCCACTGTTTCCCCATCTATTTGCCATGAAGTGATGCGACCAAATGCCATAATCTTAGTTTTCTGAATGCTGAGCTTTAAGCCAACTCTTCCTTCTTCACTTTCATCAAGAGGCTCTTTAGTTGTTCTTCACTTTCTGCCATAAGGGTGGTGTCATCTGCATATCTGAGGTTATTAATATTTCTCCTAGCAATCTTGATTCCAGCTTGTGCTTAATCCAGCCCAGCATTTCTCATGATGTACTCTACATATAAGTTAAATAAGCAGGGTGATAATATACAGCCTTGACGTACTCCTTTTCCGATTTGGAACCAGTCCATTGTTCCATGTCCAGTTCTAACTGTTGCTTCCTGACCTGTATATAGGTTTCTCAAGAGGCAGGTCAGGTGGTCTGCTATTCCCATCTCTTGAAGAATTTTCCACAGTTTATTGTGATCCACACAGTCAAAAGCTTTGCCATAGTCAATAAAGCAGAAATAGATGTTTTTCTGGAACTCTCTTGCTTTTTCGATGATCCACCAGATGTTGGCAATTTGATCTCTGGTTCCTTTAACTTTTCTAAAACTAACTTGAACATCTGGAAGTTCACGGTTCACGTATTGCTGAAGGCTGGCTTGGAGAATTTTGAGCATTACTTTACTAGCGTGTGAGACGAGTGCAATTGTGCAGTGGTTTGAACATTCTTTGGCATTGCCTTTCCTTGGGATTGGAATGAAAACACCTTTTTCAGTCCTGTGGCCACTGCTGAGTTTTCCAAATTTGCTGGCATAATGAGTGCAGCACTTTCACAGCATCATCTTTTAGGATTTGAAATAGCTCAACTGGAATTCCATCACCTCCACTAGCTTTGTTCATAGTGATGCTTTCTAAGGCCCACTTGACTTCACATTCCAGGATGTCTGGCTCTAGGTGATTGATCATACCATCATGATTATCTGGGTCATGAAGATCTTTTTTGTACAGTTCTTCTGTGTATTCTTACCACCTCTTCTTAATATCTTCTGCTTCTGTTAGGTCCATACCATTTCTGTCCTTTATTGAGCCATCTTTGCATGAAATGTTCCCTTGGTATCTCTAATATTCTTGAAGAGATTCCTAGTCTTTCCCATTTTATTGTTTTCCTCTATTTCTTTTCATTGATCACTGAGGAAGGCTTTCTTATCTCTCCTTGCTGTTCTTTGGAACTCAGCATTTAAATGGGTATATCTTTCCATTTCTCCATTGCTTTTCGCTTCTCTTCTTTTCACAGCTATTTGTGAGGCTTCCTTAGACAGTCATTTTACTTTTTTGCATTTCTTTTTCTTGGGGATAGTCTTGATCCTTGTCTCCTGTACAGTGTCACAGACCTCCATCCATATTTCATCAGGCACTCTATTAGATCTAGTCTCTTAAATCTATTTCTCACTTCCACTGTATAATTGTAGGGGATTTGATTGAGGTCATACCTGAATGGTCTAGTGGTTTTCCCTACTTTCTTCAATTTCAGTCTGAATTTGGTAATAAGGAGTTCATGATTGAACCACAGTCATAGAAGAGACTTAATATCTATCTCACAGATTTTTATTTAGATTTTTTTTTTTAAATCAGATATACAGACTTTGGAGAAAAAAATTAGAATTATGTTAATCCCAAATGTTGAATTAGAGAGCACATGTACACCTGGCTTAAAGAATTCTATTTGGGGCTTAAAGAACTTGGATATAAGACAATCTCTTTAACAAGTGGTGCTGGGAAATCTGGTCAACCACTTGTAAAAGAATGAAACAGGACCACTTTCTAACACCATACACAAAAATAAACTCAAAATGGATTAAAGATCTAAATGTAAGACCAAAAACTATAAAACTCCTAGAGGAGAACATAGGCAAAACACTCTCCGACATACATCACAGCAGGATCCTCTATGACCCACCTCCCAGAATATTGGAAATAAAAGTAAAAATAAACAAATGGGACCTAATTAACCTTAAAAGCTTCTGCACATCAAAGGAAACTATTAGCAAGGTGAAAAGACAGCCTTCAGAATGGGAGAAAATAATAGCAAATGAAGCAACCAACAAACAACTAATCTCAAAAATATACAAGCAACTCCTACAGCTCAACTCCAGAAAAATAAACGACCCAATCAAAAAATGGGCCAAAGAACTAAATAGACATTTCTCCAAAGAAGACATACAGATGGCTAACAAACACATGAAAAGATGCTCAACATCACTCATTATCAGAGAAACGCAAATCAAAACCACAATGAGGTACCATTTCACACCAGTCAGAATGGCTGCGATCCAAAAGTCTACAAATAATAAATGCTGGAGAGGGTGTGGAGAAAAGGGAACCCTCTTACACTGTTGGTGGGAATGCAAACTAGTACAGCCACTATGGAGAACAGTGTGGAGATTCCTTAAAAAACTGGAAATAGAACTGCCTTATGATCCAGCAACCCCACTGCTGGGCATACACACTGAGGAAACCAGAAGGGAAAGAGACACGTGTACCCCAATGTTCATCGCAGCACTGTTTATAATAGCCAAGACATGGAAGCAACCTAGATGTCCATCAGCAGATGAATGGATAAGAAAGCAGTGGTACATATACACAATGGAGTATTACTCAGCCATTAAAAAGAATACATTTGAATCAGTTCTAATGAGGTGGATGAAACTGGAGCCTATTATACAGAGTGAAGTAAGCCAGAAGGAAAAACATAAATACAGTATACTAACGCATATATGTGGAATTTAGAAAGATGGTAACAATAACCCGGTGTACGAGACAGCAAAAGAGACACTGATGTATAGAACAGTCTTATGGACTCTGTGGGAGAGGGAGAGGGTGGGAAGATTTGGGAGAATTGCAATGAAACATGTAAAATATCATGTAGGAAACGAGTTGCCAGTCCAGGTTCGATGCACGATGCTGGATGCTTGGGGCTGGTGCACTGGGACGGCCCAGAGGGATGGTATGGGGAGGGAAGAGGGAGGAGGGTTCGGGATGGGGAACACATGTATACCCGTGGTGGATTCATTTTGATATTTGGCAAAACTAATACAATTATGTAAAGTTTAAAAATAAAATACAATTAGAAAAAAAAATTATTCTTTTGCTTGCTCCTGGTGAAACACTGTCATTTCATGGAAATAAAAACTGAGGTTCAGGAAAGAATTGAGATTTTTTTCAGAGTCACATGAAATAAGAGGAAGAGAAGATGCTAGAACACAGTGATCCTTCTGCTGTACAGCATTGTCTAAGGATGCAGCCATTTGTGATGTTTGCTGTTTTTATTGGCGGTTTTAAGTGCAACCAATTCAGAAAACTAAGATCATGGCATCTGGTCCCATCACTTCATGGGAAATAGATGGGGAAACAGTGGAAACAGTGTCAGACTTTTTTGGGGGGAGCTCCAAAATCACTGCAGATGGTGATTACAGCCATGAAATTAAAAGACGCTTACTCCTTGGTAGGAAAGTTATGACCAACCTAGATAGCATATTCAAAAGCAGAGACATTATTTTGTCAACAAAGGTCTGTCTAGTCAAGGCTATGGTTTTTCCAGTGGTCATGTATGGATGTGAGAGTTGAACTGTGAAGAAAGCTGAGCACTGAAGAATTGATGCTTTTGAACTGTGGTGTTGGAGAAGACTCTTGAGAGTCTGTTGGATTGCAAGGAGATCCAACCAGTCCATCCTAACGGAGATCAGTCCTGGGTGTTCATTGGAAGGACTGATGCTGAAGCTGAAACTCCAATACTTTGGCCACTTGATGGGAAGAGCTGACTCATTGGAAAAGACTCTGATGCTGGGAGGGATTGGGGGCAGGAGGAGAAGGGGACGACAGAGGATGAGATATTTGGAGGCATCACCGACTCGATGGACGTGAGTTTGGGTAAACTCCAGGAGTTGGTGATGGACAGGGAAGCCTGGCATGCTTCGATTCATGGGGTCGCAAAGAGTCGGACATGACTGAGGGTCTGAACTGAACTGAAGTGTAACAAAGAGGGCCAAAAGGATGATATACCTATCTTTGTAGATGCAGACATAACTTACATATAGCTAACCCCTTGAGATACTACAGATCTTAGATATGTGTGTGTGTGCGTGCGTGCTAAGTCGCTTCATTTGTGTCCAACTCTTTGAAACCCCATAAACTGTAGTCTACCAGGCTCCTCTGTCCATGGGATCCTCCAGGCAAGAATACTGGAGTACTTTGCCACATCCTCCTTATAAGCCTTTCAATGGAGATGTGTTGCCACCACAGGAGAGTGACTGACTTCCCAATTGCTACACAAATGCCTGCACAAATTTTCTAATCATGTGCAGCTCTGCATAATCTAATAGGTTAAACATGCTTCTTGTAAATGAAAGACTCTTCTTCAGAATTGTTACTCTTATTGGAGCTACGTATTTTCCTGTCAATTGTTCGAACAACTACTTTTAAACTTTTATTTGAAATAGATTAGAAAATCCAGAGGGAGAAAATACTACTGGTTATGTATAGAACTGACTTTTGAATTGGCATATTTAGTATATTTGTTAAAGTTCCACCCCATTCATTAACATGGATTATTAAAATGTGGTGTATTTTTACTTTGTTGAAAACTTCCTCCTCACCTTAAATTGAAAAATCCACACTTTGACATGTTCCCAGTAATTTTACAAAATTAATAACATGCAATGGTTTTGATTTGTAAGTTCTCCTTGGACAGGCAAAGAGAGATGAGCATATTCTATTGAGTACAGCAAAACATATTGAAAAGACTTAAGCCTGTTCTCTATTACTGCTAAGACAATTACCAAAATTAGCCTCACTGAATTTACTTCCAAATGCATTATACTATTTATTTGACTGATGGCATCACTAGCTGCATCATCACCCAAGCAACAAATGCTGCTGTCTTCTTCAGGTACTCATCTCCCAAATTCAAACTAAATCTGTTTAATCTTCCTAATATATCTTGGCCCCACTGTTTCCTCTTATTTTTCACAGAGTCCTCTAATTGGTGTCACTGGATAGTATCTCCCTGGATGAGAAATGAGGATGGATAGCTCAGAGAGGCATAGAAGGCAACGCCAACCCACTCCAGTACCCTTGCCTGGAAAATCCCATGGACAGAGGAGCCTGGTAGGCTGCAGTCCATGAGGTCATGAAGAGTCGGACACGACTGAGTGACTTCACTTTCACTCTTCACTTTCATGCATTGGAGAAGGAAATGGCAACCCACTCCAGTGTTCTTGCCTGGCGAATCCCAGGTACGGTGGAGCCTGGTGGGCTGCCATCTACAGGGTCGCACAGAGTCAGACACAACTGAAGTGATTTAGCAGCAGCAGCTCAGAGAGGAATTTCTAGAGAAAGAACCAGATTTTTATGAAAGAACGTAAGTACCATAGCAAGAGGCATTGGCTTCCTTGGGTATGCCCTAGGAACACTGCTGATGCCCAGATGCCCAGCTTTTCCTTCTACCTCCCACCCTGCAGCAGCCCTCCTGGTTTTCTCAGCCTGCACATAGTCTGAAGGGGCTCTAGTGCTTTAGCTTGCATATGAGAAACTTCAGAATTGGTACAGTGCTGGTTGTGCAGAAGCCTGAAGTCATGCAATAAGGTTACAGTGTGTAAAATTTCATAAAAGATTAGGACTAAGGAGATCATAAATCTGGACTCTTCTCCCCAAAATATCAAGTGGGACCAACTGTACCTCAATGAACACCAGTCCAGGGACCAAAGCCAAAGGACTCCATGAGGCTCTGGACAAATCTCTCCTACCAAGAAGTCACATTACATCCTTTCAAATACCCAGAAAAAAAAGTTATATTACGTTGGAAAGGAGCATGGGGAAGAAAGGGAAAATCTGAAAGACTGAGTATTTCCCTGAAAGACTGAATAACTTAAAACAGACAAGACCATAAGGGAATGAAATTAACTGGCAAGTTAAGTTCTTCTCCATAACCCAGTCCCTGGTCCACTACTCAGCAGGATAGAAGTTTATGAGGAAGGTTAGATTTGTTATGGAATATAAGCTTTAACTTCTTTCTGAATAGTAAGTAAATCTGTATCCTCTATAAGATAATCCATGCTATTGACTCTAATCTGAACCCTGCAAACTCTTACCCACCTATCCAGACTCAGTTAAGGTCACCTCTTCTTATGAGGTTGTAGTCTTAAAAATATCACCAGGTAGGATAAATTCCTTTCTATGCATATTCTGCAACACTCTGCATGTACCTCTCTATGAAAATAATTTTCAAATTCTATCACTGCTCTTTAAATGTCTGTATCACCTGCTGTAACATAAGACTCTTCAGGGAATGGTCAATGTCTTGTCAATCCACACTGCTCTGCTGCTGCTGCTGCTGCTGCTGCTGCTGCTGCTAAGTCACTTCAGTCGTGTCCGACTCTGTGTAACCCCATAGATGGCAGCCCACCAGGCTCCCCGTCCCTGGGATTCTCCAGGCAAAAACACTGGAGTGGGTTGCCATTTCCTTCTCCTACAATATAAATTAAATATCTTGGTACACTGCAGGATCTCAATATTTGATGAAGAATTGATGAGCAATTCCAAACTCTTATCTATCAAATTCCATAATGCTCCCAATTCTTGTGGGTTTTTGTAAGTTTTGTTTCTGACGATGATTCTTGGATAGAAAATTAGTGGGAAGGAAAAGCCAGGCAAGTGGAAGAAAGAAGAGAAAGACAAAAACTATCTGGATTACTATAAATTAAAGGGAAGGTTGACTATCCTATAGTGTCACAGACAACAAATCTGAAAGATGCCTGATCATATTTCACCAACAAATACATTTTAGAAATAAATGCATTGGTCCAAGTTTTTAACAAATTCTTGAAGTGATTGCCTTCTGACTCCTCAACATACATTGTTAAAGTTTTTCTTATCAAAACTTACAGGCCAGATTTTCAACTTGACTTCAGTCAAGGTAAATTTAACAGAGACCAAGCATAAAATTCCATCTGGAACACATGGAAATAATCTTCAGTTCAATAGATCTAAAGGCTCAGTTGTTGATAAGCATACACGTTAAAGCCTTTTTAAAGGAGTTCTTTCTTAGGTCCTTAAAACGAATATCTCCTTTAAACGTTTTTGGAATCACAAAAATGTTATTTTCTCAGAATATGAATATACCTTGTATTGTATCTCGATAATCATGCTGTGGGGTAAAATCCCTTGGCAATAATGAGTGACGTAACTGTACTGGACCACATTAGAAACTTCCGAGATGTCTTGGGTAGAAGGGAGAGAAGACAGAATATTCACTAAGCTCAAAAGTTTCATACTTCTTTGTTCATCTGGAAACTAAATCTGTGCTTCTTTCTACATTGCTGATGGTAAAGAAAACATGTGGGTCTGTCCTATGGCTGGACTGTCAACAAAATGAGTCAGATTTGGGGATAGAAGGATAAAATGTGTGACTAATATCATACCCTTCTTGAGAAGTTATCTTTACTTGACAACTGCAATATCAGGGTGAACATTAACACAACATATGAGGCCAGATCTAAAGAAGGATAAAGGGAAATTGTTTTTTCTCTCCTGAGTAACAGCTATGGACTTTTAAGAATACCAAGGACTGATCTAAAGAAAGATCTCTTCTTGAATATCTTCTCACTTTAAAAAAATAAAAATAAAAAACTACATGCATCTCTTTCAATTCTGGTTTCCTCGGTGTGTATGCCCAGCAGTGCGATTGCTGGGTCATAAGGCAGTTCTATTTCCAGTTTTTTTAAGGAATCTCCACACTGTTCTCCATAGTGGCTGTACTAGTTTGCATTCCCACCAACAGTGTAAGAGGGTTCCCTTTTCTCCACACCCTCTCCGGCATTTATTGCTTGTAGACTTTTAGATTGCAGCCATTCTGACTGGCGTGAAATGGTACCTCATTGTGGTAAAAAAGCTGTGGTACATATACACAATGAAGTATTACTCAGCCATTAAAAAGAATACATTTGAATCAGTTCTAATGAGGTGGATGAAACTGGAGCCTATTATACAGAGTGAAGTAAGCCAGAAAGAAAAACACCAATATAGTATACTAACACATATATATGGAATTTAGAAAGATGGTAATGATAACCCTGTATGCGAGATAGCAAAAGAAACATAGATGTATAGAACAGTATTTTGGACTCTGTGGGAGAGGGAGAGGGTGGGATGATTTGGGAGAATGGCACTGAAACATGTATAATATCATATAAAAAATGAATCGCCAGTCCAGGTTTGATGCAGGATACAGGATGCTTGGGGCTAGTGCACTGGGATGACTCAGAGGGATGGTATGGGGAAGGAAGTGGGAGGGGGGTTCAGGATGGGGAACACATGTACATCCATGGTGGATTCATGGTGATGTATGGTAAAACCAATACAATATTGTAATTAGCCTCCAATTAAAATAAATAAATTTAAATTAAAAAAAAGCTACATGTATTTTTTGATTAATGAGATTTTTATTAAAATGAAAAATCTTAAGTAGCATTTTTATATATATGACTGCCAAGAAAATAGTCACTGTAATACTTGGGGATATTCAGTAATGAACTTCCTTCCACCCACAGAATGTGCAATACTTGACTCGCCTATATCCACCCTCCAGCTCCCCTGCACATACACTGTCCTGAGCATTCAGAGTGTATGAGAGCCAGAGGCAAAAGAAAAACTAGACCTAATTTTGTTAGAAGTCTTCCCCATAACCCCTAGTATCCCCAGGCAGATGTTGGGGGCTCCACAATCATACCGCAAGCTTAGTTCTTTATCTCCTAGGATCCCTGGCACCACCATCCACAGATAATGACCAGGGAAACTTTCAACTGAGTGAATGAGGTGTTGAATTTAATTAAAAATGCCCAAGTAGCCCTTTGAAACAAAAGGAGTATAGGATGGGACCCCATGTCCTGAAGACAGATTATCAAGAACTGCTTAATCTCTCCTTCCTTGTGACCTTCTCTCTCCACCCTGGTCCTCCTAGCCAGCAGCAGGACCAGAAAGATACTCTCTACTGACTCGGGTGTCACAAATGCCTACCTGAGATCCCATCCTGTATCTCTCCTCTTTCTGTATCTTGTCAGTGCATGAATTACCTTTTACAGGAATAAGCCAGGGAGGCCTTTGAGACATTTAAAGGAAAACATGTCAGAAACTGGGAGACAAGCGCTTGGTTGTCATGCTGGGGCTTCCTAGCTCCATGGACTCATCATAATCTGGGCAGGTCTAGAAGGGTGTCCAAGTTGTGAGGTCTGTTAAAAGAGACTTGGAAACCACAAAGCTACCACCCTAGTGCAATTTTGGTTTTCGATCCTGTATTTAGCTCTACAATTGCCTGCTTCCACATCACATTTCAGTCACAGGGTGAAGAAATGATGAATGGGGACCTTTGTGGGGAAGGCGTTCCGGGCCTGGCACAGTCTCAGTGGTTGATGAGGTAAAGGACTTGTGGTCTGGTGTCTGTGCCATAAAGTGGAAAGAATGTGAAGTCAATGACTCTCTGTAGGTAGATCGCCAGGGAGGACCTGGTGGGTAAGACTTCACAACTGCTCCCTCCTTCCTGCCCCAACAGTACCTTTTCATTTCTCATCATGCATCAGGTCACATATGCTTCTTACCTAAATAAACATGGCTATGTCCTCAAATAATTGGTCATTTCTTTAGAGGACATCACTTGTTTCCTTTTGCTTTTCTTTGTGGGGTCTTCCAGATCATAGGCACTAACCATGTTGAGTTAAATGTTTACTGAAAACAAAATATTAATATGGTAAACAAACAAAACTTGTATAGATCTCATTTTGCAGTTCTCACTGAGCATATTATAGACTTGAAAAATCTTTACCAACTAATACTTTAGAAAAGGGTCTGTATTGTATGCCCAGTAGAATTCCTCATTGGGCCTTTAAACATCTCCAAGTCTTTATACAGGATCCTCCTCTTATTTGGATCTTGTTTCCTCTGTAGGAGGACGTCTCACTCATTTGAAAGGCATAACTTCAATGTCAACTTCCCAGAGAAATTTTCCTCGACCCACCCAGAATTTTCCATCCCTGATGAGTCCTTCTCACATACTATTTTTAATTGTGACTTATATGTCTGTGTGCCCCTCCTAGAACTATAAACCTCTAAAAGTTTTATAACTAAAACCTCTAAGACAGAGTCTGTCTTTTAAACAGTCATTCTGTTATATTTAGTTTATGATGTTTGTTCTATAAATGAATTAAATACTAATTTAATTTTTTATTGTACAAATGAGAAGGACTATCAGCCACAAATAAATCATAAAGTAGGTAATCCAAAAATTATGTGTGTTGATTTTCTTATTAACTCTCACTTGAAGACACAACTTTACCTTCTAGGTAATGTTTGTCAAGGGATAACATCAAGCTTAAGTTTGCTAAGTGCCTTCTGGTCTGAGGTAAAGCATCCAGATTGATGGAAGAGTTTCTAAGAGTCACATTTTTTGCCACATGGAAACACAAAGTGAACACATTCATTACCCTGATTTAATGGTTACTAAATTTAATTAATATAAACTCTCAATTTCATGCTTCTCCCTAAATCACAATGAATGAAATCATACCATAAGCTGTCCCAGGCTGCTTCCCAGTTCAAGGAAAGAGAGGGTTGTTACAAGCATGCAGCACCACTGACAACTTAGGTGAAGAAAAGAAATACCTCGATGTCTGTAAATGAATATTTGGCACTATTACATATGTTTATGATAGATAATTTTTAATGCCATCTATAAAAGTTTAAGGAAATAGGGCAGAAGACAAACCTCGAACAAATAGACAACTTGGATAACTGAAAAGTATGATGAAGTTTTTAAGAATCCATAGACCTGGCAGAGTAAAAAGGCATCTTGACATTATGAGAGGAAAAGGATGCTGGAAACTCAGTATTTTTTTCTTGTGTTTTGACATTCTCTATGAAGTAGGGAAGGCAGGAGACAAAGAGGCTGGAATTTTAAAAAGAACATTATAGAAAATGAAGAAAGAAGCTGATCTGAGCTTTATGTGTAATCAAGGATGTGAAGCCACATTTCCCAGTAGGTCATTGTCAGACTATATTTCTATCAAAGAGGAAATGTGTGTCTGCTGAAATAATACACAAGGGCCATGTAGATAGATATTCAGGACAACTTGCTACTAAAAAACAACCCCGTGCCATGTGTCACTTGGCACTAACTCTGTCAATCTTCAACGTGCTAAAAAGCAAAACCCTCTGAGGAGAGAGTTGGCTCAGCAAAATAGCTGGTGCTTCAGAAAGACATAAAAAGTCTAGAAAATATTCCCATTAAGAGCTGCATCTCACCAACATGGCTATTTTTAAAAATAAGAGGAAGGGCAAAGGACGTAGGGCATGTTTCCAAAGACAGAATGCTGCTTTAGTTATCTGACATTACAGAGCTTAAACTTGATTTATTAAGAGGATTATTCTTTCTGGAAGCCAGGGCCTGAACTCTTTTTTTGTCTCTGGTATGTGCCCTTTTATTATGGAAGCTCATTTATTTGAAGCAATAAATTATTCTATTTTATGAAAGGTAATTAAGCACAAATAATTAGACTTTTTACAAGAGCAAAGAGGAACAGAAGTGGCAAGGGAAATTCATATTCTCTCTCCCTATTGTACTTTCTTTCGTATATATTTGTTTATGTTCCTGGAATCACAAACCCCAGTCTCCAAATCTCTGGGTCAGTTCTGGTCTCTCTCTTTTTCCTTTTCCTTCCTATCAACAAAAGCAATACAAATGCCTATTAATTTCATTTTCTTAATGTCTCATTAAGACATGCCCTCCCTTTTTTTCCCCAACACATCACTTTAAATACTGCCCATTATTAAGGCTTGCCTTTATAACGTGGGAGACAAAGTTACTCCTAGAATAAAGGATTACATATTTGGGGACTATAAATAATTCTGGACATCAACTCTAAGAAAAAATATTGAACAACACCAGCAGAAAACCTGCAGACAATATTAAAACCCTAGCTGTGCGTACACAGTGACAGGAAGTGGTAGACCTTAAAGGCGTGGCCGTGTGAAGTATCTTCAGCGTTCAGCAAATAGTGGTGCATGTGTGCGTGCTCAGTTGTGTCTGACTCTTTGTGACCCTATGGACTGTAGCCTGCCAGGCTTCTCTGTTCATGGGATTCTCTAGGCAAGAACACTGGAATGGGTTGTCATTTCCTTCTCCAAGGGATCTTTCTGACCCAGGGATCAAACCCCTGTTTCCAGCATCTCCAGCATTGCAGGCAGATTCTTTACTGCTGAGCCACTGGGGAAGTCTAGTGAATAGCAGCTGAGCCCTATAAAGCTTGACAAGATGGAAAATTATGAAAAAGAGTGACTGCAATCTTACTACATTGCAAATGCCCATAGGCCCCTATCCAAGGAAATACTTAGAGTAGCTGTCCATAGGGTTGGTTTGGACAGAAAGGTAAGTAGAGAAATAAAGAAGGTAAGTTCTGAAATACTAGAGAGCTGGTAAGGGCAAAATCAACTAAAGATATTTGAGAAGATTAAAGGAAAACACTCAAAGCAATGCCCTTGTGATGGTTGAATTCACCAAGGTTGGTAGTTGATGAAAGTAAGGGCAGTGATAAATTGACAAACAAGAAGCTGAAACCATCAGGAAAGGTACCAGAATGGCAAGAGGGAGACCAGTAGATGGCACTGGTAAAAATGTGACAGGATGTGGGGATCAAGTAAGTGACTGTACAAGGACTGTTTGTTTCCTTTGTCTTATTTTGGTTAAATATTATCATTGCTGCCAGATTAGCAGTGGATACATTAGAAATAACTGAAAAGTCAGTGGCTTGTTTTTACGTCTTGCAAAACTTACCACATGAATCTTTAATAAAACTTCCATGAAAATTGAAGATTAAATACTATAAGTTTATATTGTTCACTGAAAGATTCCACTAAAGTTATTTGGGTTTCCTTTCATATGATGAGAAATGCATATCCTTTCCCTATTATCACCTCTGCTTCCAAGAAGAAAAATAGCACTGTGCAGCATAAACCAAGGTAACGTGACTTAATTCTGAGAATTTCACAAACATTGATATAGAGCAATGACTAATGACCTGATATACTGTTTAACCAGATTTGGGAATGTGCTGATCTGGCAAATTAATCTCTATTCTATTGCCTGCACCTGTGAGGCTATATACATTGCAATAAACACTAAACAGCAATCTAATGCTATTTCTTCCACCCAGGAAAACAAAACCTTGGACCACATCCTCACATCTATATCCACATCCGTTTTGAGTTACAAGCAGGAAATCTCAAGCCATGAGCTACGTTTCCTATTTAGCTTTCTTCAGCACTACAGTCCTAGCTTTGGGATTCTTGCAGAAAGCATTACTTTGGGAAGTTATTTTTCATTTCTCTTGCATGTCTGATGTCCTTCAATTCTATGACCCTGGTTGCTGGTAGCAACAAGAACCATTCAATACAGATCTGTCCAAATGTATGAAACAGTGAACCAAATTTAGCAGCCAAGTAAAACAGCCCACTGATTCACATTTTCCCCACAATTTCCATGGAACTCAGGCACAGTGCCAGAAAAACTGGGACAATGGTGGCCTTGGAAAGGCTGACTCAAGGTCAACAGACCTGATATAACAGTTTGGTTGTGCTTGAGTACAACATAGCAACAACAGTAAGGCACTAGATTCATTTGACATTCCGCTCTGCCCAGCCCAAAAGCAGAAATGATAAAACTGGGATAATAAGAAGACACATATGCATAGTATTTTGAAATATACAAAGTTCTTATACAGCTAATACAAGAAAGAAATATCTCCCTAATAATTCTACAAAGATGAACAAGTATGCCACTTTTCTTTATCATAATAGAAACCTCAGATTAAAGATATAAAATTATTTGTCCAAAATCATGCAGCTAGAAAGGGAATGACCAGGACAATTATCCAAATTTCCTGACTGATCATCTACAATTATTTGGTAAATCAAGACAATTCTGCCATAGCCAAGCCAAACTAAATCAATACTACAAATTTGAAAACTTACTAAAAGGATAGACTTAGTATTTCCCAAAGTATGATCTACTAATTCTACCAGAAAAGTTAGCATGTGTTTTATGCTAATAACTTGTTGCTACTGCTGCTAAGTCACTTCAGTCATGTCCGACTCTGTCCGACCCCATAGATGGCAGTCCACCAGGCTCCCCCGTCCCTGGGATTCTCCAGGCAAGAACACTGGAGTGGGTTGCCATTTCCTTTTCCAATGCATGAAAGTGAAAAGTGAAAGTGAAGTTGCTCAGTCGTGTCCGACTCCCAGCGACCCCATAGACTGCAGCCTACCAGGCTCCTCCATCCATGGGATTCTCCAGGCAAGAGTACTGGAGTGGGGTGCCATTGCCTTCTCCAATAACTTGTTAGGCATATCTAAGCATTTTATATGAATTGGCTCACTTAATTGTCATAATACTTCTAGGAGCTGTTCATCTTACAGACAGGAAAACTGAGGCTTATTATCATGCTCATTTTCCAGATGATAAAAGTTATTCTTAAAGACATTAAGTAACTTGCCCAAAGTTACAAAGCTACACACACACAGGGGTTTAAAACTGACTTGAACCTTAAGTCCAAAGTCTATGAAACATAAAGAAACTCCTCAGAATGATACAGTGTTCAATATTTTGCTTATAATTCCCAGTGAGAAAGAACCACTAATCCCATCCAAGACTTTAAGAGCAGGGATTTAAGTGGAAATTTCTCTTGGGCCACAAAGTAAGTAAGAAAAAGAGAGAGCTAAATCCATGAAGATACATCAACTTAGATGAAAACTCAAAAACAAGTTGTAAATCTAACTTATTACAACTCAAGGGAAAGACAAGTAAATGCATCCTGAAAGGCAAAATCAAAATGAAAACAACAAAACCAAGTATAATTGTAAACCATCTCTTTTAGTGTACCATCTTAGACTCTGAAAATCGTGTTGACCTTTAGCTGATCAGAGAATGGAATCCACATTGTGTATCAGTGTTTACACAGAGCACAAGTAGTATGTTTACAAATGAAATCCAAACATACCCCAAGAACCGGACAAACATAATCGAGGACCATACAACTGTTAACTTCTTTTATGTGAAATGGACAATTGAGACTATTACCCAGATGGCTCAAGGAAGGAAGAGGGGGATGTGTATTCTACCTCAGATGGGAAAAGCTTTGGGATGATCCCATATTCAGCTGTGCCACTGTGCTAGCTGTTGGCTGGAAACAGTATTCTCACACCCAGCCCCTCCCATGTTGTCATAGAACAGTGAGCACAGACACCCAACAAGGCCAGAAGCTACCATATATCAAAGACAAGGCCAAATGACCGAATAAGAATCTTTTTAGCTTGGAAACACCACATATTAGAGAAGATAAAGAAACAGATGAGCTGCATCATGAGGACCTTGAAATGGAAACTTACTAGAATTGATAGCTCTGTGGTTACAAAGTACTCTTCAAATCTGAAAAGAGAACAGCTGTGACATGTTGGTAAGAACACTGGCCTTGGGGCTGGAAAACCTGGACATTCTCTCAGTGTCTGACTGGACAAACCAGGGAACCTCAGCTTTCCTTCTCACAGGGTTGGCATGATGAAGTGAGGATGTGTGTATGAATGAACTTCATCAATTTTTGAGGATGATGCAAGAATGAGAGGTGATTGATTTTCTTCATTTCTGTTGTCATTTTCACCATGTGAAAACAAAGAGAGCCCAGTTCAGGAAGCTGAATGCAGGGGTATGTTCTGCATATGCTGACTCTGTCACTGATACGCTGCATGACTTGAAGAAATTGCTCTGATTTTTCCAACACTGATTTTTTCCCATGTGTTTGAATGTCAGAAATAATGATGTTGGCTTCTTATAAAGAAAGAAAAAGAAAGAAAGAAAGTGAAGTCGCTCAGTCGTGTCTGACTCTTTGCGACCCCATGGACTGTAGGCTATCAGGCTCCTCCGTCCATGGGATTTTCCAGGCAAGAGTGCTGGAGTGGATTGCCATTTCCTTCTCCAGGGGATCTTCCCGGCCCAGGAATCAAACCTGGGTCTCCTGCATTGCAGGCAGACGCTTTACCGACTGAGCCACCAGGGAAGCCACTGGCTTCTTATAAAGCCAGTCAATAAAGCAGTCAATAAAGAGACAGATAAAACAAACAAGTTATTAAAAAAATTTTTTTAAACCGTAAGAAGGCATAACACTGATATAACTTCAACCCTATGATTTTTCCAGTTATTGAAAACTAAAAGCTATTGAGATCCCAGTTACTACACCATGGAGCCAACTCCTACCTCTCTCACACAGTCACATTCCTTCATTTCCTTCTACCTCCTGAATCACATCTGTGTGCGATGTCAGTCACTCAGTCGTGTCTGACTCTTTGTGACACCATGGACTGTAGCCCACCAGGCTCCTTTCATGGAATTCTCCAGCCAAGAATACTGAAATGGATTGCCATGCCCTTCTCCAGGGGATCTTCCCAACTCAAGGAACCCGAGTCTCCCTCATTGCAGGCAGATTCTTTACCACCTAAGCCACCAGGAAAGCCCTGTATCACATCTAGAAAGTCTCATTTGAAGGCCCAATTATGATTGCCTCTAGTTTTCCCACAAATCACCAGATCATCTTTGGGAGCTGGTGTTATCATAGGAATTCAAAACAAGAAGCTGCAAATATTCTAACCATTGGCCTTATCAAACAATTCCTGCTCCAAGTGTTGTTTCAAGCAACAACTTCCACTCCCTTATTCCCCACCCCCCAGGGATAAAGGCATGCATGGGTCTGGAATGTATTAAAGAAAGTCAGAGATCTTAAAAATTTCAAGAACAAAAAGAAACCTCTACATATGCTCTCTTAAGTCTACACAGCCCATATTTGATTTATGCAAGCTCAAAAGCATTTGGAAAAATACTTTTAGGTCACATTATTAAACTTCATGGCTAGTATGGATGTTGCCACAGTTCAAGGAAAAATGAGAAGCCTAGTGTGGTAAAAAATAAAAGAGAAAGTTTTACTGTTATAGTAATAGTAATTTTATGACATAAAACAATTTACTAAAGAATTCATGTCTTAAATGAATAAATTACTTGCTTTTACACTACATTTGTACAGCACTTGAAAATTTTCAGAATTACTTCCTTGATTCTTACAGTAAACCTGTTGCATAAATAGAGTAAATATTAGTAGTAGCCCCCATTCCAGGGAAAGGGAAATGGCCTCAAAGAAATTAAAGACCTTTTCAGGGATCTGTGGAATCAGTCTATGTTTTGTAATCAGAGTGTATACCATTTAGGATTTAAAGAGCATTAGGGTAGAGTCAGGGCTTCCCAGGTGGCTCTGATGACAAAGAATATGCCTGCCAGTGCAGCAGATTCAGGAGACGTGGGTTTAATTCTTGGGTTGGGAAGATTGCTCTGGAAGAAGGCATGGCAACCCACTCCAGTATTCTTGCCAGTGAATCCCATGGACAGAGGAGACTGGCTGGCTACAGTTCATAGGGTCGCAAAGAGTTGGACAAAACTGAAGTGACTTAGCATGTGGGCAGGAAGGATAGAGTTAACCTCACACTACTAAATTAAAAATTAAGAGGATGACGTCTGAAAATTAGAACTGTCACAACTCTAAGGTTATATAAGAAATATGTGATACAGAATAATAGATGATGGGCAACCCATTAGAAAAAGAGTAATGATAATAATATAACATCAGCAACAATTATTATGTACTAAATGCTTACACTATGAGCCAGGTGCTGTTTTAGGGGCCTGATGGGTATCCTCTCAAAAATCTTCACAACATCTCTATGGACTTAACCTTGTTTTAAAGACAGAGGCTTTAAGTAACTTGCTGAAGGCCACAAAACATCATCTTATTTACTTTCTAGGCCAGTATTACTTAAAATATATCCATTGTCCATGGCTTATTACATGGACCACCAACAGTTTCAGACTTAAAAGTGATTTTGTTAAGGCATATTTAACTAACTGAAAATGTAAGTTTAACTACAATTTTCACAGAAATCTCTCTTTTTTAAAAAAAAATTGGAGCATAATTGCTTTACAGTATTGTGTTGGTTTCTGCCACACATCAACATGAATAAGCCACAGGTACCATTATGGTTTTCATAATCATGACATTCTTAAGGTCATACAAGCTCTTTGCTGCACCATTCTGGGAGTTTCCTATCAGCTACTATTCAGTTATCAAGGTGCATTTAATCCTTCTTATTTTATAACTTTTATAGATTGTTTATCATTATTCAACTTGCCATTCTATTATCATTGCTATATTTTGATATAGAACCATTTTACCAAAAAAAAAATAAAATAATGGTTCTTTAGTGATTCACTAAAGCCTGATAGTAGAGATAAAAACAGTAATAAATACCAGAACTAAATATTACTGATTAAAAATACATGTTGCAAAGCTATGCTCTTTGTAGCAAAAATAATTACGCTAAATAATACTACCAAGAAGTTTATACCCAAAAAAGGGCTAAAATTTATAAAACATATTATGACTAGAAACAAAGAAGAATGAGCTTCTGCAAAATTTCATTTTCAAATGACTGCAAAATGGCACATAACAATACAATAATACCCTATGGAAGGACAATTAT
The DNA here is from genome assembly GCF_029378745.1 of Bos indicus. Taxonomy (NCBI): domain Eukaryota; kingdom Metazoa; phylum Chordata; class Mammalia; order Artiodactyla; family Bovidae; genus Bos; species Bos indicus. Next base: position 77,794,357 of record NC_091760.1, on the reverse strand, counting down.
TACTGTATGTTTTGCTGTAACTATAATTTGTTGTGTAGTTGGATAATCCATTAGAGAAGAATCTTATCTGGTCAACTGGTACATACGCAAGGACAAAAGTGAGAGTAGCTTGTTTAGTTATCACTAAAAGCCTGTGCATCATGGAAAAGACTTCAATGTTCTGGTTTAACTCATATTGTGAATCAGAACATTGGGTGGGTTAGAACAAGACATGTTGAAATCAAAATGGATGACAGAGCACCAATTTTTTTATGCAGCAAAAAACAGGTTCATTTCAAATAAGAGGTCTTGCCTAAATTTTGATATTCAAAGTGCTTTATTCATGAAGAACAATTGGTACTAACATTTTATATTCTCATCTTGACATTGTCATTGTCTTTGTCATTACAGGAAATAATGAAAATGTTGAATAAAACTGAATCTTAACTATTAGCTTATAAATTTTTAGAAGGAAGTCTGTAGAACTGTGTAGAAAATATGCTTTTTTTAACACTGAATACAGAGAAGAGAGAAATAGTTATTGAATTGAGTGATGAGATCAAAATATTTCTTCAGGACACTGATACTTCTTTAAAAAAAGACATTTCTTTGATTGCAAAAGCTTGCCTATTTGGCTTTCCTCTCCAAAAGAGTCAGTATTTTATATTGCCTGAGGTTACCATTTTAGTGTATAACATCAAAATTTTTAAAACTGAGGATAAGATACTAGTAGTAACTGAGGTGCAAACAGTTTAATCACTGAAATTCACAGTTTACTAACTTTTAATGACCTGTTTTATCAGAGGAAATATTCAGCCACACATTAAAATATATTAAAGTTAGTAGAGACTTTCAAGATTATACATTCCAAACATTTCATTTATAAGTGGAGAAACTGAAGTCCAGGAAAGGAAAATTCATCATCACAATAGAGAGTTAGTGCTACAGTTATAATTAGAGCCACAGTTTCCTAGCTCCTTATTCTAACACTGTCTCCAGTGTACCCACCTAAACTCATGTTCACAATCATAAATTGACTTATAAAGTTGGCACCCCCATGAAAGAGCCAACTTTAAAAATTATGACCAAGTGCACAGAATGGTAATTTCAAATGCCTAATCACAAGGAGTATTAAACAAAAAATTCATGCTGTAGGAGAGTTGACAGTTCAATTTCAACACACAAGTGTCAAGTTCCCACCAAGCGCAAAAAAAAATCAGTGTTGTTAGCCATGTTTGAATGTTGAGATCAAAGACTTACACATAGTAATCTAGAACATGTGCTGGGCTGAGTCGCTCAGTCGTGTCCAGCTGTTTGCAACCCCATGGACTGTAGCCCACCAGGCTCTTCTGTCCATGGGATTCTCCAGGAAAAAATACTGATGTGGGTTGCCATGCCCTCCTCCAGGGGATCTTCCCAACCCAGGGATCGAACCCACATCTCCCACATTGCAGACAGATTCTTTACCAACTGAGCCACATTATGGGAATGTCATATGGATTTTGGAACACTGAGAAAAAAAGAGAGAGAGAACTGTTTCCTCAGTTCAGTTCAGCCGCTCAGTCATGTCCGACTCTTTGTAACCCCATGAACTGCATGCAGCACGCCACGCCTCCCTGTCCACTACCAACTCCCGGAGCCTGCCCAAACTCATGTTCATTGAGTCCGTGATGCCATTCAACCATCTCATCTACTCTTGTAGAATGCTCCTTAGGAGCATTCTTTTCTTATTCTAAATCCTAAATAAACTAGTCTCCCACATGTAACATGATAAATAAATTTTTATTGAATATCCTGTTGGGAAAATGAACTGATTGCATATTTATTTATTTATGAAGTGTCAAATCTAGTATACCAGAGGGGTCTCCTCTACAGATCTACAAATAAGTAAAAAGGCAGGCAGGTGATAGCTTAGCCAAAGGGCTGGGACATTTTACACCTTTAAAGCCGAAGCAGGAAAGACTCTAAACAACTTGACATGAACCATAACACAGACTAGTCGATCTACTTAGGAATGATTCAGTGGTGGTGAGATATTTTTTGTTTTTACTCACTAGATCACTGGTTTACTATAAAAGGATATAACTCAGGAACAACCAAGTGGATAAGAGGCAGAGGGAAATGTATGGAGAAGGAGCACAGAACTTCTAAACCCTCTTCAAATGCCCTACTCCCCCAGCATCTCTCCTTGTTCACCAACCCAGGAGCCCTCCAGATCCCATTTTTTGGGGGTTTTATGGAGGTTTCATTATACTCATGATTGATTACCTCATTGACCATTGGTAAGTGACTCAACCTCTCGTCCCCCTCTCCTCTCTGGCAATCAGTGGGCAGGAATGATAGTTCCAACCATTCAATCAAGGTTTATTACCCTGCAACCAGCTCCCCTCCCCTCCTTAGGTGCTTTCCAAACTTCACCTCATTAACATAAATCCAGTTGTGGTGGAAGTGGTGGTGAATCTGACTAGAGTTTTGTTAGAAAGACTTTTCTGTAGTTTTCTTGTGGTAAAGCATTGATAACACAGATTACTTTGAGTTTTTTGAAATCAAGCCCACTTAAATTGTATTTATCATCATCACTATAATTTAAAGATGACTTAAAAGAATCTTCATGAAGACTTATAAATCTGAACAAAGTGAAATAAACTCATTTCTCCCTAGACTTTCTCTTGAGCACACCAAAAACCTCTAGACCAAAAACACAGGAAGACTCTGAAAGATGGCCTGAAGAGGTGTGCAGGCTAAGGACCTGGCCTTTGAACATAGTGATAAATTTCCTGGTTTTTCCTTTTGTCTCCTACGTACCCCTTGGAAGAAAAGCTATAACCAACCTAGACAGCATATTAAAAAGCAGAGACATTACTTTGCCAACAAAGGTCCGTCTAGTCAAAGCTATGGTTTTTCCAGTAGCCATGTTTGAGGTGAGAGTTAAACTATAAAGAAAGCTGAGCACCAAAGAATTGATGCTTTTGAATTGTGGTGTTGGAGAAGACTGTTGAGAGTACCATGGACTGCACGGAGAGCAAACCAGTCAATCCTTATGAAAATCAGTCCTGAATATTCATTGGAAGGACTGAAGCTGAAGTTGAAACTCCTATACTTGGCCACCTGATGCAAAGAACTGACTCATTTGAAAAGACTCTGATGCTGGGAAAGGTCGAGGGCAGGAGGAGAAGGGGATGACAGAGGATGAGATGGTTGGATGGCATCACCACCTCAATGGACATGAGTTTGAGAAAACTCCAGGAGTAGGTGATGGACAGAGAAGCTGGTGTGCTGCAGTCCATGGGTTGCAAAGAGTCAGACACGATTGAGCAACTGAACTGAACTGAACTGATGCATCCTAGATTGGACTGCAGAAACTTGTAACTTTGACATACCAATGGGAGCAGACACAAAAAGTCCCCCCCAAAGCATGTTCCTTTTAGTTAAAGGAACAGAATATTTACGACAATGGAAGAGGAACATCTGTGATGATACCCTCGGAACTCCAGCCAAATACCAGGGGAAAAAATCTTGCAGACCCCTGACCTTGGTCAGCTCCCAGTGTAGGGAACCTGGACTTTCACTCCCCTCCTCCCCAAGAGTATCAGGCACTGCTGCCGCCCGTCCCCCAATTAAAAAGTAAGAAAGTAATTTCAGAGGAGAGGGAGCCAGATAAAGGAATTTCTTAAATATTATTTAGGAACATTTAATATTCTTTAAATATTTTGAAACATAATATTCTGGGCAGACCCCCTAGCAACTCATATGTGAAACTGAACAGAATTGACATTGGCAAAAGGTTTGATAACTGAACTACAGTGTGAACTATGGCCAGCTTTTCAGTTTAGCCTCTGGACAGCACACAAACAAAGCAAATTAGAGTAGCAGCTCCAAGGCTCTGTGAATGAAACTGGGTTTTCGGAGTATATTGTACTTGCTAAGAGAGGTGCACCCACTTTCAATTTCTAAGCATGGATGCTCTGATCAGTTGTCGCCCATTTACCCTAAAACTGTCATTGGTCCTATGGAGGTGCAACTAAATCCTTTTCAGATGTTATCACAGCAATACTTGAGCCAGAAATCAGACGACTGATGCAGATCATACATATGGATGCAGTTACCGCTAAATATTCCATGTGTGTGTTTCCAAGTGTGTTTTGAGGCCATGGCACTGTTTTTTGTTTTTTTTCCTCTTTCCCTTTATCCTAAGTTATTTACAGGGAGTGTGCTGGTGACCCAGGTCTAAGAGTACATTAGCCAGAATTAAGAAGCAGGATAGAAAGCTGCACAGTTTTTCCAATGAAAAAAAACTTTAATGATACACCATCTGTGGATATAAGACAAATTTTCATTAATAAGATCATAGAGTCTTATTAACTCTGGATTGGAAAATATACTAAATCTTATCTATCCTATAGGCTCAAGGATGTATTGTACAAGGAATATAGTCAATATTTTCCAATAACCATAAATGAAAGTAACATTTATAAATGTGTAAACTATTTTAAAAATAGAAATACAATTAAATGGTGTGTGTTGAAAAAAAAATCTTATTTCAACATCATTTTAATGTATGAACCTTAAATGCAACCTCCCTATATATTTGAGCTGAGATCCCGTTTTTCATAACTTTTGTTACTTGGTCCTACTTGCTCAATTTGCTCAATTCCTAAGTGCCATAAAGATCCAGAACAGTTGTCTCAGATAATGATCTTTTCAAAGCCTCTTTTTTTGTTTAGTCTACTCATCCCTATTCCAACTGTTTCTCATAAAACAGTTCTGAGTCTTTTATTTATATCTTTTAGTCCTTCCTGCTCATGCCCTAGTTTGTCTTTACTTCTTAAAATTCCACCAAATTAAATATTAGCAAGTCCTTCTTCAAATTTTATTTTAAAATGATTGTCCAAAGATGAGGACTAGCATCAGGCACACTGAAAGTATCTCCTGTCTTTTGATCTTTCAAACTTCCATTCTACCACTTTGTATTCCATTACACTATCTCATCATTTTTCTTATCCATAGATAGATTGTTTGGCTCACTGCAGCAGTCCATAAAAGTATTCAACAATGGTTTGATCCCTGGGTTGGGAAGATCCCCTGGAGAAGGGAAAGGCTACCCACTCCAGCAATCTGGCCTGGAGAATTCCATGGACTGTATGGTCCATGCGGTTGCAAAGAGTCAGACACGACTGAGCAACTTTCACTTTCAGGCTGAGAGAGGTAGAAGAGTTCTTATAAGCCATCTGGTCCAATTCTGCCCTTGTCCAAATAGAGACCTAAAGGCATTAGTGACAGCCCTGGGGACACAGCCTAAACCACCTGATTTCTGAACTCATACTTCCCTCTATTTTATCTGAGCTACTCTCCCATTTGCCTGTCATACAAGAAGCAGTCTTATTTCTGGTGTCTATGATGAAGAGATGTTTGTTGATTCCCAAACCTAGGCCATCTCCCAGGAGTACTCTAGATCAGGGTGGTGAAAAGGCTTAAAGCAGTTTAAAATTCCCAGGGTGTGTTGGTCTGTGGGAAGAGATTTTATCTGTTAATAGAAAACAGCAAAGGTTTGGAATGTGTTTGAACAGAGTTCATTTTTGACAAATACAAAGAAGGGACCACAATCTTGTGGAAATTGTGAAATCTGGGGGATGGAGAAGGAAATGGGGAGAGAGTAAAAGGGCTTTTCTCAAAGCAGCAAAAAACAATCTCAAGATATCAATAAGAAGAACTTTTGTTTTAGTCTGATGCTGAAAGGAGGCCAGTAAGCTTACACTCAAATGTCTAGGGCATTGAACTTGAAGTTAGGAGCTCTAACTGAGCAGGTCAAATTTTTGTTTTGTGTGTAATCAAGTTTTCTCTACCTACTCTAAGTACTGTACTGTACTTATTATTTTAATTTATCATAATGCATTTATCATAATGCCTAAGTTTTCTTTCGCCTTTCATATTTCCTTACAAATTTCCTCTCTGCACAGCAGCTATGAGGCAAGGAAATAAGTTGACCCTTGAAAAATATGGAGGGATAGAGGCTCCAACCTCTGTGTGGTCTAAACCTGCTTATAAACTAATGAAAACCTACTTTACAGAGCTCCACTCAATGTTCTGTGGTGACCTAAGTGGAAAGGAAATCCAAAATAGAGGGGATATATGTACACCTATAGTTGATTCACTTTTCTGGACAGTAGAAACTAATACAACATTTTAAAGCAACTACATTCCAATAATTTTTTTTAAAATCTGCATATAATTTACAGTTGGTCCTCTTTATCCATGGTTCTGAATCTGCAGAATCAACAACTGGGGATCATGTAATGCCATAGTATCCTCATAGTTCAAACCGTGCTGTTCAAGGATCAGTTGTACTTCTGTGTCAATGCTGACCTAAATGAACTCAAAATATTTTTTTCTTTTTTAAATTAACTTCTCACAAGATGCCAGGGAAGTAGGTATCCCCATTTTCCAAATAAGGAACTCATATGTACACATGTGAACTTTTCCAGTGTCATATAATAAAAGGGAGGACTCTTTTCAATACAAGCCTCAGTTCAGTTCAGTTCAGTCACTCAGTCTTGTTTGACTCTTTGCGACCCCATGGACTGGAGCACGCCAGGTTTCCCTGTCCATCACTAACTCCCGGAGTTTACTCAAACTCATGTCCATTGAGTCGGTGATGCCATCCAACTATCTCATCCTCTGTCATCCCCTTCTCCTCCCGCCTTCAATCTTCCCCAGCATCAGAGTCTTTTCAAATGAGTCAGTTATTCTCATCAAGTGGCCAAAGTATTGGAGTTTCAGCATCAGCATCAGTCCGTCCAATGAATATAGGCCTGTTTCACGTCAAAACCAAAGTTGTGAGAAGTGAATGAGAACTCGAGTTTTGTCACAGAAAAACTTGGATTCAGATTCTGACTCTTTACTTACCAGCTGGGGGATCTTAGATATACCATTTAGCCATTTAATCAGTGATCCTATTACGAAAAGGAGAACATTTAGCTCCATCTAGGATTTCAAAGAAACCTGAAATGGAAAAATGGCATTTTCCCTTAACATTTGGTAAACATTGAGTACAGGTCATGCAAAATCTCCCCAAAGACATCGCTCCCTGTTCTGTTCCACACAGAAACTGAGTGGCCCTGTTACCCTGGGCCTTATCATGACAGAAATGTCTCAACCTAGTATGGGGCCTCTGGGTGAAGAACGACCAAGATCTGCTTCTGAATGATTGGTTTTACTACAGAGACATGGATTTCAGAGAATGCAACATGCATGTTTGTTTCATGTAAACTCCTTTCACATACGGGGCCCTCTCAGACTTTAACTTACTGTTCTTGCCTTCCTTTATTAATTTTTGCTATCATCACTCCATCTTTCTCCATCTATTTCTGCATTTCCCTCTCTATGGTATGAATGTTTGTGTTCCCCAACATTCCTATGTTGAAACCTAGTTCCCAAGGTATTACAAGGTGAGCATTTGGAGCTGATTAGGTCATGAAGAAATGAATTCATGCCTTCATAAAAGACGTCCAGAAATTACCCTGCAAGGTGAGAGGTTATAGCAGAGTATTACTCTCACCAGACACTGAAACTGCAGGTACCATGTTTCCCAGTTTCCAGAACTCTAAGAATTAATAGATAATGTATTATCTAGTACATGCAGGTACCATGTACTCCCAGTTTCCAGAACTCTAAGAATTAATAGATAATTAATAACTTGTTTATAAATCACCAGCATATGGTCTTCTGTTATACCAGCTCAAAAGGACTGAGATGCCCTCTGAGCTTCTCTCTCTCTCTCAATCTCACAATCATTCCTTTTTCTTCTGATCCCCTCTCATTTCTCCCACTTTCCAGTATCCTATAAGGTGGCATTTTGGGTTTGAGTCAAGCTGTTTTCTAAGAGAATATGTGATAAAAAACTAACCCCAAGAAAACTAAGAGTTGCAGTGGATTACTTTTAAATGACTGAGTTTGGGTACTTTCCAAGTTGAATAAAAAAATACATTAATTCTGGAGTTTGGAGTTCACGATTGAAAGGTGTTAGTTTGTATTGCTAAAGTAACCTATGCTGTCATATTTCAATAATAAGTAGAGAGAAGTTAGTCACTCTGGTCTTTCCTGCAACTTGAACTAGCCTAGCCATGAGGGAAGACCAGCTAAGGAATATAAGCCAAGTGATTTGCATCTTGGAGAAAGAGATTCTATTTCGATTGGAATTCCCCTCATAAAAGGTATCAAGCTAAAGCCAAACTTTTTCATAAATATGATTCATCAGTGGGCCCAGTGCCATCTAGCATATGTTGTCAAACACTTGATTTGTACTTGTCTAATCTTAACGTCCAGATATCCTAAATATGGCTACAGGTTTAAGTCAGTGGTTCTCAAAATAGGGTGATTTTGACTCTGAGAGACATGTTGCAATGTACAGAGACATTTTTGGTTGTCACAGCTTAGAAGCAATATAAAGTGTGTTGCGACTGCTGTCTGGTAGGTAAAAGTCAGGGATAATGTCATCCTAAAATGCAAAGGACAACCCATCACGACAAAAATCAATCATCCCAAATATCAGTAAGCCAAGGCTGAGGAACTCAAACTTAAATACCTACTGATCCAAAAACCTGCAGACTTCATTGTGTGACTGAGACCTTGGTCATCCTATAAAAACAATGACTGTGAAAATCTCCTTCCCTAGTAGCATTTCTAAATGCCTTGGGCTACAATCAAATGGTGATTGTTGATCCTGGATTCAGCCTGAAAAATATTACTACGAAATAATTTTTACTTCAGTGGGGAAATAATTTTTATGGCTTTCTGGATTAGTTTTTGATACTATAATTTGAGATCATTTTTGAAACCAGCCAAATCTGGCTTTAAGGTAATCCACTGTGTCTGGTGTCCTAATTATGTGTTGATTTCTTCATGCAAGCCTATTGATCTTGGCAAAGTGAAAACTAGAAATTTAGCATTCAAGCAGTAAGAATAAATCAAAACTGGCTCAATTAGCTTTACTGTGATTCAGGGTTTGTTAACAGTTCCTCTGTTTTGTTTCAGATTTATTTATTTTATCATGTCTTTTGCTTTTCTCCATTCCTTTTCCAGAGTTCCAATATAATTACACTGTAATCTTCAGCAGTGTCTCATTGCTTGCAGAAAAGCTGAATCTATTATTTGTAGATAATGAATTCCAGCAGAATCATTTTGATAGCCCTGAACTTCTGGAAAATCTGACATCTTGGATCTCCCTCTTTCTGGCTCTTATATCTTAATTTCCCTTCCAAAGAAGATTCTTTGCTCATTCATTTTCATTAGGTTTATTGGAGAACAGTATTAATCCAGGATCCTGTTTCTGAGCTTTTCCCAGAAGTGGGCAGAACAGTAGTGCAAGGAATAACATTCATAGGTAGCTTTTATTTTCAAGGTATATCTCATTTGGGAAATAATGTAAGTGGCATGCTATGCATATGATATTAACCTTGGCAAGTTCAGGTATTCAGTGTGTGTCTCATAAATAGTGGTCATCAGCAATGTCACAGAGGTAGGAATCAGGGTTCTTAGATTCTAATCCTGGTTCTTCCATTAAATTTCTGGATACCTGTGGACAACTTGATTCTTTTCCAGAGTTTATTTTCTCTTCTCTAAAATGAAAGAGTGGGAGCACATATGTTCTATGAATGTGGCAGGAAGCAGTTGCAGAAAGATGCGGACCCAAGAGGAGAGGGAAATGAATATCTTTCCCAACATATACCCAACTCTTGCACAGATCGTATGGGTGAAAAGGACATAAAAAGAATTTCATAGAAGTAGATGCCTATGTCTATGTATCAAATTAAATAAGAGGCTCTCTGGGCTTCATTTTATTAGAACCAGAACCCTGACATTACCTGGACTGCTACTTGCTTCTCTCTTCCCTTGATTGATTTCCTCAACCTGCTCCTTGGCAGATGTAATTTCACTATGGAGATCAACAGGACAAGGAATGGGAAAGAAGAGAGAGAGATGTAGAAAGAAAGTAAAGCAGAGAGGGGTGTAGTTAAGTGAAATCGGCTTCTGATCATAGCCGGCAGCTCTCCTCAGTACTAAACCCCCCGAATCATACACACAGCACTGAAACATATCACACAGAAGGCTGACTCCAGCTCTTTTTTTTTAAATGTGTTTAGGACACTTGGCAAATGAAGGCCAGCCCTCATGGAAATTACATAGCTAGGAAGTCAGTCAGCAGGAAAGGAAGGATGAATAAAAGAACAGAAAAAGAATTATAGGAGAAAAGCTGAATGGAAAAAAAGACAGGAGAAATTATCTTTTTCCTAATGAGAAATGCAAAATTTTCCACCAGACGACTGTGACTCTTGGCTAAGTGGCCTACCTCTTATGTAAATGAAAATGCAGGGTGGGCGGGGCAGTCCAGGAAGCTGGGCCTTGTGTCTGCTCCATCTCTGGAGGCACCAGGTCCACTGCAGGTCTCAGTGGCACCACTCACTTACCAGACTGCCCCTCTGGAGGTAACCATGCCCCTTCCGAGCACTGTGCATGCATCCTAAGTCATTTCAGTCTTGTCCAATTCTTTGCCCATCATTCTCCTCTGTCCATGGAATGGGTTGTCATTTCCTTCTCCAGAGGATCTTCCTGACCCAGGAATCAAACCAGCGTCTCTTACATCTCCTGCATTGGCAGGCAGGTTCTTTACCACTAGCGTCACCTGGGAAGCCCAGAACAGCAGTGGACATCTGAGCCAGCTCCACTTGCTGATCCTCCTAGATTCATTACGGAACCTTTGAGGCCATCAGCTACCAAGTAACAAGGACAGACTTTATGATTTCTGAGGGTCCTTCCGGTTGTAGTATTTTAATGCTTTTAATAATTATCACTCCTCATTCTTACAAGACCACATTTCTTAGGCAAAATATGTATTCTTCCCTCTCTCACCCTTACTTCACTGTCCCAAACCAACTATTTAATTTGAAGAGATAGAGAGTTGAACAAGATATTCCCTTGGAGTCCCTTCTAGCTCTCTAAGATCTTTACTCAAGTCCTTAGTAGTACAAAAGAATCATTATTACACCAAATCAAAAGAATTTTCATTTTAGATGAATCCATCCACCTTTCAAAAATTTTTAAATTCCATTCACAAAGCAAGCTGACATTTCATCAAACATTCCCAAAAGAATTTCACACACCTATCCCTTTGGAGTTTATCACTGAGCAAATGATATTCATGACAGAATACATTTGAGTCTCAGAGATGGAATCTGTGAAGAGAGACAAGTCGTTTATTACTTCCTTTTATTCAAACCTATAAAGAAATCCCTTTATAGGTTTGAGATTTGGGAAAAGTTTTTACCAGACTAAAATAGGAGAAAACCTGTTAGCAATTGCTCCCTTCATTTAACTGAATTTTAAGCTACCATTTGCCAGTCACAATGAGTGATTGATAAAGAGCTGACAGGGCCTTCATAAAGTCAGCCTCGGAGCAGGAAACAATTGATATTCCATCTCCTTAGCTAAGGAGGACCTAAGAGCTGGCTAAACCAAAAAGTTCCCAGGTTTCTTTCCTAACTAGTGGGACAGAAAGATGATGACTAGTGGATTTTGATAAATCAAGCCTGGAAAAAAAAACTGTAATAAGAAGAAAGAAAAAAAGCCACATCCCTTGAGGAAATAACCACTAGGAAATTTCAAAACAACTATTTCCAGAAGACATAAATTCAACTCCCTATTTGAAATAATTTGTGGACAAAATGTATGTAGTCTACAGATGGGTTAAAAAGAGATTTTAATATGAGACTTGGGAAAAGCTTTTATTCTGAACTAAAATAATATATATCCAGCACATATCATGTGATCTAGGTTTCAAACTCATTTTTCTTAAGGCATTCATCTAGAAGGAGAAAGAAATGGATAAAGCAGAAAAAGAGTGAGGAAAATCTTTGAGCTTGCTTTTTTTTTCTTTTTTAGAAAACACTAATAAAATAAATTATGGTCAAGAAAAAGGAATTTGGGGGAGATGACTGTAGGAGGGAGATAGAATTGCCTAACTTAATTGCATTTCCCCCCCACCCCCGCCTCTAATCTTAAGAAGAAAAACAAATGTCAAATGGCACACAGTTCCAGTTTAGAAACAAAACATGGAAGGACAAGCTTGTTTTAAGTAAAAATAAAAAAATAAAAATAAACAGCACTGGATATCTTTTTTTTTTTTCCCCTTTTACTAAATGGCTGGGAACACTGAAAGAAAAACAGATACTGTCAAAGTATTCCTGATTGTAAAGTACACAGATAAGGCAAAAAGAAAAGGATCTCTCTTACATTTATTTAAATTCCACAAATGTACATAAAGCAGGCACAGCGTGTCAAGAATTTTCCGAAGCATAGTTTTAGAAAATAAGGATTAAATTAGAGAAAAGATGGAGAGGGAGGGAAAGGAAGTTTGCAACATTAGCCAGAACTTGCAAATGGAAAAGAGTGAAAAGTCAAGCAGTCTACAGTTCTGTAACTTTCTTCCCCAACTGACCAGCCACGAAATCTGATAACTAATACGAGAAGACTTCCTATCACCATGCAACAATCTTTCTCAACAATATTTTGTATACAAGCAACCAAGCTATCATTCATTCAAAAACATAAGCTGAGCATTTACTGCTACCACCCCCTGTTTTAGGTATTTGGTTGGGGTAGTGGGGATATAGATGCTAAGACTGAACTCAGACCTGCTGCTGCTGCTGCTGCTGCTGCTAAGTTGCTTCAGTCGTGTCTGACTCTGTGAGACACCTGGCTCCCCCGTCCCTGGAGTTCTCCAGGCAAGAACATTGGAGTGGGTTGCCATTTCCTTCTCCAATGCATGAAAGTGAAAAGTGAAAGGGAAGTCACTCAGTCACGTCCGACTCTAGCAACTCCAAGACTTCAGCCCACCAGGCTCCTCTGTCCATGGGATTTTCCAGGCAAGAGTACTGGAGTGGGATGCCATTGCCTTCTCCGTAACTCAGACCTAATGAACCTAAATCTCCAATTTTAAATTATATTTTTAATGCCCAGGTGATTCATAATAATTATCTATCTACTGATCTTCCAGATCTGGAAACTCCTTCGTTAGGAGGTACAAAAGTGACTATGACCATTCTGTGATCTCCAGGAGCTCACATAAGTGATAACAAATACATGAATTTCTCCAAAATAATGTTAAAAATGAAACATGATATGAGAGGATCATATTCTTTACTGCAGATATTCAGAGGAGGGAGAAATAATGGACTGTTGGCGGCTGCCGATTGAAGAAAAGAGGATGTCACAGAAATAGGTACATTTGTGCTTCCCACATGTTACTAGTGGTAAAGAACCCACCTGCCAATTCAGGAGATCTAAGAGATGCAGATTTGATTCCTGGTCAGGAAGATCCCCTGGAGGAGGGCATGGCAACCCACTCTAGTATTCTTGCTTGGAGAATCCCATGGACAGAGGAGCCTTCAGGACTATAGTCCATAGAGTCACAAAGAGTTGGACACAACTGAAGCAACTTACAGAGAAGGCAATGGCACCCCACTCCAGTACTCTTGCCTGGAAAATCCCATGGATGGAGGAGCCTGGTGGGCTGCAGTCTACGGGGTCGCTAAGAGTCGGACAGGACTGAGCGACTTCACTTTCACTTTTCACTTGCATGCACTGGAGAAGGAAATGGCAACCCACTCCAGTGTTCTTGCCTGGAGAATCCCAGGGATGGGGGAGCCTGGTGGGCTGCTGTCTATGGGGTCGCGCAGAGTCAGACACGACTGAAGTGACTTAGCAGCAGTAGCAGCAGCAGCAGAAGCAACTTAGCACATATGCTCATGCTTATATAGTTACCATTTGAACACACAGAGAAGGAGGTGGGAAAATCTACTACTCTTATTATAACTAATCTACCACCACTACAACTAAGTCTGCTACTATTATAATTAAACATACTATTATTATAACTAATAATAAGAGACACATTTCCAGTGTTTCTGGAAATAGACATAGGCCCTGTTCTGGGTGCCTTATGTAAATCCTCTCTTAAACCTAAACCAACCAGTTAGGTTCTATTATTTCTATTATCTACAAGATGGGGAAACTAAAGCTTAGAAAGTTTGTGTGAATTTTTCAGTCACAGAGCTGGAGATTGAAGAGCTAAAGTTCAGTCTCAGATTGATCCCATTCCAGAGCCTCTACGCCTCTCAAAAAAGACTAAACAAACCCAGATGTGCAAAAGTGTCAGACACAAAAGATTAAGCATCCATTGCTCCCTCTGGCTGAAGGATGGCAGAGTGAGGGAGAAACTGAGCCGGTAAAATTAAAGGTCAGATAGGCTGCAGTAAACACTGTGGGCTCTATACAGTAGCAAAGGGAAACCTGTGGAGGATTCCAAGCAGAGACTATTCTGATCAAAGCTTTATCTTAGATTTTAGGCTGTGATTTATGAATTACATGATACAATCTGAAATAATAGAATTTGAAAGTCTAAAGAGTCTTGCCCTGCCTTTAAACAAAAAAGCGTGCTTGGTATCTAAGTAGAACTACCACCTCACCTCAGAGGAATTACCAGCATGCCAAGACTTAAGGAAGATTCTATAGAACAGCCCTGAAGATAAATACAACGAAAGTCTGTTACCCCACAGCACAAGGACTGACTCATTCCTGGAGCTGTCCAAATCTGGCAAATGGATAGCCCGGGGACTCAGCATTCTGTGGGATCCGAGGTTATCCCAGGGGGCAGTGGGTGTGCACAGGCATGATCAGTTGTTGGCAGAGCCCAGACCTCTGACTCCCAGTCCTATACTCAATTCATCGAGGCAAATCACACGTGACACTGGGTAAGCCCCTTTTCCTATCTGGATTCTCCTTTCCTCATTATGATGAGAGAAATTGATATCAACAGGCCTTAGATTTCACAATTCTCAATCTCTCCCTTCCAATACTCTAGCATAGAGAATCCGCTTCCATTAGTTGCTCACTAACTGGAATTTGGGGGAGCAACAGCATCTCTGGAGAGCTCCCAGAGTTTGCAAACCCCTAGCTGAGAACAAATACATTTCCTTATCTCTAGAAAGTCTACTAGCTCTAACTGTATCACAGGATTCACGATCTCAAATCTTAGTTACAAAGTCCTCACTGAATTCCATCTGGCCCAGGATTATCCTTTTCAAGTACAGAGCGCATCACTGATGTCCAAAGTAAGTCAGCAACACAAGGTACCGTGATCATATGCAGGCATATTCAGGGAACCCATCTGCCATCAGGGAATGAACACTTTAGAATTCAAACCTGTCAGAGCCCAACGGCACTCTGTTATTTTCAGAATTTTGGTTTGTGCTCAGAAGATTGTGTGTGTATGTGTTTATGAGTCAAATTTCCAAGAAGCCAAGCAAAGGCTAACAGTGTGGATTTCTTGTGTGGAGGGAACACCTTATTTGATGTTCATAGTCTTGATGACTCCAATTCACCAAAAGTGAATTTCCAAAGGGGTCAGAAGACCTCCTTAAGAAATCATCGATTCTGTAGACCCAAGAAACTGTGCCTATTGGAGTAGAAATGAACAGGAAGATGCAAGATGTCTTCTGCTCTCAGAAACATTGGTGGTAAAACAGAAATTAGCACATGAACTCACATATTTTTTAAGGGACTTCAACTTCACTGGTTCATCAAACCACACCAGGTAGTTTACCCACAGAACTACCCATGAGCAACTAACTCCTGTAATCAATGTACTGCAAAAAACTGAGGCATGTTAAACCTATGGCTTCATCTTCTTTGACTTTCAACAGGAGATGGAAGCAGGAGCATGATAAATGTTAACATTAGCAGTGAAGCAAGGGTAATTACAGAACCAAAGACACTCACATCCTGAGAATTACCTCACGGTTATTTATTTTTATAGGAGTGAAAATAAATACACATTCCTTTCCCAGACCTGTAAAAGGAAAATGTACCCAAGATGTGTGACAGAACAATCAGAGGGACTGCCAACCTCACATCTGAGACTCCTGGGAAGACAGTTACAGGGACCAATCTGGACCACCCACATTCTGCTCTGGGAACCAGCCGAGTGTACCTTCAGCTGTTGGGTACTCACAGGCCCCTATCTGCCTACTACTGACTGATTTCTCTAAGACTACCCAAAACTGTGATAATCATTTAAGAGAAAGCAGATTTATAATTAATACATGTCTCAGCAAATCCTTAAGGATGCACAAGCCAGTGGAAGACATATGCTGAAAAGAATTCCGGCTTTCTCCTTATTGCTTGCCCAAAATACTAAATCCAACACTTTAGCCAGGGCACTGTGAGTTAAGAGTGAGTTACAGTTATAATTTCCTGATCTCCACCAACAACTGCAAATCTGCAAAGACCTTGTGGGATGAGCTGCAAAAGACATCATATCTGCACCTTGTGTGTACTGTCACCATCCCAGAAATGCAGCCCAGTCCAGTGGCTGGCATGACCAACCAACCCCCAAAGCTGCCACTTCAACAGCTGGAGAAGAGACGTTGACAAAGGGACAAAGAAAGACAAAAAGGGGGAGAAAGTATAAGTTCAGAGAAACATAGGTAAGAGAGAGTGCGAGAAACACAGGCTAAATTGTCTCTGCTGAAGCATCCACATGGATCTTCAAAATTGTGACTGTGGGGAAAATGTCAGTACACTGTTTACCTCCCGTCACTAACTTCAGGCAAGTTGAATACACATAAATAAAACCAGAAGGAAGGGGCATCTGATGGTGAACAACTCAGTGCAATGCTAACTTCCAGAAATAGAAGTGGTCTATCAAAGGACAAAGAGTCAGCACTTTGGGTATTTTAAGTGAGACTACCTCGCACAGAGCCACCCCTTACACGCATAACTCCTCTTTAACCTTTGATCTTCCCTTTTTGTGTAGGTGCAGGGAGAAAAAGGAATGGGATTCAGAGCAAGTCTACCTTTAACTCAGCTGTTCTGGGAACACTCCGTGTTAAATGTCAAAGAAAAGGTGCACACTAGCCTGTATGAGGGATGAGGGAGCTGAGATGGAACGAGCTGAAGCTAGACCAAGAAACGAAGCGAGAGGAGATCTTACACTAGATCCGGTTCTGCCATCGTTCAGACATTAGTGCTGAATGGGTACATTTTATCAGTGCAGTCCTCTTTTTGAGAGAGAAGAGGATGCCCTAAGAGCTAATGGCTTGCCCAGATTCATCTAGTCTTGGTTACAGAGCTCAGCTCGGGCCACCAGATATCTAGATTCACATACAGACAGAACCGTTCAAGGAGACCCAGTCTGACCCGCTAAGGAGCCGCGCGACGGCCAGGAAGACTGGAGCCGCGGGAGGGCTCGAGACATCTCGGAGGCGCGGGAGGGCGTGAGGTGTGCGCTCTGGGTACCTTGATGTAGGCCCGCTGCAGGTAGTTGTAGGGCACTCTGCGCTGGAAGTCGCTGCGCACATCCTCGCTGGCGCGGTGGCGGGACGCGGGGCCCCCTAGGCGCTGGCTCTGGCAGCTGCGGTAGCAGCGCGCCCGCTCGAGCAGCGCGCGGAAGAAGGGCAGCTCGGCTCCCGGGCCAGCGCCGGGGGGCGCGAGCGGGCGGCGGGCGGCGCAGTGGCGGGCGCAGCGCGCGCGGATCTCCCGCAGGCGCCGGTGGCTGCGCAGAGCTGCTTCCAGGTCGCGCACAGCCAGCTCGTAGTCCCCGCTGTAGTAGGCGGCCACGCCGCTGGCGTAGAGCAGGTCGAAGGGCTGCAAAGGCCCGGGCTCGGGCTCCCGCTCTGGGTGCCGGCTGTCCGGGGGGCCGCACCACAGCGGCGGCGGCAGCAGTAGCCAGGGTAGCAGCAGCGGCAGCGGCGCCCAGATGCGCTCCCGCATCCTCCGTGGCGGACGGGCGCCAGCCGGCCACGCTCGCAATCGGCTCCTGGCACCTGGCGTCCGGGTCGCGTCTCCCGGCTCCTCTAGCGCGATGGCCGGCCCCGCCGCCAGCCGGCTGCCCTGCGAGCCTCAGGTGACCGGCGGCGCTCGGCGGACTGAAAGGCGGAGGCCGGCTCGGACGGCCGCTCTTAAAGGGACGCCCACAGCTCACACGCTCCTCCTGCTGCCCGAGCCTCCGCAAGCCGCTCGCCGGCGCTCAGCGCGCGCCCAGCAGGCTCGGGCCGCAGCCTCCTGGAGGCCAGAGGCAGACACCCTGGTGTCAGCCATAGAGCCAGCGCCACTGGGGGCCAGCCAAGGAGGGGCCGGGGAGGCGAGCCTGATGTATGGGTTACCTTCGAGGTTGCAGAATGGACATGATGACTCCCTTTTCTTAGAGAGGAAGAAAAGCCAGATTAGTGACCTTAGAGCTCTCATTGTTTGTAATTTGTGATTTCGCTGTTTGTCCTCCACCTTCGTGTGAAGTACTGAAGCTCCAGCTCAGACTGTAGGAAAGCCCTGGAGGGCCACTTGGCCCCTTTGGGAGGCTTGAGGAGGAAAGTGCTTAGTCCACGTTCACAGAACTGTGAAAGGCAAAGGAAGGAGTCAACCCTGGGCCTTTGGAATCAAAGCTTACTGCTCATTCTCTTAGGGAAGGTCCCACCCTTGCTTCTCAACCCACTTTGTATGGATGTGCGTCCATGCATTAGGGCCGGGAATAGGGACAAAAGGACAATGAACAGCCCACTTCTCTGTGTAGAGGAGGGCATTACAGGACCCAGAGAAATGTTGGAATGCTTATACTTACATCCTGCCTCCGTCAGGTTACCAACCCTGTAAACTTGTGCACTCGAGTCTAGTTTCCTCTTCTTCTAGGACAGACAAATATCCCAATATGTCCAATGGTTTTAAGATATAAATTATTTTTGCAAGAGCTGAACAAAGAGGCAATTTAATAAATCCAGTACCCCTAGGACTTAAGCGGTGAGCATCAGCCTAGGAATGGGAGAGCTGTCAGAATGGCTGCCAAACTCCAAAGGACTAGCTGGAGGCTTTCCTGTTCCTCTGTTTCTCTTCCCTTAAAAATACCTCCTGAGCCAAGGTGTTCCCTTCATTCCTGTTCTTTGGCTTCACACTCTTACAAGGATTCCTGAGAGCTTATGCACTGGACCCTTGACTCCAGTCTGCCTCCTGGAAGCATTCCTGTGGTCTCCTAGTACTTGTAGCAGTTTCACTGGAGTCTCCCTGGGCACTGGGATGGTGAATGAGAGAGAAGGGCAACAGGAAAGAACACTTATCACATAGTTGATATGAAGTCCCCAAAGAAGGCTTTTATGTGGGGTCACCACCACGCCCTGAAGGCTGCCAGAGTTTCATGCTAATTCCTTCACTCATTTTGTTGGGTTTGACCACTTTGGCCATAAACAGTCTTGGCTCTGTAATTCCAAGGGACCCCAAAGAATTGCTCTTACTACTTTCCTCCCCCAAACGTCACTGGTGTGAGGCTTATTCCACTGATGGAGAATCTCCACTTTGGAGCTGAGTATGTACTGAATACTTCGGATGTTCAGTATTCCAGAATTTGAACTTGGGTCATACGCCCAGACGTTTGCTCTAAGGATTGTCTCTCTTTTCAGATAAAATCTTTGGAGTCCAGAGTTATTAACCAACTTGTGGAAGGTTTTGAAGCACAATGGCTAGGAAATCCTGCTATGGGACTGAAGGCAAAGCACCAGGATGCTTTACTATAGATTATCTCTACATTCTGTAACATGTACACATCATTTAATACATGCCATTTAAATTTACATCTTTGTATAAATACTCTCAAAGTAGGTATTTTGGGGGAAGGGTTATAATATAAGGTAGAATGCTAGACTAGATGGCACATGTTAGACTAGATTCAAAGCGCTATAGAAACACAGAGCCTGCAAAGATTGAAAGCTTATTGGTTGTAGCCTTACTAAACTTTCTATTGATCCCCAAAGTGACGTGTGCTATCAAACCTTCTTCATGTTTTATTGTTATAAGGAAAAACAAAATCTGACTCCATGTTGTATGTGTTTCTTTTACTTTAACCTTTCTTTCCCTATTGTTTTTGTCCACTAAAATGATACTGTCCATACATAATGGCTTGCCTTGGAGAACCCTGCCCCCTGCTTAAACGGTAAATCAGAATGCCTTTGTTCAAGACCCTGTCCACCTGTGGATGGCTACAGGAAGGAAGAAATTAAAACATACTCTCCCTGAGGCTGGCCATTCCAGGAAATATTTGCAACATTAATGGCCTTTTTGCTTTTCTTCCTCACCTCCCCTACCCCAACTCTGTTCTACAAAAGAACCTAGCATCTAGACCACAATAAGATGGTTATTTTCAGACATTAGTCTGCCATCTTCTCAGTCTACTAACTTTCTGAATAAAGTCATTATTCCATGCCTCAACACCTGATCTTTGATTTATTGGCTAGTTGTGTGGCAAACAGAGGGAGTTTTAAGTCAGTAAAACTATTATCTTATCTTCCTTGGTACAAACCCTATCCGATTTTATAGAAAGTGTTAGACATCTCAATTTTTCCTATACATGGAATCATCTGAGAAGGCAAAAATACCAATATCTGAGTCTGATTCTGAGAGCTTCTGATTTAATTGGCCTGGGGGTATGGCTTGATCATTAAGATATTTTAAAAGTTCTCTCAGTGATTCTAATATGAAACCAGACCACTGGTCTGGAGTCAAAGTCATAACCCAAAGTGTAAGTCTGTGGATCAGGGCACCAGGTGCCATAGAGGATTCATGAATCTAAGATGAGCCATCACTCAGATCTCCCCTCTCCATGAAGGAAATCTGATCTAACTTTTAAGACTCAGTCAGAACAGAAGTGCGTAAACATATGGTAATAAAATTCATTCAAGGTGAAGAATTTGATTCCAGCCAATGCTTTGCCTAATGGTATCAACTTTGTGCTGAGAAAAAAAAGTCCTCCCTGGGTCTCTAACATTCCTTAATGTCTTTCTGAGTATGCCAAGAATGCACTTCTTCTTTACCTAGGCAACTTCTTAGACAACTGGGTACCATCTCAGAGCTCCTGTTTCATCAAATCTTGAATGTGCATTTCTAACAAGTTGCTTGGTGATGCTGAGACTTTTGGTGCAAGAATCATACTTTGAGAATCACTTCATCAATACAATTCCTCATGAACAGTGGTACTCAAACTTTGCTGTATGTTTAAAAGCTAATTAAAAAACAAAATACAGAGGCCCTATCTTTGTAATATAATCAAGTCTGGGCCATTATGTTTTTACCAAATTTCCCAGAGGTTCTGATACCCACCAAAGTTTGAGAACCACTCCTTTAATTAATGACTTTTTCACCCCATTTGACAATGTCTAGAGGTACTGTTGGTTTTCACAACCAGGGGAGAGTACAGTTGTACTACAGGCATCTAATGGGTAGAGGCCAGGGGTGATGTTAACTATGCTTTGCTGAACAAGATAGCCTCCCACAAGAAAGAATTATCCAGTGTAACGTATTCATAGTGTACAAGTTGAGAAACCCTTGGATAGAACACGGTTTGAGCACTGCAAGTATTATTCAATTCCCTTACTTTACAAATGAGGAAACTTAGGCCCACAGGTCACATAGATAGGCAGTGTCAGACTAGCGTGCTTAATTTGATATACCAAAGCATAAAACTAGTATGCAGAATATCATGGAGCACTGTTTGATAGTAGCTTTGTTTTAAGAGAAAGAAAACAAATGACTTGAGAAAAGGAGCCATTGGAAATATAGATGTTGAAACTGCTGCTAAGGTGGGTATGAACTGAGAGCCTGCAAGTTTGCTTTTGTTCCCTATTCCTTACAAACTCAGAGAACAATCAAAGCACAAGAGAATCCATCCAAAGTTCTAAGAGGGATTCAATCATTGTCTTTTTTTATTATCTTTGGAATAAGTCTTGACAGAAGATTGAATTTCCTTTTGACTTCTGTTTATAAGTCAACGGCATCATCGCACCCCTTGCATTTGGGAACCTCCAGCAGGAAGAATTCAGCAAAGGGAAGGTCTTCAAATGCTTCTTAATTTCCCCAAATCAGGTACTTTCTTTTTTTCCAAAGCTAATTTTTCACTTTCCTACAAAATCTTTATGGAGCAATAAAAAGTATGCTCAGACTTTAGCAGTAGACTCAATAGACACTTGACTCAATAGACACAAAATCTTTATGGAGCAATAGACACTAGACACTAGACAATAGCAATTGAGCAGTAGACTCAATAGACACAAAATCTTTGTGAAGCAATAAAAAGTATGCTCAGACTTTAGCAGTAGACTCAATAGACACAAAAGCAAATCTAATACTCAGTTATTTTGATCATGTGTAACCAGAGATCTTGCTTACCCCAAACATCTTTGATTCTCTTGAAATGAAAGGGATAATTCTCACTATGCAACAACCTGGGCCTGTTCAGCTGCTCTTGATCCTGGCCACAAGGGAACTGTTTGGAAGATTTTTTTCCCCCTCTTATTCAAATAGCATCATCTGAAATTTTTTTTCCTCCAAATAAATTAGTGTGAAAGGCAAGCCACCAATAATCTGTCAACATAAGAGAGAAAGAGAAAATAAGGCTTCCCTGCAGGAAGAGGGATTTTTTTTTTGAAAAATTAATATTTAACTTACATTTAAAATCAAACAGGAGCAGCCACATTCCAGGATTGTCTGTTCTTTCCAATTTCCTTAATAGCTCTGTCCCTGTGATTACCTTAATTCCTGATTGAGATCTAAAATTCCAAATCAAATATAGCACTTGCGAATAGTCTGTTTCCACACTCTTGTCATGGAGGCATTCCAACTTCATTTCTCAGGAGACTCACATTTTAGTTGAACAAGAAAAAATAGTGAAATAAATAATAATAATTATTCCCCATAAATCTTGAGCTAAAAACACAATATAGATTGAAATTGAGAATTGGTGGGCCTTCCCTAATCCAGTGGGCTGGGCATCATGCCAGTTCTTTTCACAAACATTTAGTCACTTAACTTGCCAGGGTCTCTTTGAGTAAGGCATTAATTCATATTGCAGCTTCACCAATGAGAAAGTTGAGGCTTATAAAAGAAGCATGACTTACCAAAGGTTAGTTTGCAAGTTACAGGGCAAGGACCAAAGCTTATTTAGTGTTTCTCCCACCACACTACACTACCTCTTTCTAGGCCTACCTAAAATATTTTCATAGCTCCTCTCAAAATTCTGCTTTGGTTAAATTTATATATACCACATTTTTTATTAAGTTACCAACTTTGTTTTATGTTCCTCACTCAGCTAGACTCACAGACTCATAAAATTTTTCTGAAGAACAAGTGTGGACAAGGTGTGTATATGTGTGTAAAACCATATGTATTGGACAGAAGCTGAATATTACTGAAGTCAACACAGTCATAATGATGAGAATAAACAGGTTTAATCTATTCTTAGATTAGAGATATCAGATAACTGTGCATAGATGCAAAGAAAAACCTTACCAACAGGAAATTCTGGGAGAGATGACTCTGCATATGAGTGGTCTATCATTCTGAGATTGTATGTGTGTGTGTGTCGCTTAGTCATGTCTGATACTTTATGACCCTGTGGACTGTAGCCCACCAGGCTCACCTGCCCATGGAATTCTCTAGGCAATAATACTGGAGTGAGTAGCCATTCCCTGTTTCAGGGATCTTCCTGACCCAGGGACTGAACCCAGGTCTTCTGCATTGCAGGCAGATTCTTTACTGTCTGAGCTAGCAGGGAAGACCTATTCTGAAATCACTCTCATGCCATCTTTGAGATCCCTTTCCCTTCTCCATTCTTGAATTCTCCATGTGAGATCCCATATTTCAGGCTCAGCTCTGCTGCAATAATTAGAGGAGGTTTTCTCCCCTGGCAAAGACAGTTTCACAGTTCTTCTACCGGTCTACTCTGCCCTTGAAATCTGGTTTAGAAACTAATATCCTTGTCTTCTTCTGTTACAAGATATTTGGGTTGATAACTAATAACTTCTCTTTGTTTTTTCCAACTACAATTTCTAAACCATTTGAGTAGATTCAGAAATGGAAACATAAATTCCCCAATATTACCTTTGTTACTGAAAAGCAGTTTGGAGAACATGAGTTTTAATATGAGTAAATGGCCTTTCTGTACTTTCCGGGTGGCTCTGTGGTAAAGAATCCACTTGCCAATGCAGGAGATACAGGAGATGCAGGTTTGATCCCTGAGTCTGGAAGATCTCCTGAAGGAGGAAATGGCAACCCACTCCAACCCAACCCAAGACCCATTCTTACATGAAAAATCTCATGGACATAAGAGCTTGAAGGGCTACAGTCCATGGGGTTGCAAAGTGTCAGACATGATTGAGAACACATGTAAATGGCCTTTCTATTCCTTCTGCCACTTAAAGCCCTCAAATCACTTACCTGCCTATGCTCAGGCCAAGGTGGGCAACTTCTGAAACATTCTTCTAGAGATTTTCTCAAGACAAAGAGAATAGGGAATCCCTTCCAACACTTTACTTATTTAAATAGAATAATTATCACCCTACTTCCTCTGAAATGGATCCCTGCTTGCTGTGAGACTGTTTTTTAAAACAATCCCCCTATTCCCAGCTTTTGGACATCACCAATGCCATTAACCCTGGAGAAAGAAATAGCAACCCTCTCCAGCATTCTTGCCTGGAGAATCGCATGGGCAGAGGAGTCTGATGGGCTACAGTCCATGGGGTCACAAGAGTCAG
The DNA here is from genome assembly GCF_029378745.1 of Bos indicus. NCBI lineage: Eukaryota > Metazoa > Chordata > Mammalia > Artiodactyla > Bovidae > Bos > Bos indicus. Next base: position 77,769,761 of record NC_091760.1, on the reverse strand, counting down.
ACACACACGACTTAGTGACTAAACCAACCAATGCCATTAAGCTGCTTGGACCAATGCCTAGTTCTTGCTGACAGTGTCCTTAGAAGTGAGCTTTATCTGTCTGCTGTGGCTCCCTCTGTCTCTTCTTATAGCCACTCCTGAAGTTCACTGCTTTACTTTGGGCCAACTGGTTGACTTTCACCCTGCTGCTTGCTGATTCTGTTATTGCTAAGCCTGGTCCACCAAAGTGTTTCTGATCTATTGTCCAACCTTCCATCCATGTCCGATTTACTCTATTTGTGACTGGTTTCCAAGCTAACACCGGAACCTGTCCTGGCTACAGCAGAGTTGCAGATATTCTCATCTCTTTGGTCTCAGCTTCATGGGGAAAGGATAGAGAAGACCACTTCAAAATGAAACATATTCCTTTCCAGCAAAAACATCCTGTTGAAGTTTCCACATTTTGCCTCAGGATCTAGATGGAAAGCTAAATGTAGAAAACACAGGAAGAAATATTGACATAAAGCTATCACTTCTTTGGTAGGGAATTTACATTAAATTCCCTCAAAGCATTAAACTTTCATCTTTGTTCAGGTTCAGCTAATGCTAATTGAAGACATTTAATTAGCTGGAGACATTTTGTGATTTTATTTGTTCTTTGGAGTTGGGATTTAGGGGAAAATTAAGGATATATAATTACATAACAGTTGGAACTGGACATAAAACAATGGACTGGTTCCAAATTGGGAAAGGAGTTTGTCAAGGCTGTATATTGCCACCCTGCTTACTTAACTTATATGCAGAGTACATTATGTGAAATGCCAGGCTGGATGAATTACAAGCTGGAATCAAGATTTTCAGGAGAAATATCAATAACTTCGGATATGCAGATGACACTACCCTTATAGAAGAAAGCAAAGAGGATCTAAAGATCCTCTTGATGCAGGTGAAAGAGGAGAGTGAAAAAGTTGGCTTAAAGCTCAACATTAAAAAAACTAAGATCATGGCATCCAGTTTCATCATTTCATGGCAAATAAATGAAGAAACAATAGAAACAATGACAGATTTTATTTTCTTGGTCTCCAAAATCACTGAAGATGGTGACTGCAGCCATGAAATGAAGACACTTGCTCCTTGGAAGAAAAGCTATGACCAACCTAGACAGCATATTAAAAAGCAGAGACATTATTTTGCCAACAAAGGTCTGTCTAGTCAAAGCTATGGTTTTTCCAGTAGTCATGTATGGATGTGAAAGTTGGACTATAAAGAAAGCTGAGCACCAAAGAATTGATGCTTTTGACCTGAGGTACTGGAGAAGACTCTTGAGAGTCCTTTGGACTGCAAGGAGATCAAACCAGTTAATCCTAAAGGAAATCAGTCCTGAATAGTCATTGGAAGGACTGATGCTGAATCTGAAGCTCCAATACTTTGGCCACCTGATAAGAAGAGCTGACTCATTAGAAAAGACCCTGAGGCTGTGAAAGGTTGGAGGCAGGAGGAGAAGGGGATGACAGAGAACGAGATGGGTGTATGGCATCACTAATTTGGTTGGCATGAGTTTGAGCAAGCTCTGGGAGATGGTGAAGAACAGCGAAGCCTGGCGTGCACAATCCACGGGGTCCTAAACAGTTAGACATGACTGAGTAACTAAACAACATGATTATATAAACTTTGCAAATATAGAAATTTTGGTAGAAAAAGTGAAAAGTTCACAGACCAAATAAGTTAGGGAGTCCCAACTTGAATGAGTCCAGAGCCCACTTTCCTGAAGCTCTTTTCCTTCTCCTGTTAGGGTCTCTAGAGGATTTTTTTTTTTTTTTTTTAAGTACCTGGTGATAGAGGTTTTGTTCTAGATAACTTCTTTAGCCTTTCCGGTAACCTCCAAACTAGCTTCTGGTAGGATAACAGGGAAATTAAAAAGTCAAATATTTGTCAATAAAACCTCAGTTGCCTTCCCTGGTGGCTCAGATGGTAAAGAATCTGCCTGCCAATGCAGGAAACCCTGGATCAATCCCTGCTCAGGAAGAGCCCATTGAGAAGGCAATCACAACCCACTCGGGTATTCTTGCCTTGGAAATCCCATGACAGAGAGACTTGCTGGGCAACAGTCCATGGTTCACAAAGAGTTGGAAACAACACTGCCACTTTCACTCAAATTCTCAGCTACTAAGATCTCCTGAATTCCAGAGTGGATGCTTGTCTCTCTCACACTGTCTGCTTTGCCCACACATATCACCATTTTCCTCTTTTTGGACCATCTCCAACAATGTCCACATCACAAATCATCCAGCCTCTTTTACTCTGCATGATGGCATCCCTGTTTCTCCAGATAACATCTAGATGAGCCTCTGTCAGGTCTGCTGAGCCTTCTCCCCTGTTCTGTTCTCCAGTGTCTGATAGGTACTAGCAGGCCTCCCAAACTGCTGCAGGATGAAGTGAAGTTGCTCAGTCGTGTCTGACTCTTTGCGACCCCATGGACTGTAGCCTACCAGGCTCCTCTGTCTATGGGATTTTCCGGGAAAGAATACTGGAGTGGGCTGCAGGATGAGGTCTCTCCAAGTCTCAAGGAGATGTATCATCCTTCCCCATCCTAGCCAGAAAGTTTAGTATCTCATTAACAGCTTTGTCTGTGGCAAAACTAAGATAAATTGCTTTGAAGGTAATAAAATAATGTAACATATAATTTTTTATTTTAAATATATATATATAAAATATCAGTGCCCCATATTTTACCAGAATTTGATTTGCAGACACAAAGATCGACAATTTATATGATTTAATACCAACTATAGAATAAAAGGAAAATTTAGAGAAGAGGCAACATATAGTATATAACCTGGTAGGAAAAAGAAAAAAGTTTGTTTTTCTATTGAATAAAGAAAGGTATCCTCTGCAGAATTTTTCAAACTGTTCAGTAAAACTTAGTTATCAAAATAAAATTAGCAAAGCTAAAATACCAAAATATAAGCTTTTTTAAAATAGATTATTTTGCATATCACATTGATTTTAAAGAATATATTCGAACAAAAACATTGGCAGAACTTGCCATAAAACTCACCAATGTGGCTCTGCTGGAGAACTTGTCACTCACTGTATTGGAATACTTTAGATTCTGACTTTAAGACTCATTTTGGCTCCCCTGAAAATAGACTCCAGCTTCTCGATTACCTGGCCACCTGTGCCTCCTCTGCAGCCTGGCTGAGTGCCTGCCTGTGGTTTCTTTAACCATGCTGCCCTGGTTAACCAGTACACTCCTACTGATTCTATTCCAAATTGCCTTTCATTAGCAGGACCTGACCTTGTGTAGATTATCCAAATGGAAATTTATTTTAGAAATCCCTAATGAACATCATCCTCTTATCCTTTGGGGAAGAAAGAGATTTATAAGATCTTAACACTGTGTTCTAGAAAATATTATTTGAAGGAGTGAATTAAATGAATGTGTTTCCAAAGAAACACGTGCATAGTATAACCCTGGACAGAAAGTCTGAATGCCCTGGATCTGACTCTGGCTCAGCTGTGATACTGTAGGCAAGACATTCCTTCCTGGATCTCCTTTACCTCCAGTCACTAAAAGAATTTGTGGAACCGGACTTCTGAGTTGCATTCCAGCTCTAAGTAATTTCTGATTCTTTCATTTTAAAAGTGTAATATTATCACATTCTTAGTGGTTTTTCAAAGAATTGCTTCCTTTCTTCCTACATTTATCTCTGGGATAAAGCTAAACTCTGATTCCCAAGCAAATTTCCAACCTCCCTCTGGGATCATTAAAAGTCTCATCTTACTCAGAGATTTTTGGTTTTGCCTTGAAATATCAGCCAGCCTTAGCCAGTAGGGCAGGAAACTGGAGTTATTGTTTTGAGGCAACGCATAAGTAAGTAAGTGTTAGTTGCTTAGTCATGTCCAACTCTTTGTGACCTATGGACTGTAGCCCTCCAGGTTCCTCTGTCCATGGGATTCTCCAGAAAGAATACTGGAGTGGGTTGTCATCATCGAGGAAGATGATCTTCCTGACCCAAAGATCAAATCCTGGTCTTCCTCAGTGCAGGCAGATTCTTTACCTTCTGAGTCACTAGGGAAGCCCATAGCAGAGTAACAATTCCAGGCACTGAAGAACTGATCCATATGTCCCCACTCCCTGGGGAATCTCCAGCTTCAGTCTATCCAGCATATGTATTCTTGGCTGTCTTCCTGCTTCTAACCCCAAGAAAGAATCATGAAGATAATCCAGGATTAGAGAAAATAATGAGTAGAGGTACAGCTACCCTATTCTCCCATCTCAGTTGAAAAATGGAGAAGATTAAGACCCAAATTTAGTATAAAGTGACTCAATTGAAAAAAAAAACTTGATAAATAATTGACCAAACCAATATCTTAACTCCTCTCCTACTGAGTCCAATCCTCTTGTCACCTTACCCTTGGAAGAGGTCAGAATGTAAGTAGTATTTTTACTTGAGTCAATTTGCTTTTGGAGGAAGGGACAGCTTGTGTTTACAATTTAACTTAAATTTATCTTAATTATCACTTTAACATAATTATCTCCAAACAACTTTCAAATTTTTTATCATAAATTTTCAGACACTGTGAAATATAGATATTTATACATATGATATATATGTGTGTGTGTGTGTGCATATGCTTAAAAACTTTTTAGATAACTTTTTCCTCTTTGTTTCAATGTTGTAAATTAAATAAAGTACATTTAAGAAATAAATAAATAATGTAGATTAAGTAAAATCTCCATTTTTCCCCACTTCAGTACTAAGTACCTACAGGAAAATAGGGGACCCTAACTTGACATTCTGCATCTCAAAGACTGCTAGACCTTGGATTCTACCATGCTAAGTATAATCATATTTTTATTCATTAAACAAATGTGTCGATAGCCTTCAACATAGACACTCCAGATGTTGTATCATATGCTGATTCCATTTATGATACCAATGTTCTGGGAAGGATTTGTAGAGAAATTTTGCATATTATTTTATACTCAAAACTGAATCTTTACAAAAAAAAGGGTCTTCCTTAACTTACTTTCCAGAACCAACTTCAAGTGACACTTGGATGTTTTATGGAGTCAAGAGTACTTTGAAAGAATACTCTCATTAAAAATATTGCACTGACTGAAGCCAACCTTCCAATGGGTCAGAGACTTCCCTTTTGACTCATGAATAATTATTTCATGTATAATAATATTAGTTTTTAAAAAATAGCATCATCTTAATTTTTGTCATACTTGAGCATTTTCAAAATCCTTCTCTACACGTAAAATGATAGATTCTGTCTCGTCACCTGGTCTGGTCTCCTGGGCATTTCCTATTCAAAGGTTTTGGGTCATATTGCAAAGCAAGGGAAATTCAAAATCTCACTCAGCTGCTAAGATTACTTCTGGCAAACCAGAGGCAATATACTCGCCCATATCCAGAGACTGAATACTCCAAAGCAATCCATCCCTCCTCTTCTTCCAAACTTCATTCCATCTCTCATTAGAAACTTTAGCCAGGAGATAAATAATTTTATTAAAGTAATATACTTAACTTTCTGAAGGTATTGTTGCATGTTGAGAGTTAAACTTAACCAAAATGAGTCTCAAATGTTGGGATATATGAAAGAGTTACTGTTGAATGTCCTATTCCTCTATTTTTGCCCCCACATCATTCCTGATATACCCACAAGAAAACAAGACTGACTTCCACACTGAACATCTGAAAGACTGCCAGACCTCAGATTCTATCAGACAAAATTGGAAATTCTCTAGAGATCTGCTTCTGTATTATTTCACAAGAGCAGAAAAGAACAGATGAAAACAGCAGCTTATCCTCAGCATCCCATTTTAATCAGCAAAACTTACAACCCTTTCCTTGGAAGATTATGACATAATTGTTGAAGGCTTTCTGAAAAGACTTAGAGACATTAAAAATCAGAGATAAAATTTTTTTTCATTTATTAATTTTTCCACAAGTGGCATTAATCTTAAGAGGGTCTCTCATCTGACATTTTAAGAACAGATCAATGAAGCCAAATTATATATTTATTTATAATCTTGATTCTTTTTCCATGAGTATAAATCAAAATTTTTCAAATGTTCCTGATACTGAGCAGATCAGGACCTGAGGATTTCCATCATTTTCAATCCCACAGTGAGTCTGGAACTAAGTCAGCAAATGAAGCTGGGTAACTAGCTATCTGATGGTGGTGAGCCAAATCACCAGACTCCTCCAGCAAGCTTGTCCAAAACTCCCACTACCTTCCCTTCCTGCCACGACCACACACTGACCTACCATTCAAAGCAGAAAATTGAAGAGGTTATCATGAGCATCAGTCTTCACAGAGACAATCTGGCATAGTTAGAACTCACACTATGTTCTGGAATGAGAGCAGCTTTTGAGATTAGTTAGTGCTTTTAAGATCCCAGATTCAACTGAAGGCTGCCAGGCCTAGATTGGAAAGTTAACACACAAGCATATAATCGCTGATGGCTAATCTAGCATGGAAATACACTTTTGAAGATAAAGCCTTTGCTTGGGAGAGAGACCTAGTCAGGATTGAGGTTTGAACTCTTTCTTTCTAATTTGCTTGGGTTTCTCAGGTGTGTTAGTGGTAAAGAATCCACCTGCCAATGCAGGAGACACAAGAGACTGGTTTGATCCCTTGGTCAGGGAGATCCCCTGGAGTAGGCATCCCATTCCAGTATTCTTACCTGGTAAATTCCATGGGCAGAGGAGCCTGGTCAGCTACAGTCCACAGGACCACAAAGAGTCTGACATGACTGAGTAATCCATCCAGTTGCTAATTTGCTTAGATTGTTAGACTGCAATCTGTGGGATGCATAGAGGTACTTAGAGTGCCTGAAACCTTTTGAAACCTCTGCTCCCACTTCAGCCAGAGTTCTTAGATTATATTTGCATATAATGCATTAGAAAAAAAGATACTGTGGTTTGAAAAACTCTTATTTCAAAGATACCACATTTTCAAGCAACATAACCTCATAAAAGACCAGGCAGGATCTGACAAGAAGACATTCCTGAGGACAAAGAAAACATATACATAACTTCTCAAGGGTCCAAAGTTGAAAACATCAACATTGTTCATTTGCACGAGACTTCATAAATTGGAAATAAATTGTTTTTGCTTTTATTTTCCATTGCATTTGTGATATGCTCATATTTCTGTGGACGAGAATATTATTTGCTTCTAGGCTACAAGTCAAGATGCCCAAGAAAACAAACAAAGCACCCTGAAGTCAGCAGCTCTGAATCTGAATCCAGCGTATCTATTGTCTGAAGATTGATTGAGACACAATGAAAGTTCAACAAAGCATCAGGGATGGACTCTAAAAAATAATTTTACATCCAAAAGGCAAGTCAGATAAACTCGCAAAAACAAAGACAAAGCCACTAAGTAAATCCAGCCTATTTTCTCTGGGAAGACTATGTAAGAGAAAGTATGCCTTTATCAAGCTTTTCCTCTCAATTTCATTTGTTCTTTTCTGGTCTTCATATCATTAAATTTACCAATATCCATCTAGTTATTCAAACCAAAAATTCTAAAAATTATTCTTGAGATTTATTTTTCCTCATACTCAATAGCTAATCACTTAAATTAAAAAATATATTTATTCATTAAAATTTTAAAATACATCTCTAATTCATTCCCTTTGTCTCCAATCCAGGCCACCACTCTAGATTAATCACCATAAACTGTCACTTGGTGAATGGAAACAGCCCTTATCTTCTGGTATCCCAGTTTTCTAACTGTTCTTCAATTTATTCTCCATACAACAATAAAATGATCTATTAAATTCATGTAAATGTAATTTTGTCATTCCCCATTTTAATATTCTTCAATGTTTTCCCATTGTAGTTGAGGTAAAATGCAAAATCTTTAATTTTTCTGCAAGGTAATACATGATCTAGCCAATGCCAAATTCAGTCTTATTTCTTGCAAATTTCTTCCTAATTTCTACTCTATCTATACTGGACACCTTTCATTTTCTTAAATGTACTCCAATATTTCACACCTCATATTGTTTCAACATGTTACTTGCTCTGTTTTAGAATTCTCCCCATCCTTCAGTTATTTTGGGCTTCAAATTCACTGCAGATGGTGACTGCAGCCATGAAATAAAAAGACGCTTACTCCTTGGAAGAAAAGTTATGACCAATCTAGGCAGCATATTAAAAAGCAGAGACATTGCTTTGCCAACAAAGTTCCATCTAGTCAAGGCTAGGTTTTTCCAGTGGTCATGTATGGATGTGAGAGTTGGACTATAAAGAAAGCTGAGTGCTAAAGAATTGATGCTTTTGAACTCCAACTGTGTTGGAGAAGACTCTTGAGAGTCCCTTGGACTGCAAGGAGATCCAACCAGTCCATCTTAAAGGAGATGGGTCCTGGGTATTCATTGGCAGGACTGATGTTGAAACTGAAACTCCAATACTTTGGCCACCTGATGCGAAGAGCTGACTCATTGGAAAAGACCCTGATGCTGGGAGGGACTGGGGGCAGGAGGAGAAGGGGATGACAGAGGATGAGATGGTTGAATGGCATCACCGTCTCAATGGACATGGATTTGGGTGGACTCTGGGAGTTGGTGATGGACAGGGAGGCCTGGCATGCTGTGGTTCATGGGGTCGCAAAGAGTCGGACAGGACTAAGCGACTGAACTGAACTGAACTGATGGTAAGGGTTGGAAGGAACAAATAGTCAACAAACATTGACTTTGAAATTTTGGATGAAGTTGGATTTTGTATTATGAGTTGAATTACATCCATGTAAAACATAATGTATAATTTGAACTGATAAAATAAGCAAATATTTGTAAAGGATATCAAATTGTGAGAACTTTACATCTGCAAATATTTTACATCTGTGTATCTAAATTTTGTTATTAAACATTCTTTTTCCAGAAAACTGATTAAAAATCAAAGCACCCAAGGTCTATGTTTTACATACACAGTAACAATCCAAGATTAAATTCCAAAAATCCTCTGAAAAGGCTCTGTTTTTAATGGAAAAAACAGGAAAACAAAATTCCTCTCTTTTATTCAACATATAGCAAATAAAATTCCAGCAGAATCAAAGTTAAATATAAAATCTGTAGTCATAAGGAAATAGGAAAAAAATAAAAGTCAATGTTTGATCTGTGAGGGAGGAATTTCTGAAACATGAAAACTAGTAAGTTACAAAGTAAAAGATTAATAGATTTAATAACATTTTAATATGAAAATTATAAATGATTTATTCTGAAATTTTTCAAAATAAATTATACACAGAGGATTTTTGTCTTAAATATAAAGAATTATTATAAATAATAAGCTGAATATTTCAAATGTTAAAGAGCAAAAGACATCCTAAGAAACCAAAAGAAAGAAAAAACAAATAAATAGCATTTGAAAAAATGTTAAACTTTTTGAAATACTCCATTTTCAGTCATCAAATTGGTGACATGTTTAAATAATAGTGACTGAAAATTCTATGAATTATTCTTCTCATTCACTCTGGGAAGGATTATAAATTCTTCTGGATCTGTGAACTTCCAAAATTCAAAGGGTTTTCATCTCTTGTTTATTTGGCAAAACCAGACTTGAGCTGATAGAAGGTTTCTGAAAATTTTAATTTATTCTACTTAGCGAGAGTATTAACACATTTTGTTTAAGGAATATTAGTGTATTGCATTGAAGTTTCTCTATACCTGAAGAAGAATGTTGGGCTTCTGAGGTGGCCCAGTGGTAAAGAATCTGCCTGCCAATGCAGGAGACACAAGAGACGTGGGTACGATCCCTGGGTTGGGAAGATCCCTTGGAGTAGGAAATGGCAACCCCCTCCAGTATTTTTGCCTGGAAAATTCCAAGGACAGAGGAGCCTCACGGGCTATAGTCCATGAGGCAGCAAAGAGTTGGACATGACTGAGCATCTGAGCAAACACAGAGCACACATATACACACAAAGAAGGATGAAACCTAATCTTACTATCTTCCTAAAATCCTAAGATTTCTGAATTCCAGAGCATATATGACTCTAAGGATAAGGAGTTGTGTTAATTTTGGGAAGAGGAACCATTTTTCAGCAGTTTGGCTAATGTCTTAATACACTTAGGAATTTATTCTAAATAAAACTAGTTCAATAATATGCAAAAATATTTATAAGTAAGGATATCCATTAGTGTTATATCTAATATTAAAAAATTGAAAATAACCTTTAAGTTCATTAATAGGAGAATGTGAGATAAACAGTGGTGCCAACATATGCTGAATACCATACTAAAAACATACATTCAAGCAAATTGGATGACAGGTATAAGAGTTGATGTAAGAACAAGACACAAAAGTTTGCATGAAATAATAGTACCAACTGTATATTTATTTAAAAAACATATTTGAAGGAAATTATTAACTCTAAAAAAGTAGAATTATGGGTTGTTTCAATGTTTTTAAAACTTCACACTTATATTTTATAAATCCTCCACGAATAACATATGACAACTGCAAGCAGAAATAAGTGATTGTCATTTAATTTTAAATTTTTAGAGTCTTTCAATTACTTAATCTCAGAATTTTAAAAATAGAGTCGCACCTTAGATGTCTTCAGTAATATTTTCATGGCTGACTTCCTGACTTGATTAAATCACAGGCCATATATTAGCCTTTGAAACTAAAAGAAAATACTTTTCATTCAGCAATTATTGACTCAAGCATATATTTCAAAGTATTTGGTATTATTTGTCATTTATTGTAATGGAATGTCAAAAAGCCTCAGACATGGTTAAAACCTCAAGATTAAATGTTATAATGTTTACAACATCACCTTCTGTTTCTATAGCTTCTTAGAGTTTGTCAAGCATTTTCATGTATGTTTTCTAATGTGCTCTTTATGTGCATTTCTGTGATTCTGGAGTTTATAAAAAGACTTCATAAATGCAAAAAAGCAGAAAAAATAACATAAATTTCTGAGTTTTCACAATCTGGTGTTAATAACTATTAACATTTGCCATTTTTATAAATAAGAATAAAAATTCTCTAGACAAAATGTTTCTGAATGTATGTACACATATGTACATATATACATCGCTCCATGAACAATATATAATCTTTGTGTTGTGTTTCAGGGTTATTTTAAATTTTATACAATTTTATACTGAACGTATTGTTTTGCCCCTTATTCTTATTTCAGTATTATAAGTTCTATCCTTATTACACACACACACACACACATGCCATTTGTGTAAACTAAACAAATTTTATTGTCATTTGCTCTTCAAAATAATCTTATAAGTTATACAAGACAAAAGTTTTCATCACACTTTACAGATATTTACTGAGTTACCAAGATGTATGACAAGAGGCTTTACTGGAATTGTTCTAACCTTAGTCCAGTGTTCAGAATTTCTTCTCCAACAAAAAGCAACTTTAGATAGAAAAGCCAGACTTACATAAACATAGAAACTTACTACTAGTTACAAGTCATGTTGCCCTAGAGAATATCTGGAGATTTGTCTCTTTTTCAGGGACTAAAAGCAGGAAACAATGACTTCAACTTTTATTAGTATAAGTCATATATTGAATTCATGACATAAATATGTTGCTGCATGTATTTTTTTCACTGTCATTTACATTTTAATCAATGGAAGTAAGTCTTCCCAGGCCCTGCATAACAGATCCACAAGTCTCATGATTTCAGTTCTGGTCTTTGTTGTTCTTAAGTCACTAAGTCGTGTCCGACTCTTTTTCTACCCCATGGACTGTAGCCTGCCAGGCTCCTCTGTTTATGGGATTTCCCAGGCAAGGCAACGGCACCCCACTCCAGTACTCTTGCCTGGAAAATCCCATGGACGAAGTAGCCTGGTAGGCTGCAGTCCATGGGGTCGCTGAGGGTCAGACACGACTGAGCGACTTCACTTTCACTTTTCACTTGCATGCATTGGAGAAGGAAATGGCACCCACTCCAGTGTTCTTGCCTGGAGAATCCCAGGGATGGCGGAGCCTGGTGGGCTGCCGTCTATGGGGTCACACAGAGTCGGACATGACTGAATTAACTTAGCAGCAGCAGGCAAGAATACTAGAGTGGAAGCCATTTCCTTCTCTAGGGAATATTCCCAACTTCCCAGTCTTCTCAGGGATGAAAACGGTGTCTCGCATTGGCAGGCTGATTCTTGACCACTGAGCCACCAGGGCATAAAGAGAGTCTGAATTTAGATATTATAATGTTCTATCCAAGATACTGGACAAATTTCTGAACAAAATTTCTGTTTCTTGACAAAGCAGCTGGTTGATCCCTGGCCAAGTCTAGATCTATTTCAGGCTGAAGACCTTCAGTGGGAAAGGGGCTGGGCTGAGCATGGTAAGTTCCTTCTGCTTTCTCTTCCCTTCCTGCTTCCTTTTTTGTCACCAGCTATTTACAGATTTCCTTCTACCAGAATGTCAGCAGGAAAAGAAGGGAAGAGCAAGGATAGCACTTTTCTTACTGGGGTTTCTGTCATTCATAGGGTGAATGATAAGAGCCAAATCTTTTCCTGGTTAACTTTTCATGAGTTCTGTGGACGTCCTTTGCTAGATCTCTCATTTACTTTTTTCTGGATAACTCTAATCCAGGTGGCTAGTATTCGCAATTCTTTCTTCAGCACCTGGTTATCTAGGTTACACGTTCAGTCTCTTCCTTGAGGTCTTCTTGCCATTCCAGGCAACCCTTTTGGAGAGGACCAAGAAGACCCTTTACTGGCATTCTCTCATATGATCTTTACTTGAACCTTTGAAATATTCAAGCATCCCAAAGCCCTTAGTAATGGATCCCAATGCAGAAGCCCTTTGGGGACTCTCCCCACCAAACCTGAACTACTTTGTCCTTTAGAATTCCTTGTTAGCAGCTTGATAAAGTTTTCTCAGGAAAGAGGCAGGCACAGTGTTTTGTACTGCCCAGTTTTTGAGGACACATTTCAAAGTTCTTTCAGGTATAACCTCCTAAAGCTTGGGGTAAAATGTTAACCGTGTCCCTCCCCCCAAATGGGTGGGGTGAAGATTTAGAACATAACAGGATGTTTCCAAAGAAAAGTCTCTGCAAATCCCCTCATCACACTTTCTCTTCCAGTCTTTTTAAATTTTTTTATTCTTGATCTGTCTGAGCGATTTCATGGCTCCAGTATCATTTCAGGTAAAAAACGTGTTGATAAGAAGGGGTTTGCTTTATACTTTGGTAACCAATATTTATATTATTGGCCCCTTAGTCAAAATGAAGAGGGAAAATCTCATTCTAATTTCCTGCATCATCTGAACAAGGGACACAGGCTAATCATTGAATCACTCTGCAATTTCCGCCTCATTTAAAATGAAGTGTAAATGACGTATGAGATAGTAGTAGTATTTAATTCATAGGATTGTTGTGATTATTAAATGAGTTAATACATGTAAGGTTTTAAAACATGTCTGGCTTGTCATAAGAACTTTGTAATGCTATTATTTAACTTTGAAACTTTCAGTTATAAATTGAATGTCATAAGGATGCAAAATACAGCATGGTAACTATAATCAATAATAATCTTTTGCATATTTAAAGTTACTAAGAGAGTAGATCTTAAAAGTTCTCATAACAGGAAGAAATTGTATATCATGGTGGATATTAACTAGATCTAATGAATGGTGATCGTTTCAAAACATACACAGATATTGAACGGTGTTGTATGCCTGAAACTAATATAATGTTATATATCAATTGTACCTCAAAAAATAAAAAAGACAAAGCAGAAGAATTTAACTCAGTTGCCATTTTCCTAACAAGTTTTTCCTGATTTATTGTCAGTGTTACGTGCCTTCTTCGGTGTTCCCAGAACAACTTAGGTGCATCTGTCTCTTTCTGTTTTCAAATTCATGTACCACATTCCTATAAATAGGTGTTTATATATATGTTTTGCTCTTTACTCTTTTAAGCCAGGGATTTTGATTTATTTTTGTTTCCCAAGCATGTCTGATGGATGCACAAGTGAACATGACATATAAGATGGCTAGACACTCAAAAGTAAATAGATGCATTTGCTTAATATTGTCAGTAGATCATCAGCTTTGCTGAGGTAGATGAACGAATAAAACCTGAATAGCAAACAAGTCTCTGAAAGCTCTAAAAAAGCACAGAAATATGCACAGTTTACACATGACAGTGCCAATATTTTCCTATTAAAGCCCTAAGAATTTATAACAAAAACAGACTAAGGAAGCATTGGATCTTACTGAATGTTTAATGATACAAGGTTGTGTTCAGGAAGGAAAGCACAAAGTTGATAATCATCCTACGCGATAATTTGTTGAAAGAAATATCAGTCTAAGAAATGGAGATAGCCATTGATCCCTATTGCTTTTGGATAATTCCAGCTAGTCAGTATTCTTTAAACTTCAAAAAAACAACATGTATACTCAAATAGATCAAAGAAGCTAGATGATGAAACTATTGAGTATTAACACTGAAAGTTATGATAAAGTTATGATAAAATTATAAATAATAATTATAATTGCTTTATACTTGGAATGACTAAAGATGAGACTACAATAAATAGAGTTAAATCTAGTACAATTACATCTTTTTTATTTTGATTCATAAACAAATTTTAGTATTAAATTAATTCCTTAAAATGTTATAAGGTTATTTGGGACTGAAAGTCACTCAAACAAATAAAATTGATTTCTTTGATATTCTAAAAGAATTTATTTTTTCAATATTTTTCAAATGGATACTTTCTTCAATGGTACAAGGCAGCTGCTAAAAACATTAGCAATCATTAAGAGAAAATAATAGTGAAGAAGAGTTTTGCTTTTTTATGTGTTTTTCCTCTTCAAGCCAAAATGTTCCTATTTGGTTCCATCAGATCTGAAACTTGGGAATGTTTTCAGCCATAAAAAATAAAGTTATATTAACTTGTAATTCTCCATGAATTCCTCTCTGTAGCACGGATAACTACTTTGTAAGCTATGTTGAAACTTTAAATATGTCTTCTTATGGAATTGTTATCCTGCCTACTTCAGTCCTAGTAAGTCCTGGTAATTCCCTTTAAAGGCCTGGATAGTAATATGAGATATGGGAAATGAATTAGAATCATTCTGCCTTTGCTTTGCTATTTGATTTTGGACAAGTTATTCAAGCTCAGCTTTAGTTATAAAGTGGGCATTTGTTTATTATTGGTAAATTGGAGATGAATACGTTTATATCCCAGAGTTATTTTAAAGATTAAGGTCAATCTTTATTCAAGTGCTCTGGAAATACCCACATACCCTATAACAATAAAATTATTGCCTTAAAAATAGATTTTGATTCCAAGGAACAGAAACTGGTTCAAATAGAGGAGGGATGAGTGGGCAGTACTCTGCAGGGAGGGCCAGAGTGAAGTGGGTTCAACTTTCCTCTGTTCCCAACTTGGGATATATTAATATATTCAGTCCAGCTCAGAGAGACTTACCCCATAACTGAGCAGGTTTAAGCACACTTACTTGGTATATGAAAACTTGAAGCTCAGGGAAGACATTTAATGAACTCACAGTGTTGACTAGATGTTTAAATCAGAAGTACAGAAAGGATGATATTTCTCTTTACACTAGAGCAGCTCTTCCTAAGAAATCGTTAGCTGGCCAAGGTACAGAGTTACTTCTATGGAAAACAGCTCTGAGCACGTAGATGGTCCTCAGGTCCTGCTGATGTAGAAGCCACAGACCACCTATAGACTACTCCAAAGGATGGAGCCCATGAAGCATCTTCATCCCCTTTCTGTTTTCATAATCCTTCCTCTTTGGACTTTCTCTTTGAGAAGTTCTCCTTCAGTTTCTTGTCCTGCATGGGCTTAATACTAATCAGAAAAAGTTTAATGGCCAGTCAGATGGAGCCTTAAGACCTAGCAATACAAAATACATTTTATACCCTCATTGAATGCATGGGGTCAAATCATTAGAAACACAACTGCTACTCTTTGCCATCTGTGAGGGCAAAAGAGTGATTCATTTCCTTCTTGATACATCAAGAGGTGACAACTGTGGATTCCTGATAAGGCAGCAAAATAAGTAAATACATAAAAATCCAAACATAGGTAGCTTCCCAGATGTTCAAGTGAAGAAATAAAGTACTAAACTTAGACCTCTCAGACAGTAGAATGCCAAGTAATAGGGAGACTATCTCTCAGCGGCCACACCATTTTTCTCACTGCTTTTTCTCTCTAAAAATGTTTGCTCCTTTTCCTCATTTATTATCCAGCTCCCTTGATATATTCATCTTGCACATAGTTCAGTATGATCATTATTCTTGGCTATACATTATGACTACTTAGGTCTATCACCTATCCACTGTTTGCAACAATCTCTGTGTCTCAGATTAGAGAGACAGTTATTATCCCAGATCAGTCTCAACTCTCTGAAAATACCAGCAAGATAACCCAATGACCACCAAAGTAGCATCTTGATAAAGGAAAGTAGAGTTTGTTGTTGTTGTTCAGTCACTAAGTTGTGTTTGATTCTTTGCAGCCCCATGGATTGCAGCATGCCAGGAATCCCTGTTTTTCACTGTCTCCCAGAGTCTGTGGATTGGTGATTCCATCCAACCATTTTATCCTCTGCCGCCCCCTTCTTCTTTTGCCTTCAATCTCAGGATACAGATGAGGATTTGAAGGTGTAGTTTAAGGTAGATTGAAAAGTTTGTGACATACAGTTTAGGGTTGATGGACACAAAGAAGTAAGAGTTTCTAAGGGTGCTGAATAGTCTTCTGATGAATCTACAGAAGTTACCTATTGTTCTAAGATAGAGTCAGAGTAGTTGAGCAGTTAGTTGTTGGGATAAATGGACTTGGAAGGTAGTTATTGAAACAAACATGAAAGTCACTTGGAACTTCATCCTTTTGGACCAGAGTTTCCTGAACTCATGTTAATTTAGACAGTAACCTGTGTATTTTCAATAGTTTTCTGTTCTCAATTCTCAATGCTGGCTGTTATTATAATCACTTGGAGAAGGGAGGGAATTAAAACACACAAATCATTCCACATTGGGATATTTAAATGTTTATCTTCAGGAGAGATTCTTGGACATTGGTAATTTAAAAAAAAAAATTTCCCAAATAACTCTAACATTCAGGTGTATAGTAAACCAATGACCCAGAACATCTTTTGAAGCCAGGCCACATAAGTCAGATATATCTGGTCACCCAGTGGTTTTGTTGGTTTGTTCAGCTGTCCATCAGTGGTGGTGAGGGAAGAGGGGAGGAGGATGCCAGGACATGTAAAATATGAGACTGATCCTTCTACGGGCACTGGGTGTGGCAGGTAACTGGAAACTTGTCTGCTAAGAGGTATTTATCATTTCTAGGGAGTGTCTGATCTGAGTTGAACCATGGTTTGTACACGCCACTTACATTTTTTATCCAGGTGTTAAAAGACCAACACCCCTGGAAGTCATAGGGGTTTGAACTGCCAGGACATGAGTGTGTAAAGAGCCTGTGTAGGCTGGATACCCCAGGTGCCATGGTTGCTGTTGATGACTAGAAATGGGTGGAGGCAGCAGAGGGAATCTTGTTTTGTTCCTGGAGTGTGGCCCAGAGGCACCAAAGAACAGATGTTGAAAAGATGATGAATCAGCTAATCACTGTGGTAGTGCTAGATTATGGTCAGAAAAAGGCAGTGGGAAACATTAAAGGAAAATGGACAAGTGGGAGAAAGGCTGGGGTCTGTTAGGACAGAGAATGGGTTTAAACCAGTGTTCCATGGTACTCTTGCTGGAGAAGCATAAACAAAGCAGGATGGAAATGAGGCACTAGGGAGAGCAGCAGAAAGAATCCAGTCATGCAGCAGCAGAGAAGAAAAAGGATTCAGTAGGGGATGGTTGCTGGAGCTATTTTGATCTCAGACTACTTGACAAAGGTAAAATTGTAAAGACTATATATGATGCCAGCCACAGTTAGCACGGTATAGTAGGTTCATAGCAGAAAGTTGGAAGAGACAACCTTTCAGTGTTTTCCTCAGTGAGACAAAAGACAGGTGAGTAAAGAAAACCTCAGAGAGTCATTGTTCTCAGGGAGGAATCCGATGGCATCAGATCTATGAGTCAATTACTCATAAACCAGGAAAATTGGAAGGGAAGGAAAGTAGCCATACTATTAAATAATGATATTAATAAGGCAACTAGTTTGACAAGATTATGGAAGCACAACTATGTCATACCACATAGGGAACTGAGGATGTAAGGAGAATGAGATTCAGTCCATGCTTCCAAGACACTTAACAATATCTAAAGACAGGTACAAAGAAAGCACACACACATAATTATAAAGGTAAGTATAAACATTTATGGAAAGACATATAAAGAAGATATTAACTTTTGTTAAAGAACAGAAGTAAAAAAAAAAAAAAAAACTACAATGTGGATAGAATATTTTAGATTGGTGCCTACGAAAAGTAATTTTTTACGGCAGGCACAGAAAGAAATGGTGTTCATAAAAAAGAGCATAAATAAACACGCAAAGAGATACAACACTAAGATATTTTTAGTAACAATACTTAATATTGTGTGATTGGGTCATATAGATTGTAGAGGGAAATGGAAGAAAATGGACCTAGAAATTGGAGCTAGTTAGTAAAGAGCCTGGGCTCCCCTGGTAGCTCAGACTGTAAAGAATCTGCTTGCGATTCAGGAGATTCCGGTTCAATGCCTGAGTCAGGAAGATCCCCTGGAGAAGGGAATGGCTATCCACTCCAGTATTCTTACCTGGAGAATTACATGGACAGAGGAGCCTGGCAGGCTATGGTCTATGTGGTCACAAAGAGTCAGACACAACTGAGTGACAAACACGGTAAAGAGCCTAGAATGCCGTATTAAGAAGTCAGGGGTCCAAGGGAGCATTTCGGCAAAATAATGCTGCTGGTGATATAGAAAATAAGTTGAATTGATGTTAATCTAGAGGGAAGAATATAAGAATATTATCCATCAAGTATTACTAGATGTTGGACCATGTTTAGATGGAGTCTCTTCCATGTCAGTCACTACAAATTTAGCCTTGGGTCATCAGAGGTGAACTAAGGGTCAGAGCTGGAAGGATTAGCCTACTCATGGCACCCAAGAGAGAAGCCAATATTGAGGCTCAAAATAACTAGAAAAGTAGAGCACAAAGTTGCTCTTCACCCAGTGGAGAAAGCGTTCTGTTGACTATTTCTCATTATAAAGAAAAAATAAATATGTTTTTCGAGGCAAAACCAGCTTTCTTGAATGGTTCCACTGTAAACAGGAGCCCTTTGTAACTGCACTCTTAAAATTCCAGTCAACCTGCCAAAAGGTGGGTCCCCTTGGCTGGAATAGTAACACAGATTGGCTCCTTCACAGGAAAACTGAGAATTTGCAATAAACCATTAATGACCCTGAGAGCACTTGTTTGAGTGATATTGGTGGTTGTTATTGAAGTGACATTCTGGCTGAGACAGAGTTTTTTCTTTAGCCCCCACCCTGCTCTCCACACACCTTCAAAAGTATACAGTTCTGTATGTCAGAGGCCTTTTTTCCCTTAGTGAAACCCTTTCATCCTGTGAGTTATTTATAAGATTGCTTCACCTCTCTGGGTTCCAGACCCCCTCATCTGAAAGGAAATTTTATTTCTCTGAACTAATTGTGTCTTGGTCTGGGAATACGATAACGTATTACTCAGAAGCTTGGCTTGACTCGCTCGTTCAGTGTCTTTCTTCAAATCCCTTCCACTAATAAAAGTGAAGGGAATGGAATGTTTCTGACATGTCTCAAAAACATTCCTGGTGCCTTCTAGCCTTTGAGGGAAATGATGATCCAAATGTGGTTCCTGATCCATAGAGGGTTTGGCATAGAGCAGTGAGTAGTTCAGGGCCCAACCAGATGAAGATGGGTGTAATTCAGCTGATCCCAAAGGATCTCAGAACTCAGCACCAGATGACTCTCCCATGAGTGTGTGGGTGTATACTCTGACCTTTTCAGGCTTCCTGAAGAACTCCTTTGAGGATGAGTTACCTGCTTGGCTCCACATCAGACTGTTTTTATGGTTTTATTTCTTATATCTGATCCAAGCAGAGTCTTTCTCTTATGATGAGGTTGAAGTCCTTACCTACCTTACACCTCAGAGTTTTATTAGTGAATTCAAAGTATGCCATATAAAGAAGGAATTTGAAACAGGTGATCTAAAAATCATTTCAAAAACAATCTTCTTAGTCTCATCAAGATTCAGTGCTGGACTTAGGGCATGGAAGGCAGTGTAGAAAAAGCTTTGATAAAGTTCTTTCATTAACTGTTAAACTTTAGGGAAATGATTTACCTCCCAGGATCTCCAATTTATTTTTAATTAAAATCAGAAACACAGTGACCGCATAGAAAATTTGTTACAATGGTCCTTTGGAGGAGAAGATTCACTTAAGAAATCTTGGAGCCAAGAAGGTGTTCAGCACGGATTAGTTCAAGTTACTACTCTACTGAGTGTAACTAAAAAAAAAAAAAAAAAAATGCTATTGCTTTGTAGTAGCAATCTTGAATTTTAAAATTGCTTTTTTGTAGGTCATTTTCTTTCAGTTTCATTTTAAGATTAAAATAACCTTATTATAAATAGCTTATAGCAATGAGAATGTAACCAAAGAGGATGTCATGGGACATTAGGGGGTGGGGAAAAGGGCTTCCACCATGTCCTCTGCTTTAGTTTCTCCCTCAAGTACCCACATAACAGCATCTGATGCATACTTCCTGAGTTGTTTTACAGATGTGAACCCCCACCATCAAATGGAAGATGTTAACTGTTAACTACTTGATGACTGTGAGCACATAGCCCCAGGCCTCCATGGGTACATGTATCTGTATGGCTGAGTCTCTTCACTGTTCACCCAAAACTATCATAACATTGTTAATTGGCTATATCGCAATACAAAATAAAAAGGTTTTGTTTTGTTACAATGCTTTGCTGAAACCCTTCAGAGAGCTTGGGGTTTTTAAGGCCAGAATTTCCTTGCTTGGCCCTGCAATGAAACGTTCCCTGCTCTAAACTTCAATGTTTCGGTTTGCTTGACCTCACTGTGCATCAGGGCACATTAAGCTGCCTTAACAAGATTGTGAAAAATATGGGAGATGGGATGGCAATTTTACTTATTCATATTCTGATCATCTCAACTGGCTTCAGCACTGTCTATTGTTCTCAGACCTCACAAGCAACGTATTGTATTTCTCTGGGACCTAAAAGATGATGCTGTTAAAGTGGTGCATTCAATGTGCCAGCAAATTTGGAAAACTCAGCAGTGGCCACAGGGCTGGAAAAGGTCAGTTTTCATTACAATCCCAAAGGAAGGCAATGTCAAAGAATGCTCAAACTTCTGCACAACTGCACTCATCTCACACGCTAGCAAAGTCATGCTGAAAATTTTCCAAGCGAGGTTTCAATAATACGTGAACTGAGAACTTACAGATGTTCAAGCTGGATTTAGAAAAAGCAGAGGAACCAGATACCAACTTGCCAGCATCTGTTGGATCGTAGAAAAAGCAAGAGAGTTTTGGAAAAACATCTACTTCTGTTTTATTGACTATGCCAAAGCCTTTGACTGTGTGGATCACAACAGACTGTGGAAAATTCTTCAAGAGATGGGAATACCAGACCACCTTACCCACCTCCTGAGAAATTTGTTTGCAAGACAAGAAGCAATAGGTAGAAGTGGACATGGAACAATGGACTGGTTCCAAACTGGGAAAGGAGCATATTGTCACCCTGTATATTGTCACCCTGCTTATTTAAATTATATTCAGAGTGCACCATGGAAAATGCTGGGCTGGATGAAGCACAGGCTGCAATCAAGATTGCCAGGAGAAATATCAATAAACTCAGGTATGCAGATGACACCCCTGTTATGGCAGAAAGTGACGAGGAACTAAAGAACCTCTTGATGAAAGTGAAAGAGGAGAGTGGAAAAGATGGCTTAAAACCCAACATTCAAAAAAAGAAGAATATGGCATCTGGTCCCATTACTCCATGGCAAATAAATGGGGAAACAATGGAAACAGTGACAGACTTTCTTTTCTTGGACTCCAAAATCACTGCAGATGGTGATTGTAGCCATGAAATTAAAAGACACTAGCTCCTTGGAAGAAAAGCTATGACCAACCTAGACAGCATGTTAAAAAGCAGAGACATTACTTTGCCAACAAAAGTCCATCTAGTCAAAGCTATGGTTTTTCCTGTGGTCATGTATGGATGTGAGAGTTGGACTATAAAGAAAGCTGAGCACCGAAGAATTGATGCTTTTGAACTGTGGTGTTGGAGAAGACTCTTGAGAGTCCCTTGGACTGCAAGAAGATCCAACCAGTCAATCCTAAAGGAAATCAGTCCTGAATATTCATTGGAAAGACTGATGCTGAAACTGAAGCTCCAATACTTTGGCCACCTGATGCGAAGAACTGACTCATTTGAAAAGATCATAATGCTGAGAAAGTTTGAAGGCAGAAGGAGAAAGGCATGACAGAGGATGAGATGGTTAGATGGTGTCACTGATTTGGTGGACATGAGTTTGAGCAAGCTCCAGGGGTTGGTGATAGACAGGGAAGCCTGGCATGCTGTAGTCCATGGAGTCGCAGTGAGTCAGACATGACTGAGTGACTGAACTGAACTGAACTGGGACTTCTTTATACCTCTCTTTGCTTTGGTCTTTCTCGGTAGAAGCCAACTTTTTGATTACTCTGTGTTGGCACCTGAGTAGTCAAAAGTAGCTGGAGAAAAGCAGGTACATATGCGGTAACTTATAGCTCCCTTTAGATTTATTTACAGCACAAACCTCAGATGTGACCTCAGGGCTGCTGAGCAATCCAACTATACTGTGTGAGTCAATATGCCATTCTCTCTTTAGACAGTTTACACCTTCTCTGTCTTACCTCCTTATTGATGCATGTAACTTTATCATATTCACCTGAAAAACAAAAAATCCCTCAAAATAGAGATGTGGCATTCTCCCTTCAGCAAACTAAAGCTGAACTGCAGTAGAATCTGTATTTTGTGCCATCCTTTCTGTTAAAATGATGAACTATCCCTGTTCATCATGTTAAAATAGGCATTTTCTTGCATGCCAAACCCTATTTCTTCTTAACTTCTCAAGGATGTTACTCATACATTGTAAATTTTACACTTTCTGCCAAAATATTCCTATCAACATAAACCTGCTTTAATATGTTTTATCTTAAGAGAACAGATCTTTATAGATCCCATGTTTTTTGCTCCTCGGAAATTAACCTGTACCTGCTGCCCTAGCCTCCTCTCATCTGCTCCTCAACACGCTCTCATCAAGAACCCATTCCTCTGCTGCACTGAAACTACTTGTCAAGGCCACCAACAGGCCCATTAACCAAATTCAATGATCAGTCCTGTCTTTACATTATTTACTTTAAGAACAGCGTTACCAGCATTAATGTTCCTTTTTAAAATACTTCTACTTTTGGTTTTCAATATCTTCTCAATTAGACAAAGATATTCTAAGTTTATGAAGGGTACTAAACCCATAGTAGCTTTGCAAGTATATAAAAACAGAGAGACTTTTCTAAAAAAAATTGTGGATGTGACTTTTGGGGTAGTCAGTGACATCTAATCAATTTCAAGGGATAAAGTTCAATTGATAAAGTTTAAAAGAGATGTGCTAAGTAAAACACCACCAACTTTGATTAAAGGAGACTAAGAGAGTCCAAAAGGTTAAAAAAAATATACCTTTGGACTCCTAAATATCTATGGGAAGGCAGTAGGTTGAGAAAAATTGTCAGCTACAAACACAGGCCATTTTTTTATGAAAAGGAAAGACATCTTAGAGGCAGAAATGAGAAAGACAAAAACACTGGATTGCATATGAAAAAGCATATATATGTATGTACTCTTTCTCTCTCTTTCTATATATATATATGCATACATAACACATATATAGTATATTCTGTGATGTGTGTGTGTATATATATATATATATATCACTTTGTTGTACACCAGAAACTAACACACATTGTAAATCAACTACATTTTAATTTAAAAAAATCTGAAAAACATTGGATTAAAGAAGAACTCTAATTGGGCTAGAAATGTTGAATTAAAGGTTAAGGAATTTAGTTCAAAAATATTCCCTGCTCTTAGAGTAGGGAGTTCAGAGATTGTTTGCTAGCTATATTTCAGAATTGCTTAGAGGCAATAATGGCTCAGCAGGTAAAGAATTTGCCTGCAATGCAGGAGAAACAGGAGATACAGGTGGAATCCCTGAGTCAGGAAGATCCCCTGGAAGAGGAAATGGCAGCCCACTCCAGTATTCTTGTCTGGAGAATCCCATGGACAGAGGAGCCTGGTGGGCTCTAGTCCAGAGGGTCTCAGACATGACTAAGGACACACACACACACACACACACACACACACACACACACACCTGAATTACTCTGTCACTCCCTGCTTATCCTCATTTTGGTAGAGTGTCTATAATTGTTTTGGTTTTGTAATTTTATTGTTGGATAACTTCCTTTTTAAAAAATAACTCCCTAGACTGGAGCTTTTTCCACTACAGTTAAGCTTCATCTATATCCGAAAATAATGCAATTCACAAGATTCAGCACTTTGAGTCTAATACGATTGGATGATATTTGAGGATCTTGGTATGGTTGAGTGTAATCTGCATGTGAGAGGGACAGATATTTTACTGGGAATGCTGGACTGGATGAAGCATAAAGCTGGAATCAAAATTGCTAGAAGAAATATCAAGAACCTCAGATATGCAGATGACACCACCCTGATGACGGAAAGTGAAGAACTAATGAGCCTCTTGATGAAAATAAAAGAGGAGAGTGAAAAAGCTGGCTTAAAACTCAACATTCAGAAAACTAAGATCATGGCATCTGGTCCCATCACTTCATGGCAAATAGATGGGGTAACAATGGAAACAGTGACAGACTATATTTTGGGCTCCAAAATCACTGCAGGTGGTGACTGCAGCCATGAAATTAAGACATTTGCTCCTTGGAAGAAAAATTATGACCAACCTAGACAGCATATTAAAAAGCAAAGACATTACTTTGCCAACAAAGGTCCATCTAGTCAAAGCTGTGGTTTTTCCAGTGGTCATGTATGGATGTGAGAGTTGGACTGTAAAGAAGGCTGAGCACTGAAGAATTGATGCTTTTAAACTGTGGTGTTTCAGAAGACTTTTGAGAGTCCCTTGGACTGCAAGGTGATCCAACCAGTCCATCCTAAAGGAAATCAGTCCTGAATATTCATTGAAAGGGTGGATGCTGAAACTGAAACTCCAGTACTTTGGCCACCTGATGCGAAGAGCTGACTCATTTGAAAAGACCCTGATGCTGGGAAAGATTGAGGGCAGGAAGAGAAGGGGATGACAGAGGATGAGATGGTTGGATGGCATCACTGATTCAATGGACATGAGTTTGAGTAAACTCTGGGAGTTGGTGATGGACAGGGAGGCCTGGCATGCTGCAGTCCATGGGGTCACAAAGAGTCGGACACGTTGAGAAACTGAACTGAACTGATTACAATAATAGGTTCCCAAGAACATTGCCTCCGGGTATGTGTATTCTTGTGTTGCACTCTTCCATATTTATTTTGGGCTCCATGTTCCTCTCTTCGATCAGTGAGAGAACACCAGCTACAACAATGGAGAGATTTTGAAAAGGGCTCATGCACTGGGGTTCATGTCTTAAAATCCTTTACTATGCTATGAAGAAATCCAAGAGGAATGACCATGTGGAGAAAGAGGCCAAGCTTTGTCAATATCACTGCTAAGTCTACGCTCCAACCATCCTGCCAGCTGCACATAGCCTCATAAATGATACCAGATGAGATGGACAGAATAAGCACCCATTCAATCTATAGAATCATGAAAAATAATAAATCATCATTGTTTTAAGCCACTGTGATTGGGGGTAGTTTTTTAATCATCAGATATAACTGATGCAATATATTCCTGACTTCTAGAAAGCAAAGTGGCAGTTATATCTTTATTAAATAATTAGGACTACATGTCCAATGTCTCACGTAGTCAAAATTTGACAAAAGAATCTTAATACATTAATGGCCCTTGGCCAGAATATCAAGGCATGGAGAATGGCAAAATAGTGCTAAGAGACCTGAAAGCAGCTAAGAAAAATATTTTAACACATGCTAATATAATTCTTTATTTTATTAACATCCATAGTTTAATTGGCTGTCTTCTCAACACATCCTTATCTTTACACAGATATGCATTTTGGGAGACAATATAGTATGCTAAGACACTGATAATGTAAGGTTGGTCACTTACTAGTTGGGTGATATTTGGAAAGTTAATTTAAAACTTCATTCTATCTTAGTGTCCTTACAGGTAAAAGAGAAATAAAAATGATGCCTCTACTTCATGGGTTATTGTGAAGATTCATGGAGTATTAGCAAGTAAAAACCTTAGAAAACTGCTCAGTGTAGTAAACACTACATCTACATTAGTTCTAATGAAATATTAGTGGAGAGAACGGAAGTCTTCTAGTTTTAGCTGTGCTAATGATGTGATTACCTACTAATCTCTGATTATGTATGATTGGGTAGTATATTTGAATCCATTGAAGCAGTCTCCATTTTATGATCTGTAAAATGTGGATATTTGTTTATGATGTTTTAGCAAGATAATGAATATGAAAGCATACATTAAAAAAAAAAACAACTTTACATCATTTATTTTTAAAGTATTTACAGCATGGGTTAGGAATCATGGGTGAAAATTATGAAGAGAACAAAACAAGCAAACAAAAAAATATCCCCTAACACTCAAAGAACAGTCCAAACCCAAAGATGGTAGTCTGGTTTGAGATAGTTTCAATCCATTCCAGCAAATCTTCTTTCCTTATTGGTATATTCAATCATTTATCACACATTTGCTGAGTAGCTATTCTGTAATAGGCCAGTGATATTTAGAAAAGCATTCTCTGTCAGAGGAGGTATTTAACAGAGGTAAAGACCTGACCAACCTAGATAGCATATTCAAAAGCAGAGACATTACTTTGTCAACAAAGGTCCGTCTAGTCAAGGCTATGGTTTTTCCAGTGGTCATGTATGGATGTGAGAGTTGGACTGTGAAGAAAGCTGAGCGCTGAAGAATTGATGCTTTTGAACTGTGGTGTTGGAGAAGACTCTTGAGAGTCTGTTGGACTGCAAGGTGATCCAACCAGTCCATTCTAAAGAGATCAGTCCTGGGTGTTCTTTGGAAGGACTGATGCTAAAGCTGAAACTCCAATACTTTGGCCACCTGATGCGAAGAGTTGACCCATTGGAAAAGACCCTGATGCTGGGAGGGATTGGGGGCAGGAGGAGAAGGGGATGACAGAGGATGAGATGGCTGGATGACATCACCGACTCGATGGACGTGAGTTTGAGTGAACTCCGGGAGATGGTGATGGACAGGGAGGCCTGGCATGCACAATTCATGGGGTCGCAAAGAGTCGGACACAACTGAGTGACTGAACTGAACTGAAAGACCTGACTTCATACCAAGTGTCCATTGGTGAACGAGTCACACAGGGAATTCAATCTTCAGATAAACAGTTGAACTAGATTAGAAGTTTCACAAACTAGTGATCTCAGCATAATTTAGATAAACTTTTTTTTTTTTCCTAAAGTTGAAGTAGAGTTGATTTACAGTATTTCAGAGGTATAGCAAAGTGATTCAGTTATAAATATATATATATATTTTTTCATTTTGTTTTTCATTATTTGCTTAGTTTCTAAGCCATGTCCAACTCTTTTATGATCCCACGGACTGTAGCCTGCCAGGCTCCAGGCTGTCCATGGGATTTCCCTGGCAAGAATACTGGAGTGGGTTGTCATTCCCTTCTCCAGGGAATCTTCCTGACCCAGGATTCAGGGATTGAGTCCAAGTCTCCTTCTTGGCTGGCAATTTGTTTACCACTGAGCCACCAGGAAAGCCCATTTTTCATTATACATTATACAAGACACTGAAAAGTGTCCTGTAAGTCATTCAGTCATGTCCAACTCTCTGTGACCCCATGGACTATACAGTCCATTGAATTCTCCAGGCCAGAATACTGGAGTGGGTAGCTGTTCCCTTCTTCAGGGGATGTTCCCAACCCAGGGACTGAACCCAGGTCTCCGGCATTGTAGGTGGATTCTTTACCAGCTGAGCCACAAGGGAAGCCCTGAAAATAGTTTCTGATGCTATAGAAAACTACAGTAGGTTCTTCTTGTTTATCTATTTTATATGCTATTGCTCAGATGCTCAGTCATGTTTGACTCTTTGCGACCCCATGGACTGTAGCCCTCCAGGCTCTTCTGTCCATGAGATTTTCCAGACAAGAATACTGGAGTGGGTTGCCATTTCTTTCTCCAGGGGATCTTCCCAACCCAGACATCAAACCCAGGTCTCCTGCATTACAGGCAGATTCTTTACTGACTGAGCCACCAGGGAAGCTCTCTACTTTATGTACAGTAGTGTATATCTGTTAATTCCAAATTCCCAAATTATTCTTTTCCCACTCCCTTTCCCCTTGTAACCAAAAGTATGTTGTCTGTGTCTGTGAGTCTATTTCTGTTTTGCAAATAAGTTTGTTTGTATCATTTTTTAGGTTCCATATATAAGTGATATCATATATTTGTGTCACTCTTCCTGATTTATTTCACTTAGAATGATAATCTCTTGGTCCATCCATGTCACTGCAAATGGCAACATTTCATTCTTTTTGCAAGTAGTTGAGTAATATTCCATTGTATATGCCACATCTCTTCTTCCATTCACCTTTCAGTGGACATTTAGATTACTAAATGGAAAAAGAAAATGTGGTATGGGTAACTTCTCAAAAATACAGATTCCTAGACCCTACTTCTTGATTCTACTGAATAACAGTCTAGAAAATTAGGGAGGGAGATCATAAGGAATCTAAATATTTCACAGAAAAATTCTAATGTAGACAGTCCACAGATATTGACCAATTTAAAAATGTATTGAAAGACCTCTTAATTCATTTCAATATAAAAATATAATGGCTGTGCATGATCTGTTGCTCAATTGTGTCTGACTCTTTGTGACCCCATGGTGTGTGCCCACCAGGTCCTTCTGTCCATGGGATTTCCCAATATTCCAAAAATACTGAAGTGGGTTATCATTTCCTCCTCCAGGGATCTTCCCAACTCAAAGATCAAATCTGCATCTCCTGCGTCTTAGGACAATCCTACATAAAATGAAGGAATGGTACTGCTTTCTTAATTTTGACATTTGAGGATTGTGATACTAGTCCTGTTCAGACTTTCCTAAAGAGAATGTCATCATTCAGAGAGTAATAATACTAATCATAATGTTAGAAAAAACACACCTCTTATACCAAGATCCAGAACTTTTATCCAGTGGTATTAAGTATCTTGCTTAACAGATCATGATAGGGACAAATCCTCTTTTTGAGCTTAGATGGTTTTGCTCCATTTTTACTCCATGTTTGAGTCACTACAAAATTATTGATACCAAAAAGGAGAGAGGTGAGAAAGCATAGTAGAAATAACCCATTTCTACTATTAGAAAGAGCGTGCAATCTGTGAGCAATGGTTATTATTTTCATCCTTAACAACAAAAAATGGACTAATTGTGGATATTTTTATTTCAGGTTTCAAAGTTGAGAAAGAAATAGTAATAAAAATTGGACTTTTATTGTTATATTAAGTAGTTTCTGGTTTTCTAATGGTTTATAGGTCAATTTGTTGTTAATGCCTAATAAAAAATGAGGATAAAATGTTCTCTTTTAGAGGCAGAAAATAACATCTTTTTGAAGACAGATCATTAGAAATGGAGGCATTTTAGATTTATCTGTTTAATTTTCTTGTTTAACATGTATTTTCCCTATGTCCTGGAGAGGTAAATGGTAAAGTATAATTGGAAGAAATGGAGCTAGAATTTGTCTTCAAATTTCTGTTTGGTGATTTTTTTTCTTGTTAAATAATACCTATGCCAATTATAAGTCAAAACTCTGTTTATAGTCATAAGATTATTTTATATAGATTTCAGAGCAGACACCATAAATGTATAAGTATTTATATGTTTATTTTAAATGCTAAAGCATGTGAGCATCTTGGTGTCACATTTAGTTAAAAGCATTTTTCCACTATTTGCATATTAAACACTACCAAGTTTTAGTTAAATTCCTTTGGAAATTTTGCATTGCTTCCTGAACTAGAATTAAAAAATGTTTTCTCCTGAAACAACTGGAAACATGGTACATGTTCTATTCATTGCTTTGTACCAAAGCCAGCCTTACAATTCCTTTTCTGCTTTTGTCCCGACAAGCCCAAATTAGCTACTACATAACTAGCCCAGGCACCCTTGCATAATCACAATTGGTTGGCACACGCCATGTAAACTTTGGCAAAACCTATGTTTTCTTGTGCTTTTATAAGTTGATTAGTTTAGAGGGAAGTGAAAGTTAGACTGTTGCTGTTTTCCTAATGTTACCTTCTTAGAATCATACAGTGGTAGAGTTTACTAGAACAAAAAGGTACTTTGGGGATCATTTGATTCTCTGTTTCTGTGAAAAGGACCAGATGCTTGGTTCTTTCACTCCACCACCCATCTGTCAAATACCGATACTTTTAGAAAAACAAAATTAATTGGTAGAAAAAATGATAAGCAAAATATGGGCCTTATATTTTATCACCATTCCAAAAGAAACCTGATCAGTTTTATCAGGTTTCAAAAGACTGTCAGAATGTGATTGAATGTCTTTAAATATTTGCTTTCAATTTCTGTACTCAGAGCAGTAACTAACATTTTAAGAATTGGCACTAGTCTGAGGGTCCTGCACTAATACAGTTATCTCTTTCATTTTATAGATAACTTCCCTGAGATTCTTGGGGGAGAACTGACTTACATGAGATTATAGGGCCAGATGGTGCCAGAGACAGGATCTGTTGCCACGACCTTTCATTTGTGTGCGCCAATGCCTTTGGTAATTTGTGCTACCTTCACTAGTAAACTCTTAATGCAGAACTTAAGGAGATCTTAGAAGTCTGTGCAATTCAAACACTTGCGCAAGTCACCGCCAGAATTCAAATGGATTTAAAAAATGTTTCACTTTTATATAAATTCTAGAACAATTAAGAGTTGAGTTCTTCAACATTTCCTTCATAGATAAGAAAGGCTAAAAAACTTGTATGTAACTTTTACATTTTTATTTTAAAGCTTAAGAGTATTATTTTTGTTAAGTGATTAAATTGAATATAACAATTTTAACATTTGACTTTACCCAGAAGTTTAAAGCATAACAAGTCCATGTGATTTATGCATTTCTTTTTTTTTTAATTTTTTCTGGATACACACTGATATTCAAACAGGTGACCATTATTTTTGCCTTCTTAATTAAATTCTCCCTGGGTAATAGACTACCTAACTGACCTTGATAGTTTCTATAAGTGTCATGGAAGAAGATAAAATATATAAAAAAAAGTCCACATAAAATTTTGCATGTTAAAAATGTGGTCCCTCTTAGACACCCAGAAACACCTCCTAGTTCTTAAGCTTTATTTTTGTGTTACTTATTGTTCAATGAGAATAATTAAGAAGTTAACAATATCAGAGACATTTTAGTATGTGTTCATAAAATTATATTTGGTATAAATATTCAGTCAGTTTCTAATTTATCAATTGGCTGGTATATTAATGATATGAATGGTAATTTCAGTATAGGACTTTTGTAACTTATTTTTTCCTTAATGGAATGATATTGACTGTTAGAGTGATGCAGTCCCTGGTTTAATCAAGGATGAGTCAGGTTTATTCTTGCTTCCCTGGAATACTGTATACCGCAATTCAAAAGGGTCAGTTCTTCGGGACTCAGCCTTCTTTATATTCTGACTCTCACATCTGCACATGACTACTGGAAAAACCAAAGCTTTGACTATATGTACCTTTGTTGGTAAAGTGATAGCTCTGCTTTCTAATACTGTTTAGGTTTGTAATAGCTTCTCCTCAAAGAACCAAGTGTCCTTTAATTTTGTGTCTACGTGCACCATCTGCAGTGATTTTGGAGTCCAAAAAAATAAAATCGGTCATTATTTCCACTTTTTCCCCATCTGTTCGCCATGAGGTGATGGGACCGGATGCCATGATAACTACTTTTTACAATCTTAGTTAGTTAGTTCAGTCGCTCAGTCGTGTCCGACTCTTTGCGACCCCATGAACCGCAGCATGCCAGGCCTCCCTGCCCATCACCAACTCCTGGAGTTCACACAGACTCACATCTATCGAGTCAGTGATGCCATCCAGCCATCTCATCCTCTGTTGTCCCCTTCTCCTCCTGCCCCCAATCCCTCCCAGCATCAGAGTCTTTTCCATTGAGTCAACTCTTCGCATGAGGTGGCCAAAGTATTGAAGTTTCAGCTTTAGCATCATTCCTTCCAAAGAAATCCCAGGGCTGATGTCCTTCAAAATGGACTGGTTGGATCTCCTTGCAGTCCAAAGGACTCTCAAGAGTCTTCTCCAACACCACAGTTCAAAAGCATCAATTCTTCGGCACTCAGCCTTCTTCACAGTCCAACTCTCACATCCATACATGACCACAGGAAAAACCATAGCCTTGACTAGTCGGACCTTAGAAAAGCTTAAAAGGAAGATTCAAATGGGTCAAACTGTTTCCAAGTAATTTAACATCATTCCAGAACAAAGATGGAAGATCATAATAAGAATACAAAAGTATCCAGCACAAATATCCTTTCCTAGCTGCCATACAGGAGAAGGCAGTGGCACCCCACTCCATACTCTTGCCTGGAAAATCCCATGGATGGAGGAGCCTGGAAGGCTGCAGTCCATGGGGTCGCTAAGAGTCGAACACGACTGAGCGACTTCACTTTCACTTTTCACTTTTCTGCATTGGAGAAGGAAATGGCAACCCACTCCAGTGTTCTTGCCTTGAGAATCCCAGGGACGGGGGAGCCTGGTGGGCTGCCGTCTATGGGGTCGCACAGAGTTGGACACGACTGAAGTGACTTAGCAGCAGCAGCAGCTGCCATACAAAGTAACAAAAACTGTGTGGCTTAAAACAACAGAAATTCATAGGGCATTAGTCACATTGTATTAAGGCCCACCCTAATAGCCTCACCTTAATTTGATTACCTCTATAAAGACTTTTTCCATGTAAAAGGTTACATTCTAAAGTACTAAGGATTAGACTTTAACACATCTTTTGGGGGGAACATGACTAAACTCATAAAACGTACTCTATAATGTAAAATTCATGCTCTCTGGTATCCAGTCAAAATGACTTGGCTTGCAAGTTTCCTTTAACACATGAGTAAATTAACTCAGAGAGTTAAAGTGAATTTGAGGCTATATACCCTTGAATAACAATCAACATTTATGATTTGGGAGTTATGATATAGCCTTTTTCTTACCTTAGACACAAGAAGCTCTAAGTGACTGAAAAATATATAACCTGAAGGCATTGCATAGACGGAGAAGTATAAATAGTAGCTGCTGCTAAGTCACTTCAGTCGTGTCCGACTCTGTGTGACCCCATACACGGCAGCCCACCAGGCTCCCCCGTCCCTGGGATTCTCCAGGCAAGAACACTGGAGTGGGTTGCCATTTCCTTCTCCAGTGCAGAAAAGTGAAAAGTGAAAGTGAAGTCCCTCAGTCGTGCCGGACTCTTAGCGACCCCATGGACTGCAGCCCACCAGACTCCTCCATCCATGGGATTTTCCAAGCAAGAGTACTGGAGTGGGGTGCCATTGCCTTCTCCAGTAGAGACCTGGCCAATTTCCCTTTCAGAATTCCAGTACTCTCCAGAATACACATTCTAAGACCAAGGCAATGCATTTATTTGGGGCTTTATTGGAGACATGACCAGGAACATTCACAATAGAGACATTTTACAAGGTTTGGTCAGGAGACTCTGGTGCATTTTCCATGTGATACATCTTTTAACTGAAGATGTGGTTTGAGGATTTAATTCCTTTCAGCAGTTATTGCATACTATAGCACTTTCTTCATTTGAAAGGCTTATGGAATTAAATGGTGGTAACTTGCAGTGAAATACAAAATAGAGAAAAACAAACTCCTTGAAGTGGGATATATGTTGAAGAAAAACACATTTTATTATCTTAGCCATTGGCTGGAAGGAGATGACTTAAATAGCTGCTGTCTGCCAGGCCACAGCCTGTGGCACAAACACAGAGAAGAGTGAGGTCATAGAAGTAGCTCATTACCCCTAACACAATATTGATTTTAATAGAAGCCTGGTTGGGCCTTGATGTGATGTTGAAAAACTGGATTGGAAGTCAAGACATGTGGGTTCTAATCCTAGTTTGACTGGTAACCAGATGTTAGCCTACTCCTCTTTTTTGACCTTGGTGTCTGACTCCTTGAGACCCCATCGACTGTGTGGCCCACTAGGCTCCTCTGTCCATGGGATTCTCCAGGCAAGAATACTGGAGTGGGTTGCCATTTCCTTCTCCAGGGGATCTTCTGGACCCAGGGATTGAATCCTGGTTTCCTGCATTGCAGGTAGATTCTTTACCATTTGAGCCACCAGGGAAGCTTGGTATCAGTATTTGTGAACAAATAATGAAGGGACAAGTTGAGATGATGTACAGGACTTTTTCCAGCTTGGCAATCAATCAATACATATTTATTTAGCAATGATATGTGCCAGGAACTTTATTATGTTCTGGGAATACATTAATAAGCAAAATAGACTTGTTGTTTCTCTTTATTTCAACAAGAGAAAGAGCCAACAAATTGATGTAGAAGGCCTTTACTGCTGCTAAGTCGCTTAAGTCGTGTCCGACTCTGTGCGACCCCATAGAGGGCAGCCCATCAGGCTCCACTGTCCCTGGGATTTTCCAGGCAAGAACACTGGAGCGGGTTGCCATTTCCTTCTCCAATGCATGAAAGTGAAAAGCGATAGTGAAGCCGCTCAGTTGTGTTCGACTCCTAGCGACCCCATGGACTGCAGCCTACCAGGCTCCTCCATCCATGGGATTTTCCAGGCAAGAGTACTGGAGTGGGTTGCCTTTGCCTTCTCCGAGAAGGCCTTTATGATGCCTTAATATTCTTAAGGAGTTAGAAAGCTGCAGGAGTTCTATTGCTGTGCCTCAAGGGGGCTATATATTTGTATTAAAATTTTACTGCAACTCCCCACTTTATCCTCTCATTAAATTTTGTTGGAGTTATTGTAACCACCTCCTCACTAGTGTCTTTGTCTCCATTCTCAGTCCCTCTGTGAACGTGAAAGTGTTAGTCACTCAGTTGTGTCAGACTCTGTGTGACCCCATCAACTGTAGCCTGACAGTCTCCTCTGTCTATGGGGTTCTCCAGGCAAGAATAATAGAGCACCAGCACAGGCCCATGTGGTGCTGCTGCTGCCCTGGCCGCTCATTTCAGAAAATTTTTTTTCTAAACTTATTAAAATTATTTGGAAATTCAGGCAGCAGTACAAAGTCTCTGACCACTGGATACACTAGACATCGAGTTCATAGTTTTAGTTTGTTGTGGGTTTGGGTACCTGTACTTTTTGAAATCTTCTGCCCTTCATTTAATTACCAAATGGCAAAGTGCCTTAAGTTTCTCTATCTACTACCCTATTATTTATAGAACAGGAATTTGTAAAATAAGATTGAAAAAATAAAATGCACAGAATGGGTTGCCATTCCCTTCTCCAGGGGATCTTCTTGGCCCAGGGATCGAACCCAGGTTTCCCACATTGCAGGCAGATTCTTTGCCTTCTGAGCCACTAGGGAAGCTGGTGCTTCCACACAACCATATAAATTGTTATCATAAGTTGCTATCAGTATTCCAAGAAAAGATTAATATCATTCCCTTTTTAAAACATTTTGTCTTTCTATAGCCAGCAAAAGCATGCAGATTCCTTAAGATGAGATTCAAAGCCCTTCATGCTCTGGTTTGAAACTTTCTTCCCTATTTTTGCCCAGCACATGTATTAGTCTGTGTTCTAGTGGAGATGAACTACTTATGTGTAAATCCATAGTATGTATTGCAATCTCACTTAGAATACAATGTAAGTTTTCTGTCACTATACTAGGAGCCCTTGGAGAGCAGAAATAGCATCATATTTATGTCTGAATTCCAGGGTGTCAACCAGCACTTGGTAGCACATTAGGTACTCAGTAAGTATTTGTGGAACTGATTGGATACACTTTTGGTGGATCTTTCCCCACCTATTGTGTCTTTCATATTGCAAGCTCTCAATGAATAACACTTGTTTGATGCTCCACTAGTGCCAGGCATCAGTGAGTCCCAGTATTAACTTCCGCTGGGAACCTACAAGAAATGCAAATTCTTGAGACACGTCCAAAGCAGCTTTGAAGGTGGGAGCTACAGAATTGATGCTTTCAGATTTTGGTGCTGGAGAAGAATCTTGAGAGCTCCTTAGAGAGCAAGGAGATAAAAACAGTCAGTCCTAAAGGAAATCGACCCTGAATATTTATTGAAAGGACTGATGCTGAAGTTTCAGGTTCAATACTTTGGCTACCTGATGCTAAAAGACAACTCATTAGAAAAGACTCTGATGCCAGGAAAGATTGAAGGCACAAAGAGAAGCGGGTGACAGAGGATGAGATGATTAGATGGCATCACCGACTCAATGGACATGAGTTTGAGCAAATTCCTGGAGATAGTAGAGAACAGAGAAGCCGAGTATGCTGCATACATGGGGTCACCAAGGGTCGAACATAACTTAGTGACTGAACAACAACAACAACACAAATACCATATCTCTCCAGAATTCTTATGCATAATAAAGTTTGAGCAGCAAACCCACTAAACCATTCAGTTCAGTTCAGTCGCTCAGTCGTGTCTGACTCTTTGCGACCCCATGAACCGCAGCATGCCAGGCCTCCCTGCCCATCACCAACTCCTGGAGTTCACACAGACTCACGTCCATTGAGTCAGTGATGCCATCCAGCCATCTCATCCTCTGTTGTCCCCTTCTCCTCCTGCCTCCAATCCCTCCCAGCATCAGAGTCTTTTCCAGTGAGTCAACTCTTCGCATGAGGTGGCCAAAGTACTGGAGTTTCAGCTTTAGCATCATTCCTTCCAAAGAAATCCCAGGGCTGATGTCCTTCAAAATGGACTGGTTGGATCTCCTTGCAGTCCAAGGGACTCTCAAGAGTCTTCTCCAACACCATAGTTCAAAGGCATCGATTCTTCAGTGCTCAGCTTTCTTCACAGTCCAACTCTCACATCCATACATGACCACTGGAAAAACCATAGCCTTGACTAGACGGACCTTTGTTGGCAAAGTAATGTCTCTGCTTTTGAATATGCTATCTAGGTTGGTCATAACGTTTCTTCCAAGGAATAAGCATCTTTTAATTTCATGGCTGCAGTCACCATCTGCAGTGATTTTACCAGAAGCTAATTTATAGACTCTGACTCATTTTTCATTTGATAAAACTGTAGTTATTCAACTAGTGCCAGAACATTTTGGCCAGGGATTCCACTAGTTGATTAAAATCTAAAGTTAAAGCCAGAATAAAGCCTGAGAATTGGCAAGCTTGAGACAAATATCAAGATTTTTTAAGCTACTTTGCTTATCAAAGATCCACTGTAGTCTTTAGCTCTATTCCCAATAGCAAAAATAAACACTTGCAAGGGTTATATAATGTGATCAAACTCCCCTATACTACAAAACAGGTGTGTATTGGACAAGGGCTAGGGAAGTGTTAATATGTTAAACCACCTTGATATCACAAGTTGAATTTACAGAGACCTCCATGCTATCAGTCATTTATTCACTAATTAGGTTTATTTATTTTTTTTATTTAAGGCTTCCCCCCATGGCTCATGGAGAAGGAAGTGGCAAACCACTCCAGTATTCTTTTTTTTTTTTTTTTGTATTTTTTTTAAATTTTATTTTATTTTTAAACTTTACAAATTGTATTAGTTTTGCCAAATCCTGTGAAGAGCAGAGCCTGGTGGGCTGCCATCTATGGGGTCGCACAGAGTTGGACACGACTGAAGTGGCTTAGCATGCATGGATGGATGCTTTGGAGAAGAAAATGGCAACCCACTTCAGTGTTCTTTCCTGGAGAATCCCAGGGATAGAGGATCCTGGTGGGCTGCCATCTATGGGGTCGCACAGAGTCGGACACGACTGAAGCGACTTAGCAGCAGCAGCCCATGGCTCAGTGGTAAAGAATCTGCCTGCAATGCAGGAGCCAAAATAGATGAGCATTCAATTGCTGGGTCAGGAAGATCCTCTGAGGAGGGTATGTCAACCCACTCCAGTATTCTTGCCTGGAGAATCCCCATGGACAGAGGAGTCTGGTGGGCTACAGACCAAAGGGTCGCAAAGAATCAGACGTGACTGAAGCAAATTAGCACACATTTATTTATTTACTGAAGGTCTACTATGTGTAATTACGCTAATTATTATGGAATTGCACAAATAATTAAAAGGCACTGTCTTTGCATGCAAATTGCTAACTATAATGGGGGAAATATTCAACAAATATGCAGTTTTAAAACAATACCATATGTGTTAATTAGGAGTAAACATCAGTGGTCAACCAGCCCAGCACATAAGCCTTAACTCAACTTCCAGGGTTTGGGAAGCTTCCTGAAGGTACTAGTGTGTTGACTGAGGTCAGAAGCACAAGTGGGAGCTATTCAGGCTGAATGAGCAAGAAGAAACAATAAAGTGGAGAATAGGGTAAAAGGATGTTCCAAATGGAGGAAATTGCATTTACTTTGGCCATACAACTGTGCAGAAAAGCAGCAAAGTGCCTTCATGTGACTATAAGTTGCTCAGTCTGGGTGGAACATAGACTACTAAAAAAGGTGAGGAGAGATCAGAGTTGTGTGACATGGACCAAACTGTGAATGCCTCCTAAGGCATATTAAGGTATTTGCACTTAATCCTTGAGAAGGGGTGAAAGGAATTAGAGTGAGGGAATGAGGAGACAAAGGTCAGTAAAAAAGACCTGAAAACATTTCAAGCATCAAAATAACCAGTTTACTTTCTGCTTTAGGAAGCCTGGCTGGATTGCGTATGACTGATTGGATTGGGACAAGACTGGATGCAGGGAGCTCCAACAGAAGTATAGCAGCCCGAACCAAGTCACAGTAAGGATGGAAG
This sequence comes from Bos indicus, assembly GCF_029378745.1. Lineage (NCBI taxonomy): Eukaryota > Metazoa > Chordata > Mammalia > Artiodactyla > Bovidae > Bos > Bos indicus. The sequence goes on along the minus strand of NC_091760.1, from coordinate 77,730,704 downwards.
GAAGGATGGCTGCAAGAGATTCAGTGCCAAGAAGCAACAGGCTTGACTGGATGTAGGATGGAGAAACAAGTCTAAAGATGGTGCTTAAGTTGGATCTTGGGACAGTGGGTGGGTATGAGTTCACTGAGACAAGGAACTTAAGATGAGGGATTCAGAGAGCGAACAGCAGTAGTTGAGAGAGCAATGAGGAGGCGTTTATCTCATAGTGAAGTTTTTTTTGTAAGTTGGAAGTCTGTTCTGCAAAGGAATACGATGAGACCACCAGTTCTGCTCTGAACGTTCCTTGGATGTTTTTGAATACATATGTTCCATCTCACAGACCTAGGATCTGCCAAGGATACTGGATTGAAGGGGAGAAGTAGCCATAAAACAGCTCTTTGTCTCATTATTCAGTTCAATGAACCAAGGAGAGGGCTGAAGACATAAGACTCTGCTCCTCAGTTACTTATAACCTCTGTGCTTATCTGTTTTTATTTGAGAAGAAGGAAAAATATTATATTAACCTACTTTGCACCACTGCCCAAAGGAATTTCCAACTAAAATGTACTTGAATATGGTAATAAATGCATTATAACTGACCTGCAAAACTTAAAAAATTTCTTAATCTGTGAAACTTTTCACCAATCTGTAACTTCTTTGAAGCCACAAGTCCTGAGTTTTTTAAACTAAGTATTTACTACCCTGTCCCTTACCATAAGATCAGGGAGAATATAACATTTTCTCTGATGTAATTAAAAGCAAGTGAAATCTTGCACTGAAACATGTATATTACCATATGTGAAATAGATGACCAGTCCGAGTTAGATGCATGAAAGAGGCCACTCAAAGCTGGTGCACTGGGACAACCCAGAGGGATGAGATGGGGAAGGAGGTGGGAGGGGGATTCGGGATAGGGGGCACATGTACACCCATGGCTGATTCATGTCAGTGTATGGCAAAAACCACCACAATATTGCAAAGTAATTAGACTCTAATTAAAATAAATAAATCAATTAAAAAAATTTTTGCTCTGGGATTAGAAATCCAGAACAGTTCATGTATTGCTGCTGTTTAAATTTTGAACCACTGGTTCTTTATTGTTATTGTGTTTAAGGATTCTATTATTCCATTTTGATTAGAAGATGATATTTTGAAGGGAAAAAAATATCATTATTAGATTTGATATTGCCTAGCTTGGTGAACTAGGGCAGACCTCTTTGTGTCTCATATTTCAATCACTTCTGTTCTGTGGAATGAAGGTGATCATTTTTATTTTGCTTTCCTCACTGGCATCACTAAAATTTTATTTGGAAAGAGTTTACTTAGGGCTTACTATATATAGGGCAGTTTGCTAAGTTTGGTGAAGGAGGGGAAATGCGTAGAATGACTGTAGGGATGCATATTTATTCAGAAACATTACAAAACAACATGAAACTTACTGTTCATTTCTTCAAACAGCTATAGGAGGGAAAATAACAAAACTAACAGCCTAAGCCAATCAAAGAAGACTTGATAAAGAAGGTAACATCAAAGCTATTATCTTGAAGAATCTGATTGAGTAAATGGGGGGATGAAGTCCTCTGCATTCTAAATAGCACATAATAAAGACATAGGGTCGTGCTTGGGACCCTAACATGAGAGGTAATTATTAATATTGAGTGTCATTTATATGCCCAAGTACTACTGAAAAAGAGAGGTAAGGCTCAGATAATCTTTTCCACCTACAAAGCCCAGAGCTTTGCCTGTCATTACCTCTTTTACTCAGCACCCAAATATAAGCACTGCACACTAATTTGTGGTCAGAAATAAGGGAAAGATCATGGCCCAAAGGATATTACCCAAGGGATCCAGGAACAATGAACTGGAAAGGAGTATGACTCAAAGCCGTCAGCACTCAATGAAGTTCAAAGTCAAGGAATCCAAGTACACATGCCAAGTCTTAAGGTCAGAAGGTAGGCCACAAGATGGAAATGAAATCAAAGGTTAAACGCAGGATGGAAAGTGGCATGACACCAGCTCACAAAAGGAATAAAGGTCCTGGAATCTAGTACTGAAATAGTGTAACTTTCTTTTACTGCTCATGGGGTACATGGAATGACTTGTGTGTAATCAGTTTTATTTATTTTTTCTGCTTTTGCATTTCATTGATTCCATTTCTTGTATTATAAGACCTGCATCTTGGTTTAAAAAGTGTTCTGGCTTTTAAATCCCACTTGAACTATCTATCTTTACCATCTATCTTTACCTTCACCCTATCTTCGCCAGACATTAATTCATTCTGCAGATAGCCTAAGTCTCTCCTTTTTTATTTATTGAAAGTTAACTTTTAGAAAGTGAAGTGAAAGTCACACAGTCGTGTCCAACGCTTTGTGATCCCATGGACTGTAGCCCACCAGGCTCTTCCGTCCATAGAATTCTCCAGACAAGAGTACTGGAGTGGGTTCCCATTTCCTTCTCCAGGGGATCTTCCTGACCCAGGGATCAAACCCGGGTCTCCTGCATTGCAGGCAGATTCTTTACCATCTGAGCTACTAGGGAAGCCCCAACTTTTAGAAAGATTTACCCAAATTTTATTTAAATACCTGTTAATGAAAAACTAATTTTTTTCTTCTTGTAAGATTTGAGGTGAAGGTTGGAAAATATACTTAGGATGCAAGAAAACAAACATGTTCACATCATTTTCAAGGGGGTGAGAAATGAATTTTTCTTCTTATAAATGAAGAATGTGAAAGTTTACTGATAAAAGAGTTTTATCTAGATCATGGAGCAAAATTCTTAGGACTAAAAATTCATACTATATTCAAAGAAATATGAACTATAATAGTAAGTCACAGTTTATATTCCAGTAGGTTTTTAAACTCTAAAGAAAGTTTTTGAATATCCCAAGTTGGCAAGGCAGTGGGAAAATGGACATTCTTTAGGATTGCTAATGAGAGCTAAAATTAGTCAAAAGCTCACTAGTGAGCAGTTGGACTATGTATGCAAAACTTTAATAAATGTCTTGCTCCATTTGTCTCAGAAGATCTACTTCCAGACATTTAGCTTCTAGATGGAAAGCCTTATGTCTCCGTGTTCTGACTGTCCCAGAAACTCATTTCACAGAGAAGAAGATATAGCAATGAATGTACATCCCTGGAATACAAAGGCTTCTAATGTTAATTCTAAGTACTTTCGGAACTTAGGCTCTTCCCTTCTCTCATCAGGAAGGGAATTCTAAACTCTAAGTCTCAGTTTGTGCAAGAACTATACATTTGATATTTCTAACGCTGTGTTCGGTTCAGTTTCTTGTGTGATGCTGTAAATTCATGCTCCTCTTCTCTTTTTTCTTAATTATTAAGTATGTCTTTATTTGAGATTTATTTTGCTTTCCAAATGAGAATTTTCTTTTAATTTTACTGGTAAGGAGTTATATATGTTTAACATAAAATTTGGGTAGCTTAGAGCTTAGAAAATCAGTGTGCTTCAAATTCCACAAATACCTATATACTGTTAAAAAATTAAAACAAAATTAATTATTTCCCATTTTAAATAATGTTTTTGAGTTATCTTGTCTGTGACATATATTCTATGTATTATATTTCATATAATACCTTAAATTGCACCAAAGTCTTTTAAACTTCAGTACCATTTCTTTCTCATAACAACCTTATGAATAAGCTCTAATTTTATTCCATTTGACATATAATGAAAATGAGTCTCAGAGTGGTGAAGTAACTTGTAAAAGATTTAGCTGGTAGTTATAGTTGGACTCAGGCTCTTCATATAACACTAGATGCCTTTCTGGTCTCCTCAGGAAGACCTCTCATAACTGCACCAGAATCTTTGGCAATGTCTGCCTCCTGGACAATACATTATTTTCCAAAGGTCTTCTCAGTGGGATCTTGTGACTGTGTCTGAGAGCAGAACATTCAATAGCACAGTTGCTTTCTCAAGATCATCACCTGCGTTCACATCAGAGTCCTACGTCACATCAGTGCAATTTCACCAACACCACGTTCTCAGTCCTCGAGCCTCTTGTTGCTGTGACCATCTCACTTTTCCACCCCACACATACACAAGATACTTGGCTGGATAGCTACATATCAGAGTCTGGAAAATCTTAGGATATTTCTAAATTTAGCCTAAATTTATATTTCTCTTGGTGTACCTTAAAAATCTTACTGCATCTGTTAAACAGATTTCTGGAGCCCAACTTCAAATCAGGCATGCTTGGAAACTGAAGAAATATTTAAACTGCTTCTGAATTAGTTGTGAAAACAATAACATATATTCAGTTGTTATTTATAGAAGCTTTATGGATATTACCAGATGCTATAGAGTTCCCCAGAGAATACTGGCTCTTGCTCTGGTGTCAACAATAAAGATCAAAATCTACATGGGAAGAATTGCCTGTTAAATCCAGTAAACTCCTACCTCTAGAGTTTAAGGCCCATAACCATATTGCTTAAATGTATTTTTTCAGTCTCTTCTTGAATCAAATCTCAAGGACCCAGCTAAATATGGATTGTTTGCTTTCTTGAACATGTCTTTTTGTTCACACTTAATGACTTTATTATTCTGACCATTTTCCTACTGTTCATGGGGTTCTCAAGTCAAGAATACTGAAGTGATTTGCCATTCCTTTCTCCAGTGGACCACGTTTTGCCAACAAAAGTCTATCTAGTCAAAGCTATGGATTTTCCAGTAGTAGTATATGGATGTAAGAGTTGGACTATAAAGAAAGCTGAGCACTGAAGAATTGATGCTTTTGAACTGTGGTGTTGGAGAAGTCTCTTGAGAGTCCCTTGGACTCAAATCAGTCAATCCTAAAGGAAATCAGTTCTGAATGTTCATTGGAAAGACTGATGCTGAAGCTGAAACTCCAATACTTTGGCCACTTGATGTGAAGAACTGACTCATTGGAAAAGACCCTAATGCTGGGAAAGACTGAAAGCAAGAGAAGGTGATGACAGAAGATGAGATGGTTGGATGGCATCACCAACTCCATGGACATGAGTTTGAGCAATCTCCAGGAGTTGGTTGATGGACAAGGAAGCCTGGAGTATTGCAGTTCATGGGGTCACAAAGAGTCGGACTTCACTGAGCAACTGAACTGAACTGAACTGATGCATGCCCTTTGACTCGGCAGAAGAATAGTCCAGTTATTAAGGAAAGTCTACATTTTCACAAGCATCTCCATATATATTTTATTTTATGGTCTTAACAGCTATTTTACAAGTGAAGAAAATTAAACTTTAGGAGGAAAATGCCTTACTGAATGTCTTACTCTTGAAATCTAGGCTTCAAAGCTTCATCATGCCATACTGCCTTTCTAGGTACAATGCAATTGAAAGGTACTTTCAAACCTACAACTGCATATTTATGATGGGGTTTAAGGAAATTATATACTGGCAAACTGATATAAATGTCATTGGGATAAAAGAATAAATACAAATAAAAGAATTTAGACTTTAAAACAGCAAAAAATAGAAGGATCCTTCACACATAGTATTCTCTCAGAGTAGAACATCCTTTCCCTTCCTCTTTTTAAAATTCTTACTCATCAATGTGATTTTAGCTTAAGTATCACTTCCTGTAGGGAGCTTTTTCTGACCCCCTCTCACTTCAGGACTGGAATAAATAGTCTTTCCAGGGGATTCTATGGCTCTGTGATTTCTCCACCATAGCAATTCACACATTGCTATTCCTTGCTTCATTTTCTATTTTACTGTTAGATTGAAAGCTCCATAAGGGACAAAGATTGTACTATTCTTTAATGTATACCAGCACCTTATACATCGGCTGGCACATGGTAGTCACTTATATTTGATGAATGAAAGAAAGAAAAGAGAGAGAGACTGGGGTGGGAGGGCAGATACAGAAAGGGGTGATAAAAAGCCCTTAGATTCTAGAGTCTAACCAAACTTAGAAGTTTTTTACTTTGAACAGTTACTCAACTTCTCTCAATGTATAGTTTCTCATCAGTAAAATAATCATGTTAGTTAGAATAACAGTAAAAGGGTCATATTAGCTAGAATAACAGCTATTTATAAAAGGTCTTATGAGGTGCCAGGAACATAATAAAAAATGAAAATAGTTTCTTTCTGATGTCTAATTGCATGGCATTCTCTCATTCTCAGTTTATAGTGTGACTGTGAAGAGCTTCTATTTATATACTTTTGGTAGAAGTTCCTCTAAGAACATCCCACGCTCTAATCATGCAGAGAGCCCTTGGACATTTCAAATCAACACTTCAGACTTGAAAACATTGGCCTTCCTCTCAAGACTTTTCTCTCCCTTTATTTCCAATTCCCATTAAAGGTACGACCATTCACACAAAAGACAAAGTCTGAGCCAGAACCCTTGAATGCTGCCTTCACCGCTCTCATTTATTCTTAGTCTATAGCTCTGCTTTTCAGCTCGGGGACGCTTGGGATGTCTGGAGACGGTTTTGGTTGTCACACCGGGGAACAGGTGGTAGGCAGCATCCAGTGGGTAGAGGCCAAAGATGCTTTGAAACCTCTGATAATGCACAAGACAGCCTGCTACAGCAAAGAATTATTCCACTCAAAGTACTAGTAATGCTGAGGTTGAGAAAACTTGGTGTAGAGTGAAGAGTTAGTAATCTTCCAAAACTGGCATTGTAATCACTGGTCTGTGAAACTGCTGACAGTACTGCATAATTTACTGGTGGCAAAGAAAGGCTGACTTCCTCCAGATAGTGCTGTAATTACCCCATATTTCAGTAGAACTGATGAGACCTGAGATTAGCTGTTGAGAAATATAGATTCTATAGATTTTCTCTAGAATAGCAGTCTCAAAATGTGATCTTGGGACCTCTAGAAGCCCCTGAGACTCTTTTAGGGAGTATTCAAAATTAGAATTATGTTTAAAATAATATTAATATGGGTTATTTGCTCTTTCATCCTTTATCTTATGAAAATAGACAACATTGCCACATGTTAAATTCAGGAAGAAGTATGAATATCTAGCTGTATTACATCAAATCAGACATTAAAGACACTTGGAAAATTGTATAATACCTCTATTCTCACAATTTTTTTCTAAAATATATGGTTATTTTTAATGAAAATGTTGTTATGTTAATATATAATGGATTTATTAGTTACTTCACTATTACTTAAAACAGTAATATTCCGATTATACAGTAGAAGTGACAAATAGATTCATGGGATTAGATCTGATAGACACAGTGCCTGAAGAACTATGGGCAGAGGTTCATGACATTGTACAGGAGGCAGTGATCAAGACCATCCCCAAGAAAAAGAAATGCAAAAAGGTAAAATGGTTGTCTGAGGAGGACTTACAAATGGCTGTGAAAAGAGAAAAGGAAAGATACACCCATTTGAATACAGAGTTCCAAAGAATAGCAAGGAGAGATAAGAAAACCATCCTCAGTGATGAATGCAAAGAAATACAGGAAAGCAATAGAATGGGAAAGACTAGAGATCTCTTCAAGAAAATTAGAGATACCAAGGGAACATTTCATGCAAAGATGGGGACAATAAAGGACAGAAATGGTATAGACCTAACAGAAGCAGAAGATATAATGAAGAGGTGGCAAGAATACACAGAAGAACTATACAAAAAAGATCTTCATGACCAGATAACCATGATAGAGTGATCACTCATCTAGAGCCAGACATCCTGGAATGTGAAGTCAAGTGGGCCTTAGGAAGCATCACTACAGACAAAGCTAGTGGAAGTGATGGAATTCCAGTTGAGCTGTTTCAAATCCTAAAAGATGATGCTGTGAAAGTGCTGTATGCAATATGCCAGCAAATTTGGAAAACTCAGCATTGGCCATAGGACTGGAAAAGGTCAGTTTTCATTTTGATCCTAAAGAAAGGCAATGCCAAAGAATGATCAAACTACTGTACATGCTAGCAAAGTAATGCTCAAAATCCTCCAAGCCAGGCTTCAACAGTAGGTGAACCATGAACTTCCAGATCTCAAGCTGGTTTTAGAAAAGGCAGAGGAACCAGAGATCAAATTGCCATCATCTGTTGGATCATCGAAAAAAGCAAGAGAGTTTCAGAAAAAACATCTACTTCTGCTTTATTGACTATGCCAAAGCATAGTCATTGTGTGAATCATAAGAAAGTGTGGAAAATTCTGAAAGAGATGGGAATACCAGACCACCTGACCTGTCTCCTAAGAAATCTGTATGCAGATCAAGAAGCAACAGTTAGAACTGGACATAGAACAACAGACTGGTTCCAAATAGGAAAAGGAGCACGTCAAGGCTGTATATTGTCACCCTGTTTATTTAACTCATATGCAAAGTACATCATGGGAAATGCTGGACTGGACGAAAGCACAAGCTGGAATCAAGATTGTCGGGAGAAATATCAATGACCTCAGATATGCAGATGACACCACACTTATGGCAGAAAGTGAAGAGGAACTAAAGAGCCTCTTGAATAAAGTGAAACAGGAGAGTGTAAAAGTTGGCTTAAAACTCAACATTCAGAAAACTAAGATCATGGCATCTGGTCCCATCACTTCATGAGAAATAGATGGGGAAACAATGGAAACAGTGACTTTATTTTGGGGGGCTCCAAAATCACTGCAGATGGTGACTGCAGCCATGAAATCAAGATGCTTGTTCCTTGGAAGAGTAGTTATGACCAGCCTAGATAGCATGTTTAAAAACAGAGACATTACTTTGCCAATAAAGGTCTGTGTAGTCAAACTTTGCTTTTTCCAGTAGTCACATATGAATGTGAGAATTGTACTATAAAGGAAACTGAGTGCCAAAGAATTGATGCTTTTGAACTGTGGTGTTAGAGAAGACTCTTGAGAGTCCCTTGGACTGCAAGGAGATCCAACAAGTCCATCCTAAAGGAAATCAGTCCTGAATATTCATTGGAAGGACTGACGTTGAAGCTGAAACTCCAATACTTTGGCCATCTGATGCAAAGAACTGATTCATTTGAAAAGACCCCGATGCTGGAAAAGATTGAAGTCAGGAGGAGAAGGGGATGACAGAGGATGAGATGGTTGGATGTCATCACCTACTTAATGGACATGAGTTTGAACAAGCTCTGGGAGTTGGTGATAGACAGGGAAGCCTGGTGTGCTGCAGTCCATGAGATGGCAAAGAGTCAGACACAACTGAGAGAATGAACTGAACTGAACTGAAAACTAATTAATAAGGAAATATTTTGAAAGCCTTCAGTTTTCATTTCTACCACAGGAAATACTGATAGATGATAACTTATTCAAGCAGAAATACTTTGGGCTGCTCAATAATTTTTAAGAATGTAAAAGGGGTCAACAGAACCACAAATTTTGAGAATTGTTATTGCAGTGCAGTGTTTCTTATATGCTGTGTATTAACTATATGTAATATATTAAAACACAAAACACATATGTACTGATTCAGTACATATGATGGTTAATTTTGTGTGTCCACTTGACTAGGCCATGTAGTGTCCAAATATTTGATAAAATATTATTTTGGGCACGTCAGGGTGTTTCTGGATGTGATTAACACTTGCATCTGTAGACTAAGTAAAGAAGATTGCCCTGCCTAATGTAAATGGGTCCTATCCAATCACTTGAAGACCTGAATAGGACAAAAAGACTGATCTGCCTAGAGTAAGAGGAAATTCCTCCAGCTTTGACTGCCCTTGAGCTAGAGCATCGGTTTTTCCCCAACCTTCTGATCCAGACTGAAACACTGGCTCTCCTTGACTTTCATCAGCTGTCATTTAGACTAGTACATGCCATCTTCAATCCTGGTTCTCACACGTTGAGAATCAGATTGGAACTATACTACCAGCTTTCCCAGCTCTCCAGCTTGCCCAGTGCATTTCCTGGGACTTGTCACCATACATAATCACATGAGTCAATGCCTTATAATTAATTTCTCCATATGTATTTATCTCCTATTGGCTCTGTTTGTCTGCAGAATCCTAACATATTAGGTCTGGGGTGGGGCCTGACATTCTGTATTCTAACATCTTCCCAGAAGATGCTAACGTTGCTGATCCATGAAACACACTTCTAGTGGCAAGGGTGAGAGCATTAACGTGGGAGTTTATTAGAAATGCGCAATCTCAGATCCTGCCTAGAAGCTATGAAGTTAGAATCTGCATTTGGAAAAGTACCCCCCGGCTCATTCATGTGCACGTTGAAATTTAAGAGACACTGGTCTAGTGGACCCTGACTTGCGTAGCTTTTAAAAAAGAGGCTTGGACTCCATCCACCTTGATCAAAGACCAATTAAATCAGAATCTCAGATCATGGGGTCTAGAGATCCTTACATTTTAAAAGCTGCACACATGACATTAATGTGCCATCATGAATCGAAAACATTAGTCTAAAGAAAAAGCTGAAGATTAATAGTTGCAACAGTTTAAAACGTTTGAGGCTTTTTTAAGAAAGGAAATTAATTGCCTAGGGTATGGGATGAGAGCAAAGGATGGCAATTAGTCACTTGGTATTTTTGGATATGTAACTGTAAAATAAAATATGAAATGAATATTGTGGCACTACTGTCTGGAAGAAGAGATCATACAACTTGTGTGTCTGATGTTATTTTTTTCTGGAGTGGGAACTTAGCTTTGAGTGTTTACAGAAAGTTCTTTCTAAATCTAGAGTTCTTAAATTGTTATGTGAAACAAATTGTTATTTAGAAGCAGATCCACAGAATTGGATGGAGAAGGAAATGGCAACCCACTCCAGTGTTCTTGCCTGGAGAATCCCAGGGACGGGGGAGCCTGGTGGGCTGCCGTCTATGGGGTCGCACAGACTCAGACACGACTGAAGCGACTTAGCAGCAGCAGCAGCAGCCACAGAACTGGAAGGTGTCTTAGGGATTATCTGGTCTAATTGTTTCATTTGTAGATGAGGAAACTGAGGCTCAGAGAGGTGCCCTTCATTCACTGTAAGGGCAGCTTCCAATAGTGGAGGCAACAAGCCTGGGTTTGACTCACAGTTCTTATGCCAGCTCTGGAGTCATTTCTTTGTCCCAAGAACAAGTTACATGCTCTGGCTAGCACTCTAGAAGTCTAGAAGTACAATGATCAGGTAAGTGCAGTGAAGCCTTCATTAAAATTTTGCTTATTACTGAGTTTTTAAATTCTGCAACTGTTTAGTGAGCTTCTGTCAAGTAGTGCCAGAAACACAGTAGCTATACTTAAAAATAGTTATGTTGCCATACTTTAATTATCTGTGTAATTACACAGTAAAGCCAAAATCTCCTGATTTGTGCTTCGGTATTTGTTTAGCTTTCCAAGGCCCACTTGACTTCACATTCCAGGATGTCTGGCTCTAGGTCAGTAATCACACCATCGTGATTATCTGGGTTGTGAAGATCTTTTTTGTACAGTTCTTCTTGCCATCTCTTCTTAATATCTTCTGCTTCTGTTAGGTCCATACCATTTCTGTCCTTTATTGAGCCCATCTTTGTATGAAATATTCCTCTGGTATCTCTGATTTTCTTGAAGAGATCTCTAGTCTTTCCCATTCTGTTGTTTTCCTCTATTTCTTTGCATTGATTGCTGAAGAAGGCTTTCTTATCTCTTCTTGCTATTCTTTGGAACTCTGCATTCAGATGTTTATATCTTTCCTTTTCTCCTTTGCTTTTCGCTTCTCTTCTTTTCACAGCTATTTGTAAGGCCTCCCCAGACAGCCATTTTGCATTTTTGCATTTCTTTTCCATGGGGATGGTCTTGATCCCTATCTCCTGTACAATGTTACGAACCTCATTCCATAGTTCATCAGGCACTCTTATGTGAAGTCAAGTGGGCCTTGGAAAGCATCACTATGAACAAAGCTGGTGGAGGTGATGGAATTCTAGTTGAGCTATTCCAAATCCTGAAAGATGATGCTATGAAAGTACTGCACTCAATATGCCAGCAAATTTGGAAAACTCAGCAGTGGCCACAGGACTGGAAAAGGTCAGTTTTCATTCCAATCCTAAAGAAAGGCAATGCCAAAGAATGCTCAAACTACCGCACAATTGCACTCATCTCACACGCTAGTAAAGTAATGCTCAAAATTCTCTAAGCCAGGCTTCAGCAATATGTGAACCGTGAAATTCCTGATGTTCAAGCTGGTTTTAGAAAAGGCAGAGAAAGCAGAGATCAAATTGCCAACATCTGCTGGATCATGGAAAAAGCAAGAGAGTTCCAGAAAAACATCTATTTTTGCTTTATTGGCTATGCCAAAGCCTTTGACTGTGTGGATCACAATAAACTGTGGAAAATTCTTCAAGAGATGAGAATACCAGACCACCTGATCTGCCTCTTGAGAAATTTGTATGCAGGTCAGGAAGCAACAGTTAAAACTGGACATGGAACAACAGACTGGTTCCAAATAGGAAAAGGAGTACATCAAGGCTGTATATTGTCACCCTGCTTATTTAACTTATATGCAGAGTACATCATGAGAAATGCTGGACTGGAAGAAGCACAAGCTGGAATCAAGATTGCTGGGAGAAATATCAATAACCTCAGATATGCAGATGACACCACCCTTATGGCAGAAAGTGAAGAGGAACTCAAAAGCCTTTTGATGAAAGTGAAAGTGGAGAGTGAAAAAGTTGGCTTAAAGCACAACATTCAGAAAACAAAGATCATGGCATCTGGTCCCATCACTTCATGGGAAATAGATGGGGAAACAGTGGAAACAGTATCAGACTTTATTTTTCTGGGCTCCAAAATCACTGCAGATGGTGACTGCAGCCATGAAATTAAAAGACGCTTACTCCTTGGAAGGAAAGTTATGACCAACCTATTCAAAAGCAGAGACATTACTTTGCCAACAAAGGTTCCTCTAGTCAAGGCCATGGTTTTTCCTGTGGTCATGTATGGATATGAGAGTTGGACTGTGAAGAAGGCTGAGCGCCGAAGAGTTGATGCTTTTGAACTGTGGTGTTGGAGAAGACTCTTGAGAGTCCCTTGGACTGAAAGGAGATCCAACCAGTCCATTCTGAAGGAGATCAGCCCTGGATTTCTTTGGAAGGAATGATGCTAAAGCTGAAACCCCAGTACTTTGGCCACCTCATGCGAAGAGTTCACTCATTGGAAAAGACTCTGATGCTGGGAGGGATTGGGGGCAGGAGGAGAAGGGGACGACAGAGGATGAGATGGCTGGATGGCATCACTGACTTGATGGACATGAGTCTCAGTGAACTCCGGGAATTGGTGATGGACAGGGAGGCCTGGTGTGCTGCGATTTATGGGGTCGCAAAGAGTCAGACACGACTGAGCGACTGATCTGATCTGATCTGATTTGTTTAGCTTCATGTCATACTGCCTTCCTTGGCATATGAAGAAGGCTGAGTATTGAACTATTCACCCAGCTGGAAAAGTGAGATTGGGACATTGGTTCTGGACTGATTATACTGCTTTCTCTGCAAATAGACCTGGGCCTGAAGAGCAGAAATTCACGTTGGAAATCCTTAGTAACTGAAATTTCCTCCCAGCTTTTCCTTCTTTCTCTGAAAATAGAATGACTTAAAAAGAGACAGAGAGATGGATAAAGGAAAGAAAAGAAAAGGCACACTGTTGATGTACTGTATGTTGGAGGGTTCTGGAAAATTTTATAATGTGTTCTGTACTCAGAGACAAAATTTTCCAAAAGGACATTTATACTATTTCCTTCCAAGAGTCTGCATCCTGTTATAGTCTGGAAGAAGTGACCTCATGGTGTTTGTATTTGTCTCTCTCACAAAACCTCTTTTATAGTATTAATGCATGTGCCGATCCTAGGATATGTAATACATGAGGCTCTGACTTTGGCAGGTCATTCAAAGAACATGGAGCTACTTTTATGCTGGCGTCATCTTGTTTTATAGTGGCAAAGGGTCTGGGAGCGGGAGAACTGGCTAGGACGAAGTTCTATGCCAAGTTTCTTGGAAAATATATGCCACAGAAATCTAAGGAACCTAATAAAAGTGAACGAATATTAACTAGTGATACTTATTATTGGTCTCCAAGGAACTGACAGTAATCACTATAATCCCTTACAGCCTTTTAGAATTATAAGGTGATTGCTTGCACATTACCTCATTTGTACAGTACTTTACAGTTTATAAAGTACTTCCGCATAGATCAGCTCAGTTGTTTCTTCCAATGTCCATCTGAATTATTCATGACCACTGTTTTTGCAAATTTCTTGGTACAACAATTGAGGCTTTGAAATAAATAAAAATATGTAAATTCTTGGAAATAGACTTTGACAATATCAGAAAGTATATATATATATATGAATTCATTTGGTTTCCACAAAAAAATATCTGCAGTAAATAAAATTATGATCAATCCCATTTGCTTATAAGGAAGCCAAGAAATAGAGAATAGATGACTTAACTGAGATTTTGCAGCAAATTAAGGGGCAGAATGAGAATTCAAATCCAGACTGACTCCTTAAAAAGTGTGGTTTCTACCACATAAAACTGCCTCTCTAAAGAGCATGGGCTTGGAGTCAGCCAGACCTGTGTATAACTCTTGGCTCTTGCACAAGAGAAGTGTAGGGTGAAGTCTGAGAAACTACTTAACCTCATGAAACACAGCTTTCTAATCGGTAAAAGAGGAAAAGGAATCCCTACCTCATGGGATTAGCGTGAGGAAAAAATGAGCTAATGTTTGTAAAATGGTTAGTATAGTGCTTGACACACAGACTGGGCCCAATGACTGTTATTGTAATAAATTTTATCACTGGCCCCTATTAGTATACAAGCCCATCCCAACTTTAGTCCCACCAGTGCTGCTCAACAGCGTTAGAAAACATCATTCATTTTTTTCCAGGTAAAGCTGTATACTCTTCTCCCAACAGAGCAGAAAGATCTGCACTAATCTCTGAAACAGAAGTCAAGATTGGAAGGGTCAACACTTTCATCTCTCTCTTTCTCTGTCTCCTAGATCTCAGGCAAGCCCTCTCATTTTCAGTCTCTATTCCCAGCTGTAGGTCTGAGTGAACAGCATAAAGTAAGAGCCACACTCAGAAGGAAAACAAACTGAGGCTGTGTCCAGACATCTGGTTAAAACTTCAGAGCCCGGGACCCCACACCAAGAGGCTCCTGCTACTTTATGGGGTGTTTTGTCAATCTCCGCTGTCTCCACTGCACCTCTAAGAAATCAAGATCTGATACTAAAGGTGGGTTTGAAGTAAAGCAGCACTTATACTCAGGGAATACATAAAGAAAGCATGTGGAAATCAGTCTTGATCATTTATTTGTTAAACACGCTGCTCGTTCTCATGGGGGATAGATCCTTGCCAAAACTTTTACCCTCTTCCGCGGACTCAGCACCTTATTGTATTCGAGGGATCTTCAGGACCCTGTCTCACTGGCTATATGCCTTAGCCTCTGACACTCCCTGACATACACTTTGTATTCCCCTCATTCTGAACTGGTTTGAATTCTTCAAATGCACCTTGTCTCTCACAGTGTAGTGCTTTGCACAAGTTATTCAACAAGGATTCTCATTCATTCTCTGAAATGTTGTTACAAGCTGAGTTCCTATTCTTCTTGAAGATGTAGCTCAAGTAACTCTTTGAAGGAAGGTCTCCTGGAGGCCTCTCTTCCTCAGGAGCTGTCTGGGGTAAAATTAGGGATTTTAATCTTTTCCCTGTCATTGTTTTTCTTATGATCTTTAAATGCTATATATATATATATATATGTGTCTGCTCAGTCACCTTGGTTGTGTCTGACTCCTTGCCAGCCTATGGACTGTAGTTGGCCAGGTTCCTTTGTCCATGAGATTCTCCAAACAAGAATACTGGAGTGGTTGCATACCCTCCTCCAAGGAATCTTCCTGACTCACGGATCAAACCCACTTCTCCTGAGTCTAAAGCACTGAAGGTGGATTCTTTACCTGCTGAGCCATCAGGGAAGCCAAAGGAATGAGAAAAAATGTGAAGAAAATATCAAGCACTATCTGTAATAATGTGTAACATGTGGCCACTGCTAAATACTATTTACTTAATAAATCTATTAATAATGATTACTATTATTAATTTTAAAAGCAATATTATTATTAAGCAGCATTATTAGTTTATTGAGATTTCATGGGACAACAAGAGAAGCCCAAATACTCTGGATTTGAATCTGAGCCTTGGTTTTTTTAATTTGTTATGTGACATGAGCCTCTTTAAATTTCAGTTAATTCATCTGGAATGTGGGGCTAATAATACCTACTATAAAGCTTTTTATAATGAGTAACACAGAAATCTGCAAACAAAGTCTTAGAAAATAGGAAATGCTCAATAAATGATCAATTGAATGAATGAGTGACTAGTATTTTAAACAATTAATTCCACTTCATTGGGTCTAACAAACGTCACTTCTCAATGAAATTAAACATTCTCAAAAAGATAATACTGATTGTATCTACTCATTGAAAATCAATGAAAATTATGAGCAACTATCTATTTTTAAAAACTGAAAGTTAAAATTTAAAGATGAAATGAACTCTACTTTTACAAACACATTTTTACCAGATGCCAAGATTTTTCTACAAAAATCTGAAGAGGGGAGTGGGTTAAATAAGCAAAACATTTCGGTTAAAAGGTCAATACAATTATAAGAAAATGAAATTTGAAATGAAGTTTACTTACTAGTAAACATTATTTTTTAAGTGTCAAATACTTTTAACATGTAATTTAAGAACACATTTCAATTGATGGAGAAAGATGCAAGGAAATATGAAATATTTTGGAAAAAATCAGCTAATTGAATATCTAAATAATTAGTGTACCGAAGGCTAAGCATTGACTGAACATAGGTGTCGGTGACACACAGAGAGGTGGGAGAGTTAGACTCCACACTCTGGTTGCTCAGAAGAGAGGGCCGGATCCTGAGCCACATCGCAGACTTGCCCTTTGATTAACTGCTGACTCTCACATTTTCCTCAGCTGTTCATCTGTGCTCCAGTTTCTCAGAAGCCAGAGTGGATGCAAAGTGTTGCATGTGAGCTGCAGAACTCTGGCCACCCCAGAGGGCTTGTCCTGAGTCTCTAGCTGATGTTTAACATGAGAATAAAACATTACCAGATGCAGTGTCTTAACTTTGCCTGCCATCTGCCTGACTTCTCCAGGGGGTCCCTCTTGGCTAATGATCATTTGACTGTAATTTTGGAAAGCTGCCTTGTAAAGGGAGGCAGAGAAGAGAGAGAGAGACGAGGGACGCAAAGCAAAACATCTTGTGTTGTGCTGGGAAGCTAAAAAACCTGGAGTGTAGTTTCACTGCAGCAATGAACTTGGTGAAGGAATTTGAGAAAGATACTCCCTCTTTCTGTGCCTCAGTTTCTTCATTTATAAAACAAAGCAATAGGAAACCTGTATCTCTTCTAGAGCTAGCGATAATAGTCACAGTCTAAATTTCAGTTTTAAATTACCATCTATCCTATACAGTAATAGCCTTACCAAAACAATAAAATCTTTACAGTAGAATAACCAGGGTACCTGGAGAAATAAGTTTTATTATTCAGTCAATAAAAGAGAGGAGAAAACCAATACACAGCATGCTTACTATCTGCCATACACTTTCATAAAGTTCCCATTCTACATGATGACAAAAATGTAAGTACACTTTCCCCACTTTAGAGAAGAGTAAAATTAAGTTCTGCTGTTGTTGTTGTTCAGTCACTAAGTCATGTTCGACTCTTTGTGACCCCATTGCTTGCAGCATGCCAGGCTCCCCTGTCCTTTACTACCTCCTGGAGTTTACTCAAACTCATGTCCATTGAGTTGGTGATGCCATCTAACCATCTCGTCCTCTGTTGCCCACTTCTTCACTTTTCCTCAATCTGTCCCAACAGCAGGGCCTTTTCCAATGAGTCTGCTCTTCGCATCAGGTGGCCAAAGTATTGGAGCTTCAGCTTCAGCATCAGTCCTTCCAATGAACATTCAGGGTTGATTTCCTTTAGGAGTGACTGATTTGGTCTCCTTGCTGTCCAAGGGACACTCAAGAGTCTTCTTCAGCCCCACGATTTGAAAGCATCAATTCTTTGGCGCTCAGCTTTCTTTAAGGTCCAAATCTCATATGTGTACATGACTACCAGAAAAACCATCACTTTGCCTATAGGGACCTTTGTCAGCAAAGAGATATGTCTGCTTTTTAATATACTGTCTAGGTTTGTCATGACTTTTCTTTCAAGGAGCAAAGGTCTTTTTTAAATTTCAGGGCTGCACTCACCATCTGCAGTGATTTTAGAGCCTAAGAAATGAAAATCTGCCACTGATTTCACTTTTCCCCCTTCTATTTGCCATGAAATGATGGGACCAGATTCCATGATCTTAGTTTTTTAAATGTTCAGTTTTAAACCAGCTTTTTCACTGTTGTCTTTCACCCCCCTCAAGAGGTTCTTTAGTTCCTCCTCACTTACTGCCATTAGAGTGATATCATCTGCATATCTGAGATTGCTGATATTTCTCCTGGTAATCTTGCTCCCAGCTTGTGATCCATCTTCCTGGCATTTTATATCATGTACTATGCATAAAAGTTAAGTAAGCAAGGTGACAATCTACAGCTTTCCTGCTGGGTCAGAAGTAAAGAATCTGCCTGCAACATAGGAGACCCAGGTTACAGCCTTGACATTCTCCATTCCCAATTTTGAGCCAGTCCATTTTTCCATGTCCAGTTCTAACTGTTGCTTCTTGACCCACTTACAGGTTTCTCAGGAGACAGGTAAGGTGTTCTGGTATTCCCATCCCTTTAAGAATTTTCCACAGTTTGTTGTGATCCACACAGTCAGAGGTTTTAGCATAGTCAATGAAGCAGAAGTTTTTCCAGAACTCCCTTGCTTTCTCTATGATCCAACGAATGTTGGCCATTTGATCTCTGGTTCCTCTGTCTTTTCTAAATCCAGCTGGAACATCTGGAAGTTCTCTGTTCACAGACTGCTGAAGTATAGGTTGAAGGATTTTGAACATAGCCAATTATCTTGAAAAGATCTCTAGTCATTCCCATTCTATTGCTTTCCTCTATTCCTTTGCATTGTTCATTTGGAGGTGGGAGGGAGGTTCAGGATGGGGAACACGTGTACACCCGTGGCAGATTCATGTTGATGTATGGCAAAACTAATACAATATTGTAAAGTAATTAGCCTCCAATAAAAAAAAGACAGTAACATTAAAAAAAAAAGATCTTCTTTAAAAAAATATTTTAAATTGAAGGATAATTGCTTTACAATACTGTGTTGGTTTCTGTCATACATCAACATGAATCAGCCATAGGTATACATATATCCCCTCCCTCCTGCATCTCATTCCCACTTCCCACCCCATTCCACCCCTCTAGGTTGTCACAGAGCCCCAGTTTGAGTTCCCTGAGACATACTGCAAATTCCTCCTGGCTATCTATCTTACTTATGCTAGTGTATGTGTTTCCATGCTACTCCATTTACCCCACCCTCTCCTTCCCCCATCCCCTGTGTCCACAAGTCTGTTCTATATGTCTGCCTCTCCATTGCTGCCCTGCAGATAGGTTCATCAGTGTGCTTAGTATGTGCATAGTCACTCAGTTGTGTCCGACTCTTTGCCACCCTGTGGACTGTAACCCTCCAGGCTCCTCTGTCCATGGGATTCTCCAGACAGGAATACTGGAGTGGGTTGCGATGCCCTCCTCCAGAGGATCTTCCCAATGCGGGGATAGAACCTAGGTCTCCCAGGTCTCCTGCACTGCAGGTGCATTCTTTACTGAATGAGCCACCAGGGAATTCATCAGTATCTTCTTTCTAATATCTCTCCTTACTAGTCTCTGGAACTCTGAATTCAATAAGGTATATCTTTCCCTTTCTTCTTTGCCTTTCACTTCTCTTTTTTTCTCAGCTATATGTAAAGCCTCCTCAGGCAACCAGTTTGCCTTCTTGCATTTCTTTTTCTTGGGGATGGTTTTGGTCACTGCTTCCTGTACAATGTTATGAAGATCCTTTCATAGTTCTTCAGGCATTCTGTCTATCACTTGATCTAATCCCTTGAACCTATTTGTCACCTCCACTGTATAATCATAAAGGATTTGATTTAGGTCATACCTGAATAGCCTAGTGGTTTTCCCTACTTTATTCAATTTAAGCCTGAATTTTGCAATAAGGAGCTCATGATCTGAGCCAGTCAGATGCAGGTCTTGTTTTTGCTGACTGTATAGAGTTTCTCCATCTTTGGCTGCATAGAATATAATCAGTCTGATTTTTGTTCCAGAGGCAAATAACTTGACTAAGGTCAGGATATTAACTAGCAAAGTCAAGATTTGATTCTTTGTATATACTCATTGCGACTTCCCAGGTGGCTCAGTGGTAAAGAATCTTTCTGCTAATGCAGAAGACACAAGAGACACAGGTTTGATCCCTGGGTTGGGAAGACCCCCTGGAGGAGGAAATGGAAACCAATTACAGTATTCTTGCTGGAAAATCCAATGGACAGACAAGACTGGCAGGCTACAGTCCATGGGGTCTCAAAGAATCAGACATAACTGAGCGATTGAATGTGCACGCACATATTTACTTATTCCTTCAATAAACATTACTGAACACCATGCCAGACACTGAATTAGGTATAGAGTTAGAACAGGGAATAGTGTTTCCAAAGATCATATTTCTTTTTGTACTATAGTAAAGGTATACTCTTGCCAGAGCATCTTGAGAATGTTAACCTTTGGTTTTCTGAGACTCAATTTTCAACGTGGGCAATAGAACAAGGAGAGTGGTGGGGAGGAAAAATTTTCAAGAAAGAATAAAAAACATATTTACATAAGGAATTTAATAAAATATAATTTATGTCAATTATCGTGAAGTAGGGATCATTGACATATTTAATATTGACTTTTCTAGGCCAATATTATTGCCAGTGAATGCTGCTGTGTTGTGGACTATAAAATAATTTATTCTTCTCAGTGGGGTTGTAAATCAGTTATTTCTTTCTAAATAAGTTTTACCAGTTCAGAAAAGATGGCTTTTTCTGCCATCTAGTGGTCCATTTTATTAGGTTATCAGCTATAAAATGAAAGTACCAAATTTAACCTGAAGACATATTTTAATTATGTTATGTGCTATGTGAATATGGGAGTCTAGCCAATAGACCTAGAAAATATTAAAATCTGAGATAGACCCTCCTCTTGGGCACCCTTTGAATATACTCTTCCTCATAAAATCCTGGAAAACTCATAAATTAACTAGGAATAAACCTAATATAAAGATAATTAAAGAAGCCTACCAGGGAATAAGGGCTTCCCTGGTAGCTCGGTGGTAAAGAATCCGCGTGCCAAGGCAAGAGACACAGGCTCAGTCGTGGGTTATGAAGATCCCCTGGAGAAGGAATTAGCAACCCATTCCAGTATTCTTGCCTGGGAAAACCCATAGACAGAGGAGCCTGGTAGGCTACAGTCCATGGGGTCGCAAAAGAGTCACATACAACTGACCAATTAAACAACAACAACCAAAGAATACAGAGGAAAGAGTATATTGCACTTACTGAAAAAAAAGATTTATTATTATAAATAAGAATGCCATTTCCAAATTTAGCTATAAATCCAACAAAATCCTATGCAAATTCCCAAAATATTTTTTTGTTATATATTGGAATGTCATGAATAGATACTAATGCTTAAACAAAAAAGAAAATGTGAAACAGTACTCCCCATAAGACCTGCTTAAGATATATAAAGATCATAAGATAAGTCATTAAAAGATGTAAAATATGCAGAAGTAAATAAGTAGGATGACTGAATTGCACACAGAATCAAGAAACAGAATGATGCAAAAAAATGTTGATGTTCATCTGATGATTAAAGTGACATTTCAAATCACTGGAAAAAAAGAGAGCAAATATTCAATGAATGGCATTGCCAAAATGTGTTATGCTTTGGGGAAAAACAGTTATTTTCAACTTTGAGCCATCTATTAGTATAAATTCCTTATAGTTTAGAGTGGTAAATGTAAAAAGTAAACTATAAAAGTGTTGAGAAAATACAAGGTAACTTTTATAACCATATGGTAGGGGAAATATAGGCAAAACACAACTCCAGAACCATAAAGAAAATGTCTGAAGTACTTGACTATATAAAATCTTTCAATTTCTCTGTAATGAAAGACCCCATAAACAAAGTTCAATAGCAAGTGACAGACTGGAAACTACTTCTGAATATAAAAATGCTTTTCTCTATCTACACATCACTAAGAAAATGAATCAATAGAAAATGGGCAAATGAGTTGTATCAGGATTCACTTAGCACATGTAAATGGCCAATAAACCATTAAAATGCTCAAATTTAACACTAAGAAAAATGCAAGTTAAAATCACAATAAGATATTTGAATGTATTTTTTTCAGTTTTATTTATTTATTTACTTTACAATATTGTATTGGTTTTGCCATACATTGACATGAATCTGCCATGGGTGTACATAAAGTGAAAATAAGATATTTGAATGTATTTTTAAAGTTTAGTATTATCAAGAATGTGAAACCATGTGGGGTAATAGGCACTCTCAAACCATCTTGAAGAGTGATAAATCTGTGAAGCAGTTTTAGAAGGCAATTTGGCAGAATCTATAAAGTTTTAAGTGCACACATCTTTGGCAAATCAGGTCTACTTCTGGAATCAATCCTTAGGAAATAGTTACATATGTGCACAAAGATATATGTTCGCTGCTTAACTTAAAAAATATAGAGAAAAATGTGGAGCATGTTAAAGTGAAAGCACTTTCTTCTCTTACTTTCCAAAATGTTGCACTCTCCTGACTTTTTCTCTCTTCCTCAAATGGCCCCTTACTCAGAGAGACTGAATCTGTTTTCTGGGTTCCTCATCGTCTTCCTCACTTCCTCCTGTTGCAGTTTCCCAGGACTTGGTCTTAAGATCTCTTCTCCATCTATACTGTGACCTCTTCCAGTCTCTAAATTCCCTGATTCAACATCCACTTCTCTCCATTTGAAAATTTATGTTTCTAGCTCAGATTCCCCCTCCAGCCTCCAGACTCATATATCTACCTGCCTACTGACAGCTTCTTTTTCATATCTAATATACACTTCACCTCACATATGGCTTGAAAAATAAACTTTTGATCCTGTTTTCCAAACCTGTTCTCATCTTGGTCTTCCAGAACTGAATAACTAGAAACTATCATTTCAATAGTTTAAGCCAAAAGCCTAGAAATCACTATATGAAATCACTTTTTCTTATCTCCATCCCATTTGGCAGTAATTTGTACAATCTTATTACAGATGTATTGTAAAGATCTTTGAAGAATCCAATCAACGCCCACCTCCTCCATGCTTGCTCTGGTCTGAGCCACCGCCATCTGTTACCCAAATGCCTAAAACAGCCTCCTACCTGGCCTCTCAGCTTTCACTCTGTGGTCTACTTTCAACAGGGCCAGTAGAGTGATTCTTTCAAAATGAGTGTCAGATTCTCTCTCTCTCTTGCTTAGAATTTTCCACTGGTTTCCCATCTCATTCAGAGTGAAAGTCAGGATTTTTACAATAATTTATCTAAATCTTAACCTACGTTTTAGCCCTCACTTCTTTCCTCCAAAAGTTCCCTCCCCTTACCTTTCTCATCTCGCCTACCAGGACTCCCTTGGCTCACTCTTCTCAAGACTCTCTATCCATCTTCTAAATCTTCAAAAACTCCAGACATGACCTCAGCACAGGACCTGTGCACGTACTCTTATGCCATCTGGCATACTGTATATTTTATGCTTTATAGAATGGTGTGTTTTTATTTTCTGTCTCCTTCTACTGGACTGGTTTTTGATTGGGTTTTTCTTTGGTTGTTTGGATGATTTTGCTTATTATTATTCACTGGCCTACCTCCACATCTTCAAATAGTTACTCAGCACACAGTAGCAAGTAAGCATCAGCTGAGTGAAGGAATGATGGAAGTCCATTAATAGGAGAGTATTAGAAGACTGCCTTTAGACTTTTTTTTCCCAATTATTCCTAAAATAATTTTGAGAAACTGTGACATTGACTTTATTTTAATCACAGTGTTTTATTGTAGATGTGATTTCTGATGTTTTTAATATTGTGCCCATGCTTTAAAAATATTTTAATCCAAGTTTAAGGCTATAAGTTCACTCAATCAATATATGGAAAAAGTCTGCCATATAATCCAAATAGCAAAGATAGCTCTCATATATCAAAAATATTTGACTTCATTTGCAATTCAAATAGACATATATACCTATTCAAGGGACAGCCGTCTTACTTCTGAATTCCAGTGCAAAGCTATTTCAATTGCCTGAATGAAATCAGTATTACATTCTCAATGTTTAAATTTTCCATGCCTTGCTCTTCCTGGCCCCTTCCCCCAGAAGCTATGCATTTTCCATTGTCCTTTGATTTGCACCGCAAAGTGTTTTATATTTTGAGACAATTACATCATAGTAAATAATAGGAACTGGTGAAAGACATGCTTTTCTGCTGTTAAAAAGGAGAATGGTGACTGATGGTGAAAGTGAGGAGAGGAAAGAAAACCAATCTGATCATAGGCATTCTCAGGCAAATGGATTTGGAGGCAGAGCACACTGGAAAGTTGAAGATTCAGGAAATCAATTCCTTTCTTCACTCACATGTGTTCCTGGAAAGTGTATGACAAACCCTGGGTATGCAGGCACTGTAAATTCATTCTAAAAGGAAATTATACTGTGGAATTCTGTGCAACAGTAACTTTAAAAGAAGTGCATCTATAATTATGCAAGAATTTTTAAGAAATAATTTTAATTGAAAAAGCAAATTGCATGACTATGTTTCCATTTGTTTTTGAAATGTATAATTAATTTACCTGTGTATGAAAGTCAACTCATAGAAGGGGACTGCAGAAATGCAGACAAATCTATTAGTGGTGAGTACATCTGAGGAAGGATGGAGGAGTGGGGGCTAGGGGACACAGAATAAGAGATTCACATTTTGCTTAGCTAATGTTGTTGTTGAGTCTCTAATAAGTCATGTCCAACACTGAGACACTTTGGACTGCAACACGCCAGGCTTCCCTGTCCTTTGCTATCTGCCAAATTTTGCTCAAACTCATATCCATTGATTCGGTGATTGCCATCCAACAATCTCAGCCTCTGTCACCTCCTTCTCCTCCTGCCCTAAATCTTTCCCAGCATCAGGGTCTTTTCCAATGAGTCCACTCTTCACATCAGGTGGCTAAAGTATTGGAGCATCATCTTCAGTATCAGTCCTTCCGATAAATATCCAGGGTTCATTTCCCATCACTTCATGGCAAACAGATGGGGAAACAGTGGAAACATTGCCTGACTTTATTTTTCTGGGCTCCAAAATCACCAGATGGTGATTGCAGCCATGAAATTAAAAGACGCTTACTCCTTGGAAGGAAATTTATGACCAACCTAGACAGCATAATAAAAAGCAGGGACATTACCAACAAAGGTCCGTCTAGTCAAGGCTATGGTTTTTCCAGTGGTCATGTATGGATGTGAGAGTTGGACTATAAAGAAAGCTGAAAAAAAAAAAAAAAGCTGAGCACAGAAGAACTTATGCTTTTGAACTGTGGTGTTGGAGAAGACTCTTGAGAGTCCCTTGGACTGCAAGGAGATCCAACCAGTCCATCCTAAAGGAGATCAGTCCTGGGTGTTCATTGGAAGGACTTATGTTGAAGGTGAAACTCCAATACTTTGGCCACCTGATGCAAAGAGCTGACTCATTGGAAAAGACTCTGATTCTGGGAAAGATTAAAGGAGGGAGGAGAAGGGGACGACAGAGGATGAGATGGTTGGACGGCATCACCGACTCAATGGACATGAGTTTGGGTGGACTCCTGCAATTGGCGATGGACAGGGAGGCCTGGCGTGCTGTGGTTCATGGGGTTGCAATGAGTCAGACACAACTGAGTGATTGAACTGAGCTGAAACTGATTTCCTGTAGGATTGACTGGTTGTATCTCCTTGCAGTTCAAGGAACTCTCAAGAGTCTTCTCCAGCACCACAATTCAAAAGTGTCAAAAGTTCAGCCTTCTTTATGGTCCAACTCTTGCATGTGTACATGACTACTGGAAAAACCATAGCTTTTACTATACAGACTTTTGTTGGCAATGTGATGTCTGCTTTTCAATACTCTTTCTAGGTTTGTCATAGCTTAAACTTATTTTTTTCCTAATTTTACATACTTTTAAGAAAAGCTACAGTTAATTAAAAACTAACTACGAAAAATACTAACAGACTCTGATTTATAGTGCTGAAATAATCTTAAGACATTTTTTGCCTTAGAGCAGCTTGTAAATGCAGTTGAATATTATCAATAGCTTTTCAAAAATATAAGTCAATTATAGCAACTCCTACTTTACTCTTCCCTTCTTACACTGATATTTTCCTATACCCTTGATACTCACACTGAGTCTTCATCATGTCGTGTGTTCTGCTACAGCTCTTTCTGTCTATAACTGCTTCCCTTACTAGGTGGTAGATTCCTTAAAGAACTATACCATTTTCAACTTTGTAGTCCCCATATCTTACACAGTGCTTAGGGTACAGTAGTCTCTCAATGACATTTGGAATGAATGAATGTGTGAATAAGTGAATGGAATGGAACAAGAAATCTGTCCTCTTGTCTCTTCGTCTCACTGATTTAAAAATAAATATTTTTGTTTTATTTTTCATGTCTAATAATCTCTTCTTAACTTATTGAACAGGAAGCTCTAGACATTTGACATATTTACAGACATTACCTCATTTTCCTTCCCCATTCTGTGGTAAGGAACCACGAGTGGAATGTAGATTCAGCTTACACATAAAGAAGCAAAAGCCCACAGACAGCAAACAGCTTTCTAAGTGCACAGCCACAGACCCTGTGCCCATTACAAATGTTAATCCAGCAGCATGAAGACCCATGGATAACTTTAATACTTAGCAAACAGCTCTTTTAATAGTTGATATTTAAAATTTAAAATATGTTTTTAAAAAGCCTGGAACTCTGCAGTTCTTCTTTAGTAAGTTAGATATAATTCATTAAATCACAATTTAGATGGCCTTTTAAAAATCATTTAAAGTTGCCTTCAGCTAGTTCTTGAAATTTTTAAAAGCAATACCAGAGAAGGTCATCTCAACAGATACATTTTTTCAAAGGGAAAGAAGAATGATTATTTTTATGACATGGGCTTTCCTCATTTAGTTGATTTTTATTTTCATAAAATCTAACAAAAAGTCGGATTTAAGAAATTGCTGCTGCTACTGCTGCTGC
The DNA here is from genome assembly GCF_029378745.1 of Bos indicus. Lineage (NCBI taxonomy): Eukaryota > Metazoa > Chordata > Mammalia > Artiodactyla > Bovidae > Bos > Bos indicus. The sequence goes on along the minus strand of NC_091760.1, from coordinate 77,703,576 downwards.
TAAGTCCCTTCAGTCGTGTCCGACTCTGTGCGACCTCATAGACGGCAGCCCACCAGGCTCCCCCGTCCCTGGGATTCTCCAGGCAAGAACACTGGAGTAGGTTGCCACTTCCTTCTCCAATGCATGAAAGTGAAAAGTGAAAGGGAAGTTGCTCAGTCTTGTCCGACTCTTCGCGACCCCATGGACTGCAGCCTACCAGGCTCCTCCGTCTGTGGGATTTTCCAGGCAAGAGTACTGGAGTGGGGTGGAGTGGACCCTTAGTGAAGTATAGAACCTCTAGACCAACAGATGTGGTTCATTTCAAAGATAGTATTATAGCTTTTCTTTAGGGAGAAAAAAAAAAAAAAAGACAATTTAAATGTGTGTTCAATCATGTCCAACTCTGCAACTCTGGACTGTAGCCCACCAAGTTCCTCCGTCCATGGGATTTTCCTTGCAAGAATACAGGAGTGGGTTGTCATTTCCTTCTCCAGGGGATTTTCCTGACCCAGGGATTGAACTCATATCTCCCTCATTGGCAAGTGGATTCTTTACCACTGAATCAATGAGGACATCTACTCAATTGAAATACAATATCAATTTTAAATTTTCGAGAAATATATTTCCCTATACAAAGAGAAATAACTCAATAGGAAAGGGGGAGAATTAGGAAAAATAATTTGATAAATAACAACTAAATACTAGAAATTTAACTAAATGTTTTACACATCAACCAGATCTTCAGAGTGAAATAGTAAGGTCAGAGATATATTCTTCCATTCATCATTTTAGGATAAAAATAGATCCAGGGAAATCCACTCATGTAAATTCTAATACCAGACTTAAGTGGACTTCACTTTTAAAGGAATGAGGAAGTGGAAAACAAAATAAAGAAATACAAAAAAAAAAAAAAAGTACCCCATAGGAACTATTAAAATATTCTTTAACATAAGGCACGCAAATAGTTACTGAAGTGCTCATACTTCTCTTCAGAAATACTGTACCAACACAACAGAGGATACAATAATATTCAGCTCAACTGTTGCTAAAAAGATATGTATTAAAATAATTCTCAGTATAAATATTTTAGAAAACTAGAAATACTAGTGATTCTTTTTAAGTTCAAGGTAGCATATGAGAAATATGATAAAATCTTTCTATACAAAATCAGTTAAAATGATAAATATATGCTTTTTAATGAACAAATTTTTAGCCACAATCAAAAACAAGGAAAGAATAAAACAAACTTGAATCCACCACAGTCTGCTTCTTCGCTATCATGAAGCTGGAACAAAGGCTGTGTTGCTTGGAAACAGATTTTGAGATGTCTCTGCCTAGCAGAAAAATTTAAAACTAAACCATTTTCAAGGCTAGTATCTATACAATACTGAAGCCAGTACACTAGGAGAAATTCCCACCGCAGAATATGGAAAGAATTCCTCTACGAACAGCTGAGAATCACAAAATAGCTAAGTAACATCCACATCTTTATAGAAACACAAATAAACTCAGCTAACAAAAGAACTTATAACTAAGGAAGTAGGGACCATAATGCAAAGTAAAAACTATTTTAAGTGTTAGTCCCTCAGTCATGTCTGACTCTTTTCGACCTGCCGCTCCATTTACTGTAGCCTTCCAGGCTCCTTCCTCTGTCCATGGAATTTTCCAGGCAAGAATACTGGAGTTGGTTGCCATTCCATTCTAGGGGGATATTCCCGACCTGGGAATTGAACCCAGGTCTTCCACACTGCAGGCAGATTCTTTACCATATGAACCACAAGGGAAGAGACCATAATGCAAACTAAAAAGGATTTTAAAACAGTATTTAATATCACAAAAAGCCAAAGGAAGTAACTTCTTTCAAAACCAGCTTCAAAAAGTGAGAACCAAACATTATGATAAAGAACAGATGCTCATGAAGAACAAAATAAAAATTCTAGCAATTAAAAAAAGTATTTTAATTTTAAAAGTTCACAAAGGGATCAAAAAATGTGGTAGAAAACAGAGCTGATAAACTTCCCTGAGCATGTCCCAAAATACAGAAAAGATTAAAGAAATGTCACATACAATAATAGGTCCAGAATCATACCTACTTTTTGAATAAACTGACACCTATTGCTGTCAGATCTTCATCCAGTGTGCTTTAGCACTGGGTTCTGCTTAGTTTATGCAGCATTGATTAATGTTGCTTTGACCTATGTTTCCTTCTAGGACACTTAATTTGCTTTGCCAGTGAACTCTACTGAAACTGCTCCTTCACGGGTTTATTTATTCACTTCTCAGCAGTTATTCAATTAATTTACCCTAAACACTTATTTGGAATTTTACCATGCTGTGTTAGGCACTGTATATTTTTGCATATACACACCTCTTTTCATCCAGTGAACATTTGGGACAGCAAAGAAATGAGAATTGTGTCTTTTGTCCATGAGGAGATCACAGTATAGCTATAAATTTAATTATTATCACACATACATATTAAAAGGCTATAAAGAGGTACAGGTGAAATGAGACAGGAGTATATAATTGAAACTGTTACTTCTGGAGTCCGAAAATCAGGGAGACATGATGGGAGAGATGTCGTATATTTGAGTCCTGATGTGTCATCATAATTTTCAAATACAGAAATGAGAAAAAAAAACTCAAAGTTTCTAAGCAACTCTAAAGAAATTTATTGATTCTTGACCTGCAAATTCTTCCGAGTTGTGTCAGTGTGATACCTGAACCTCAGCCACTAATTTGCATTCAAATTACTACACTGGTCTTTCTCCTTAGTTTTGCCTTAGTTTTGACATTTATTCATTTGGAGGGATGGTGATGCTTTAACTCTGCCCTATTTGAAGGATTAACTAATAAAAAATGACTTCATAAGAACTTCATTCCATAAAAGACATTATTTTGTTGTAAATATTTATAATTATTGGCTATTTTCTGAAAATGGACTCTAAAGAAATCATAGCGAAAATTGTACTTTAATATGGCCTCTAGAATGTGTGGCCTTGTTAAATGTTTATTACCATGTCTCAATAATACAAAGTCCTTTAATGTATATCTTAAAATAAAATCAGTAGTGATTTTATAGATCTCCAGTATTAGTGGCAAAGAGCACATTTTCCTGGGAGAAAATAAACCTCTCACTTTGCTACAGAAACCAACTGCCACTTGAAAAGCATTCAGTGATTGAGGATAGGAAAAACAATCTTTCTGCCCATAGGGGGAGCCATAGGAACACAAGTTAAATAAACAATTAATAAAAGAAACTTGAACTCATCACTCAAGCAGATATCTTCTTTTCTTTTCCTTTTCTTTCTTTCATTCAGTTCACTTCAGTCGCTCAGCCATGTCCAGCTCTTTGCGACCCCATGGACTGCAGAATGCCAGGCCTCCCTGTCCATCACCAACTCTTGAAGTTCACCCAAACTCATGTCCATTGAGTCGGTGATCCCATCCAACCCTCTCACCCTCTGTTGTCCCCTTCTCCTCCTACCCTCGACCTTTCCCAGCATCAGGGTCTTTTCAAATGAGTCAGATCTTCACATTAGATGGCCAAAGTATTGAAGTTTCAGCTTCAACATCAGTCCTTCCAGTGAATACCCAGGACTGATCTCCTTTAGGATGGACTGGTTGGATATCCTTGCAGTCCAAGGGGCTCTCAAGAGTCTTCTCCAACACCACAGTTAAAAGCATCAATTCTTCTGTGCTCAGCTTTCTTTTCAGTCCAACTCTAACATCCCTACATGACCACTGGAAAAACCGTAGCCTTGACTAGATAGACCTTTGTTGGCAAACTAATGTCCCTGCTTTTGAATATGTTGTCTAGGTTGGTCATAACTTTCCTTCCAAGGAGTAAGCATCTTTTAATTTCATGGCTGCAATCACCATCTGCAGTGATTTTGGAGCCCCCAAAAATAAAGTCTGCCACTGTTTCCACTGCTTCCCCATCTATTTGCCATGAAGTGATGGGACCAGATACCATGATCTTAGTTTTCTGAATGTTGAGCTTTAAGCCAACTTTTTCACTCTCCTCTTTCACTTTCATCAAGAGGTTCTTTAGTTCTTCTTCACTTTCTGCCATAAGGGTGGTGTCATCTGCATATCTGAGGTTATTGATATTTCTCCCAGCAGTCTTCATTTCAGCTTGTGCTGCATCCAGCCCAGTGTTTCTCGTGATGTACTCTGCATATAAGTTAAATAAGCAGGGTGACAATATACAGCCTTGACATACTCTTTTTCCTGTTTGGAACCAGTCTGTTGTTCCGTGTCCAGTTCTAACTGTTGCTTCCTGACCTGCATACAGATTTCTCAAGAGGCAGGTCAGGTGGTCTGGTATTCTCATCTCTTTCAGAATTTTCCACAGTTTATTGTGATCCACACAGTCAAAGACTTTGGCATAGTCAATAAAGCAGAAATAGATGTTTTTTCTGAAACTCTCTTGCTTTTTCAATAATCCAGTTGATGTTGGCAATTTGATCTCTGGTTCCTCTGCCTTTTTTAAATCCACCTTGAACATCTGGAAGTTCATGGTTCATGTATTGCTGAAGCCTGGGTTGGAGAATTTTGAGCATTAATTTGCTAGTGTGTGAGATGAGTGCAATTGTGTGGTAATCTGAACATTCTTTGGCATTGCCTTTCTTTGGGATTGGAATGTAAACAGATCTTCTCCAGTCTTGTGCCCACTGCTGAGTTTTCCAAATTTGCTGCCATATTGCATACAGCGCTTTCACAGCATCATCTTTTAGGATTTGAAACAGATCAACTGGAATTTCATCACCTCCACTAGCTTTGTTCATAGTGATGCTTCCTAATGCCCACTTGACTTCACATTCCAGGATGTCTGGCTTTAGGTGAGTGATCACACCATCATGATTATGTGGGTTGTGAAGATCTTTTTTGAACAGTTCTTCTGTGTATTCTTGCCACTTCTTCTTAATATCTTCTGCTTCTGTTAGGTCCATAGTTTCTTTCCTTTATTGAGCCCATCTTTGCATGAAATGTTCCCTTAGTATCTCTAATTTTCTTGAAGAGATCTCTAGTCTTTCTCATTCTATTATTTTCATCTATTTCTTTGCACTGATCACTGAAGAAGGCTTTCTTATCTCTCCTTGCTATTCTTTGGAACTCTGCATTCAAATGGTTATATCTTTCCTTTTCTCCTTGGCTTTTTGCTTCTCTCCTTTTCACAGCTATTTGTAAGGCCTCCTCAGACAGGCATTTTGCCTTTTTGCATTTCTTTTTCTTGGGGATGGTCTTGCTCCATCTCCTGCACAATGTCATGAACCTCTGTCCATCAGGCACTCTGTCTATCAGATCTAGTCCCTTAAATCTATTTCTCACTTCCACTGTATAATCATAAAGGATTTGGTTTAGGTCATACCTGAATGTTCTAGTGGTTTTCCCTACTTTCTTCAATACTTTTTTTCATAGAGGAGCCATTTTTTTTTTTTTTTTTTTTTTACCATTCTTTGATTATTTCCTTTTCTGTAATTTTTTTAAATTCCTTGTTTCTTTCTCCATATGTTTCCTCTTCTTTCTCTATCTCTTTTTTCCTTCTTAATTAAAAGTAAAATTATTATAGGGCTTCCCAGGTGGCACAGTGGTGAAGAATCTGCCTACCAATGTGGGAGATCCAGGAGACATGGGTTCTATCCCTGAGTCGGGAAGGTTCTCGACCTGGAGAAGGACATGGCAACCCACTCCAGTATTCTGGCCTGGAGAGTTCCATGAACCGAGGAGCCTGGTGGGCTACAGTCTATGACATTGCAAAGAATTGGACATGATTGTGCATACATGCATGCATAGAACTATATACATTTTCATACCAAAATGTTAGAGTCAGAGTTTATATTTGAAGGGACCCTTCTGATGATATTTTAGTCTAATCCCTCCTGCCTGAGTTTCCAGGACCACAGTCTTAGAAATTTCAGGGTTCATCAGAAATCCTGCTTTCCCAATTGATTAGATATGTAGCAGGAGTCTTGAGATAGATTTTTCTTTCTTTCCTTTTAAGAAATACGTCTACTGCTTCTTGCCTGCCTCAAGAGGGCGTTATTCTCTCTATAATTAGCATGCAAAGCATCCATTTACCTCGCAATGACATTTCTTAAGACTCTCTCATCTTTGTTCAAATGAAAAATAATTTGAGGGCTGAAACAGCAGTGATGGTAATTCAATTCTTTGCTCAGCAAATACTTCTTAAGTGCACTCAAGTTTTTAATATTTTAATCTCAGATATTTTTCTCCTTTCCTCCTTTAATAGCTGTTAAAGTAGCTGAATCATCAGTAGCAGGCAAAAGGAAGGAACAAGGGTGACTGTAGCAGTGAGAGAGGCTCAAAAAATGTAACCACACAAAGTAAAAGAAAGATGAAATCAGAAATTCTCACCCAAACTGTCTAGCTATCAGATCCCCCATATCACTTATTCCCTGGCCTAAATTACATGAAACTTGTCACACTGGTCTCCCAGAATAGTCATAGAATTTTTCAGATCTCCCAACAGAAAAATATTTTCTAATTTACATACCTCAAAGTCCCACATTGCAAAAGACATTGCTTTTGATTTTGTGGTAATTATTAAGGAAGTGGGAAAATCATCTTTGTTCTTGAGGAACTTAAAAATGGTGGTGGAACAAACCTCATTGGAAAAACAAAAAACTCCAAGGATATATAGAAACACTGTACACGATACTTACACCATTGCGGCTGCACAGAGATGGACTCATTCCACAGGATCCACTTAAAACCCTTTTTGAAGAAATAGTCATTAGCAGTGTTCAGGAGAAAAGTGATTCTGTTCATTGGACAGGAAAGTAGGCAGCAAGCCATGCAAAAGGGAGGGTATATATGTAAGCTCTGGAGACAAATCAACTGCATTATTTACCTAGGAAAGTTGGTAATTTTTCTGGTCAGAATAGAGAATATGAGTTGAGGTAAAGCAAGATATTTTGTAGATAACTATTATCTTCAAAGGTAAAAGATAAGGAGAAACAATTGTAGTTTTAAGGTCACCCAAGAAGTAATTTGTAAAACTATAAAAGAAAATCTTCCTTTTTTTTCTTAAATATTTTGCTAAGGAAATTTTCAAACCTACTTTAAAGTAGAGTGGGATTTGTTGATGGACATTTAGGCTGCTTCCATGTCTCAGCTATTGTAAAGAGTGCTGCAATGAACACTGGGATGTATCTTCTCAAAGACACATATGATTTTCTTTGAAGATATGCCCAGGAGTGGAATTGGTGGATCATATGGTAGCTCTGGTTTTAGTCTTTTAAGGAGCCTCCTTACTGTTCTCCATAGTGGCTGTACCAATTTACATTCCCAACAGCAGTGTAGGAAGATTCCTTTTCCTCCATACCCTCTCCCTCAGTTTTTATTTGAATGGATAAAGATGTGGTATATTTACACAATGGAATATTACTCAGCCAGAGAAAAGAATGAAACAGTGCCATTCGCAGCAATATGGATGGACCTAGAGATTATCATACTGAGTGAACTAACCAGACAGAAAAAGACAAATATCATATGATATCACTTGTGTGTGACATCTGAAGAACAATAATACAAACGAACTTTTTACAGAACAAAGAGACTCACAGGCATAGGAAACAAACTTATGTTTACCAAAGGGAGAAGGGTGAGGATGGATAACACTACTACATATAAAATAAGTAACAAACAAGGACCTACCGTATAGCACAGGGAACTGTCCTCAATATTTTGTGATAACCTGTAAGGTAAAAATGATCTGATAAAAAAAAAATATATATGTAATGTGTAACTGAATCACTTTGCTATACTCCTGGAACTAATACAACACTGTAAATTGACTATACTTCAATTTGAAAAAAGAAACGTGTAAGAAAAAAAACAAAGTAGAGTGGAATTATGAATCTCTTTGCATCTGTTACATGCTGCTGCTAAGTCGCTTCAGTTGTGTCCGACTCTGTGCGATCCCATAGACGGCAGCCCACCAGGCTCCCCTGTCCCTGGGATTCTCCAGGCAAGAACACTGGAGTGGGCTGCCATTGCCTTCTCCGCAATATGTGCTGATAAATACCAACATTTTGCTAAATATTGCAATGAATAAACAGGTAAACTATTTTGTCTCTTGTGAGTAGTAGTGACTGAATACTTACAGAGGTTATTAGAAAAGAAGCATGGATTTTCAAGCCAGAAAACATTTAGAGTAAGTCATATCAGTTCTGCTTTTAAATTAGCTTCCCATAGGCCTGAAACAGGAAGAAAATGGGATGTCTCTCAGAAATCAGGTTTTGATATGACAGCTTTGCCAAGGAAGTTGCTGTATAGTAAAGAGGCCTTCATGGGGACAGTGTATCTCCATGGGGGCAAATAGAAATATAGTTTAAATGTAGCTAAAGAAGCCAAATATTCTCACAGGCTAGAAACAATAGTAATAGCCAGATCATAACTATATTTCAGGTACTGAAAATGGAAATGACATTTAATAAGAATGCTACCACATGGTATGCTGGATATTTTAATTACAGTGCCTCATTTAAATCTCATAAAAATCACTTTTAAGATAGTTTTCCTATTTCACATGTAAATTATCTGGGACATAAGGTTCTTCAGTCACTGGTTCATGACACATGACCATTAGGTTCAGTCTAACTTCCAGTTGTGTTTATATCCACCTTACAATCAAGAAACCAGAAAGGGGGAAAAAAAAACAACATAGTGATCTTGCTCAAGGTCATGACACCCAGGGACCCAAGGTAGAAATGATCTCTAAGAGGGTCTGATAGACCATGCTGAGCAGTTCAGGTCATTCTGATATCCAGAAGGACAAAATGCAGTTTGGATAAGATGGTACCTTCTTTGTCAAGGAGATGGTAGACTGGCCACTACTAAAACCATGCTATTTTAAGTCACTACTTAGTGTGTTTTTTATCTTTTATGTGTTTGGTCATGAAAGGAAATTTGTCCAGGCATGGGACACGGAAAAGAATTCACAAAGATGAGGCCAGGTGGTGGTAGAAGATTTCAGGATGGAGTAAGTAAATGGGTCAACCTGGTAACTAGGATAGGTATTAGAAAAGTGCCTAACACTGGGAGAGGATGGTAAAGGGTGCTGGCTCCATTTCCAGCTGGACTTTGTCTCACAGCTCTCTGGAATTAGACAAGTATCTTTATGGAATCCCAAAGGAAATTTTGAATTTCCCAAGGTATGATTTGCTTATAATGAAATATATACAAGATTTGGGGTGCAGATATTAAAAAAAAATTTTTAGTTATTCATTAAGTTTCATGAGTATTCAGTTCAGTTCAGTTCAGTCGCTCAGTTGTGCCCCATTCTTTGAGACCCCATGAATCGCAGCACCCCAGGCCTCCCTGTCCATCACCAACACCCGGAGTTCACTCAGACTCACGTCCATTGAGTCAGTGATGCTATCCAGCCATCTCATCCTCTGTCGTCCCCTTCTCCTCCTGCCCCCAATCCCTCCCAGCATCAGAGTCTTTTCCAATGAGTCAACTCTTCGCATGAGGTGGCCGAAGTACTGGAGTTTCAGCTTTAGCATCATTCCTTCCAAAGAAATCCCAGGGCTGATCTCCTTCAGAATGGACTGGTTGGATCTCCTTGCAGTCCAAGGGACTTTCAAGAGTCTTCTCTAACACCACAGTTCAAAAGCATCAATTTTTCGGTGCTCAGCCTTCTTCACAGCCCAACTCTCACATCCGTACATGACCACAGGAAAAACCATAGCCTTGACTAGACAGAGCTTTGTTGGGAAAGTAATGTCCCTGCTTTTGAATATGCTATCTCGGTTGGTCATAACTTTCCTTCCAAGGAGTAAGCGTCTTTTAATTTCATGGCTGCAGTCACCATCTGCAGTGATTTTGGAGCCCAGAAAAATAAAGTCTGGTACTGTTTCCACTGTTTTCCCATCTATTTCCCATGAAGTGATGGGACCAGATGCCATGATCTTCGTTTTCTGAATGTTGAGCTTTAAGCCAACTTTTTCACGCTCCTCTTTCACTTTCATCAGGAGGCTTTTTAGTTCCTCTTCACTTTCTGCCATAAGGGTGGTGTCATCTGCATCTCTGAGGTTATTGATACTTCTCCCGGGATTCTTGATTCCAGCTTATGCTTCTTCCAGTCTAGCGTTTCTCATGATGTACTCTGCATATAAGTTAAATAAGCAGGGTGACAATATACAGCCTTGACGTACTCCTTGTTCTATTTGGAACCAGTCTGTTGTTCCATGTCCAGTTCTAACTGTTGCTTCCTGACCTGCATACAGATTTCTCAAGAGGTAGATCAGGTGGTCTGGTATTCTCATCTCTTGAAGAATTTTCCACAGTTTAATGTGATCCACACAGTCAAAGGCTTTGGCATAGTCAATAAAGCAGAAATAGATGTTTTTCTGGAACTCTCTTGCTTTTTCAATGATCCAGTTGATGTAGGCAATTTGATCTCTGGTTCCTCTGCCTTTTTGAAAACCAGCTTGAACATCAGGAAGTTCATGGTTCATGTATTGCTGAAGCCTGGGTTGGAGAATTTTGAGCATTACTTTACTAGTGTGTGAGATGAGTGCAATTGTGCGGTAGTTTGAGCATTCTTTGGCATTGCCTTTCTTTGGGATTGGAATGAAAACTAACCTTTTCCAGTCCTGTGGCCACTGCTGAGTTTTCCAAATTTTTTGACATATTGAGTGCAGCACCTTCACAGCATAACCTTTTAGGATTTGAAATAGCTCAACTGGAATTCCATCACCTCCACTAGCTTTGTTCGTAGTGATGCTTTCTAAGGCCCACTTGACTTCACATTCCAGGGTGTCTGGCTCTAGGTCAGTGATCACACCATCATGATTATCTGGGTCATGAAGATCTTTTTTGTACAGTTCTTCTGTGTATTCTTACCACCTCTTCTTAATATCTTCTGCTTCTGTTAGGTCCATACCATTTCTGTCCTTTATCGAGCCCATCTTTGCATGAAATGTTCCTTTGGTAACTCTGATTTTCTTGAAGAGATTCCTAGTCTTTCCCATTCTGTTGTTTTCCTCTATTTCTTTGCATTGATCGCTGAAGAAGGCTTTCTTATCTCTTCTTGCTATTCTTTGGAACTCTGCATTCAGATGCTTATATCTTTCCTTTTCTCCTTTGCTTTTCACTTCTCTTCTTTTCACAGCTATTTGTAAGGCTTCCCCAGACAGCCATTTTGCTTTTTTGCATTTCTTTTCCATGGGGATGGTCTTGATCCCTATCTCCTGTACAATGTCACGAACCTCATTTCATAGTTCATCAGGCACTCTATCTATCAGATCTAGGCCCTTAAATCTATTTCTCACTTCCACTGTATAAGGGATTTGATTTGGGTCATACCTGAATGGTCTAGTGGTTTTCCCTACTTTCTTCAATTTAAGTCTGAATTTGGTAATAAGGAGTTCATGATCTGAGCCACAGTCAGCTCCTGGTCTTGTTTTTGTTGACTGTATACTCCTCATGAGTATTAGAAAGCATTTTTTCTGAATGTGTGAATTCATAGACATGATTAGTTAGAACAAAGCTAAAGTTTTGCAACTTAATTTAGAGAATAAAATTAAGTTAAAATAGTGTGGGTATTGTATTGGTAGACTAAGGCATTTCTGAGTAAGGTAGTATATGCCAAGTAAGTCTACATTGGAAAAAGAGGAAAGACATGATGGAGACGTGTGGGTGGAATGGTCGGGGATAAGGCTGGGCAAGCTAATGCCACAGGACAGTTGGTCATATGTTAGTGACACGCTTCAAAGAACTTCCTCAAGTCACAAATGGGAAATTTGAGGTCTGAAAAAAAGATAATTACCAACTATCTCATAGAAAGTCACTTATAGAGCAATGACTGGATCTTGGGGATTTTGCTTCATAATCCAGTATTTCTTTTTATTTTTTTTTTACTAAGCCAGTTCCTTCTTAAAAAAGTATTTAGGTTGTATAGGAATGATGTCACTACTCAATTCATTATGCTGCAAGTTCTTCAGTTCAGTTCAGTTCAGTCGCTCAGTCGTGTCCGACTCTGCAACCCCATGAACCACAGCACGCCAGGCCTCCCTGTCCATCACCAAACCCTGGACTCCACCCAAACCCATGTCCATTGAGTCGGTGATGCCATCCAACATCTCATCCTCTGTCGTCCCCTTCTCCTCCTGCCCTCAATCTTTCCCAAAATCAGGGTCTTTTCCAATGAGTCAGCTCTTTGCATGAGGTGGCCAAAGTATTGGAGTTTCAGCTTCAACATCAGTCCTTCCAATGAACACCCAGGACTGATCTTCTTTAGGATGAACTGGTTGGATCTCCTTGCAGTCCAAGGGACTCTCAAGAGTCTTCTCCAACACACAGTTCAAAAGCATCAGTTCTTCAGTGCTCAGCTTTCTTCACAGTCTAACTCTCACATCCATACATGACCACTATAAAAACCATAGCCTTGACTAGACGGACTTTTGTTGGCAAAGTAATGTCTCTGCTTTTGAATATGCTGTCTAGGTTGGTCATAACTTTCCTTCCAAGGAGTAAGTGTCTTTTAATTTCCTGGCTGCAATCACCATCTGTAGTGATTTTGGAGCCATTAAAAATAGTCAGCCATTGTCTGTTTCCCCATCTATTTACCATGAAGTGATGGGACTGGATGCCATGATCTTAGTTTTTTTAATTTTGAGTTTTAAACCAACTTTTTCACTCACCTATTTCACTTTCATCAAGAGGCTCTTTAGTTCTTCTTCACTTTCTGCCATAAGGGTGGTGTCATCTGCATATCTGAGGTTATTGATATTTGTCCCAGAAATCTTGATTCCAGCTTATCTTTATATTATCTAGTGTTTCCAATTTAATTCAAAAAGTATTTGTCTGTAGGATGTTCAATATCTTCGTAATTTCATTTGAAAGATATCTACAGGTAGATACAAATGATTGAAAACGTTTTTAAAATTGTCTAGATAATTACTATAAAATATTTTGATAGAAGAGAGTTGAGACTTGAACTGTGCTTACTCGTAAGAGCAGAGGCAAAGAACCACAGGGACCCAGTTTCAATTGTGGTCTGCTGATCCACAGAAGAGCTGGAAACAATGTACTTAAGAGTCTTGCCCTGTTGGTTTTTATACCAGGGGGACAATGAAACCTTTTTGCAAGATGTATTTGAAGCTTACAGATAATAAAGAGCACTGGTACAGCTCCAGAAACATAATAGGTATTAAAATAGGTAGGAACTATTACTGTGTGTGATAGGGTAAGGAAAAGGAGAAGGTATGCTTTAAAATTGTCTCAAGACCAGAAACAGGAAGTATTTTTGATGCGGTACCAACAGAAAGTGGATAAATAGGAAGAGAATGATAGATTTGGGTTTTTACAATTGTGTTCAGAGCACACAAGCTGGTAAGTATGTGAGTTCTGCTTACATTAGCACCCTTATTCTAGAGAGCGAATCATTTTCCTACCCTTAGAGGTTTTGGTAATTATGCTATTTCACTTAACATTTGCGCAACATACTGAGAATTTAAAAGGGAATTTCCTAAGCCAAAATGTAACTCCTACTATCTGAGTTCCATGAAACTACAAAGTTGACAGATCTTAATGAACATTTTTAGCATCTGGGTTATATCAACTTCTCTTAAATCATAAATCTTTTATCATGCCCAGTTTTGGAAAAGAAAATTTTTAATAATATTGTTTACGTTTGGCTGTATTTCTTTGCATAGAGGGACATTGAGATATAAAACGTTTTATGGGTGAAGTGTGAAGCAAATCCATTTCTTTTAGACTAGAGTTAGAAGTAGATTCCTCAAATTTAATCTATATTATTCTTAAAGTAAATACAAATATATTGTTTAAACTTATATAGCTCTTACGAGTTTGCAAAGCACTTTTATTTTCACACATAGTATTTCATTTATTTCTCATGACAGTAGTATGCTGCTGCTGCTAAGTCGCTTCAGTCGTGTCCAACTCTGTGCGACCCCATAGACAGCCTCCTACCAGGCTCCTCTGTCCCTGGGATTCTCCAGGCAAGAACACTGGAGTGGGTTGCCATTTCCTTCTCCAATGCATGAAAGTGAAAAGTGAAAGTGAAGTCACTCAGTCGTGTCCGACTCTTAGTGACCTCATGGACTGCAGCCCCACCAGGCTCCTCCGTCCATGGGATTTTCCAGGCAAGAGTACTGGAGTGGGATGCCATTGTATAGGCACTAATATTCTCATTTTCTACATGAGGCAGCAAAAGCTCAAAGTGTCAGTATCTTGTTTAAGGTCACATGGCTAATAACAAATTGATCCAGATCATCTGACTCCAAATTCAATATAGTTTTCACTTTGTACCTCCATTTTTTATTTCCATCATTCTGTATAAGACAAAGCATGAAATATGTTTGTCCTTGCCCTTGAAGGATTCCCAGTTTCATTTGGCAATGAACACACACACACACACACACACACACACACACCCCTGAGTGAAACATCACTTTAGGCAAAACATCAATTATAATTCCAGACGCCTCATAAGTGTTTCTCATGAGGTTGTTAACACTAAAAGAGAAAGAGAGCGATTGAGATCGCTATGAGTTGGCATGGCCAGGGACATATCGTAGAGGAAGTAAGAAGAAAGGTAAGAATATTTTTTGAGAGTAGAAAACCAAGCACCCACTTAGGATGATTGTAGTAGTCAGGTTGTCCTCCACCTCCAAGCTCTAACTCTCATCTGTAAACATTCCAAAAGGAGTAGGACATTGCATTCTTGGCTGGGAATTAAACAAGCAAATGAATCATCTGAAAGTTCAGTGTTGGAGCAGGTTTTCTTCTGATCACAATGAGAGATATCCATGTTTATGGGCTCACTGCTTACGAGGTATCCACAGTAACCAAATCTGTACTGTCTAACATGTTTAACATGCAGATACCTTTCTCATTTCCAGGCTTCAACAAGGCAAACCCTAATGTTTTGTCAATATGGTAAGTGCTGTGGACAGGGAGACAAAGGAAAGAGCACTGAATTAAAAATGTGAAGAACTGGGCTTTACCTTAGCATTGCAGCAACTGTATGAGTACGATCTTGAGCAACTCACTTCTTTTCTCTGTGTTCCAGTTTCGTCATCTATAAAATGGGCCAAATGGGACCTGCCCAGCCTACTTTTCTGCAAAGAATTAATGATGGAGCAACATACGTGAGAGTATCCTGAAAATGTTAAATTATATAAAATATTACCCAAATGTATACATTATTGGATAAGGAAATGGCAACCCACTCCAGTATTCTTGCCTGGAGAATCCCATGGATAGAGGAGCCTGGCGGGCCATGGTCCATGGGGTTGCAGAGAGTTGAACAGGACTGAAATAACTGAGCACACATACATTATATTGATATACACTATATGCAAATACTGTGTATTGATTTTCAAGGGATCCTTGTATAAAATGTCCTCCAATTATCTTTTGCAGCTTAGTAAGTACTCAATTTTTTTGTGTCATCACAATTCCCAAATGTCTGATGTGCACAGAGATAAATGTGAAACCAGTGAACATAAAGATTGAGTAAAAAAAAGTCATTTTCCCATAAGCCTACTCTTTAGTCAAACTGCTGTTTGACCTTTTGGGCAGGAGTCACTATATTAAGTAAGCTTTTATAGAATTGTTGGATATGTGGAGGGTTGGGATAGGACTTGGTGAATTAAATTTTTTTTTAATGTAAAGACTGAAGAATAACCTTCTTTGAAAACTTATTGAAATAACAACAACCAATTACTGTGTGACATTTCAGTCTCTAATGATATGCTATTAAAAATGTTTGGGGGAGAATGGATCCATGTGTATGAATGGCTGAGTCCCTTGCTGTTCACCGGAAACTACCAGAACATTGCTAATCAGCTATGAAAGTGAAAGTGTTAGTCACTCATTCACATCTGACTCTACGCAGCCACAAGGACTGTAACCTGCCAAGCTTCTCTGTCCATGGAATTCTCCAGACAAGAATACTGGAGTGAGTTGCCATTTCCTCCTCCAGCAGATCTTCCCAACCCAGGGACTGAACTTGGGTCTCCTGCTTTGCAGACAGATTCTTTAACATCTGAGCAACCAAGGAAGCACCAGCCTAATACAAAATAAAAAGTTTACAACTAATCTCAAAAATATACAAGCAACTCCTACAGCTCAACTCCAGAAAAATAAATGACCCAATCAGAAAATGGGCCAAAGAACTAAATAGACATTTCTCCAAAGACGACATACAGATGGCTAACAAACACATGAAAAGATGCTCAACATCACTCATTATCAGAGAAACGCAAATCAAAACCACTATGAGGTACCATTTCACGCCAGTCAGAATGGCTGCGATCCATAAGTCTACAAGCAATAAATGCTGGAGAGGGTGTGGAGAAAAGGGAACCCTCTTACACTGCTGGTGGGAATGCAAACTAGTACAGCCACTATGGAGAACAGGGTGGAGATTCCTTAAAAAACTGGAAATAGGACTGCCTTATGATCCAGCAATCCCACTGCTGGGCATACACACTGAGGAAACCAGAAGGGAAAGAGACACATGTACCCCAATGTTCATCGCAGCACTGTTTATAATAGCCAGGACATGGAAGCAACCTAGATGCCCATCAGCAGATGAATGGATAAGAAAGCGGTGGTACATATACACAATGGAGTATTACTCAGCCATTAAGAAGAATACATTTGAATCAGTTCTAATGAGATGGATGAAACTGGAACCTATTATACAGAGTGAAGTAAGCCAGAAAGAAAAACACCAATACAGTATACTAACGCATATATATGGTGGTGGTTTCATTTTGATATTTGGCAAAACTAATACAATTATGTAAAGTTTAAAAAAAAAAAAAAACCCAGATATAAATTAAAAAAAAAAATAGAAAGATGGTAACAATAACCCTGTGTACGAGACAGCAAAAGAGACACTGATGTATAGATCAGTCTTTTGGACTCTGTGGGAGAGGGAGAGGGTGGGGAGATTTGGGAGAATGGCATTGAAACATGTATAATATCATGTATGAAATGAGTTGCCAGTCCAGGTTTGATGCACGATACTGGATGCTTGGGGCTGGTGCACTGGGACGACCCAGAGGGAGGGTATGGGGAGGGAGCAGGGAGGAGGGTTCAGGATGGGGAACACAGGTATACCTGTGGTGGATTCATTTCGATATTTGGCAAAACTAATACAATTATGTAAAGTTTAAAAATAAAATAAAATTTAAAAAAAAAATAAAAAAATAAAGTAAAAAAAAAAAAAGAAGAAGTTTTACCAAAAAAAAAAAAAGTTTAAAGTTTGAAAAAAGAAATGGGCTCTATAGACCAGCCAGAAGATAATACCACGCAGAAGCCTGTTAGAAATGTAAATGCCCCAGCCCTGCCCCAGATTTGTCCCAGAATCTTCATTTTTAACAAGATCCTTGGTGATTTGTATGCATGTTAAAGTTTGAGATCCACTAGCCTATGAAACATTATCAGATACATTGCATCATTTGATTCTTGAGACTATTGTTCTAAAAATAGTATGAATACCTTGTCCTCCCCACACCCCCTATTCAAGAGTAACTCAGAGAAGTTAAGGCAGTGACATGAGTAAATGTGGTAACTGAGGAATTTAGATGTCAACTTTCTGATTGGAATGTTTGTGCTTCTCCCACTATAGGTCTGTTTTGTTGCATCTCTCTCTCTAATATGTTGTATGAAGACCTATTTTGAAAGTGGATGTAATGTCCAGCAATCCTTTCTGACTTAAAGATCCATAGATTTACCTAAAGTACCCCACTCATGAAACCCTGCCTCATGATACAGGAAACCTCAGACAAGCAGAGGAAGAACTACTTCCTTTGGTGGCACAGTCAGACCCTTTGGGTCTGTGCCAAGCTGCTGACAGGGGAAATACCCATTTCACATTCTTCTTCATTTACTTGGATAACTGAGGTCTTAAATGACATCAGACTTTCTGAGAGATCTTCCTGGGAGTTCATTCTTGGCTGATCTCATCATCAGGATACCACTGTCACACGGTGCCACACATGGAATTGTGCAAACGAGTGGCTGACTGGGTTTCCTTCAGGTGCCTCCAGAGCAGGGGTCCTTGGAGTACAGAGTTTGCTTGCATTGTAAGGTGAAAGCCTGATTCAACCGTGTACTAGAAGTGCTTGAAATACACTGTTGGATGTCCTTCAGCTGTCTCTTTCTTAACAGATTCCTGACCTTGTCATAGAACTCATAGGGATAAGCAGTCAACAGGAAGTGGTTTGAAAAGTCTCATCAACAGTGATTTATTTACAGCTGAGAACTGGGGGATTAACTATACTCCATGAAATATAATATGCAGACAAACAAGTTTAAAAAAGAAAACAAACCCATAATGAAAAATCTGAGAACTGGTAAAGACACTATGATTGTGTTTGGAAGCTTCCTAATACCAACTGTAGTCCTATCCAGAAATAAGGTTTATATTGTCTTTTTTAAGAATGACCTCAGGGAGCTTTCCAGGATGGAGAGACCTGGATCTACAATATATCACCTGCTTCCTGTCTACCCTTAGGATGTAGCACTGAAGACACCAACAGAATCTAGAGTGCTTTAAGTTAAGATTCAGTCAATTCTCAAAGTGAGAACTAATACCCAGGTGGCTGTTCCTGTTCAGTTCAAGTGGGTGAGCTCTTTATTCCCCATGTATTCCCCACTAAGTCTTACTGTTCATGCCTGGAGCCACAGCAGCTCTATGAGATGTACCGTTAACTCTTGCACTGCCGTTGTATCTAACCTACAGATGCCCAAAGATCTCTTGAAATGTTCTCTTACCAGCTCAACTATTTCAAATCCCGGACATCACTCAGTGTCATTCCTTTCTGAACCTTCCTCTGATAATTCAAATCAAACACAACCACCACTCACAGTTTGTGTGTCTACTAGAGCAGTTGGGTTTTCTGTCTGTTTTAGTCACTTGTGGAATTGTCAGTCTCTCCTACTAGGCACATCTCAGTCTGTTTTACTAGATGGTTTTTGTTTATGTGATTGTTTAATACCTATTTCTTACTCATTCTGAAACACATGAGTGCAACAATAAATCATCATTTGAATAGGGACATCCCTCTCAGAGTTAAGAAAGAAATGTCAAGCCTTGCTCCTGAAGTTTGGAGTAAGCAAGTTATATTTATAACCTTCAAACCCTGTGGGTGTTTGAGGTCATCTATGTACCCCAGGGGCTGAATCCAAACCTGTCGAACTTGTTTTCCAGCCAGGATGAAAAGAGCTCTTCACTTCAAAAAGAGGTTCCACCCTTTTCCATTTCATAAAACCTATTATCCTGTTCTAACATAATAGAACACTAGACTTTAAGATTTTTAAAAATCTTCAAGAAACTAGTGTTGTGGCACAAGGGGCATAAGAAAAAAATTATGGACGTTAAAAAATAAATATTATTATAAAGTCTATTATTCTCTTTAAATAAATATATCTTAACTTCTTTTTAAAATTGCTCTAGAGATAAAAACATTTCAAGCAATCCTTAAAAAGAATAGTAATTACTCTATATTTGAGACTTACAAAGAAGATGGCTTTAGGGTAGGTACCTTCAAAGCAACTCTTAAATGTGTAAAAAATATTCAAAGATTCCAGTGAGGGAGAATTGGAAGAGTGATCTTTGAAAGGATCTACAGTATCCTGAGATTTTAAAGGTAAATGAAAAAAGTTGAAAGGAGGATTTGAGATGACAAAATACTGTGAATAAGAGATATTGATGGGGGAGAAGGGGATCTAGGAAATCTAGGTAACCTGCCTCTCAATTTTGCTATGAACCTAAAACCGTTCTAAAAAATAAAGTCTTTAAATGTAACTCCAGATACTGTCAAATGTCTTCCCTGGCTGAGAACCACTGCCTTAGTTCTTAAAAATGTATAATGCGGACGCCACCCCAAATCTACTGAATGAGATACTCTGGGGGTGAGGCCTAGCAATCAGTCTGTGTTTTAACATGCTTGCCTTGCCCTGTATTCTGATGCAGCTTAAGTTAGAGGTTTACCAACTCCTCAAAACAAGTGTGTCCCAGAGGATGTAGACTTGTATTCCTTAGTGTGACGAACATGGATTATCTACATCAGACTCACATTTGTTGTTTCTTGAAGCAGCATCTAGGGGCCCACTGAAGATTTCTTTAATCAGAATCTCATAGGCGATGGGGAAGATAACAGTGAAATAGAAAACAGGGATCCAGTGTTTTCCTTTATTCTTTTTTTATAAGGAAGCATACCCCAATGTCTCTTATGTAAGCAGAAGTTGAACACCACTGACTAATACAGACTTTGCAGACTTTCTTTATGTATATCATTTTTACCGCAAGTTCTGGTTTTGTGTTTTCAAAACAGCTTTCTGACGACAAATTGGCTTTTGATTTAGACCTACCTACAGCAATGTTTCTCAGCCTTGGTTGCATTTTTTAAACACCTGGGGAGCTTTTAAAAAGCATCCCATTATCCAGTCCCCACCCAAGACCAATTAAATCAACATCTTTGCGGGTGGTATTTTTTTTTTTTAAGAGTCCTAAATAATTCTAATATGAGACTAGCCTTGAAAACCACTGGCCTGTCAGGGAAAGCATTTAGTTTGTTTAATGCTTACATATCTCATTACAGACTATGAAAGTAATGTTCTGATTTGTATTTTGTTACTCTTGTGTGTGTCTCTTTAAATCATCCCATTTCTAAGGATCACAGCTAAATACCAGACTCCTTAATGCAGTCATGTAATTGGGATATTCTCCTTTCCACACCACATGCTGGCCTTACCTGTTTTCTCCCTTCCATCTCTTGTAAATCAATCTTCAGGGTTTGTTCGGTTAATTATACTAGAGAAATGGCTGCAAATTTCTGTCTTCAAAAATAGAGGCACTTTGATGTTAATGTAATCAAGCTTTTAGATGTTCCTTCCAATACACAGGGAGTGGGGGGAACAGAAGAACAAACCAAATACCAACAAGGAAGGATTTAAACTAACCCAGAATGCAAACATTTTATAGAATAGTTTTCCTGTGTCTTCAGAAACTCATTATTATGAAAAAACAAATAAATAAAATCAAATAATATGTTATAACATTAGAAGAAAGAATATTTTAAATTGAAAGAGATTTAAGAGACATAACTACCAAAGGCAATTTCTGGGCCTTTACTGAATCCCAGTTCTATGAAACAGCTATAAGTGAAATGATGGTAGTGCTTGGAAGAATTTGAATATGATTTGGGTATTAGATGACGTTAAGAAATTATCCTTAATTTTGGTAGGTATGACGGTATTGTGTTTACATAGGGAAATGTCCTTATTTTTAGAAATGAGCAACAGTGACAAGATGCATAAAAATGCAGCAAAATATTGTTAACAATTGTTCAATCCAATCTGGGTTATTATTATTATTAGAATGTGCATTATATTGTTTTCTCTCCTTTTTTCATCTCTTGGAATTTTTATAGTAAAAAATGACAAAAAAGAAAAAAGAAAGCATATAAAGGCAGTTTAGATAACGGAGACTCCTCTGGAATGGGAATAAAACCACCTGGGTCTGGTCTTGACTCTGAGTGGGGCCTTCTCTGGGCCTCATTTGTTCCTATGCTGAATGAGGAGATTAGACTGAGGTCTTTTCTGCTGTAATCCTGGGATGAATGTCCTCATACACAATTTTATTAAAATCCGTTATAGTAGCTGGCATTTCTAAATGCAAGATTTGCTCCTGAACACGATTTATAATCTCTCTGGGTAATAAAAATTGTGGATGTAGGGTAGGTTCTTTTTGGGGGGGGGGGATATTTTTTATTGTTAATATTCCAATAGTGAACAGTGAACAGAAATGGTAGCATTTCTCTTCGCAGTTTATGGAAAACTCGAGTCCTGTAACCTACAGGAAGAAAGCCTCAGATCAAATTTCTTTTTTTCTTTTAATTATTTTTCTTTCTCTTTTAAAACACAGTTATTACCATGTTGCATTAGTTTCTTTGTACAGCAAAGTGATTTAGTTATAAATTTATTGTTTAGACACTAAGTTGTGACTGACTCTTTGTGATCCCATGGACTGTAGCCCTCCAGGCTCCTCTGTCCATGGGATTTCTCAGGCAAGAATACAGGAGTGGTTGCCATTTCCTTCTCTAGGAAATCTTTCCAGACTTTTATGAGGGAGGTACTATTGTTTTTTATCTCTGTATTGCAGATGAGGATTACTGAAGTACGGAGACATGATACCACTTGCCTGATGTGACCAAACTGGGATTTGAACTAGGAAGCCCAGCTCTAGAGCTTGCACTCTTAAGCCATATCTCTCCTCAAAGCTGGAGCAGTAGTGTATTCCAGGAAGAAGAAATAGAAATTGCAAAGATCTTAGTAGAGAATGGACTTGGTGTGTTTGACCAAAAGAAGACCACTGTGGCTGATGACCATAACCAAGGGGAGAGAAGAGGCAAAGAGGAAGGCTAGAGCCTGATCATTTAGAGCTGTGTAGGATTTTAATCCAATTACAACAGGAAACCTGTAAGAGGTTTTGAGCAAAGGAGTGATATTATCTGGCTTTCATTTTCAAATGATTTTTTGGGGGAGGGGGGCTGGCATTGACTTTCTATTATTTTTAAAATGTTTTTTATTGGGGTATAGTTGCTTTACAGTGTTGTGTTCATTTCTAGTATACCCCAAATGAATCAGCCATACATATACATCTAACCCTGCCCTTTCAGACTTCCTTCACATTCAAGTCTGCTGCTGCTGCTGCTAAGTTGCTCAGTCGTGTCCGACTCTGTGCGACCCCGTAGACGGCAGCCCACCAGGCTCCGCTGTCCCTGGGATTCTCCAGGCAAGAACACTGGAGTGGCTTGCCATTTCCTTCTCCAATGCATGAAAGTGAAAAGTGAAAGTGAAGTCGCTCAGTCGTGTCCGACTCTTCGAGACCCCATGGGCTGCAGCCCACCAGGCTCCTCTGTCCATGGGATTTTCCAGGCAAGAGTTCTGGAGTGGGGTGCCATAGTCTTCTCCGCACATTCAAGTCACCAGTGTTTTAAGTAGAGTTCCTTGTGCTACATAGTTATCTATTTTGTATGTATCAATAGGGTATATATATCAATCTCCACTCTCACTGCTCTATGGAGGATGGATTCTAGGGGAGCAAAAGTGAGACAGAGAGACCAGTTAGGATGATGTCATAGAACAAACAGGCAAAGACTAATGTAGCTTAAGTTGGTATTGTAGCAATGGGTGTCTTGAGATGTAGCTGGATTTGAATTTCAAAGAAACAGAGACAAAAGAACTTTCTGGCGTGTTGAATCTGGGATGTGAAGGTAAAAGGAGCATCAAGGACTACTGGAGGGTTTTGGTCTGAGCAGCGAGGTTGATGATAGTATCATTTATCAGGATAAAGAGGACTTGGGAGAAAGTAGCTTTGGGGAACAGGGAGAGGAGAAAGAAAACAGTAGTTTTATTTTGGCTATCTTAAGCGTGTCTTGGTTGTTAGATATTAGCACCTAGATTTTGAGTATAGAAAAAGTAAACTTGGTTTATTCCAGTCAGAGAGAAAAACATTATGGTAAGCAGAATTTCTTCTAAAATAAATTCAGACTGGGCAGTAGAAAGAAGCATAGTAGCCAAGAATTTATTAGTCTAGATAAAAAGTTGCAAATAAGTGGCCCTAGGATACATTTTTTTTGGAACTCAAAATGTTTTAAAAATTAAGTTACTTCACATGAAAATACTTCTGGCTTCTCTTAAAAAAAAATAAGAAGACACGGTAATGCTGGGTCTATGTTTTCAGGTTTGAAGTCTTTTCGTTTCCACAGATCTTGCTACCCACTAATGTGTTGTTCCTGTCCAGCGTTTAGAGGATTTTGAGATCATATCACTTGAACTAGATTCTAGTCTCCACTCTGCCACTTAAGTTTGTTTGATACTTTGCAGTTATTTATTTATTTATTTTTTGGATCCTCAGATTCTGAACCATGAAGTATGGGCTGGCTGTGACTAACTCAGAGTTGGTAGCTCAGTCAGTTGTGTCCTACTCTTGCAACCCCAATGGACTGTAGCCCCACAGGCTCCTTTGTCCATGAGATTTCCAACGCAAGAACACGAGAATGGGTTGCCATTGCCTCCTCCAGGGGATCTTCCAGACCCAGGGATCGAAGCCCAATCTCTTGCCTTGCAGGCACATTCTTTACTGCTGAGCCACTGGGGAAGCCCCATAAAGTGTGTTCTGTGATTAGCTCACAGGGTTCTTTTGAAAATCACCTTTCAATAATGGCTAACCCGCTGAGTGAAAGTTGTAAAGTCAATATCCCTCTTGGGGTCTTAGTCAGTCCATCTATTTAAAAAAAAAAAAGTTGGGTCAAGTAACCTCATTCTGGAACTTTTGAAATGCAGGTATAGAGTGAAAATAGTGCCCTTTCATTGTTATTAGGAGAGTATTAGTTGAACTTCCTATTAAAAATAAATGAGTCTCCAAGAGTTTCCAAAAGACCTAGAAGAACAAAAACAAACCACAGGTTACTTATTCTTGTTCCCGAAGTCGGTGGTTTATGCCTGAAAGCAGGCCTTATATGTTTTACCAGCCCCCTGAGTGCTCCACTTGAATTGCTGGACAGAATGCCAGCGAGGGACTCTGGCTGTGCGGGGTGAACCTTGTCTGATTGCATCAGCAGGCTGGGCCGGGATGCTCGATTCAGTTCAGAGTAGCCATTCAGCAGTTCAGTGACACATAGAAGGTCATGGACTTCAAAGAGAAGGCTGAATGTGGAGTTGAAGGCCTGTGCAGAGCAGCTGAGTTAATGATCATACTTCATAATTTCACGGTGTGCTGATTCTCCCAGCCACGGTGCTCAGCCTAACTCCTACTGGTTTGGCTTGGAAATCAAGAGCGTTCACCCCAAGATGCCTCCCTGATTCCTCAGCACATTTCACTGAGTATCTTCTCTTATGCAATTTTTTTCTGCTTAGAGAACTTGGTAAGATAGTGATTCTCATTGTGTTTGGGCATTGCTTCATGATTTACAAAGCCTTTTCACATCCATTACTTCCTTTGTCATCTCACTAAGTCTGCGAGCTGTTCAGGATAGACAGGATCATCTAGATCTGAGAGATGGGGAAACAGAGCCAGAGAGGAAAGAACTTGATCACCATAGGCTAGGAAATGCCACATTTACGCTTGTCCAGTGCTCCTGCTGCTCTGCCATAACTTGTCAACCTGACAGCAGAGATGTTTTTAAGGCATTTTATTCTTTACGTTTGAGAATCCCATGGACAGAGGAGCCTTGCGGGCTACAGTCCAAGGGGTTTCAAAGAGTCAGACGTGACTGAGGAAAGCAAACAGCAATAAGAAAGACATAATAGCTATCTAAGAAGCATGAGTTTCCTTCCTTTTGTATGTTGAAACCCTTACTGCTATTTTCCCCAAACACTCCCTTCCATTCCTCTTTGCTATGATTCTTTCTATCTTTAACTTTTCCCTTAGCCTTCTATTATGACCTGTGAAGCTAATCATCTCTTCTGCTCATTCCTAGGGGGATTTCTAAAATCTAGGATGAAGTTACACAGGGCACAAGCTGCACCTTTTATGGGAGAGTATCCTAGGAATGGAGCTATTAACCAGACTAATTTTTTAAGGTCATCTTAGTTCCTCCAGCTCTTTTTAAAAAGTGGACATTGACCACCTTGACCCCAGTCACTGAAATGTCTGAGGAAAGCCCTGATGGCTAAAAAAGTAGTTGTGAATTCATTAAGATTTGACCGCAAGGAAAAGCTCCTGACAAAATGTTCAAGAGAGGTACCGTCAGAACTTTCTGAGAAAAGTTCATAAACGTGTCTGTGCATGAGGGGGTGGTTTGAGCAACAGATGCCAGATTCTGAAGAAAGAACAGTTCTGGTGGAACAAAAGTTCACTGGGGCAAAACTAAGAAAGGGAAAGAAAATAAAACCAATCTTTTTCAGTTCAAGTTTGTCTAAAAGAAACATGTCAGAGGTACCTTTGCCAGCCTTTAGCTAGTTATTTCTCATCTGGAATGTTGAAAATATAGCTAACTCCCACACCAATCTGACATGCCCTCTGGGGACTGTGCATTATTATTTACCAAGAGAGTTGCTTTAAAGCAACAGACTTTAAAAGTTCTATGGGTAGTTAGAGGTAGACTTTCTCTCAAAATTGCTATACAGACTATATCTAAAAATATGAAAATTAGAGTCCAGAGGCTGGGCTGATCCCAGACTTGCTTCTGATTTTCTGAATACACTTGACACGTGTCAAACAGTCAGACAGAAGCATATCATTATGGGTGACGGAATTGTTTTTTGCACTTAATGCATACAGGCTGCGCCAGGTCAAAGAGGCAGAAGCTGATGTTGGGGTAGATAGATGTATTTTCAAGATAGGAGACCTACACTGAGAAATGTAAGATCCCTAAACTTATGCTCAGGCTGCTGTTGGAGAAAAGTGGGTCACTGGATTGGAATACCTTTTATAAGACTGTCCCTGGGGTCTTGAAATCTGCAGGTCTGTATCTCTAGATATCTGTGGATGGGACTGGGTGCTTTGGAAAGGCAAGGAAATCTCTTTCTGATGAAGGGATTGAGTGGGTGGAATTGAAGTTGGAGGCTCTTCTCTTTGTGCAGGTGTGTGTGTGTGTGTGTGTGTGTGTGTGTGTGTATGCTGACCTGGGCTTGGCTACCCCAGCTGTTCTTTTGGAAAGCAAAACAACAGCCTAATTCCCTGGTTCACCATCAGCCAGTGTTTCAGTCCCACAATGGTGGTGGTCTTGGGAATCACAGCAGAC
Organism: Bos indicus; assembly: GCF_029378745.1. NCBI lineage: Eukaryota > Metazoa > Chordata > Mammalia > Artiodactyla > Bovidae > Bos > Bos indicus. The sequence continues at coordinate 77,676,829 of NC_091760.1, read as the reverse complement.
CACCCACACAGCAAAGAAATGAAAACAATATCTAGCCCCTCAAGCTACTTTTGCACTTTTAATCTCAAAACATTTAGAAGCAGGAAATCTTTTCCAACTTATTATTATGAAGTCCCTGGGACAGGCATCAGCATTTTAGAAGGAGGGAACCTAAAGTCCATATGAAGCATGATAATATCAATATTGTATAGCAATAACAATGGTAATTTATACTTTCTATTCCTCCTTGAAGAATTTTTTCCCTTGGAGGTTCCTTGAGGAAGAAAGTGCCCTTGCTTTGGCATGACTTAAATTACTGTTTTGACCCTGGCATTAGCTCTATTACTTTTGCAATTACCTTTACTTATCTTAGTCATAATGTCTCTTCAATAAAATGAGGAGAATTCTGCCCACATGAAGCAACCCTCATGACTGGGCTAATTGCATATACATATATGATACGCATACTGTCTCTATAAAAATATACATGATAAACTAAACAGTTGATTAAAAATACATTGTACTATCAACTATTACTATGTTTATTTTGCAAAAGCCTTGAAGAATTTTATGAAACAAAAGGTATAGCCCACTTTTGATTCAATTTTTGAAAATTAAGACTCCACTTTAAAGTATACTTTACCCAAAATGCAATTGGATTTTCATACTCAACACTAATAAAGCAATCGAATTGGTGTACTTCACTACACTAGAGCTTGGAGAAGTCACAAAAGAGTACTGACAGATGGGTTAGCTGGAGAAGAAGGACCTACCCAAAAAAATCAGGCAAGAAGGAATAATATTAATGTATGTGTGTATGTGCATTAGTCGCTAGGTTGTGTCTGACTCTTTGTGATCCTGTAGACTGTAGCCCACCAGGTTCCTGTGTCCAAGGAATTCTCCAGGCAAGAAAACTGGAGCGGGTTGCCATTCCCTCTTTCAGGGAATCTTCCCAACCCAGGGATTGAATGCAGGTTTCCTGCTTTGCAGGCAGATTCTTTACCTTCAGAGCCATCAGGGAAGCCCATTAATGTGCAAACTCCTACTACTAATAATATCTTAATGATGAAGGTCTCTCATGTGTGATAATGGACTCATTTCTAAACTCTGAAGATACATATGGCTTGCCATATATCATCCCATAGACACCTCCTTTTGTACCTTTCAGAGAGCTTTTGAGGATATGTGGCTTCTACATTGCACCGTCTTCTTCACTGATCAAGGTGATGATTTTCTTGCTGGCATTGTTCTCATCAATAAACACTCATCAATGGCTCAGTGAGGTATACTAGCTCCCCTTGATCTGGTTTTGGAGTAAGCACTATGGAAGGACTAGCCCAAGAGGATGGTAACAATATACCTACAAAGACTTTGGAACAGAAGAGAAGTGATACTATTTAGAAATTTGATATCCCAGTTAAAAAAATAAAATAAAATGAGAGAGTAAAAAAGGGAAAGAGGAAGGAGAAGAAAGAGGAAGGGAGAAAACTGAAATTCATAAATATTTAATCAACAACAGCCAAAAAGAAATTTGGGCTGGCTTTCTACAAAACACAAAGTTCTGAGATTTTGTCTTATAAAAGTGTAAAATAGCAAAAACGCTCATGTTCCAATCATGCCAAAGTGAAAGTAAAAGTCGCATAGTCATGTCCGCCTCTTTGTGACCCCCATGAACCGTAACCCACCAGATTCCTCTGTCCATGGAATTCTCCAGCCAAGAATACTGGAGTGGGCTGCCCATTCCCTTCTCCAAGGGATCTTCCCAACCCAGGCATCAAACCCAGGTCTCCTGCATTGTAGGCAGATTCTTTACCAACTGAGCCACCAGGGAAGCCCCAAATTGTGCCCAAAACTTGATTTAAACCATTCCTTGCAGTGTCAAAGTAGCCAAGTACAACTCCCTTAATGACTATTAGCCCCAGTAATTTTTGGTTGCAGTTGTTACCATGTGGCAGCACTTATGTGCAATGAAGCTAAAGATTTTCCACATCCTGTTCTCTTCCTATACATGTGTGTGAGAGGAAGGACTAAGGAGCTAAGAGATCCTCAAACCTCAGCGTTCCAAATGAAGGTGCTTGGCCATATCTCCAGAAGTCCCATTCCACAATCTTGGGGAAAGGCCCAGGAAACTGATTTATTGATTCATGCCTTAGGTAACCTAATGAAGGTGGTCTGGCTACTATACTTTAATAAATACCAATATAGGATCTGGGCTTCCTAGGTGGCTCAGGGGGTACAGAATCCTCCTGCAATGCAGGAGATGCAGGAGATACAGGTTCAATCCCTGGGTCAGGAAGATCCCTTGGAGGAGGACATGGCAACCCATTCCACTATACTTTCTTGGAGAATCCCACGTACAGAGGAGCCTGGCAGGCTACAGTCCATAGGGTCACAAAAAATCAAACATGACTGACGCATGCAGGCAATGTAGGATCTAAGAGCTCAAGATTTCAAGTCAGAAAAATCTAGGTTTACATCCCAGAACCTGAAGCTCCTTGCTATTTACCATTGGGTGGGTTGTTCAACTTTTTAATCTTTAGTTTTCTCAACTATAAAATGAGAAGAATGACACTCATGGAAAGGGTGTACAAAGAACTTGGCTCAGGAATTGCCACATAGTGGGCATTGTTGACTGTGAATATTGTTTGATATGACTTGAAGCCTAAATAAACTCTGGCAACTCTTCAAAAAGTTGGATATCTTGAAGGTTCCAAATTATTTTTGAGTAGAAAAAAATAATGGCATTATTGTCTTCAAGATAATGGTGCAGCATGATAGTACAGTGAGTTTATACTTTCTTTTCTGGTCAACTCCAGAAGACCACACTGAAGATGACAAGTCAATTGGAACATTAAGGCATGACATGTTCATCCTTGGGGAAACTGTAATGTTGTAAGTCAATTGCTGATAAATGGCTTTGAAACAGTCTCATGAGGGTATTGAAAAATATTTTCATAGTCATCATGGTTTAGGGTAATAAACATAATCAAGGACTGGGGATCCAGGTGGCAGTACTCCTGGTGATAATGTGAGGATTTGTCTTCTTCACAAGGATATAAAAATCATGGAGATTCAAGTGAAAACAACTTGAAAACTGTGCAACCCTAAGATGATAGGATTGTTATGATGATACTTTTGCTCTAAAAACCAGAAAAGATAACTAACAAAATAAATACTAGCATCTTTCATAAAGAAAGCCCAGTGTCATGGGCTGATGATAAGTACAGTCACAGGCCACTGCTGAGTGACCAGAAGGCCAGACATCCACATGGCTAGAATAGTGAAGGGCTGATTTAAAAATCAGGTAGGAGGCCTAGATTAAACTGTTTTCAAGCTTCGAGCCTGTGCAGATACTAGAAGATTCTAAACAACACTACATCTAATTAGACACTCAAGAAAACAGAGAAGGGAAATTCCAAACATTGCCAGTTAAGCTGTCATGCTTTCTAGAAATTAAAAATTTAAGTAAAATGTGTACTTTTAAAAACCTGTAGTTTTGAGGCAATACCTCAACCAAATAAGAAAACAAAACCAAATTACAGACCAAGTTGTTTACTGAGTGAAAATTCTAGCCTTTATTATGGTTGTGGGATTTGGATCTCTCAGAGCTATCACACCTGGCTCATTGAGCAATAAATGCCTGTGGTACCATGAGTCAGATCGTGCATTAACTGGCAAGTTGAGAGAATCAGGACACAGTCATATAATGACGTCTTTCTACCTGTATGGGAACAAATCTTGCTACCCACAAAGTAATGGGGCTTAATGTGGATAAGAAAGGGGAAGGCGGAGGAGGCAAGAGGCCCAGGACTGGGAGCTACTCTGGGGAAAATATCATTTCTATTGACAAACCTTCAGGCAGTTAGGCTCCTCCTTCTGTGTTCTCTCTATACTTTGCAATTATCTGCCCTACATTTTATTTATTCATGTTAATCTATCCTTTCACCTAGATCTGAGGTCCTAGAAAAGAAGACGTATATTTATTTTTAGTCTCACCTTCTTGGAGAAGGAGATGGCACCCCACTCCAGTATTCTTGCCTGGAAAATCCCATGGATGGAGGAGCCTGGTGGGCTACAGTCCACGGGGTCGCTAAGAGTTGGACACGACTGAGCGACTTCACTTTCACTTTTCATTTTCATGCATTGGAGAAGGAAATGGCAAGCCACTCCAGTGTTCTTGCCTGGAGAATCCCAGGGACTGGGGAGCCTGGTGGGCTGCCGTCTACGGGGTTGCACAGAGTCAGACATGACTGAAGCGACTTAGCAGCAGCAGCAATGAATATTTGTTGAATTATTTCAACTATCAAGTTCTGGGCTCTTTAAACATACTGCTCCAATTAGTATAGCAGGAAGTTGATTAATCCGGATAAGAATACGGAGGTCTACACTTTCCATAGGGTTATGATAAGGACTGGAAGATCAAGTGTCCCTAAGACTTGCACAGGAAAATCAAAACAAAAAAATGAGATTCTATTCAGTTTCTGGGAAAGCCACAGACTTAAGAAAATAGGGCTGCAACCACTGATGGAAGGGCAGAGCCCTTTTGCTCTCTCCCTGGGTTTTATTATCCTTACTGAGAATAACTGGGGAATGACTCATGGTTGTTTGCCAGATGCAAGAGAGAGGTTGAAGCAGAGAACAAATCTTAACCTGGAGTCCTGGCACATCCCATGAAATATCTTCCTGGGCTCCTTGCTGTGAGAATTGTTCAAGCAGAGGCTAGACACCTGTGGGGTAGGTATGCTGTAGGGGAAACTTTCATACTGAGTCTCAAATAGAATTGAATCAGGTGGCCTTTAAGTCCTTACCCATTACATATTTTTTCCAATTACTATATTTTACAAATACAAGCTAAATCATTTATTGAGCATTGTGTTAGGTACTGAACAAGGTGCTTTTTATATTAATATAATTATAGCCAACACTTGCAATGCATTTACTATGTGCTGGATCGAGTTCTTTTGTATATGTGTTTCATACATCTTCACATAAACCTATGAAGTAGGTATTATTTTAGGTTTCATTCTACAGATGAGAAAACTGAGATGCATGTGATTCAGCCCTGTGCACAAGGATATTCAGCTAGTCAGTAGCAGAGATAGGGTTTTAACCCATAGTCTGACTCTATATTCATATCCATTATACTATACTGCTGTACTATACTATACTATACAGTTATAACATTACAATAACTGTGTGACCAGAGGACTGCTACTTTTTCTTTATTGATGAGGAACTAAGATGTAAGATATATGCCATGTGCCTTTGATCAATATGGGGTCCTCTCCAACTTCCCTGTTGTCCTTACCTGGTTCTAGTGCCACTCACTCCATGCCTGAGTTTCTGCAAAGACTTTTTATCTCTACATCCAACCTCTCTTGCCTCCCACTCACCCTTCAAATTGCTGCATGATGTCATTTAAGAATCTCCATTGGCTCCTTCTTGTCTGTGGCATCATGTTTAAATAAGTCAAAGTTGTGTGACTTTTCACAACTTGCCTTCCTTATCTTTGCCAAACATCTCTGACTCTTTAAAATATAGACTCTACTACTATAAGACTTATAACTGTTCTACTTATATTTGTGAACTTTGTTTCCTAGAAATAATAATACTAATATGTCCTTGTTAGGTAACATATTCAGTGTATATAGTCCTCAAATGCAGATGTCTCTTTCTGTCTCTCCACAACGTTCATTTTGGCCCCATGTTCTGACCCTTTCATCAATAACTCTTCTACTTGATATCGCCAGAGTCTTAGTTCAGTCCCTCATTATCTCCAAATGAATTAATTCTCTATTTTTTTTTTTTATTATTCTGCTGCTGGTCTTGTCTCTTCAAAAGCCACACTCAGCTCAAAACTGCTGATAAAAAAACTTTTAAATTATACTAACTTTTTAGATTAAAAAATAAAATTGGGCCTTGAAAGCTAGTCTGGGAATTGGATACAGAACATTTTTATATAGAATATAATAATATTGGAAAAATATATGTTTTCTTCTGGACAGTATGGTACAGGATTGTGTTATAAACCAAGCACAAGATATCAAAGGTGCTTGAGAAAGGGGTAAACAAAGTTTTTGTTGCTATAGCTTCTTTTATTCCTCTTCTGTGCTGTGATTCTTTCTCTGGAGAAGGTTGGTTTGATAGGGAAAAGTCAAAGGAAACAAAGGAGAATGCTGTGGATGACAGGATGGTAGCACAAAGAGAGCTAAGATGCAGAGGACCTAACCTCCTGGACTGACCATTAAATATCACTATGAGAGCTTCTGACTCTTACTATAGCAAGCCTGTACAGCTGCCCAGCTGCAGGAAAACTCAGATTTTGGAACAGACTGAAAAATGAAGAAATCTGATCGAGTCTTTTGATCCCATTTCTGATCTGTTAGATCTTATTTCTGTTTCATTGAGGTTCTATGGTTTCTTCATGGCCCCATTGTGGATTTTCATGTGCTTCCTCAGACATGAAATACTTGTACCTTTCCTGCTAGGTCATAATTTGAATCCCTCACCTGCATTTCCTCTTCTTTTGGTATTAAAAGTACATGCTAGACCTTAATAATTTCCACAGTTCGTGGATATTCTGGGGTTGTTGTTTTCTTTTCAGTTTGGGAAATTTCTATTTACTGATCAGTCTTAAAGTTCACTGATTCTTTCCTCAGCCGTGTCCATTCTGCTGATATGCCTATCAAAGACATTATTCTTTTCCATTACATTTCTTATTTTTAGTATAGTTAACCATCCATAACTGTGGTTCTACTTCTGTAGATTCAACCAACCATGAATTGATCAGCAGTTGGTTGAATCTGCAAATGCAGAATCTGTGAATACAGAACCTGTGGATATGGTGGGCTGACTGTACTATGCCATTTCATACAAGGTTGAGTATCTGTAGATTTTGGTATCTATGGGGAGTCCTGAAAACAATTCCCTACAAATACTGAGGCATGCCCGTGTTTACTTTTGATCCTTTCTTAGAATTTCCATATCTCTGCTTATATTACCCATCTGTTCTTTCATGTTGTCTTTTCCATTAAAGTTCTAACATAATAATCACAGTTATTAATATTTTATATTCTCTTGTATTTTCAATATCTGTGTTATATCTGAGCCTGGTTCTGATACTTGCTTTGTTTCTTTGGCCTGTGCATTTTCTCATTGTGGCATGTCATTTTTTTATGATGCATCACTTAATAGGAGCTGAGGTAAATAGGACTT